>NC_069704.1:25137206-26414376 GCF_023699985.2 Odocoileus virginianus
TATAAAACTCTAAGAGGAAAACATAGGCTGAACACTCGATGATATAAATCAAAGCAGGATCCTCTATGACCCACCTCCTAGAGCAATGGAAATAAAAACAAGTAAACAAGTGGGACCTGATTAAACCTAAAAGCTTTTGCACAGCAAAGGAAACTATAAGCAAGGTGAAAATACAACCCTCAGAATGGGAGAAAATAATAGCAAATGAAACAACTGACAAAGGATTAATTTCCAAAATATACAAGCAGCTTATACAACTCAATGCCAGGAAAAAAAAAAACAACCCCTGTCAAAAAGTGGAAAAAAGACCTAAACAGACATTTTCCCAAAGAAGACATACAGATGGCTAACAATCACATGAAAAGATGCTCAACATCGCTCATTATTAGAGAAATGCAAATCAAAACCACAATGAGATATCACCTCACATCAGTCAGAATGGCCATCATCAAAAAGTCTACAAACAATAAATGCTGGCGAGGATGTGGAGAAAAGGGTATGTTCTTGCACTGTTGATGAGAATGTAAATTGATAAAGCCACTATGGAAGATGGTATGGAGATTCCTTTAAAAAGTAGTAATAAAACCACCATATAACCCAGCAATCCCACTCCTAGGCATATACCCTGAGGAAACCAAAATTGGAAAAGATACATGTACCCCAGTGTTTATTGCAGCACTATTTACAATAGCTAGAATGTGGAAGCAACCTAGATGTCCATCGACAGATGAACAGATAAAGCAGTTGTGGTACATATACACAATGGAATATTACTCAGCCATAAAAAGGAATGCATTTGAGTCAGTTCTGATGAGGTGGATGAACTTAGAACCTATTATACAGAGTGAAGTGAGTCATAAAGAGAAAGATAAATATCATATTCTAATGCACATATACAGAATCTAGAAAAATGGTACTGAAGAATTTATTCATGGGGCAGCAATGGAGAAACAGACATAGAGAATAGACCTATGGACATGGGGAGAGGGGCGGAGAGGGTGAGAGGTATGGAAAAGAGTAACATGGAAACTTACATCACCATGTGTAAAATAGAGAGCCAATGGGAGTTTGCTGTGTGGCTCAGGAAACTCAAACATGGGCTCTGTATCAACCTAGAGGGTGGGATGGGGAGGGAGATGGGAGGGAGGTTTAAAAGGGAGGGGATATATGTATACTATGGCTGATTCATGTTGAGGTTTGACAGAAAACAACAAAATTCTGTAAATCAAGTATCCTTCAATAAAAAATAAATTAAAAAGAAAAAAAAGGAAAAAAAAAACTGGCTATATTGCAATAAACCCCTCCACCTTTGCATATTTTATGAACACTGTCCAAAGGTGAGAGATCTTGAGGGGTTTGGGAAGGGGGCTGATCAATTAAAGGGTCAGCAGTTATTCTCAAAGTCTCCTCGTAAATTGTTCATTTCCCAGCTGTCTCATTTTCAAGATGTTTAAACTGTTTTAAAAAGAGAGGAAAGATTCCAATTGTGCACAAGAAGTTTTCTTAAGGGTTCTTATATTGATTTATACACATTTGGCAAGTAGAAAAAAATAATTTTTAAGCACTGTTGTAGGTTTAATCCCTTTTCCCCATACTCTGATTTTGAACTACAAAGCAGAAGAATAAGAGATGTAAAGTCCCACTTGCTCACACATTCTAACTGGAACATGTAAAAAAAAATTTTAAATCTCAAATAGTAGTTTTCATTGTCAAACTGCCACATTAAATACACATTTAGGAAAAATAGAAATGATCCATATACTCAGTGCCCTCACAAGACAGGTTTCAGGTATGCATGCTGACCTGGAGCTTTTCCTGTCTTGTTCATGAGTTTATGTTGAGATTTATAGTTTATTAGGCAGTTAACATCTTTAGCATATTCCTTAACCTGGGCACACCTGGTGTGCATAATTCTCCCTTTGGACTCTGAAAGATATGTCCAGTGCAACTCATAATTCAGGAAAAGAGTATCCCTTTGAAAAGCTCAGCTATGCCTGAGAGCTCATAAAGACAAACTCAACCAGGCAGTCCGAGGCCAGTTTGGGACAGAGCAAGCCACCCAAACCACAAGTCTCAGACTGGATTAGGCTGCAGGCCCAGAGAGGAGGGGTGAGGGCGAGTGCATTAGGGGCCCCCACCAGTTGGGAGGCCCGAGATGTGCACAAGTGGACTGCCAGGGCTTTCCTCTAACCCCGGGAGTGGTCCCCCTCTTCCCGAGTGTGCCTCCCGGCCATGGGGTGGACTACAACCCCTCCCAAATTCATGGCACCCAGAACACACCAGAATCACCTGTTCTGCAACACTCGACGTTGTCTCCCTTCATCATAAATCACCTTTTTATAAAACAAGACACAAAAATACTGATAGATCAAAACCCCGGGGGGGTTTCACTCTGACGTAAGACCTCAAATTAAAAAATTATCTGCAGCCCAGGGCCTGTTCCCCAAGTGGGTGCACAGTGGGACGCCCACAGCATGGCTCCATCCTCTCTGGAAGGCGGGGGAGTTGGGGGCGGAATCCTCTGAGGACAGAGGACCCAAGCTGTCAGAAAATGTGATAGATCTTACCAAGGCCTTTTAAAAGAGCAAAACAGGCATTGTGTGTTTACGCACTTAACCATTACAGATGTTATGAATTTTCGTGAAACCCAGCATTCATAAAAGCAAATACTCCACTCCAGAGTTTTCAATAAAAAGAGCACAAGGAACAAGAAAATCGTTTTTCAACATACAGTGGAAGTCTGCTTCAGCAGAAACCAGAGAGAAGGTTTCTTTGTGAGCTCTGAAGGAAAAGTGGACACGTTTCACTTTGGTTGAGAGGAAAATCTCATAACTGATCCTGGGCAAAGAGTCAGAAGGACCTTAAAATAAAGATACTCGGAGCTCAGACCGCACAGGCCCAAGGCCCTCTGCGGTGCAGGGCACAGACTGAGGCCAAGAGACTGGGGGGAACCTGAGTGATTTGATAAGACAAAGAGCCTCATGGGGAGCAGAGGGGGTGTTGGACTTTTTTATTATTTTCAATTAGAGGGTAATTGTTTTACAATGCTGTGTTGGTTTCCGCTGTATAACAATGTAATCAGCCATATGGGTACATATCAGCTCAGTTCAGTCGCTCAGTCATGTCCGAGTCTTTTAAGACCCCATGGACTGTAGCATGCCAGGCTTCCCTGTCCATATGCATATATATATATATCCCCTCCCTTTTGAGCCTCCCTCCCACCCCACCCCCGTCCCTCCCATCGAGTTCATCACAGAGCATGGGGCTGAGTTTTCTGTGTTATATAGCCACTATAGAGAATAGTATGGAGATTCCTTTAAAAACTAGGAATAAAACTACCATATGACCCAGCAATTCCACTACTGGGCGTATACCCAAAGAAAACCATAATTCAAAAAATGCATGTACCCCAATGTTCATTGCAACACTATTTACAATAGCAGGACATTTTGGGTTTACTTTGTCTTTACCACAACACCTCCTCCAATAGCCTGTGTGCATTTGTGTCTGTGCCTACAAGTGTGCATGTGTCTGAGTGTGTCTGCCTATGTATCTGGGTATGTATGTGTCGATATGTGTGTCTATGAGTGTTTAATATGTGTCTGCCTACATTATTGTGACAGTGTCAATATGTGTAATGCGTGTGTGTGTGTGTCTGTGACTATGTCTATGTATATCTGTCTGTGTTCCTATATGTGTATATGTGTCTATCTGTGTGTCTCTCTCTGTGTATCTCTGTCTTTCTGTCTGTATGCATCTGTGTCTGGGGAAGGTGATGTATTCATGTGGAGTCAGGGGCCTACAGCCATTTTTCTCACTTTTTCTACAATGTTTTGGTAGATGCCAAACATGGGTTTAATAAAATTTCCCATTCCCCACTACCTTTTATGCAACATGAACCATACTCCTGTTTCTTCACAAGCACATTTCTTTCTACTGCTCACAAAAGGCTTTAGTGACATAAAGCAATCTTCTAAGCTACAAGTTTCTCTCTGTGGCATGAATGCTTCTGAAAGAAGTTCTTCCACTGAACAAACATTAATAAATAAACAGTGCGGGCCAAACTTTGGAACGTGGTAACGGTCCTGAAGACAGCCCCCATCAGGACTGGATGAGGCCAGAAGCTCTTTGTGAACATTACTTTAAAAAGGCTGTGTCCACTGGTTTATTTAAAGTGATATGATTTTAATTCCAGCCAGTAGGTGATCTACAAAAGAAAGTGAATGTGGGCCTGTAGGGACGTCTGCAAACATCACGATTTATTTCCACACAAGAGCATTGGGTCGGGGCTCCTACATAGCCTCCCTTCTGCCCCCAGGTCACCTCCTGAGCTCTTCGGATGGACCGTGGCTTCTCCACTGTTCAGCTTCCAAAGCTGTCCCCACTACTCTTGGAGCTGACTTAGTTCCTAGCTGGTATTCAAGACCCTCAGTGTTCCAGTCCCTCGGCAGCACTTCCCAGGCCCAGGAGAGGCCCTGATGCCACCCCACTCGGCTACCTCTTCTTGATCTTCCTCCTCTTAAATTAAGGGCATCTCAACTGCAAGAGGGCTTCCCGGGTGGCACTAGTGATAAAGAACCCACCTGCCAACGCAGGAGACGCAGGAGATGCAGGTTTGATCCCTGGGTCGGGAAGATCCTCTGGAGAAGGAAATGGCAACCCATTCCAGTATTCTCACATGGAAAATCCCATGGACAGAGGAGCTGGCAGGTTATAGTCCAAGGGGTTGCAAACAGTCAGACACGACTGACTAAGCACACGCGACTAAGCACAATGCCAAGAAACTCGTGCACTTTCCTCCACCTTCTGTCCAGGACCTGGCTGGAGTCATCTGAGGGCATCTCTATCTGTGCTTCCCAAAGAGAAGACAAGGACAGCTTCTCCAAGGCCTGGGCCAGGCCCCTCGCCCTACGCTGTGCAATAGGCCACAAATCCACACTTTCAGTGCATTTGAACTCTGCTTAGCCAGTGCTGAGCTGGCTAAGAAGAGAGACAGTAGGAACTAACGAAAGAAAAGGCAAGGAAAAGCACAAAGAGGAAAAACTGTCCAAAACTAGATTTTTTTTCCCCAAGATGGAAAGTCAGTGTGGGAAAGGATTTCTTAGTCTTCTTCCTCCTCCAATTTCTCAAACATACTCCTGGTCCTCAGCCCTCTTGGGTATTTGCTGTATTATTATTTTTGCTGCTACATGTCTCAGGAATGACCAGTGCATATGGCCTGTGTGCCAGACGCCGGCCCCATGTCATCCCATTTAATCCTCATGACCCCACTGTCACCCCACCGGTCAGCTGTGGACACTGAGGCTCCTCCCAGCCCTGCACACGAGCGCGCCCTGCAGGAAAAACCCGCCCAAGACCGTGCTGTGCTAGCCACGTCACACAGCCCCCATTTCCCACCAGAGGACAGCTCAGCCAGTTCTAATTGCACACAGCTTCCTCAAACCCAAGACAACGAGGAGAAACAGCCCATGGTGCCCAGACAGTCACTTCTGGACATTTCAACATTTTTTTTCCCCCCATCATATGACCCAGTACAGAGCTGGGTGGGGAAGCGGATCCAGGCTCCAGCAGGGCATCAGGTGAGGAGACAGGAGTGCCGGTGCCTCGAGGGAGGGCAGAAGTGTCTGGCTCTCACTGCCACCCCAACCCCAGGACCCAGGGCCCTGGGCTGCCCAGCCATTTGTCTATTCAGTCTGTAGGTCCCTGAGCCACCCACACAGGGCTGGTGGGGGAGAAAGGTGTGGACACTGAGAGTTATCTCAGGCTCCTGGCTCCTGTCCCCTGATCCACAGGGCAGCATCCTCTCACGGCCAGTTCCTTCCTGTCCCTTGGACCAAGGTACCCACCTGCCCACCAGTGAAGCCCACCCTCCCTTCGGAAAAGGCTTTCTGGATGGGCTTTTCTGATGACGGGGCATTTGCTGAGAGAGTATTAATTTAAAGGAGAACAATCTATGAAAAGGACCATGGTGAGTGTGTTTAGGTGAGCACAAGCATGTCAGAACTGAAGGGAGCAGCATCAGTTACCCAGGGAATTGGGCAACACACAGAGGGTGGCTGCAGCCTGGGAAGGAGCTAGGGGGCTGGTGGACTGTGACCACAGGCCCGTGGACACATGGGGCTCCCATCCGAGGGGGGCGCTCCACACTCCCCAGGGAGAGGCTGGGGTGCAGGAACAAGTCAAAGACCCACATGGCCCCACCGAGACATCCTATTTATCCTAGCCTTATTGATTGTCCTTAATGTCCCAAATAAGACACCCTGACAGCCACAGCCCCTGTAAGAAATGCTGATCTAGACTGGGGTAGAGGGGGTGTTACCACGGCAATTTCCTACTTTCTTAGGAGGAAATGGACTTCCCCTATGGGCTCTGCCCCATTCCCATAAGCTTGCTCCCACTTAGCCATACTGTGTCCACAGACCATGCCCCAAGGCTGGGTTCAAGGTTTTACGTAATAAATGCACAGAACAGCTGGGAGCCTGGAACACCCATTGCCACCCTCCTGCCCCTCTTCCTGGAAACTTCAGCCTCCCCCAGATACCTGGCAGAGTCAACTTGTCCAGGGTGGTGGGGGGGCATCCCTGCCCATCAACAGAGCTGTTCGAAAGAAAGTACCAGATCGGACTCACCCAGAACACAGACAAATGCCAAAAGCCAAGGGACTAGACCCCACCTGAGGGGAAGAGGGTCGAAAACTCGCACTGGACCAAAGATGAGAAGGACGAGACAGGAGCCCAGCAGGTCTGAGCATAGGGCCTCGGGTGCCAACCAGCCCCTGCACCCCCTCCATGTGGCATTCGCCCACCTGCCGCCATGAGGAGAAAATCGGCTTCCAGCCCCAAATCCACATCTGCTTGATGGAAGAAATTCAGAAAAGCTCACCACCTGTGGAGAGAAGCCACATGACACCATGATGGCACCCTCAGAACTGCACATGGGGGTGGGCACACGGGGTGCAGAGCCACCCTCACCACGAAGCCTGAACTGGCACACCCCGTGCGAGGCTAGTGCTGCCCCTGCACCTCTTAAGGAAGGAGAACCTCCAACATCAAATTCAAGGGACCCTGTCAAGTTAAAGAGGCAGAGCACAGCTTCCTAAAACTCTCAGTTCAGAAGAAAACGAAGTCAGCCTCAGCGTGCACTTCCCAGCCGGCTGGCCACACATCTCGCCCCATCGCCACCTCCCTGCAGACCCAAGTCCTTTCAACAGCCACTCGCTGGCACTAAAGGCCTTCCGCAAACTCTCCTCCTGAAATGTTTTTCATCCCAGAGTGGGGGAAGAAGAGGGGAGGGGTTAGCATTACTCTGGATGTTTTAGCTAGCTGCCCAGAGCTAACAGCATAAATCAGAATGTGTTTTTAGCATTTCGGGGCAGAGGAAATGGTTCTCCAGCTAAGCTCCCTACCGTTTCTTAAAGTGATTATTTTGATTTAAACCGCTGCCTGGTGGCTAGACTTCTAGCTACCAGCTTCAGGCCGTTAGTCCCGGGAGCCCAGAGCACAAAGGAACACTGTTGGAGGGTCGCAGGCCTCCTCCGTGAAGGCGTGTTGCGCTCTGGACTGCGCTCCTTCCACAGACGAGCACTTGTTTCTTGCCCAGGGCGCTGCCACCACTTCCCTCTCTGCCAATCGCTATCACATACACTGTGGTTTTTACTCAAGATCCTTGGGCTGTCTGCAGCATTACAGCTTCTCTCGTGTCTGGACTACACCTCGTTGCCACCAGAACCTGCTGGGTTGGGAAGATTGAAAGGAATACCAGAACCCAGGGGAAAGCCCTGGGGCCCCAGAGGCCACATTGAGGAATTCTTTTCCATAACCTCAGCCTTAGCCCTGGAGGGTCAGGGTTGGAGGAAGAAGGGGGAAGGAATAATTTCTGCATTTTCCACACATGTGTCCTGACTTAAAGCATCCCTTTCACGGTTTGCAAAATATTGCTACACAAAGCAAGATGCATTCATGACACACTTTGAAATTACGAATCCAATCAGAACTAGGGGAAGTTCCCATGGTCCGATGTAAAGGACAAGTCCTGATTCTCTGCCCTCTCAAGGCCAGGTAGCTGCCCTTTCCACTTCCAAGGTGCTCAAGGCCCAACCGTTTTCTCCTTTGTGACCCTCTATCTGGAAACACAAGGACACAGTGTGGGTTGGAGTGGGCCCTGGACCCTGTCCTCCCAGCACCCCTCATCTTTGGTGTCTAGCCTGGAAGCCCAGAGTCAGAGCTACTTTGGGGGAGCCAGGCCCTGACTCACCTGGGAACCTCTTCTGGGCAGCAACCCAACAGGGCTGCAAGGCCAGGCCTTCCCCAAAATCAAAGACTCTTGGGCCGACTCTGCTCGAAACAGTGTTCAAGTCAGAGGATGTTGGTGGAAACATCCTCCTGGATAACCATCTTTCTTTTCTTCACCATTTAATTCTTACTCAAAACTCACCCACTTGACAAACATATGGGAATTCCTGATGCACGTACTTCACTTCCAGTGCAGCTCACCATCCTGATGGGCCAGGTTCAAATGCACATGCAACCGTGCTGTTCACCCCAGAGAAGGATTCTTACATGTTAACAGAATAAAGCAAATGCTTTTCTAAAATATTTATTTGGGGCTGCATCAGTCTCAGTTGCAGCACGCAGGCTCTTTGTTGCAGTACACAGGCTTCTCTCTAGTTGAGGTGCTGGGGTTCAGTAGTTGCGGCGTGGCTCAGTAGCCCTACAGCATGTGGGATCTTAGTTCCCTGACCAGAGATCAAACCCAGTGATCCTTGCACTGGAAGGTGGATTCTCAACCATTGGACCAAAGCAAATGCTTTTAATTCAAAGCATAAAGTATAAGAATTTCATACATCAGATTTTTTACAACACACAATTTCTTCTATTTTAGATGCCTCCAAGTAATGTGATAGGGCATTGTATCTGTAGCTGGCTCTTGGGAGAGTTAAGAGGGAATAAAAATGCTTCATTTCATTCTTACAATTCTTCTGAAGGTTTTACTCTCATTCATAATTTTAAAAATTAGTTCACATATGAATATTTTATCCTAAAATCAAACACAAAACAATGTCACAAAGAAGGACTCTCAGTCAACTATACTGGGTTGCAGTTCATACAGAAGAAAACTCACATTTCAGGAGCACATCTTGGCCAACAAGTACAAACACTGATGTAAGCAGCACCACAAGCAGCCTTAAGAAGCAGGTGGCAAAAGAAGTGACCACAATGAGTTGGCATGGTCAGCCTCTAAGAACTGCTCCAGGCTGGGCGATTATAGCAGCAGTCTTCCTGGGTGGTAGGGGTGCCAGGAGGTGGAGGTGGTAGGCCTGGGTCCCCTGGAATAGCTGGATCAAGTTGAGCCTCAGACTCTTCATCTTAAAACTAAGAGTGCTGTATAGTGGGTTTTGACTTTGCTATGAATGGGCTGTGTAACCCCTGTGTATGTTGAAGCCCTAGCCTCCAATGTGCCTATATCTGGAGGTGAGGCCTGTGAGGAGGTGATTAAGGTTGAATGAGGTCGTGGGGAGGCCCTCATCCCACAGGATCCCTTATAAGAAGAGGAAGACACCCAAGAGTTTATCTCTCTGTCATGTGAGGACACAGTGAGATGGGGGACGTTTGCAAGCCAGGAAGAGGGCCCTCACCGGAATACTGTGCTTGCACCTTGATCTTGGGCTTCCAGCTTCCAGAGCTATGAGGAGTAAATGTCAATCCTTTAAGCTGCCCAGTCTGTGATACTTTATTACAGCACCCGGGCTGGCTGAGACAGGCTTTTTCTCAGCAGTAAAACCCTCTCTTTACAGGAAATCTCAGGTCAACCCTCACTATTCAACCTAAGACAGATCTGGAGCCTGCCTACATTATTAGTGGGACCGTAAGCTGGTGCAGTCACCAAGGAGAACAGTAAATGGAAAATAGAGCTGCCATGTGACCCAGCAATCCCACTCCTGAGCATATATCCAGAGAAAACTCTAATTCGAAAAGACGCCTTCACCCCAATGTTCACAGCAGTGCTATTCACAAGAGCCAAAACATGGAAATGACCTACATGCCCATCTACAGATAAATGGATAAAGAAGATGTGGTACATGTGTGCGATAGAATATTACTCAGCCACAAAAAAAGAGTGAAATAATCCCATTTGCAGCAATATGGATAGATATAGATTACGATACTAATTAAAATAAGTCAGACTAAAAGACAAATATGGTGTCATTTATATGTAGAATCTAAAAAAGATACAAACAAACTTATTTACAAAATGAAAGAGACTCACAGACAGTAACTTTGGCAAACTTATGGTTACCAAAGGAGAGAGTAATGAGAGAGTAAATTAGAAGGATGGGATTAAAATTGTCGTACTACTATATATAAAACAGATAAATAACAAGGACCTACTGAACAGCACAGGGAACTATATTGTAATAATCTATAAGGAAAAGAATCTAAAAACCATACATACACATGTGTAACTGAATCACTCTGCTGTACACCTAAAACTAACCTAACACTGTAATTGCTAAGTTAGTTCAGTTGTGTCTGACTCTTTGTGACGCTATGAACTGTAGCCTGCCAGGCTCCCCTGTCCATGGGATTCTCCAGGCAAGAATACTGGAGATATTGCCATTTCCTCCTCCAGGGGATCTTCCCAACCCAAGGATTGAACACCTGGAAAGCCCCTTAATACTGTATATCAAATATATTTCAATAAATTGTTTTTAAAAAGAACAATGTGCTGGAGCTACTCTATGCATATGGGTGTGGGGCTTCAGTTTTGAGCCTTGCTGTCCCCTCTGTGGCTGAACCTGCTTTGAAGCCAGAGCTGCTGAGAACACAGTGGGAAGGCTGCTGGGCGGGGAGCGTCTGCATTTTTTTGCTCCCCTGCCTTTTAAGGAAGATGAGACACATTCCCCTGGAAACACCATGATCCATATATGAACTAGCTTGGGGACAGAGCTAATGTGTCAGAAACTATAGGTCAAAGCGCACAAGGATCTGCTAAAGAAAAAGTACCCAACAAATGTGGCCAACCACAGCCCACAGACACAGATGCCTTGGGGCAGAGGCAAGCGGATTTCCCAGGGGGAGGAAAGGGTTGCACAGCTGATGAGACAGCACATGCAAAGCCACCAAGACCCAGAACAGCCTGGGTGGGGGTGGGGAACAGACAGGGGAGGGGGTGAGTCCAAGGAGAGAGGCAGCACTCATGTAAAGGGTCTGGGCTCGAAGTGGGCATGACCCCCCCTCCTTCTCTTTTTTTTTTCCTATTCAATATCCTTTATTTATTTTTTTTTCCATTTATTTTTATTAGTTGGAGGCTAATTACTTTACATCATTGCAGTGGTTCTTGTCATACATTGAAATGAATTAGCCATGGATTTACATGTATTCCCCATCCCGGTCCCCCCTCCCACCTCCCTCTCCACCCGTTCCCTCTGGGTCTTCCCAGTGCTAACCCCCTCCTTCTCAAAAGTATCCTGGGGCTACTGCAGCCCAGTGAGTCCCATGAACCCAGTCCCCACAACAGAGGAATGAGATGAGACTCAAGTTGTCAGCGAGCAAACAGCAGGGTGGGCTGGGCCCCGGAAGGGACCATGGTCCCACTCAGACAGGCTCCATGCCAAGCGCTCCAGTGGTGGGGGCACTGTAGCTGACCCTTGGGGGGAGCCACTGTGCCGCCCTCCTGGGCCCTGGGCAGGGCTTCTGTCTCTCTCAGCTCCAGGAGGTCCTCTCAGGGCCCAACCTATTGCTAAGTACTTGTGTATATATGTATACATATGCACATATACGTATACGTACGTATATACTGTAC
Organism: Odocoileus virginianus; assembly: GCF_023699985.2. Classification (NCBI taxonomy): domain Eukaryota; kingdom Metazoa; phylum Chordata; class Mammalia; order Artiodactyla; family Cervidae; genus Odocoileus; species Odocoileus virginianus. The sequence continues at coordinate 25,149,009 of NC_069704.1, forward strand.
ATCATGTACGACTCTGTGCAACCCCATGGACTGTAACCCACCAAGTTCTTCTGTCCATGAGATTCTCCCAGCAAGAACACTGGAATGGGTTGCCATTTCCTTCTCCAAGGAATCTTCTCAACCCAGAGACTGAACCTGCATCTCCAGCATCTCTTGCATTAACAGGCAGATTCTTTACCACTGAGCCACCTGGGAAACAAGTCAGCTAAGTACTTAGTATTTGCTAAGTACCTGTGCCCCTACTCCTCTGTACAATACACCCCAAAACAGAAGGTTGTGTTCCACACCACACAGAGGCCCAGATGTGCCCCTGGAAAGGGCTCCCAGACCTATCTCCCCCTTCTCAGCCAGCTCAAGCTGCTGTAACAGAACACCACAGACAGGCAGCTTGCACAACAAACATTTTACCTCTCACAGCTTTGGAGGCGTGGAGTCTAAGACCCAGTGCTGGCAGATGCAGTTCTGGTGAGAGCACACTCTTTCTGGCTTCCAAACAGCTGTCTTCTCATGATGGGGAGAGAGAGGGGGCTCTGTTATCTCTTCCTCTTCTTAAAAGGGCACTAATCCCATTGCTGGGACCACATTCACATGGCCTCAACTAAACCTAATCACCTCCCAAAGGCCCCATCTCCAAATACCATCACACTGGGCGTGGGGCTTCAACATGTGGATTTGGAGGCGACATTCCATCCACAGCACCCCCTTGTAGGCAGGCTCCACGGATGCTGGAGGAGACAATGTGAGAGGCAGCACGCAAAGCGACAATTCCAGTCCTTAAACGTAAGTCCAAACAGACAAGACCCAGTTCGGCTAAATCACATCTCTCCTCGAGACCTGCATTTCACATCTCCTGGTGGGGTGCGTGGAGGGTGGGGGAGGACAATCAGGTGAGAAACCCCCCCACCCAGAGCAGACCCTGCTCCTTCCATCCGAGGGGCTCTTGTTGAGCAGGAAGACATCCTTCATGTCTTTGCTGCCACCAAAACTACACTCCCCAGAGCTCAAGTTCCGCTCAGCTGGACGCGAGTCTGTCTTTGATCTTGAAAGAAGCACACAGACTCACTCTGCAACATGGGAAGTATACAGGCACTGGCTTCGGCAGAACTCCGAGGCCAGCATCCCCCACCCGGCAGTGTCGAAACGGCCCCAAAATGTAAAACAGATGAGGCTTTTAAAGAAAAAGTTATTTATACTGTGGAATCTTTCAGAGCAAGCAGAAACTTGAGGTTTATCACCTGGGGCACAAAACCAATGATACTCCAGTCTTCTCACAGAGAAGGGGCAGATGTGTTTTATGGAAAATAAAACAAGGAAATGTGTTGGTTTGATTCTATTTCTTGATTTCTTTTTCCAATAACGGATGCATGGTTGGGTGCTCGCAATCAAGGGGAAATGCCATTCAAGGACCTGAGAGGAGGGCTCTTTCCTGAGAATCCTGTCGAAGGTCAAGGTTAAGAGGGAGGTGTCTCAGGTAATTAAACCAGGGGAGGGAGGTTGTATCTAAACTCTGCCTGCTTTTCAGAAAGGGGTGGGCATCTGTGTGTCTGCCGACCCCCAGGCTCCAAGGGATGTGGACTAGGATATTCTGCTGCTCAGTACCATCCACTCTCCTCACCAGTCTCCTTAAAGAGTTCTTATTTTCTCAGCAACAGCAGGACATAAGTATGCAGTCCATAGTATCATGCTGGACTCACGCTGGCCTACAGTTAGAAATGTTTTTCTAATAATCTTCAAATAATACATGAAGGAAAGAAATGCATTATGTAATACTTTTGTGTTCCAAGACTTTTAAAGCAGTTACAACTCTAAGAAGTATTCCTTTCCAGGGATACCAGTATTTTTAACATTCTACCCTTGAGGATTGAGAATTCAAGTCCACAGCCACCACTGTCCACAAGCCCACCCATGTGTCCACATTCAAAGTGATATACGTGATGACAGTGAAGTTGCTCATTGTGTGAGGAGATCACGTAGGTAAACCTGACTGTGGATCGTGGAATTTTATGTGATCTAAGGAGCATTAGAGAAACTGTGCCCATGAATTCCATTTCACATCTCAACCACAGTCATGTAGCACTCCCAGGCTTCTCTTGATATCAACACTGAGAATCACAGGGCAGGGAAAGGGAATAAGAGGTCAGTTGCAGGGGTCCAGAAGGTGCAGATAAAACTTCGACATGAGAACTATTTCACTCATATGACAGTTCCTAGGTCCATCCACATCTCCGCAAACTGTACAATTTGATTCTTTTTATGGCTGAGTAACATTCCATTGTATATAAGTACCACATCTCTATCCGTTTTTCTGTTGAGGGACCTTTAGTTTCTTTCCATGTCCTGGCTATTGTAAATAGTGCTGCAATGAACACTGGGTTACATGTGTCTTTTGGAATTATGGTTTTCTCCTGTCATTCAGAGTGAAGTGAGTCAGAAATAGAAAAATAAGCATCATATAATATCGCATATATGTGAAATCTAGAAAAATGATACAGATAAACTTATTTGCAAAGCAGAAATAGAGACACAGATGTGGAGAATGAACACATGAATACCAGAGAGGAAAATGGGAGTGAGATGAACATGGTAATTGGAGTTGACATATATACACCACTATGTTTAAAACAGATAATTAATGTGACCCTAATGTATAACATAGAGAACTCTACTGCTCTAAATGGGAAGGAAATCTGAAAAAGAGGGGATGTATGTATACATACAGCTGATCCACTTTGGACTAATACAACACTGTAAAGCAACTGTACGCCAGTAATAATTAGTAAAAAATAAAAATACAGCTTGTAGGGGAAAAAAAAAAAAGGAATATATTAACAGACAAGCCAGCTGGTCCAGATGGTGAGAAAACACGATCTCTGGGGGAGACCAAGCGCTTCCTGGCTCGGCCCTTCAACCCTGGGGTTAAGGCTAACACTTGCAAGGAAGGCCACGACAATGAGCTCCAGCTCCAGCCTGAGACCCCACCCCAGCCACATGGCCAACTTCATACAGAACCTGTAGCCCAAGAACCAAGTTCACTGTCTTCAAGTGTTCACACTTCCGGGTGATCACTGTAAAATATTTGACCTTTTGCTTCAAAGAAGTTGCCATTGCTTTCCACAATTTCTTTTGCACCATGCAAGTAGTATGTGAAAACACTGCCCACCCCAAGTCACACTTGTAAATAAAGCTGAAGTCCACTCACTCCAACTCCCCAACAACAATCAGCTTGTACTTTGTCCTTTATGCTTCCAAATTTTTCTCTACCTATATAAATGTTTACTGAGTGCTGTTTTTCCCCTAAAAGCAACACTGTACACATTCTTGTTGTTTAGTTGCTAAGTAGTGTCCGACTCTTTGCAACCCCATGGACTGTAGCCCGCCAGGCTCCTCTGTCCATGGGATTTCCCAGGCAAGAATACCGGAATGGGTTGCCATTTCCTTCTCCAGGGGATCTTCCTGATCCAGGAGTCAAACCCGTGTCTCCTGCATCAGCAGGCCGATTCTTTACCACTGAGCCACGTGGGAAGCCCATCACTGTACACAGGCTACTTTGCAAATGACTTTTATTCACTGAGTCATGATCTTTGAGGTCAGAGTCACCTCCCATTTTCCATTTCATTCCTGTATAATGAACACATAATATTCCTTAGGATGAATATACCATGTTTGTGAGTTTTTTTCTTGCTTCTCTACCAAGTCCAAAACAACAATAGTTAATGCTTCTTTTTCTCTCTCCCCAACATCACTGCTGGGCTTCCCTGGTGGTGCGGTGGTAAAGAATCTGTCTGGCAATGCAAGAGATGCAGATTCGATCCCTGGGTCAGAAAGATCCCTTAGGGAAGGAAATGGCAGCTCACTGCAGTATTCTTGCCTGGGGAATGCTATGGACAGAAGAGCCTGGAGGGCTATAGTCCAAGGGGTCGCAAAGAGTCAGACATGACTTAGTGACTAAACAACAACAACCCTACTGTCATGAATATCTTGTACAGGCTCCTCTGTGCCCCACACTCAGTGAGTCTGCATGGCAAGCCCTGGCCCCTGGGGATACACTGTGTTAATTTTAAGAAATAGGGCTAACTGTCCTTCAAAATGTGAGATATGAGAGTTAGACCATAAAGAAAACCAAGCACCAAAAAACTGATGCTTTTGAACTGTGGTGTTGGAGAAGACTCTTGAGAATCCCTTGGACAGCAAGGAGATCCAACCAGTCAATCCTAAAGGAAATCAGTCCTGAATATTCATTGGAAGGACTGATGATGAAGCTGAAGCTTCAACACTTTGGCCACCTGATGTGAAGAGCCAACTCATTGGAAAAGACCCTGATGCTGGGAAAGACTGAAGGTGGGAGAAGAAGGGGACAACAGAGGATGAGATGGTTGGATGGCATCACTGACTCAATGGACATGAGTTAGAGCAAGCTCTGGGAGATAGTGTTGGACAGGGAAGCTTGGCATGCTGCAGTCCATGGGGTGGCAAAGAGTCAGACATGACTGAACTGCTGTCCTTCAAAATGGAGGGACCAATCGATACAGTTTATCAAAAAGCCCATTTCCCCACACCCTCACCAGCCCTTAACAAATTTCTTAAACCTTATCAAAATGAGGGCTGAAAATCCTAACTTATTGTATGTATGTTTCCTAGTACTAGGAATAATGGTCCACCAAAGATGTCCACACTTACTCCTCAGAACCTATGAATATGTTACCTTATATGGTAAGAGTGATTATGTTAAGAACCTTGAGATGGGAAGACAATCCTGAATTATCAGGGAGAGTTCAATGTCATCACCAGGGTCCTGATAAGATTGAGGCAGGAGGGTAAAAAAAAAAAATAATGTGATGATGAAGCAAAAGGGGAGAGAGACTGGAAGATGCTCTGCTGCTGACTTTGAAGATGGAGGCAGGGACCACAAGCCAAGAAATGTGGGCAGCTTCTAGAAGAAGAAAAGGCAAGCAAACAAAGTCTCCCCTGGAGCCTCCAGCAGGAACATCGCACACACCAATTCATTTTAATATCTGACCTCCAGAATTATTTGTTACAGCAGCAATGAGAAACTGATACAACTACTGAGGTGAGGACTTTTTCTAATTTTACCAGATACTTTTTATATTCCTTTCTACAAATTCCTTTTTAAATATCCTTTGCCCAACAGACTTTCTATTAAGATTTCTCAATCATTTCTATTATTGTTTTCATTGACTTATTCAAGAATAAATTCCCTAAGTCAAGGTCACAAATAAATACTTGTATTTTTTTTCTGGTGACTGGTATAAAGCAAATCTCTAATATGACTTTTTCCCAAAGGCTACTTTCAATTATTTCAACACTATTTATTGAAAACTTCATTACTGCCCCCACTCATTTGAAAAGGCATATTTATCATTTAATCAGTTCCCAAATATTTCATGGGTCTATTAATTGATTAGTCTATTCCTGTGACCTATTTGTCACACTATTTAATCACTGTAACACATTTTGATATCAGATAGAGAAAGGATCCCATTAGATTTTCTTTTGTAAAACTACCGTGGATCTTCTTGCTAATTTTCAACTCTACATAGATTTTAGAAACAGCAAGCCAAATCCTGTAACATAACTTAATAGGTTACTAAATGGAACTGTAAAAATTAATATGTCGATTTAAAGAGAACTGATTATTTTTATGATATTGCTTTCCCAAACAACTGAGTTTCCCTCTCCAGTTATTTTAATCTTTTATATACTGCAGTGAAGTCACAGAGCTGCTGCACATTTTTTATTGGTTTTGTTGCTATTGTGAACAGGATCATTTCCCATCCCATGTTCTCCTAGTTTTCCACAAGTAAATAAAATGATACTGATGTTTCTAAGTTGATCCTAAATCCAGCCAACTTGCCATATCCCCTTATTAGTTCTAAGATGTTCAACCAAATTCCTTTGCATTTTCTATACATAGAAAACTGAACCAACTACAATTATTTTCAGCTTTATCACTTTAAAAAATATATACCATTTATTGCTAGGTTCATTTAACTTTGTCTCGAAGAAGTTAGGCTCTTTAAAACCTTCTAGTGTTCTTGACACTTGCTTCGCCTCTCACAATAGTGGATATGACTATCATATAACCATCCCATGTGCAATGGGAAGTAAAGTAACAAATTCCATCCCACATAGTGGAGGGGGAGTACATTCAAGATACAATATGGGATCATTTCCTTGAAGAGGTGTAGCAGGCAGAATTTATTCCCAAATGCAGGAAATGTGATCTCATCTAAAAGGTGGTGAGAGGAATTCAGATGAAAGGGCAGGATTATAAATAAACGAAATCAAAGCAAGACCACTGGAGAGTCTATGAGAAGATGTGAAGGAATCGGGGCCACAAAGTAGAACTGTCCTTCAAAAAAGAAAAAAGAAAGCGCTCCTGATAGGAAGAGTGAGGACAGGATGCTGAGAGGATGAAGATCAAGAATTCGAGGGATTTCCCATCTGAAGCCTTCTTTAATGTCTGTGATTTAAAAGGCAGGAATGTCTGAAGAGGTGAAAGGAAAGGAAGATTTCTACCATGCAAGAGAAACTGGTCTCAGTCACCCATCACAAGAGCCTGTTTGATCTGCAGCACATTCATTTCACACCACCTATTGTTTGTCCACCGGCTTTCTGCCTTTCTCACTCCCTCTTGAGTACAAGCTCCTTGAGGGCAATTGAGAAAAGCTGGCTGAGTGAATGGATAAAAATAACCTATGGGGAGCACAGGAGGATGAGCCCCAAGGAAGGAGTGAGCCTGCCAAGCAATGAGAGCCCCGCTAGGCACAGCGATCATCAGTAAACAGGTCTAACCATTCTACCTTGTGGGATGCCCTCCAGCTGTGCACCGCTGCCCAGGCCCAGACTCAGGGAGCATGCCAGCCGGATTTCTCCAAGGCTGGCTCTCCCTAGATGACCCCAGAACTTAATGACCAGAGGGTACACATGTGAAGACCTGGGATAAAAAAGAGTACTGAAAGGTGACCACACCATAAATAGATAGGATAGTGGTCACTCGGTGAACAGGTAAACGGTGACCATGCCATGAACAGGTAGGATGGACCAGAAGCTCCTGTAAGGTAGCAGAGAAGGAGGTTTTCCCCAAATAAAGAGCTTTAAGAGTGGCAGCACCTGGTGCAGGTGAAGGACAAGGCCCCTGGAGATGAGGAAGCCCAGACCCCAGACATCCCAGTATCAGATGAGCCATCCATGGATGAAATTTGCAGACAAGTGACATTGTGACAAAACCAAGGATACTGCCGTCCACCTTCCTTCCCTCCACTACCCTCTACTCATCAGGAGCAAGAGACTCAGAGGGGCGAAGTGTTGGAGGTGGCTGGGCCCCTTCAGGAGCTCTGCAGAGAGGTGACCACCCCTAGGCCCTCACCCACCTGATGAATGGGGTCTTGGCTGCTAATTCAAGATGACAGGATGCATTCCACTCAACATCCTGCTATGTGAATTAAATTCACATGGGCTGATATAGTGAGTAAAACATGAACAACCAAGTTCTGTCAAATTCCACATATTAATATGTGTTTAGGTCTGATAGCGCCATGGCACCCACATTGACAGTGTAAAACAACAGAGACAGAGAAGATAATAGAAAGGGTAAACGTGAGTAAAACAGGGATTCTTGAGATGCGGATGGACAACGTATCCCTGAGCCAAAATCTGCCAATTCTCTCACAGGTTGAGTTCCTCAGAAGGAGCTCCTCAGAAGAAGTCAACTCAGAGACAAGAATTTGAGAGCAAACAGCATATTTGGGAAGTTACCCCAGGTGGCCCTGTAAGGGTAAACTGTTTATCCACAATACTTCTGGCAGGCAATATGTGGGTCTCTTTCCCCTACCAGCCAATTCTCCAGCTTTCCAGACACCAAATGGTTGTCTCATATTTAGTGCAATTCTCACATCAGTTATACAGAGTTAGGGTCAGGATCCACAAGACATCCTTATTTCAGACACCAGTCTCAAGTATTAGGTCACCAGGGTACCCCCACTTCTCTCCAACTTGGCTACAAAGTCAGAGGTTCCACAACCCTCTTCTCAGACTTAACAATATGCTAGAACCACAGGAAACTCAGGGAAATGTTTATTTATATTTACCAAGCTATTATAAAGGATATAGATGAACAGTCAGGTGAAGGGAAGCACCTAGGTGAAACCCAAAAGGGTCCCAAGCATAGGAGCTTATGTCCCTGGGGAGCTGGGGAGTGCAACCCTCAAAGAACATGGATTTGTTCATCAATCTGGATGCTCTCCAAACCCTGCAGTTCACAGAATTTTATGGAGGCTTCACCATACCAGTAGGATAAATCTCTTACTCAATCTCCAGCTTGTCCTCTCCCCAGAGTGAGGGTAAGCCTGCAAGTTTCAAGTTTGTAATCACGGCCTGGTCTTCCTGGTGACCAGCCCTCATCCTGAAGCTAAGGTGTTCATGACAAGTCACCACATTGGAACAAAAGATACCCGGATCACCCAGGAAATCCCAAGGGACTTAGGAGCTCTGCATCAGGAACTGGGGTCAAAGACCGCATAGTGGCACAAAAGATGCTGCTCGAATCCATCACTCAAGAAATGACCCAGGTTTTAGGAGGTCTGTGTCAGGAACCAGGTGTAGAGACCAAATCTCTATTGGTTATGTCACATCCTGGTAATGGAGTAGGAAAGCAGGGGTGGGGTGGAACCCCAACCAGGTGAAATGACGAGCAGGAGACACCCCTGGAAGGTCATGCAATCACACATCATGGAGCTGATCCACCCAATGGCCAAGGAAGCTGATTTATTTCTTTACTAGGTCCTGGTCATTGCTCATGAAGGACTGATAGAGGGAAAGGGGTTAGGCTAGCTCCCCCCACTTCCAATGTATCTTATCCATGGGTCAAGGATGACCTTGGCCAGGAGAGGCTTGAAGCAGAGTCTCAGAGGCTTAGAGTCAGCAGACTGCATGACATGTCAGGGGGCTGGAGCAGATACCAACTGGCTATACTGGTCCACTACATAGTTACTGGCCTTGCACCTTCCTTGCCACATATATGCTCTATGGCTACTGACATTCTGTAAGAAGACATTACTCATTTGCAAAATCTTGACTGCAGAGTAATAAAGCAATGATTTTTTTACTCTAATTTCTCAGTGAAGGTGATCTGACTCCATATAACTTCCAATGATTTAAATCAATAAATTAAGATCAAGCACTCTCTTTAAAGGAACCCAAGTAACGAGAGAGGATTGCAAGATTCATAATCTAAAGTCATTTGATCCTCTGTGGTCTCCAAGAACATAGCACAGTGGTAGATGCCTAGTAAGCCGAGGGTCTCACTTTTAGAATAAGCTCCTTCTAACTTTGACTCCAAGGCTTCCCTGGAGGCTCAGTGGCAAAGAATCCACCTGCCAATGCATGAGACTTGGGTTCAATCCCTGGGTCAGGAAGATCCTCTGGAGAAGGAAATGGCAACCTTACTCCAGAATCTTCCCTGGAGAATCCCATGGACAGAGGACCCTGGCGGGCTACAGTTCATAGAGTTGCAAAAGAGTAGGACATGACTTAGTGACTAAACAACAACAACTTTAACTCCAGTTAGAAGTGAAGTTTGAATTGCAGAGTGTCATGAAAGCAACATTGTCACCAGTCATTTGGCTTGGATAAGCCAACAGAGAACTAGCAAAGGCTTTGTTTTAAAAACTGTATTTAGTAGCGATGCCTCAAATATTTTAGAAGAGGCAAATGAAAACTCCTATCAATAGGTTATAACCACAACTGATATTTCTAAAATGCTAAAGAACAATATTTTCAGGAAATCAGAATTATCCTCAAGTTAATGTTCCACATTTAAGAACATAAAATTTAACTCAATTGCTCTTAAAAATATTCTAACCATAAGTTAAGTAAGTTATCACCTACTCTCTCTACTCTCAGAGGAGGCCTTATCTTTCCAGGTAGGACCAGGCAGGATGAGCTGGGCCCTCACTAACACTCACCCTACTGAAGAATTGGTGCTTTCCAAGTGTGGTGCTGGAGAAGACTCTTGAGAGTCCCTTGGACAGCAAGGAGATCAAATCAGTCAATCCTAAAGGAAATCAACCCTGAATATTCACTGCAAGGACTGATACTGAAGCTCCAATACTCTGGCTACCTCGTGTAAAGAGCCCACTCACTGAAAAGACCCCAGTGCTGGGAAAGATTGAGGGCAGGAGAAGAAAGGAGAAACAGAGGATGAGATGGTTGGACGGCATCACCAACTCAATGGACACAAGTTTGAGCAAACTCCAAGAGATGATGAAGGACAGGGAAGCCTGGCATGCTGCAGTCCATGGGGTCACAAAGAGTTGGACATGACGTAGCAGCTAAACAACTCAGTTCTGAAGTGCTGTCAGATGTCCTCTGGGTCCAGGAAGCTCTTGCGTGCGTGCTCAGTCACTTCAGTTGTGTCCGACATTCTGCGACCCCACGGACCACAGCCCGCCAGGCTCCTCTGTCCATAGGATTCTTCAAGCAAGAATACTGGAGTGGGTTGCCAGTTCCTTCCCCAGTGATAAAGTATGAAATGAGTGAAGTGAAGTTGCTCAGTCATGTCCAACTCTTTGCGACCCCATGGAGTTTCCAGGCAAGAGTACTGGAAAGGGTTGCCATTTCCTTCTCCCCAGGAAGCTCTTAGATTACTAAAACTTTACCTTAAAGTCAACTCCATTTCACATGTGACAAGAAAGAAATGTTCCCAGAAGGCTCAGTAAAAACCCTGGGCCTTTTTTCCCTCTGAGGCTTCTGGGCCAGGACACGGAGAATGTCCCTGTATGTGGAGTTGAGCTGTTGGACAAGGAGGAATGTCATGCAGATTCTGAAGCCCAAACTCTCAGGCGGGCATGCATTCCCTCTTTGAGAAAGGAAGGGGAGAAATTTCGTCTCCCACAGCACTGGAATAGGCAGCGCAGAAACTGTACCCCCATGAGTTTCTGGCAACCAGATAGCAAATGGGCAAGTCTGAGAAGTGGACAGGACTCAGGCTAAGAGGTGGACAGGACCTTAGAACTGCCAGCTGCATCAGGGCAGGGGTGCTGGGTGCCCAGGGCCAGCACATGCAGAGCGCAATGAGCATCAGCTAAGTGACGAACCCAACATCCTTCCCCGCTTCCTGCATCCCCTTCCCTGGAGGCTGATGCAGCCCTCCTCCCCAGTCCAGGAGGCAGTGTTTGTTTACACAGACACTCACAGAGGGACAACCAGGTGAGGATGCAGGGAGAAGGGTCTTCAAGCCAAGGAGAGAAGCCTCAGAAGGAACCGGCCCTGCCAATAATTTGATCTCCAGCCTCCAGAACTGAGACAACAGATGCCTGTTGCTGAAGTCGCCCAGTCTGTGGTCCCCGTTGAGGCAACCAGAGCTGACTGATAACAACGCTTGGTCTGAGGCCACACAGCCCAGAGAGACATCCCCTAGCCATCACGATCATTCCCAACCCTTGACAGGTGCCTGCCAATCACCACAACACCTTCACATGGGATATCATCTTCTGTATCCACAGTGGAGAGAGGATCAAATCCAGCCATGCTATGCTGAAGTCACTCACCAGGCTCAGCCTGCTGGCAAGCATCAGCACCAGGATGGGGGCCTGGCTGTCAGGCTCCAGAACCCATGCTCACCCCACCTCCCCAAAAGGGTCCCTTGGTCAGAGGGGCCAGTGCACCCTGTGTGCGGCTGTGGCAGAATGGGGACTGGACCACAGCCCTCACCTCTGCTCCCGATTTCACTGGTGACTGTCTCCCCTTCTCAAGTACCACCTCCGCCTCTCCCTGTCTGGCTCTTCAGATCTGGGACTCTGGGGCTCTAAACGCTCCAAGCGTCCACGTGGATCACAGAAGCCATCCCATCAGCATCAGCAAGTTCGTCTTCCCTTCTGCTGCAAGACCATCCCACCTGCGAGCGTCAACCTCACTTAATTGAGTCCTTGGGGGACCCTTGCCACCCTGGTCCTGGCAAGATGTAAGGCTGTGTGACCCCCCAGGTGGAACTGCAATCCTTGCGATGTCACCTCTGTGAGTCAGCTAGAAGCACGTTCCTCACAGACATCTGCAGACTGTGGCTGGCGGGCCCACAGGAAAGGGTCTTTATGAGCCGAGCTGGGCACCCGGGCAGCTCACTGCGCCTGAGTTAGCGCCAAGGGTGCAGCGCCTCGGGGCAGGGCGGGAGCTGGCAGGTCAACAGGCCACTCTGCCCTTGGCCTTGGGTCATCCGGGCAGTGCCGGGTGGGCATGTCCCCTTCAAGGCCAATCGGTCCCCCTGAAGGCTGGTTCTCCACTGGGCACCGGGTACACAGGGCCGCCCTTGTTTCCCTGCAGGTTCAACAATCTGGTTTTCATTGAGTGGAGTTTGGAGGGCTCTCCCACCACATTTTTCTTTAATTATGATAAAAGAGAGTAACTTAATCAAGCATAAATCCTGTTGAAATGAACATGAGAAAATAAAGGGGTGAATGTGCAGAATGAGGGTGGATGCTATGCCATGGATCCTCTGGATTTCAGAAGAAGCCAGTGTGCGGCCGCCAAACCCTGTAACACAAACCAGTCTGGTGCCCACTCAGAATCCGGCCCTAATCCTGTGTGGGAAGAGAAAAACAAAGACAACCCTGGCCCACTTGAAGGCGGCACCTCGGAACAAAAACTATGTCCTTCTAGCCTGTTCCTAAGGGGATGACTGGTGTTCCCGCAGTCCCCAACCTGGGCTCCTATACCCGCCCTCAGGGCTGACCCAGCGAGGGTGGTGACCATCAGCGCCTCGGCTGGGCACTGGAAAAGGACACACAGACATTCATGTGCACACACATATGCTCATGCACACACATAGGCTTACAGATGCACACACATATACATACATGTGCACACACATGCATACACACCTACATGTACACCTGTGTGCACACATACAAACTTGCTTATTCATACAGAATCATGTATCTGTGCACACACACAGGGCTTCCCAGATGGTTCAGTGGTAAAGAATCCACCTGCCAATGCAGGAGACCCAGGAGACACAGGTTCAATCCCTTTGGTTGGGAAGATCCTCTGGAGGAGGAAATTGCAACCCACTCCAGTATTCTTGCCTGGAGAATCCCACGGACAGAGGAGCCTGGAGGGCTACAGTCCATGGCATACAAGAGTGGGGCAACCGCACAGACACACTCCACAGAGCACTGCCTCCCAAAGTGCCTGCCACCAGCGGCAGCCCCAGGAAATCCTTAGAAAGGCAGACTCTCAGCCCCAACCCCAGACCTAGAGAATCCAGTACACTGAGGGTGGGAGGGGATAATCCGTGTGTAACAAGCTACAGTCCACAGGGTCACAAAGACTCAAACACAAGTGAAAGAACACGCACCCAAGGCTAAAGGTTGAGAGCCACCACTCTGTAGGGCAGGTCTTATTTACACAGAGGCAAAGTATTGGTTTAAAAAACAATAAACCATTCATACGATTGATATTAACCAGCATAAAAAGAAATGAACTATCCAGCCATGAAAACACAAGAAGAAAACTAAAACATTCATTACTAAGGGAAAGAAGCAAATCTGCAAAGGCTACATACTGTATGACTGCAACTATATGACATCTGGAAAAGGTAAAATTATAGAGATAGTAAAACATCAGTGATTAACAGGGGTTGTGAGGTTGGGGGTGAATAAGCAAGGCAGAGAGGATTTTTAGGGCAGTGAAACTACTCTGTATGATAACATAATGATATGATACCACTATGATACCATAATACATATATTGATACATTTATTCAAATCCATATGCACACCACCAACAGTGAATCCTAATGTAAACTATGGATTTTGAGTGATGACATGTCAATGTAGGTTCATCAACTATAAGGTGCCACCCTAGTGGGGATATTGATGGTGGAAGAGAGAGACTGTGGGGGTGGCCAGGAGGTATGTGGGAAATCTCTGAACCGTCACAAAAAGTACCTGTGAACCCAAAACTGCTCTAAAAATAAAGTTCATTTACATTCAAAACAAACAGAGTGATTTTATGACTTCACTTGAAAACATTCTTTATGCTCATAGGCAGTAACAGTAAGAGCACTTAGCGTTTCCACACAGCCTCCCCACACCACACTTGTCCTAAACACTGACATGGACCAATTCATCTTCGCAATGACCCTCTAAGGCTAGTGCCAGCATCTCTGACTTAGAAGTAAGGAAAATGTAGCACAGAAAGGTTGAGAAGCAACAAGAGAAATCACCACAATAAGAAGTGCGTGCACCACACCTAGAGAGTAGCCCACACTCTCCGCAACTAGAGAAAGCCCGCCCAGCAATGAAGACCCAAAGAAGCCAAAGTAACTAATTCATTAATTTTAAAATAAAAAAACTCAACCTGAAAATCTTGACACTTGTGTCATATTATCAGTTGACTGTTCTGGGAAAGGGGTCCTCTTGTTTCTGACACATACCTTGGTGATTTGGCCAGAATCAAGCAATGCAGAAAAATCTACATTTCATTCTGTCAAAGAACCACCCTGGGTCCCCTCTGCCTCCCCTCCCCTGGGAGCTAAAATCCAGGACTATGGGTGTGCGGAGTAGAGGGCGTGTGGGAATAAGGAAGCACTGCCAATTGCAAAAGGGTCAGGGATACTCCTGTCGGACAATCTTAAATATGACTTCGAGACACTGTGAGTCTTGTGCCAAAGCTTGCAGGGAAACACCACCAGAGATCAAAGCATGCGGAAGGCGCCCCTCCAGGACTTGCGAAAGTCACATGAATCAAGAAGGTCTGCAGTAAGTTGACCCCCTTGACAGCTCAGTCACTCTCACATAGCTGCCCTTTCAAGCAGAAGTCGCAAGCATCTGATTCCTATGTCCATGAGGACATGCCAAATGAGTCATTGAGACTGGGATGTACTCGGGATGTACTCATTTTATACAACTTACTTAAAAGATAAATCCTTTTCACCATAACTGAACAAAGGAAAAGAAACAGATAAACTAGAACTTGGTAAACACAAATGTACTGTTCATCTTATTTCTGCTGATGATACACACAGCCCATTTTATCTTCCTTCTGTCTGCTCTAAAGGGGAGGACAGTGGTTTCTAAAGATAAGTTCATTTACATTGCCTTAGCCACAGCATTGCTGCCAAGGGAAAGTCAAATGGCCACAATATTTCCCTGATCCAGGAATCTGTGTGCTTTGCAAAATACTCTCCCCAACAGTGAAGTCTTTGACTCAGTTCTCTGTGATCTGCAACATTCCCAAAGTAAGAGCTAAGGCAAAAGCTTTTTTTCAGTATAGTTTTCAAATACAGTAATTCTAGATGGCAATAAAAAGCTTAAAAGATCTCCACCAGCTCTTTCATAGGACAACAAAGGGAAAAACCACATGAAGGCACTCACTGTTCTTAAGCCCATCACTCGAAGTAAATAGGCAGTTTGCACACTTCCAACCAGCAGGCTCTTCCTGCAACTGACAGTGACACCTCTCTGTAAGTGACACCTCAGCTTAGGAGACCATTCCCCAGATGAGAGACTTGTGGAATCAAATGAATCAATTGTGAGACCTTTTTTTTTTTAACTGAAAAATGTGACTTTAATCACATTAACTTTCTTCCTCTTTATCTCTTTCCAAATCAGAATACCAAAACCCTTACATTGCAAGCATAAAATTAGGGAGGGTTAAGAGTATTCATTTTTAAAAGCACACAAAGCAACCAAAAAGCAATTTATTAAGTAAAAGCACTAAGCTAGAAAGAGAGAGCTTTTTGCAGATAAGTCCTTTGTCATTCCTTAAAAAAATTTAGACAAAGGCATGATAATATTTCAAAATACAGGCCTAAACCATGAGTCTATTTTAAATGCACAATTATGAGGTCAGTGACTAAGTTCCACTTTGGCTTTCAGTTGGAAGCATGGGTAGGGATAGAGTGAAAACTGTTGGCTTGTCCCAAGGCCAGGTCCACTGGCCTCAGGTGACTTCTAAAGGAAGGGAAACAGCTGAATTAGAGTTGTCAGAGCTGTTCAACAGAGTCCCACACCCTAAAATGTAATACAGAAGATGTTTTCTTTAAACGGTTCCACAGGATATGTCTCCAACACAGACACTACCCAAATTCAGCAACCTATGTTGAAAAACGGGCACTTCCCAAATTACCTAAATCAAAACACTCCAGTTAGGTGTTGTGTTACAACAGTGGAATCACTGCAAAGAAGCTTTCATGTGAACTGGCAAAGCAAGAAACAGAGATATCCCTTCCCTGGACCCAAACCCAGGCTTGCCAGCTGCATGCTTTAAAGTGACAACTGTACAGCAAAGGAGCCACTATGCAGCTCCTTCAGTAGCTGTAGGGGACTACTGAAATTCAAATTAACCGAAATTAAAGAAGATTTAAAATTCAGTTAGTCTCACCAGTCACATTCCAAGTGCTTGAGAGCCCCATGACATAAATGGCTACCATACACAAGTATGGAATATTCCCATCATCCCCAAAAGTTCTATGAGATAGAATGGAGAGAATCTCACAGATACTGCCTGTAGATGTTTTTGCTTGGAACAGAAAAAGCTGGATAAAATCTCAAAATGACCTGAAGTCTGTAAATCCTCTTCAAAATGAAGTTGGTGCTAGTGTGTTTTAAGGGAAAATAAAAAATAAAAACTGTAAGTTGTTTATCATGATCAAAATACCTTAAGAGCGGTGGTTCTGGACAAGATGTTGTAAGAACACTGTGCCTGTCTTTCCCACTAAATAAATGAAGGAAGCAGCTACTTGGCACTTCTGCACTCTGCAGACCTGAAATTAACCCAGCCCGAGATTCACATATGGTTATCAACACAGAATCAAGTACCAGAGAACTCTTCTAGCTCTTCTTGAGGAGTATAAAGATAAATACAGATCTTCCTCAACTTATGATGGGTTTATATCCCTACAGTGTAAAGTGAGGGTTAGTCGCTCAGTAATGCCTGACTTTTGGCAACCATATAGACAGTAGCCTGGCAGGCTCCTCTGTCCATGGAATTCTCTAGGCAAGAATACTGGAGTGGGTTGCCATCTCTTCCTTCAGGGGATCTTCCTGACCCATGGATCAAACCCACATCTTCTGTGTCTCCTGCATTGCAGGTGGATTCTTTACTGGCTGAACCATCAGGGAAACCCTGTATCCCTATAAACCTACCCCAAATCCACCCTAAGTTGAAAATACTATAGAAATTGAATGCATTTAACACACCTAATGAACTGAGCTTCCTAGCTTAGCCTAGCCTACTTTAAACATGCTCAGAACACTTACATTAGCCTAAAGCTGGGCAAAATCATCTAACACAAAGCCTATTTTTATAATAAAGTTTGGAATATCTCATGTAATTTATTGACTACTGTACTGAAAGTGAAAAGCAGAATGGTCATACAGGTGCTGAATGGTCGTAAATGTATCAGCTATTTACCCTCCTGATTGCATGATTGATCAGGAGCTGTGGCTCATTGCTACTGCCCAGCATCACAAGAGAATATTATATTGCATATTGCTGGCCCAGGAAAAAATCAAAATTGAAAATTCGAAGTATGGTGATTACTAGTGAATGAGTATCATTTTTGAAACATCATAAGTCAAAAACCATATAAGTCGAGCCATCATAAGTTGGGCATCTGTATATCTTTCCTTACTAGAAGAGCACAGAGAGTGCTCCCAGTTGTTTTTATCATTTTCTTACTTTTTTCACTCTTGCATCCCCAGCCCCATGGGGTGCTATGGAGGTAGTACTGGAGGTAGCAACAGGTGACTAAAGTAGCCTAAAATTCAGAAGGAGAAGGACCTACTTCCACAGTTAGAGGAGTTGGGGTCCCAGGCAGTGGTCGAATTCATTGCCTTTTCTCTTTCTGTCTTCCAACTGCTTAGTCCTGGATATAGGCACAGTCAAGGTGGGTATGTAACCGAACATGTAACTAAAGACCAAGGCTTTGTGCAAGGGGATTGAAAATGAGAGTTCCAAGAAACCAGAAAGTATAAGGGAGGCCATGGTAAGGGAAAATTCAGAAAAGTGATCCCTTAAAATTGTTTATAAACTCCTGAGACCACCCATGAGCTGTACATGTGTGGATTTGACCCTAAACAGATGTTGAGAATAGAATCAAAAAATAGAACACCACTCAGGTCCCAGACTGGCCACAGCTTGGCACACACAAGAGACAGATCTCATTGTCTCTACAAATAGCACTACGCAGGCTTTGAAAGCAGATCTGACACTAGAACCACAAATACAGAAGGCTGTTGGGAGCCTGTAGACCGAACCAAATGGATCGACTGCCTGCTAAAACAATATTAGCATTCCCCATGGGAGTTAAACAACAGTCAAACTTGTAGACAAAATATAATATGCTAAATCTCCACGATGCAATCCAAAAGTACTCAACATATAGAGTACCAGGAAAATACAATCAACAGACACTAAAACAAGATGACATAGATATTGGAATTACCTGACAGAATCTTTAATACAACTACTACAAAAATTCTCCCAGCACTTTGTAAACCAAAAGAAAGAATGTCTCAGCAAAGAAATTGAAGATATAAAAAAAAAAAAAAACTGGAAATTTTAGAGTAAAAATCATACAATCAATGGAATAAAACCTTGTGAGATAAGACTGACACAAATATGGAAATGATAGAGAGGTTTCAATAAAATTTATAGAATCTGGACAAAAAAGAAAAAGATTGAGAAATAAATGAACAAATCCTCATAGAATCGTGAGACAAAAAGTCTAATATTGGTATCATCAGAGTCCCAGAAGGAGAGGGAAAAAACTGAAAAACTAATGACTAGAAAAAACTAAATGTGGCAAAAATATAAACCCAGTGAACTCAGTAAATCCCCAGAAAATAAACTCAAAGACATCTACACCCAAATATATAACAATCAAATTGCTAAAAAAAAAAAAAAAAAAAGAACCCTAAAGACATGGACAAAGAGAAAAAAAAAATCTTAAAAGCAATCACAGAAAAACAAAAAATTATTTTAAAGGAAAAACTACCTTAATGACTGCAGATTTCTCATTAAAAGTAATAGAGGTCAGAAGGATATTGAATAGATATTAAAATGTTTAGAGAAACAAACTATCAACCCAGAATTCTATACCCACTCAACAAAAACATCTTTAAGGAATGAAGGCGATATTTTTAAATACAGGAAAGCTAATAGAATCCATTGTCAGCAGACTGACAATAAAAGAACTGCAAAAAGAAGTACTTCATATTGGGCATCTCTGATGGTTCACACGGTAAAGAATCTGCGTGCAGTGCTGGAGATCCTGGTTCAGTCCCTGGGTCAGGAAGATCCCTTAGAGAAGGAAATGGCAACCCACTCCAGTATTCTTGCCTGGAGAATCCCATGGACAGAGGAGCCTTCTGGGCCACAGTCCATGGGGTCTCAAAGAGTTTGACATGACAGAGTAACTAACTTATTAATACTTTACACAGAAGGGAATTAATATTAGAAGAAAACCTCAGATAATCAATAATTAAAGAAGAAGAACAAAAGTGGTAAACCAAAACCTTCCTACATTGATGGTGAAAACAAAAAGTGGTACAGCTGCTCTGGAAAACAGTTTCAGTTCGGTTCAGTTCAGTCACTCAGTCATGTCTGACTCTTTGCAATCCCATGAATTGCAGCACGCCAGGCCTTCCTGTCCATCACCAACTCCCGGAGTCCACCCAAACCCATGTCCATTGAGTCAGTGGTGCCATCCAATCATCTCATCCTCTGTTATCCCCTTCCCCTCCTGCCCTCAATATTTCCCAGAATCAGGGTCTTTTCAAATGAGTCAGCTCTACACATCAGGTGGCCAAAGTGTTGGAGTTTCAGCTTCAACATCAGTCCTACCAATGAACACCCAAGACTGATTTCCTTTAGGATGGACTGGTTGGATCTCCTTGCAGTCCAAAGGATTCTCAAGAGTCTTCTCCAACACCACAGTTCAAAAGCATCAATTCTTCAGCGCTCAGTTTTCTTTATAATCCAACTCTCACATCCATACATGACCACTGGAAAAACCAGAGCCTTGACTAGACGGACCTTTGTTGGCAAAGTAATGTCTCTGCTTTTTAATATGCTTTCTAGGTTGGTCATAACTTTCCTTCCAAGGAGTAAGTGTCTTTTAATTTCATGGCTGCAGTCACCATCTGAAATGATTTTGGAGCCCCAAAAAATAAAGTCAGCCATTGTTTCCGCTGTTTCCCCATCTATTTGCCATGAAGTGATGGGACTGGATGCCATGATCTTAGTTTCCTGAATGTTGAGCTTGAAGGCAACTTTTTCACTCTCCTCTTTCACTTTCATCAAGAGGCTCTTTATTTCTTCTTCACTTTCTGCCAAAAGGGTGGTGTCTGCATATCTGAGGTTATTGATATTTCTCCCAGCAATCTTAGCAGGCTTTATAAAACTGAATACACACATCATATGACACAGCAATCCCACTCTTAAAATTTACCATAAGAGAAACAAAAACTTATGTTCTTACATAAATCAGTGTATGAATAGTAAAGTAACTCTATTTACAGCCATCAAAACTAAAAATAATGCAAATGCCCTTTGACAGGTGAATGGACAAGCAAATTGTGCTTCACCCATACAATGGACTACTGCTCAGCAATAAAAAGCAATAAATTACTGATACTTGGAACAACATGGTGAATCACAAAGGCATTATAACTCTGAGGGTTAAATATTTTATAATTCTACTACATGACATTCCAGAAAAGACAAAATATAAGACAGAGAACAAAGAGATCAACCGTTGCCAATGCTTTTGGGTGGTGGAAGGGCAACTATAATGGGGTACCTCAAGGAAATTTGGGGAGTCAGTGAACTGTTCTGTATCCTGATTTTGGTGGTGATTACACAAATATATCTTTCCTTGTGATGCTGAAAGCAACGCAGCATCAAAAGTGATTTTTTAATGTTGAATAAAATAATAAATGCTGAAACTGGAGACAGCATTTAGTATTTAAGTCAAAAAAAAAAAAAAGCCCTCACATTTCAACCAATCTGGTCTGCATTATTTCATGCAGCCTGTAAATGGCCCTAAGCCACATATTTGGAACTGATTTTTAAGGAGAGTCTGGCTAAGTATGTATAATATTTTTATATACCTAGGGAAAATATTTATTCTAATGACACTCACAGGAGTATGAAAACTCCAGGCATGATCATCCTTTAGTTTTCAGAATTCTATTAGCAGAGTTCATATTAAGTAAAAATATAATCATAAAGATTGCTAATACCTGCATTAAAAATAGTATTGTTCTTACAGCTCAATCAAATTACTCTTTAAAGTGGCACCTTCCAGAGACAGGCACTAACATCCAGATTTAAGGACTCTCCAGATCACATAAATCCCTGGTTGTTTCAGCGTGGCTCATACGGTGAGAGTCCAGAGGAGAGAAAGTACAACCTGAGATGGTCTATCCTATACTGTCCTTCCTACAGCTCTAGTATGCAGCTCTCCCCTCTGGAGAGCCTCATTTTCTCTGTTTATGCATTGGGTTCTCTCCATGTGTAGAGCAGCTGTCTGATTGATATATCACTGTTTGTCTTTCTCTAGCTAAACCATTATCTGTGTCTTTTACTCTCTCTTTCTATCATTCTTTCATCTTGTCATTTACTGGCCGTGATACACTGCACAGTATGCACTAGATAAATGTTTGCTGAATGAATGAAAGAATCAGCCTGCAGACTGGAAAAAATGTGGTCATCTACTGTAATAATACAAATGTGTATATGGCTATTTTAAAAGAACTGTATATACAATGTTGATTTTAAAATCTTATGAGAGGTTATATTTTTCCAAAGAAAACTGGAAAAATATCTCCCATTTTATATGCTCTTCTGCAAGGTGACCCTGACACTTCTCCACTGGTTCCCCATCCTCCAAAATCTGGGTGGGCCCTGGCATTGACTTCAAGGAGATCAAACCAGTCAATCCTAAAGGAAATCAGTCCTGAATATTCATTGGAGGGACTGATGCTGAAGCTGAAGCTCCAATACTTCGGCCACCTGATGCAAAGAACTGACTCTTTGGAAAAGACCCTGATGCTGGGAAAGAGTGAAGGCAGAAGGAGGAGGGGACGACAGAGGATGAGATGGTTGGATGGCATCACCAACTCAATAGATATGAGTTTGAATAAGTCCAGGAGTTGGTGATGGACAAGGAAGCCTGGCGTGGTACAGTCCATGGGGTCACAAAGTGTTGGACATGACTGAGCAACTGAACTGAACTGAACTGAAGTCTCATCAGAAGGCTCGATTGGGCTGATCATCTGAGATGGTGCACTGACATGGAAGATGGTTGAGGCCAAAGCTCAGTGGGGTCTCTTGGCCTGACATCCCATATGTGGCCTCTCCTTGTGGCTTAGCCTCATCATGTGCAGCTGGTGTCCAAGAATGAGTGTTCTAAAGGCAGAAAGTGGAATCTGGCCAGATTTGGGCTTCATTCACACTGGCACATGGTCACTTCCTCTGTATTGTATGGGTCAAATCGACTTTCAAGAGTCTTCTCCAATACCACAGTTCAAAAGCATCAATTCTTCGGCACTCAAGTTTCTTTGTAGTTCAACTCTCATATCCATACATGACTACTGGAAAAACCATAGCTTTGACTAGATGGACCTTTGTCAGCAAAGTAATATCTCTGCTTTTTAATAGGCTGTCTAGGTTGGTCATAGCTTTTTTTCCAAGGAGCAAACGTCATTTTAATTTCATGGCTGCAGTCACGATCTGCAGTGATTTTTGGAGCCCAAGAAAATAAAGTCTGTCACTGTTTCCATTATTTACCCATCTATTTGCCATGAAGTAATGGAACCAGATGCCATGATCTTCATTTTCTGAATGTTGACTTTTAAGCCAGCTTTTTCACTCTTCTCTTTCACTTTCGTTAAGAGGCTCCACAGTTCCTCTTCGCTTTCTGCCATAAGGGTGGTACTATACACATATCTAAGGTTATTGATATTTCTCCCAGCAATCTTGACTCCAGCTTGTGCATCATCCAGCCCAGTGTTTCTCATTATGTACTCTGCATATAAGTTAAATAAGCAGGGTGACAATATACAGCCTTGACATACTCCTTTCCCAATTTGGAACCAGACACATTGTTCCATGTCCAGTTCTAAGTGTTGCTTCTTGACCTACATACAGATTTCTCAGGAGGCAGGTCAGATGGTCTGGTATTCCCATATCTTTAAGAATGGGGTCTAAGTTTATGGAGGGTGGAAAGTTTTCTGACCTAGGTTCAGCATGTAAACACAGTTGAAGCTATAGTCTCACGTTGGCACTATTCACCCTTTGATCCGTCTGGTTATTTTAATTATGAATAATTGCATCACTCAAGGAAATCTACTTTTCTTTCTCAACAGATGTTAGATTTCCAACAGGCCCAACAACTCTTCTTCCTGTTCCTGCTCAGCCTTGAGGTAAGATCAGGCAGCATTTACACATGAGCAGAATCAACTCTATTTTTGTCAAGAGAGACTTCTGTAAGGTTGCTAGTAAGTTAACTCCTTTCATTTCAGTATTTCCGAGCTCTTCCTCTTTGGCTGCTGCGCGATGTATTCTGTAGACCCCCTCATACTCCATGGTGCTCAATAGGCAGCACTGTCAACTATCAAAACACAGGGCCTGCATTTTAATATGTAACCCGGGAGGCTGGGCTAGAAATATAAAAATACACAGAATAAGAACTCCTTTAGCAGTCCCTCAGTATAAATTAGGAAGGCATGGCTCACAGCCAAAGTAACAACACGTGCTGGGGGACAGAGAAGGACCTGGACACTGTGGTCCTGTTCACAGTGAGAAAAATTAAAGCACCAGGATTTACTTTGCCTAAAACTAAGGAACTACGCCCAGGGAGGTTGACAGACCCAGCGTCCCCTTATCTCACGTTTTGTGCTTTGTAGGAGAACCTGAGTACTGCACTTTGTAAATTCCTTTTTTGAACATAATTTTACTTATTTACCTATTTTCAGATCTTCGTTGCTGCACAGGCTTTTTCTCTAGTTGCAAAGCACAGGCTTTTTCTCTAGCTGCGGTGAGCATGGGTTACTCTCCAGCTGTGCTGTGCGGGTTTCTCATTGTGGTGGCTTCCCTTGTTGAGGAGCTCGGCCTCTGGGGCATGGAGGCTTCAGTAAGTTGAGGCTCCCAGGCTCTAGGGCACAGGCTCGGTAGTTGCGGCACATGGGCTTAGTTGCTCCTCAGCATGTGGGATCTTCCCGGATCAGGGATCGAACACGTGTCTCCTGCATTGGCAGGTGGATTCATTACCACTGAGCCACCAGGGAAGCCCTGAGAATACTTAAAGTTGACAGAGACTTAACCATTTTCATGTTAGCATCATCATCCTATTTCCCTCCAACTCTTGTTAGTGATGAGATAAGGCTTGTCCCCGTGACTCCTGGCCCTATGGGTTTGGTTCCTTCCTCTGGATGAAACAGCATAAAGGTTGGTTTTTACCCTCTCCTGGATCCCATCATTCTGCATCAAGGAAAACTGCACATCGACTCATTTATTACTGCTTGTGTGCATCTGGCCCCAACCCCCTTGTCAACCAGTGTAAGTGTTTGGCAAGAACACCAAAATGCCACCAAGGGAACACAGGGTGCAATAAGGCCTCTTTGTTACAGTCCCAGGGACATCTGAAGTGCATTTTAACCAGGGCAGATGCACACACCACCTCCACAGTAACATACTGTACCCAGCCCAGCAATAAATATTGTTGCATTGACAGCACTGTAATTTATCCAGAGTTGAGCAGCTGAATCCCAGAGTCCAACGTCTCATTCTACATCCAAATTCTTCCATAAAGAGATGCCTTCAGGGAAACTTTTTCTCCCCTGAAAATTCGGGTTGTAAATTACCTTTGACAAATTAACTTTCACTTCTCCTTGGAGACAGATTTAAAAGGAGAGTGTCTAGGAGAGTACATTAGCTTTGCTGTCTGGTGGTCTGTTGGATGGGCTGGGGCAGTTGGGCTTCTTTTGTTTCGACAAAGACTTACAGCCATAATTCAGTGTCTATCCCTAAAAATCAAGTCAGGACATGAAGCAAGGGTAGCAGACACCTGGAAGGGGGCTGCCAAAGCCCCACTCCCAGAAAGACTCTCCAGGAGCCATTACATTTGGGCTTATACTCAGAGAAAGACAGAAGACTCTTCATTTCCACTCCAATAGTGGAAATTTGATCTGCTTCACAGCAGGACCATTCCAGCAAAATGCTCTTAACCAACTTCTTCCAAGCCAGCTCCTCTGGAGTTACAGGAGGCTCTACGCGGCCCCTGGGAAACACACGGACACTGTGACACACCCACTCACCAGAACCCAGTCACATCTGTTTTCAAACCTGCTTATGCCAGCGGCACTTATTATGGTCATTAAAGTACATAATTCAGCATTATTTAAATATATAATATTCATGAGGAAATATGAAAGTAAAAAGAGTTCTTTCTAGGAAAGCTACATTGGCTTCGAAAGGACTCAATACAATGAATAAAACCTAGTTTAGAATGAGGTGTGAAAGATAAAATTATAAATGACTAAGAAGATATTATAAACATCTGACTTTATTTCTAAAGAAATCAAAATTTTGGATGTAGTTTACTCAAGGAAGACAACTGGGGACTCCTACCTGGAAACCTGATCTGCTTCACAGCAGGATGCTGGAATGGACAATTGAGAGGACAATTGAGGGTCACTTTGATGACCCTCACCAAAAGACCTTGGCTTTCATTAAAAGTTTGGTGAATTCCTGGATATTTGTATGATTTAAGTTTAATAAATGCTTAATATATTGCATTTATTAAAGCATAATATATTTTCTTATGCTTCACTAACTTTAAAAGACATTTTTGGTTAGCCCATCTAATTACAAGTCCTAGCAGCAGAGAGTAAGCAGATCTCTCTATAGTTACAGTGTGCAATGCTATCAGTGAAATGCTTAAAGATATTCTCCAAGGGATTCATGGTTTTGTTGATACTGACTTTTTAAGTGAATAAGATTTTGATTCAATCATAAGTAACATACATCTGGCAATAAGAAGTTTATGTAGAAATCCCAATAGATCACTCAAACCACTTGAGAAAGGTGTAGAAATGTAAAGTCTTTTCAAGGAATCTCCAAGTGTCCCTAAGAAAATAACAGGTTAATTTTCTTATTTTTAAGAGCCAGAAGAAAATAGGAGAAGCCTATTGCAGTACTCCTTAAATTATATATCCAGAAGTGAAGAAGTGCTGGATTGATCTCATGCTTTTCTCTGTTTCCCTTTCCAAAAGCACCACAAAGTAATAATATTAAATAAAATATGGTATAAACCCATACCAAAAAGAGAGCAAGAGAAGGATCACAGGAAATGGGAGCTCTGTAAGTTTATAGAAGAAAGTCAACAGACTCATGGTACAATAAGCAGAAAGACCCAAAACCTATGGGATCTAAAGGGATGCAACTGAAAAATGAAACAGTATAAAGGGTGTCCAAGTAGCTGGAAAGTTACAGAAAGATTCAGAACTCAGAAATACTGACTGAGCTCATCTGAGAGCAAGGCAAAGGTGAAAAACGGTGAGGCTGTAAATCTATAGATGGGTAAGTAGAAATCCAAGCCATCAACTCTCATCCCCACTGGGCCCACAACCCTTTCCCATCTGAGGCCAGAGCAAGCCTGGAGCTCAGACATCCATTTCTTATATTTATCCTAATGCCTGCAGAGACCAAAGAAAAAGATGTCAGGCATACAACATTAAAGTGAACTAGAGCCGGACATCCTGGAATGTGAAGTCAAGGGGGCCTTAAGAAGCATAATAATGAACAAAGCTAGTGGAGGTGATGGAATTCCAGTTGAACTATTTCAAATCCTAAAAGATGATGCTGTGAAAGTGCTGCACTCAATATGCCAGCAAATTTGGAAAACTCAGTAGTGGCCACAGGACTGGAAAAGTCAGTTTTCATTCCAATCCCAAAGAAAGGCAATGCCAAAGAATGCTCAAACTACCACATAATTGCATTCATTCACACGCTAGTAAAGTAATACTCAAAATTCTCCAAGCCAGGCTTCATAGTATGTGAACCGAGAACTCACAAATGTTCAAGCTGGATTTAGAAAAGGCAGAGGAACCAGAGATCAAATTGCCAACATCCACTGGATCATTGAAAAAGCAAGAGAAAAAAAAAATAATGAAAAAAAAAGAAAGAAAAAGCAAGAGAGTTCCAGAAAAACATCTATTTCTGCTTTATTGACTATGCCAAAGCCTTTGACTGTGTAGATCACAATAAACTGTGGAAAATTCTGAAAGAGATGGGAATACCTGACCTGTCTCTTGAGAAATCTGTATGCAGGTCAGAAAGCAACAGTTAGAACTGGACATGGAACTGGTTCCAAATAGGAAAAGGAGTACGTCAAGGTTGTATATTGTCCCCCTGCTTATTTAATTTATATGCAGAGTACATCATGAGAAATGCTGGGCTGGATGAAGCACAAGCTGGAATCAAGATTGCCAGGAGAAATAGCAATAACTTAGATATGCAGATGACACCACCCTTATGGCAGAAAGTGAAGAAGAACTAAAGATACTCTTGATGAAAGTGAAAGAAGAGAGTGAAAAGTTGGCTTAAAGCTCAACATTAAGGAAACTAAGATCATGGCATCTGGTCCTATCACTTCATGGCAAATAGATGGGGAAATAATGGAAACAGTGGCAGACTTTATTTTGGCGGGCTCTAAAATCACTGCAGATGGTGACTGCAGCCATGAAATTAAAAAAATTAAAAAATTTGCTTACTCCTTGGAAGCAAAGTTATGACCAACTTAAACAGCATATTAAAAAGCAGAGACATTACTTTGCCAACAAAGGTCCATGTAGTCAAGGCTATGGTTTCTCCAGTAGTCATGTATGGATGTGAGAGTTGGACTATAAAGAAAGCTGAGCACTGAAGAATTGATGCCTTTGAACTGTGGTACTGGAGAAGACTCTTGAGAGTCCCTTGGACTGCAAGGAGATCCAACAATGCCATCCTAAAGGAGATTAGTCCTGAATGTTCATTGGAAGGACAGATGTTGAAGCTGAAACTCCAATACTTTGGCCATCTGATGCGAAGAGCTGACTCATTTGAAAAGACCCTGATGCTGGAAAAGATTGAAGGTGGGAGGACAAGGGGATGACAGAGGATGAGATGGTTGGATGGCACCACCGACTCAATGGACATGAGTTTGGGTAAACTCCAGGAGTTCATGATGGACAGGGAAGCCTGGAGTGCTGCAGTCCATGGGGTTGCAAAGAGTCAGACAACTGAACAACTGAACAACTGAATTGAACTGAACTGAGACTACCTAGGAACAGACTTATATATCTTGTAATGTACCCATTTCCCAACACTGAAACTAAAGTGAATCCACTTGTCCACACAGGTAAATTGGTCTCACGGTCATATGCTATTGTTTCAATCAAGAATCAGCCAAGAACTACCACACATCTGAAGTCCCCAATATAAAGAGAGGTACCAAGATAAGAACACAAGCAAATTATTCCAGAGAAGTCAAAAGAAAGAAAATTAAACTTTTGGAGAAACAAGAGACGGCATCAAATTCTTTAAAAATTACCAGAATGTAATGAAATAGAAATAGTGAAGGAGGAGCTATTGGAAATTAAAACATGATGCCCACATTAAAAACAAAATTCAGTAGAAGGGCAGAGTGATAAAGCTGGAATTCCACAAGGAGGAAAACAAGTAAGAGGAGAGTTTTAGAAAGATAAAATAGGGGGAAAAAATGGAGGGGGTTAAAAATAGATACAAAGAACATTCCCAAGCTGAAAGACTCAAGTATTTTATTAAAGGAGCCAAGCCAGCACTCAGAACAACAAACCAAAAAACATGTACACCTAATATACCATCATGAAATTTTAGAATGCTAAGGATAAACAGAATATCGTCAAATCTCTGCAAGCAAGAATGAGTCACCAGAGAAGAAATGAAGCTGCAAGTGGCAGTGGACCTCTCAGAAGGAAGCACAGGGTGCCAGGCAACTGTGGGGTGATGTTCCAGGGAACGTAACATCCAACTGAGAATGATACCCAGCCAAACTATCGTGTGTGTCTGTGTGTGTGTGTGTGTGTGTGTGTGATTTAGAAAGATTCAGAAAACTTACCACTTATTTACACAACATTTCTTAGAAAGTACCTATCTTACGTCCCATGATTCCCTTCACTCTCCTTCCAACCTCACTCACCACACTCAAGGTTTCATCCACCCTTCCTGAAAGGAGAATATCAGGAAGTCCCATGGATGCCTGGTGTAGGGAGCATGCCCACCCCTAAGTCAGGTATCCAGCCTAGACTGATGGCAGGCAGGACTAAACAGAACAAGCTTCCCAGGGAATTGATGGGTTTTGAGACCAGAAAGGACCAAGAAGATCAGAGACTACAGTGTTAGAAAAGAAGAGCCATACTATAAGGGCAAAATTATCATTCCGATGTGCAAAAAAACCTGGATTTCCAGGAAACAAATTAAGGGTTGCCAGATTACTACTATATTCACTCAATTCTTGTTCAGTAGCTAATAACTCTGAAGAACAATAGCAAATGATGTTATCAAATCATTTCACTGCTGGAGTTTTTATATAACAATTATTTTTATTATGTCCATTGACAGACTACATTATATTTAGGCAAGTCTCTTCATCTCCCAGGGTCAGATTTAAGCTAAAAACAAGAGGAAAAAGGGACCAAAAGGGTAATAATACTTGCCTCCTACCACTGTAGGAGGTTTTGAGATTTATAATTAGATTGCATTTTCAAACTATTTCAATGCTCCCCAGGGAGAAGGACTATAAATAACTCAAGGTATTATTATCCCCAAAGATAATCAATTATTTTCTCATCAAAAGGAGGCTAACAAAGAAAGACTTTAAGCATAGGGACCCCTTAATTTGTTTAAGCCTCTAGCTTTAACAAGATTTCTAGAGTGTTTAGAACTTCACAGGGCCCAGTACCAACTCTGGCTTCCTCCAACAAATGGAATATTTATGGTATCTGAGAAATTCCTTTCTTACTTGAAAAATATCAGAGTAGCACTGTAACTGTGCCCATTCATTCAATTCGCTTAGTCTACAGATACCAATGGAGCACAGGGCCAGGTAGGAGGCAGTAAGAATGAATAGATATTGCCTCAACAGACCATGATAGCTTCCTCCCCTCCCCGGGTCCAAGGTTCTGGGTTCACACCTCCACAGCTCTTCTTATCCTCCACCTGTGAAGATGACTTGTCCCTCAATGTCAGCTCCAGAGGTCACATCTTCTCCACAAAGCTTTCCTGGCTTCACCAGCAGAGGTTTATCAATTGGTATTTCATACAGACCTATTCATCTCACAGTATCTATCAAGATGAACAATTATTCCCTTGTTCAGCTACTCATATAAAACATAAGTTTCCTAAGGACAGGGTCTGTGTTTATTCATTGTCAGAACTCTCTTGGACTCAACACTTTTTTATGGATGAATGTGAAAAATTAGACTCTTTGCAACACTACTCAGTGGCTTAGCCTCTTTGCAACATCACTCAGAGGCTTCAAGTAAACTATGGCCCATCATCTTCTTAGAAGCATGAATGTGAGAAGGGCCTTCATTCTCTAGAGGCCAAAATTAAAAGCCCACCATATTCCTAGAATCCTTCTGCAAAGAACTCAGTACAAAAAATTCCAGTTTTTTTAAAAAGACAAATCCAAAAGAAAGGCATCCCCAAAGGTCTTGCAAATTGACCAAACAGGAGCTCTTCTTTTAATTTTATTTATTTTCAATTGAAGGAGAATTGGTTTACACTATTGTATTGATTTCTGCCATACATCAACATGAATCAGCCATAGTTATACATATGTCTTCTCCCTCTTGAACCTCCCTCCCACCTGCCTCCCTATCAGATCCTTCTAGGCTGTCTCAGAGCACTGGTTTGAGCTCCCTGAACCATACAGCAAATTCCCACTGGCTATCTACTTTACATATGATAGTGCATATGTTTCCATGTTACTTTCTCCATTTGTCCTACACTCTCCGTCCCCCCTACCCCCACCATGTCCACAAGTCTGTTCTCTATGTCTGTGTCTCCACTGCTTACCTACATATAGGTTCATTGGCACAATCTTTCTAGATTTCATATATATGTGTTAATACACAATATTTCTTTATCTCTTTCTGATTTACTTCATTCTGTATAATAGGCCTAAGTTCATCCAACTCATTAGAACTGACTCAAATGCATTCCATTTTATGGCTGAGTAATGTTCCATTGTATATACATACCAGAGCTTCTTTATCCATTCATCTGTCAATGGATGTCTAGGTTGCTTCCATGTCCTAGCTATTGTAAATAGTGCCACAGTGATCAGTGGGGTACATATGTCTTTTTCAATTCTGGTTTCCTCAGGGTATATGCCCAGTCGTGGGACTGCTGGGTAATATGGTAGATTTATTCCTAGTTTTTCAGGAAATCTCCATACTGTTCTCCATAGTGATTATATCAATTTACATTCCCACCAGCAGTGCGAGAGGGTCCCCTTTTCTCCACACCCTCTCCAGCTTTTATTGTTTGTAGATATTTTGATGATGACCATTCTGACCAGTGTGAGATGATAGTTCATTGTAGTCTTGATTTCCATGAAAAGAAACTCTCAATACATAGCATATATTCACTCACATCACCAGCAAATGGGACTTGGGCTCTATTCCAGGAAACAAGATAGGGAAGCCCAGCATTCCGTACCACCGGGGCAGCAAAGATAGTGGCAACATCCTTCTTAATTTAAGGATGGGGCTTCTCTGGTGGTCCAGTGATTAAGAGTCCACCTCGCAATGCAGGGGACAGGGGTTTGATCCCTGGTCCAGGAAGATCCCATATGCTATAGGGCAATGAAGCCCATGTACCACAGTTACTGCAACCACGGAAGCCCGTGGCCCTAGGGCCCAAACTCCACAATAAGAGAAGCCCCTGCAGTAAGAAGCCCATGCACTACAATCAGAGAGTATTTCCCTCTGGCCACAACTGAAGAAAAGTCTACACAGCAACGAAGACCCAGTGCAGTCAAAATAACAAACTAAAGTTAAATTATTAAAATAAATTAATAAACAAAGAACAAAGGACAAAGCCATGGAAAAATACACTGACACTCTTTCCTCTCTATTTTCAAGGATAACTTTATTTATCTATTTATTTTCTAAATAAGAGATATATGTACACATACACACACAAGAATGGAACAAAGTTCAAAAGTTTTAAAGAAATGGAAAGTAAGGTCTTCTACTCTTGTTCCCCAGCCACCCATCTCCCTACTCTGCAAGGCAACAACTCCTGCATTCTTTAAATATCTACCAATCCTTAATCTCTTCTGATGTGCAGTCAAGCATATATGATGGCCAGAACATGCCTACCAAGAAACAAATCCTAGGAAAACTCTTGGTTCTGACAGAAGCCTGGCCCTAAAGACTAAGTGAAGATCTCAGCAAGTATCAAGAGAGAACTGGCTAACTTTCACAAAGACTATGGAGGGTTTAGTTCCAACCCCTGCCCTGCCCATGCCTCCTCTTAAACATAGAACCTTTGCCTCGGCTTGTGCTGGCATTGTATGAAAAGATTCTTAGCAAAGTTAAGGAGGACAAACTGAGTATGCCATCACAGCAAATGCTGGCTAGGAAGAACGTCAAAGCAAAAAAGCCCAGTTAGCAACTGCTTTGGGCTAACTGCTGTTCACAAAATCTATATGCTGAACCCTTAACTCCCAGTATTTCTGAATGTGACTGTATTTGGAGAAAGAGCCTGTAAAGACATGATTAAAATAAAATAATGTCATTATGGTGGGTCCTAATCCAATCCAGCTGGTGTTCTTATAAAAAGGAAATTTTGGACACAGACAGACCTATAAAATAAAGAAGGCTGAGCACAGAAAAACTGATGCTTTTGAATTGTGGTGCTAGAGAAAACTCTTGAGAGTCCCTTGGACTTCAAGGAGATCAAGTCAATCAATCCTAAAGGAAAATCAACCCTGAATATTCATTGGGAGGACTAATACAGAAGCTGAAGCTCCAATACTTTGGCCACCTGATGCAAAGAGCAAACTCATTGGAAAAGACCCTGATGCTGAAAAAGACTGAAGTCAAAAGCAGAAGGGGGAGGCAGAGGATGAGACGTTTAGATAGTATCAATGACATGAGTTTGAGCAAACTCCGGGAGAGAGTGAAGGACAGGGGAG
This sequence comes from Odocoileus virginianus, assembly GCF_023699985.2. NCBI lineage: Eukaryota > Metazoa > Chordata > Mammalia > Artiodactyla > Cervidae > Odocoileus > Odocoileus virginianus. Next base: position 25,182,259 of record NC_069704.1, read on the forward strand.
CCTGGTGAGTTACAGTTCACAGAGACACAAAGAATCAGGCACAACTTAGTGATCAAACAGCAACAACACCTGTAATAGAAGGTGGCTGTCTACAAGCCAAGGAGAGAAGCCTCAGAAAAATCACCCTGCCGACACCTTGATCTTAAACTTCCAGCCTCCAGATCTGTGAGGAAATGAATTTCCAGCATCTAAGCCACCCTATCAGTGGTTCTTTGTAATAGTGCCCATAGCAAGCTAACACAGCAACAAATATAGGTAAAGTGTGTTTGCAGACACATTTACAGTAGGTCATGATCCAATAATCCACAAGCTCCTGTTCAGTCAGTTCAGTCACACAGTCATATCTGACTCTTTGCAACCCCATGAACTGCAACATGCCAGGCTTCCCTGTCCATCGCCAACTCCCAGAGCTTACTCAAACTCATGTCCATCGAGTCAGTGATGCCATCCAGCCATCTCATCCTCTGTCGTCCCCTTCTCCTCCTGCCTTCAATCTTTTCCATCATCAGGGTCTTTTCTAATGAGTCAGTCCTTCAAATCAGGTGGCCAAAATATTGGAGCTTCAGCATCTGCATCAGTCCTTCCAAAGAATATCCAGGAATGATTTTCTTTAGGATTGACTGGTTGGACCTCCTTTAAATTCAAGGGACTCTCAAGAGTCTTCTCCAACACCACAGTTCAAAAGCATCAATTCTTTGGTGCTCAGCTTTCTTTATAGTCCAACTCTCACATCCATACATGAATACTGGAAAAACCATTGCCTTGACTAGACGGACCTTTGCTGACAAAGTGATGTCTCTGCTTTTTAATATGCTGTCTAGGTTGGTCATAACTTTTCTTCCAAGGAGCAAGTGTCTTTCAATTTCATGGCAGCAGTCACCATCTGCAGTGATTTTGGAGCCCAAAACAATAAAGTCTGTCACTGTTTCCATTATTCCCCCATCTACTTGCCGTGAAGTGATAGAACCAGATGCCATGATCTTAGTTTCCTGAATGTTGAGCTTTAAGCCAACTTTTCCACTTTCTTCTTTCACCTTCATCAAGAGGCTCTCTATTTCTTCTTCACTTTCTGCCAAAAGGGTGGTGTCATCTGCGTATCTAAGTTATTGATATTTCTCCTGGCAATCTTGATTCCATCTTGGGCTTCCTCCAGCCCAGCACTTCTCATGATGTACTCTGCATATAAATTAATAAGCAGGGTGACAATGTACAGCCTTGACATACTCTTTTCCCTATTTGGAACCAGTCTGTTGTTCCATGTCCAGTTCTAACTGTTGCTTCCTGACCTGCATACAAATTTCTCAGGAGGTAGGTAAGGTGGTCTGGTATTCCCATCTCTTTCAGAGTTTTCCATAGTTTGTTGTGATCCATACAGTCAAAGGCTTTGGTGTAGTCAATAATGCATAAGTAGATATTTTTCTGGAACTCTCGTGCTTTTTCAATGATCCAACAGATGTTGACAATTTGATCTCTGGTTCCTCTGCCTTTTCTAAATTCAGCTTGAACATCTGGAAGTTTATGGTCCACGTACTGTTGAAGCCTGGCTTGGAGAATTTTGAACATTACTTTACTAGCGTGTGAGATGAGTGCAATTGTGTGGCAGTTTGAACATTCTTTGGCACTGCCTTTCTTTGGAATTGGAATGAAAACTGACCTTTTCCAGTCCTGTGGCCATGCTGACTTTTCCAAATTTGCTGGCATATTGACATGCAGCACTTTCACAGCGTCATCTTTTAAGATTTGAATTAGCTCAACTGGAATTCAGTCACTTCCACTAGCTTTGTTCGTAGTGATGATTCCTAAGGCCCACTTGACTTCACATTCCAGGATGTCTGGCTCTAGGTGAGTGATAACACCATTGTGGTTATCTGGGTCATGAAGATCTTTTTTGTATAGTTCTTCTGTGTATTCTTGCCACCTCTTCTTAATATCTTCTGCTTCTGTTAGCTTCATACCGTTTCTGTCCTTAACTGTGCCCATCTTTGCATGAAATATTCCCTTGGTATCTCCAATTTTCTTGAAGAGATCTCTAGTCTTTCCCATTCTATTGTTTTCCTCTATTTCTTTGCACTGATCACTGAGGAAGACTTGTACATAAAACCACCGAGCCACTCAACCCAAAGGAAGCTAGAGGAGTCACCGGCCAAATCTCCGTCTGGACAGTCAAGGTACTTGAGTTCTAATCCCTTTCTTCTTCCATCCTTCCTTTCATTGCTCTGTCTGTCAGTCCTGTTCAATTCAGTTCCATCATTCCTCATTCAACACCATCAAATAAAGTTCACCTCACCTGTCCACATGTCAATTTCTGCCCAACTAAAACCAAATAAACACAGGCAGTAACACACACCAGTCAAGGCCCTTTGCACTAGCATTCCGGATTCTACCTTGCAGTGATGTGTGTATGACAGACAGTCACCCCTCCAGGAATCACGGTGGAGAACTCAGATGCAATTTACCTAATTGATCTACAAAGAGGATTACTCACTCTCCATTTATTCTTGATCATCTTCAAGGGAAAAAAAAAAATACAGGCCTTCTAGGTACACACAATTTCTACATTCTACATTCTCTGTTCACCATGACTGTTTTCCTGACAGTTTTTAACACTGTCAGAATATTAATGCTGCAGGGCTCTATCTCAATCTTCTCATTGATCTGATAATTATCTAACAAACTCGCTCCCCTACTGGAGCATCCCTCAGGCTGCCAAGCACGTCCAAGACTGTTCCATCCATAGAGCGTGATTCCACTTCCAGTTTGGCAAAACTTTTGAGTCTTTTTTTTTTTAATTAAATGAATGTCAGGATATAATCTGGAGAGATATTAACATGCACTAAATCCAAAGAGTCTTTGGACCAACTTTTCTAAATCATATTTTCTAAATTAAGTCATCGACTTCCTGTGCTGAGGAGATGATTAATTGGTCGGGGAGATGATGTAGAAAGCACTTTATTGCCTTAACTCAGCATTTTCTGTTACCCAGCAGAGCTAACTAAGCCTTCTCCCGAGAATGCTAACAAGCCTTCGAGCTCGGCAGTCAGTGGAGCTGGCAGTTCCCCGAACTCGGGGTGATTGAACAGGAAGCCCTCTCCATCCCAACTTCCCTCCAAACTGGTCAGTGAAAGGCAGGAGTCTCTGCACCCCAGCTCTCTCCCATTTGTTGCCAGACCCAGGGAGACGGCCTGGCTTCCAAATGGCGGCATGGCCTGCAGCTGGCCGGAACATGAAGGGGCTGGGGGGAGGCAGCGGAGGGCCTTGGAGAGGTTAAAAACAAAGCAAAAAAAGAGAGCCTCTGTAAAAGTTTGTTTTTTTTTCTTTTCGGGGGGTGGTGGTTTGTCTATGGTTCTGGAGGTCCATTCCCAGACCTCCTCCACAGGAATGAACCAGCCTCCATAGACCCCCCTGTGTCATCAGGCCCAGCAATAGCAGTCATGTCAGGGTGACCACTTGTCCTCCTGAAAGTGCTTCACAATCCCTTCGTCCCACCCTTGCGGTGCCAGAAATAAAGTGTGACACCCATGCCTAGATCGCTGCACCAGGTGAGTATGACATAGAATGGACTGGAAGCACAGGCCTAGATGTCTCAGTGAAGCTTGGATCCTAAACGGGACCATAATCTAAGTCCAACATGAAACCTCCAACAACGCCCTCACCACAAGCTTGTAATCATCTCCAGTGGTGAGATTTAATTTAAATTAATGCGCTTAAGTCAATCAACCATTTGTAATGTGTAAGACCTTATTTCAATCCTGGTTGAAGAATGAAAAATAAGAAAATCATGAAACAGTGAAAGGTGGACACCAACTGCATATTTTATATTATGAAATAATTGCTCACTGTTTTAACTGTGATAATGGCAGAATGTGTTTCCTTTGTCAAAGAGACCTCATCTTTTGGGGATACATAATAAGATGTTTATGTACAAATGAGATGACGAATGGAAGGGTAGAGGGGAGAGAACAGAGGTGTGAATAGATGATTATTGTTGGAGCCAGTGGTGAGGGTGGGGCCCACAGCGGGAGGGGGCTGATGCTACTCCCGCTACTTCTGTAGGGGTCAGAAGTTTTCTCGTAATGAAAATCCTGATTACTCTTATCAATCCTTCCCCCTCCCCATTTTGAGGGTGCAACACAAGCCCAAGCACACCTGGGCTGGAACGATGATTCAGTCTACACCTCAGACTGTCTACACTGTGGCATCTGAGCAGAGGATGCCAGGATTGGGAGCAGCTGCCCTCCTACACTGAGACAAAGGCCTGCCGCCGCCCGCTCTGGGTCTGCGGGTCAGGAAGTGATCCCTGACCACCCTACGCTTCTCTGGAAACACAAACCAAATTCCGTTCCCCGGATGAGGTTTCTTTTCTTTTCTCCTTAAGAAAATCAGGTTTTCCAGCTTGGGCAGGGGGTGGGGGTGGGGGTGGGGGTGTCAAAGGGTGTAATTGCAGGGTTCTGGCTGGCAAGCACACAGACCCAGCGCTCTGGGGTGTTTGGCCGGCAGCAAGGAGATTAGCAGATGAAAGGAAAAGATAATATTACCTGCTGGGGTTATCTTTCTTCGCACCAAGGGTCATGAACCCATTACTCACCATTTAAAAGCCCCTCAGGAGAGGGTCCTATGAATATATAAATACAGGCCCAAGAGGGGCTCCCCTGACAGCAGGAGAGACAGCCCGCCTTTCTTTTGTCCAGGATCCCAGCATCTTAAGAAAATGCAAACTCTTCAAGCATCCGGAGCAAAACAGTTTTTAACGTAACTGGCTCCCCAGAAGGGACCCACAAAAGCAGGACAAGGCCAGGCAGGACGTGCCAGGTGAGGGCTTTGCTGCAGGGGACAATCTTCTATCCCAGGCAACAGCGCACATTATGGGAAGAAGAAAGCCTTCCAGGGTTCCATTTCTAACCTTCAACTGTTCAAAGACTTCAAGTTCATTTGTTTTTCAGGTTTGGAAATAATTTATCTTTCAGATGTATCCCGAAAAAGTGAATGAATAATACAATAGCCAAAAATACAGCCCTGTTCCTTTCTCGGTCCCACTGCAAAGGCCCCCACTACCCTGAATTTATATTAATTTAATATTCCCATAAATAGCTTCAAGCTTCTGCCACATACATCTTTATCCCAAGGCAACATATGAGATTGCTCTGTACAGATTTAACCTTTACGTAAACAGAATCAGGTCACGTGCGTCCCCCTACAGCTAGCTTTTCCTGCTCAAGCTATGTTGGGAAGGCCATCCGTGTTAGAACCTGTGGCTCCATTCAGTAAGTGAGATCACAGTTCGTCACCATCTGGGTTGTTTCCCGTGGACATCTGGGGTGTCTGCAGTTTCTGTGACTACCCCCACTGTGCTTCCCTTCCACCCTGTGTGATGGTTTCTCTGGTACTTTCCTCATTGCGGCAGGATCCAACTTCTCCAGCTGGGGCTTAGCTACCCGATAATGCACGTATATCAGTCTCAACTCTGGATATAAAATAGACAACAAGGACCTACTGTATAGCATAGAGAACTATATTCAATAGCTTGTAATAACCTATAGTGGAAAAGAATATTAAAAAGGTATATTTATATGAAAGAAAGAGTGTATATATATGTATATATAACTGAATCACTTTGGTGTATACCTGGAACTAATGCAACTATGTGTAAATCAACTTCAATAAATTTTTTAATACAAATAATAAAAATTAAAAAGCAGAAGGCTAAAATCAGGACAAATAAAACTGAAGGGAGATTGAGAAAAAGATACACTAATCAAATATGCATATCCATTTAAAGAAGTGGGTAAAATAACCCAATTATAATTTTTAATTTATCCATATAATTATTCACACAATTCAATAACAACATAATACAGAAAATGGGAGGTTTTGATCTGAACAGAAAATACTTTGTATTTACAGATTGTTATTAAGTTACCAATTCTGTTTATTTAGAAGCTTAAAATCAAGAACACTCATCTTACACAAGAAATCAGTAAAAGAAAAGAATACAGACATAAATATTTTACCTACACCAGATTAGGTCAAGGGTAACAATAAGTCAATAGAGATCTTAACATTAGAATATGCTTCATACTATTTTAAATAAAAAATATCCTCTTATCTGAAATTGACTAAGTCAATAATCTCCCTCTGCCGTATTTTTGTCTACACTTGGAACTGTCAGACTTTAAAACTTTGGGGTCCCTGACAGAGGCAAAGTGGTCCCTCTGCAGTTTTAACTTGCATTTCCAGATTCATGAGTCTTTCAAAGGCTTCCTTATAGGTGAGTTGCCTATTTATATTTTTTAGTTCCATTTATTTAGCTACAGGGCAATGTGGATATTTATAAAGATTTAAAGGTACAAACAATGGACCACAAACCACACTGACCCATGGAGAGGAAGCGCATTATATCCAGGGAAATACCTGAGCAGTAATCTACCTCCTTCTCCTCCCACCACCCGCCTCCCTCCTCTGTCATGCTGACATCCCTTCAGGAGACAAGACATGATGAAACACCAGTTCACGTTAGCTCTGTAGCCAGCTAACCACAGACACTCCTGAGTCTCCCTCTTTGTTTAACGTCTCTGTCTATGGGGTCACAAGGGTGGCGGTGTTGGGATGGAGTGGAACAGAAGTAAATGTTTCTCCCTTCCTACCTAGACGTCCTAGACTGCTCTCTGATGCGGGTTAAGCCCGAGGCCACTGCTCAGAAGTAACAAGACAACATGAGTGTCTGGCCATGAAAATAAAGGCTAAATTAGCAAGGAGAAACCAGTGGCCACCAGGAGAGGAGTTGCTGCAGACCAGAGACAGAAAAGGGCCTCCTCGAGACCAAGGACTTTCTGGCTCCCAGCAGTGATAGGGAAGAGACTCTCCCCGCTATTTCCTGCCCACAGGCCATCAACAAGAAGCTTGCTGGGTTTCTTTTGCCACTTTTTAACATTTTACACTAACTGTCCATTTTTCTTTGCTCTTCACTGAGTCTGAACAACCCCTTGGAAAAACAACTCATCACAGGATAACTCTATTTGGAAAAGAGATCGTGTAATAAAAGAGAGATTGGCTTTTCACTCCTCCACACCTAGCCAATACTAAACCTTGAACCCTCTCCAGCGAGACTGGTGGAGTGACTCAACAGACCCAGGGCCCTTCCTAAGCCTGTTAACACCTGAGGCTGAATACGCAGCCCCTGCCTGCAGAGTTGAGGCTGGCAACGGTGGGCCCAAGACCAAGTCTTAGGAGGCCAGACAACTACTGAACCACCCAGCACATCAAGCCCACAAGTGGACACACCATGAAGGTCACTATCTCAAGGCTACATCATGCAAGTCACCCCATAGAGAGCTGAAGAAAATTCTAATATGCAGCCAATGTGCTTGCTATGGCCAGGTCAGGAGACCTGAGCACTGGATCTGCTGCTCCGAGAATTTTGGACAGACATCCCGCCTCTCTGACCAGAAGACAGGCTTACTAAAAACATCATGGCCAACGTCAGACCTGAAAACAGCACGAAACATGCTGATTCCCTGAAACCGGGCCCAAAGACTGTCTTCAGAAAGGCTGACTCAGAAATTTCTTGAAGTCTGAAAACTTAGCACTCAAATTTAAACTCTACTTTCATGCACCTCGCCTCTTTAAGGGGCCGTCAGAGTGAGAAATGGGTGTTTTATGGCTGACCCACACAGGAAACCCCCGTGTACCGGACACGTTCCAGAATCATTCTGGCCTGAGCCCCTGAGAATACTGGATGGATGCTGGGGTGGGAGTCACTGTTACCTCGGCCAAGGCTCCAGGCCAGCCAGCCCCAGGCAGAGCAGACAGGACTGGCTGGCTCTGCTTCCTACGCGGCCGGTCAGGCTACACCCCAGGGGGGCAGTGACTTCAGCTGCCTGAGCAGTAAAAGCCCAGGGTGAGTCTGTCGGTCTTTTCTCAGATTGTTCTTTTCTTAGAGAATGGACATAAACTCTTTTCTTCAGTATCCTGGAAGAAACGCCAGAAGAGAAAAGTCAGGGGCCAGAGAACAATTCAAAGGCCACTTCTGGGGATGAGGACAGGATGGGCAAGGACACATCTGTGAGCAGAGACCCTCTCCCCCTGGGAGCCATGCTCGGGTGCAAGCAGGAAGTCTGTCCTTTGGGACAACAGAGCCACATCACTCCTAGGGGAGCGTGCCCCCCACCCTTTCAGACTTCTCTCATGACAAGCTGTTAGAACCAGCAGCGGCTTCTCCACACCTCCATCCAGAGAGCAAACCCAAGTGCTCCAGCCTCCCAGGGTTCCATCAGGGGTTCCCCGGAAGCCCTGACTGCTCACCCTCGATGCAGATCTTCTGCACCGATTTTGTAACTACAACCCACAGAACACCGTTGAGCTTCACAAACCGAAAAAGACAACTGACCACAAGCGAATGTTGGTCAGAGATGGATGCTCACACACGTTGAGTCCATAAATATGATTGCCACGGCTCTTCCAACAGAAGTAGGATCCCCTCTATCCAAAGAGCCATTTTTCTTGTATGTTTTGGGGTAAACACCACGATTCTATGCCTGACACACATGCTTTACAGTGAGGGCTTATGAAGAAACGCTGACGCTGGCTGTGCCGTGAATGGGACCTGGCAGAACGTACCGGGATTCCAGCAGTTCTCAGAGCACCTCACCCCTCGCAAACGAGGTCTCACCAGTCCCCTCCTCCTTAGCCTGGCTTCCTTCCCCCAGAACAAGCACCCTATACAACAGACTTCAAAGTGGAAGATTTTCTCAGGAAAAGAAAAGAAGAAATCACTCACTTAAAGATATCAACACTATGGAATGATAATGCTACACATAAAGAATGTAGGAATCTTCTCCCACGCAGCTTTTTTTTTCCCCCACGGAGAAGATGTTTCAGGACAAGGTTACAGAGTTAACCACTTACATGCCCTTCTTTAATCTTTTGGGTCAATACTCCACCTTAAATTCATTTATGTGAATGGTGGGGGTAGAGCTATTCTCCCCAAATGAATACCCAGCAGCCTAGCATCTTTATATTAAAATTAGTTTACACAGACACGGCTCAGTTTTTTGGTTCTTCAGTTTTCTTACTAGGTTATTGTATTAGTATTCCAGGACTGTTGTAACGAAGTCCCCGAGTCTGGTGGGCTTCAACAACAGGAACTCATTTTTTCCCAGTTCTGGAGGCCAGAAGTCCGAGCTGAAGGTGTGAGCAGGGTTGATTTCTCCTGAGGCCTCTCTCCTTGGCTTACAGACAGTCTTCTCCCCATGTGTTCACATGGGCTTCTCTCTGCCCGTGTCCTGATCTCCTCTCCTTATAAGGACATCAGTCAACCTGGTGTAGGGCTCAACCTTAATGACCTCATTTTAACTGCATCACCTCTTTGAAGACCCAACTCCAAATACAGTCACACTCAGGTCCTGGCGGTTAGAACTTCAGCATACGAACGTCAGAGGGAACATAATTCAGCTCATAGCATTTGCCTATTCCTTTGTCAGTATCACACAAATCCAATTATTAGAGCCTTGGACTAGGTTTTGATATCTAGTAAGATAACCTCCCCACTTCTATTGTTAAATTTCAATAGTCATAATTGCTTTTAAGTTTTGCACTTCCATGTGAATTTTAGAATCAGCTTGTTGAGTTTGATGAAAAAGCCTTTGGAGGATGTTGGTTAACAATGCACTGAATTGAGACAGTATTTGAGCAGGGCTGGGTGGTGGGGGGCTGGGTCTGGGGGGAATTGGGGAGTGGGGAAGGGGGTGGGGTGGGGTGGGGGGGCCAGGGTGGGGGACTGACATTTGAACAGAACTGAGATTTCCTAGATGATAACAGTTTCTCCTTTCATTTGGATCTTCTTTGGGGATCTGTTAAGAACATTTATGGTTTTCCTTTCATGGATGTTGCACATTTTTTACTAGATGTATTTTTAGGTGTTTTACAGTTTTTGGTTTTGTTCTAATAGGGTCATTCATGAGGCATCAGGAAGTGGATGAGTTTTCTATATTAACTCATTCAGTCATTTTGCTTTCCTTAGTTTTTTTTTTTCTGGTTTTCATAACAGAGTTATTATTTTTTTAATATTTATTTATCTATTCGGCTGCCACAGGTCTTAATTGCAGCTTGTGAAAATTTCAATCTTTGCTGTGGCATGCAGGATCTTTAGTTGCAGTTTGTGAACTCTTAGCTGCAGCATATGGGACCTACTTCCTTGACCAAGGATTGAACCCAGGCTCCCTGCATTGGAAGTGCAGAGTCCTAGCCACTGGACCACTGGGGAAGTCCCAAAATACTTTAATGCTTTAATTTTTTAATGTACTTCTTTTTTGGCCATACCAATTGTCACCCTGCTTATGTAACTTATATGCAGATTACATCATGAGAAACGCTGGTCTGGAAGAGGCACAAGCTGGAACAAGATTGCCGGGAGAAATATCAATAACCTCAGATATGCAGATGACACCTCCACTTTCTGCAGATGGCAGAAAGTGAAGAGGAACTAAAAAGCTTCTTGATGAAAGTGAAAGAGGAGAGTGAAAAAGTTGGCTTAAAGCATAACATTCAGAAAACTAAGATCATGGCATCTGGTCCCATCACCTCATGGGAAATAGATGGGGAGACAGTGGAACCACTGTCAGACTTTATTTTGTTGTGCTCCAAAATCACTGCAGATGGTGACTGCAGCCATGAAATTAAAAGATGCTTACTCCTTGGAAGGAAAGTTATGACCAACCTAGACAGCATATTAAAAAGCAGAGACATTACTTTGCCAACAAAGGTCCGTCTAGTCAAGGCTATGGTTTTTCCAGTGGTCATGTATGGATGTAAGAGTTGGACTGTGAAGAAAGCTGAGCACCGAAAAATTGATGCTTTTGAGCTATGGTGTTGGAAAAGACTCTTGAGAGTCCCCTGGACTGCAAGGAGATCCAACCAGTCCATCCTGAAGGAGATAAGTCCTGGGTGTTCATTGGAACGACTGATGCTGAAACTGAAACTGCAATACTTAGGCCACCCCATGAAAAGACTTGACTCACTGGAAGAGACCCTGATGCTGGGAGGGATTGGGGGCAGGAGGAGAAGGGGATGACAGAGGATGAGATGATGGCTGGATGGCATCACCAACTTGATGGGCATGAATTTGAGTAGACTCCAGTGGGTTGTGATGGACAGGGAGGCCTGGCGTGCTGCAATCCATGGGGTCACAAAGAGTCAGACACAACTGAGCGACTGAACTGAACTGTAGTGGCATGAACAATCTTAGTTCCTCAACCAGGCATCAAACTTCGACCTCTTGAATTGGAAGCAAGGAGTCTTAACCCCTAGACCACCAGGGGAAGTCCCTTTCTTAGACTGTCTCCTTGGTATTAACACTTGTCAGTAGATTCTCCTGAATTTTCCAGATGAACATGTATATAACCTACAAATGACAGCTTTCTCCCATTTTTCTCTCAATCATCATGTTGGTTGGGATTTCCTGAACAGCAATGCAGCATCCATTTCTTGTCCCTGACTTTCAAATGTTGTACTTGAAATATAATACTCACTGTATGGTTTCTAAAAGATTCCTTTTATTGAGTTATCTAACCCTATTTTGTTAATTGTTTCATCAGCAAAGAGTTCTGAAATTTAGCACAAGCATTTGTAGCATTGATTGAGATTACTTTCCCCCTCTACTCTGTAAAGGGCTCCCCTGATAGCTCAGTTGGTAAAGAATCCACCTGCAATGCAGGAGACCCCAGTCTGATTCCTGGGTTGGGAAGATCCGCTGGAGAAGGGACAGGCTATGCACTCCAGTATTCTTGGGCTTCCCTTGTGGCTCAGCTGGTAAAGAATTGCCTGCAATGTGGGAGACCTGGATTCGATCCCTGGGTTGGAAAGATCCCCTGGAGAAGGGAAAGGCTACCCACCCCAGTATTCTGGGCTGGAGAATTCCATGGACTGTATAGTCCATGAAGTCGCAAAGAGTTGAACACAACTGAGTGACTTTCACTTAGATCAACTTAGCCTCTCTGAAAATGTGGATTTTTTAAATGACAAATCATCCTAGAATTCCTAGGAAAAACTATTTTTATTATGGCTCATTTAACATAATGCCAGGACTTCTTTGCTAAATTCTACATAGGATTTTTGCATCTTTGTTTTCAAATGCTAAGAAGGCATCTGGATTCAGGATATTTCTCCTGCTTGTACAACAAATTTTCCATAAATTTAGAGGCTTAAAACACCACTCTCTGATGAGCTTAAAATTTGGTAGATGAGAGGGCCAAACATGGTGTGGCAGGTTCTCAGCTCAGGATCTTACAAAGCTGAAAACAAGGTCTTGCTAACAAGGTCTTGCTAACAAGACCTGTGTTCCCTTCTAGTGTCTTTGGGCTACTTGAGTTGTCCTCTGGCTTCATGCCTTGCATCTGTAGAACAGAGGCATCCATTCCCTTGCTGGCTGTGGGCTAGGGGTCGCTCTCAGCTTCTAGAAGCTATCCACATTCCTCACCACGTGGTCCCCTCCATCTTCAAAGCCAGACACACACACCAAATTCTCCTCACCATTCGAGTCATGATTTCCTCTCTGTCCTCTAGACTTAGCGGGTCTCATGTGACGTGGCCAGGCCAGACAGATAACCTAATGATGAAAGAGAGCTCCATCACAGTCACAGGCTGGGAGCTGGAGCAGGAAGCTTGGGGGTGCCTAAGCATCCTGCCCACCACCTGCAGAAAGGCAGAACTGAGCTCCATCTCCTGCTCTTTCTCACTCTGACCTTGGGGAGGGTGTTTTTTTTTTTAACATAAAACCAGATAACAACTTTCCTCTGCTCAAAGCTTCCCAGTGCACACAGGACAAAATGCAAATTCCCACTATGGCCTTCAAGGCCCTATGAACCCCAGCCCTACTCCTCTGACACCCACCTCCAGCCACACTACTTACCCCTGAAATACACCAAGCTTGTTCCAGTCTCAGGGCCTTTGCACCATTCCCCCCTCTATCACACAAGTTCTTCCTTACACACTCCAGTGTTCTGTCCCTCATTTCCTATCTTCATTCCATTTGCACAGTGTGCCTCAGGCTAATCTGATCTTCACTCACATCACAACATGTACATTTACTAACGGGCTAACACAGATTTTAGATGAGATTGCCACTGAACAGAAAAGCACAAAACTTGAAAATTCTCATAGAGAACTTGCAGGTGCCCAAAATATGCCCAAGACCCTGGTTAGAAACACTGGATGTCCTGGGTATTTACATTGTTATTCCTAGGGGTGAAAGCAAAGTCTGTCCTTTCCATTCCCTTTAAGGATACTCAACCTTCACTGAAAATTCTTCCTGTTCAGAACACTGTGGCAGAGGGCATAGCTCAAGCGTGCAGCATTTGACTACAAAACACTGACAGCACAAAATGCTGCAATGATGTGGTACAGTCAGAACAGTCATCCATTGCTGGTGGGAATGCAACATGGTACACCACTTTGGAAGACTGTCTGACGGTTTTTTATTAAACATACTCTTACCATTTGATCCTGCAGTCATGTTCCTTGATATCTTACCAAATGAACTGAAAACTTAGGTCCACACAAAAACCTGCACAGTTTATAGCACCTTTATAATTGCCAAAACTCAGAAGCAACCAAAATGTCCTCTAGTAGGTAAATGGATAAATAAACTGTGGTATATCCAGAAAATGGAACATCACTCAGCACTAAAAAGAAACGAGCTATCAAGCCAAGAAAAGACATGGAGGAAATTTAAATGCATATTACTAAGTGAAAATAGCCAATTTGAAAAGGCTACATACTGTATGATTCCAACACTATGACAATTCTGGAAGAACCAAACTATGGAGACAGTTAAAAGATCAGTAGTTGCCAGGTGTTAGGGATGGAGGAGGGATGAACAGAGAGAGTACAGAGGGTTTTTAGGGCAGAACTACTCTGTATGATACTATAATGATGGTTACATATCATTATTCATCTTCCTAAATCATAGAATATGTGACACCAAGAGCAAACCCTAATATAAACGATGGACTTTGTGATGTGTCAATGTGGGTTCATCAAATGTAGCAAATATACCACTCTGATAAGGCAAGAGGCTATGTATAAGTGGGGGCAGGAGGAATGAGAAATCTCTATATCTTCCCTTCAGTTCTGCTGTGAACCTAAAACTGCTCTAAAATATAAAACCGCTTAAACAAAATAAACAAACAAAACCACTCTTTCTGTACTCAATCACTGGAGCACATGGTGACTCAGAGAAGCCCTGTCCACCGACAACAGCACTGTGCCAGTACTTCTTATCAGGGAAGCGCTGAGACTGCTACCATATCAGTCAAGCATTAACTCTTTTCAAGTCTTTTGGGCTTCCCTGGTAACTCAACTGGTAAAGAATCCGCCTGCCATGCAGGAGACCCTGGTTTGATTCCCAGGTCAGGAAGGTCCCCTGGAGAAGGAACAGGCTTCCCACTCCAGTATTCTTGGGCTTCCCTGGTGGCTCAGATGGGAAAGAATTTGTCTGTAATGCAGGAGACCTGGGTTTGATCCCTGAGTTGGGAAGATCTCCTGGGGGAGGGCATGGCAACCCACTCTAGTATTCTTGCCTGGAGAATCCTCATGGATAGAGAAACCTGGTGGGCTACAGTCCATGGGGTTGCAAAAAGTCAGACACAACTGAACGACTAAGTACACACAGCACAAGTCATTTAGGAATATTCAAGCAAGCCTCCATTTTTCACAAATGTCATAGTGTTGCAAACAACAGTAAAAGTCAAAGGGCCCAAGTGAAATTAGGACCCATTATTAAAGAGGTGCCCCCCCCAAAAAAACGGTTTCCCTAAAGCTCTCTGCCTTCCTCCCTCCAGAAAGGACCTTCAAGCAGTCCATATCCTATAGTCTATACGAAAAAGCAGCATCAGGCTACTCTGTTAGGCTCTGACAGTGCTGCTCCACTGGGCATATTCGTAGCCCTCGACTTTGTCTCTTACTGAACCTTGGATCCCCTGTTCCTCCACAATTCTGTCTCCATCAGGTTTCTCTTCAGAAACAACAGTGCTTTCCAACCAACAGGACCCACTCTCCTTCAGTTCTCATTTCTCCTTGCAAGGTGATCTAACTCCAGGTTTCTCCCTTCAGCTTCTGGGACAATCTGACCCAAGTGGATTATGTGCAGCAGACAAAACTGCAAGCACCGGATGACATATTCTGCTCACACCCATCTGTTTCTCACTCAGCCTCTAGTTCCCATTATAGAAACTGCCTCATCTGGCTGAAGAAAGAGGAACACAACCAGGAACAGAGACGTGTCTGGCCCCTTCCCTCCAAAGTTTAAACCTGTAAGCTAGGTGGAAAAACGTTCACGTGCATGTTGTAATCTCTTCGTAAATGACTTCTAAGGGTCCTTTTTCTTTTTCCTGTTGGACTTAGAACTGATTAAACAAAACAATGTTCTGTCCAAACCTGCATTTTTCTTACTACTTCCTAATCATTTTACCACTAACATAAAGGCTTGTTCTTTTCTAACACTGGGCTCTTTAATCACTCCTGACAGGCCTGCTTTCCGCTTGGCCAGGCCCCAGCAAACACCGCTGGGCTCCACCACCCTCCACCGCTCTCTTCAGACCCTCTCTTGGGGTAACACAGCTCATTTAAAGAGGAAGAAGGTAATCGAGATCTCCTGGCATGCCCTACTCTGAGGCACTGCAGAGGTCTTAGAGCTAATAAACGGTATAAATAGTCCCATGGCTGGACGCCCCCCCCCCCCCAACTAAAAAGAAGTGCAAAATTCCATCACTTCAGGAAATTTTCAAGAGATAAATGCAGGAAGCCATGTGGAGCAGTACTCAGACCCATGAGCAGGATTTTGGACGAATTCCAGGTAGAGGGAACTACCTTGTCAAAGGTGCAGAGTCCCGGATGTGGGGTGAGCTTGAGGGGCCCACTGTGGGTAGACAACAGGCTTCCCCAGAGCCCAGAGATGCGGGCATCCGGGCTGGACAGTTGTTGGGTCCTGCCTGGGAACAACTCTGGGAGGACCAGCTCACTCAGAACCTTATGACTCTTTCTAGACGAGAACACGCAAGGCCTAGGACTTCCACTCCGGGGTCAGGAGGAAGCCTAGAGGTGGACCCAGCTGACTCACCGAGCGTCCCCACCCTGAAGACACCACGCATCCTGGTCTGCATCACCGTATCCACACATGTACTTGTGGTTACAGAGGGAGCAGCCCTGATGCCTGGAAGCCACAAAGGACAAGGCTGGAGATGCTTGAAGATGGAGGGAACATGAGAGACAGGCTACATGGACACCCAACCACAGCTGGGCCCCCAGACCCTCAGGTCCCTTGGGCCTCACCATCATGCTCACTACTTCTGGAAAGGATGTCCCAAATGGCTGTCCATGCACATCTGGTGATGTATCCCACCAGATACATCAGTTTCTCCTCTATAAATAGTCCATTTACAAACTGCCCTCAGAAGACAAGTGACCGTGGCCCACTCAAAGACCCCAGTGACGACAGCAGTCAACACCAAGGAGCTGGCAGTGTGCTGGGACTCCACCCAGTCACTCCCCTGTCAGGGAAAACGTGGTTTTCCTTTCACAGATGGACAGTGAGACCCAGGATATTAAACCTGAATGATTAAACATTATACAAAACATGAAGGAAGAGCTAGGATCCAAAGCCCGAAAAGTCCCAAAGAGCCCACGCTTCAGTTCACTTCAACTTTCCTAAAGTGTAAATTACATGTGACAATGGAGACCCCTGGCTGGATGTGGCAAACCCACTCACCTGTGTAACAGAGCCCCCTTTCACCACGGGGCTTGGGCCAGGGACCTACCAGCAAGAGGGCCATTTACTCAGGTGCCCTTAACTCATGAATTCTTGCAGCAGTTTCCAAGGACACAGTCCTGTTTACAAAGCTGAATTTATCTCCCCTTTCAGGAAACAGCATCAGCCTCCACAGGCGACTGGCAGAGTCCAGGTGCCAAGACACACAGGGAGTGGCACCTGCTGGCCCCCCGTGGGACCCATACTGTCCTGCCTCCACCTGAGGCCTCTGGAAAGGCTGGGGGAGACCTGGGATCCCTGCAGGCCATGTGCCCCAAGGCTCTTCTCTGTCGTCTTGCCTCTCTGTGCTGCTCAAGAAGCAACAGCAGGAGCAGCTTTCTGAACAAGGAGAGCAACTGAGAAGGCAGAGCCGCCCCTCACTCTCCAAGTGTCCAGGCCATACAGCCACCAGGAGGTACCCGCATCGTGAGGCCAAGTCCCTTACGGCTCCCTCGGGGAGTTGTGGGCAGGATACTCGCATCCCCCCAAAATCAGCCCATGGGAGCACACTGCTGTGAGAGAGGACCCGGACGATAAATCCCACCAGAAAGGCCTGGGTGCAGCGATGGCGGGGAAGGATCCACGAGAATTAATGAGGGAGATAAGTGGGCGTGTGTGCTCACAGCCTCTCGAGGGGGCTGCAGGCACCGCAGGGGAGATGGACCTGGGGGTCTGTAAACATCTGGGTGCAGGGGGAAGAGCAGAGTCTCGGGACGAGGTGCTCACTGCACGTGTGACCAGAGGCTGGGCCGCTTCCTCCTCCACGTGCCCAGGTATGACTCGCCCTCCCAGCCCCTGGTAAGGTGCACATGAGTGTAAACAGCAAATAGGTTATGCCTGGGAAATGGGCCTGCTTAGAAGAAAGAAGTCAGCAGGGCTGAGGGGGTGGGGCAGCTGGGAAGACCCTCCCCCATTCAGCAATAGAAGGGCAGGGGGGTTGAGGTATTCATCTGAGACCAGGCTCCCCAAAGGGCCCCCTCAAACTCTGCCTTTAACCACTGACACCTTGACCCCAACATACTTACATACCAGAAAATTATACACACCCCCATGGACACACACACAAACTCCAGGAAAATTACCCAAACATGCACACACACATTCTCCAGGAAACCATACACACATACACACACACTCCAGGAAACTACAAATACACACACTCAAGGAAACTATACACACACACACACACACACACACACACGCACCAGGAAGCCAACAGCAAGAGAATTAAGCTTAGAGAAGTCCCAAATCTATGGCGACCTGTGAATGCAGCCTTGATAACTTAGTGAAACATTAATCTCTAAGTACCTAGAGACCAGAAGCATCCAGCCCCTAAGCCGGTGGTTCTCCCACCAGGGAGATTAGTCAGTCTGAGTGGCAGTTGGAGAGGAAGGAATTGGCCCCAGCACTTTATTGGCCAGGGCTCCAGAAAAGCCAGAGACACAGAGTTGAGATGAGGACACGTGTGTGACAAGGGTACAGGGTCTGGAGTGCCCCGTACCACACAGAATAAGAAGGAAGTGTGTAAGGAGGCCCGCAGCAGCCAACGGGTCCCTGAGACATCTGTGTCCCTTAGAAGATGGTAAGGTGGAAAGGCTGAGCACTGCCATCGGGCCTGGCCACAGACCCCTGAGGAGTGCTCGTGTAGCCCGGCTGCACCCCACTTCCCTGGGGACTCCCAGCTCCACGCAGGCTGGGGCAGAAGGCACAGCTGCTTTGAGATCTGGGGTCCATTTTGCCCTAAGAGCTTGAGGGGCTGGAGGCTGGGGAGTGGCAGGGATGGGGAGATCTCTCTCATCACCCCATACCTCTATCAAAAAACCATGGTCCCCAAAGAGTCACTACAACTACACCCACTTTGCACCTCGATCCTATAAAAACAGAGGAACATTCTTGGAAGCCAAAAAAAAAAAAACTTTCAAATCAAGAATGCACATATATTTTTAAAGAAAGGAATCCGTTATTAATTAAAGAGCAACTAAGAAACTGCTACTGCCTCTGCTGCTAATTCGCCATAGTCATGTTCGACTCTGTGCGACTGCATAGACGGCAGCTCACTAGGCTCCCCTGTCCCTGGGATTCTCCAGGCAAGAACACTGGAGTGGGTTGCCATTTCCTTCTCCAACAACTAAGACGCAAGACTCTTGAAATTAAAAAACACACCATTTAATCAACTACTGGATTGTACATCCCTTTTCCAGGCAGATGAAAAAGAAAAGCTATGGGTCTTCCCTGTATAAGTTAGGAACCTGCACCATGCAGAAGCTCTTTTGCTTTACTGATCACACATGGGCTAATCATAGGGGCACAAAGGCTCTCAAGGAATCGCCTGTGATTTCTCTAATTTTTCTCTTATTCAATTAAACAAACAAGAACTGTCACATCTAATTGTTTTTCTTGAGGCCCAGCTAAACCCATCTGAAATGCAGACTATACTATAAATAGGGATGGTATAAATTACATGGTATAAATTACATGGTATATATAAATAGATAAATTATATAGTATATCCAGTATAAATTAAACTATATCCAACTATACCCATCGGAAATGTAAACCTGCATGCTAACTGTTTGTGGGAGTGTTTCAGATACCTCCTGAAAGTCAAAAAACTAATGCAACTAAGGAGAGAATGTTTACGAGTTGCTTCAAATGTAACCAAACCTACAATGACCTCATTGGCTTAATTTCCCTCCAACTTAGAACTACATTCTAGGTTCTCCAACAGGCAGAAAATCTCTGCGTGATTTCAAATGTTGGCTGGGTATATTATCTACTTCTGCAGAAAGTTAAAAATAAAAGTGCTCTGACATTTCTAAACCTAAGGCATAGGAGAAGCTTGATTTATTCTTCCACAGCTCCTGTGTGAAAGAGGCCATCTGTACCTGTGCCAGGAGCCACTAGCTGCGTCTAGAACATCAGGCCAAGAGTGCTAAAAGCACTTGAAGAGAGACCTTCTGCAGAGTACCTCCCTCAATTCCTTCAACAAGTCCCAACACTTTAACCCACATAATGGGGTTGTCATGCCCATTTTGCAGACACAGAACCTAAGGCTCAGGGAGATAAACTAAATCACAAGAGCTTCACCCAGCTCAAGATGCCAGCTGCAGGGCCATCGGCACTTTCTCCTCCACAACAAATGATAATACCAAGGCCTGAACAGAACAGGATCTCCTCCAAACTGGTGAGGCTACCTCCAATGGCCATGAAAAAAACAATCCCAAAATGGTTGATTGGCATTCTGTGTACTCTATACTATATATACTATGTACTCTATGACTAAGAGACTGTGATATACAAAAATACAGAGAATGGTGAAGAAGGAATCTTTCCAAAAGTTTTCCTAGTGTTTTCTTTATCTAATTCTTTCCTACGTGGGAGAAAGCACTTCTAAGCCAAAGCAGAATGTTCAGTGTTCTATCCTTACTTATCCCTAAGGGAAGTAAACCTCCTGCTCCCTCTCAGAGCCCTTTGCTTTCCTGCTTTCCTTCTTTCCAGGATCAACCATCCAGGGGGCTCACCGGATTGACCCCAGCCACAAAGCCAGGCCTCACCAAGCCTCTAGCCTCTCCCTCAGCCTACAGCAGCCCCCCACTAAAAGCAGATCTCAAAAAGCATTTCCTGATGGATGCCACATGTGGGAGGGCTTCCTAACTGCTTGTGGGTCAGGCCATGAGGCTCAGGCCTCCCCACCACCAGATCCCAGGGGTGGGGCTGGCCCTCACTGACACACCAGCCCAAGGGTAACAACAAAAGAACATGTTGGAATTCCTTTTAATATCAGTTTCTGGTTCTTCAGAGCAGAATTAATATATGAACATTTATCTCCAGTGGCAAAACAAAATAACCATTGTAAAACTGCATTATCAGGAATGAAATGTTGGGTTCAACATAAATGAACCCAGAAGACATTACGCTTGAATGAAATAAGCCAGTCACAAAGAGACACAGACTGTTTGAGTCCATTCACTGGAGGATTCTGAAACAGTCAAATTCATAGAGACAGAAAGTAGGATGGTGGGGGCCAGGGACTGGGCAACAGGAATAGGGAGCCGGTGTTCAATGGGTACAGTTTTTCAGTTCTGCAAGATGACAAGTGTTCTGGAGACGGATGGTGGTAATGACCATACAAAATGTGAATGTACTTAATGCCACCACACTGGACACTTAACATGATTTAAATGGTTAACTATGTGGTGTGTCATTTTACTGTAACTTTTTTTTTAAAAGCCATATGCTCAAAAATGAAAAAGAAAAAATTCTCCCTTAAAATGTGAATTTGAGGAATAGAAAAGCTGCCACTTCAAAGAGCAATTGGACCTTTCTGTGCTCCTGCCTGGAAGGACCCACGAGCAGGCCTGACCCCTGCTAGCTGGGAACAGCCTGCATGGATGCCAGGCTGTGGATCCTACCCCAGCCCCAAAAGCCAAGGAAACCCCACCACCATGCACCCTCTTACTTCTGCAACACAAGTCCCCCATATAAATGTACCCCACGGGGTCAATCCAAACATATCAAGTCAGAAATGAAGCCCAGTTCCACACCTCCAAATTCCTCCCTGGCATCAGTCAGTTCAGTTCAGTCGCTCAGTCGTGTCCGACTCTGCGACCCCATGGACTTCAGCACACCAGGCCTCCCTGTCCATCACCGACTCCCGGAGCTTACTCAAACTCACGTCCATTGAGTGGGTGATGTCATCCAAACATCTCACCCTGTTGTCCCCTTCTCCTCCCACCTTCAATCTTTCCCAGCATCAGGGTCTTTTCCAATGAGTCAGTTCTTTGCATCAGGTGGCCAAAGTATTGGAGTTTCAGCTTCAGCATCAGTCCTTCCAATGAATATTCAGGACTGATTTCCTTTAGAATGGCCTGGTTGGATTGCCTTGCAGTCCAAGGGACTCTCAAAAGTCTTCTCCAATACCACGGTTCAAAAGCATTAATTCTTCAGCACTCAGCTTTCTTTATAGTACAACTCTTACATCCATACATGACCACTGGAAAAACCATAGCTTTGACTAGATGGACATTTGTCGGCAAAGTAACATCTCTGCTTTTTAATATGCTGTCTAGGTTTGTCATAACTTTTCTCCCAAGGAGCAAGTGTCTTTCAATTTCATGGCTGCAGTCACCATCTGCAGTGATTTTGGAGCCCCAAACAGTAAAGTCTGTCACTATTTTCATTGTTTCCCCATCTATTTGCCATGAAGTGATGGGACCAGATGCCATGATCTTAGTTTTCTGAATATTGAGATTTAAGCCAAATTTTCATTCTCCTCTTTCACTTTCATTAAAAGCTCTTTATTTCTTCTTCACTTTGTGCCGTAAGGGTGGTGTCATCTGCTCATCTGAGGTTATTGATATTTATCCTGGCAATCTTGATTCCAGCTTGTGCTTCATCCATCCCTGGCATGGGTCAGAACAAACAACATCAACCTAAGTGTCCTCCATAAGGATGACAGCTTTCTCCCTGCAGCCAGCAAATTGGCTCCTTCCCTGGAAGTGGGTTTCCCCCCTACACTCTCGATGTCCAAGAAGGCAGCACGCACCCACCTGGCACTGTCGCTCAGTCCCCTGGTCAGCCCGGTCCCCCTGGGCTCAGCAAAATTGCAAGGAGCCCTGCAGACAAAGGGGACTCACAACAGACTCTTCCAGAGCAGGCTCACCAGGAGCTCATAAAAATACCTGAGACTGAGGGTGACTAGGAATTATATGGCAATAAAAGCCCACACTTGTTTTATGCATTTAAAGGGATACTGCGACAGTATCCCTTTGTTTCCTGGAACAAAATCCCAAAGAGGGGATGATGGGAGGGAAATGAGGGTTGGGGCAAATATGAGAGTGTCAAGAGGGTTAAGTGCGGAATCAACTGGGCTGGTGAGTTGTGTGGTGGCCACCAGACCTGACTTCCCTCCATCTTGGGTCCCTTCTTCGGTCGACCATGGGACTTGACGAGTGTCCCAAGAGGAAGGTCACCATCTGTTCTCTTCTGAACACGGGCCCAGTGTCTGCGAGCACTGCCTGGTGGGACCAAGGTGGGGCCATCAGTGAGGCAGCTGGGCAGGGCAAGGGGTGGGCAGGTAGTGTTGGCTGATCCTTGAAGGGCCTGGCGCTAGAGTGAACACATCACAAGGGCCAGGACTTGGCTAATTTTGTCCACTGCTATACCCCAGGTCTTAAGATAGAGTCTGGCACAATAAAAGTTTATTTTATCGAATTTCTTTTTATTGAATTATAGTTGATTTGCAATGGTGTTCCTAGTTTCTGGTGTACAACAAAATGATTCAGATATAGATACAGGTATTCTATTTCACATTCTTTTCCATTATAGTTCATTATAAGACACTGAATATAGTTCCCTCTGCTGTACAATAGAACCTTATTGTTTATCTATTTTCTTTGTTTTTTTAAAAATAATTTTATTTATTTATTTTGGGCTATGCTGGGTCTTTGTTGCCATGCCTGCTCTTCTCTAGCTGTGGAGAGCAGGGGTTATTCTCTAGTTGCAGTGCACAGGCTTCCCATTGTGATGTGATGGCTTCCCTTGTTGCCAAAAAGCCAGCTCATTGGAAAAGACCTTGATGCTGGGAAAGGCTGAGGGCAGGAGGAGAAGGGGGTGACAGAGGATGAGATGGTTGGATGGCATCATCCATCATGTAGACATGAGTCTGAGCAACCTCCAGGAGATGGTGAAGAACAGGAAAGCCTGGCATGCAGCAGTCCATGGGGTCTCAAAAAGTCAGACAGGCCTGAGCAACTGAACAATAACAAATGGTGCTAGGAGCCCCTGGAGAAAAGGGAAAAATTGAACTGCTCACTGTTCAATGCCTTCAGTACCACCTGCTGCCTGGGACTGCACTGAGCTCACGACCACAGAACGCACGTCCACATATGCAGATACACACATGCACGTGTGTCCATGGACACACGCTTGTCCAATATTTTTCTTTATTAAAAGACTACAAGTCCTTGTTCCACATGGTAGATGGACAGGAGAGAAGGGGAGGGGGCAAAACAGCACATTTTTCAAAGAGAACATGGAAACAAAAGTGAATATGAAGAAATGGGGGAAGACAGTCCCAGAACTAAGAAAGGGAGCCAATCAGTATATTCTTTTTTTTGTTGTTAAAAAAAAAAAGAACAACCCCCCCCCCCAAAAAAAAAATTCTGAGAGTACAACCATTCCTGGGAAACTCTAGATCCCAGTAGAAGATTGCATATTAAAGAAAATGTAGAAAATTATAGGCTAGATTTATGTAAAGCACTGAATTGCTGGTTTTGAGAAACTATTATTAATGAAGAGGCAAAAACACTGCTCATTTGAAGAGAATTCTTTAAAAAAAAAAAAACCAGTAATAACTGCTGAGCAGGCATAATGAAGCTAAACTCAGGGGAGGGTTTTTAAACCACACCACCCCCTGAGAGGCGTCGACTGTCCCTGAAGCTCCTGCTGTCCCAGCAGTGACCTCAGCCCTGGCTGCAGGAGGCGAGCGCAGGGCCCAGGGACCGAATGATCGGTGTTATGCACACAGATGGCAGCCCCCCTGTGGGCCCCTCCAGCCTGACATGCAGGGGCTGAGCTCAGGGGAGCTGTATGTCCCCAGACTGAAGGTGGCTCTTAGAAGAGCAGCACAGACTGATATTTCAGGTAGCGGAATGTCAGCCACAGCAACTTAGCAGTATATAAGGAAAATTCTTCCTTGACCAACAGAACAAGGTCTGTGCACTGCAACCTTTAAGAGTCTGGGCATCTGGAGGAAAAGAACCCCTCAAGGATGGCTCAACATCTGCACACCCACCAAACTCTGAGCAGCCTTCCCACCAGCACATGGTGGCAAGATGCCAAGGAACTCACCAAGTCAAGATCACATGTACAGTCCCAGCTCTGGCCAAGGGACCCTCTCACTGCAGCCAGAGTTGCCCCTTGGTGTCTGACCTCCCGAAAATCAGTGGAGCGGAGCTCCTAACAATCACTCCCACTGTACGTGGGCCCTTCCTTCATGGAGTTTAAGAAAATCTCTTAGATTTTGTTCTTTCAGGTAAGGCCATATGATTTTCACATTATTAAATGGACTTCATCTAATTGTTCTGTCTTTATTTTTCTATTAATTCTTTTTGCTATACTTTAGAAAAGCACTGATTTGCCATGGTTGGGGAAAAAACCCTGACCAGTTCTTTCCCTGATAGTCTGAGAAGCATAGAGGAATGTTAACAAACTGTCCAGGCTTCAGTTGTACACATTTTCCATCCAGCCCAGGGCATACAAGCCTCCAGACTTTTTTTTAAAGAGATTTTTTTAAATTGTGGAAAACACATAGCATAAAATGTACCATCTTAACCACTTCTCAGTGAGTAGTTCAATGGCATTAAGTGCCTTAACATAAGTGTTCAGCCATTACAATCATCCATCTCCAGAAGTTTTGCGTCTTGCAGAACCAAAACTTTGTCCCACTCACAACAACTCCCCATTGGATCTCATCCATTTTTAAAATCAAGGAAGATAAAACTGCAGGGGCTGAATCACAGCAGCAAATAAAACCTCATTAAGTGAGAAATCTGCATAATGATCTTAAAACCCCAGACAGGAAGCCATTTATTCACAAACTCCCTTTCAAGGGGATCAAGCCTACATTCTCAGGAGCCAGAATGCATTTTTTTCTCCCAACTGAGGGGTATCACAGCCCCCAGGCTCCTGGTGCCGCTGTCATGGGAGATAAAACACATGGGAAGGCCCATCCCAAACACAGACAGATGCAAAGAGTTTCTCCAAAACCCACAAGGAAAGGAAGGGAAAAACGGACTTCTCCTGCACTCCTTGGGCACAAAGATTGAGGCGGCCACCCAGCCCAAGTTCTTTCAGGGCATCAACTTGTTAATCCCTAAGTGAGCTGAGATTCTGCAGATGGAAAAAACAAAAAATACAGGACTGGGAAAGGGGATGTGAAAACAGAAGAGATCAAAAATAAATCAATTAAAAAAATCTTTGAGAAAACCACACTCCGAACAGCTATACCAAAAGCCTCCTCGGCCAAGCACACCACATGTTTCCATTCACTTTAATGTCTAAAGGGTCAGCTTCCATTCCTTAAATAGAAGTCATCTTCTCATGTTCTAAATGGACCTGAGTATGGAGTGAAATGAATTGTGAGCCTCCTACCTCCTACCAGCCTCTTCAGTACAGGATCAAGGGGCCACCCCGTCCCCAGGCTTAGGATGTATCCAGGAGCCCTCCACGCCCCACATATGCTGCCTCCAGTAGGGGTGCAGCATAGGCTCAGAGTGAAGGGAAAGAGAGTCTGGTTTTCGGGAAACAACTGGTGTTTGTGACGCAATGAACTGTAATGGAAAATAACTTCCTTGGAGACTGCAAATGCCACAATGCAATAACTCCATAATGAAAAATTAAAAATAGGATTAGCCAACGATGCAGCAATTCCACTTCTGGGTATTGAAAATAATTTAGAGTAAAAGAACTGAAAACAGAGGCTCAGAGAATCATTTGCATACCCTTGTCCACAGGCACATTACTTACAACAGTCAAAAGCTGGAAGCAACCCAAGTGTCCATGGACAGATGAATGAATAAACGAAATGAGGTTTATACATATAGTGGAACCCCAAGCCTTAAGAAGGAAAGAAAGTCTGACACATGCTACATCACGGATGATTTTTGAAGATACTATGCTGAGTGAAATAAACCCATCTTTAATGGACAAATACTACCTGATTTCATTCATATGAAATATAAACACAACACTGCAAATCAACTGCGTGTGTGTGTACTCAATCTTTCAGTCATGTTGGACTCGTTGCCCCTCATGGACGGTAGCCCGCCAAGCTCCTCAGTCCACGGGATTCTCCAGGCAAGAATATTGGAGTGGGTTGCCATGCCCTTCTCCAGAGGATCTTCCTGATCAAGGGATCAAACCCATGACTCCTGCATTGCAGGAGATTGCAGGCAGATTCTCTACCACTGAGCCACCAGAGAAGCCCAAATCAACTAGACTTCAATATTATAAAATGAAGTATAGAGAGTAGACAAATTCAAAGTAGAATGGTGGCTGCCAGGGGGCTGGGAAGAGGGGGACTGGGGATTGTTTAGCGGGTGCAGTGTTTCAATTTGGGAAGATGAAAAAAGTTCTGTGGGTGGATGGTGGTGACAGCTGCAAAAGTCCATGAGTGTACTCCATACCCCTGAACTGTTTACCTGCTTGAACTAAATGGTGAAAATCGTCAATTTTATGTTACATATAATTTACCACAACTTAAAAATCTTTTTAAAACCCAAGAAGAGTTATTAAGTGTCTTCCATGCATATAGGCATTTGGGAAACTCTGGGGAAGTAGGTCCAAGGTCTCCTCCCCCTTCCAGGTTAATAAACTGGGAATCAAGTTGTTCATTACCATAGACACGTGCCAGGTAATGTACATGAAAAACACAGATTCTGGGTGTCAGAAAGATGCTTCTAAATTAGTACCAGGATTCATGGGTGGCCTTAGTTTTGTCCCCTTGAGAAGTTTCTGATTTCTACCCCTAAATTTGTTGTTTTCCCAGAAACTTGCCTCTTTTGATCAATGCCAGTCTCAGAGGGCTGCCTCCAAAAGCATGCAGTGAAGACAAAGTGAAGAGGGGGTTCAGAATGAAGAGATCACCAAGCTGACGAAAGAAGAAGCAAGCCCAGAGAAGTCATCCATCCCGAAACAAAGCCAGCCACCCTTTGAAAAGCTCCTGTGCACTACTTCTGAGGCACTGAAGGTAGAAGGAGATGAGACCAACTGCCAGGAGTGCAGCCTGGAAGAGAGGGCATGATAAAGGAGCCTGGTTACCCTCACGGCTTCTAGAAGCCACTCCTGAATTCTGCAGCAGCTTGAGTGTCATTGAGGTTCTGTTGAAAGGCATCTCAAAGTGCCTGTGGAGGGGGCAGCATCTCTGCCCACATCTTTACAGCCATGTGAGGCACCCCTGCATCCCAGGCAGAGCTTGAAGGATATCCTACAGCTTACAGCAAGAACATAATGAGATAAATCTGAGGATCCTACACAGATTTTAGTGGGACCCACAGCAGAGGTGGCAGGCAGGGGACAGACTGGGTAAGACAGAAAGAGGGGAATCTAAAATTAGTCTATAGCTGAAACTGACACAGGGCTGTATTATCTGCTGGGGAGAGAGAAGATTGATGTAAGGAGAGGAAGGAGTCAGGAGCAATTCCCTGACTTCTGTCTTGATCACAAGAGGAGTGGAGGGGACATTCTGTGCCTCAAAGGACAGGCTGGCAGACCCCAAAGGAGGCTGATGACAAGTTTGCTTTTGGAGCTGTAGCCTCTGAGGCACCATCAGCACATCCAGCGCAAGATCCGTGGTAGCAACTGATCTATGGAAAACACCCACCAAAACATCTCCCAACTATGGGAGATTTTTCCAATAGAATATTTAGCTAGGGAAAATGTAAGTTTTAAGGACTTTTTAACAAGGAACACAAACAGGCTCTATAGAAGTTACCTTAGCAAATATCAGTCTCACACTCTACAAGCCAAGTATGGTCCCAAGGACTTTATAACTATTAATCATTTAATCCCCAAGACAAGGACCCCGTGAGGTAGGTGGGCACTGGTACTTAAGCTATGGAAGGGATGTTTACATAGGAAGTCAGAGGACATCATAATAAATATTAGTCCCAATGAAAGATGATTAAAATAAATTCAACATCCCTCCACTGTCTCTTCAAAATTGATTATTAATTGATATGAATAGCAAATAAAATTAATGTCATTAAGAGATTATCCAAAATGAGCCCCACCGAGATTTTAAAACACTCAATAGAGCCAAAAGAAACAGCACTGAGTGTTCAAGTGGAAGGTGCCAATTAAGAAAAATGACTCAAATTCCTAGAAATCAAACCCCTTACAATTTCATTATGGGAACCCATAAAGCTGACACCTTGGGCAGTTGGAGTCTGCTGACCAGGAGGGAAAATTTCCCTTCCATCCCTCCAAATTAGCACATCACGGTGGATCTGGCTGCTAGCGGCATCAAGCCAACAAGAGGAATTTAAGAAGAAACCACAATGACCCCAAACCTCTTTAATTTACAGAGCACCAGAGTCCATGGAGCCTAACGCAACACACCACTTTGCCAAAAACAACCTATAGAATTTCGTTCAGATGAGAAAATTTAAATGGCGTTTAATTGCTTTTCCCATCCAGCGATCTGTCTTCAAATCTCTGGGCCTGGGTGCACTTCACCCACCAGGGTTGAGCCGAGCTGTGCACCCTCGGCCCCAGGGGTGGGGTCCAGCCCCTGCACACAGCTGCTGCTTCCTTGACCAAGGCTCCCAGAGCTGTGATTCAGATAAGCAGACGACAACAATATGCAAGAGGCTGTGCACACTGGTTCCCGGTTCAGAAACCAGGAAAGCGCCTCTTCTTTGGGGAATGAAGAGGTTTATCCCCACTGACTGGGAAACCAAGGATGAAGACCAAACCCTCGACAGGCACCCCCACCTGCTTCTGTCTCTCAGACACACATGATTAACTGCATCTCAGATCTGGTTTTCCCCGCCTCTTCCATCTGTGGATTTTGATCCCTTGAAAAACTTTAATTCTTTCAAAAGAAAAGAAATACTGTGTTTTTACTTCAAATCATCTGCCTTTTTTAAGCTTTATGATTCTTATTATTTTTGACCTGTAAATTTAGTGGAAAAGAAACTTAAGTGGTATTCCCGCTGAAACTACAAACCCTAGGTGGCCCAGTGGTAAAGAATCCTCTTGCCAGTGCAGGAGATGCAGGAGACTGAGGTTCAATCCCTGGGTTGGGAAGGTCCCCTGGAGGAGGGAATGGCTACTCACTCCAGTATTCTTGCCTAGAGAATTCCATGGACAGAGGAGCCTGGCGGGCTGTCCATGGGGTCATAGTGTTGGACACAACTGAGGGACTAACACAACACATATGTACATATACATGTATGTGTGTGTGTATAAATATTTGTCTTTATCCATTCACCCATCAGGAGATATTTAGGTTGCCTCCATATCTTGGCTATCATAAATAATGCTGCAAGGATAATGGGGGTGCATATATCTTTTCAAATCAGTGTGTTCATCTTTGGAAAAATACCCAGATGTGGAATTATGAATCATATGGTAGTTCTAGTTTAATTTTTTTGAGGAATCTCCATACTGTTTTCCATAGTGACTGTAGCAATTTACATTCCCACCAGCAATGCACATGGTTCCCTTTTCTTCATATCCTCGCCAATACTTGTTATTTGTTCTTTGATAACAGCTATTCTGAAATGTCTGAGGTGATATAACCCATTGTGATTTGCATTCTCCTCATGATTAATGATGTAGAGCATCTTCTCATGTGCCTGTTGGCCATCTTATATCTTCTTTGGACAAATGCCTACTCAGATCTTCTGTTCATTTTTTTATAGAACTGTTTGGTTTTTTGTTGTTGAGTTGTATGGGTTCTTTACATATTTGGGACATTAGCCCCTTATCAGATATATGATTTGGAAATATTTTTTCTATTCAGTGGGTTTCCTTTTCATTTTGCTGACAGTCTCATGTAGTCTTACTGTTTATTTTGGTTTTGTTGCTTCTGCTCTTGGTATCAGATTCAAAAACATCATTGCCAAGGTTTGTGTCAAAGAGTTTACCACTTTTGTCTTTGTCTAGGAGTTCTATGGTTTCAGATTTTACATTCAAGTATTGATTCCATTTTCTGTTAATTTGGGAGTATGGTGCAAGTTAGAGGCCCAAATTTATTCTTTTGACTGAGGCTGTACAATTTTCCCAATACCATTTACTAATAAGACTGTCTTTTCCCCATTGTATATTCTTGGCTCCCTCGCTGTCAATTGATGATATATGCATGGGTTTATTTCTGGCTCTCTATTGTGTTCCATTGATCTATGTCTGTGTTTTTATGCCAAATCCACACTGTTTTTAATCTCTATAGCTTTGTAATATGGTTTGAAATGAAGGCATGTATTCATGCTTTATTCTTCCTTCTCAAAATTTCATTGACTATTCAAGGTCTTTTATGATTCCATACTGTTTTTTTATAACTGTTTTGTTCTATTTCTGTGAAAAATGCCACTTAAATTTTGACAGTAATTGACTTGAATCTGGAGGTCACTTTTGATAGTATGGACATTTTAACAATATTACTTCTTCCAATCCATGAACATGGACTATCTATCTGTGTCTTCTTCTTCATTAACATTTTCAATATATAGATCTTTCACCTCCGTGGTTAAAGTTTTTTCTAGGAATTTTATTCTTTTGATCCAACTGCAAATGGAATTGTTTCCTTAATTTCTCTTTCTGAGAGTTTGTTAGTAGCATATAGAAAGGTAACCAATTTTTATATGCTGATTTTGTATCCTGCAACTTTACCGAATTTATTAGTTCTAACAGTTTTTGGTAGAATCTTCAGGGTTTTCTACATATAATATCATGTCATCTGCAAACAGTGACAGTTTTACTTCTCCCTTTCCAATGTGGATGCCTTTTATTTTCTTCTTCTTGCTTAACTGCTCTATATCTTCCAATACTATGCTGAATAAAAGTGGAGAGAGTGGGCTTCCTTTTCTTGTTCCTGATCTTAAAGGAAAAGCTTTCAGTTTTTCACTGTCAAGCACATATGCTAACTGTGGGCTTGTCATACATGGCCTTCATAATGTTGATATATGTTCCCTTTATACTCACTTTGTTAAAAGTTCTTATCATAACCGAATATTGAATTTTTTCAAATGCTTTTTCTGTATCCATTGAGATGATCATATTTTTTTTTATCCTTCATTTTTGCTAATATTTAAGAACACTTATGCATTTACTATGGAGCTTCCCTGGTGGCTCAGTGAGAAAAGAATCTGCCTGCAAAGCAGGAGACTGCCTGCAATACAAGAGACCTGGTTTTGATCCCTGGTTCAGGAGGTTTCCCTAGAGAAGGAAATGGCAACCCACTTCAGTATTCTTGCCTGGGAAAATCCCATGGACAGAGGAGCTTGGCAGGCTACAGTCCATAGGGTCGCAAAGAATCGGACATGACTGAGCAACTAAACCACCAACCAGCACCATGCATTCACTATAGATGTTTCTTCAAATAAATATCTGGGACAAAGGAGGGAAAAAGCCCTCGCTGGTCTCCTCACTATGACTCCAACCAACTCTGTCACCTGCTCCTTTTAAAAATAGATAAAACTCAGTGTTCTATACACAGGCTCTCTTTGAAAGTACATATTCCAATTGCTAAATGTAGACAGGATGAAGGAAGTACAAAGCCACTTGATCAAAAATCACGGAATTATTTTGGTTGGTAAGATCACTGGACAAACCACGACAAGAAACAGGATTTTATTGTACTCACAAAGTATCTCCCTGCAAGAGAGAGAGAGACTAAGGTACTAATCAAAAAGGAAAAAAATTAGAAACTGTCCAGTGGAGAGATCTGGCAGATATGACCTTAAGCAAGTGACCCCACTAACCTCT
The DNA here is from genome assembly GCF_023699985.2 of Odocoileus virginianus. Lineage (NCBI taxonomy): Eukaryota > Metazoa > Chordata > Mammalia > Artiodactyla > Cervidae > Odocoileus > Odocoileus virginianus. The sequence continues at coordinate 25,214,543 of NC_069704.1, forward strand.
CCAGCAGAGGGATATGTGGACATAATGCACCTTTGGATACATAATACCTCATCACTTCTGTTCTCTTCCTGCCAAAAATATACCACCTGAATCTAAGCATAAGAAAACAAACAAACCCAAATTGACAGACATTGTACAAAAGTCCTGACCAGGGCTCTTCAAAGGTGTTAAGGTCAACAAGAACAGGCAGTACTAAGGAACTGTCACAGATGTTAAAAGAAGGAAATGTGTGAATCAAATGAAATGGGGAATCCTGGGTTGGATCCCAGACGAAAAGCAGACAGTAATGAAAAAACTGGCAAGATTTAATTAAGGCCTATGGCTCAATTACAGTCTTACGTCATTAATTTCCTACTTGGGACATTTAGGGGGGTGCACTGGGTCTTTGTTGAGGCACAAGGGCTTTCTCTAGCTGCGGCTCATGGGCTTAGTTATCAGCGGCACATAGGATATTAGTTCCCCAACCAGGAATCAAACCCTCACACCCTGCATTGGAAGGCAATTCTTAACCACTAGACCAACACAGAAATTTCTTAATTTCCTAGTTTTGATAAATGTGCACCTCAACATATGATATTAATATTGGGGAAAGCTGGGTGAAAGGTTAAAGGAAAACTTTTTTATACATCTAAACCTATTTCAAAATTAAAATGTTTGTGTGTAGGGGCATGCACACACATGTGTACATGTACATTCTTCTGCCAAGATGAATTTTTTTGAAGTCAAAACAAAAATCAATAAATTTGAAAGAATATAAAGAATAAATTTTTCAGAAAATGATTATTAAATCCATCAAACATTCAATAGGTTAAAATTTAGGATCTTTTTTATTTTTTTGTTTTGATTTATAACTCTATTCTTTAACCAATGTTTACATATATTAATATTCTATTTCTAATACTGCATTATCATTAATAATTAGATCTTTAGTTAATATTTTCCTGAGATAGAAATAATTAAGCAAATAGGCAGCAAAGAATATAAAATGGTACATCTTTTAAAGGGAAAACTGATAATATTTATTAAAAGTTAAATTGACCACAAAAATCCATCAGATACAACATATGATAGAAAGCCTTCAAATACATTGTTAATAAGGATCCACACTTGATACAAGCTGATCAGACTTTTATCCTTTGGAATGAATCATACTGAAAGGATTAGTCCCTTTTCTCTCTACAAAAAGATCCCAGCCTTGGAAGTCAATGAAAAGGGCATGGAATTCTCTGTTGCATGAGCTGAGAGAATTCACTAGAACTTTTCAGCTGCTTCCTAGAGACTTAATGGCCAAAGCTGACCAAGGGGAAGACAATTACCAATAGTTGCCCCAGGATCCACCATTAATTAGAAAAATGACATCAATTTAGAGGAAACTAGTTACCTCCAGTTGGCAATGGGCAGGCAAGAATTAAAACGCCCAAGGACGGTTCTGAATAACAGTGAAGGGCAGAGATTCAACTCAGAATGACTATATCAGGCAAACACAATGCCAACTTCCTGCTCTATAAAGAACTCCTTCAAGGGCATGAACTCTGCTTCCCAGGAAGCTAACTGCCATGGATTTCTTTTCTAAGCTGTTTCCAAACCTTACTCTGTCCTGACCAGTCAATGCTTTCACAAGCCTTGAGAATTTAAGAAATCTGATTTTTGTAAAGCTTTCATATATTAGGTAACATAAACAGACAGAAGGTAGAATAATGGGTGCCAGGGGCTAGGCGGGGTGAGGGGAATGGGAAAATAGTGTTTAATTCAAAGAATTTCAGTTTACAAACTGAAGAGAGCTCTTGAGATGGACGATGGTGATGCTGGCACAGCAATGTGACTGCACTTAATGCTACAGCTGCCACCACCCAGGTACCCACCTATGTGTTCACCACAGCCTGGCCTAGGAAAGAGGGAAGCGGCAGACATAGAGCTCTGTAAAATTAAGTCAACTTCAAGTTCAAAAGCTAAGAACTCAGGCACAAACTAGCTTCATTTTAACTCATTAGGTCTGCTTGTAGCTTGATAAATTTTATTTTTCCTACCAAACAAAATACAACAATATCACAAAGTATCTACAGAGAGGTTAAGGCTCCAATAAAGTTCAATTTTGTTCAGCAAATCAGTCACTAGAATGAGTCTAAATTCCTGAGAGATATGCATACAGTACAACTCTATTCATGTCCAGCAGTTAAGATGTTTGGGGCTCTGAGTATGACAAAAAAGAAACCTTAACCATAAGGGTCTTTAGGAAGAAGTCTGCCTAAGGGAGGGGTCCAGTGACATCATCGAAGCCTAAGGTTCTATCTGTTCATCCCATCAAGTTTAGCAATGAGATTTCTATCCCCGTTGGTCACGTCACAGTAACAGATGACAGCTCTAGGGATCACATCAGCTACCAGTAGTAAAGGAGGGAGAGTGGCCAAAGGCCTTCTCTAATAGTCTCTCCTTATTCCTGTAAGAAGCCCCACCTTCCCTCACATCTCATTGGCCAGAACCAGGAGATGGACACGGTCCCCAACCAATCACTGGTTCTGTCCCCAACCAAGCACAGAAGAATGTGCTTTGCCATGACAGGTCCTGGCCAAGCATGACTAGTGGTTAGGTGGGTCAAAGGCTGTGGTTGAAGCCAGACCCCCACTCAGCTGCAGGACATCTGAACACTGGCTGCAAGAAGGAGGATAAGGCATGCCTCAGTAAAGGCAGGGGAAGCCCTCCCATAGGACTTAATCCTCCTATTTCAATCGCTGGTTTCTGGATTAAAACATCACAAGTCTATTCAACACCCCCACTGAAGAGCCAATCAGCCACCATATTTTATATCCACAGGTGGCTCCACCATCCACGTCAGAACACCCCCATCCCCCTACAGTAGCATCTGACCTCGGGACTGCTTCTAGGATAAACAACTGGCCATTCAAACACAGGGGCCAGCATCCTGGACACAGTGGCAGTGGCTTTCCACACCTGGCATTTCCAGGCTCTGACACCTCAGTGCCAGCTCAGCAGCCAGCCTGTGTCAGCCCTTCGTGACAGAGAAGGGCGAATCCAAGGTTTCCCGGCCTCCTCCTCACACAGGGTCATGCAGTTGATACAAGACTGTGACCACCCCATGTGGCTCCCAACTGATGTCCTGTACACGTGGCCTGCCAAAAGTGGTTCCTTCTAGCTGGAATCTGTTCCCTCTCTCTGGCACCCTTGGGGAGAAGGCCAATACATTTCTCTCTCTCTTTGGGGAAGTGAGGCAGGGGATGCAAAGGGCAGGCTGCTAACCTAGGACTTAGTGTCTGGCAACTCTTCACATCTCTTCCTCAGTCATATCACAGCATCTGTTAACAGAGGCTCTAAGAGCGCAGTCTCACAATGGACTGTGCCCAGGGGGCCTGAAGTCATGTCTTGGCTACAACGGGCTCCACTCAGGAGAGCAATGAGAAGGAGGGCTGGGAGCCTCTTCCCAGGAGCCACTGCTGATTTGATAAAATCATGGAAAGTTGTTTCCTCAGCCAGTAATCATCTCGGCACCTGGAACTCTTCCATGGTCTTGCCAGATGTCCATAACTCTGGAATGAAATTAGAAACTTGAAGTCATGAATTAATCTCACATGATTTTTAAGTCCCATTATTTTTGTTCAGGGGAAGCTTCCATGACTTTTCTGTCAGTGAATCCTGTCATCCAGCCAAGTATTTCCTATGTGTAATGTGTGTAATGCCCAGCCTGGGAATGCTCAGTCAGCAACTAGCCCATCTCACCGCTTCCCTGCTCCTTCCCCAAAGCCTCAGCTGGGCACCCCCCTCCTGCAGAGTAACCCTGAGGAACCCTGGCCTCCAGCCACTCCTACCCCTCACCTCGCAAGCCCTCCTTCACCCAACTGCCAACATCCTCTAGACTTCAAAACCAAAAACCCACCTTTAAAATCAGACTTGTAACCATCATCCAACCTATCTCATCTGTTTGCATTAAAATGCACAGTCAAGATTTTCCTTAAGGTTCAGATGGCTCAGTCAGTAAAGAATCCTCCTGCAACACAAGAGACTGCCTGCGATGCATTGGACATGGGTTCTATCCCTGGGTCAGGAAGATCCCCTGCAGAAGGAAATGACAACCCATCCCAGTATTTTTGCCTAGGAAACCCCATGGACAGAGGAGCCTGGCGGGCTACAGTCCATGGGGCCACAAGAGGCAGACACGACTGAGCGACTAAACCACCACCACCGTAATACTTCAATCTCAAGCAAAGAGCCATATAGACGACAACCACTGTGCCTGGGGGACTTTCCCAAGCCCCGGTAACAGGTATTTCATAAAATCTTTAACAGAAATTTTTAAGAAGAGAAACTTAGCAACACCCTCTAGAATGCAAAACCTCATTACAAAAACGACAGAGAACTACTGCTTTCTCTGAGGAAACAAAAGAGGAAGAAAACCGCAGGTGGCCACCAGCATGGTAGAAAGACCCTCTCAAGTTCTTTAAAAAGAACAAGCTTCACTCGGTTCCAGGTTTTCCCATTTTCAGATGGAAAATATCTGCCGCCTCTGAGTCTCAGCAAACAGATAAAACCACAAGACTCTGTGTCTTCCATAATTCTTTAGTTTTTTACTCCTTCCCAGTGGCTCCAAAATTAATTCCAGTGTTTATTCAACTGTTGCTTATCTGTTTCATCACCAACCATCCGTCGACAGTCATTAATGTCCTCCTGACCCCACTGCATTCCTCCCACTTTCTTGAACAGTTAAGAGCAACACTTCAGCAGAGCGTTCTGGGTCTGTCCTGGATTTCGAACTCCCTCTGCAAATGGAATCTGTGTGCTGCCTTTCATGCTGTCTTATCCCCCACCTCCGCTGGTCTGTGTAGGTTTGTAAACTCTTGAGCCACTATGATCTAAAAATTAACTCAGGAAAAAGACTCCAAAGCCCAGATACTTGGGGATGGGGGAGAGACATCTGGGGAGAAGCTATCAAGAAAGATGAGCTGTCCTCCAGAATCGTGAGAACTAAATATGTGTTGTTTATGAGCAGCCTGACTTAATGGTTTTCTTTTATAGAAGCTTGTATGGACAAAGATAGAGGTGGAATGACAAATTTGGTTTCTGAGCCATAGTTTGCTGACCTCAAACTGTTTTGATTGATTCACATTAATAAATACATTTTACTCCTGGCCCAGTACGTATTTACAAGCATGTATTTAAAACAAAGTTTAGCAAAGACAAAATTTTCCTGACTATGGGCAATGTACCCCAGTATCTTCCATCAATTTTATTTCTTTAAATAAAACAAAACTTACTAAATTGATTATAAACACCACCCCCCAAAGAGAAAGATGTGTTGAGGGAAGTATAATTAATACCTAGGCTCGGGACACTGTTCCTTATTGCCAGGTGGCCAAGTTCTGTGCCCTTGCTGTTAGAGGCAGCACTGTGACAATCTCCTGAACCTCTGATTAAAAGAGCCTTCTGTGCTGAAAGAGGCAGATGAGCTAGAAACACTAGAAAATGCCCAGAGGGCCTGGGTACCCAACACCTGCCTGCTCGCCCCACCCCCAAGCCCATCTTCCTCCACAGCAGGCAGACCCCACTGAACTGCAAGACAGATGGGCCAGCTAACCTCTGCAGCACAAAGGACTCATGTGACACTCAGAAAGTGCCCAGAGGTAGTTTCAAAGAGTTAGACTGGGTCTCTCAAACAACAAGAGAATCTATCCAAAAGATAGGAAACAATAAGTGCTGATGAGGATGTGGGGAAATTGAACCCTCAGACATTGCTGAGAGGGGGGATGTAAAATGCTGTGGACACTACATAAATTCTGGAAGTTCCTCAAAACGTTTAACACAGAATAACTATATGACCCTGTAATTCCACCTTCAAGGAGACACCCAAATGAATGGAAAATGTGTGTTCACACAAAAATGGGTACATAAATGTTCATAGTGGCATGATTCCCGATAGCCAAAAAGTGGAAATACATCAAATGTCCCTGAGCTGATAAGTTAATAAAACATGGTATTTCCAAACAATGGAATACAGCCGGCAGTAACAAGGAATGAGTGGCGACCCAGGTGGCACAGCATCAGTGATGAGTCATGATGATACCATGTCCCTTAATAGGATGTGTGCACTTAACCTCTGTGGTCTCCCTCCCCAAACCCACAAGCCCAGACTAATTATAAGAAAAACACTGGACACACCCTAATTAAGGGACACTACCTGACCACTACTCCTCAAAATTGTCATGGTCATCCAAAACAAATCTGAGAAACTGTCACGGCCAAGAGGAGCCTAAGGAGATCTGATAACTAAAAGGAATGTGGGATATCCTGGAACAGAAAAAGGTCATTAAGTACAAACTAAGAAATATGAATACAGCATGATCTTCAGTCTGATTCACTAATTTTGAGAAATGCACTGTCCTCACACAAGATATTAATAATTAGGGAAATGGAGTGTGCAGTATTTGAAAACTCTCTGGAATATATTTGCATTTTTTTCTATAAATTTAAAATTGCTCTTAAATAAAAACTTTATTATAATTTAGCAGAGGAACCAAGTACTGATACGATGTATGATATGGGCAAGCCTTGAAAACATAATGGCAAATGAAAGAAGATGTCAGAAAAGGCCACCTATTCTACTATTCCATTTATATAAAATATCCAAAGCAGGTAAATCCATAGAGACAGAAAGCAGATGATTGGTTGCCAGGACCTGAGATGCAGGGTTTCTTTTTAGGGTAATGAAAATGTTCTAAAATTGGCTATGGTGATGAATACACAATTCTGTGAATTTACTAAAAACCACTGAATTGTGTGCTTAAAATTTTTATGATATGTGACTCATATAAAGTCATTAGTATTATTAAAAAGAATCTAACAAAGGAAAAGATGAATCATACAAAACTGCTCTTATTTAACCTTTTGTAACGGATGGCACCTTATTTTTTAGAGCAGTTTAAGTTTGCAGAAAAAAGAAGCAGCAACTACCACATTTGCAGGTAGTTCCCCTCCCACTGGACACCCTCAACTGTGTCCTGTATTATTAACATCTTGCATTGCTGTGCTACGTTTGTTACAATTAATGAGACCATCCTGATACAATATAATTAACTAAAGTCCATAGTTACATTAGGGTTCATTCTTTGTATTATTAATAGAAAGTTATAGGGGTTTTAACCAATGCCTAATTCCCAGGTGGCGCTAGTGGTAAAGAACCCGCCTGCCAATGCATGAAAAGTAGGTTTGATCCCTGGGTCCCAGGAAGATCCCCTGGAAAAGGCAATGGCAACCCACTCCAGTATTCTTGCCTGGGAGATCCCATGGACAGAGGAGGCTGTCATGTACCTGCTATTATAGTATCAGTTCAGTCAGTTCAGTTCAGTCGCTCAATCATGTCCGACTCTGCAACCCCATGAACCGCAGCACGCCAGGCCTGCCTGTCCATCACCAACTCCCGGAGCTTACTCAAACTCATATCCATTGAGTTGGTGATGCCATCCAATCATCTCACCCTCTGTCTTCCCCTTCTCCACCTGCCTTCAATCTTTCTTGGCATCAGTCTTTTCCAGTGAATCAGTTCTTTGCATCAGGCGGCCAAAGCACTGGAGTTTCAGCTTCAGCATCAGTCCTTCCAATGAATATTCAGGACTGATTTCCTTTGGGATGGACTGGTTTGAACTCCTTGCAGCCACTGCAAGTCTCCTTGCAGACTCTGCAAGGAGATTATAGTATCATACAAAGTAATTTCACAGCCCTAAAAATTCATCCCTCCATTCCTCCCTAACCCCTAACAACCACTGATGTTTTTACTGTTGCCATATTTTTGCCTTTTCCAGAACATCATATGGTTGGGATGAGTGTGTAGCCTTTTCAGATTGGCTGCTTTCACTCAATGTTCAGCCATTTTCAATCCACCAAGGCAGCAACTCCATATCATTCATTCTAACCTAATAGAATTATCTTCCTTTGGGTATTCACAAAATTACACACACACACACACACAAATATCTGTGTACACACACAACTGCTTACAAAGCAAGTCCCATCATTTCTTCTGACTCTGACTGAGAAGCTAGGGGGCCGGAGCCCACCACAGAGGGGGCTTGGGGTACAGCACTGAGCAAGCCGGGTCACAGTCCTGTCCTCAGGGAGCTTCTGATTCAGAAGGGGAGCCAGGGCCCAGAGAGAGGTCACACTATCCTTGGCCTGAGAGACCCCAAACAAGGATACAGATACACTGAAACTGGCATCTTCTGGGAGCAGTGCTGACCAGGCAAACGCGGGGGACTTCTCAGACAGACGAGGCAGCCCCGGCAGGCGGAGGATGTTGAGGGCACTCCCCATGTGGGATGCTCAAGAGAGCATCTGGTCAGGTGAGAAGCAGCCAGAGAGGCCCGTGGAAGGAACGTCCCAATTGTGCCCCAGCCCAGGGGTCCCTCATCTCAGCTCAAATTCACCCAGTGATAACTGGACACAGCGCAGACCTTGTTGGTCAGGCAGCTTTACATCCAGAAATCACAGTTGCTGTATCAAACTGAAATCTGTTCCTCAATACTTCCTCCAAGTTACCTCATTGTTCACTTCCTACTGTTTCCCTCAGAGGTCAAAGCACACAGAGAAATGGTCAAGTTCTCACATGTGACAGATTTCAAGGGCCAAGAGTGGGCTGTCCATAAATCTCCTTTAACTCTTCTCCATACATGGGGTTCCTGACCTCCAAACACTTTTCAGATGGTTTAAGATAAGATGCAGGAAAAAAATCTTCTGCTAGCTTTCAGGAGAGGCTCCTTTAAAACATTATTTGAAAGCTGGAACATAGAACACTGCCATGTTTGCAGGATGAAAATGATCAGGGACAGTCAATCTTATGTGGTACAACCGCCTATCTTGTCGAAAAAGGCACACGTGATGGGCTGCTCCTCAGTCCAATAGTTGTGATGGCTGGATGATTTTGTGACTCCAAAAAAACAGTTACTTCCCATGCAGAAAGGGAATTTTATGGTATGTGTACTCTGTCTCAATAATTCTGTCGTTAAAATAAAAGGGGCAGGAAATGCCAGAAAATGTCCTGAGCACATAATTTGTGGTCAAATCTAACAGGTTTACTTGAATATAGCAGAAGCTGTTTTCATTACAGATGAACAAAGTTGAAAGAACAAACTGGGAAGAATTAGTGGTCAGCCTCTTCTGGTCCTTGTCAGGCCTGTACACTGAGCTCAGTTGATTCCCAGGTCTTCCCTTGATCCCATCCTGAGATCTTCCCTGGATCCCCATCCCCAGATCTCTCCTGGATCCCATCCTCAGATCTTTCCTGGATCCCTATCCCCAGATCTCCCCTGAATCCCATCCCAAGATCTTTCCTGGATCCATCCCGAGATCCTCCCTGAATCCCCATCCTGAGATCTTTCCAGGATACCCAACTCTAGATCTTCCCTGGATCCCCATCCCCACATCTCCCCTGGATCCCATCCCAAGATCTTCCCTTGATCACCATCCCCAGATCTCCCTTGGATCCCATCCTCAGATCTTCCCTGGATCCCATCTCCAGAGCTTCCCTATAATCAACAGCAGTCACTCTCTGGAGTCTACATCCCCTGTTGACCTGATTTTATAGGCCCTTCCTCTCAACATAACCACTGTTTTCAATTTCACATTATTTTAAAATGTATGTAGGCCAGCTTCCCAAACACACAGGAAAATCTCTAAGGACAAATCATGAATGAACTTCTTCATGTGGCCAGGACAGCACTTTGCTCTTAAATGGGCATTCAATAAATGTTCCTTATAGCTACTGACACAATTAGTGTTTTTACACAAGATCCCTTACTTCTAAATCGCTGATTTCTCAGACAACCAGAATTCCTCAGCCCAATTGTACAACATGATGTGCTCTGGATTTGTACATGAGCCTATTTTCCTTGAGTCCATTCTTTCTTTAAATACCAAATTCATCCAGTATAAATTCATATTAAAGCAAAGGCCAACTTGTAAAAATAATAGTTCAATAAACCCACAGATCCCTCTCTGTCTCTGAGAACAGGACCATCTGAACAACTAACCCAAGATTTATAACCTTCCAAATGTTATTCCTCCATCTCACTTCCAGTATTAACATTATTCAAAAATCTCAGAGGATCATTTCACATGTTTAACAGCCTTGTTTAATTTTTTTTCTTCTTACCAAACATGAACCTGAGTTCCTACAATACTAATTTAGCTAAGTCTCCAGATGAACTTATTCCCTTTGACAGTTGGCAATACAAATTCCTATTCCAGCCACTTCTTCCAGTGTGCTCAGGTCTCTAAGCCCACCAGGTGGAGGTGGGGAGGCAGAAGAGGTGGATCCAGACCCCCCGGGTCTTGGATTCTGCTTCTTCTGACCTCAACTGGAAAGGCTTCTCTGTACCCCTTGGTCTGTTGTGCATCACTGGGTGGACTTGAGGGAGAGAAGAATGGACTGTCGGTTCCAACATTACAGAACAAGGATTTCCTGAAACATTTTTGGCAAGCTGGCTGGGACTGCTCTGAGCAGGCCTAGCACCCACCCTACATCTGCCCCACCGAGACCACCTACCCCGAATATCCAAAAGTGACCAAAGGCTCCCCCTACAGCTCCCATAAACTCAATTCAACTCCTAATATTAAAGAGGACACTTGTATGTTAGATGAAAGTTTTAAGAGACATTTCTCTTTTTCACTAACTCATAAAACACTGAAAAGAATCTAACCCTTAGTGAATTACACATGAGATTATATGGTGTTATTGTTAGGACCCAAATATTGATATAGAGCATACCATCTGATTAAAAAATTCTCGAACTATGATGTCCATATTTTTCTTTAACTTTAGGCCTTTGTTTGTTTTAAGAATAAGCGCTGTGCTTTATCCTCCCACAGGAGAATGCCGCAACGGGAGAAGGGGGCAGAGGCCAGTGGAGGAGGCTGGCATCGCACTCACTCAGCAGTGAACACTGCTGCATTTCAGGTGCCCTTCCAGGAGCCTGGGGGAGACAGCCACAGAGGGAAGGAGGATCTCTGCCCTCGGGCTGGGAAACAGACAAACAACTAGCACATCATTAATAGATCAAGTAGATGGTACATTCAAACGGGACAGAGCCAAGGACAAAACGGGAAATGGAACCCAGTAAAAGCACTGAGGAGAGATGTGAAGTGAACATCATTCAACGACTGTGGCCACAGTCTGATAAGAGCCAAGGGATGCGCCTCACTGGTCTGTATCAAAACCAAAGTTTGAATCTAGTTGCAAAATAAATGTGTCATGGGTATGAAAAGTACAGAATAGAGTCAAAAACTATGTAATATCTCTGTATGGTGACATATCACAAGTAGTCTTTGATCATTTGGAAATGTACAGAAATATCGAATTACTAACCACGTTGTAGGTCAATTATATTTCAAAAACAAATCCACAGTAAACCAGCTCAGATTTGTGGTTACCAGTGGCGGGGGTGGAGGGAGAGGGAAGTGGATGTAGGTGGTCAAAAGGTCTAAATGTCCAGTTATAAGATAAATAAGTAGTAGGGATGTAACTTACGAGATGATAAATACAATTAACAGTGCTGTATCTTATATAAAAAAGAGAATAAATCTTAAGCATGCTCATCACAAGAAAAAATATTCTTTTGTATGTCTTTAATTTTGTATCTATATAGGATGATGGATATCTGCTAAATGTATGAAATGATTATCAAATCATTACCCTATTATACCTTAAATTTATACAGTGTTGCATGTCCATCATAGCTCAATAAAACTGGAAGAAAAAAATGTTTTGAAAAATAGAATAAATAGGCTTTGCATTTGTTAAAGTATAATGGCTTAAACTGAAATGTGTAAGTTAAAATTAAAACGAATTCTCAGGGAAATGTAAGTTTGAGGTTTTCTATAAAGTACTTCCTCAGTTACTAAAATATAGAACAAGCTAAGACTGACATTGGCCAGATGCTGCAGACATTAGCCAGCATCAGATGGCTCTTGGACCTACACCACAGTCCCACTCCTAGGTATACCCAAGAGAGACGAAAACTGTCTGTGTGAAGGAAATGTGTCTGTGGGAATCCACACTAACTTCTCCAATCTTCTTTGCAATTCTGTGAGTAACAGTTTCAATAGTAACTGTATGATGTCCACACTAAACGTTTCATGTTAAGTACACTTAAATAAGGGCTTCCCTCATAGCTTAGCTGGTAAATCATCTGCCTGCAATACAGGAGACCCGGGTTCAAGTCCTGGGTCAGGAAGATCCCCTGGAGAAGGAAATGGCAACCCACTCCAGTATTCTTGCCTGGAGAATCCCATGGACAAAGGAGCCTGGCGGGCTCCATGGGTCCATGGGATCACAGGAGTTAGACATGACTTAGCGACTAAGCCACCACCACCACACTTAAGTAAAGCTTTAAGAACCATTAGATGGAATTTTTTCCAAAGCCTGTTGACTCATCTGTGGCAGCATTTCCTCTCCCAGAAAGCTGGGCAAATCAGCCCTGTGGCTGAGCAAAGCAGCATGGTCCCAGCCCTCCTTCCCGGGTGCACAGCCTTCAGCCCCTCCAAGCACGGTCCCCCACATTTGCGCCCCTCCAGGGCTCTGTGGGACACAGCCTCCCTTAGCCCCACCAAGCACCCTTGCCTAAGACATCTCCACTTTCACATAAAGTCACTCCTTCACATCAGAGGCTTCTTCCAATTGAAAAAAAAAATTAATAATAACATTAAAGGAGATATAGTTACACAGAGATACCTGATGTATGTTGTTGAATAAATGGACAAATTAGCATCTCCCAGGCATACAGCAGGTGCTCAAAAACGACTGGCTGAAATGATGGCAACAAGAGAACATAGTACAAAACAGCACTGCCCAGCAGAAGTTTTCCTGGTGATAACAATGCTCTGTATTTTCACGCCTACAGCGGTAGCCACCAGCCACCTGTAGCTGTCGAGCACTTACGCTTGGCTGACGAGCTCCATCTGTAATCTTAATTTTAATGAATTTAAACCAAGTATACACATGCAATTAGCGGCTACCCAGGGCAGCTAGAGAACAATGCACCCCCCAGGCATTCTGAAAGTATATTTCAGAAATGTCCAAGAAAACAAAATTTGCAGCTAGTGAATTTAGGCCTTGAGAAGAGAAACGGTTATGGAGACTACAGCCTGGGGAAAAGATCTGAACACTTTCTTTCTAAAATTTATATTAAAAGCATTGAAGACAGCCCATTGGAAGATGACAAACATTATATTTTTCCTAAGTAGCCAATGTCTTATAATTAATTTTAGGCTGACAGCAGTGACTTTAATACTTTAATCCTGACCTAGTTTTATCAAAGCATGTATAAATTTGTGACTTAGTAACAATAACATACAGGGACTTCCCTGGTGACCCAGTGGTTAATAATCCACCTTGCAATGCAGGGGATATCAATTCAATCCCTCATCTGGGAACTAAGATCCCATATGCAGAGGAGCAACTAAGCCTGGGCATTGCAACTACCCAGCCCCCACTCTCCAGAGCACACGAGATGCAACTAGAGAGTCATGAGCTGCAATGAAAGGTCCCACATGACGAACGAAGATCCTGCATGCCACAACTAAGATTCAGTGCAGCCAAATAAAGAAATAAACATGTTTTAAAAACAACAATAACGTACATACAAAAGAGCACAGTTTCTGGACCTGTAAGCCTATTCAATGGGCATATCTTTGCAATTTGTGAGTCAGGGCCCAGAAATGGAGGGCCACCAGGATTCCATAGGTGGCGAAAGTATCAGATGAACTGCCTTATAGGATGCCTGCTGAGAGAACTGAAGATGTCTCAGAGTACATGAGTGTCTTTCTCCAAATTTTCCAGGAGGTTCTGCTTTCACACATTTCCATCGCACACCACATTTTGACCCATGGGCTGCTGATGCCCTTAATTTTCCTCTGCAACTCATCTTGGCCACACCAACTGACCACTAATCCTTCCCAGTTCTTCTCAGACCACTGTCCCGCCACCCATCTGCACTGTGGACAAATGGCCCAGCATTCCACACAGCTGGGGCTTTGGTCCTCTGCAGTAGCTGACCATTGAGCATCCCTTCCTTTCTTCTTCATCCCATCCCCAACACCAGGACTCCTGCCATCAGGCTAGAGACTGCCCGGTGGTCCCTGTGGTGGAGAAGAAGGAAGAAAGGGCAGAAGGAAAGTGACTTCGGTTTTAATCCCTTAGTGATGTGTGACACCCTCAAGGCGAGAGGCCTCTGCCAGGCTCTTTCTGTCCCAGGTGCACTACGAGAATCACAACTGTTGTTTCTCAAACTTCTGCATACCTCAGAATCTCCAGGAGGGCTTCTTAACACACAGAGTGTGAAGCCCCCACCCAGAGTTTCTGATCAGGGAGGTTCTAGGGCGAGTCCAAGAACTCACATTCCTAACATGCTCCCATGTGCTGCTGGCCCAGGGACCATGCTGAGACAATCCCTGCCTTTTCCTCAAAAAGGACACCCTCGCAGCACCTTGCATCTCCTCACCTTGCAGACTTTAACAGACACAGCCCTCAGGAACACATTTCCCCAAGATACAGCCTTCCACTGATGAGACCAGAGCCCCCCACCCCCAGTGTGCTGCATCCTCACCCAGGTGGGCTCACTGAGCCAGGTCTTCAGAGATGCTCTTGGCTTCTGGTCTGGGTACACACACACTTGCTTGCTTAAGGTGCCTGGCATAAACACCCACTTCTGCTCAAACCTATGACTCTTTTCCACAGCAAATCTACAGACACATGCAGCCAATACACAGGAACTCAAACTTGGAACAATCGCAATCCTATATTAGGAGTGCCGGTCAGAGATGAAACCTGGCTCGCTGAAGCTACTCATTCCATGGAAAGTGGGAAGAAGACTCCAAAGTGGATACCACTCTGGGTTCAACAGTGATGGAGGCCTGGGCAGAAAAGCCAGCAATAGGACCTTGAAGAACCCGTTTCCTCTTTGTGAGAAACAAGTAACTTGGCTTCTAGGCACCCTGCCTAATTTCTCCTGCAACTAACTTGCTATATCTAAGATATCCTATATCTATCTTTCCAAGAAGAATTTAAAACATATCAGTAGGGGGTGAATTTTCAAACTTAAAGTCTTCATCATGACCACTGGTCATCCCTGCTGTGAGATGTAGAAATCCAGAGTCTGCCTGCAATGCAGGAGACCCAGGTTCGATCCCTGGGACCCACTCCAGTATTCTTGCCTGGAGAATCCCATGGACAGATGAGCCTGGCAGGCTACAGTCCATTGGGTTGCAGAGAGTCGACAAACCTGGTACCAAAGGACAAGTACTGTATGACTCGACCTAGATGAGATACCCAGAAGTCAAATTCCTAGAGAAAGAAAGTAGAATGGTGGGTGCCCAGGGCCAGGGGAGAGGGCAGTCAGTGTTTAACTGGGGACAGAGTTTCAGCTGTGCAAGGTGAAAAAGTTCTGGAGATGGACGAGGATGATGTTCACACAACAATGTGAACGTACTTAATGCCACTGGCCTGTGAGCTTGAAAATGGTGTCAAGGTGGTAAACTTTATGTTATGGGTATTTTACCACAACTTTAAAATGTGAAAAATAATCAGTTTTTCTTAAAAAGAGTAACATGCCACTGAAGTTGGTGAAATGGCTCTATTTTCCCCCCATCTTACAGGCCAGACTTAGCCTAACAGAGCAAAGTAATCCTTTTCAGACTACACTTATTACATCAACACTTACTGCGTGTGTCACTCAGTCATGTCTGACTCTTTGCGAACCCATGGACTGTAGACCACCAGGCTCCTCTGTCCATGGGATTTCCCAGGCAAGAATACTGGAGTGGGTTGCCATTCCCTACTCTGGGGGGATCTTTCCAACCCAGGGATCAAACCCAGGTTTCCTGCATTGCAGTCAGACTCTTTACCAGCTGAGCCATCAAAAAGGGAGGTGGTAAATTCTTCTTTCCATAAGATCCCATAGGTACAATCACTGACACACCCAGGCCCATCCCTGGCTGCCCACTGACCTGCGGTGGGCAAACAAAAAGAGGCTAGTGGGTTTCCCTCAAGCATAGTCCAGTCATGAAGAGCACATCTCCAGAAAGCAGGATCCTGGCCCTGCCACCCCACAGGCATGTCTCTGGACAAGTCATGCTGCCTCTCTCTGCCTCAATTTTCCCATCTGTAAAATGGACTAATAATAGTACCTGTCCTAGTGATTGTCCTAGTGAAGGTTATCACTACTCGTGGGACAATTCTAAAGTGCACAGAGCTGCCCTTGACCCAAAACAAGCACTGAAGAATGATTCTGACATACAGATGGTCTGCACTGCAAGTAGACAGCCTTCCTGAGCAATCCCATCAGAGCATAAGGTTTAACTGGAAGCCTTACAAACAATCGGGATACCCTAGCCACACTCCATCCAGTTTAACTGGAACCTTAAGCAGGGAGAAAGAAACCCAGATGCCATATGTTAAGGCTCCCCAGAAAAGCAGAGATTCTCATTAGAGTCCCTGGAGACACTTGTACATGACATAGATCCCACTATAGATGAATGAAGCGCTCCATCACTGAGTCCATCTCACAGGCAAGGTTGAAAATCACGCAGAGGGAGTTGAGGAGACAAAAGATGGACTTGCAGGCTACAGAAGCTGAGACACAATATACCACGAGTGGTGTCCCAGAGGATACAGCAAACAAACAACAACAACAAAAAACCACACACACTCAAAAGTATGATAGATGAAAATGAACTGAAATAAAGGAAGAGTTAATTAGCCCCAAGAAAAATGGCAACAGATTATTGGGTACATTTTTGGGGTACAAGCTGATAAAGTTACTCAATTTCAAGAACTCATAATATTTTCCTAGTACATCTTTGACCTGCTTTTTTACCTTCTAGTAACTTGTAACTAGATACGTTGTTACATAAAGGCTTCCCAGGTGGCTCAGTGGTAAAGAATCTGCCTACAGTGCAGGAGACACAGGTTCCCTGAGTCAGAAAGATCCCCTGGAGAAGGGCATGGCAACCCACTCCAGTATTCTGGCCTGCAGAATCCCGTGGACAGAGGAGCCTGGTGGGCTACAGCCCACAGGGTCTCAAAGAGTCAGACACAACTGAAACACCTTAGCATGCACACATGCACTCCACATAAGAGCCAAAGAAAACAAATCAAACAAAAGGGGGAGAAAAAGGAAGCACTGAAAATAGAAAGCATAACCCAAAAAGACAACAGATTTAAGGCCGTACTTCAATAAACATAACAGAGGAAAATTTGTTATCTAGAAGAAAAGGACAATCAGGATCAAAACCCAAATAAAGCTATTCATTATAGTTAAAATAGCTATCTAAACCAAACAGCTAAGAAGCAGAAAAATCTATAGAAACAAAGACTTACTAGACAATTAAGAACAAAAAAAAAGAAATCACATAATATTAACATATATGATCTAGTAAGAAGCAAAAAACAAGGAAGACACTTAATTATTAAGGGTACAATCCTCAGGGAGGGACTTTCATTAATATATGTAGCAAATACCATAGTGTCCAAAAGACTGAAATAAAATCAGAGGTATAGACAGAAATAATAGCATAGGATACCGAATCTACCTCTCTGCCTTAGGCAAATAAAGAAAACAAAAAGTAAAAATAAATCACTTAATCAATGAGGTTGCTCTAAACCGAGATTATATCTAACTTCCCACTCCACATAACATATAATAACCATATTTTTAAGCCATTTAGAACATCAAATTCCCCAACACCAAAATACAGCAGACCACACTCTCTATGAACAACATGCAATGAAACGAGAAAATAACTCCCTGGAGGTATTAAATGTTCTTCTTTACTCTTGAATTACAGAGAAAATAAAAATTGAGATTAAAACTATCTGGAAAATAACAACTTGCAACAAAATCTAAGAGCAGTGGCCAAAGTTGCACCCATAGGAAAATTTATAACCTTAAAAAGTTGCCTTACTTATAATAAAATTGTTCTAAGGTTCGTGTAGAAAATTAATGTGACTAGCCAGGAAAATTCTGGGGGAAATGTGCAAAGGGACATTAAACCATACCAAACCCTACCAAACATCAAAATTTACAAAGCTATGATAATTAATTAAAAACAGGAAGACAATGAATGATCTGGAAATAAGACCAAACAAACATGGAATTTTTAATACCAAAAAAAAAAAAAGGTTGTTTTCCAACAACTGAAAAGGAACACATTATTCAATAAAAGAGTTCAGGGCAACTCACTTCTCTGAGGAGAACAACTAAAGTTGGATCAAAATTCCATGTGAATGAAAGACTTAACCATGAAAAACATCATAAAACTTCCGCAAAAAAGGTTAATTTTTTAAAATAATCTTGGAATGGAAAAGAGATTCCAATGTCTGACTCAAAACTCAAAATACATAAAATAAAAGCTAGCTTAGCCTGACTCCATAAAACTTTCTGCATGGAAACAATCACAAGCAACGTAAAAGGATAACCTGAGAAGGAAATATTTTCATACACTCTGGAATAGACCTAAATAGTTTTAGAAGTCAGTGAAACAATTGAGAACAACTAGTTGACAATCTGGAGAAGGCAATGGCACCCCGCTCCAGTCCTCTTGCCTGGAAAATCCCATGGACGGAGGAGCCTGGTAGGCTGCAGTCCATGGGGTCGCTAAGAGTCAGACAGGACTAAGCGACTTCACTTTCACTTTTCACCTTTATGCATTGGAGAAGGAAATGGCAACCCACTCCAGTGTTCTTGCCTGGAGAATCCCAGGGATGGGGTCGCACAGAGTCGGACACAACTGAAGTGACTTAGCAGCAGCAGTAGCAGTTGAAAATTAGTAGAGAAAGCAAACATTTATTTCCCAGAAAAAAATAAAAGACTTATGAAAACATTCAGTCCCATGGACAATTTTTTAAATGTCAATATGAAGAATTAACATGCCATTTCTCGGTTGCAGACTAACTAGTACTAAAATGCCTGACAATTCCCAGTGTCGGTCAGGGCTTGGAAAAACCAGAGAAGCTCACACACCTTAGCTGCCACGTAAATCATTGCCACCTTTGGGAAGTGCAACCTTGTAGAATCTATAAAAAAAAAATCTGTATCATTACCTTGGACAAAGAGATTCACTTCTGGGAACTGACTCTACAGATACATTATGTAGAGGAAATAAAAACGTATGTACAGATGTACCTGTAGCACTCTTTCCTGTAATAGTTAAAAATCAGAAGTATCCGTCCATAGGAGTCCAGTGAAATAAATGATGTGTATCCAAATGGCAGGTATTAGCAAACGTTTTTTGAAAATGAAGTGAGCGGCATGCACTAAGATGGAAAGATTTGCAAGAACTACTGTTATAGCAAACCTCGGATCAGTACGTGAGGTATAATCTCATTGTATATAAAAACAACTCAAGGATGCTACAACACGGATGAGCCTTGGAAACATTACGCTCAGTTAAAGAAGCCAAATACAAAGGCCACATAATGTATGATTCTATTTATATGTCATTTCCAGTATAGGCAAATCCAGAGAGACTGTAAGTGGCAAGAGCCTGGGGATGGGAGTGAGAAGTCACCGCTAATGAAGGAGGTTTCCTTTGGGAGTGATGGAAATGTTCTTTAAAACCAAGAGGTGATGGTTGCACAACACAGAGAATGTACAAAATGCCACTGAATTGTATACTTTAGGTTAATTTTATGTTATGTGCATTTTACCACAATTTTTGAAAATAAAAGAGATGCACAGACAAGCACGGGAACCCAGGAAATGTCTGGAATGAAGTACAAAGACTGTGGGCCAAGTTCATCTGGGACCTTTGCAGGTCTTCCCCGGCGACTCAGAAGGTAAAGAATCTGTCTGCCAAGCAGGAGACCTGAATTTCATTCCCAGGTTGGGAAGATGCCCTGGAGAAGGGAATGGTTACCCACTCTAGTATTCTTGCCTGGAGAATTCCATGGACAGAGGAGCCTGGTGGTCTACGGTCCATGGAGTTGCAAAGAGTCAGACAAGACTGAGTGACTAACAGTTCTGCAGGGGAGGTGGGGGGTGGTTGAGAAGTGAGAAGGGCGTTTCATTTTACACCCTTCTCAGTTTTATTTTTTAAGTCATCACCATTTGTCACTGGGGGCTTTTTGTTGTTGTTTTTCTTGATCATTACTCAATCGAGGAATAAATGCATAACCCTGATTTAAAATGAAAACAGGAAATTCCCTGGCTGATCAGTGGTTTAGACTTTGTGCTTCCACTGAAGGCGACCTGGGTTCAATTCCTGGTCAAGGAACTAAGATACCCCAATTTGTGCAACGTGGCCAAAAAAAGAAAAGAAAAAAAGATTTAAAAAATTATAAAGTAAAATGAAAACAATCCAGAGGAAATTAAATGAAGTTCCTCTAAATAACACCCCAATGCTAGGAGGGCCCTCTAATAAATATCTGCCTACAAAAAAGACAGAAAGCATTGTTTTGAGGTAGTTTTCACATAGTGATTTAAAAAAAAAAAATACTTGCAATCATAAGTAGATAATTGGGCTCAAGCCAAAGTTCCCTCAGTATCATGAGGACATCCAATGCCTCACACACACACCCAAAACTCAGGGCAGGACCCGTCCCACTACTGGGGAAGAAAGTAATTATAAAGAACATTTTTAAAAACTTAATCCTGGGCAGATCAACTTATACCCATACTTGGCTTTCCTTCTTTCCTTTTATTTTGTTTTGAATCAGTTTGGGTTTTAGACGCTATAGAAATCTGTGGTTAGTCAACTAGAAGGAACGTGATTATCTTGGGTTTTTTCCTTAATTATTATTTCTTTTTAAATAAGAAAATAAATGGGCTCAAAGTTTAGAGTAGCAAAAAAAAAAAGTGAACCTTATCTGAACTCTGGAAACACTTCACTAATTAGAGGTAATTGTGCCTGGGCACTGCCTTGCAAAACAAAGGATTTTCCTTCTTCCAAAATAAAATGAGAAAGATGCATCGAACTTAGCAAATAGTGAAGAAAAACTGGGATGTATATAGCAGAAAAGCAGCTGAATTTCAACAATGAAACATATGTGCTTGACCATTACTGAAACAGTCAGAAGGTTGTATCAGAATTACACCTCTTGTTGCCATTTAAGAAAGCATCCTCTGGGCTCCTTCTTATAAAGCTGCCTTCCAGTCAGAAGCCCCAGCAGCCACTTGGTGGAGGCTGACACCCCTACACATGCTGGTCCTTAAAACTCACCCCCTGCAGGGCTCCATGCTTACCTCCCTCTCCCGCATCCAACGGCGCCTACGGCGCCTACATCAGGTACCCCTCTGGGAAGGAGCTGGCCTCATCTCCCCGCATCCCTGCCCAGAGTCTCCAAAAAGCTACAGGGAAGCCCTCTGGGAGTCCTGCTTGGCAAACTCAGGACCAGCCCAAAGTCAATGCCTTTTTCTGTCCACAGGACCTTCCTGTCTCCTCCAGAGCTACCCCTGCATTTTGGAACAGGACAGGGGGAAGAAAGGAGCTGCTGACCCAAAGGACGGAGGAACGCACTTCCAAGAGCTCTCTCCCTCACCACCCCCTCTCCACCGGCTTGCTCTTTCCTCTCCATTTGGCACTTCCAGGGCCTCCCTGCAGGGCCAGACTTCAAGGATGCCAACAGCCTCCTGCTTCAAAGGCTTCCAGGCCCAGCTAGATCACAGGCTGACAGCCGTACTATCCCAGCACCCAAGGATGTGTGCTTTTGTTGGATTTTGTTTTTGTCGTTACACAGGCTCCCCCAAGGGAAACAAAGGTTGGGATGGTTGCCTGACATCTTGGGGCCTCAACACACCACCTCTCTCTCCTCTGAGCTCCAGGAAACTCCCATCAAAGCCTCTCTTAAGAGCCAGGCAAACAGCTGGAGGAAGGGAAAGGGGACAGATGGGTAACTGACCAAAGACATCCAGGCCTGGACACAGGGCTGGTCCCACAGAGGTGCTCGGGAGGCCACACGGGGCTGGCCAAAGCATCGACCAGGGAAGCAGTCCCAAACAGCAAGTTTTCCAGGGAGTGGACTTGCCCTCTGATGCCAAAGGACTCGCCTGAGTTAGGACATAGACACACAGAGAGAGCCTGACCATGCCCACGCTGGGCCTGGTGACTCTGACTCCTAACTGCAACACTAACCAATCATGGGACCAATCCAGTTCGCTGCCACCCCAGGTTGTGATGGGCTCAGTCACAGAAGTGTCCATTAGCAATGGAACATTTGTATCAGTTGAATTCCTATGCAGGTCTTCTGAAAAGAAAATCAATAGAAAGCAATACTCGATTAGCCTGCATGTAAGTGCAGATGTGTCTGTATGAGTCAGCTCCAGCTGCCTTGACAAAGCACCACAGACTGGGTCGTTTCAACTACAGACCTCCATCCTCTCACTGTTCTGGAGGCTGGAAGTCTGAGATAAAGGTGTGGGCAGAGTTGCTTCTCCCGGGGGCTCTCTCCTCGGCTTGCAGACAACCACCTCTCGTTGTGTCCACACGTGGTCTTCCCTCTGTATCCAAATTTCCCCTTTCTATAAGGACACCAGTCATACTGGATGAGAGCCCACCCTTGATGACCTCAGTTTAACTTGGGTACATCTGTAAACCCCTCTCTCCAAATAAGATCACGTTCTAAAGTACTGGGGATTAGGACTCCAATACTATATCTTCGGAAGAAAACACTATTCAACCTGTAACAGTGTAATATTCTCTTTATGACAAAAGGAATGAACGTCATCTTGCATGCACGCATGCTCAGTCACTCAACTGCGTCCAACTCTTTGCAACCCCATGAACTGTAGCCATAAAACCTTGAAATGGTACATTTTGAAAGACAGCTCCAATCATATTTCCACCTCAAAGTTCTTTTAGATTTCCTGTATTTTGCTTCCGTTTCAGAATATAAGATAATTCTGATTCTTTGTGGCCAATTTCACAAAGGAAAAGTATTACAACCGTGCTCAGAACAAACTTGGGGTTCTAGGCTTAAACAGAGATGGCTGCTCCCATCTGCACCAAAACAAGCCGACCCAAAGCTGTCTGCTGAGACACCACGGGGCCGGCATGAAGCAACCCTGAGGGCATTCTGCATGATGCTCTAAAAACATTAAATATGTTCAGAATCTAATTTGTTTTTCCTTAGTATTTATTTATTTGGCTGCCTTGGGTCTTACTTGTGGCACACGGGATCTGTGCTGTGGCACGCGGGATCTTTTGTTGGGGCACACCAACTCAGTTGCTCTGAGGCATGTGGGATCTTAGTTCCCCGACCAGGGATCAAACCTGTGCCCCCTGTACTTCAGGGGAACTCACACTGGCCCACCATGGAAGTCACCAGAATGGAATTTAGATTGAATATTTGTAAAGCCCAGAGAATCCAACCCAGAGAACTAGCTGACCTAGTTTTCTACATTCCCAAACTTCCATCTCTTTACCCATCCATATGCTGTGCTGTGCCTAGTCACTCAGTCGTGTCTGATTCTCTGCAACCCCATGGACTGTAGCCCACCAGGCTCCTCTGTCCATGGGGATTCTCCAGGCAATACTGGAGGGGGTTGCCATGTGCTCCTCCAGGGGATCTTACCAACCCAGGGATCGAACCCAGGTCTCCCGCATTGCAGGCGGATTCTTTACTGACTGAGCCACCAGGCAAGCCCAAGAACACTGTAGTGGGTAGTCTGTCCCTTCTCCAGGGGATCGTCCTGACCCAGGAATCGAACCAGGGTCTCCTGCTATGCAGGAAGATTCTTTACTAGCTAGGCTTCCCCAGAAGCACTTACCACCCAAAGAACAACCCAAAGATCAAGATGCACCCCTGAAGAGCTTATGAATCACTTACAAACTTCCACATCTCCTGGACAAATTGACTTCCCACATTTTCCCTTCACCTTCCCCTCTGGCCAGAGTTGGACAAGAATTTGTTACAAAGCAAAGAGCAAGATGATGGGAGAGAGGAAGTAACTGGGTAACAGTTCCTGCTAATTTATCTAAATGTATAGACATAAATGTTGTCCCCTGGGGCTTATAGACAGGATCCAGTAAAATAATCCCTAGCATAGGAGGTATGGTAGAATCAAAGATCCTGAAGATTCCTATAATGCCTTCCCATCTCCCCCAGGGTAACCACGGTTGTCAATCTGACTTGTAGATTAGAGGCCTTATTCTAGAGACAGCTTTATCCACAGAGAGAGGAAAGGGGCATGGGGTTTTTTTAGATCAATCCCATGTGGCACATATCCTTCTGCAACTTGATTTTCTCCCTACCCAGAATTTCACTTTGAAATCTCCCTCCCTGGGCATCTACAGAGTTTCATCTTCAACTTAGGCACTGTACAGTAATCCATAGTCGAGACATGGTACCAATTCAATTATTCAGCTTCCATTAAAAGACATGTTGATATTTCCAACTTGTCACTGTTAGAAATGGTGCGGCAGTGAACAGCAAGTTTCCCAGGCATGCACATACTTCTGTAGAGCAGACTACAGCATATGTGTATTGTAAATGTCACACGACCCTCAAAGCAGGAGCTTACACACCACCATGCCACCCTCTTCGTATCGCTACTGACATGCTCCTTACAACCTGTTTCTGACCTCAGGCAAAGCTCAGTCAGAAGTACCTTGGGATAACTGCCTCATAACTTGCGTTTTCTTGAACCCTACTAACACCAAACTCTTCTTAAGTTTTGGGTCTTTTGTTTTGTTTTTTTTTTTGCAAATTGCTTGCTGTGCATTGCGTCCCTTTTAATTGGAACATTTAATTTTTTACAAGTTCTTTATGGATTCTGGTTACAGATCTGCTCATCTGTCATATATTTGGTAAAACACAGTCTCTCCAGCAAACAGTCTGAATTTTCAAGTGGGGCGTCAAACCATCCACCAGGAAGCGCAAAACGGAGTCTTGCAATATGTTGTTGTTGCAAAGGGGAGGAGGGTACAATACACAGCAAAAAGCTAAAATGCCTTCCTCGCTCCCTTTCTACACCTTAACAATCTTTGTGTTAATGAGTCCAGGGCTCTGAGAAGGGTGTGGGCTGGCCCACTCTGTGCAAGGCTCAGCAGGGGCATTTCTCCTGGAGACGGTCACAGCAGCACCCCACCAAAAGCGGACGAATGAAGGGCTGCACTGGACACAGCTCCGTGGGGCCTTCCCTGTGCCCCACGCACACACCATGCCCTTTCCTGCTCCACGGCGGGGTATCCAGGCCTTTGCATCAGGACCCAGCTCTGTGCACGTCCCTACCACACTCAGGGCAGCCTTGGGAATGCAGAGAAGCAGCGCCTATACCCGCTGGAATTCAGAACCTCAGACCCAATGGGACTCCCTCTGGCTGAAGGCCGTTCTGATGGTGAAAACCAGGATTTACGAGCACACCTCACCTGGGTCCCGCTGCAAACAAACTAAGTGTGAAAGGCCATTTTCCAGGAAGTTGGGAAAGCTGGGCAGGGCCTGGGTATCAAGTATCACTTGCTTGTGATAACAGTACAGAGATTATGTGGAAAACAGGTCTTACCATTCATGCTGAAGTATTTACAAGAGAAAAATTAAAGCTGTCCAGGACCCATTAAGTGGGCCGGAAGAAATGAAATGAAATTAACTGAACGTGTTAACTGTTGAAGCTGGGTGAAAAATATATAGGGGTTCCCTGTACTAGTCTAATTTTATGTATACTTGAAGTTTTCTATAATAAAAGGCTAAGGTAAAAGATGTTAGAAGATCTGGGGATCCAGAAACTGGACTAAGACTTGATGATTTTTGTTCTTTAATAAACACAGTGTAGGTGAAAGGCACGTGGAGCTTGCCCCACCCCATCGCTAGGTGAGGTGCGATACCATTTCCCGTAAAATTATAACCACTTGAGTCTCTCTAAGCTAATCTGTTCAACCCCATTATAGATTCCACTGGCCACAGTCACATATTTGTATCAATTAACATAATTTTCATGCCTTATTTTGAGATAATTTCAAATTTACTCAAAAGTTGGAAGATTCATGCATGAAACTCCCCCATACTTGTTACCCAGATTCACTAATTTTTCATGTTTCATCCCACATGCTTCATTTTCTCTCCATATTCACACTGCTTTTTATTCTGAACTAAGAATTGGTTGCAGACATTATGCTCTTTACCCATTAACACTCAGTACACACTTCCTAAGACCAAAAATATTCTCTCACAGAACCTGAATACAATTAACAAATTCAGGAAACTGAACTCAGACCACACTTTCAAAGAATTGACCTCCATAGTTCAGTTTCATCAGTTTCCAATGATGTGCAGGTCAGTTTTCACTCTAAACCAGTCCTCTTCAGAAACATACTGCATTTACTTTTCTCGTCCTGTAGTCTCCTTTAAATTGGACTCATTTCTGGGCTGTTTTTGTCTGTCACAACATTAACACTTTCTACTACAGGCCAGTTTTTAATAAAACACCCTTCCATTTGGGCTTGCTGAATTTGGTACCATCTGACTCAGGTTCTGCATCACAGCTTGAATGCAGGCTAATCTATGTCTTTCTTGAAAGGACAACGGCTACCTGCCCACAGTAGTGAGTCTTGGTCACCCAGGTAGGTGATGGCGGCTTTGTCCAGTCTGTGGTCACTAATTGTCCCTTTGCAAATAAGGGCTCTGTGGAGAAATACTTTGAGCCATGAACATTCCCTGCTCCCCAGCAAACACAACCTCATTTAATTGCACTTAATTGCATTAGAGACTCTTGCCCAAATCAATCTTCATAATTATTGTTTGCAAAACATAATTTTTTTCAAGTCATCTCGCTTTTATTAGTTGGCATTTTACTGTATGGAAATGCCCTTTCTTCACTTTCTCTTCTATTTATTTATATAATGTAGTATGTTAAACAGTGTTCCCCCAAATTCATACCCACTCATAACCTCAAATGTGACCTTACTTGAAAACAGTTTTTGCAGAAGTAATGAGTTAAGGATCTCAAGACGAAATCACCCTGATTTAAAGTGGGCCTAAGTCCAATGACTTCTGTCCTTATAGGAAGAGGAAGAGGCACAGAGAGACATCTAAGGAGGAAGGGCATGTAAAGCTGGAGCAGAGATTGAAAGGATGCTGCCACAAGCCAAGGAAATGCCAGAGCCCCCAGGAAACAAAAGGGGCAAAAAGGATTCTCCCTTGGGGCCTTTGGAGGGATCATGGACTGCTGACACCTTGACTTTGGACTTCCAGCCTCCAAAATTGTTGGGAAATCATTTTTTATTGTTTTAAGTCACCCAGTTTGTGGTACTTTGTTACAGCAGCCATAGGAAAATAATACATGAATTTAACTATAGTTGTCCCTTGGTATTCCCTTCTCCCCCTACCCCCTGAGGATATCAAAGTCCAAGGCTGCTCAAGTCTCTTATGTAAAATGACAGTACTGTTCACATATAACCCACACACATCCTCCTGCACACTTTAAATCATCTCTAGATGACTTATAACACCTGTTGTTGTTGTTGTTGTTGTTTAGTTGCTAAGTCATGTCCCACTCTTTTGTAACTCCATGGACTATAGCCCATCAGGCTCTGTCCATGGAATTTCCCAGGCAAGAATACTGGAGTAGGTTGTCATTTCCTTCTCCAGGGGAATCTTCCCGATCCAGGGATCAAACCTGAGTCTCCTACATTGGCAGGCAGATTCTTTAACCCTGAGTCACCAGGGAAGCCTCCTATAATACCTAATACAAAGCAAATACTATATAAATAATCATAAATACAATGCAAATGCTATGTAAATAGTTTCTGGTGTGCAGCAAATTCAAGCTCTGCTTTTTGAAACTTTGTGGAATTTTTTTAATGTTTTTAACCCATGGTTGGTTGAATCTGAGGATATGGAACCCACAGAGAGGCAACTGTACTTATTTACTTATTATTAATGTTGAGTAATAGATTCCTATTTTGTTCCATGTATAATCCATGTGTGTGCTAAGTCGCTTCGGATGTGTCCATTCTTTGCAACCCTATGAACTGTAGCCCACCAGGCTCCTCTGTCCATGAGGATTCTCCAGGCAAGAATACTGGAGTGGGTTGCCATGCCCTGGATCTTCCCCACCCAGAGATTGAACCAGAGTCTCTTACATTTCCTGCATCAGCAGGAGGGTTCTTTATGACCAGCGCCACCTGGGTATCCCTGCTTGTCTTTATGTGATGCTTTATTGCCCCAAATGTGACCACTGGAACACCTCCAAATTGGCACCTGTACCTCTGATATGTTCTCATTACTTCTGACCACTTACTTTATATCATAAGAATATGCTCTTGGTTAATCTTCTATTTTTCCCTTTCCTGGCCCCATGGTCAGTCATTTCCCCAAGGTATTCTAGTTCCTGTATTGTGTAATAGTATTTAGAAACCTAGATCTGGGCACTGAGAGTGCTTATTGCTAATGAGATGCTAGAAATAATTGTTATATACAGGAAAAAAAGCTATTTTGTGAATTATGAATTTCTAATGTAAATGTATATAAATATGTGTGTGTGTATATATATATCCATCCATACTGCTATGAAAAATAAGCCCACTAAAAGTGCAAGCTGTATTCTTGTGTTTAGAGTTGCTTTGTTTTTCACCTAGACTGAGGATGTATAGTCAAAGTACTGTGTCCACATTCACTTGAACTACGTTTCTTTTTTCCTGTCAGTGTAGTTACATTGTTCATGTACAATATATTTAGACTTATTTACTTGTTTGCATTCAGTTTTCGTTTCCTGCCATTTTCAGTGATTTATTTTTTGAACATGCAAAACATTAACTTATTCCAAAGGTCAGAACTATACAAAAATATATGAAAATGAACTAAGAACAGAAGGAAATTATCTTAACATAGTAAAGGCCATATATAACAAGCTCACAGCTAACATCATGCTCTATGGTGAAAAACTGAAAACTTTTCCACTAAGATCAGGAACAAGACAAGGATGTCCGTTTTCACCACTTCTATTAAACATAATATTGGAAGTTCTAGACAGAGCAATTAGGCAAAAATTTTAAACAGGAATAAAAGGCATCCAGAATTGGAAAGAAGTAAAATTATCTCTGTTCACAGATGACATGAGCTTACATATAGATACACAAAAATTCTATACGAGCTAATAAACAGATTAAACAAACTCGCAGAATACAAAGTCAACAGGCAAAATCAGCTGCATGTCTACGTAGTAACAGAAATTAATCCAAAAAAGGAAATTGAGAAAGTAATCCATTCCCAATAGCATCAAAAAGAATAGAATATTAATACCAGCAATAAATTTAATCAAGTGGGTGAAAGACTTGTATACTGAAAACTACAAAACATTGTTGAGAGAAATTAAAGAACATCTAAATAAATGGAAAGAAAATCTGTGTTTGTGAATTATAAGCTTTGTTAAGGTGTCCATACCATCCAAAACAATGCACAGATTCAGTGCAATCTTTATCAAAATCTCAGACACTTTTGTCAAAAGAGCAAATTCACCCTAAAATTCATATGTAATTTCAAGGGATCCCAAATAGCCAAGACAATCTAGAAAAAGTTGGAGCACCCATACTTCCTGATCTCAAAACATACTACAAAGATGCAATAATCAAAACACTGACAAAAGGACAGACATAGACCAATGGAATAAAATAGAGAATCCAGAACTGCCCCACTCTACATGTGGAGCAAATGACAAGGATACCAAGACTAATTCAATGAATAAAGAAAAGTCTTTTCAACAAAGGGTGCTGGGAAAACTATATTTCCACATTAGAAATAATGAAGTCAAATCCCTACCTTACTCAATCTACAAAAATTAACTGAAAATGGATCAAGGACCTAAACAAAAGCTAAAACTATAAAACTTTTAGAAAAAAACAATAGTGGAGAAGCTTCAGGACATTGGACTTGGCAATGATTTCTTGGATGTGACACCAAAAGCACAGGTTTAAAAAAAAAAAAGATAAATTGACTTTTTAATTAAAAATTTTTGTGCATCAAAGGATATTATCAAGTGTGGAAAAGCAACCCACAGAATGGAAGAAAATAAGTGTGATCATATATCTGATAAAGAGTCAATATCTAGACTATATAGAACTCCTACAACTCAACCAAGACAACCCAAACAATCTGATTTAAAAACGGGCAAAGGATTTGAACAGTATGTGCTAAGTCACTTCAGTTGTGTCCAACTCTGCAACTCTATGGACTGTAGCCCACCAGGCTTCTCTGTTCTTGGGATTCTCCAGGCAAGAATACTGAAGCAGGTTGCCATGCCCTCCTCCAGGGAACCTTCCCGACGCAGGGAATCAAAACCATGTCTCTTACATCTCCTGCACTGGCAAGCAAGTTCATTACCATCAGGGTCACCTGGGACATATTTCCAAAAAAGATATACTAATGGCCATGAAATATATACAAATGACATGAAAAGACACTCAACATCACTAATCATTAGAAAAATGCAAATCAAACCACAATGAGATCAAAGCCACTTCACACTCATCATGAAGGCTGTTATCAATAAAGCAGAAACTAACTAATGTTGACAGTATGGTGGTTACTCAATAAAGTAAACTTAGAATGACCATACGATCCAGCAATTCCACTTCTGGGTAAATATCCAAAAGGACTGAATGCAGGGACTCGAATAGGTATCTGCACAACTATGTTCATAACAGCACTATTCACAATGGCCAAAAGGTGGAAATAACCCAAATGTCTGCCAACAGACAGAAAAAATGGTAAAGCAAAATGTGGTATATGCATGGGGTATAGGTACATATGTGTATAATGAAGTATTACTCAGTCTTAAAAAGAAATATTAATATATATCATGAGAGAGATGAACACTTGAAAAGACTATGTTAAGTGAAAGAAGCCATTCACAAGAGGACAAATACCATACACTTCCATTTATTTGAGATATCTATGGTAGTCAGATTCCTAAGTAGAATGGTGACCGTCATCACTGGCAGGAGGAATGGGCCATTGGGGGTTAACGGGGACAAGTCTCCATCTGGGGGATAAAGACAATTCTGGAGACGGACAGTGATGACAGTGGCACAAGGTGGAGATACTTAACACTGGGGGGTTGTATGCATATTTTATGCATGGGTCTATTTTATGCATATTTTACCTTTATTTTTGGCTTCACTGGTGGCTTAGATAGTAAAGAATCCGCTGGCAATGCAGGAGACCCAGGTTCAATCTCTGGGTGGGGAAGATTCCCTGGAGAAGGGAATGTATCCTTGTCTGGGAAATCCCATGGACAGAGAAGCCTGGTGGACCATAGACCGTGGGGTTGCAGAGTCGGACAAGACTGAACGACTAACACTGGCCTTTATTTAATTTATTTTTTTTTAATTTTTTTTCCATTTATTTTTATTAGTTGGCCTTTATTTTAAAAAGATCTGAGGTAACTGATGTCACTTCCTAGTTTCTCCTGTGTTTCCTTTTGCAAAATAACCAGATGCACAACCTGTCCCTCCTTGTCTCATGTTCACTTAAGACAGAGCTCCCCCTCCCCCCTTGTCACCATCTCCTCTGGTAGCCATTAATCTGCTCTAGAAATGTATTCAGTATTATGCAAAGACTATAGTGACCTGGCGGTTATTTCACTGTCTGGAGAAAAACTCCCAATTCCTAAATGTTATTTCCAAATGTTCGCTAAGAGTTGAAAACATAAGGCAACATCCTGCAACAGGACACCAAGGTGGACACTTAACCGAATGAGACCCAGAGGTTGTGCCTGAAAGCCTTCTCAGCTTTGGCCCTCCCTTTCTACACCCCTCTTATCATCCATTTGTGGGTGGCTCACTTTCTAGATGGAACTCATACATCCCCCCTCAGTTCCTCACCATCCCCCAAACCCTACTCATTCTCTTTCCCAACGCCCATTGTCTGCCAGAAACCAAAATGTTGTGTGCGTCCCTCCTCCAGACCCCTAAGGAATAACTGGACATTTCCTTCTGCCTCAGTTTCCTCCCAGGATGCTCCTCCACCAGGACTTTCCTCCACCAGGGAATTTCCTGGAAATTCCCCCAACAAATCCAAGGCCAAGCCCCTTGATTTTTCATGCACCTCCTTTCTGGGGTGCAACTAGTACCCTCTTAGCTCCCCTACCACTACCCCTGGCTGCTGCCAACTTAGCCTCTGAAAACACGGCTGCAGCTCACCATATCTTGCCCTGCTTATCGCATCACACCCTGCATTTGCCTGAGAGCTAAGATCCTCACCCTCTTGACTCCACACCATTTCCCCTTCTCTGAGGACGGTGCTCAGGCTGCTCTTGGTTCTGCCTCTTTCCAGGCCTGCCCTTCTCTCTCAGCCCTTTCCCATCTGCAAACACATTCCGCAAACACATTCCACCACATCCCACGTGGTGGCTCCGAGGTAAATGAGAAGATCTTGGGAAGGTTGGCCGCTGTCAGGCATTATCACAGAGCTGTTGGCTGCAGGAAATCTTTGGCAAATCCTAGCTAAAGCGTATTAAGGCTAGTTCAGACTGGACTGAGAATTGGTCCACGAACATGTTCTCATGTCATCTCCCCAGCTCCCTGTCTCACCCCTACTGTGATTTCCTTCCCCAAGTGGGAAACTGCTTTTGCACGCCCCAAATGTGCCTGGCATTGTGTGGGGGAATCCAACCAGTAACCAGGCAAGTTTCTTCGTCCTTTCTTGTGCTGGAATTCTTTGAATCTGCGCTTTAAACCTTGATGTGATATTTGTTTCAACACTTGAAGATTCCCGCATGATGTCAGACTCAGTCTAATTTGAATCAACAGTCATCACTATGACCATTTCATGTGCTTTTTTAATGGCACTGAAGCCATGATGTGGCCCTCCCACACACATGCACACACACATGTTCATATAATCTTGCTTAGCCCTTAACATACGAATTCTTTAGAACTAACATTTTCCCCAGATCAGCACTATCTGGTATGGAAGTGTATACGCTAAGGTTTTGTTGCCTTGGTCATCACACCTTTGCTAAGCCCCTCTTGGGGAATCCTCTCTAATCTAATTCTACAGATTAGAGTCAGTCAATCCAGTTGATTTTTGCCATCAAATCTCCCACAGTCAACAAATAGAAGGTAAGCCCCTCCCTGACTCTGGACTCCACGAGACATTCCTGAAGCAACAGCGTCTAACACAGAGACGCCGGGCAAAGAGGAGTGGCGGTGGACGGGGCTTCCTGCAACGCTGGAAATGTCCTCTGCGTTCCTGGACCATCCCAGCCCCCTGCCACATCTGCGTGCTAAATCACTTCAGTCGTGTTCGACTCTGCAACCCTAAGGACTGTAGCCCTCCGGGCCCCTCTGTTCATGAGACTCTCCAGGCAAGGATACTGGAGTGGGTAGCCATGCCCTCCTCCCAGGGATCTTCCCAATCCAAGGATCAAACCCACATCTCTTGTGTCTCCTGCATTGGCAGGTGGGTTCTTTACCACTAGCACCACAAACATGAGGCCCCTGAAATGCAGCTAGTGCAGTGGAGGGACTGAACCTTTCATTTCAGTTCAGTTTAATTAATTTTAACCTGAATAGTTACATGTACCTACACTCCACAGCAGAAGCCTACAATGAGGATTTCTGTCATTTAAGTGCACACTGGGTTAACTAGCCCTCCAGGAGGGCACCGCGGTGTGGAAACCACGAGGCTGGAAGCCTTGGAGACTTGGGGGAAACCTTCCCCCACTCCAGGAGGATTTGAAGAAGCTGCCACATTCTCCGAAGATAACATCTCAAAAGTGACTGAGCGCTTACTGAAGCTCATTCCAATGACAATTAAAGACACACACACCACATCTCACTGGAACTTAAGACTTTCTAGAGGACAAGTCACTTAGTCTAATCAGGCTAGATTTTTCTCTAATTATTTCCTTCCCTTTGGCTTTTGATTTTTTGGTTCTTTCAGTAGAACTTGGGGGAAGAAAAAAAAAAAAAAAACCACAAAAATTCCCAAAATGGTACAAATAACACCAACACAATTCTTTACTTTTGAAAAGTTTTCCCAACACTGTTCAACAATTCCTTGGCCACTCTGTTAATACGATTTTAAACAGATTACACCCCAGACATATTTTATGACAACAGCACATGCAAGCAGAGCTGTCCCGCCCTTATTTCCAACTTGGCAAGCTCCTCCGCAAAACCAAATAAATACATACTAGAAGAAGGCTGGTACAAACCCCAGCCAGTTGCAGCCATAATTAGTGGGCCAGAACTGGTCTTGTTGCTTAGATTTTTATTTCAAAACTCAAGAAGCCTGCACTACCCACCAAAATCGTAGCAATTCTTTTACAGTGATACAGTTCTACAATACAAAACCAAAGAACTCATAGAGTCCCTGAGAAGCAGGGACTGGTTTTCAAAACCAGTTCTTTCAGTCCAGCTGTCCTTTCATGAAATTGCTATTGGACATGTAAAATCCGGACTTAATCAGCAACACTTCTCTGCAAAGCAAAGCCCTCTGGTTCCTTTGCTTTGACACCTTCCAGGCATGGTATTCATAGGGTCCACCTGGCAGTCACCACAGGGTCCCCAAAGAAAGAAGTATCTCAATGGGAACTTTCTTTACCAGGAACATATCACAGCGGATCCCCATGGGGGACAGCAGAGTAAACCCAAAGCTTCACAGCCCAGCCCTTCTCCAGGTGGTAACCACAGGATGCTACCGGTCCCCCTCCAGGTTCCCAGGGAATGGACCAGATAAACACCAAAAGGCCCCTGACATCAATGAATGTTTTAGAAGATGGTTATAAACCTTGGGTGCAGATAACAGTTAGTAACCCACTTTCTTTTCCATGACTACAATTTGGAAGTATATAATTACACCTCTCCCAGAGAAAAGAGTTAGCGTGCACAAATCTCCTATACCGAATCAGAGTGGCCAGGGCTCTGCAGATTAGGGGGGGGCCAAGCCTTTCACACCCAGTTCCCATTTCAATGATAATGATAACTTTCCACATCCTGGCCTCCCGTGGAATGCATTTTAAAGGAGTGCCACTTCTCCAGATGCAACTTTGCTTTAGAAATCCCTCTTTAGGGGATTAATCTTCCCTACCTGTCAGACAGGCTGTTCCCCTGCCCCTGCATTTCTATTGCACTGATCTCAGGAAAAGATTCCAAAGGCTAGAGCGTGAAACCCAAATTCTTCCAGGTTTCAATGTCTCAAAGGTTAAACCGAGGGTAGAAAGACAAAACACAGAGGACAAGCAATTCGTGACAAATCACACCACAACAGAGAGAGTGACACACACAACAATTACAGTGGTATTTTGACCAAACAAGAGGAAAACGGTTTAACAATAAAAATAGAAATGGTATTTCACATTGCCTTGCAAATCTGCAGATTGCAGTCACCCAGAACTCCTGGTCAATGTACCTTTTTAACCCATGTTGCTTTTCTGAAGGCAAAATGCTAAGCAGATTTCTTGTAAGTTTTCTAACTGTGATTTGTTTACTAATCAAGAGCTCAGCCTCATTGACCAGAGCCCCTCGGTCACCTATCACCACTTTTATAAACAGTTCACGACAGCAGCTCACACTGAATGCCACATAGTGGTGGTCATTGTCCAGATGACATTTTTATCAAGTAGACCTGAGGGTTAAACTTGCTTTTGCTATTAGATACTGAAAATTTTCAAATGTATGCTTCTTCTTTTCTTGGTACACAGCCATAATAAGAAAAACATGTTGCCTTACTAAAGAGTATATAAAAACTTTTCTTTTTCCACAAAGTCTTCTTTTTCAAGATGTTTTCATTTACTTACTTTCAAATGGATCACTATCATTATTTATTACCGCCATCACTCCAGGGATCTGGGCCAGAAGTAAACATTACACTGTCAAAATCAGGGGTGAGGAGACCCCAAAACTCCCAGCCTGTCAAACCCCGGCAGGGGACACAGTCCAAAATTAAGCATTTGTCTCCCTAAGGAACAGAGCCTTCTATAAAAACATAGAACTTATAAATCCTTTTAGAATAACGTCTCCTTGTTTTTACATAGTAACGTATGTTTTGTGTATAAAATACACTCAGATTACAGGGATTCCTCTTTACAGCAGAAAAGATGCCAAATACTTGAATCTCCTGTAATCATAAAATTGTATTCATAGTTTGAATATGATCTTATTCTTTGCATTTCCACCTCACCTAACATTCCAGAAGAAAGAGAATTATAAACAGCTTCCCTTCTCCCTCCCCTATAGAAATTACTATTATTTTACTGGAGAAAGAAAATTACCTCCACACAGGGTTCAGAAATTAAGGAAAGTGATACTGGATTGCTTTGTTCCTCGGAGATTTCTTTAACTCTACTGGAAACTACAGCAATGTTTAAACTTCTCTGCCCAAAACGCAAGCAACTTTCCAGTCTTGCTGCAATCTTGATTTAAGGAACAGACCCATCACCTTTTCTCACATCACCCACTTCCAACTACCCCCCTGGCAAATGCAACTAAAACCGCTGGCCCACAGGTTTGCGCGGTAGGGTTTTGCAGAGCAATTAACCCCCACATGGCCACCACGCAAACGCTGTTCAATGGCACGTCGAGTCCCCAGGGTTCAGCCCCTTCTTTCCCCTCCCGCAGCGCAGCAAATGCACCCCTTGACTCGAAATGGGAGAGGGATTCTAGCGGGATAAGGGGTGCAGAAATCCAGAGGGATGCTGTTTAAAAACGCACAGACTAATTTAGGTCTGGTTTACTTACCTTTGCACCGTGCACCTTGAGCGGCTTATGCTTTAAGGGACAGCGACAGAAACTCAAACCCCTTTCCCAAATCAAGTAACCAAGGATGTGTGACGTAATTGGCTCTTGTATTAAACCCAAACGCCCCCCAGGAAAGGCTGCCCAGCATTCCTGAATCGTTGGATGGATCCCTGGAGCGCGCAGTTGGCAGCAGAAGACGAAAACCACCAAGCCCCCTTCTTTTGCCTTTAGTCTAATTCTCACCTACGTGCAGAAATGCTGGGGGGAGGGGGCACAATACATGGAGTGGGGAACACCAAGACCCATCTAGGTGTAAGGGACGGCTCACACATTTCTAGGTCACGAGATGAACCCCCTTAGCTTTCAAACCTAGAGGTTCCACCGCCCTCCCTCGCTTCAGCAGGGTGCGGGAAACTGGCTGGCTGGGGGGCGGGGGGCGGGCAGGCGGGTGCTGCAGGAAGCGGGGGGCGAGCAGGCGGGTGCTGCGAGTATCGGACAGCGTGGCACCCTAGGCCAATTCCCCTAGCTTCCACCGAACGTGATGGCACCTCTTGCTCGCCCCGGGGTCCACGCAGCCCAACAGCGTGCGACCCTCGAGGGGAATGCCACCCGGGAGCCCGGCCCACCCCTCCAGCCAGCCCGAAAAAGGCTAGGTCGCCAGTAGCGGGAAGGCGGCCCGGGGACCCCGGACCCCAGGCACAGGAAACGCGGCT
The DNA here is from genome assembly GCF_023699985.2 of Odocoileus virginianus. Classification (NCBI taxonomy): domain Eukaryota; kingdom Metazoa; phylum Chordata; class Mammalia; order Artiodactyla; family Cervidae; genus Odocoileus; species Odocoileus virginianus. Next base: position 25,251,919 of record NC_069704.1, read on the forward strand.
TTGGCCACCTCTCGGCGGGGCCGGAGAGGGTGAGGGGCCAACAAAAGGGAAGTCAAATTCCCTTCCAACCAAGGGGCGGGGATCGGGAGCCCCCTTCCCTGAGCCTTGTCCCACCGCGCCGCGGGCGCTGGGGAGAGGTCGGCGCAGACCCGGGCGCCGCGGACCTGGAGCTCTGGAAAGAACCTCGGGGATCAGGGCCGAGTTATGGTCCTGAGAACCTCGGACACGTCTGAGGACCCGGGCGCCGACCGCATTCACACTCACGACCCTCGGAAACCCCCGGCTAGGGGCTCCTCGCGGGCGCCGGCGCCGCCCGCCCTAGCCTCTGGAAACACTTAGGCGTCCCAGGAGCGCGCCTTATTGAAAGCAGCCCCGGGCGGCGGGGCGCAGATGCGGAGCCGGGCTGAGGTGGGCACGGGAGGGGGGCCCCCGCCAGGCGTCCCTCGCCCAGGAGCACCGGCGCCGGCGCGGCGGCGGGAGCAGCAGCATCGCGAGGGAAGGGACGGGCGCGCGAGTGGCAAGCCCTCTGCCCGCGCTTGGAGGAGGTGCGCCCGGGCGGACGCGGGCTGGTGAGTCCTACCTGAGGCCCTGGACACGCAGAGCAAGAGCGCGGCGACCGCCCAGACTGCCGGGACGCACAGCCACCGCAGCGCCGAGCCCCGGGCCATGCCGCGGGCCGTAGGGGCCTGGGCGCGGGGATCCGGCGCCACCACCCCTGTCGGCCGCGCGTCCGCTGCCCTTTCTCCTGGGCGCTTGGCGAGTAGGTCCCTTTCGAGGAACTCGCGGTCCTCTTCCTCTCTCGGCCCGGATGCGCTGCTCGGCTAGGGCCGGCCGGACGCGCGCGGGGGGCGGACCGCGGGCAAGCAGGGAGGCAGGGTCCCAGGCTCGCCCGCCCCGATGGGCAGAGCGAGAGGCCAGCGCTGGCGCCCCCTGCTGGACCGACACGCCTGTAGAGGGCGGGGCGCGCGGGCAGCGCGGGGCCAGGACCGGGGGGCAGCCGCTCCGTCCCCGGACGCGCCTCCCGCGCCCGCCCTCCTGCCTGCTCCTCGGAACGCTTGGACGCAAAGGTGGAGCCTTGGGGACGTCCAGCCAGACCTCGCAGGGACTGCCCTAGCCACAGAGATTCCTGGCGCAGTTGGCACCCACCTTTAGGGGCGGGACCCCCGGGAGCCTAACGGTAAATCTGTAACTCAGGACGACTCGGTGCCCCGCCAGCCTCCACCGGGGCACATCAGAGAGACACCCAATCCCAGAAACCGGTGGCGCGGGAGGAAGAGAAGCAAAACTTTCAAGGAAAAGGGCAGCGTCCCCGCCGGCGCCCTCCCGGCCTCTCCTCGCTACGCTGCGAGCAATGAGAACAACTGCGTGCCTCCAAAATGCTCGGAAACTGCTGGGAGTGGAGCTACATGGAGGGAACCCTCGGGAGCGCGATGCTATCTGAAGCCACCGTGGCCTCGGGTTTACTGTTAAAAGCAAATTGTGTAATTTTACCTATTAAACGCAGAACACTATTTGTTCTTTGCAGAGCCCCAGAAACATGCAGAAGTAATTTGCTTCACTTGTAAAAGACGTTTTGAACGCAATTCAAATAGCATATTTTCTTGCTTATTCTTGGTTTTGCTTAACACATGCAAAGGTCTGGAACTGGAAGGCCTGACCCTCCTGTTTGTAAGTTAGGAATTTTCTTTGTTTTTGCTCTCTTGGAGAAAAGGACTCGGAACATTCAGGGACTCGGTTGCCTGCCTTGTGAGATTTATCGTTTAACTGATCAGGGAGCGGTTTGGTTGGCGTTTTTGCTCAAACACCATTTCCGGCTAGTTGGGTGAATTCGAGAGAGTCTTGGCTGGGGGTGCCAGACCCAGAGACCCCTGAGCTTGTCCCCGCCTGGAACGGCCCCTCCACAGCCTCACACATAGCAGGAAATAGAAGTCCTTGCTGTGGTCTCCTGACAACGTGGCTGAGCCGCCCTGCCTGTTACCCCTGTTCAAATTATTTCGGCCTCTGTCTCTGCTGAATCGGTTTGGGTGAACAGATTCCTAAAGCAGAAGAGGGCTGTGACTGAGACTGGTCAGGGACGGCCGGGGACCAAGGGCAGAATGGGAGATGGTAAAAGCATTATCCGACTGCAGCGGCTCCCGCAGCTGCTCCGCGCGCCGCTGGTGCGGTCTGAACCTGGGACTACTCTCCACGGTGTTCTGTGAGCCCTGCCTGGTGTTTATCTTTGGGTTTTTCCTCCTGTTTCTTCCCCTGGGGACCCTCAAGGATGTTTTAAGAGTAAATAAGCCTGTAAAAGTTGGTCTTGAAGCACGAGTTCCAGACTCCTCCATTATGGTTTTGGCCAAAAAGACAGACGGGCTGCGGGCGTTGAGGGGGAAGGGGAGGGGGGAGCCGAGGGCAGAGAAATCGCCGATGAGACTCGCCCTCAAACCCAGTTAATCGGCAAAGCATTGTCCTTTCTGTAGACATGCACTCCTTTTGCTTTCCACTGCGAATGCTTGAGGTTGTCCTTCCAGACCCGTTCTCTGCGCAGCTCTGCCACTTACGATACACTTAAACTTCTTGGTGTGAACTTTGGGGAAATGACCTAATCATGCTTCACCTGTTGTCTTGTACAATTTTCACACGACTGGATTCCCCACAAGCCTGACCCGAGAATGTAAACAGCAGCATGCATTTTTGCTGACAGTTTCCTGGGTGGGGTCACACATGATTTCTTAAAGCTTTTTAAACATTATCTTTTCAGGTTTTCTCTTTCCCCAAATTATTCCTGGGGCTTCCCTGATGGTGCTAGTGGTAAAGAACGCGCCTGCCAATGCAGGAGACGTGCTTAGTGAAATGTGCATTTGATCCCTGGGTTAGGAAGATCCCCTGGAGGAGGGCATGGCAACCCACTCCAGTATTCTTGCTTGGAAAATCTCATGGACAGAGGAGCCTGGCAGGATATACAGTATTCCTACCTCTAACTGTGGTCTGCTGTACCCCACATCTCCCTCACCCTCCTTTCTCCCCTTTCTACAGGTTCAGAACTAAGGGACAAATGCAATAACTTTACACCTATACATGTGCTGTGCTATGCTAAGTCACTTCAGTCATGTCCGACTCTCTGCAACCTCATGGACCATAGCCCACGATGCTCCTCTGTCCATGGGATTCTCCAGGCAAGAATACTGGAGGGGGTTGCCATTTCCTACTCCAACACCTATACATGGGAAGGGTCAAAATATGCATTTTCTAAGTAGTCAGAAGAATGTGGCTTAGATACCAAGCCAGGTTGGACCTACTTATTCTCTCAAACCTGTATTAGTTCTCAGTTGTTGCATAACAAGTCACCTCCAAACCTAACAGCTTAAAACAGTAAACATTCATTATTTCACATAGTTTCTGTGGGTCAAGAACTCAGGAGAGGCTTAACTAGGCCCAGCTCAGGGTCTGCAATGAGGCTGAAGTTAGTTGTCATCTGAAGGCTTCACTGGGGCAGGAAGGTCTTCACAAGGTGACTTACTCACATGCTAACCCTGCAGGTTAGCTCAGGGTGTGGGCAAGAGGCCTCTGCTCCCTCTCCGCAGGAACCTCTCCACGGGGCTCCTTGGGCATCCTCACAACATGGCACCTGACTTCTCCCAGAGTGAGAGCCAAGTGGAAGCTATAGTGTCTTTTATAACTCAGCCTTGGAAGTCACATGCAGTATCTTGTTGGTTTCTCACACCAGACCTCTTTGTTGTAGGAGAAAGCTGGATGGGAGGTGTGTATACCAGGAAAATGATTATCACATCACGTACATTGAACACAACCATGCTGTCCCCAGGACATGCAGTAGGCAAGAGGGAGAGGAAATGATTATGGCAAGAGCCAGCAAGAGTAACAGGAGGAAGCCAGGCGCCTCTTGAAGACCATCAACAGGGAGCCATGCCGCTATCCAGGGAAAATATTCCTGGTGCAGAGATGGGCCTATGTGAAGGTGTCAAAACCAGGGGGTCTGGAGTGTCTGAAGAACAGCCTATTGGCCATTCGTATACCTTCTTTTCAGAGAAGGAAATGGTAACCTACTCAAGTACTCTTGCCTGGAGAGTCCCATGGACAGAGGAGCCTGGTGGGCTACAGTCCATGGGGTCGCTAAGAGTCAGACACGACTGAGAGACTTCACTTTCACTTTTTATGCATTGGAGAAGGAAATGGCAACCCACTCCAGTGTTCTCACTTGGAGAATCCCAGGGATGGGGGAGCCTGGTGGGCTACCGTCTGTGAGGTCACACAGAGTCGGACACGACCGAAGCAACTTAGCAGTAGCCGCAGCATACCTTCTTTTGTGAAATGTCTTTTTAAATCTTTTGCTCATCTTTTAATTTCTTATTTTTGAGTTTTAAGAGCTTTTTATATGTTCTGGATATAAGCCCATTTCAGGCAGATAAAAGACTTGGACGCAGATAATATTTTCTCCCAGTCTCTGGTGTGTCTTTTAATGTTTTTTTCAGTGTTTTTTTTTTCATAAACAGCAGTTTCTCATTTTGATTAAACTCAATTTATCAGGGTTTTTTTTTTTTTTATCTTTTATTGGTAGTGTTTTCTGAGTCTCAGTACATACTAGATCCAACCAAAAAAAAATCAGTAAGAATCTGGAGTGTTTGAGCATACCAAACTTTACTGCCCTAATGTGGAAAGTCGATAACTACAGTTCACAGCCTTCTGCCCACTGGGCTTTTGTGGGGAGCACGTGCAAAACTAGTGCAGTGAGATTGTCACTTATTCATTTTTTTTCAGTTGGGAGATCCTCAACTGAATTGGACCCTCTTCTGGCCGCAGCAAGTGATGCAAAAATCAAGTCCAAAGCAAGATAAATGACAGAACTTGTCAAACAAGACAGCTCCATTTCCTCACTCCACACTGAGTCCACACAAACAGCTCAACCATAGTCAGCTGGGATTCCCAGACAGTGAAACTCAATGGACGGCTTTTTTCCCCCTCTCACTCAGCCTCTCTGCAGCACTTTATCATGGGGTACTCATTTACCCTTGGTTTTATGACACCAAGCTCTCCTGGTTTCACTGCTACTTCTTTAGGCTTTCCTCCTATTCTCCTTTGTTCCCTGAACTCTCAATTGGGCAGGTATGCTGGACATGGTCCTAGGCTATACTTTCTTCTCAATCCACACTCCCAAAGGAGAAATCTCTTCCAAGTTCATGGCTTCAGCTAACACCTATTCACCTGGCAACTCCTAAATGGACACATCCATCCTGAGCTAGGCCCCTGACCTCCAGACCTACATTTTCAACCATCTCCTTGGCGTCTCCACTTGGGTCTCTTAATGGCAGCTCAAACTCGAGTTACCCAAACTTGAACTCATGATCTGCACACCCCCCAACCCTGAACCCTCCCTCAAACCTAGTTTTTTCCCTAAATTCCCTTCTCCACCCAATGGTATCATGTTGCTCTACGAGACGGAAACCTAAGCCCCATCCTTGACACCTTCCTACATCCATCTCATTGCCGTGTGCTGTTGGTTTTACCTCCTGAATGCCTCCAGCCCATTGTCGTCCATCCCCATTGCCACCACTGTACTTCAAGACAGAATCACCTTTGCCTAGATAAGAGCCTCCACACCAGTCTCCCCATTTCTTCCATCACCCAACTTCAATATGCTTTCCACACATTTATATGGAAAGATCTTTCAAGCTCAAGTCTAGCCAAGTTTCTGCTGAATATCTTGCTAGTGCTCTTAAGTCAGACTGAAACTTTTATGTCCCATAAAGGATCTGGCCCTACACAAATGCCCAGTCACATTCTGCACCATGCCATCCTTGCTCTCATTTTCCAGCCCTTCTGGTTTCTCATTTCCTCAAAAGCACAAAAAGTAGCAGACTCCCTTCCACGTGCGGACTTTTCACGAGCTGGTCTTTCTGCTTGGAACATGCTCTCCCTGATTTCCTTCACTTTGGGAGCATTTACTCCTCCCATCAGCTGTCACTTCCTCAGGGATGCCCCTCTATCACCATCATCTCAGGATGGGTCAAGGTTCCATGTAGATGGAGTACCTAGAACCCCACCTGGAGGCACATATCACAGTTGTAATCTCACCCCTATGATGCAAGCTGACATGATTAGGTCAATTTTCCCTACTGTTCTAAAGTTCCATAAGAAACAGGCTGATATATCCCCATCAGTGCCTGAGATGTGGTAACAACATACATGGGAAGGAGGGAAGGAAGGAAGGAAGAAGCAAGGCAGAAAAATGCTGGTGCTGACCTCTCATTTGGGAAAAATGCAATTTTTTTTTTCATTTACCAGCCTACTGCCTTTCTCTCTAATGTGCAGCAAATTTTTATAAAATAAAATAAATGCTAGCAGTTTCTTCATTTCATGCTTACATAACTGAATAAGTCTTTATGGGCCTATCCTGAAATTACACACCCATCCTCAACTGCAGTGGTTTTGAAAAGAATATTTTATCTCAAACCATTTGTGTCTACATAGAGTTTAGGTAGGCTTTCTTGTTTCCAAAAATTCAGATTCAGGAATGATGAAACAAAGATTCCAGTTTCCACCAGTAACTATAAGCTTTAGAAGTTCTAGGAGCTTCTTTCCTGGTGGTATCCAGTGGTAAAGAATTCACCTTTCAATGCAGGGAACTCAAGTTCAGCCTCTGACTGGAGAACTAAGATCCCACATGCCTCGGGGCAAGGAAGCCTCTGCACCTCAGTGAGAAGCCCACACATCACATATAGAAGCCCCCTCGTACCACAACTAGAGAAAGTCTGCATGCCGCAAGGAAGAATCAGCGCAAATTTTTTTATAAAGAAAAAAGAAAAAAAATTAAAGTGGAAAATAAATGTAAAAAAAAGTTCTAAAGCTTGAACACATCATTTCAAAAAAGAAACTTTATCTTCAATTTCCAATCTTTATGTCAAGAAACGGGGGCAGCAGGAGACTAATAAGAAACAATCTCTTCCTTTTTAGTTCATCATTTCCTACAAAGGTGACTCCCACCTGGCAGGTGGTCATCTCAAGGAGGCCTGTTACTGGTTGAAGCTCACATCTTAATCTCCTTAATTGCCTGTTGAGAAGTGTTTTCCTCCTCCAAGAACAAATGCATGGTGTCTCTCCAACATCAATTCTTCAATGTTCCAAACAACAACTGGGAATCCCATGATTTAACTCTATTCTAAAACTAGCTATGGTCAGTTAGCATCAAACCGCATAGGTTAGGGGCCTGGACCCACAAGACACCACCACATCAGATGCCAGTCTCAGATACTGGGTGTTCAAATTACCCACTCTTCAGCCCGACTTGGCTGCAAAGCTGGAGGGGTCCCACAACCCCCACCTCAGGTTTGATAATTTGCTAGAATGGCTCCCAGAACTCAAGAAAGCACTTTAGTGAATATTTCCAGTTTATTATAAAGGATATAACCCGAGAACAGTCAAATGGAAGGGATGCGTAGGGCAAGGCATGGTGTGGTGGGGCGTGGTGCTCCTGTGTCCTCTCTGCATGCACCGCCCTCCCAGCACCTCCATGTACTCGCTAACTTGGAAGCTTTCAGGTCCTTTTCATCTAGAAGTCTTACATGAAACTTTCATTACAAAGGCATGATTGACGAAACCATCAGCCATTGGTGATTGAATTCCACCTCCAGTCCCGCTTCCCTCTGCAGAGGTCAGGTTGGGATGCAGGTAGGGACTGGGAGTGGGTGACTCTCTAATCATGACTTAATTGGTCTTACTGGTGACTAGCCCTTATTCCAAACTTCTCTAGGATCCCTCCAAGAGCCACCTCATTAACATAAACTCCGGTAGGGCTGAAGTAGTCGTTATGAATAACAGAAGACTCTTCTGTCTCTCTAATTTAAAGGGTCTGGGAGCTCTGTGCTAGGAACCAGGGATAAAGATGACACCACTATAAAGATTATACCCTTTATACATGTGGTTAGAATATTTTCCTAACAGGGCAATTAAAGATAACAGTTCATTCTTTTCTGAAAAGTCAATAAGATCAAGATGTATTTATATCATCACAGTCACAACCATAGGATTATTGGATGATAGTACTATTATTGCTATGATTCTTGTTCAACAACATTCCATGCCTAAAATATCTTCCAAAATCCTTCTAAAAATAACTTATTTCTCAGTAGTGAAAGCAAACGTGTTAATAGAATCTCTGTCCCTTATGGGTCAACAATCACTAGTCTTATTGTGATTGTGATCAATCACTAGACCTTGATCTTAGACTCTAGCCTCCAGAAGTATGAGATAATAAATTCTTGTTTAAACCATCCTGTCCTGGTGCTTTGTTACAGCAGCCCCAGAATGCTAATACAGTGTAATAAATGGATGCAACCCACAGGTAGCCCTTTCAAATTACTATTAATCACAAAATTATTAAAAATAACATAAGATTGCCCAATATAAAAGCATTTAAACTAGGGACTTCCCTGAATGTTTAGTTGTTGAGATGCCATACTTTCATTGCAGGGGACACAAGTTCAGACCCTGATTGTACAACTAGGATCCCGTGTGCCACGCATTGTGATCAAAAATAAAAAAGCGAACCAAAAAAATGGTATCAAAACTAGACAAAATGTACACACACACACACACTCCCTTGTGTTAGAGGAAGACCACAGGGCCTTCCCCTTCAGGAGAGAGTGACTGCTGGTCCAGTGATTGCTTCATCCAGGCGATGAAGCTGGATGTGATCGCTTCATCCTGTTTTCTCAGGGAGGGGCTGACCTGGTCATCCCAGAACTGGATCCACTCCAAGGGCTGTCATCAGAGTGAGATCCAGAGCTTCCAGGAAAGACTTGATCTCCCAGCTCTAGGAGAGCAGAGCGACAGCATGCAGCCCCTTGGAGGGAGTCATGCCTTCCTACTTAACAAAGCCTGGTATGCTGATACCAGATTCGATGGGTGCCCTGCTACCCCTCCCACACGGTGCCCCGTGTCCGACAGAATGGAGCCACTCTGGCACGTCACTGCTGAAAGACTGTCTCCAGGATCAGGCAGTCCTCAAACAGGAGCTGACGGTGTATTGTGGCCTGAACAGAGGCTGAGGTCTTAATTCCCTCACAGTTCAGAAGGCCAGTAGCAGGATGCTGTACGCAGTGTCTAGTCTCTCATCACCCCAGAATGGTATACAGCCATTCTCCTTTTTGATGGAGACTTTGGAAGGGCATTAGTGATACCCACCTGAATATATGACCGTGAAGCTCTTGAGGACAGGAGAGTGGCCTTGACAAGGCAGATAGATAAATACCTTGTCTGTCAGCTGGAGTTTGTATCAACACCAGTAGTACCTGGAAACCCTGGGAAGCTGAGGCATGGAATCACCCTAAGAGGGTAATTGGGAAAGGACTGGGGAAACCCAGCAGACAGTCCTGCTGGTCTCTCCTAAAGCAGACAGTTAACAGAAAAGTCAATATAAATGGCCACTACACAAAGAAAAACAAATATATAACTTAACCAGTAATCAGAGAAACTCAAAATGAAGTAAAATCCCATTTTTGATCTGGCAATCACTTTAGGGGAAAATGATATTCCTGATCATTAAGGCTGTTGTTGTTGTTCAGTCATGAAGTCATGTTTGACTCTTTGCAACCCCATGGACTGCAGCACGCCAGATTTCCCTGTCCTTCACCATCTCCTGGAGTTTGCTCAGACTCATGCCCAATGAGTCAATGATGCTATCTAACCATCATCCTCTGCCATCCCCTCTCCTTTTGCCTTCAATCTTTCCCAGCATCAGTGCCTTTTTCAATGTGTTGACTCTTCGCATCAGGTGGCCAGAGTATAGGAGCTTCAGCTTCAGCAGTCCTTCCAGTGAATATTCAGGGTTGATTTCCTTTAGGATTGACTGGTTTGATCTCCTAGGTATCCAAGGGACTCTCAAGAGTCTTCAGCACCACAATTTGAAAGCACCAATTCTTTGATGTTCAGCCTTCTTTATAGTGTAACTCTCACATCCATGCATGACTACGGGAAAAACAGTATCTTTGACTATACAGATATTTGTCAACAAAGCTCTCTGCTTTGTAATGTGCTGTCTAGGTTTGTCACAACTTTCCTTCCAAGGAGCAAGCATCTTTTAATTTCATGGCAACAGTCATCATCCACAGTGATTCTGGAGCCCAAGAAAATAAAATATATCACTGTTTCTACTTTTTCCCCTTCTATATGCCATGAAGTGGTGGGATCAGATGCCATGATCTTAGTTTTTTTAATGTAGTTTCAAGCCAGCTTCTTTAACCCTCCTCTTTAACACTCTCCTCTTTAACCCTCATCAAGAGACTCTTTAGTTTTGCTTTGCTTTCTGCCATTAGAGTGGTGTCAGCTGCATAACTGAGGTTGTTGATATTTCTCCTGGCAAGCTTGATTCTAGCTTGTGAGTCATCTAGCCCACATTTCGCATGATATACTCTTTGTAGAAAGCAGGGTGACAATATATAGCCTAGTTGTATTCCTTTCCCAATTTTGAACCAGTCTGTTTTTCCATGTAAGGTTCTAACTGTTGCTTCCTGACCCACACACAGGTTTCTCTGGTGGTAGGTGAGGTAGACTATTACTCCCATCTCTTTAAGAACTTTCCACAATTTGTTATGATCCACATAGTCAAAGACTTTAGCATAGTTAATGAAGCATAAATAGATGTTTTTCTGGAATTCCTTTGTTTTCTTTATGCTCCAATGAATGTTGGCAATTTAATCTCTGGTTCTTCTGCCTTTTCTAAACCCAGTTTATACATCTGAAAGTTCTCAGTCAACATACTACTAAAGCCTAGCTTAAGGGATTTTGAGCATAACCTTACTAGCATGTGAAATGAGCACAAACATATGGTAGTCTGAACATTCTTTGGAATTGCCCTTCTTTGGGATTGGAATGAAAACTGACCTTTTCCAGTCTTGTGTCCACTGCTGAGCTTTCCAAATTTGCTGACATATTGAGTGCAGCACTTTAACAGCATCATCTTTTAGGATTCTAAATATCTCAGCTGGAATTATATCACCTCTACTAGCTTTGTTCATACTAATGATTCCAAAGGCCCACTTGACTTCACACTCCAGGATGTTTGGCTCTTGGTGAGTGACGACACCTTTGTGGTTACGGGAGTATTAAGACCTTTTCTGTATAGTTCTTCAGCGTATTCTTGCCACCTCATCTGAATCTCTTCTGCTTCTGTTAGTTCTTGTGTTTCCGTACTTTATCGTGGGTGGGGATTTAAAGTGGTACGCAGCCATTCTGGAGGGTAACTCAGTAGGATTTATTTAAATTTGATGTGCATGCCTAATGACCTAGCCATTTGGTTCTTTGTACACAGAGTTACTAACCAGTCAATCCTAAAGAAAATCAGTCCAGAATATTTATTGGAAGGACTGATGCTGATGCTGAAACTCCAATTCTTTGGCCACCTGATGCAAAGAACTGACTCATTGGAAAAGACCCTGATGCTGGGAAAGATGGAAGGTGGGAGAAGGGGACGACAGGGAATGAGATGGTTGGATGACATCACCAACTCAATGGACATGAGTTTGAGTAGGCTCTGGGAGTTGGTGATAGACAGGGGAGCCTGGTGTGCTGTGGTCCGTGGGGTCACAGAGTCAGATACGACTGAGCGACTGAACTGAACTGACAGAGTTAAGGAGGGAAGTTGTGCTGTTTGTTGCAGTTTCGCTTATCTATTGCCACATAGTAAACCCAACACTTAATACTTAAAACAGCAATTCACGATCATCCCTCAGGTTCTATGGGATGACTGAGCTCAGCTGGGTGATTTTCCACTGGATTGTAGAACTCTGAAGGTTCAACTGAATTCAACATCCAAGATGACTTTTTCATTTATATGTCTGGCACCTTTGTGCTCTTCTAGTTGGCCTCTGTCTCCAAGGGAAGTGTGGGGCACGTCCTTCTCCAAGGCCTCCGTGAGATGGTCTGTGTCTCTCCAGAAGACTATCAGACTCCTTACATGGCGGCCAGCTTCCAAGACCACAGAAGTGAAAGCTGCCAGTCCTTCTAAGCCTTGGTCCTAAAGCTGTTGCAGCACCAACTTCCTTGCATTCTACTGGCCATGGTGAGTCACAATGTCAGATCAGTGTGGGAGGGGACTTTTTTAAGGACATAAAAATCTGGAGATGGACTTTATTGGGAGCCATCTTTGGAGACTAGGCACTACTATACAGTATTATTTGTCATAGGCAAAAATTAGAAATTACCTGAATATCAATGGGGAAATGTCTAAATGAACATATACATGTATATATTTATCACAATATTGAAATGCAGTATAACACCATGAGGTAGAGCTACATATACTGACAGATAGACTTTCATGATATGTTAAGTGAGAAAAGAAAATCATGGAACAATTCAACAACATAGGATTTTTTGTAAAATAATAATAAAATAATAATCTCATATCCAATCTGTACTATATAATTGCATATTATAAGCATTTGAAGGATACAGTTTAAGCAACTAACAGTGTATATCTATAGGGAAGAAGAAATGAAATTGGGGTAAATGTCGGGGTAAATAATATCTATGATTCCAAGTGTTTCCTTTTTTTCCTCACAATGATGTCTACCCAAAATTCACAGAAGACTGAAAGTACAACATTGAGCACAGATAAGATTTCTGGAACAAGGATCTGTCTTTTCTACATTCCTCAGTGTGCCCCAAAGAAGAACAACAGTGAATGAGACCTCACCCAAGCCTTTGCCTTGCCCCCGTCAAGCATAAGAAATGAACATCTTTGTTCCTTCACCCTAGGGCCAGGAATTTCTGAAAATAAACCTCATAAAAGGACCTGACTTTGATCAATGAAACTATCAAGGGGTAAAATTGAAGTGCCAGTTTCAAATTTATAACTTCTCAACAATTCTCCATGTGATGAGAACTGCACCAGCATAGGCTTTGTGCACACCCTGGTGCACCATTTATGTAGAGAATGGAACTAGCACTGTGACTTAGGCCACTGGCCTCAGAACTGACCTACTGTGCTGGCACAGAAGCAGAGCAGTTAACAACAATATCCAATAGATTTGCTTGGGTTCAAATCTGACTTCTATTAACATGTCCTTGAGTTTTTGTCAGTGTTGAGTTGTTGGCACATAGTAACTCTTAGGAAAAAATAATTGTCATCTGTTGCTGGGTTCAACCTTGTTAAGATACTATTTAAACCAGTATTACTCAAAGTAGCTGGTCAAAATTCAAATCTTTATGTGAGGATAAAAAAGGAGTTAAATCAATGTTACTCAGAAAAGATCTGGTCTGTGAACACTTCATCAGATCTATGAAAATAGAAGGAAATTATGCTAGAAAATGATTCAATGTAAAAAACTTACTTCATCAAGAATTTCTTACCATTAAAAAAAAAAAGTTTTTAGCTGAACTGAACTATGGGCTTAGTGGCATAGTTGATTTACATTCTGGCATAAGCTCCTAACTTGTAGCACATCGTCACACAGATCAAACTTTGAACAGTGCTGATTTAAATCTTCTTTAGTATTTTTTTGCTAATATTTAAATTGACATATAATTGGGCTTCCCTGGAGGTTCAGACGGTAAAGGATCCACCTGCGATGTGGGAGAGACCTGGGTTCAACTCCTGGGTTGGGAAGATCCCCTGGAGGAGGGCATGGCAACCCACTCCAGTGTTCTTACCTGGAGAATCCCCATGGACAGAGGGGCCTGGAGGTCTACAGTCCACAGGGTTGCAAAGAATAGGACACAACTGAGCTACTAAGCACAGAAGAAAGTCAATTTACAATGTTATATTAGCTTCAGATGTACAGCATAGTGATTAATATTTTTTATAATTTTTACTCCATTTCAAGTTATTACAAATTAATGGCTGTATTCTCTTTCCCAGGGAACAAGTACCACAAGTACAATGTTTCCTTGTTGCTTGTATATTTTATTCACAATAGACTGTATCTTTTGTGGGGGTTTTTTGGCCACACTGACTTGCTGGATCTTAGTTCCCCAATCAGGGATAGAATCCACACCCCATGCAGTGGAAGCAGAATCTTAACACTTGGACCACCAGGAAAGTCTCAGTAGATTGTATCTTTTTATTCCCTATCCAATCTTGCCCCTTCCCTCTTCCTTTTTCTGACTAGTATATCCTCTAGTTTGTTTTCCATATCAGTGAATTTGTTTCCGTTTTGTTATGTACCTTCATGTTCTTATTTTTTAGGTTTCACATATAAATGATAATATACATATTTGTCTTTTTCTGTCTGAATTATTTCACTAAGCATATGCCCTCAAGGACTATCCATGTTGTTACAAATGGCAGAATGTCATTCATTTTATGGCTGAGTAATTGTCCATTGTGTGTGTGTGTGTGTGTGTGTGTGTGTGTATATATATATATAAAATGTATATATCACATCTTCTTCATTCATTATCTACTAATGGACACTTGGGTTGCTTCCATATCTTGGGTATTGTAAATAATGTATAAACATTGGGATGCATGCATCTTTTCAAATTAGTCTTTTCAGTTTTTTCAGATATGTACTCAGAAGTACAATCGCTAGATCATATGGTAGTTCTATTTTTGTTTCTTTGAGGAATCTCCATACTGTTTTCCATAGTGGCAGCAAAAAAATATGCATTCTCATCAAGAGTATACAAGGATTCCCTTTTCTCCACATCCCTGTCAGCATTTGTTATTTGTAGACTTCATGCAGCTTGCAGACTCTCAGTTCCCACACCAGGGATAGAACCTGGGCGATGGCAGTGAAAGCCCAGAATCCTAACCACTAGGCAACAAAAGGAACTCCCTATTTGTTGACTTTTTGACGATAGTGCTTATTCTTACTTATTTTTGTCTACTTGATTTATTTGTGTCCAAAAGAAGCTTGTTTACACTGTGATTGTGATTTTGTAAATTTGTCTCCATGATCATGTCATGTTTTGCCTTTCGTATTTCTCAGTGATGATGTTGGGTACGTATGTGAAAAAGTGAAAGTCACTAGCTCATGTCCAACTCTCTGTAACCCCATGGACAGTCCATGGAATTCTCCAGGCCAGAATACTAGAGTGGGTAGCTATTTCCTCCTGCAGGGTATCTTCCCAACCCAGGAACTGAACCCAAGTCTCCTACATTGCAGATGGATTCTATACCAGCTGAGCCAACAAAGAAGCCCTAGGTATATATAAATTTATGATAACTTTGTCTAGTTTGTTTTGTCAATGTGTATAATAATTGCTGGTTGTGGCCTACCTCATACGCATTCTCCCCTTATTCCTTAGCAGTAACACTACAGTTTGGTTGGAGTAGCAATATACTCAGCCAATAATTTGCAACTACTGGTTCACCTTCTATTTAGGAATACCATGGGTATAACCCATGGGTATAATCAAGACCATTTCCAAGAAAAAGGAATGCAAAAAGGCAAAATGGTTGTCTGACCAGGCCTTACAAATAGCTGTGAAAAGAAGATAAGTGAAAGGCAAAGGAGAAAAGGAAAGACATACCGATTTGAATGCAGAGTTCCAAAGAAGAGCAAGGAGCAATAAAAAAGCCTTCCTCAGGGATCAATGTAAAGAAATAGAGGAAAACAATAGAACTGGAAAGACTAGAGATCTCTTCAAGAAAATTAGAGATACCAAGGGAACATTCAGGCAAAGATGGGCACAATAAAGGACAGAAATGGTATGGATCCAGCAGAAGCAGAAGATATTTAGAAGAGGCAGCAAGAATACACAGAAGAACTGTACAGAAAAGATCTTCATGATCCAGATAATCACAATGGTGTGCTCACTCACCTATAACCAGAGATCCTGGAATTTGACATCAAGTGGGCCTTAGGAAGCATCACTACCAACAAAGCTAGTAGAGGTGATGGAATTCGAGTTGAGCTATTTCAAATCCTAAAAGATGATGCTGTGAAAGTGCTGACTCAACATGCCAGAAAATTTGGAAAACTCAGCAGTGGCCACAGGACTGGAAACGGTCAGTTTTCACTCCAGTCCCAAAAAAGGGCAATGCCAAAGAACGCTCAAACTACTGCATAATTGTACTCATCTCACTCATAGTAAAGTAATGATCAAAATTCTACAAGCCAGGCATCAACAGTACGTGAACCATGAACTTCCAAATGTTCAAGCTGGATTTAGAAAAGGCAGAGGAACCAGAGATCAAACTGCCAATATCTATTGGATCATCAAAAAAGTGAGAGAGTTCCAGAAAAAAACACAGTTATTCTTTATTGACTATGCCAAAGCCTTTGACTTTGTGGATCACAACAAACTGTGGAAAATTATTCAAGAGATGGTAAAACCAGACCACCTGATCTGCCTCTTGAGAAATCTGTATGCAGCTCAAGAAGCGACAGTTAAAACTGGACATGGAATGACAGACTGGTTCCAAATTGGGAAAGGAGTATGTCAGGGCTGTATATTGTCACTCTGATTATTTAACTTATATACAGGGTACATCATGAGAAATGCTGGACTGTATGAAGCATAAGCTGGAATCAAGAATGCCGGGAGAAATATCAATAACCTCAGATATGCAGATGACACCACCCTCATGGCAGAAAGTGAAGAACTAAAGAACTTCTTAATGAAAGTGAAAGAGGAGAGTGAAAAAGTTGGCTTCAAGCTCAACATTCAGAAACCTAAGATCATGGCATTTGCTCCCATCACTTCATGGCAAATAGATGGGGAAACAGTGAAAACAGTGACAGACTTTATTTTTGGGGTCTCCAAAATCACTACAGATGGTGACTGCAGCAAAGAATTTTTTTTTTCCTTTTTTTTTAATTTATTTTTTTCATTTATTTATATTAGTTGGAGGTTAATTACTTTACAATATTGTAGTGGTTTTTGCCATACATTGATATGAATCAGCCATGGATTTACATGTGTTCCGTATCCTGAACCCCCCTCCCACCTCCCTCCCCATCCCATCGCTCTGGGTAATCCCAGTGCACCAGCCCTGAGCACTTGTCTCATGCATCAAATCTGGACTGGCGATCTGTTTCACAATTGATAATATACATGTTTCAGTGCTATTCTCTCAGATCATCCTACAGTCGCCTTCACCCGCAGAGTCCAAAAGTCTGTTCTATACATCTGTGTCTCTTTTTCTGTCTTGCATATAGGGTTATCGTTACCATCTTTCTAAATTGCATATATATGTGTTAGTATACTGTATTGGTCTTTATCTTTCTGGCTTACTTCACTCTGTATAATGGGCTCCAGTTTCATCCACCTCATTAGAACTGATTCAAATGTATTCTTTTCAATGGCTGAGTAATATTCCATTGTGTATATGTACCACAGTTTTCTTATCCATTCATCTGCTGATGGGCATCTAGGTTGCATCCATGTGCCGGCTAATAGAAACAGTGAGCAGCCATGAAATTAAAAGATGCTTGCTCCTTGGAAGAAAAGTTATGACCAACGTAGACAGCATATTAAAAAGCAGAGACATTACTTTGCCAACATGTCCGTCTAGTCAAAGCTATGGTTTTTCCAGTAGTCATGTATAGATGTGAGAGTTGGACTATAAAGAAAGCTGAGTACCAAAGAATTGATGCTTTTGAACTGTGGTGCTGGAGAAGACTCTTGAGAGTCCCTTGGACTACAAGGATATCCAACCAGTCAATCCTAAAGGAAATCAGTCCTGAATATTCATTGGAAGGACTGGTGCTGAAGCTGAAATTCCAATACTTCGGCCACCTGATGTGAAGAACTGACTCATTTGAAAAGACTCTGATGCTGGGAAAGATTGAAGGCGGGAGGAGAAGGGGATGACAGAGGATGAGGTGGTTGGATGGCATCACCGACTCAATGGACATGACTTTGAGTAAGTAAGCTCTGGGAGTTGGTGATGGGCAGCGAAGCCTGGCGTGCTGCAGTCCATGTGGTTGCAAGTAGTCGAATATGACTGAGCAACTCAACTGAACTGATGGATATAACTTCTGATATAAGTACCACTCTTTCTTCGCATTTCCTTTTTCCCTCTTCTCTCTGGAACATGGAGGTTAGGAGTCATTTTAGTGTCACTAGGAAGGCATGAGAATGACAGAACATAGAGAAATAAGCCAGGAGACTGCTGAGAGCATGAGCCCTGGGACAGGTTTGGCTTGCCTGGCAATGAATTACTGATATTGTTAAAATAAACTCTTTGTTGAAGTAACTATTGTTGGGTTTTGTTATAACCACACATGAAACCCTAATTGATCACAGTGTAAAACGGCATCTCTTGTCCTTTTTTATGTCCCATACCTTAAATTGGGTCTTACAGGGTATTTTATTTTTAATTGGAGGCTAATTACAACAACGTGGTGGTTTTTGCCACATTGACATGAATCAGCCATGGGTGTTAATACTGCTATGCCAGCTTTGTGTTTCTAATACAATATTTGTCTTCTAATGATTTTGTGCCCATTTATTTTCAATCTACATGGTTTTTTTTGAAGTGTCCTTTTGGTGCCCCCTTTCGTATTTGATATGTACCTTTACATAGCATATTGTTCTATTTTTAATATCTAATCCAATTTTCTCCAACTCTTCAGAGATAGATATAAATATACATATACATACATATAAACCATATATATCATATGTAACAAAACTTATTTTTAACATCTTATTTTGGGCTTCCAATTTATTAGGCTTTCTCTTTATTTCTAGTTTTTCCTTTTTGACTCCTGTCTAATAAAAATATATTTTTTACCATCTTTACTTGTTTAGAAAGTTATCTACTATATTTCTATTTTACTGATTATCCCTAACAAATATACATACACTTAAATTTAAGTTTGAAGTTAGTGAATATCCTGTTCTTCTGGATAAGACTAGAAACTTTAACTTTCCTCCAAGCTATTCCATTTCCATCTCACATGGCTCTGCTTTCGTGAGCCTCCTTGTCCCTTAGTCGCTCATTCCTTCCTCACTAGCTTCCTTGGTCTCTTTTCGCAGCCCACTGCCCCTGATGCTGCCAGAAACGCACCTCTCAGACAGGCTGGATGCCACGCTGCTTCACCTCCTCCAAGTTCTACTCAAATGTCACCTCCTCACTGGTGCCCTCCCTGACGACTCTGTCCCCGAAGCTGACCATTCCAATCTCCCTTGGCTGCTCTCTATTTTTAATCTTTTGCATGTATGATTATCTATACACTACACATTTTACTCATTCAGTGTGTATTCAACTCACCACATGAGCTGAGTTTAAAATGTTTTTTTTTTTTTTCTGATTTCATCTCTTCTCTTCCATAAGATATTGTCTGGGCGCATGGGTGTAGCTTACTGCATCCCCATGAGGAGGAGGGGGAAGAGCCTTCACATCCCTGCAGAGAGCACAGCAACCTTGATGGTGGGATGACTTTATTGGTCTGCTCCCCGGTCCCATCTTGCTTTTGGAGGTGATATGCCACCACCATCCTTTGGCATCTGTGCCTGCAGCCACGAGACTGCCACCCTGAGTGATGTTTTACTCCTGACCCAGGGCTCTGACATTTCACAGATGTGCTCAGAGTTCCTTGGAGCACATGGGAACTCCTTCTGTCCTGTTACACAAGAATGTATGATTTATTCATCTCTTAGGAGGTGTAGATTATACAAACAATGTATTATGCCACAAATTCCAGCCTTGCTCCTGTCAGTATTTATTTGAGAGTCTGATGCCATATCATAAAAATGATATGAACAGTAAGAACTAAAATTTATCAGTACTAGTTGGAACAATAAGATTGAGAACTTGTTGAAATAATAAAACACAAAGTGTTTTTCTTTTTAAAGAGAGAAAGAAATTTAGTATTCACATGGGATGGAAACTAAATCCTTTTTGGTAAATCATGATCTAACCAATGTAGCAAAGTAATATTACAGGACGCATACCATTCTCAAAATTGATTACACTTTCAAGTTAAACATTTTCTGAACTGCCATATATAGCAATTCTCATTGCCCTGATGTAAAAGGACTACTTCATAGTGAAATAAGTTTAAATAATATACTTATAGCACTGAGAGTGCTGCCTAGTAACTCTAAGTACCATATGAATAAGCAATTATTATTCATTATAGAACTCAGAGCTGTTTGTTACATTATACATTTTACTTTCCACATGAAAAAACAGTTTGTAGCAACATTACACTGTAAATCTATCAAACTTTATCCCAATAGCTGTTTTAGAACTTTTCGAGGCCTAAATGAATATGCATTGTCGAAACCATGAATAATTTATACTAATAGTTGAATTTCCTGATTGTATTGCATTTTAACCAGGGTCCACTTCACATTTAACCAACATAAACTTTCCTAGCTGAGGCTTGTCAAGGCCCAAATTTGAGAAAGAGGATTTTTGTTTAGTTTCTTGTTTGTTTTGTCTAGGGGCTTAGCATATAGATGGAAAGAATGGACTTTGGATCAGGCAATCTAGGTTCTAAGACTGTGTGACAGAACATAGTTTATGTGGTTTATAAAATATCTAGAAGTCAAGTTTATGACAATAAGAGAATAAAGAATAGACAGAATAATAAAGAAGAAAGAGAAAATGGAAGTATAGTATTTTAAGGTTCTCTTACAGAGGTAAAGTGCTGTGACATCACTTGTAGGGAGGTTGTGATGAATTAAAGATGTACACTATGAACTCTAAAACAACCACTAAAATAACAAAACAAAGATTTATAGCTCAAAAGCCAATAAAAGAGATAAAACAGAATCATAAAAATTCAATTAATCCTAAGGAAGCCAGAAAACAGAGAAAAGGAAATAAAGAGCAGATGGGACAAATGAAAAACAAAGAGCAAGATGATTGACTTAAATGTAATCAATTTGATAATCACATTAAGTATAAATAACTAAACCCCATAGTTAAAAGTCAGAGCTAATCGGATTGAATTAAAAAAACAAGACCTAACTATATGCTACTTATAAGAAGTGCACTTTAATAAAAAGACACAATTAAGTAAAAAACAAAAGAACTGAGAAAGGTATACCATGATAACACTAGTCAAAAGGAAACTAGAATGGCTATATTAATACTTCACAAAGTAAATTTCAGAGTAAAGAATATTACCAAGGATAAAGAAGATTATTTCATAATAAACAAAAGGGTTAGTTTATCATGAGGACATGAAAATGCTCACAATTCTATAGTGTAAACCTTTATGAACCTAGTAACAAAGTTCTAAAATAATTGATACAAAGATAAAAGGAGAAAAAACAAATTGGTAATTATAGTCAGAGTTTTCAACATCACTCTTTCAATAACTGATAGAAAATTAGTAAGGACACTGAAGATTTGAACTGCACTATGAAATCTATAGAACACTCTATAGATGCTGTACCATAAAACAGGTCTCAATAACTTTAAAAAGATTCAAGCCATACAAAGTGTGTTATCTGACCACAAAGGATTAATTATAAATCAATACCAAAAAAGTCTCTGGAAAATCCCCCAAATATTTGGAAACTAAACAACATATTTCTAAATGACCCAAAGGATGGAGAAGAAATAAAAAGAGAAATAAGATATTTTTAATTGAATGCAAATGAAAACACCACATAGCAAAATTTGTGGGGGTGTAGCTTTAGCAATACTAGAAGGAAATCAATAGCATAAGTGCATACATGAGAAAAGAAAAAATTACTTAAATCATTAACCTCAACTGCTACCACAAGAAACTAGAGATTAGAGAGCAAATTAAGCCAAAAATAAGCAGAAGGAGGGAATCAATGAGGATCAGAGAGGAATTAAATGAAACAGACAACAGAAAATTGATAAAACCAAGTCCTTGAGGTCAATAACACTGATGAATCTCTAGCTAAAGTGACACAGTGTGACAGCACTAGAGATTATATAGACATTAAGAGGATAATAAAGGGATATTTTAACAACTTAATGCCAATAATTTCAACAACTTAGATATAACAGGTTAATTCCTCAAAAGACATAAATTACCAAAGCTTGTTCTGAAAGAAACTAAATAACCCTATATCTATTAAAGACATTGAAATTGTAGTTAAAAATTTCCTCCTATTGAAAATGCCAGACCTAGATGATTTTATTGGTGAATTTTGCAAATTATTTAAGGAAGAAATAACAGCAATTCAATACACAGTCTTCTATAAAATCAAAATGGAGGAAATAATTCTCAGCTCAATTTTTGAGGCCAGCATCATCCTGATTACCAAAACAATATACATTATAAAAACACAAAACTATAGATGAATATCTCTCAAGAACTCAATGTAAAACATTCTAAGTAATATTTTAGCAGATCAAATCCTACAGATATCAAAAGGATTATATATCATGACCAAATGGAATTTAGCCCCAGGAATGCAAGTTTCATTACAGAATATCACCGGCTTTTAGTCCCATAGAGCTTCTTGGTCTTCCATGCCATCTTTTCATGAAGGTCTGTTACTTTCTTCCAGTTTCTTATTGCAAAATAACAAACTACACCAAAACTTAGTGGCTTAAAAGAACCATTTGTTTTTAAGCAACAATTTAAAAACAACTGTTGTTTTTAAAACAAAGCTTTGATTTTGCTCACAATATGGTAATTCACAGTTTTGGGGAGAGCTCAACTGGACAGTCACTCTCTGAGCTACACAGGGTCAACTAGGGTCCCTGGGGCTGAGCTTCCAGATGGCTTCTTTACTCAATGTGTTTCAGTGGTCACTGGTCTTTCTTGGCCTTTCTCTCTTTTCACATAGGATTTTACTCTCCAATGAGTCTTCTCACAGTTGGGCTTCTTGTAATGACCTTAGGCTAGTTAGACTTCTTACATGGCAAGCCAGGGCACCAAGAGGACAAGATAATAGGTATTGGTCTTTTTTTTTTTCCATTTATTTTTATTAGTTGGAGGCTAATTACTTTACAACATTGCAGTGGTTTTTGTCATACATTGAAATGAGTTAGCCATGGATTTACATGTATTCCTCATCCCGGTCCCCCCTCCCACCTCCCTCTCCACCCGATCCCTCTGGGTCTAGATATTGGTCTTAAAGGCTATGCCTAGAACTGGCATAGCTTCATATCTGTCATATTCCATGGGACAAGCACAGATCAATCCAGATCCGAAGGGAGGGAAAAGACACCCACTTCTATGGGAAAGGTATCAAAGAATTTATAGCCATCTTCAGCCTGCCTTATATGTTTATCCCAGGGGCTTCCCTGTTTTCCCCAGGGGCTTCAGATGGTAAAGCATCTGTCTGCAATACAGGAGACCCTGTTGTGAGTTGAGGGGAAATAAGTCACTGATTTTTTTTTTAAAAATACCTTTATTAGGTTATAATTTACACACCATACAATTCACCCATTTAAAGTGTACAAGTCAGTGTTTTTTAATATATTCAAAGCTGTGAATATATCATCATCACAATCTAATTTTAAAGTATTTGTCTCCACTAAAAGATTTCCCAGCCCAATTTTCCCCAAACCTCCCCAAATTTCCCCAAACCCCTTTATACTCACATTCTCCACCTATCTCTCTAATAACAGCCTTAGGCAGTTATTAATCTACTTTCTATCTCCAAGGATTGGTCTATTCTAAAATTTTAAGTAAATGGAATACAATATGTGATCTTTAAGACCAGTTTATTTTGTTCAGCAAAATATTTTCAACATCTCTATGCACTGGAAAATATGTCATTTCTCCATTTCTTTTTATTGCTGAATAAATTTCCATTCAATGCATATATCACATTTCATTTACCCATTCATCTGTTGACAGACATTTGGGTACTTGTTAAAATTTTTTAAATTAATTTCTAGGCTACATTTTAAATATTTTGACCAGCAAGCCATATCCTCAATTACTTTTTAAAAATCCTGAAGTAGTTTTGACATTCTGCCTCCTTATTTCAGCTCCCGCTGAAAACAGGTGTCCTTTTTGTGGTCTACTGAGCACCACATTTTTCTCATTTTTGTGCACAACAATGAAGAGCTGTCTGGTGTCCTAAGCACAGTAAGGCTGTGATGTGTCATAATAAGCTTCTTTCACCCATGAGTTACAGTGCTGCTGGCTGTGAGTTCAATGTTCATGAATCAACAATAAGTATTAAGTACAGTGTCTTTAAATGGAAACCCACATAAAACAAGGTTATGTATTAAGCGTGTGCTTGTGTGGGCTCCTTCAGTCGTGTCCAACTCTTTGTAGCCCCATGGACTGTAGCCTTCTAGGCTCCTCGGTCCATGGAGTTTTCCAGGCAAGAATACTGGAGTGGGTTGCCATTTCCTCCTCCAGGGATCTTCCCAACCCAAGGACTGAATTCATGTCTCCTATATTGGCAGCCAGACTCTATCACTGCATCACCTGGGAAGCCCTTATATATTAACCAGTTGGTGAAAAGGCGACTAGAGTTTCACAGGAACCTAACTCTATATTTCCATTAGGAGCAAATGGCTCAGTATTTGTTAATTCACTGTTGGAGGTGACTTCATAGAACATTATTATAATAATGAGAACTGACAGTATATGTAAATGCACATATAATTTTCAAATTTGCATCACATAATACATTGTTTTCCAACTCAATTCTCTAAATGAATGCATGATGGAAACATTTTCATATCAGTACATTATATTAAACGAAATCTTTTAAATGCATGGCAAACAATCTATAGTCAAATCTGACCTGCTGCCTCTTTTTATAAATGAGGTCTTACTGAAGCACTGCCTTGTTCATTCATTTTATTATTGCCTATGACTGCTTCTGCATTCCAGTAGCAGAACTGAGCAATTGAATATGAGACCATGAGGCACCCACAACCTACAACATTTACTATCTGCC
Organism: Odocoileus virginianus; assembly: GCF_023699985.2. Taxonomy (NCBI): domain Eukaryota; kingdom Metazoa; phylum Chordata; class Mammalia; order Artiodactyla; family Cervidae; genus Odocoileus; species Odocoileus virginianus. Next base: position 25,276,672 of record NC_069704.1, read on the forward strand.
CCTTTACGAAAAAATCTTAACCAAACTCTGCTTCAGACTGTTGTAGGAGATTCTGTGGCATGGATATTCAACAATTCAGTCATTCCTTTATTTGAAGGATTATAGGTCCTTTATTTATTTATGTTATTTTAAGTAATTCTACATGGATCACTGTCAACATTTATTTGTGTGAACTAGTGCAAATATTTCTTAAAGTTTGTTAGAAGGGGAATTGCTAGTTAAGTGTGTACATGTATTTGAACGCTTGAGAGATACTAGTAAATCTCCTTCCAGACAGCTTGTACATTTACACTTCTACAAGAGTATATTTCTCTTTATCCCTACTAAAACTCAAGATTATCAAAATAATTGCCAAAATGATGAATGAAGACATTTTTTTCTCCTTATTGTTTTATTACGCTTTCCCCTAATGATTAGTGAGGAAGAATTTGCTATTTCTCTATATTCATAATTATACCACTACCACTTGGGCAAATATATATACTTTATAATTTGGAGTATAAACATACGTGTTTGCTCGCCTTCTTTTCAATACTAACTCACTTAATGTTTTTGCTGACTTTTAACTATCTTCACTCCTCTTTTTACTTCTTTCTCCTGTATTTCACTGAAATAATTGGGAATTACAATTCCAGGCTATGATTCACTTATTTAAAAAACAAAAACAAAACAATATTTGCTCCTACTTTTTAAGGAATCCTTATTCAAAAACTGAAGTCCACTTTATGGCCATATCATTTACAACTGTTTATATACATGTATGTTTCTTTGCTTACCATTCTTCTTTGATTTAGGCGTCATCTTTTTTCCTGAAAGTTTTTTTCCTTTATATTGGAGTATATCCTCAAATTATTTCTTTGGAAGAGATATAACAGTGTGTATCAGACATTGTTATTTGGCAATCCAGTACCCTTTTTTTCCTTTTTTCTTTCGAAGAAAACTCTTTTGAGGTATTCACACTCCTCTCCTGCTTAAACAGTATGACTCAGGGCAAGTGATCCCCGCTCCTATTTTGTGGATTAATTTAAGATAATCAGCACATCATTGACTCAATGGACATGAGTTTGAGCAAGCTCCAGGAACTGGTGATGGACAGGGAAGCCTGGTGTGCGGCAGTCCATGGTGTCGCAAAGAGTCGGATGTGACTGAATGACTGAACTGAATCAGCGTATGTTATATTGTGTTGAGCACGCACAGCCTGAATCAGTCCCATTAGATTGCAGAGAAGGAAGTACAGTTTCCACTCTTTCTCTCCTGATGTATATAACTTAGGAAACTTGATATCCTAATGGAAGTGAGTTGTAGAATGAAATGGATGCTTGAAATGGTAGAACAGAGCGATGGACAGACAGTAACAGGCTTTCTAGGGCCATCATTAAGCCTTGAAGCAATCCCATGTGACCTCAGCCCTACCTCAGGGTTCCTGCTACCTGCAATCAAAAGCTTACCTTTTCAAGTCCAGTGTTGTCTTTGTCTCCCTTCAAATTTCACTGATATTTTGGCTGTGTCCTGGAATCTAAGATCCAAATAATTTCACCTGAGAAGGAAAGCACTGTCTCTTCATCTCCAAGGGTCAGGTAAAGCACGAGATAAAGACCTTACTCTAATTCTCATTGTTCATGAAATGAACTGTTTATCTCTTTGAAAGTTTTAGGATTTCCTCTTTATTCTTGATGTTAGGAGTTTCTTCAAATTATACCTAGGTGTGTGTCATACAAATTTTTCTGGTACTTGTTGGATTCTTTAAATCTCAAGACTTGTTCATCTCTAAGAAATGTTCGTACATTATTTGTTTTTTTTTATTGTTCCTTATCTGCCTATTGACCTCAATCTCTTCTTCAAAGAATCTAATCAATTTGTTTGGCTTATATACATATTTTGATGTCTTAAGTTTTCTCTCACTTCTAATTTCCTTGATTTTACCTTACAGACCACAAATAATTCCTTCCTTACCTACTTTAAGTCAATAATTTAAAACTTCAGATAAAAATTTTAGTAATAAAAATCATACATATGCATAATTATATATATACAAAACACATAAATTTTAAAACTTCTAGAAACTTTTGCTCGTCTTTCCTAGCAGCCTATTCTTGTTTTATTGCTGCAGTATGCACTTGAATCTATCTAAGGACCATGACTGCAATTCATATTGGCCAGATGATTTTCTTAGGTATATAAAAAAAATAATGTGCATTTTCCAGATAATAAGGCTTTTAATATAAAAATTTAGGGGCTCATACAACTATTAAAAGGTGGGGGGAAAGCTAAGTGAAGACGTCATTAAAATTTTACCCTGGGTCCCCCAAGATGGGTGATTCTCAGAAGATTCCCAGGATGCTGCTGCAATTCTCATATATCTTTGGAAGCTCCCATCAACTTTCACTCTGCCATAGTGAGGTGGGTGGTTCTGCACAGTAATCTGGGGGAATGTTCTGAGTTCAACCTCTGTTCACATGTTCAGTTATAATTGCCACCTCTAAGTAATGGTCTCTCCTCTTACATCTTCCTAATCTCTTACACATGTCTTTCATGAGCAGACACTACTGCAGAACCACCCAAGAAAGGAGATTCTGGGATGTGGTTCCTGGCTGTATTGCAGAAGTGGAGGCCATGAATAGAAATGTTGATATTACACTGTCAAGTCCATTCTCAAACTACTGCACAATTGCACTCATCTCACACGCTAGTAAAGTAATGCTCAAAATTTTCCAAGCCAGGCTTCAGCAACATGTGAACCATGAGCTTCCAGATGTTCAAGCTGGTTTTAGAAAAGGCAGAGGAACCAGAGATCAAATTGCCAACATCCACTGGATCATCAAAAAAGCAAGAGAGTTCCAGAAAAACATCTATTTCTGTTTTATTGATTATGCCAAAGCCTTTGACTGTGTGGATCACAATAAACTGTGGAAAATTCTGAAAGAGATGGGAATAGCAGACCACCTGAACTGCTTCTTGAGAAACCTGTATGCAGGTCAGGAAGCAAGTTGGAACTGGACATGGAACAACAGACTGGCTCCAAATAGAAAAAAGAGTACGCCAAGGCTGTATATTGTCACCGTGCTTATTTAACTTATATGCAGAGTACATCATGAGAAATGCTGGGCTGGATGAAGCACAAGCTGGAATCAAGATTGCTGGGAAAAATTACAATAACCTCAGATATGCAGATGACACCACTCTTATGGCAGAAAGTGAAGAAGAACTAAAGAGCCCCTTGATGAAAGTGAAAGAGGAGAGTGAAAAAGTTGGCTTAAAACTCAACATTCAGAAAACTAAGATCATGGCATCTGGTCCCATCACTTCATGCCAAATAGATGGGGAAACAGTGGAAACAGTGGCTGACTTTATTTTTGGGGCTCCAAAATCACTGCAGATGGCGATTGCAACCATGAAATTAAAAGATGCTTACTTCTTGGAAGTAAAGTTATGACCAACCTAGACAGTATATTAAAAAGCAGAGACATTACTTTGCCAACAAAGGTCCGTTTAGTCAAGGCTATGGTTTTTCCAGTGGTTGTGTATGGATGTGAGAGTTGGACTATAAAGAAAGCTGAGCGCCAAAGAATTGATGCTTTTGAACTGTGGTGTTGGCAAAGACTCTTGAGAGTCCCTTGGACTGCAAGGAGATCCAACCAGCCCATCCTAAAGGAAATCAGTCCTGGATATTTGCTGGAAGGACTGATGCTGAAGCTGAAACTCCAATATTTTGGTCACCTGATGTGAAGAGCTGACTCATTTGAAAAGACCTTGATGTTGGGAAATATTAAGGGAGGAGGAGAAGGGGACGACAAAGGATGAGATGGTTGGATGGCATCACTCATTCAATGGACATGAGTTTGGGTGAACTCCAGGAGTTGGTGATGAACAGGGAGGCCTGGTGTGCTGCGGTTCACGGAGTCGCAAGGAGTCGGACATGACTGAATGACTGAACTGAACTGAACTGAAAGCTCATACTGCTGTCTGTGTTGTCTGTTTCCTTCCAAGTCTGTTGTGTTTGCTCATCTTGGTCCATCTCTTTCATGCATGCTGCACGTGTTTTAATGATAGAAGGCAACTGAGTGAGCCTTCTTGTGTGTTTCCTTGATGACTTCCCATCAGTGTCCTTTCCTGAAGGTGTTCTGGGGAGAAGGTAGGCATGGCAAGGAGCCATATAACTGTTGATGGCTCTTACTCAGGGCATGGTGTAAGTTTATATACCTCTTACCCTTGGGGTGAGTTATCTTTATATTTCCTTCCAGTTTCCTGTCAGTCCAAAATTACCTCATTCTCTCCCATGAGGTAAGGGAGAGAAAATTATCCACTCTGTCATTTTCTCTACATTGTTTAGATCCTTGGGAAATGAGTGAGGGCCTTTAATTTTCAGATAAACATCTCTGCTGCCAGCTAATTGTTTGTAATTAGGCACAATGTTCAATTCCCCGATAAACCTTTTTGCTGTTTTTCAGCAAGTTGATGAATTTGTCATTTAAAAGTAAGTTTTATCTCATTTAGTGGGATTTTTAAGGGAAGAAATACTGTGCTCAGGACTCCATCTTGAAGTGGGAACCATAAAGTAACTTAACCAACACGTAGATTCTCTAAGTCCTTCCTGCGCTTGGCACACCAAGCTATGGGGGGAATGTGAATGTGGGGGAGGGTCAACTGAGCTTATTAATAGGGTTTCCTTGGGAAAAAATAAGAAAAGAGTCTTGTTTATATTTTTATTGTCATATCTAGAGAACATCTGGAAAACATCGTTGTCACTAATTCACTCCATTTGTATCATTTCATCAAGAAGTAAAAACTAAAAGGAAATCCCAAATAACAGTGTTTTCTTTTTCAGGGCCAAACATTTTTTGTTATTATAGACATGTTTGATTATAGCTCCTGATAGAGCTCTCAACATTTGGTAAGCCAGGATTATAGGGAGTATACACTGTTACAGATTGCTGTCTATAATAGTTGCTACTGTTGTTAATAAGAGGTATTCAGTGAGTACCTCCTATTTATGCAGCGTGATGCTCCAGAATGCAGGAGATAAAGCATTTACATGTGGCTCCTGCCTGCAAAGGACAAATGGTTTGGTTGGAGAGATAGTATTAATGGTTCTAGTGTAGCCTGAGATCATGAATTGTGTGGTTCTGACAATGAAGGATCAACAGAGACTCAGGGCATCAGGGTGCTAAAGTATACTAAAGTATTTAAGCTGGTCCTTGAAGACTGATTAGGCTTGAAGTATGCAATTACAGTATGTGGGTTGTAGTCATTATCTATTGCTATTTAATATATCAATTAAAAACAATACACATTTATTATCTCATAGCTCCTGTGGGTGGGGAATCTATGTGGAGCATAGTCAAGTGATCTGACTCAGGGTCTCTCATGAGACCAAAGTGTTAGCCAGGGCCAAGGTCTCATCTGAGGCTCAAACAGGGAAGGAATCAATTCCAGGCTGTCATGACTCTTGACAGGCTTCAGGTCGTTGAGGGCTGTTGGACTGAGGGGCTCATTCCTCCCGGCTGTTGGTGGAGACTGTGCTTGGTCCTTTACCCCATTACCTGCCCCAACATGGCGGTCTGAATCATCAGTCAGCAAGAGAGAATCTCCTGGCTAGGTGGAAGTTACTATTGTATGTAAGCTAATCGGGCCAGCGACCTGCCTTCACCTGTGCTGTATTTCACTGGTCAGAAGCAAGTTCCAGGTCCTGTCCACATACAAGGGCCATGCTACTGTGCTCACTGCTGTGGACCAAGCCTACAGGAGAAAGACGAGCGCTGAATAGAGCATAACACACACAGCGGTGTGGAGGGCACCATGAGATGCTTCAGATCCGGTATAGGGGCAGTGTGATACGGGCAAGGAGGGGAGGAACAAATCCAATGGCTGGGAAGCTTGCTTGAGATTAAAAGGTAGCACGGGGATTTGTGTGACGGGAAGACACCATGAGAAATACCCACGTGGATCTCCTACAGTGTTCTTGCTAAAAACATTAACCTCAAATCTCGTCAAACCTTTAGACATAACTCTAGTTATAGGAAATATAGGGACAGAGGACCAATAAAATGATGCCAGCAGAAAACAATCTGGCAAAACCCTTAGAGTGAGAGGTTTCTCATGACAAGTGGTTTGGTCTCTCCGACAAACCAATATTATGCAAATATACAGGGTTAGGAAGGCTAGTTTAGATAAAAACAGAACACAACACTTGGATCATGGTTCTGAAAAACAACTATGGGAGACATTTGAGGTGGATGTTTACATTTGGAAATTATTAATTATGAAGCATTGAAGGGTAAAATGTCATGAAAACCGTAACTTATTTTAAAGTGGTTCAGAAAATACACATGCATAGCCTTGTGTTGGGAAGTCATAGCAGAGAAAGCAAAATATTCTAAGACTTGGGAAGATGACAATACCCTCAAACAGGCTTTGCTTCAAAATTCCAAAAAAGCATCTTCCTTGATGACTTGTCTCAGTGAAAACTGTGTGTTTCCCCTCAAATTAGCACAGTGCTCTGCTCAGAGCAATTGCCCCATTATTTCTTGTTACATGAAAAAGGTTCAAAGACATTAGGCCACCTTTGTGCTCAAAATGGCTTCAAAAGAGAAGGACTTCTTCTTATAGAACAAGTCTGGAGATAGCCATCGCTGTGCAGGTTCAGCTGCTTTATGATGTTCTCTGAGACCCTCGATCACTCTGTCTCCCTGCAACTCCATGATTAGTGATGGATTTCACATTCACATTTCATGCCCTGTCTGCAGGTGGTGGCAGTGGCCTTCGATGCAAGAGGAAAGGGAAGCTTCCCATGGGACCTTCACTGACTTGTCTTTGGCCACAACTGCTCCCATGAGCTGCAAGGGAGACTGGGAAACCAGCATCAAGCCACTTCCCCACCCCACCCCCAACTGAAATATTGTTGATTTGGCTCAGTGGTAAAGAATCTGCCTGCCAATGCAGGGGATGTTGGTTCAATCCCTGGGTTGGGAAGGTCAATTGGAGGAGGAAATGGCAACCCACTCCAGTATTCTTGCCTGGGAAATTCCATGGACAGAGAAGCCTGGCAGGCTACAGTCCATGGGGTGAAAAGAGTCAGATACGATTTAGTGGCCAAACAACACATCAATAGTTGAATTGCAATGTTGTGTTAATTACTACTGAATGGGAAAGTGACTTGGTTATACATATATGTTCATTCTTTTTCATGTTCTTTTCCATCACGGTTTGTCGAAGGGTATTGGATGTAGTCTCCTGTGCTATTCAGTAGGACCTTGCTGTTTATTCAAGTATTAAGCCATTCTAAACTCTCTTAGCAGGAAGCAAAGGAATTGAAGTTATGAACTGGATTCTGGAGGAGGACCTAAGAAGCAGGTTTGAGCTCCAACTGTTTCCTACCATGTCTAAATGTATCTTCTAAGTGGATTTCTTTAGCAAGTATCCATACACAAAGGAAAACAAAAACTTGGAAAAAAAAAACTAATTTGAGAAGTTATTGCATTTAGTATGGATAGAGCATGAATTCTTTCTGTAAATGTTTCACAAGGCCCTGGCTACACACCAAACACTGGGCTGAAATCCGTGGAGATGGGGATGAATGAGGGATGTCCCATATCCTTAGGAAGTTTACAGTGCAACTGTGGAAACAGGCCTGTAAATGGATTATTACAATATAATGGGGGAAAGGTCCTGTAAAATAAAGACTAAACAGACAGTGATAAACTAGCCCGGAGACTCAGAAGAGTTTGAGAGAAAATTTGGCTCCAGTGAAGGCCTGGTGATGAGGACAACTTGGCGCCCAAGAGCTGTGAACAGCATTATGTGACCACTCTTGTGAGGACTTGGGTGTGTTCTAAGAATTTTCCTCTTTCAACTTTGCAGAAAATGTGCAAGACTTGGAGTCAAGAGTCTCCTTCTGGTCCTGCTGCTGATGAGCTGTGGAAGCTCAAGCTTGAAATTCAACTCAGGGAGTCCCTTTATTTAGCACCTCAATCCTAGAAACGATTCCCGTCCTGTAAGAACCAGCTTCACGTGCTGGTTCTTAACGGCGTAGCTGCAGTGGTGATTGGAATGGCAGCCATCTGCCAGCACTTGGTAAATTTGGGGGGTAGAGCAAGTCAGACATAACTTACTATGGCAAATTTGTACCTGGAAATCACAGCATTGTGATGGCAGACAAGCCCTGCGGTCTTGGAGGAGTCTCGCCAAACTGCGAAGTAAAACCTGAAGGATTTCCTGGGACAGCACTGGCTTTCTGATGACTAGCAGCACCAAAACCAACCATGACCAGGAGGAAAGCACTTTAAATCAGGAAACACTGAAATAACTTTGTATCTGCCAAATCCAGAGAGAGAGAGAGAGAGAGAGAGAGAGAGAGAGAGAGAGACGGCATGCCATCATCAGTGTTCTAATTTCATTTATTTATTATTTTTAAATAGAAAGCCTTCACCTCTCCTTTTTTGGTCCCTTAAGCTTTCCTTGCTGGTGGTTTGCAAATGTCTTTTATTCCATGACATTATAGGAAAGGCGCTTTTGGAGCCGTAGTTGAGTTATAAATGACTCTCACACAAGTGTTTTCTATTTCCATTCTGTTTCACTCACTGAGAATGTAAATTGAACTTCAGGGCTATTGTGCTTTGTTCTGCTGCTCTTTGTGGAAATGTGTTCTGAATTAAGGCCCACGAATAAACCAGAGCGGTCCCAAGTATTGCCCTTCAGCTTTTGACGAGCCCAAGAGCCAAGAAAAGATAGAGAATGTGGTTTTATGAGCCCCAGATGGCGTAGTGGGTGTCATGATGTCTTTATGCGGAGGGGTCACGGGTTCAGTCTCCATCTGGAGCCAGCTTGGAGCCACTTTGTATCCAGAGGAGTCAAGATGGGATCTTGGGAAGGGGACGTGGTGCCCTCTCCACCTCCCCACGCGACCTCGATCAGGGCCCATCATCTGCGCCTTTGATGCAGAGCAAAACACTATCCTGAATGATTTCCCCACAATCTCTTGTCTCCACCGACTTTATCTTTGCTACGAACCCATGTTAGCTTCTTCCCTGCTCATTACTGGGGAACTCACAGCATCCTTTTATTTACTCACTCCTGAAGCTAGTATGAAACTCCAGAGAAATACTTTCTGGACATTCTTATGCTATAGTCCTTGGGGAAAGAATAGCTAAAAGAAATTTTCTAAGACCATTTTCTGCTTCTCTCCAGAGCAGACATAAATCTAGACATAGTAATGGCTTGGCTCTTAAACTGATATGGTAAAATCATAATCGATTTGTGTCATTGTTATTAATCCATGTACCTTTTTTCTTTTATTTTTAATTAAAAATTTTTTAAAATTGTGGTGAAATACACTTAACGAAATTTACCATCTTAACTATTTTTTAAGCATATGGTTCTATGGCATTAAGTACATTCACATGGCTATGTTACCACCATCCCTCCACAGAACTCTTTTCACCTTGCAAAATTGAAACTGTCCCCATTAAACACTAAGTTTGCATTCACCCCTCTCCCCAGCCCTGGCAACATTAATTCATGTACATTAGCTTTACTTTCAGGAATAAGCCATAGGGAAATCATTTTACCTCCTACACTCACCCATAGCATTCTGAGCTTAGCCCAGAAAAAAGGGATCCCTTCCCCTTCACTTCAGTCAGTGCAAGGGAAGAGGGAGACTTCTCTGACGGGTATTTGCAGGCGGAGCTGAGGGCATCTGGATCATCCACGATTTGGGAGATAACAGGCTCTCCAGATCTGGTCATTGGGCTCCACAAAAATCTGGTCATTGGGCCTTGCCTTCTCAGGGACTGTAGTGGCTCGGCTCTGCCCATGACTGGGTGGGTCTGGGGGCGGCGGAGGAACAGATACTAAGAAAAAGTCCTTAGAAAGTAGAGGAAAAACCCTTTTCTACAGCCTAACACTCGTGAAACTGATATTTTGGTCACTGATTGTCTTATGTGTCAATTTGTTCAGAATTCAGAAGAAAAGAGAGGTGTTATTTTTTGCTCCCTCCCAATCTCAACATGAGCTTGAGAACATTGAGCATGTCTTCCATTTTAAACTATGAACATATTTTAGTCAGTTTGTAGGCATATCTTTGAAGATTCCTTTAATTCAACTTTCTTCTCAACTCACACACCAATCTTGGTAAGAAAGAGCCAGTTTCTCTTATTATTAATAACTGGCACCTTCCCATTTTGCAAAGACTAAATAAATCTTGGCCTCAATTCTCCTGGGACTGTTACTGTTGCCCATGAGAGAAGCAGTCAGGTCACTGATCAAGAAATCCTTCCAGGCTTGGAGAGCAAGAGCCCATGGGACTTATGATCTGGTGCAAAGGGGGAGCAAATCATTTTCTCTGCTGCCAGGTTTCTTATCTTTATATTTTGACATATTTTTAGTTTTGCAGAAAAGTTGCACAATAGGGCTGAGAGTTCCTGCATACCCTCATCCAAGCCCTGCTATGTTAACACCTTCCAAAGCATGGTGATCAAATCCAGGAAATGAGTGTTGATAGGAGGCTGCTAGACAAACTGTAGGAAGACCTTACTCAAGTCTCATGTTTTCCCACTATGTCCCATCTCTATCCCAGGATCCCACCTGGCATCTAGTTGTCAAGACTCCTTAGTCTCCTGTTTTGGTACAACTCCTCAGTCATCTTTGTCCTTCATGAACTTGACACTCTTTTGAAGAGCCCTGGTCAATTCCTTCTATAAGGTGTCTCTTGATTTGGGTTTGTCTGATGTTTTTTCATGATTAGACTGAGGTTACACGTTTTCAGCAGGCATACCATCCAAATGGTGTTGTGCCTTTCTCACTGCAATGTCCCCTCTCTGGGTTCATCATGTGGGACTAATTGTTGATGAGATTACCCTCAGTCCCTTGGGAAGGTTGTTGGGGTCCGCACTGTGCAGTGTCATTGTTAGAGGGGGGGATATTTGAGGTAATACAAATATTTTGTTGCTCCTTAAACTTTACCCCAGTAATTTTCACACCCATCAGTGGATCTTGCCTATGACAATTATTATGCCCCCTCCCAATCTCAAGCTTGAGAGCTTAAGAACATTGCTAATTTTCTATTTCCCTCATTCTTTATACCATTGTTAATTGGAATTCACCTGAAAGAAAGAGTTATTACTACTTCCCCACTTATTTACTTACTCAAGATTTTATTTTGTATCAATATGAACTTTCAGATACTTACTTGTTCAAAGAGTAAGATTCCATTATGTACTTGACTGCTTCATGTCATCCCTTGGGTTCAAATTCTGGTGCCCTGACTCCCTCCTGGCATGTGTGTAATTGATGCAAAATGGTCCTAAAGTCAGAGGCAGTCTTTTTTTTTACATTAGTTATTATTCCAACTGGTGCTCCATGCCAAAGGCACTGGACTTTTTCTAATATCTTAATATAATATCTTGCCAATTAATCTGGATTTAATGATTAAATTTTTAGTTATAAAAAGCTTGTTATTCATGTGAGGTTTTGCCAGGTTTTTGAGGGAATCAAATAAGTCCTTGACAAAGTATACGGGTTCATTAAGTGCTAATTGTTGATTATGGTTATTGCTCTGATCTCTCAGGAGGAACAGTAGCATTATAAATAGGACCACTCAGAAATATGCAAGCAGAAAAAAATTTTTCTGAATTTCATTCAGAAAAAAATTCCTCATTTATATATCAGGGAGAACCATAGAAAGTCACTCAGTCATGTTTAACTCTTTGGGACCCTATGGACTATAGCCTGCCAGGCTCCTTTGTCCATGGAATTCTCCAGGCAAAAATACTGGAGTGGCTAGCTAGTCCCTTCTCTAGGGGGATCTTCTCGACCCAAGGATCAAAGCCAGGTCTCCTGCACTGCAGGCAGATTCTTTACCATCTGAGCCTATATATACATATAATTTTGCTTTTAAGTGTTACATGGACCATCTTCAAACATGTCTCCTTTAAATGTTACTCCCCTCTCCCCTAAACTAACTCTATCACTAATCAAGTTATTCTTTTCATTGTTACCTTTGTGGAGAAGAATTAAGGGTGATTTTTGTCCTTGTCGCTTTCCTGAACATTTAAAGTTTTTATACAATGAACACATATTTTTTTCTATTATAATAAAATGTCATTAAAAGATTTTATAATGTAACCCTTAAGTCCTGCTTGAAATGAAGTAGAAATCTCACTTTGTTGAAAAGACAGGACACCTTTCCTATTCCGCTCCTTGTATTAAAATGCTCAGTTGTTTTCCCTTGGGCACACACACTTGTTTATTTATACATCAGAATGGTGTTAGGGAGATTATTTTGTTAGCTTATAACATACACACAATTGGATTCATCATTCTCCATTTGAAAGTAGTACCACCAGGAAAATGTGATCTGTTCAAATTTCCCCAATACAGTAAAGAATTTTAATTTACTTATGTTTTGGCTTTGAGAAACAGGATTGCTTGAACAAACTCCCTCCAGACCATGGAATGCTGTGGGCCAAGTATTGGATTAAATTCAACAAGCGCGTTTCCTTACCTAACTGTAATCGTATAGGCATATTAGCACTGCTTTAAAACAGTATTTGCTCACCAAGTTCTATTACTATCTTGAATGGCGTTTTAACCTAGACTGTTAATTCAGAAAACTCTTTCTACAGAAATAAACCTCGAAAGCATTGTTATTCAAGAAAACCACAGCTGCCCAGGCTGAATTCCAGGTGAGATGGAACGAACTAAGCGGCTGTGAGCAGTGTCCCTGATGGTTCCGGAAACCCTGAAGGGGCAAGGGAGGCCCTGGCCTGGGAAGGTTCCCCCCAGGGACCCAAATCCCACGGCCTCACAACTTCTAGTCCCTGAGCTGATCCAAGTCCCCAGAGCAATTGTTTGCATAGAATATCCCTCTGGTTAAAATTTCAAGGTTGTTTGCTTCTTTAATGAAACTGAGTGACCCTGTCCTGGGAGAAGGCTGGTGGGACAGAGAAGGTGGGGATGGTAGTGGTGATGGAGATACCTCTCACGGGAAAGATTCTGATGTTTGACATATTGATTATTTTGAACCGAAAACATTTGAGAAGCAGCAGGTTAAAGAAGGGCTCTGACCTCCTGCTTCCCACCTAAAAGCAGGTCATCAATTTCCAGTGATAAAGTGCCCTCTCCATACGAAGTGGAGAATATTTTTATTGCCTGAGACAGAGTCAACACCGAGATGGATCCGCACAAACAAATCTTACTAAAACTACCCTTATCTTCCATTTGTTTCCCTCATAGATTTATCTTCTTGCAATTCACTGCCCCTAGAAACATAAATTTCTTTCCCTTTGTCCTGTTTTCATACTCTTTCACTCTTCATTAAAAATGGTATAGAAGCTCTCAGGCCTAACCACTTCTTTGGGGTTTTCATTTTATTTCTGTGAGGCTCCCTCATGTGGATAAAAAATAAACCTTTATCTCCTCCTAATATGTTTTTATTTGTGTGTCTGTGTGAGGGGGGGGTGGTGGTGGTGTCAGTTTAATTTGCATTGTCCCAGGAACAGAACACAAGAGGGTGTGGAAAAGGATTTTTCCCCTCTTCTTACAAGATCTTTTTTTTTTTTCCTTACAGCATCTATTGATTCTTCTTTACCCACTTGAGTAAAGCTTGCTCACAGAGCCCCTGCAGCTCAGAGAAATTCGAGCTCTTTTCATTGTAAAAGTAAAAAGAAGAAAGCTCCATCTGTTAGTTTTGGGGGGGAGCTTAAGATTTAGACCGGTAGTTTAATGAGTAAATTAACCTTGTTTGGGATGATGAGCCCTTTTGAGAATCTGATGGAAGCTACAGATTCTCTTCCCAGAAGAACCCAGTTGTGTATAATGAGGATGGGTGGTCCCTCCTTACTGCATTCAAAGGCATTTCTTGCTAATTTATGGGAGATAATCAGGGAACACTCCCCAGGGCACTGTGGGCTTGGGAGGAGGACTCTAGCTGACACCTCATGTCTGGGTCCGTGGCTCCTCATATGTTGGTGCAGGCCTCAACCAGCAGTTCTTTAGAAACTTGAGATGTCCCTGCCATAGCTAAGGAGTGGTTATCAGTCCTTTTCAAAGGATCTCTTGTCTAAACAACATTTTTTAAAAAAAACTGAATTGTTGTGAACACTCCTCCCAGTAGGTAGAAGAGCAGAATTTGTTACTTCATCTTGCTTGCCCACTCCAAGATGTCTTGGGCAAGTGTCCTAGCCTCTTTGTTTCTCAGTTCTCTCATTTGTAAAATTGGGGTAATAATAGTATCATCAAATAGCATTGTTGGGAGGATCAGATAGGCTAGTATGTGTAAAACTCAAAACTGTCCCTGGTACCTGGTAAGTGTCATCTAAATAGCATTGATTTGATGGTCAATGGACTCAATGATTTCTAAGGTTCTTTCCTGCTCTAAAAATCAGAAAAGTTACCTCTGTATATTAATCTACTACCCTGTTGACATACTTTGTTTCACTTAATTCTCTAAATAATCCTGAGTTGGATTATATTGCCTTGTTAGAAGAGAGGAGGCTGAAGTTGAATAATTTGCCTAAGATCACAGTGATTGGTTCAGTCTCAAAGATGACACAGCCAATCTATCAGGGAAAAGAATCTGAAAAGAAATACACACACACATATAACTGAATCATTGTGCTGTACGCCTTAAAATAACATGATACTGTAAATCAGCTATGTGCTGTGTGCTAAGTCGCTTCAGTTGTGTCTGACTCTTTGCGATCCTACGGACTGTAGCCCACCAGGCTCCTCTGTCCATGGGATTCTCCAGGGAAAAATACTGGAGTGGCTTGCCATTCCCTTCTCCAGAGGTCCTTCCCGACCCAGGGATCAAACCCACATGTCCCACATCTCCTGCATTGGCAGGTAGATTTTTTACAATTGAGTCACTGGGGTAAAAGGAACAAATAATTCAGTCTAGAAATGCCCACATACAGGATGATTCTGATTATACCATATTCTTTAAAAGGTAAAATAATGGAGATAATAAAACACTGGTGGTTGTCATTGGAGGCAGAGGAGCAAGGGATGAACAGGCAGAGCTCAGGAAGTTTTTAGGGCAGTGAAACTATTCTGTATAACACTATCAGGATAAACATATACTTTAATACATTTGCCCAAACCCATAAAATGTACAGTGAAGTGCACTCTAAGGTAAACTGTGGATTTGGGGTGATGATAATGGATTAATGTTGGCTCCTCCTTGGTAACAAATGTACCATTCTGATAATGGGGGAAGCTATGAGTATAAGGGGGTAGAGGATTTATGAGAAATTTCCGTACCTTCTTCTCAATTGTTACAGGCCTAAAACTGCTCTAAAATATAAAGTCTTTAAAAAAAAAAATGACACAGCCAGAATGTTATGTCATTTAGCCCTAATCTCCCTAAATCACAGACTGTGAGAAGTTATTTTCAATACAGAGAATAAGGGGTTAGAACTTGAAGGAAAAAGAAAGCTTGTACATCAGTAAGGAAAGAGCAAGGAATTCAAAGTGTATCAAATGAGTGGACAGTGGACAGTAGAAGAAGAAATCTACAACATGACCAACACATCTGTGATAAATGCCCAGCCTCACTGACTATCAGCAAATTCAATTACAATGACAGTGGGAGGGTTTCCCTAGTGGTCCAGTAGTTAAGAATTCACTTTGCAATGCAAGGGATCTCAGGTCCAGGAAGATTCCACATGCCATGGGGCAACTGAGCTCATGCTAGAGCCTGTGGTCTGCAAAAGGAGAAGCCCACAGACCACAACTAGAGAAAGCCTGTGTGCAGCCACAAAGACCCACCACAGTAAAATAAACAAATAAATAAATCTTTAAAAATAACGACACTGAGAAACCATTGGATAAACCATTTGAAGTGCTGATGAGGACAGAGGGAAATGTGACTTGTCGCTACTAATTTCTCACTAGCTTTTAACTTCTCATATGACTGCTGTAAAGTTCCATGCTACTATTATTTCTGATTCTTTGTATGTATATTAATTAAGCTGTGTTAGGTAGCAAGGAATGGTAGAAGAGGAAAAACTTTATCTACCTTCTTAGTTTCTGTAGCTGCATTTTCAAATTAAACTGGCAAAAGACTGATTAACAGGAGGAAAAAGCACACACATTTTCTTTGATGTTAATTTAAATTTTTATGTGTACACAAAGGACTTTATAGAATAAAAGTAAGGACCCCAAGGGGTGCTTAGACCTGGAGGCATATGAGTCATTTTAACAGAGAGTGATAAATTTTGGAGATGCAACAAAATAAAGGAAAGGTGTTTAAGTTAGGCTTCCAGAGGTAGTAAATACATGGGAGAAACAGTGAAAGATAAGGGTTATTTAGTAAGACTTGTTTATGCAGACTTATCACCTCCATCTCTAGTAATAAAGGTGATTCTTCCCTCCTGGTATGGGAGAGGGGTACAGCTTCACGAACAGAAACTTCTGCCCTGTTTTTAGGTAGATAGAGGGAGGCTTGAGAGCTTTTCATATAGCTCCCGCTTCTCAACTGCCTTCAGTGCCAAATAATCCTTATGCCAAAGTGACATATGTTAGGGTGTTTTCTCCAGATTCTTCCCGGAACATAGCATCTGTCTAAAAATAGCACAAATACATTGATTGCTCCCTTAAAGAGAAGTGGAAAAGGAAGCAATCCCAAGGTTGGATTGACAACTTCCCATGTGCTTCAAGGCTCCAGGCTCATTCCAGCTCTGCTCCTCCATCAGTGTGTTAGCAATGGTCTTCTTTGGGATAAGACGGATGTACCAGCTCCAAACATCACAGCCTGAGTCACAAGGAAATTAGCAGGAAGTTTAAACTAGTCCCTGTAGATGTCTCCCTGCCTTTTCTTGGTCAGGGCTGTGACACACCACACCCTGTTCAGTAACTGACCAAGGCACCCTGGATGATCACGCCTGGCCATGACTCTTCCCCTGGGAGGAACCACACTCTAGGCCTCTGTTCCGAGGACATCCACAATGACTGTCACGATAGAAGATCTGTATTTTCCCTCTATGGAAGTTTAGGATTATCAATTCTCCCTGGTGTTCTGGGTGGAAATAGATAACTCTAAACCTCGTGTTCTTTAATTCAGCTTTGGCTAGAACATTTGGTTGAAGCAGAAGTATTCAATAAAAGAAACCTGGGTGAATGGGAATCCATTGACCTTTAAAATTTTTTCAGCTGTTTCTTCCTATGCTCTGCTGTGTGTGCATGCTCAGTCACGTCCGACTCTTTGTGACCCCACAGACTGGATGTAGCCCACCAGCCTCTTCTGTCCATGAAATTTTGCAGGCAAGAAAACTGGAGTGGGTTACCATTTCCTTCTCCATCTTTATTTCTATATCTTCACTTAATTAGATACTGTTCATCCTGGAATGACTTTCTAATTTTCTTCTATTTTCCATTTCTCCATCTTTCTTACCCTGATATTTCCTTAACTTTATCTTCCACTCCACCTACTGAACTTGCAAAAAAAATTAGGCTACTTTTTTGATCTCTGATAATTATTCTCAATTCACAGACGCAGAGTTTTCTCTACTATTTCTGATGATACCCAACCATAGAAATGTGAGTGTAAATAATACTTTACCTGATTATGTTTGGCTGGTTCATGTGTTTTGGACCCTCCCACAAAGGCAATTTTCCTCCATCTATTCATATTGAAGAGTCAGGTGCTGAGAAGCTGGCTGTTTGTGTGTGAAGGAGGCTGTGGCTGGTATCCCCAACAGGAGTGTTCCTGGCAGGAAGCCAGTTGTTTCACTCTACTTGTCAGCACATGGAGGTTTTTTTCTCCAACGAAGTACCCTCAGAGGGAGTGGCCTTGGGCAGTGACAGCCTGCCTGCCAGAATTCTAGAATGTACTGGTCAGGCCAACCAGTTACTCCTCTGAGGAAGGGCTTGTTGCCCCCAGCCGTCAGTTCCCTCAGGGTCTGTCTCAGTTGTAGCGAGCCCTTTACCTCAGGAGCAGCAGCCCTCCAATGCCTGACCAGGGAGAGAATCTGCTGTCTGTGACTGGACTATGAAGAGAACAGCCTGGCAGGGAGCTTCCGGGTCCTTCATAGTCCTAGGTTTAACTCTCTGTAGAAAGTGACCACTGTCTCCTTGGGGACTTGGTAAATGCTGAGTTCTCTTTTGCAAAACTTGTAGTAGCAACACTGTTGATGCTACTTTCCTTCAGGGCTCATATCCGCCCCTCTGTGACCCCTACAGCAAGTGCCGGTGGCCTCAGGAGCTTGTGCAGCGTGGGCAAGAATGTGTGGAGCAGCCCTCATTCAGGGGGGCAGGAGTGGGGCCACGAAGCAGCCTTCTGGCTCACCAAACAGTCAACTGGGAGGGTCCCAGCAGGACTGAGCCCCTGATGCCACCTGCTACCCTGTAGGTGCTCCTGGGGATCACCGCCCAGATTCACTGCTGTCACTTTAATCCTTATGTCAGGGTCTGTGTTTGGGGGAGCCCAAACTCAGCCACACTGAGTCAGTAGCTATTCAATGGGCACCAAGTTAGATGCCCTGCACAACTGGCTTGATGCTAGTCATGGACATCCATTCTGATTGGCTGTCGGTTGTGGGCATCCATTCCAAATGGCTATTGCTGGGATCATGGCTCTGTGCTTAGTCTGCTGGGTATCCTATCACCTCTGCCTGTGGAAGAGCCACATATCACCAGGAAGTTGCCTGTCTCACCTCAATTCACAGAAGGGAAAACTGAGGTTCCAAACGTTGCTTGAGGTCACAGAGCTAAGAAATCGAGAGTGTGTTATTGAAATTCCACCTTCTATTTCCAGGGTCCATTTTTGTTCTTGTTTTTTTAAATCTTTTAGCTGCCCTGTTTGTGGGATCTTATTCCCAGACCAGGAATTGAAAATGGGTCCCCTGCGATGGAAGCGTGGAGTCTTAATCACTGGAAGTCCCCAGTGCCCACTGTTCTTAATATGGAAGTCTGCTTTGATTCAGAAACAATATTCCATGAATATTAATAGTGTTCCCAAGACTCATTTATGAGTTATTTTTGATACACGAAAGAAAAAAAAATATAATAAACACCATCATTGAAGGAGAAAAAAAAAATCCCAAATTTAAAAGTAGAAAGTGGGACACAAAGTATGCTAACAGTTCAGTGGGACAAAAGAAAGTCATATTGGATTAGAAGGCCAGGGGGATTTGAGGGCCATTTTGGAAATTATTGTTTTCCAGGATTTGATCTTCCAGGGCTGTTTTTAGCCCAGTTTGGATTGCTGTGTGATAGAAAAGTCTAGCAAATAGAGTGAACAGAAGTCAAGAACAAGTTTCGGTGACATCCTGGCGGTAGGAAGAGAGGCAAGTCAGTTTCCCTCATTTCTTATCTGTTAGTAGATTTTATGGAGGTGCAAATGAGTTGCAATTTCTTGGAGAGCTTTGAGACATAATACTACAGATGTTAATAGTCTACAACCTTGGATGCTTTTAATCTAAGTCTTAGGGAGCAGAATAAGTGGGATACAATTGTGTCACCCTGACATATGTGCATACAAATGAAGACTGGTATTTCAGATCTTCTCGGTGCTTGATCTCTTCCCAAAATATTTGTTAAAGAGGCCTTTCAAATTTGAAAGCTCATCAAAATAACCCACTCATCTTTGAAACATAAATGCATTTGGGATTTGGTTTCTATGAAATTACTTAAGAAATGGCTGTGTGACTATTTCTGAAACAACATAAAAGAGGAAATACAGACAGTCAGTAAACTCTTTAGATGTTAAAGTGTATTTTTTCCTCTCTTTAACCAGACTCTGATTGAGAGAAAATAAAATTTCAAATATAAACATTCTCGAAATCAGAAAACTGTACACGTGAGCTGCTGAAAACTGGGTTTAAACCCAAATTTACACCCTCTTTTTGAACTTCTGACCACTGAAGATGGAAACGGAGTGAAGCTGTAGGACGCAGTGTGCAGATAGTCCACGGACCCCCCCGGAACACACTCGTGTGTTCTTAACGGTAGGTTATTTTGGGGGTAATTTTCCATTCATTTAATAAATGTTTACTGAAGAGCCTATTTAGTGTCACTTATGCCTCTGAAGGAAGAAGTTAAATATTAATAAAATGCTCCAGATGTAATTTATCTTTGGCATGAAAACCATCACTACGATAAAAGGTGACATTCTAGAAGCTTATAAAAATGGGATACTGAAACAAAAAAGTTGATAATTAACATAAATTTTATTTAAGTATTCAGAACTCATCTAATTTCTCATATCATCTTGGGAAACAAGGACTGTCTGCAGTAGCAGTTTCGCAGGCGGGTGGATGCCAGTACCACACAACCTAATTTAAAATAATCAAGTCCAGATGCCATTGCCAAAAAAGAGGTTTGCACCATTCACCGCTGTGACCTGGATCATATTTCAAAAGTGTCAAATCAAAGCTGTCCCACCAAAGCCTGATTTCTTAATGAATTCCTTATGTGTTTCATTTCTTGAATACAAAAAGTGGGGTATCTGTTGGGGAGTAAAATTCAAATTTACAAAAACAAAACCTGTGGGTGTGATCCATTGTGAAGCACATCCCTCACAGATGATCCCCTCACTGTAGAGCTATTTACTGCTTCAGTAAGATGCTTTTATTTAAAAAGCCACATCTGAGAGGCATCATAATATTCACAGAGAAAAGGGACTATGAACTGAAGGGAATCTCATTTAAATCTCAACATTAATGTCTTTAAAAAATGCAGACATTCTGTCATGTTAATCCAGTGTTATTAACAGCAAATTTTTTTTTAATTTTAACATTTCTATATCTTAAATACTTGACCTTTTTCTTGAAGAAAGATTCAAGCTAAGAGGGTGTTTTTGAGTCCGTACTTACTATGTTAAGTTGTCTGAATACTGAAGAGTAAGTTTTCTTCCTTTTGGAAAACAGAAAAGAATAATTGCTCCTTGAGGTGAATATATATATATATATATATATATAGTAGTGTCATCAGCTTTTAGAAAATAGCAGTCTCCCACCTCAGGCTACCAGTTCATTGTGGTCTTTTCTCAGAAAGATGAAGCCTAAAAGCCCTGAGAAGTACTTGTCCAAGAATTCAGGGAAATGGGGCTCTAGCTTATATATGCCTCCAGGACACTGAAATTAAAGTATGAAAACTCCATTTATTCATTCATTCAACCAATAATGATTACAGAATGCCCACTCTATACCAAGGCCCAGCAGTAGCTCTTGTAGCTATGCAATTTAAGTGGTTCATTCTGCTTTCCGTTTGCAAAATCTTTAATAGCATTTTCAGTTCCAGAACAAGAAAGTGTAGGTTCACTTATCCCTCATCCTCCTCACTGTCAAACAAATAAAGAGGCTGGAAATAATCCAATAGTCAAGAATAAAGGATTCTGAAAGCTGGAAAGGAGAGGTTGACTAGTTAGAGACCTCGGGACTGATGATGTGGTGAGTTCCTTTCTCTCTCATATGCCTCATATGGGGCCAGAGAGACCTGAAATCTGGAGACACTAATGTACATAGACATGCAAACAAACAAAGGCACTGGCCAAAGAATCAGAAAGGAGAAACCCAACAAAGCCAAAATGGGGTGGGGAGTGCTAACTCCTACTTCACAAGGGGGCACATCAGAGGTCTCCAATTGCCCTCAAAGCCACACTGGACTGACCAACCCCTTCTCCACCCCTTCCTCTGGGTACTGCTGAGTAGGCTGATCCACTGCAGGCAGCATCAGCACAGCCTAGCATGGCTCTGCCCTTCACCCAATGGCATGAGAAGATCCAGGCCCAATGGCTTCAGTCTCTCTACCTCCCTTGGCTGAAGGTGGCCAGTCACCTCTATGTGACCCAGGAAAGCAACTTTCACTCCTTTAGGCAGCACCTGCAGGGACTGAGCAAGAGCCACATAAATGCCAAAAGAATGAAGCAGACCAGAATAGAAGGTCAAGGGCTCTGAAAACTAAGTGGTCACTGGAACTATAGCCTACAAAGATAGACTAGAACCTAGATGGTAAACTTAAAAAGGGTGAATGTCTAATAAAACAGATTTAAAGAGCACTTAAAAGTCTCCTAATATAATAACCAAAATGTCTAGGATACAATAAAATTTTACTCATCATACCGAGAACCAGGAAACCAACACTTCTAATGACGAAAAAAAAACTCCAATATTGAAATGAGAAAAAAATGCCATTAATGAACTATTTGACAAGGATTTTAAATGTTGTAATAAGAATGCTTCCAATAAATAAATATGAATTCTCTCAAAACAAATGAAAAAAATAGAAAATCTCAGTAAAAAATAGAAACAACAAAAGACAGCCATATGAAAATTACAGAACTGAAAAATATAATAGCCAATATGAAAGAAAAAAAAAACAACCCTCAAAGGGTAAGCTCAATAGAAGAGTAGAGATGACAGTGGCTAGAATCTGAGAACCTGAAGGGAGGTCAACTGAATTCATAGAGTATTAATAAAACAAAAAAGATACTGAAAAAAATGACCAGTGCAGCAGGGGTCTGTGAAACAGATATGGAACTAAATATCTAATGAAAAAATAAAGACCAAAAAATCAATTAATTTAAAAAATCTTAAAAACAATCAGAGAGGAATGGTGTATTAACTCTGCAGGAAGACCAAATTAATGCCTCTCGATTTCTCATCTGAAACCATCAAGCCAGAACTTAGTAGCAGAACACTTTGCAGGAAATAAAAGGAAAAAACTAACAATGAATTCTATATCTGGCAATTATAGTATTTGATAGAACTATGAGAGATAAAATCAACAGGAACAAATAAATTTATAAATAAATAAATGAATGAATAAAATCAACACAGAAGACCATCAGCCTAGTGGATCTAACTGACACTTATAGAACACTGCACCCAACAATAGCAGAATACTCATTCTATTCAAGTGCTCATGGAACATTCATCATGACAACCATGTCCTTCCTAGGTCATACAACAAACCATAATGAATTTAAAAGAACTGAAATTATACAGAGTATGTTTTCTGTCCACAGGAAAATAAAATAAAAAGTCAACAATTGAAAGACAACAGAGAAATTTCCAAATACTTGGAAATTAATACACTTTAAATAATCCATGGGTCAAACAGGAAGTTTCAAAAGAAATTTTAAAATAAAAATTAAAAATTGTATAAGTGAAATAAAAATACAACATATCAAAGTTTGTACAGTTTATCTAAAGAAGGGCTGAGAGGGGAGATTTATAGCACTAAATCTTTACATTAGAAAAAAGACAATATATCAATAATATGAATTTCTAGCTCAAGAGACTGGAAAAGAAAAGAAGAAAGCAGAAGGAGCAAAACAAGCAAAAAGCAGAAGTCAGTGAAAATAAAAGCAAGAGAGAAAATTAATGAAACAAAAACTCATTTGTCAAAAAAATCAATAAAACTGGCAAACTTCTTGACAAAGATATAAAAAGAGATTATACAAATCACCAATGTCAACATGAAAGAAGGGTATCACAGTGGATCCTGCAGGCATTAAAATGATAACAAGTAAATACTACAAACAACTCAATCCTCATAAATTTGACAGCTTAGAAGACCAATTCCTTGAAAACCACATACTAGTAAAACTAAGCAAGATAAAATAGATATATAAATAGTCTTATAATCATTAAAGAAATAGAATTTGTAATACAGTTTCCTGGAAAAGAAATCCCTGGGTTTCAGATATTTTCAAATAGAGAATTTCTCCAAACATTTAAGGAATTAATACCAATTTTTATAAAATCTCTTTTGGTAAAGAGAAGAGGAGGGAACACTTTCCAACTCATTTTACAATCAATTACAAGGTAAATATGCCCACTACCACTGCCACCATTTAATCTTGTTTTAGAGATCCTGGACAATGCTATAATGAAAGAAAAAGAAATAAAAAGTATAATCTACCTAGAAAAAACAAAAGAATCAACAAGTGATTCAGCAAGTTTTCCAGATAAACTTACAAAAATCAATGCTTTCTCTACACCAGCAATAACTGACTAGAAAGATAATAAAAGTAAAATACAAATTACGATAACTAAAAGTAAAAAATATCTAGAAATTATCCAAGACACCAAAAATCCATCAATGGGAAAACTTAAAAACTCAAAGGAGATTGAAGATCTGAATAAATACAAAGACATCCAATTCTCTTAGATAGAACAATTCAATACTGTAAGATATTGATTCTTCCTAAATTAATCTATGAATGAAATGCAATATCAGACAATTCCACTTGGATATTTTGAGGAACTCAACTAAATCTATTTAAAAACATATATGAAGGAATAAAAACCTATGAATGGTGAATTCAATTTCAGAGAAAACAAAGGGTGAATGTGTCCTGTCAAATATTGATAGGCTAAAAGACTATAATTTAATAAAGACAGTGAAATTGGCATGAGAACAGATGAAAACACCAAAGGGCATAATAACGTAAAGACGGACACTTTTTTGAGACTTGTTTGAGACTTAATATAAGGGGACAACAATAGATTGCTTAGTGAATGATTTGGGAAGACAATCTCACCATATGAAGAAGAATAAAAACGAAACTGGGTTCCTATCTAATCCTGACTTCAGATGGATTAAAGACCTAAATATGAAAGATAAAGATCTGAAATCAGTGAAGAACTAAGAGTGTTGAAAAGTCCTTAACTAAACTTCAAAAGCACAAACTGTAAGGGAAAAAGAAATCAATAGCTTTCATTACATCAAAATGCAGGCAGCTAAGATATAGATGACAGTAATGCAACTGCATGAAAGTTTAAGGGTTTATTACTTGGCATAAACTAAGAACTCCCAGAATAAACAAGTTGAAGGTAGTAATTCAAATAGAGACATGAGGAAAAAATATGTAGAGAATATTTTCAAAATAGGAGATCTTAATGAAGGCTAATAAATGAGGAAATGGGGCATAACATTATTTAGACAAATGCTTGGTTCTCTAGAAGAAATAAAGCGGAAAAGGTTTAAGTGGACTGCCTCTTGAGAGTGTCGCTGAAGGTGGGAACAGCTGGGGTAGAAATCCTTCAATATAAATTGATTTTTAAGTTTTAAAAGAAAAAGAACTAATGTCAAATAGCCTCACCCATAACTTTCAAAAAGTTAAAGGAAATGTCTCACTTAGAGTAACCTAGTCAGTAATAATTACACTAAAAATGCTGCCTAAGAACAAAAAATTTTAAATAATTTCAAAAATGATGGCAACATACTGTTTATACAATAGAAGGATTTAACTAGGTAAGGATAAGTGTTTGACAAATAAACAGGTCTAATAAATCTTATATAGCAATTAAATATATCATGTTTTAAAGATATTTTTGGCATATTACAAGAACACAAAAATACATTGAGCAGAAAAAATTAGATTGCAAATGAAACAGGTACGACATGCAAAAGTTACAGTATATAGAAATCAGTTCAGTTCAGTCACTCAGTCGTGTCCAACTCTTTGCGACCCCATGGACTGCAGCATGCCAGGCTTCCCTGTCCATCACCAACTCCTGGAGCTTGCTCAAACTCATGTCCATCAAGTCAGTGATGCCATCCAACCATCTCATTCTCTGTTGTCCCCTTCAATCTTTCCCAGCATCAGGGTCTTTTCCAAGGAGTCAGTTCTTCACATCAGGCGGCCAAAATATTGGAGTTTCAGCTTCAGCATCAGTCCTTCCAATGAATATTCAGGACTGGTTTCCTTTAGGATTGACTGGTTTGATCTCCTTGCAGTCTAAAGGACTCTCAAGAGTTTTCTCCAACACCACAGTTCAAAAGCATCAGTTCTTTGGCACTCAGCTTTCTTTACAGTCCAACCGTCACATCCATACATGACTACTGGAAAAACCATAGCTTTGACTATAGAAGCTTTGATATAGAAATATAAACCAATAAATCTTTGGGGTGGGGCAATAAAACAATGGTAATTTATTCCCTAGCGTTGTGGAGGCCAGAGTCCAAAAGCAAGATGTTGGCAGGTCTGCATTCCCTCCAGACGCCCTGGGGGAAGATCACAAACTTCCGGCAGCTGTTGGTCATCCCTAGTATTCCTTGGCCTGTAGCTGCATCACTCTGATCTCTGCTTCTGTCTTCATGTCTTCTGTCTCATCTCCCCTGTGTCTCTCTTCTGAAGACACTTATCACTGGACTTAGGTACCTCCCCCGCCAACCCTTTTTCTCCTAAATAATTTGAAGCACGCACAGATTCCTGGAATTTGGATACAGAAGTCTTTTTCAAAAATTAATTTTTAAAATTGAAGTTTAGTTGATTTACAATTTTGTGTTAGTTTCAGGTGTATAGCACAGTGATTTTTAAACTAAATAAATCTTTTATTTCTAAAGTACTTTATAGTTTCCAAAGCATTTTCCTTTTGAATTTGAATTAATATCAGCTGAACATCACTCCAGACACCTTCTGTGGTGATAAATATGTATCAGTGAGATGGGCATCTAAGATCCTTAGGATCCTCAGACACATATCACCAAGAGAGAGAGCACAATGAAAATGTGATCTTGCATGAAAAGATGTGTGATTTGGTATATGGGCGCATAGATGTTAGAGCCCAAATACCTGGATTCTATCTAGATTCTACCTCTTTCTGGCTGTGTGATGATGAGCAAGTCAGTCCACATCTCTGTATCTCAACTTTCTCAACCATAAAACATGAAGTCAATAATCCCCAACCCACAAGGTTTCCTTGAGCATGAAAAAGAGGTTGGAACAGAATCTGGTACATTGTAGGCCTTCAGTTAACGATCACTGTTATCCTTGGTCTGACAACCAGAAGGCCAAGAAAGAGCCTCCTGGCCTTTCCAGGGTCTTTTCCCTGGTAAGGACAAGGAAAGAAGGAGGGGATGTTTTTGGGTCTGGGTTCTGTACACTCTAATGTGATTTTGTCACATGTTTTATTTATTTATAATATTTATTTATTTTCAGCTGCTCTGGGCCTTTGTCGCTTTGCATAGGCTTTTTCCAGTTGCAGCGAGAGGGAGCTACTCTAGTTCCGGTGCTCAGGCTTCTCAATGTGGTGGGTCTCTTGGGGCAGAGTGCAGGCTCTAGGCATGTGGGCTCAGCCATTGCGGCACACGGGCTTATCTGCTCTGTAGCAGGTGGAATCTTCCTTGACCAGGGATAGAACCCATGTCCCCTGCATTGGCAGGAGGATTCTTAATTCATTGTGCCACCAGGGAATTCCTTGTCAGATGTCTGAAGCAGAGATTCAGCCCTCATTTGAGGAGGCGTTTTACTCTGCCAGATCTCAGGCTGCTCCCTAAAGCTTCTGAGGATCCTGAGAAGTACCTCTCACTTCTTTTCAAGTTTTTTTGTGGGTGGTTGAGGGAAGTATAGCAGACAGTTAAAGAAGAATATTTTAATTTCCTGTCTAGCTTTTACCCATCTTTCCACCCTGCTCTCCTTTTCATTTTGTTAGGATGTTTTATTTACCTCATTTTCCTAGTGCTCTGGCACTGCATGGTACTCATTTAGTTCTAGAATCATCCTGTGAGGTAGGCAGAACTTGTAAGACTGTGGCCATACTACTGATGAGAAAGCCAACTATCATAGAGTAAAGCTGTTTGGTCAGGGTTGTACATGGCTATGACTTTCCAAGTGATGCTAGTAGTAAAGAACATGCCTGCCAATGCAGGAGACATAAGATACTCAGGTTCTATCCCTGGGTTGGGAAGATCCCCTGGAGGAGGGCATGGCAGTCCATTCCAGTATTCTTGCCTGGAGAATCCCATGACAGAGGAGCCTGGTGGGCTCTGGTCCATAGGGTCGCAGAGCTGGACATGACTGAAGCGATTTAGCATGCATGCACATATGTGCCTGTGAGGAAGAGCCAATATCATGAGTCTATACCAAGAGCTTACTGCTCTTGTCCTAGAATGTATTCACTCAATGTTTATTGTGTCAATGAGGATCTGGCTGCACTGATGCAGGGGGTGGGGGGGACAAAGATGAGTAAATATAGTTTTTTCCTGCAGACCTTCTAACCTAGCATGTTCAGAAGTGGTTTCCATTAACATAGCTGTGTGGAGCATTTGATGTCACCAGGCAGTTTGTACCCCAAACAATAAAGGTCTCTATCAACATGTTTGAAGGCAGTAGACGCAGACACAACCACTCTGATTTTAAAATATGGTAACCTGAATCTTACAGTCTTTTGGAAGAGAAAAAGTGCAAGAATGTCAAAGCATATTTTGAACTAGAGAAAGATAGGAGACTTGTTCTACCAGACAGGAACACATATCAGAAATCAATAATAGTTGCAGTGTTCTGATGTTGGCCAAGATAAGACAAACAAGCTCACAAAGCAGCTATTGATCCGTAGGAAGAAGTATTTGAAGGAGAAAGGACAACTTTCTTATAATTCTGGATTGAGGACACCTCTTTTTAGCAAGGCAAAATTTCTAGGCCATATGGAAGAGACTGGCAAATTTGACAGCATAAAAATTTGAAACAGCTGTAAAGAGAAAATAACACAAGAATAAGCAAGAAAAAAGAAAACTTGTCATATAGATACCTGATAAAACTATTTGCTGGTTTTTATACAAAGAAAGATTTTGCAAACACCTGGGCTCAAGATTCCAGTTCTAGAAGTCCACATCATGGAAATTCCAGAGGCACATTTTTACATGTCTGAGGATGTTCATTTCAACATTGTTTGCCATAGGAAAAAAATAAGAAATTTAAATGTCTACAAAAAGAAAACTAGTCAAATAAATTGTGATACATCCAAAATACAGAATACTCTGCCCAAAGTAAATGGAATGAGGTGCTGTTACAGAAAAATTCCTACCTTAAGTCAGAACAAGAACTATGCAGCTGGTCTGTGCTTTTAAAAATCCACTTGAATATAGATATACTTGCAAATAGAAATGGTTTCTGGAGGCTCTCCAACAAATTTTGAATAAAGTTACCCCTGGGGAGTGGAATTGGGTGGAAGTAGGATTTTCAAGTTTTATCTGTCATGCTTCCTTATTTTTTTGGATGTTTAATTGGAACATATAATCACTTGTGTAATTTAAAAAATGTAAACAACAAGAAAGCAAGGTTCCTCATCCCCAGGGATGAAGAATAAGGACTTTGCTTGTCCATTTAAGCTGGGGAGTCAGACAAGTCAGGAGGCCAGCCAGAAGCTAAGGGGCAGGAAACAGATGTGGAAGAACAGCAGGCCATGAGCACTCACAAATCCCCTTATTGCTCAGCTCTAAGCAGACTGTGTGTCGACTGCAAAGGGTGAATGAGGGTTTCCTCTTCACTTGAATGAAAGAAATCAAGAATATGGAAGAGGCAGATGTGACAGCCATATAGAATGATGTACCACCTGCAGGTCTGAGGCCCTGGAGCTATCCTAACTCAGCTCAGCTCAGCAGCAGCAGCGTCAGGATGCTCAGACAGAGACATCTCTGATCATCCCAGCTGAGGACTCAGGCCTGTCTGCATGAGGCAGCCTATTGGGAGGCCTGGCCTCCAGATCTCAGTTACAAGTTCTGAGCTTGTGAGCTGAGGAAGGGCTGAAATGCAAATACAAGTCTTTCTTAACTGGAAGGAGCTGGGAAACCAAACAACATACCATACTTAATCCGCCTTTCATTTTCAGTGCCATCAATGACAGAAGAAACACACTGGGAATTTGAACAGAGGGTCTCTCTCCAGCTCTAGTCGCCAGGATGGGTGGGGGACTCAGTTCCTCAGGCTTCTATCGGTCCCAGTGTGGGAGATGAGGGGTGGGCCTGCAACTGACTGCCAGATCTGGATTCTCAACAGAACATGTAGGAAGCTGGTTCTAAGCCATGCATGTGAATTAAGGCGGCAGAAATACTTTTCTTGGAAATCTCCAATATTTGGAGTGGCTTATGTAAACCAGTTGCAGGAAAAAAAAAATCACAGACCTGGAGGTTATGTGAGTCCCAAGTCCTTCTGGAATGACTTCCTACTGGACGACGTAAGAGGGAAGATAGGCAAAACTTTCTGCCAACTTGTCTCAATTATTATCATTAATAACAACATATATTTTGTACTCAGTACACATGAAGTGCAATTTAAAGTATTTGCATGGATTGTCTTACCTAATTCTCACATTGGTTCTATGGGCTGCGGCACAATTACTCTCATTTTACAGATGGAGAAACGCACAGTCAGTTTAAGTCACTGTCCGGGTTCACATGATGGCTGGTGGTGATGCTGGTCCTTCTAGGTGTCCAGACTCTGGGGCATCCTCTGCACTTTGCATGGAACCCTTGGCGGCCTCCTCAGATGTTGCAATCTGTGGAATAAATTTGAGAGGAAAAGGGGGCCTGAGGTGATGCATAGCATGGGGAGTGTCTCCAGGGAAATTCGTGGATGCCATTAAGCAGGGGAGAGATGGCTTGGGGCTTGGGGGAACAGAATCACCCGGAGGGTAAGTAGCAACAATCAGGGGACTGGAACCCAACCTTTGAAGCTTTCTGACTTGTGTGTTTTTATCAAAATAGTATACTAATTGGTGAGTCACATTCCCTGTGGGAAAGGTGTGCACAGGTAGTTCTTTCTGTGACGGAGGTCTCTCTGGAGCCAAAGAGAATTTTCCAACTTGGCTTGGGAAAGCACTGTGACAGCAGGAGGATTTAAGATAATTCAAACATAGTCCGTCAGCCCAACTCTATTTCATAAAGAACTCGTTCAGTGAGGAGTAGGGTCCTGTCCAAGGACTCATGGCTAATGAGCAGATAAGCTAGGACCAGACCATGTTCTGCTTTCAAATTAGCCTTGGGTTGCCTCCTGTTCTATTTTGGCATACTGTCCTCTGGTGCTGAGACCTGCCACCCCATCCACATCGTGGACTTCCAAATGTTCATCAGGGACAACACAGATAAGAACACATTTGCTGAAATGACTGGAAGAGTCAATTGATTAGTAATTATGTTCATTATCACAGATTTGTACTTGATTCAGTATTGCTGTTGTTCATTCACTAGGTTGTATCTGACTCTTTGTGACCCCATGGACTGCAGAACGCCAGGCTTCCCTGTCCTTCACCAACTCCTGAAGTTTGCTCAAACTCATGCCCCTTCAGTCAGTGATGCCATCCAACCATCTCATCCTCTGTCGCCTACTTCTCCTGCCCTCAACCTTTCCCAGCATCAGGGTCTTTTCCAATGAGTTGGCTTCGCATCGGGTGACCAGAGTATTGGAGCTTCAGCAACAGTCCTTCCTATGAATATTCGGGATTGATTTACTTTAGGATTGACTAGTTTGATCTCGATTCAACAGTTTCTAGTATAGCTGAGGGAGCTAAGATGGCGGAGGAATAGGACAGGGAGACCACTTTCTCACCCACAAATTCATCGAAAGAACATTTGAACGCTGAGCAAATAGTTTCTAGTATATTCAGAGATGTGTAACCATCACCACAATCCTATCTTAGAACATCTCCTGAACCTCACCCCCAGTTGCAGACAACCACTAACCACTTTTTATATCAGCTTTCTCTGGACATTGAATATGCATAGAATTACATAATTTCATGGTTGCCATCTGTTTTTTTCACTTATCAAAAAAACTTTGAGACTTTTTAATGCTAACTTGTTTTCCATTTTATGAATATACCACTTTCTGTTTATTCAATCATCAGCTGGCAGACA
The DNA here is from genome assembly GCF_023699985.2 of Odocoileus virginianus. Classification (NCBI taxonomy): domain Eukaryota; kingdom Metazoa; phylum Chordata; class Mammalia; order Artiodactyla; family Cervidae; genus Odocoileus; species Odocoileus virginianus. Next base: position 25,308,247 of record NC_069704.1, read on the forward strand.
TTTGGATTGATTTATGGCCATTACGAATAGTGCTTCCCAGGTGGTGCCAGTGGTTAAAAAAAAAAAAAAAAAAAAAAAAACCTGCCTGCCAATGCAGAAGATGTAAGAGATGCAGGTTTGATCCCTGGGTTGGGAAGATCCCCTGGAGGAGGGAACGGCTACCCATCCAGTATTCTTGCCTGGAAAATGAATGAACACAGGAACCTGGCAGGCTACAGTTCATAGGGTCACAAAGAGTTGGACATGACCGAAGTGACTGAGTGTGCACACACGCATGGCAAGTTTATGTTAAATTGAAGAAGCCGCCAAATTGTTTTCCAAAAATGTTGTGCCATTTTACCTTTCCACCAGCTATGTGTGGGGTTTCCAATTTTTCCATATCTTGCTGACATTTGGTATTATCTTTTTTATTATAGTCATTCTAGTGAGCGTGTAAAGGTATCTCATAGTTGTAATTTGCATTCCTCTGATGACGAATCAGACCAAATGTTTTCATGAGTTCAGATATTTGAATGTGTCTCTTGAATGTCTAGTCTTTCACCATTCTAAAATACTTTTTCATTTCTTATTTTGGAGTTGTGCTCTTTACATTCTTTATGGATACATATCTTTTCTTATATATGACTGGCAAATATTTTCTCACAGTCCGTGGCTTATCTTAAAGTCTTTCAAGCTGTCTTCTGAAGAGCAAATTAAACAAAAAAATTAATGAAGCTTAATTTACCTTTTTCTTTTATGGCTTATACTTTTGGTATTATATCTATGTTTGCCTAACCAAAGATTTGAAAGATTCCCTTCTGTGCTTTCTCTTAGAAGTTTTGTAGTTTTATCTTTATATTTAGGCCTATGGTCCATTTTTCCTAACCTGACTAAAAGTCCCACTTTTCATGAGCTGGAGTCTCCTATAGACAACAAAAAGGGAGTAGTCGTGTGTGGCTTCTTCCTCCCCTGGGGGTAAGCGCTGAGTGGGAATCTGCTCCAAAAGCTTTCCATGCTGCTCACCTAGTCACTGCCTTTCTAAACAGAGGACCACTGACAGAGCATTTCAGAACCCTCTCACTGTCTCTAAAACAGCAATTTGCATCCTGCTTTAGATTTGAGATATTGTTTCTTTTTCACTTGTTTTATATAATTTTTTTGTTTCTAATAGATATATATTTTTTTTTTTTGGTGTGTATTACTGGATTGTGGTCACTCTACAGCTTTAATTTAGACTTGTTTTTGGTTCATGTTGATGTGTTTCAAGGATTGAAATTAAATAATATGTGCTGCTCCATCATTTTTTTCCAGGAACTTCTAATCATTTTTTTAAAGAAGCAATAAAAATCTAGATATTGCAATCATCTTGACTTTGAAAGGTTACAATCTTAACCTGCTTATAAAAAGAACAGGTCTTGTATTTTTGTAGTCATAAGGGGCCAAGGCTTAAATCAGTATGAACCAATGGAACTTCTGATACTATATATTGAAGAAAGGCATTAAGGAATTAAAACACCCCCATAACACACATACACAATCACACACACAGACTACCACTCTAGGTCTGCAGAATTTAAAATTAAGAGACCATTCTGTTGAATATATTATATATGCAAATAGACTGATTATCAGGAATATAGGTTTATTTAATTAAAAAACAAAACAGAACAGATTCATCCCCAAGAGTACTGTTATCTTTTAAAGCAGCAGCAATCACAAGGCATATATGTACAAAATACCTCAAGCAAAATAGAAACTAAACATTAAAAAATATATGTTATCTAGAAAGATGTTGAGAACCATTTGTTAATATGAACATATACTATAAAAATGATATTTTCAATATAATTTTATTCCTTTCCCTTTAACAAGAGATGGAATAATAATGTAATATCTATGCACTATCTTGTGGCACATATCACAAACATTTATATCACCCAACTTGGTCTGCCAAAGAAAAAAACAGATAGCTAAAGCACGGATTAAAGATTTTACTTTCAGTGCTTTCACATCTTTTTTAGATATCTGGATTCATTAAGCTGAAAAGAAATAAAGGTCTCATTTTCTTTAGCTTAGAAAAAGCCCATGGTTATATGTCCCTAGGCAAACCCACTATACAAAAAAGAATACATTCAAGATATTCTAAAATATCAAGGACATGATTTCTATTTTGGGATAATCACAGTAACTCTCTTCAGAAAACAGATTAGAAGTCAACACAGAATAAATATAGAGGTCAATTATACTAAAATAAAATAGTATTTGATGTAAATTATTGCTCACTTAGGAAGTACAATGACTGTTCTCTGGTTAGGGATGCTAAGATTCAATGTTAGAAATGGTGCAACATCAGCATTTAGTGTATATAAAAATTCTTGGATTCAAATATATTATAATGAAAAGTTTATAATAATCACACAAAAGTGTTCCTTTATATATTAGCCACCACTGAGCTTCACATGACAAAGACTGAAAAAAATGTGGTTGGATTAGCTCTTCAGTACATTTTGTATCACATATGCTGAAGTGCCTCTAAGCTTTACCGGTGTAGACAATTTTGTCTAACTACTTAGACAAATAGTACTAAATATCACAATTTAAGTATCAGTTAGATGCTATCATTAGTTTTTCCTTTAAAAAAAAATTAGATTTTGGGTTTTTGGATGTTTTCCCTTAAAGAGTCACCAGCATCCATCTCGTAGTCACACAACACGTTGACATCCACACCGTCTAGAGACACCTTATCGGGTAACTGCAAGGCACCCTCTGCTCGCTCGGCCAGGATTCTGAGGCCTGAGTGTTGCGTGTTGAGTGGACACCAGGCCCCAGACTAAAGCAGCACAGTCTGGGCCACCTCGCTGATCGTGGACGCAGCTTTCTCCAGCTCCTCTTCTGTTTGTTCCACTGTGACCACAACCCTAATGCTGAGAAACCATAAAGGACACAAAAGACAGTCAAATCAGAGTCTACACAAAGGGTCAGTGGCCATCTGTTTTTGTGCATAAAGCTCTTCTACTGGAACAGGGCCTACTGTCCACAGCCACTTTCTCCCTGCCCTGGAAGGGCTGAGCTGTTGCAGGGACCCTGCGTCCTGCAAACGACAAGTACTGACTGCCACTTACAGGAGTGGCTGTTCCTCCTGGACTGCTAGTGATCTGGTCAAGGTAACCTTGCAGTGGGGCCCTGCTAGGGCCGACAGGAAACTCTATCTACTACTGTAGGTTCAAAGCAGGACGTCAACATTTCTCAAATTAATGAGTCTGCGGTTGTTCACAATTTTTATTCAGTAAGTCATAGAGAGTTCTACAATATTTTGATGCAAGGCAAAGGTTTTCAAGTTTTCAAGAAACTAAAGATAAGAAACATCAGCCTGATAGCTCAATGCTACCCCTGTGCCTCTTACCCCGCTCTGATATCTGCATCAGCCATTGGACACATATGTGCTGAGGTGGGCTGGGCTTGGAGTCCTGAGGGCACAAAATTAGGGTGGCCCCTGATCTCATGAAACACAGGCTCACAACTCGGGATGGTGTCATTGGAACAGAGAGGGTGGGATTTTCAGGGTGCTTTCCATTTGCTGCCGGAACAGTTTTCCACAATCCAGCCTGTGCTCCATGTCTGCACGGTGCTCTGACTCCATGTGCTCTTCTGGGTCTTTCCCAGCCTCCCCCAGGCTCCCTCTCCATGGTTCCTCTCAAACCTGTGCTGTGGGCTCCCCTGATGCACCTGTAGCTCTCCATAACCCTGCATTCCCTGCTGGAAGGCCTCATGCGCACCTCAGCTTGTCTGATACACTCAATTTTCCTGGTTTGACTTAAGCATCACCTGCTCTTGGAAGCCTGAGTCCCTCCCAGGCTAGAATTAACCACAGCCTCCTCCTCTGTGACCTGTGTCATAACCTCGAACACTCAATATTCTGTCCAACCTCCTTGGACTACCCTGGAAAGACTTAAGGGCAGAATAAGGATGTTTTGTTCAATGAACACTGATTTTATTTATTTTTTAAAATTAATTAATTTATTTTAATTGGAGGCTAATTACTTCACAATATTGTAGTGATTTTGCCATACACTGACATGAATCAGCCATGGGTGTACATGTGTTCCCCATCCTGAACCTCCCTCCCACCTCCCTATCCATTCAATGAAGACTGATTTTAAATCATGAGTCAAGGTACTCTCCATGGAGGGCTGCTCAAACCTCTCGATTTTCCCCACTGATGCTTTGTTTTTCCTTGGGAGTTTAATAAATGTTTGTCAGATTAAGTATCACACACAGTGCTTGGGCCAGAGGTGAGATGAAACCACCAACCAGACTGTGCCCTTCCCTGCAGGACTGTCCTTGTGGCAGAAACAGCTGCCACAGCATGGCGGCAGGTTGTCGCCGATGGGAACCTGGGCTGTCCCAGTTCCATCTTGGGATCACAGACGTTTCATTCACTAGGGTTCTGAGGGATTTTCAGTTAAAATAGGGAAACATCTAGTTTAAGAACAACAGGTGATACACTATTTTTTAATGATACATATTCTTCCTTATCCAATGATAATCTTTCAGAAAATTTCAAAACATAATATATTTCAAAACAGCTTGAAGTAGTAAACAAAATGATGCCTCAGGTCATATTTTAAAGTCTACTAACCTCGGAGGAGGGAGGTACTTTTCTTCTTTCTCCAAGTAGCGTGCCTGAGTTAACGCGATGCCTCTGTCCATGCACTGCATGAAAAAGGAATATACCTGTGACCTGAACTGCAGATGTGCATGGGTGCAAACTTGCTTCAGTCATGTCTGTGCGACCCTACAGATTGTAGCCCGCCAGGCTTCTCTGTCCACGGGATTCTCCAGACAAGAACCCTGAAGTGGGCTGCTGTGCCCTCCTCCAGGGGATCTTCTCTACTTAGGGATCCAAACCACATCTCTTGCCTCCTGCAGTGACAAGTGGGTTCTTTATCACTAACGCCACCTGGAAAGCCCAGACTGCAGACACTGGTCATTAAAACAGGAAGGTACACTGAAATGCCACCCTCAATAGAAGTTTTCATTCATTTTTCCAATTATAACTACCAGAAGACAAAATAACTACAAAGTCATCCTGAGGAACACCGTCTTACAGCTTCCTGCGATGACAGAGGTGTTTATCTGCACGTCCACGGCCAGCCAGGCACGTGCCTTTCAGCCACTGTGAGACACGCTAGTGCAAGTGTGGCACTCAGCTCTGAGTCTGACTTAATTCAAACAGCCATAGGTAACTAGGGATTACCGTTTTAAGGAAAGCAGACTTAGGACACGGGGAAACAGGACCAGCAAAGCCCTATAGGCTAACCAAGAGCTGGATTTAATAACGCCAGCAGAATCACTTCAGAAAGAAATTGCTCACAGGGAAATGGCAACCCATTCCAGTATTCTTGCTTGGAGAATACCATGGACAGAAGAGCCTGGTGGGCCACAGTCCACGGGGTCACAAAGAGTCGGACACACCTGAGCAACTAACACTTTCGAATGCTAGCAACACCTTTGATTCCCATGTGGTACACTTGGGCACGGTGCTACCAGGCACAGAAAAGTCTGGTAGCACCCATTTTTTGGACAGTTTTCCCATACATTAGCTATCTGTCAACAATTTTAAAAAATTAACTAATGCTATCAAAATAAGGAAAGCATAAAGTCAGACAAGGGTAATGATTTATAACTGTTTCTCTTTGGGGTGATGAAATGTTTTGGAATCAGATACTGTTTCCTGCACAACCCTGTGAAGATACTAAAAACCACTCAACAGGATATTTTAAAGGGTGACTTTTACAGGTGAATTGCATTTAAACAACAAAACCCAATCAGAGCAAGAGGTGCTATAAAGGAGAGAACAATCACAGCCAGCCTGTGGCAGCTATCAGCCTGAAGAGGAGCCACTCTATAAGCTGTGAAGGCAGGTTTTCCTCTGCGAGGACAAGATGGAAAACAACAGCAGGCAGTGACGTTTGCTAACTCTACATTCAGGAAGTGTACTTGGAAGAGTTAACTCCTTCTGCAAACATCTGGACCAGTTCTGCTTCCTGGTTAGTTAAGAAACATTATAAACCATAGCTCAGTTTGTAAAAAACAGTGTTTTGTCAAACAACTCAACAAAAACTTGGCAGAACCTCCTCTCAGTTCTACAAAGCTTAAAAAAGGGCTACGGTGTCATAATTCTCTTTTCTCTTTCAAATACGGAAAAGAAAAGGCAAAAAGGAACAAAGGCTTTTAAGACGGAAGCTGTGATGATGCAAAAACACTGTAAGAATTGCCTCTTCCTTCTTACAAATGCAGCTTTCACAGAGTACTCTGTTCCCTCCTCCAGAGCACCTGTTCTCTCCTCATTCGACTCTCAAGATGATTTCCCATAGACAGCCAGTATCGGTCGGGCCCACAGATACTACTTAGGGATCTGTGAACTGTCCACATGCTCACTTTTTCTGTTTGTTATGAAGATAAGCTACGTTAAGTAGAGTATGGAGTCAACTGATTCATGTGCCCTCTTCTGAGTCTCCCTCTGGAACAAAGTAGCAGTAAGACTAGCTGTTCCCACGAATGAGAAGAGGACAGAGGTGAGTCTGATCAGAACGGACACTCTGGCCCCTGGACAAGGCCCACATCCCATGACACAAAGTGTGTGTGGAGAAACATTACTATTACCCTGACGCCTGGCAGCATAGACTCAGGGCAGGAGGCTCAGGAAGGAACTGTCAGGACAAGCAGGACAAGGAAGCAGAGTGAGTCTGTTTTCATTCGCAAATACGTATGTATTCACCTAGTGACTGGATACTCACTTGATTTACTATTTCCTGCAGCAGTTTAACATCTCTTTCTCGACACCCAGTGGTCTCTTCCAGTTGCAGGTGCAATGCTGGAGAAATAGACTCCCCCACTACTTTTAGTCCAGGAATGCTGAAAGGGAAACACACACAGAAGCATAAATCCCCTTCCAAGCTCAGGTTGTGCTTATGCTTGTGCTGAGTTGCTCAGTCAAGTTCGACTCTTTGTGACCGCATGAACAGGTGATATACTACCAGGCTCCTCTGCCCGCCAGGCTCCTCTGCCATGGGGATTCTCCAGGCAAGAGTACTGGAGTGGGTTGCCATGTCCTCCTCAAGCTCAGGCTCCTCACATGTCAATAATCTAATGAACTCTGCATTAATGAATGTAACAGAAACTTGGAACTTTCATGGGAAACATCACGTGATGGGATTCTAGATCCGACAAAGCAAGGTAAAAATCATGCTCCGGGCAGTGCTTCCCAGTCTAGGACACCCTGCAGCGCGGTTGGGAAGACGGTTCCCTGTCTGGAGGGTCCCCCTGGGTTCACATTTCACAGAGAACACATACATCATCTCCAGCCTCCCACCAGGTGGTCTACATGCCTCACCCAGCTTGGCTGGGACCGCCCCCACCTCAGTGGGACACTCACAGGTCCCACTCGGGTCGTGGGCCTTGGTCTTGCAGCTTCCTCTCCTCATCGATTCTTCCCCGTTCTACTGCTAGTACCAGACACGCCTGGTCCTGGTCCACTGTCACTTCCCTGAGGGCCTCCCTCATCACCCACTTTAGGAAAGCACCTTCATTTTCTATTTTTTTTTTTTTCATGGACAACTTATAATAATTGATAATGTTGCTTTCTTATTTTCTACATCTTTAGTTCATAAATTACAGGAATGACTTCTGACATTGAAATTTTATATTTTGACCACCAGCAATGTTCAGGTTGTAAAGCTGCCTTCTTGTGTGCATGTTTTACTTGAATTACAATTATTTTCTTCTTTCTTAGGATTAACAGCACAGAAATCTGCTCTTTCTCAAGGAGAAAAAGACATTTCTTTAGGGGCGAAAGTCTGTATTTTCAAATGATTATTACAGATGTTATGAGAACTGCAGGCCATATTACTTAGTCAGGAATGGTATGATTTTTGAACTATCTCGAGGGACAGAAACTGTAATACACGCTATTTGAAACTGGGCTAAACATTTCAGATTGCTTTCATTGGAAAGATGTGCTTTGCTTTACTTGGAAAGATGTGCTTTGCCCTTAGACTAAAATGAACACAAAAAGCAGCTGGCAGCATACCCAACTCCTCAAATGTTTCAGGACTCACCACCTTTTCCTGAATGACTACCTGTGCCAAACAGCACCTGAGGCGGGGAGGCTGAGATCACCTGCCTTTCAAGCCACCCTTGAACATCATTGATTTATGTCTACTTTCTTTACGTGTAATACATCATGCTAGGATCTCTCAATAAACCAGGCTGCAGATTTGAATGGAACCTTAGACTCTAGGACTTCTAGAATACTGGGAAACCTTATAGATCAGTTGTTTTACTAATTACTAAGCAATATACTTTCAAAACCCATTTCCTAGGTGAATTTTGAATGTGTTAAACCTTATACAAAGAAGTATCAATTATTTTAGGTCATATACTTTCAAACAGAACTGAAAATATTACTTTTCAAATAGCATCTCCTATGAATAAAATGGCCTGGGTTTTCCTTGTTAACAACAAGGCACCTAAAAGCCCAATCAAGGTTATTATTTGATCAAATGGGCTCATTTCACATGTTGGGTGGAGCAAGCTGGTGGGAGAGGAATGAAACAAAATGCCCTCTTTCTGGCTGCCTGGATACTGATGCATTAAAGTTTAACTAAAACCAATGGATAGAGTTATAACTCGAGTTTAGAAACTTAGACTTTGTGTTTCAGAGCCTATTATACTTAAAAAATCTTTTTGGAGACCTTATTATCTACCATATTTTTTTACCAAATGGAAATCCTACACCCTGATGTTAAGTCCCAGGGACAGAACAATCAACAATTCAGACACAGTCTATCATGTGCTTATTGTGGGGAGAGCACTGGGCATGAATAACTATCTGTCAGAATTTAAGGACTTCAAGATTCCAGCAAGGACTCAAACTAGCAGAGACCGTTGACTTTCTCTACCAAATGCAGCCTCAGAGACGAGAGACGCAAATCTGTGATTAGAAGAGATTAAAAAAATTACTTAGAACTGAATGTTGGAAATACTGACTTTGAAAATGTTTATCTTTAAGATATTTACTGGAAAATAATAAAACCAATAAGCTAAATGTAAAAAGCTAAAAAAAGAATAAAATAAAAATTCAATGAAACAAGGAAGGTAGAAAAATAAGGGAAAAAAAGATCAATCAAAGAAAATAAAATCAAACTTAAAAAATGTGCTGGGCAAAAATCCTGGGAAAATATCATAAAACAAAAAATGACAGAAACAGAAAATAAAAGGAAAAAATAATACACACACAGGAAAGATAATCATAGACTACATGCCCAAACCAAAGGCCCCAACTCCAGAGAGCCTGACAGAAGAGTCTTGCTCAACTCTGAAGAAATAAATCATCAAGCCTGGTCTTATACAGTAGCTCCATAATACAAGACAGTAGAAAAACTGTCGATCATTTCAGGCTACCACAACACTGATTCCTAGGTTACATAAGGCTGTTGGAACCAAAGATTGTAGGCCCATTTAAATCACAAATATGGATGTAAAAATTCAAAATTTTAACAGTGAAGAAAAATATAATATAATCAAGTAGGGGTTTACTCAGGAATACAAGGATGTATTAACATCAAAAAATACAGTCATCCCTGTTAGTAACAGGCACATGCTGGGTAACGTGCAGGAGCAGAGGTGGGTTTCAGTAGCTCCAAGTGTGCATGAGAGGTGAGGGTGTGGAGAAGACTAAACAGTGGGGAAAAGGCTGACCACAAAGAGAGCAGAGCCACGGGCTAGTCACCAGAAGAGACTGTGGGGTCCTGGGAAGGAAAAGTTTAAGACAAGACGGGGCAGAGCTAATCAAATGACTCAGAAAATGGGAGAGACTGCAGAGAAAAGAGCGGAGACAATCAAAGGCACTCGGTTTTAAGAAAGAAGAGCTATGCTGAATGGATGAACACTTCTCTGGCTATAACACGAGAGAAGACTGGTTTGGATACCGGCACGTGTACAAGTTTGTGAGGGAAAATGAAGGAGTTCCCAAGTGAAAGCATGAGACAAGGCTGTCAGCTAAAAGTGGGTGGAGTGAGACAGAGGGTGAGGGATTTTAGAGAGAAGTGGGAAAGAGCTGGGAAAATGGAGGATTGGACTTAAACATATCAACACTGCTAGACAGAATAAAGGGCATCTGAGGCATGTGTTTATGAACTGGCAGTGACTCCAAGGTGCTGGGCTGAGCAGGTTTATTAATATTTCATAAACCAATGTAACTGGAAATAATAACAATATCTCTCTACCATAAATCATGCAAGAACTTTAGCTATGATCATAAAGTCAGATCCAGACTTTAATTATTTCTGCCCCTATATTATCTGGAACATCTGTGATCTGCTTATTTATCAACTGTCTTTTTCTTTTAGAAAAGCTTCTAGATTCCATATCTGGGAATAGGGATAGGACTTCCATGACTGAGAAGGCAGGTTTCACCTTGGAAAGGCAAAAAGAAATACCACAAGCAAGATGAGATAATTTTCTATAAGAGCCTGAGGATGTCACCAGCCTCAATTTTTCCGTCCTCAATTCTCAAGGAATTTTAAAGAACTACTCTTGTATAGTTAATATAAACAAAAACAAACAGAATACACATAAGGTTCACTTCATTTTCACTAGTTTAAGTAATTTAAAATAAAACAGTAATTTTCTAAAAAGTAACATGGACAGTATGAACCCACCATCATCTAATTATGTCCTTCTATCCCTACAGATGTGCAGAGATTCTCCAATGTTTATCAGTTATTTTGGAGGGTCATTTGTTCTGTTATTTGTTATTTTTCATCTTTATCTTTTGTACTGCTGTAATTATTTTACTAACGAGCTTGTTATCATTTTTAGAAAAACAAAGCTATGATTCTTTAAAACAATGGCAAAATGGATGTTCTGGATTCACACAAAGAGAAATTTGAATAAACTGTGTTTTTGGTTTCTTGGTTGCAATTTAGTCAAACTGATCCAGCCTATTAAATGCACTCAAAACCAAAGAGGTGACATTCAAAAATTTTCATGAGTTGTTTGAATGTGGTGAAGATAAACTTTGAGTTGGTTGAAAAGATATAAAACTCACCCTTGTAAAGCTTTATGAATTCGTTTGCACTTTTCCTTCAACACAGCAAAAATACCTGAATGAAACAAATACATTTGGTAGTACATTTGGAAAATTTGCTATTACTAATCTAAAAATGTTTTTAAAGACCCAGTTCATCAATTTATTTTAATTAATTAATTTTACTTTTGGCCATGCTGTGTGGCATGCAGGATATTAATTCCCCAACCAGGGATCGAAATCATGCCCCTGCAGTGACAGCACAGAGTCTTAACCACTGGACACCAAGGAAGTCCCCAGTTCATCAATTTCAATCGCTGCAAATCCTTCTGCCTACTAATGACACAGACAGCCGGTAACTTCTCTGAAGGTCCCCAACTTTCATCTCTGGCACATCTAGATGGCACCTTCTCACCCCACTTTCAGCAAAATCTGGGAGGTTTTCAACAACAAAACAATGGCTCTTTTCTTACCAAGGTTCTATAAATTATCTGGCTAAGAATAAAAGGGTACAAATCTGATTTCTGGACCCTAAAGAATTTGGGAAAACACAGATACTGTGTTAATGTTTATGATCTCTTTCTTGATACTTTTGCTTTCTTTTAAGGAAATTTCACAAGCTGAAATATCTGAGGAGATGAGAGTGGTGGGCTATCTGACAAGCAAGTATATGAATATGCACAGAGAAACATTCACTTTTCTGATTCTCTGAATTAAAAAATCAACGCTGAAACTTTAGAAATTTAGAAAATTTAAACTTTACAAAACCCAGGCCTGCTCTTGCATTTGTGCTTTATCCCTTAGTGAGGTGTTATCACAACCTAGAATCACATTTTAAATTGAGTCACCTGCCCATTAAGCAAGCTTTAGTGGTTGGTAAACCAGTTGGACTTTGGTACCAACTATGGTTCAAAGGCTGAAGGGGAAAACCAGACAATAGCTATAAAATTATATGTATCAAAAATTAGCATACTTCAGCAAATTTCTCAAATAAATAAGTAAGTAAGTAAATAACCTAAACAGTGACTGGCTCAGAGGTAACCCTCCTGTTTCCGGCATCTTTGCCCACCAAAGGAGCCAGCTCTGCTGTGGCTCTGGCTTTATCTCCAGAAACGAGAGACGTTCTATACCAAAACCCTGGGGCAGGGACAACTTCTTCACCACCATTCTTCCCATAGGTTGCCAGATAATCTAATTCTGAGCCAAAGCTTTGTCTAGGAAATAATTCCCTCCAACCAATTTCTCAAAAAAGCAAACCAGGAGCATGGCTAACATAACCTGTGCTATCTTTGATTTCCTGGGATTAAAGGTTATACCTGGATTCTCTTCCATGATGTTGAGAGCCTCAATCGCAGCAGCAGCTAACAGGGGAGGTAAGGAAGCTGAAAAGCAGTATCCCTGGCCAGAAAGTCGCTGAAAAGAAACAAGTTACAAAGCATACATTTGGTGGGGGGTGGGGGAGACAGAGAGGCTAAAAACTCTAAAGGCACTGAGTCTCCGTACCACCTACCAAATAGTGTGTACAACAGCTACGGTGGTACAACCCAGGCATGTGCAGACGTTATCATGCAACAAAAACAAAACTTTTTAAAAAGGGAAACAATTTCTAAATGTAAATATTTTGAGTGATTCTTTAAGAAATCTATCTCTAAATAAAAACTGTACGATAAACTAAGAATGAAATTTTGTAAAAACAGTTACATGTCTGGGTGATTCAAATGGAGCAGAAAGTTTCAGTTTTTGCTCTTTGTTTTTAAAAAGAACCCACCTGATGGTCAATCACGAAAGACCTGCCGCAGCAGAAACCCCCAATAGAAGCAAGTGAATTCTCCATGTTGGCACTGATAAGATCAATATCATCAATCTGCCAGAAAAGAGGGACAGTGGGAGTTACTTCTCAATTTAAAGAAAAGGAAAAAAAAAAAAAGGCCAATTCAAGCTTAGAGACAAAATTTCAGCAGTGATGATGTCAACATCTGGATTCAAACTACCTCTGTGAAAATAAAGGATAAGTCATACAAAATCAATTGTTAAAAGGACTTGTTGCTTCACAACCCAACTCTGAAAGTGTCTCATTTTATATATGCTTTTCTGCCATTTTGTCATGCACTGACAATTTACTCAGAGGATAAAAGATGAAATCTAAAGCTGTTTGATACTAAACGTATTCAGAGGCACAAGAAAAAATCAGTCCTTGCTAAAACAGTGGTCTCAGCTGGCCTTCTCCATAGAAGGTGCTCGACAGAAACAAAGAGGAATCTTTTGAGCATTTTTGCAATGTGTACTACATTCATCTTTTCCACCTTTCCTAAAACGAAATCAATGTATTCAAACAGGAAGACAACAGGTTCTTTGAATAAATGAACCAATTTGGGCATGGATAAACCTAATGTGCCCAGTGGACTCCTGAATACCCACCACCTGTTCAACTGCTCAGCACTCCTTGGGTCCTCATGTTCTGCTCCAGCCCCCAGCACCAAGTCCATCCTGTGTACGACAGCCATTCAGTAACTACTCACTGGTGGTCCTAACAACTGGTCAGATCACATATGGTGCTATTCTAAGTGTTCCACAGATCCAACAAGGAAACCTGCGCCCTCTTATTCTTCTTTATCCTTTCCTTATGTAAAATTTCAAACATATATGAAAGTATACAGAATTACCACCAGATTCCATAATTATCAACTTATGGACAAACCTGTTCTATGAACAGCCCCCTACTGCCCTCTTCATTTCTTTGGAGCAAATTTCGGACTTGTTTTCATCCATAAATATTTCAGTGAGCTTTTCTCAAAGATATGCACTCTTTCAGAAACATTATCAAATTAAAAAATGAAAAATTTCTTAATGTCAAACATTGAGGATTCAAGTATCTCTGTTTCACAGACCTTGTTCTCCATAGTATTTGTATGAATCAGGATCCAAATAAAGTCCATACATGCTGTCCTTTTACTCACACTCTTATAAACAGTATCTCTGAGACAATTGCTAAAGCAGTCAGAAAACCACAACAGTGAAGTTAGATGGTGCTTTCATCTTCTTTAAAACCTTCATGTCTTAAAAGCTGCTCTGGTCTAAATTTTACTTGAATGACATTTCCATTTTTCTTAAATTCTTTAGGGCATTTAGTTGCCAAATGTCAGTCTGTCTCTGAGGAACATGCTTCAGTCAACTTTCTGTGGTATTCATTCTGCTTTACATTTTTCTCTAGTTCTGTATAGGTAGAGGGATGCAAATATAATTGAAGGTGATTTTATGTTTCATAAGTTCAACTTTTTAACACAAGTTGTGAAAATTTTTATACACAAGATTTGGAGAAAAGCTTCTTTAACTGGACCACACAGTGGAGGGCAAGGACAGGCCATGGCAGTGGCGAGTGAAGACACGCTACAGCAGCGGTGAGCGAGGACAGATTACACAGCGGTGGGCAAGGGCAGGCTATGCAGTGGTGAGTGGTGACAGGTTGTGTAGATGGGCCCACGCTGCTTCTCCTTCCTGAAGATCTAGGTGCTCACACCACCAAGGGTGGGGCTACATGAAGCTTATTTTCCTTCAGCAAAAGAAAAACATGACATACTCCAGTTGTCTGGGACCTTGTGGGGCTTTTCTGTGAATCCCATGTTGGTAGTGTTTCTGATATTGTACATATAAAAACCATCCCCATACATACATATTACACAGAATATACAATTTTAAATATTAGAAAGGACATCTTTTCACTGCTATAATAAATATTTTCTAAGGACAACTTGAGGAATTCTTATTGATTTTAAGGAAAAAAGAAGGTAAATTTAACTGTTTCTAGAGAAGAGATACTGAAGGCTGGGATCAAATGCCACCTTGTAAACAGAACACCATTCTGGGATTAGCCACTCTGAGTTCACAGATTTCAAGGGAAGATGGGGCCTCTGGCGTGGCTGAGCTGTCCTCCACGGACCCAGTGAAAAAGTGCTGCACGTGCACGCTGATGAGGAGCGCTGTCTTCTATCCATGAAACCTGCCCAGCAGGATGGAACTGCATGGTTACTATGTGAGGGAATGTTCCAAAAAAGGAGAGCTTACATTGATTCCAAAGTGTTCCGTGACTCCTCGGCCATGCTCCCCCAGGACTCCAAATGAAAGGCTTTCCTCCAGAAAGATTCTTGCTTTATATTTATATTTTAACTTAACCTATGTGGTAAATAAACACAACTTTAAAATACTGATGATTAGCAGTGCACAGAACATATGGGTAAGAACAAAATTAAACCTAAAATAAAAAGGAAAGGAAAAAAACATACAGTTGATCCTCAGTACTGGTGCATTCATATTTGTGAAACTGCCAACTAGCTAAAACTTGTGACCCCAAATTAATACTTAAGGCACACTTGCAGAGTGGTGAAAACTGTGAGTCACCTGGAACACACTTTCCAGCCGAGCAAACAGGCTTCAGCTCATACGGTGAATAAGTGTCCTCTTCACGTCCTGTTAACTACCACATTTTTCACATTTTGTGCTTTTTGTTGGTGATTTTATTTAAAATGGACCCCGAGCACAGTGCTGAAGTCTTATCTAGTGTTCCTAAGTGCAAGAAGGCTATGATGTGCCTTATGAAAAAAAAAATGTGTCTTACATAAGCATCATTCAGGCCAGAGTTATAGTACTACTGGCCATGAGTTCAATGTGAATAGATCAACAATATATATTAAATAAGGTATCTTTTAACACAAACACATATAAAACAAGGTTATGTACTGAGCCATGGATGAAAACACTGTGATGAGAGGTCTGCAGAAAACTAACTTTGTATTTGTCCTAGGAGCAAAAGTTTAGTATTCGATAACTCGGTATTAGCAGCAAAGTAAACACACCCACAGGCTTCCCTGGTGGCTCAGAGAGTAAAGAATCTGCCTGTGACGCAGGAGACCCGGGTTTGATTCCTGGGTTGGGAAGATTCCCTGGAAAAGGCAATGGCAACCCACTCCAGTATTCTTGCCTAGAGTATTCCACAGACAGAGAAGCCCGGCTAGCTACAGTTCATGAGGTTGCAAATGACTGATAGACTAACACACACACGCGCTTCATAGATCAGAACTGCCATGAATAATGAAAATAACGAAATTTGGATGCTCTAAAATGATTCAATTTAACTCAAATAATACAGACAGCACAATGCCAATTTTTAAAAAAGGAACTGTTTAGACCTTATAAGTACAGACATGTAATATATCTGTCAAATATTGGTCTAATTATGCATTAAAACTTCTAGGGAAATGTTGTATACATTCTTCCCTCAGAGGCACTGTGCTTCAATTTAGATTCATTTTTTTTAATGCAGAAAAAGTTTTCATTAGTATGGTTTTTTAATCTTTTTTTTTTCTTCCCCTTTGCTTTCTGGCTTGTAGGAAAGTCCTTTCCCATCAAAGGTTTAGATGCATATTTATCTATATGTTCGTCTAATTATTTCATAAATTTTTGGGTGTATACATTGGGAAATGCACAAGTGTACAGTTTTTTTTTCTCTTTCTGATGTCTAATTGATTTACCCCTTTACAATATGTATGTGATCATTTTTACAGTTGAATTAAAATATAGTGATTATCAACCACTAGATTTTTATATATGTGACATGAGAAGTTGGGTCATAAATCCTTCCATGACTCAAGTAATCTTCCCTTGTGCCACAATCATACTTTTAATAATCAAATGTTAATTACTAAGATTTTTCCCACTGAGACTATAGAATTAATGCACAAAAATATATAAGACTCTCATATCATGAGTCTCTGATAATTTATTTTTTAACCATAATCATGCTAATCAATATCAAGTTGGGAAGGTATCCCCACAATGAATGAACCAATTGGGGGAGAATTACATTTTTTCAACACTGACTCTGTCCTATCCATTAATATGAGATATTATCAAATGAAATAGTTTCTAAAAACTATGTTTTAGAAAATGTTTAATAATATTATTATAGTACTGGTACACAAACAGACAAGTGTAACAAAACAGGAATCCCTTTGTCAAACCCTAATTTGTATCCTGTAATTTTACATACTCAATACTTACTGTTCCTACACTTTATATTTTTTCCATTGGCTGTATATCTGCCCATGAATACTGCTTTGTTAATATATTTCTGTAATATATGGTTCTAGTATTCTGTGGCCCACTCTTTCTCCCACATTATCCTATCAGTCTTTGACACAAAAGGAAGGAGAGAATAAGAAATCATCTCTTTTATTAACATTTAGGATGTATCTAGATTTCCTCAATAAATAGGGAAAAATTTAAAAATAAGATATGAAACTCTTAATTTTAAATCCTTATTCAATTGATGGACTCACAGATTCAGACTTTAATGGTCAAATGCAACAGTAGTTTACTACAGGAAAATCAGTGTAACATACTATACTAATAGATTGAAGGAAAATTACATGATTAACTTAACTGATGCAGAAAAAGCACCTGATAAAACCCAAATCCCGTATGAGAAAAGCGCTCAACAAATTAGAAAAAGGAGGAACTTCCTCAACTTGATTAAGGGCATTTATGGAAAACCCACAGCTAAAATCTACTCAATGGTGATGGCCTGAAAGCTTCCCCTTAAAGATTAGGAATGAGACAAGGATACACACTTCTGCCACTTAGAGTCAACACTGTACTGGAAGTTCTAGCCAGAGCATTAAGGCAAGAAAAGGAAGACAACCAGATTTGAAAGGAAGAAATAAAACTATCTCTGTCCACAGATGACATAATCTTAAATACAGAATGAGATCTGCAAAAATATTATTTCAGCTAATAAATAAGTTCAGCAAAAGCTGTACAAGACCAATACACAAGAGTCAGTAGTATTTCTGTAAGTAGCAATGAACAATTCAAAAAGGAAATTAAGAAAATAATCCCATCGATAACAGCATCAAAAAGAATAAAATACTTAGGGATACATTTAACCAAAGAGAGATAAGACCTTACAATAAAAACCACAAACAGTAATGAAAGAAATTGAAGAAAATAAAAATAAATGGAAACACATTCCTTGTTCATCAATGAAAAGACTTACTATCATTAAGATCTTAATACTTCCCAGAGCAATCTAAATATTCAATACAACACCTATAAAAAAATCTCAATGGCATTTTTTTACAGAAATGGAAAAGTTGATTTTAACATTTAAATGGAATCTCAAGGTACCCCAAATAACCAAAAGAATTTTGAAAAAGAACAAAAATGGAGAACTCACATGTCTTGATTTCAAAGCTTACCATAAATCTACATGTATTAAGCAATTAAGCATGGTGCTCACATAAGGCTAGATAGACAAATGGAACAGAACTGAGAGTCCAGAAAGGAACCTATATATTTATAGTCAGATGATTTTGAACAAGGGTGCCAAGACCATTCAATGGGAAAATAATAGTTTCTTCAACAAATGGTAGAGGGACAAACAGATAATCACATCCAAAAGAATGAAGTTGAACCCCTCTCTCACAGAATATACAAAGACAAGTAAGAACAGAAAGTTAGATATATTGGACTATGCCAGAATTAAAGACCTTTGTGCATTATAGGCCACCATCAAAGAAACAGAAAGACAATCTACAGAATGAGAGAAAATATTTGCAAATTACATTATCTGATAAGGGTTTAGTATCCAGAATACACAAACAACTTAACAAAAAAGACAAACCAATTGAAAACTCGGCAAAAGACTTCTATAGACATTTCTCCAAAGATCAACAAGTAGCCGACACAAGAAAAGAGGCTCAACATCATTAATCATTTAAGAAGCGATCCTGAGGGATCCTCTGGAGTGACAGAAATGTTCTATATCATGACTGCGGTGCTGGTGATACAGTAGTGTACACCTGTCAGAACACATCAAATCATACATTTGAAATAAGTGTATTTTATTACATATCCATTACACTTCAATAAAGTTGATTTTAAAAAACTCAGTCGTGATTACTCTTTAAAGGTCATGGTTGGCATTTATGTTAATCTACTTCCCTAATATGATCAGAATGTGCTTATGATACGTATTAAGCAAAGCAGTGTAGACATTATACATTAAAAGTGGTCATAAACAAAAGGTATAACTGCCAACTAGTCTGAATTCTCAAATAATTAATAAACATAGCTGCTCACCAATTCTGGAAGAGGGCAAACAGTTCCAGTATTCATATACAATCCTTCAACTATAATGAAACGTCGAGTTACACGAGCCTTGCGAGGATTCTTTAAAAGAAAAAAAAAAACGGACATTTTAAACTTTAGTAACTCCAAATACAAAAATTTGTTAGATGCTTTTTAGCACTTTCACCCTACAAGATTTATTCACCAAGATAAATAAACTGACTAAATTAATTTCAAGCTTTTTTGAGATCCTGTTACTATGAGATGAGAAACAGTGCTTTCTTCTCCCAGGTATGTTTTCAGGTCACATAGCCAATGAGGAGGCCTCACCCACAAATACAGACTGTTTAGAATCTGAGAATATTAAACAAAAATACCACCCTCCAAGCCCAGCATGACTGGAAAGGAACCCAAGGGAATCTTCTGGGGGAGAAGTGGATGTTTTATGTCATGATAGCAGGGTCAGGACACCTGGGCTACATGGGTATAACCACTGGTCAAAATTGGATCACTAGGATTTATGTATTTCAGTGTCTGTAAATTTTACCTAAAATAAGAACTATAATGATGATGACAATCATCATCATCTTCAGAGATGGGGTGGGGAGTCAGGTGAAGGTTCAGATGACACAAGAATGACAGAATTTTGAAAACAGAGCTGAGAGAAGGGCACAGGGGGCTTCACTATACTACTATTTCCTCTAAATGTGCCAGATCTTTTAATAATAAAAAGCTAAAAAACGGACAAACCTTGATCTCCCTTGTCAACCAAAAAACAAATGAAACCTCTACCTTCCTTATTCCTCAAAATTGAGTCAAGTAAAACTGACTATGGCTTCATCCAGTGATGTTCAAAGGTGGTGTAGTGGAGGGACTTTTTCAAATAACACATGCCTTTCCACACCCCACTGACATCAAGTCACTAATAAACCACTCCCACTGCTGAATCTGTTGATGTTTCAGGTATGCTGCACTGAAGGAAATGGCAACCCACTCCAGTGTTCTTGCCTGGAGAATCCCAGGGATGGGGGAGCCTGGTGGGCTGCCGTCTATGGGGTCACATAGAGTCAGACTCGACTGAAGCGACTTAGCAGCAGCACTGAAAAAATTTCATAGACAGAGTTTGCCATCACCTTTCTACTCAAAGGCTTCTTGCTTCCAAGCTTCTAATGAACAACTAGAAATTCAAATATCAGAGCTGTTCTTTAAGGTATATTGTAGAACCCACAGCTGTAATGTTCAAAAAAGTGTCTACTGAAGTACGCAAAAGTTTATATCATTCATTGAGTTTTCTTGGTCATCTTCACTCCGCCATTAACTCAAACATGAAGTCTGTGGGTCTCCTGGGAGGTCACAGGTGAGGACATGGGGGCATCCTGCTTCTCCTTGCCTTTTAAGAATGAAGTATCTTTCTTATGATCTTAAAATAATCAATGAAGGAATATTTTATTCCTGTAATATTCTTGGGAAATGGAAAAGTACAAAAAAGAATTTAACAAATGAGTTCATCACACCACACACTGATTAACTTACCTTGTTTAAGTCAGGATTTTGCTCCAATAGTCTTAGGATGTGAGTTTTAAAAATATTATTTGTGAACATTTTTACACTATTTAATACTATTTAAACCATGATTTTAATGGAGATTTACTATTTCACCTTATAGATACACCACAGATACTTAATTATTCCCACAGTGTTGGATTTACTTTGTTTCCCTCATTTGGTTTTTCCAGTTCACATTGTGAATATCGGTTGATCTTTGACACCATTTCTGATTATCTTACCTTCTAAAGACAGAACTCCAGAGGATACAGGTATTTAAGAATCCTGGAATATATGCGCCCATTTATCCTCTAGAAACGCTGTAACAACTGAAACTCTCATCAGAGCTATAGGAGAACTCTTTGTATCATCACACACATCAATGTGGCACTGATTATTACCATAAAAGTTTTCCCTAACTGGACAGGCAAAAACTTTCACCCTTATTTCTTTAATTGTTAGTGAGGTCAGACTGTTTTTTATTTGCTTAGTTGTTTGTATTTCTGTGAACTGCTGTTTTTAATCTACCTTTTTTTTTCCTTAAAGAAGGATTAATATGGGATAAGAGAACTCTAAAAGTAATGAAAAAAATGTATGAACCCCAATAGTTGGGAAATTTTTGACAAAAAAAGTTTGATCCAAATCCAGACTAAACTGCAATACTTTAACTCACTTTCAAAGTAAAAACAAGCATCTAAGTAGGAAATATATAAAAATTTAAATATGAAAATAAAACTTAAAAAGATTTCTAAAAATCAAAATGTAATTTAGAAAGCTTACTCTTGGCAGGAAAATATGGTATAAATTAACTAGTAAAAAGGTAAAAACTATAAAATGGAAATAAATTTGAAGATACTTCCTGGTTATTCATTTTTTGAAAGTTCCACAGATTGTAAATCTTATAAAATACATATACACAAAACTTGAATATGTTGTCTTCCAAATTTGTACAATGTTAACTTGGCAAAATAACTCTAGAGCAGACCAGTTCATCAGTCATACTTTCTATGGCGGTGTTCTTCAATACGGTAGCATTCTATTACTGAATCAGAATAAAGGGGAACAATGTTCCCTAACATCTATAGAGTTTTCTAAATTGTGTAATTATAAAACACAGCTTATAACACATCTATCACAGAATAGCAGAGTCTACGCATATTCATCACAAGAATGTGTATGATCATGTAGTGCTGCTCCTAGGCTATCAACTAAACAAAGACAACTGAATCCAAAAGAAATAAAACAAGTATCTAGAAAAATGGGAATTAACACAAAATTAAGAATGTGATGAGCATCTTTATCAGTTACTCTAGCAATGGATGAGTTGCAGCGGAAAAGTCCACTTGAAAGTGGTGTTTCAGACCAAGGATCTTGTGACCGGGTTACTAGTACATCTACATACAGTGGTTCCTTCTGCAGAACCACAAACCAGAACTACCTTTTCCATCCCTGTTGTCAGGGCCATAAATGCTAATTCTAACAGTGATGCTTTGAACACAGTTCCTCTATTTCTCCCTTTATCAGAACGACAAGGAGCAAGCTCCACTCCCCCAACTCCCTCCCTGCCTGAAGGAGCTAGGCAGGTGCTTGAGAACTGTAAACAGGCTGCAGGAGGGAAGGAAACCATGCTGGAGGCAGTTGCTTCCCATAGGAAGCAGTCACTCAGAGCTCTGGGATGAGGCTGGGGTCAGAAGAGTCTCACATAAATTCATAAATCAAGATACGCTGCGACTGTTTTTTCCATTGAACTGATACATGATTTATTCTGATATGAATAAGCCTATTTTAAATTCACTAGGTATACCCTGTTAACACAATAATGAATTCTGGTGTTATTTCCATAGAGTTGAGAATATATATCCCTCCATCTCCAAAAGTGCATGCAGTTTTTCTTTTTCTCTTTTTAGAAAGCTGCCTAGATACCCTTCTTCCAAATTTGCCACATATAATGATGACAATGATGAGGCAATTACTATCAGACTTGGCTTTCTAACCTGAGGTACATTTAATAAGCAAGAACACCCTTATTTAATACCCAAATGTGATCCACAGGCAAGTTTTCATGACAAATTACCATTTCATTTATAATTTAGCTGGTTAGAAAGCACTAAAGAACTGTATAATTTTCTTCAAAAGAATCATACCTTTTGATCTTCTATCTCTTGTTCTTTTAGTAGTCGCTCCAGGTCATCCATATCATTATGGTTAAATAGCTTAATGTCACTACGTGATGCCTGTAATCCCTTCTGAATAGCAAAGCAGGCAGCTTTATCTCTGCAAGAAAGACAGATCCACCAGACTGGGGTTTAAAGGGTCTTGTCAACATTCTCAGAAAAGGAATGCTTGCTTTTCCAAGTTGACCAACATCCACTTGTTAAACTGAACAGGGTAAATAGATAAAATATGTTTGAACATTAATACATCATTGTTGCACTTCACTCTGCACGTCTTTCCACCTAACTACCATACTGATTCTGTTCCAAGAAGCACACTCTTGCCATATTTTGACCTTTGAAAAATCAGCATGCATCTTACTGTATGGATGGCATATTAATTTATTCACAGTAATTTTGTCATTCTGAAAACTAAATGAAACACTGATGTATCTTATCATCAATAACATCTCTGATTTGACTGGCCATTACTCCATGAAAATGAATACTGGACTGTCGACTCTACATAACCCAGAGGAGAATGCTGAGTCATGTAGATTAAACTTCAGTACGATCTCCAAAACTGAGTTATTTGTGGTGAAAGGGTGGAATGTATTTTTTAAATTAAGTGTATCATTTAAAAGCTCAAACAAGACTTCTACTTCTGGGGAGAAAGGCATTATTAATTTTTCCTATTTTTCTCACTGGGTAAAACCAAAAATCCTGGACATTGTGCATAAAACAAATATTAGAAAATACTGAAAAATAAGAAAAAGCAGACAAGCAAGGGATGTAAGAAATGACACGAAACAAGTTCCTGGATTTTCCTGATTTGGAACTGATGCAGCAGGCAAACTGGAAATACCAACACACATAGACAAAAAAGGTCTGACAAAAGTCTGCTCTCTGTTGCCAAAAGGACAGGAAAGAGGGCAGCTCAGCAAATGATAACGTCTCTGTGTGTGTTTTTAGTCACTCAGTTATGTCCGACTCTTTGCAACCCCGTGAACTGCAGCCCGCCAAGCTCCTCTGCCTGTAGGGATTCTTCAGGCAAGAATACTGGAGTAGGTTGCCATGCCCTCCTCCAGGGGATCTTCCCAAACCAGGAATCGAACCCAGGTCACCTACACTGCAGGTGGATTCTTTACCTTCTAAGCCACCAGGGAGGCCCAGTAATGTCTCTATTGCAGCCAAATCAAGAACAACCTGGGCCTGTCCCCTCCACATCAGCAAAGGCTCAGGGGGGACCTAGACTCTAGCCCTTGCAAGGCCATAACAAGGCTCCCCAACATCCTCAAGGGAGTTGTCAGAGAAGACAACCAGGACGTGTATGTATCCCTACTGGACAGTAACGAGTGGCTCCCACTGTGAAGACCATGTGGAGAGACCCAACTTCCCACCCTCCTGCCTGAGAGGCTCTCTCCCCTCTGTGCTTAGGGTGTGTCAAGGGCGGCTCAGAGAGGAGGAGGACTCTAGTCAACAACCAGCAGAAATGAAAATAACCCATGTCAGTGTCAACGGAGGCCTGGTGGAGACCCAGTAATGAGGCAGCAGTGCCCCCTGCTCCTGTTGAAAGACTGTCAGAGAAACAATTAGAACATTTAAATAAAGCATAATATGAAACTGTTCAGGTTTTACCTGTCACACCAAGAACCAAAAAACATCAAATGGGAAAAAAAAGTCAACTAATGTAGGTACTGAGATGACAAAGCTGCCAGGATTATCTGCCAATGACTTCAGAGCAGTCACAAGGAAAATGCTTCAATGAGTAAATACCAACATGCTTGAAACAAATGAAGAAACAGGAAGTCTCATCAGAGAGAGGCAAGAAATAAAGAATCCTGTGGAGATGTTAGAATTGAAAAACAAAATAGTCAAGAGAAAAAGCATAGTGGATGAGCTCAAAATCAGAGAGCTAAAAAGAACAGTAGAAATCAAGTCAATGTAGATAGCAAAGAGAAAACAGACTAGAAAGAAAAGAACAGTGTCTCAGGGACCTGTGAGACTACAATAAAATATGCAACATTCAAATCTGTGGAGTTCCAAAGAAGAGAACCAAATAAGTACTTAAATAAATAATAGCTAAAAAAATCTCAACGTTGGCAAGAGGCTTAAACCAACAGATTAAAGAAGCTGAGTGAAATTCTTGCAGGTGAAACCAAACATATAAATGCCAATACAATTTTAGTCAAATTTCTGAAAACTAGTGACAAAGAAAAAATTCTTAAAAACAGCACGCAAAAAATGACATCTTACATATGAGGAAAAAAATTTGAATAACAGTACATTTCTCATCATAAACCATGAACACGAGAAAAAAGTGTCACAATGTATTTCAAATGCTTAAAGAAAAGACGCAACCAAGAATCCAAAACTAGCAAAAATATTCTTTAGTAATGAAGAGAAGATGATATTCTCAGTTGAAAAAAACTATGAAAATTTTTCTCAAGAGGACCTTCCGTAAATGAATGGCTAAGGAAAGCTCTCCGCACAGAAATAATAAATAAATAAAATAAAAGAATTGTACATTCTGATGAAGGAAGAAAGGACAAAGTAAAAAGTATGAACAAACACAGTAGGCTTTTCTTCTCATGAGTTTTCAAAATTATTTTTGGATGGTTAAAGTAAAAATTATAACACTATCTGTGGTTCTCAAGGTGTATACGAGAAATACTTAAAACAACCGTATTATAAAAAAAAGATATAAGTGATTGTATTATATAAACAAGATAAATAAAAATGGAACTCCCAAGGACATTCAATTAACCCTGAGGAAGGCAGGAAAAAGTAAGAAATGAAAAATAAAAATTGGCAGATCTAAGCTCTCAGATAGTTAGATAGCATTACCAATTCAATGGACATTAATCTGAGCAAACTCCATGAGACAGGGAAGGACACGGAAGCTAGGCATGCTGCAGTCCATGGGGCTGCAGAGTTGACACAACTTAGCAATCAAACAACAAGTTGTCATATACCAATGATTACATTAAGTGTAAATGGCTTAAATATACAATTTAAAGACAGAGACTGGCAGAGAGGATTAAACATACTGCCTATAAGAGAAATTGCCTTCAGATGTAATGAGATAGGTAGGTAGTAAGGGAATATGTATGTATGTTATGTACAATAATACAGGCAGTGAACGTATCTATTACATACAATAAATCTACCACACAAACATTCAAAAGGGAAAGCAGAGTGCCTGTGTTATTAACTGATAAAGATGACTCTGGAACAAAAAAAATTATCAGAGACAGAGAAAGGTATTCAGTTTAGTTCAGTTGCTTAGTCGTGTCCAATTCTCTGTGACCCCATGGACTGCAGCACACCAGGCCTCCCTCTCTATCATCAACTCCCAGAGTTTACTCAAATTCATGTTTACTGAGTCGGTGATGCCATCCAACCATTTCATCCTCTGTCCTCCCCTTCTCCTCCTGCCTTCAATCTTTCCCAGCATCAGGGTCTTAGCATCAGTTCTTCCAATGAACACCCAGGACTGATCTCCTTTAGGATGCACTGGTTGGATCTCCTTACAGTCCAAAGGACTCTCAAGAGTCTTCTCCAACACCACAGTTCAAAAGCATCAATTCTTCAGTGCTAGCTTTCTTTATAGTCCAACTCTCACATCAATACATGACCACTGAAAAAACCATAGCTTTGACTAGACGGACCTGTGTTGACAAAGCAATGTCTCTGCTTTCTAATATGCTGTCTAGGTTGGTCATAACTTTTCTTCCAAGGAGTGTCTTTTAATTTCATGGCTGCAGTCACCATCTGCAGTGAAATTTTGGAACCCCCCAAAATAAAGTCTGTCACTGTTTCTACTGTCTCCCCAACTATTTGTCATGAGGTGATGGGACCGGATGCCATGATCTTAGTTTTCTGAATGCTGAGTTTTAAACCAACTTTTCACTCTCCTCTTTCACTTTCATAAAGAGGCTCTTTAGTTCTTCACTGTCTGCCATAAGGGTGGTGTCATCTGTATATCTGAGGTTATTGATATTTCTCCTGGCAATCTTGATTCCAGCTTGGGCTTCCTCCAGCCCAGCATTTCTCATGATGTACTCTGCCTATAAGTTAAATAAGTAGGGTGACAATATACAGCCTTGACATACACCTTTCCCTATTTGGAACCAGTTTGTTGTTCCATGTCCAGTTCTAACTAACTGTTGAGCCATTATATAATAATAAAAAGGATTAATTAGTCAAGAAAACTTTTCCTAAATATGTACCAAATAACAGAGCTTACAAAAGGTTAAGAAACAAAAACTGATAAAAGTGAAAGAAGAAATAGACAAACCATAGCAACAGTTTGATAGAACTGTAGTAGTAGTAGTCTGATAGAACTTCCAAACAGAAAATCAGCAAGGATACAGAAGAACTCAATAACACCAATCAGGAAGATTTAATTGTCATTTACAGAACACTCCATTCAGCAGAATATTGTTTTCCTATTTAATGACAAAGCTTTCCTGGGAACTCAGATGGTAAAGAATCCACCTGTGATGCAGAAGACCTGGGTTCAATCCCTGGGTTGGAAAGATCCCCTGGAAGAGAGCGTGGCAACCCACTCCAGTATTCTTGCCTGGAGAACCCACATGGACAGAGGAGACTGGCAGGCTACAGTTCACGGGGTTCCAAAGAGTCAGACACGACTGAGCAGCTAAGCATAGCACAGCACATTTAATGATGACGGTCAAAAGTAATTTTCCTCAAAAGTTAAGTAAAATTTCATATGGAAATTATTTTTGTTTCACTGAAACTATGATATGTAGAAATACATCTTAAGAAGTTGACATGTAAAACTACCACTCTCTCTCTGAGTGGACTGTAAGATAGAAGTGGCAAATAAATGTTCTGTGGTTTCTTTTGGTTTTAATTTGCATATCATTGACTTTTAACAAATAATGATCAGTGTAACATTTGATCACTGCATACTATCATATGAAAAACCAAAATGCATAAGGAAGGAAATTAATCATGTGTCCTATCATGGAGTGATGTGTTCTCACTGTTGTCCTCATACAGGCTTTTCTATTTGCCAGAACATTCTTTTTTAAAGTGACTATGGAGCATATTCCAAGAGAGACCACATCACAGGCCACAAAAATAACAAATTTACACTTTCCAAAGGTTTGGAAACTAAACAACACAATAACCTATGGGTCAAAGAGAGTATTAAGGAAAATAAAATACAAGGAACTACATGAAAATGAAAATAAACACATCAAATTCATGGAACACAACTATAGCAGTGATGAGGTAAATTCATAACACTAACACATTAGGATGTGAATTAGATGTGACTGGTGATAGAAGCAAGGTCTGATGCTATAAAGAGCAATATTGCATAGGAACCTGGAATATTAGGTCCATGAATCAAGGCAAATTGGAAGTGGTTAAACAGGAGATGGCAAGAATGAATGTTGACATTCTAGGAATCAGCGAACTAAAATGGACTGGAATGTGTGAATTTAACTCAGATGACCATTATATCTACTACTGTGGGCAGGAATCCCTTAGAAGAAATGGAGTAGCCATCACGGTCACAAGAGTCTGAAACGTAGTACTTGGATGCAATCTCAAAAATGACAGAATGATCTTTGTTTGTTTCCAAGGCAAACCATTCAATATCACAGTAATCTAAGCCTATACCCCAACCAGTAACGCTGAAGAAGCTGAAGTTGAACAGTTCTATGAAGACCTACAAGACCTTTTAGAACTAACACCCAAAAAAGATGTCATTTTCATTATAGGGGACTGGAATGCAAAAGTAGGAAGTCAAGAAACACCTGGAGTAACAGGCAAATTTGGCCTTGGAGTACAGAATGAAGCAGGGCAAAGGCTAATAGAGTTCTGCCAAAAGAACGCACTGGTCCTAGCAAACACCCTCTTCCAACAACACAAAAGAAGACTCTACACATGGACATCACCAGATGGTCAACACTGAAATCAGATTGATTATATTCTTTGCACCCAAAGATGGAGAAGCTCTATACAGTCAGTAAAGACAAGACTGGGAGCTGACTGTGGCTCAGATCATGAACTCCTTACTGCCAAATTCAGACTTAAAGTGAAGAAAGTAGGGAAAACCACTAGAGCATTCATGTATGACCTAAATCAAATCCCTTATGACCACACAGTGGAAGTGAGAAATAGATTTAAGGGACTAGATCTGATAGAGTGCCTGATGAACTATGAACAGAGGTTCGTGACATTGTACAGGAGACAGGGATCAAGACCATCCCTATGGAGAAGAAATGCAAAAAGGCAAAATGGTTGTCTGAGGAGGCCTTACAGACAGCTGAGAAAAGAAGAGAAGCGAAAAGCAAAGGAGAAAAGCAAAGATACTCTTATTTGAATGCAGAGTTCCGAAGACTAGCAAAGAGATAAGAAAGCCTTCCTCAGTGATCAATGCAGAGAAACAGAGGAAAACAACAGAACGGGAAAGACTAGAGATCTCTTCAAGAAAATCAGAGATACCAAGGGACCATTTCATGCAAAGATGGGTTCGATAAAGGACAGAAATGGTATGGACCTAACAGAAGCAGAAGATATTAAGAAGAGGTGGCAATAATACACAGAAGAACTGTACAAAAAAGATCTTCACGACCCAGATAATCATGATGGTGTGATCACTCACCTAGAGCCAGATATCCTGGAATGTGAAGTCAAGTGGGCCTTAGGAAGCATCACTACGAACAAAGCTAGTGGAGGTGATGGAATTCCAGTTGAGCTATTTCAAATCCTGAAAGATGATGCTGTGAAAGTGCTGCACTCAACATGCCAGATAATTCGGAAAACTCAGCAGTGGCCACAGGACTAGAAAAGGTCAGTTTTCATTCCAATCCCAAAGAAAAACAATCCCAAAGAATGCTCAAACTACCGCATAATTGCACTCATCTCATATGCTGGTAAAGTAATGCTCAAAATTCTCCAAGCCAAGCTTCAGCAATACATGAACCGTGAACTTCCAGATGTTCAAGCTGGTTTTAGAAAAGGCAGAGGAACCAGAGATCAAAGTGCCAACATCCGCGAGATCATTGAAAAAGGAATAGAGTTCCAAAAGAACATCTATTCCTGCTTTACTGACTATGTCAAAGCCTTTGACTGTGTGGATCACAATAAACCATGGAAAATTCTGAAGTAGACGGGCATACCAGACCACCTGACCTGCCTCTTGAGAAACTTGTATGCAGGTCAGGAAGCAACAGTTAGAACTGGACATGGAACAACAGACTGGTTCCAATTAGGGAAAGGAGTATGCCAAGGCTGTATATTGTCACTCTGCTTATTTAACTTATAGGCAGAGTACATCATGAGAAATGCTGGGCTGGATGAAGCACAAGCTGGAATCAAGATTGCCAGGAGAAATATCAATAACGTCAGATATGCAGATGACACCACCCTTATGGCAGTCAGTGAAGAGGAACTAAAAAGCCTCTTGATGAAAGTGAAAGAGGAGAGTGAAAAAATTGGCTTAAAGCTCAACATTCAGAAAACTAAGATCATGGCATCTGGTCCCATCACTTCATGGGAAATAGATGGGGAAACAGTGGAAACGGTGACAGACTTTATTTTTGGGGACTTCAGAGTCACTGCAGAGAGTGATTGCAGCCATGAAATTAAGAAACGCTTACTCCTTGGAAGGAAAGTTATGACCAACCTAGATAGCATATTAAAAAGCAGAGACATTACTTTGCCAACAAAGGTCCGTCTAGTCAAGGCTATGGTTTTTCCAGTGGTCATGTATTGATATGAGAGTTGGACTGTGAAGAAAGCTGAGCCCTGAAGAATTGATGCTTTTGAACTGTGGTGTTGGAGAAGACTCTTGAGAGTCCCTTGGACTGCAAGGAGATCTAACCAGTCCACTCTTAAGGAGATCAGTCCTGGGTGTTCATTGAAAGGACTGATGCTGAAGCTGAAACTCCAATACTTTGGCCACCTCATGCGAAGAGTTTACTTATTGGAAAAGACCCTGATGCTGGGAGGGATTGGGGGCAGGAGGAGAAGGGGACGACAGAGGATGAGATGGCTGGATGGCATCACCGACTCGGTGGACATGAGTCTGAGTAAATTCCGGGAGTTGGTCAAGGACAGGGAGGCCTGGTGTGCTGCGATTCATGGGGCCGCAAAGAGTTGGACACGACTCAGCGACTGAACTGAACTGAACACATTAGAAAAAAAGAAAAGCCTCAAATTAGTAATTGCAGTTCTCTCCTCAAGAACCTAGAAAGAACAAGATAAACTGAAAATGAGGAGATAAGAAATACAACAGCAATCAGCAGAAATGAAAACAAAAATACACTGTACCAAAAATCTATGAAACAGAGTTGATTTTTAAAAAAAAAAAAAAAAAGATCAATAGAATTAACAAATCTCTAGCAAAAATGACAAAAAAGAGAATAGACAGAAATACCAATCAGGAAGGAAATGGGCTTCTAGACATTCAAAGGACAATAAAGGAATACCACATTAGAAGGTAATAAAGGAATACCACAAAGTATGCTATACATACAAATTTGATTATTCAGAAGAAATGGACCAATTACTTGAAAAACACTAACTACTTCATCTTACTTAATTTTTAAATAGCCTTATAAGTACTAAGGAAATCAAATTCATAATTAAAATACCTCTAAAACAAAACAAAACAAAAACAAAAAAACTCCAGGCTCAGCTGTTTTTACTGGAGAATTCTAACAAATGCTTACAGAATTTCTCCAGAAAATACTAGAAGAGGAGAGAACACTTTCAAATTGACCTCATAAAGTATTATTCTGATGCCAAGACTGCTGCTGCTGCTGCTAAGTCGCTTCAGTCATGTCTGACTCTGTGAGACCCCATAGACAGCAGCCCACCAAGTTCCTCCATCCCTGGGATTCTCCAGGCAAGAACACTAGAGTGGGTTGCCATTTCCTTCTCCAATGCATGCATGCATGCTAAGTTGCTTCAGTCGTGTCTGACTCTGTGCAACCCCATAGATAGCAGCCCACCAGGCTGTTCACAGGATTCTCCAGGCAAGAATACTGGAGTAGGCTGCCGTTTCCTTCTCCAACGCCAAGACTAACAAAGTCTAAAAATAGTTAAGTATGGCTAGTCATCAGGGAAATATAAACTAAAAGCACAATGTGATATCTTTATACACCTACAGAATGGCTAAAACAAAAAATAGTGACAATACCAAATGCTTCTGAGGATGCTGGAGAAACTAGATCGCTTATATACTGTTGACAGAAATGTGAAATAATACAGCCAATCTGAAAAGTTTGGCAATTTCTTAAAAAGTGAAATGTGTGACACTGCATGACCAGCAACTGTACTCTTTCGTCTATATTGCAAATAAAAACTTAAGCTCACAGAGAAACCTGTACATGAATATTTATTGCATCTTTACTTGTAATAGCCCCAAACTAAAAACAACTCTGATGTCCTTAAGAAGTGAATGATTCAACAAACTTTGGTGTATCCATACCATGGAATGTGGCTCAGCAATCAAAAGGAACTCCTGTTTTACACAATAATTGTGGAGAATCTCTGGAAAATTCATTCAAAATGAAAAAGGCAATCCTCAAATATTACCTACTATGTGATTACATATAGTAGGTGACCAGCAATTTAGCACAGCAATCTTGAAATGATGAAACTACAGAGACAGAAGAGAGTAGTGGCTGCCAGGGGCTCAAGAGAAAGCAGGGTGGAAGGGACCCAGCAGTGACACCGCCAGGGGCTATCTTGCCTTTACCAGCATCTACATTCCAGTGTGAAACTGTATTACAGTTCTGCAAGAGGTGACCTTTGGGGAAGACTAGGTAAAAGGTCCAGAAAATCTCTACATTTCTTACAGGTGTATGTAAAGCCACAATATATCAACATAAAGCATTTCATTAGAAAAGGGTACATAAAGTAACAAAGATAAAGTAACAAGGAAAGACTTAAGTATATCAACAGCCATTGCTCTGAGATCTGTAGGCAAAGCATTATCACGGTTTACTACAGAAGAAAGAAAATAAAACCTCGGGCATATTGCCTATGCCTAGTGAAATTATCAAAAACAATTCATTAAACCATTTACTAAATATCATTTTTACCTCCAGTGTTCCTACCTAGATTTCAGGTGGAATCTTTAAAATTATGTACAAGGAAATAATTAAGTTGGCTAATGATGTACTACAAATTTAAGTTCTAAGACACCAGGCATAAGACTTGAAAGTGAATTTAGACTAGGTTTCCCAACTAAATCAAAAGGACAATATAGTATTTATTATCTGACAATGGAAGCATACAAGTTCAACTGTTTAACTGTAAGCTTTTTCTGAACTTTAAACTCAAAACGGAATTTATGGGGTGGTACTTGTACAAAGCAATACTGGATGACACTGTAGTTGTAACTATGCTTTATTAAAAATCTAGCCCCTAACTGGGGACTTTCTTAACTCACAAGGACACAATGCTGTCAGGAGCTGCATAGGGAAGGCAGAGGGCTGGCCCCTTCCTGCAGAAGTTTGACCTTCTCAACGTCAAAAAAAAAAAAAAAAAATCAATATTTTAGGTAGATGATCTCTAACAGAGGCATTCTCTAGAAAGGCCAACATTATTTCCAAAGGAATTTTGATGAGAAATGTAGGTAAAGGTTACTTACACAAACACAATGTCCCCTCTCTTAGAGTAAGCAGGAATAGCACTAGCTATAGTGGCAAATCCATATGAGTATATTATGGCTTCTTCTGTCTTCATAAATTTTGCCAGGCGGTCTTCTAAATCCAAGTGCACATCTAGATCAAGAGTAAAAAGTTAAACGGTTAAAAGGTCTTTTAATTCTTTCTCTTTGACTAAAGAAGAAATAACATAGGCAGTTTAGTTATTAATAGTCACCTTGTGGTCAAATGTAATTGTTTTTAGTTGTAAGTTACACAATATCTACTAAGATAATTCCAGGCCCAAACTATTTCTATATTCTGTGAACTGAGTCAGCTACTCATTTGTCCATAAATGTATGACTGAGATGGCTCTGACTCTTGGTTTTGCTTTCGTATCACTCTAGCAGTAAGAATTCAAGTCCCTGTCACTTTGCCTGCTTTAACTTCTCTCAATCAACAATGCTGAGGTGTTATCAATGTACAATGGTAATTTATTAATGCCTTTTTGCATATTAGCAGAAGTGACCAAACCAGGCATTAAGACAACTGTCAACCAGCTTTTAAAAGGAAAAGAATGAAAAAAGCAAAGTAGTTAAAAAGAACTCCATACACTCTGCACTGACAGGGAGACTTTCTCAACTATGGAGGTCACTCTGCTGACAGTTTGTGTCAGCATTTACTGGTGGCACCTTCCATCACACTGTAGGACTGAATTTCTGTCTGAATTTTCTTTTTAAGAGCACTGGTGAATTCAAATGTAGAGTACAAAGAGAAATATGGTCCTTTTACGGAAGCAGCTTAGGAAGAATGTTGGTATAATCATAGAGATAAATTGTATTAAACTGTTTTTTTTCTTCTCTCTTACATCATGGTTCCATATAGCCTTTCACCTTCCCAGGCCCTCGGATGAAAAGACCAGCGATATCTGGAATAAACAGTATACTGACTGGCTTTGAACTGGAAAACTTTTTAAGGTGTCTTGAAGCATTACCCAAGAGCGGAAAAATTTTTTCAACTTCCTTTAGCTCTTTTAACTACAGCAGGACCCAAGCCTGGAGAACCAGATCAGCGTTTTACCCACGCCCTGTGCAAGAAGAACTCAGAAGCGCATACAGGGAACATGCAGACAGGCCCCTCTAGCCTTGTAGTTTCAAGAGGAAGAGGCGGCGCTCAGAGGAGTAAAGGCAGGCTTTCAGACAGAGCCGGGGCACCTCCACTGAGGGAACTCGGAGTGTGGGCAGTGGCAGAGGACCTAGATGTTCTCAAGCAAGGGCTGGTGAAGAAGGCTGACAGCCCAGCAGAACCCTCCCTTCAGCCTAGATGGTGAGGACCTGTAGGTGGGAGCATTGCACACCAAGAGATCCCTTCAGCATCAGCCTTCCCTGCGGTATGCTCCCCCCACCAGAGGCATTCCTAGTGAGAAAGTGGAGAGGGAAAAGACCTGAAGGACTGAGAGATACAAAAGAAACAACTTAATCCAGCTAAACAAAGCTAGACTCTGAGTGGATTAAATATTTCCACAGTAAGGGACAGGGACCTAGTTAATTATAAAGCTTCCATCACCTTCCAGGTAGGGGTAAGTTCAGCAATAGGAATAAACAACTTTTTAGAACATTTGACTAAAGTGTGTAAACTCTGTAAACCCACTTACTGATATATCAGAGGCAAGTTGATGCCTTTTAATTAATGAGACAAAATTGAGAATTATAAAAGATACAACTTCACAAAGGACTACATTTTTAAAAGGAGATGAGGGCTAACAATCTCAGTTAATTCAGTTGTAGTAAGTATCACATAAAGATACTCTGATAAGCAATGGGTCAGGGAGAAACACAGGGCTCCTGCCACTTGACAAAGTGAGACAGCTAAGAGAGGCATCTGGCAGTTCTCAATGGAGAACTCTGAGTCTACAGGGCAGACAAAAGACTAAGCTGTGCCTTCGGTCTCCTGGTCTGAAGCATTTGGGTCCCTTCTACACTCAGAACTGCAACACCTCCATAGTGACTTCTGACTAAAGGCAGAGGTCCCTCAATCATGAACTAAAGGCTGCAGGGGTGGGAGGCAGTAGTTGAGCAAGAGAGAAGACAACATAGAGGGTCCAAACTAAATCCCAATTTGATGGCAAGAGAGGTACAGTGAGGAATTAGAAAATTTAGCAGCAGTATCCGAAAAATAAAATAAATCAAAGTCTACTTCATTCGTAGGCTTCTTAAAGGATGATAGAGAATTGTGAAACTGAACTATTTATCCCATTCTAATCAAGCAATGATAAAAAAAAAAAATCTACTTAAAAAAAAAAATCTAGGCATGCTTCTGCCCATTTATAAGTTTAAAAGTATACCAATATAGCCTGAAAGTGAAAGTCACTCAGTAGATTCCGACTGTCTGCAACCCCATGGACTATACAGTCCATGGAATTCTCCAGGCCAGAATACTGGAGTGGGTAGCTTTTCCCTTCTCCAGGAGATCTTTCTAACCCACAGACAGAACCCAGGTCTCCTGCACTGCAGGCAGATTCTTTACCAGCTGAGTCACAGGGGAAGCCCAAGAATACTGGAGTGAGTAGCCTATCCCTTCTCCAGCCTATCCCTTCTTCCTGACGCATGAATTGAACCAGGGTCTCCTGCATTGCAGGTGGATTCTTTACCAACTGAGTTATCAGGGAAGCACTCCTATATAGCCTACTACATAAAAAATACATGAAATATCACTTGATTTCCATTACCAAATAGTTATTTTTATAGAACTGATACTTTAAATACATCAATATTAAATAAACATGAGATTTCACAATAACAAGGTCTAGAAGGATGCATCCTGGTTGATTGAAATGGTACCAAAGGAGTGCTTAGCTTTTCAAGCATCAAACCTGTGATAGCAACAACACCAAGTCTAAAGGCTTGATTTTGCTCCTGCCTGCCCACCCTTCTATAAGGTATGTTGCCAGGGAAAAGTTTCAGGCAGAAATCTGACAAGAACAAGGAAAGCAGAAAAGTACCAGACAACCAGTTTCCTCCATGCAGCTGAGCACAGGCATGTCTCAGGTGTGTCTTTCTTTTCTTCTGTGTTAGTGCCCTCTGAGCACCTTCCCTACAGGAAGACCCCCACCACTCCACTGCCTCCCGTTTCTGATCAGATGAGAGGGCACGCCCCATGTAGGAGGACTCCTTCAAATTACAATGCTGCCTCTAAACTGGGAATTAGCTATGGCAAATCTCAACAATTTAGCTAGCATAAATACTACCCAAGTCACAGTGAAATGCTTTCATTATCTCTATTTCAAAAAGAAAAAACATGCTGTGGATACAGACAAACTTTCTGCCAACCACAAAAAGGGATTTAAAATCATTCTGTAGATCTAGATCATTCTCTTCACTGATTAGCAATAAAACAAATAAAAATAAATAAAATAAACACATCTTGGCTCTGCTTTAGGGGTTTAGAGTTAGCAACTCAGTTGATAAAAAAATTATGTTAATACTCTCATCACACATACTCATAACCATTTTTATCTCATTACCACGAAGTGGTAAGAAGAATCTCTCTACAATAAGTCAGTGGTTTACTGGTTCTTGTCTAGTCCCGGAAGCTTAAATAAGACAGGCCTTTTCTCCTCCTAACTAAAAACACCGGGCTTTAGCTGATGACAGCCTTGCAAAGCAGGTTTTGTGACAGGTGAACAAGGATAACTGTGTAACTTCTTTTTATGTATGATACTACTCTGCAATGAAGAAATTCTCAACAAAAGGGCGGGGGAGGCAGCAACAGAAAAAACCGTCAGGGCATGTTCTTGGACTCTGGATGTCTATCTTCTGTGTGTATGATCCATTTCAACAATTAAGATTCATAGATTTGCATGCAGCATTCTTTAATTCACTGCTACGAACCAATATGGCAGGCAAGAGGCTGTGGCAGGAGGTGACCAGCACCTCCTTGTCTTCTCAGCACTTGCTGCCCTTTGTGGCACCTGCTCCCTCACCAGAACGTAACAGATGGGAGGCAAGGCTAGGGCAGGATGCCCCGCACCAAGCACAGAGCCTGACCATGGTGGTCATCACAGGGGCTCAGATCTGGGGTCCCTCACTGCCAGCTGTGAACCCCAGACAGGCCTAAAACTATTCTGTCCCTCTCAGGTCCTTCCTCTGTCAAATGGCAACAGGTGTACCTACCTGAAAGGATTGTTAGGAGAACTGCAAGAGTTAATGCTCATGAACACTCAGAATAATGCCTGGCATGGGAAAAGCAGTATGCTGTGTGTTTGTCCAACTAAATTAATATTTGTAGAAAAAAAGAAAATGCTTTCTTCTTTTAAAAGGAAATATCAGATATGTTACCTTTTAATGAAGCTATCCAAATTCTGGATATCCAAATATAAGGACTATCTTATATTAAAGCCACTTGGTTCAATTTCCTATTTATCAGAATTAAAGGAGGTATTATGGCCAAATTTGTTGTTTAGAGGAAACACCATAGAATTGCCAACTTTAAAACAATTTAAAAACAACCTACTATATTTTATCTTATATCTCCATATTTTTATGTTACATATTTTAAATACCTGAGACTCAGACAATTTTTCTTAAAAGTACAAATATCACATATATACTCATTAGAACACAAAAACAGTGCTGAATGTTTTTCAGAATGCTTTCACATGCAGTATTTTTTCACAAACAGTATCTTATGTGATTCTTACCAAAATGTTCTAAGTTGCACAAAGATCATTCCCTGCCTACACTGAGAAAACTACAATCCCATGACTGGTAGAAGGAAGTAGCAGATCTAGGAATTTTATGACCAAGTGCTTTTCCTACTAAAACATGCAGTCAGGATCCTACAACAGGGAAAAAATATTTTCAAAATAAACAAACAGTTCTTTACTATTGGCTCTAAAACACAATTAAATGTCACTATCTCTCAACATAAAACCCTGCCTGTAACTGTCTTTTGATTTAGTTTGAGACCACAGAGCCAAGTATGCAAGGCAGATCCCAGGCCTGAGGAATAAACAAATAAATGAGATCTGAATGCATACAAACAAAATAAAAAGGTTCAGTAAGAGCAATTATCAAAGGCACTGGGACCTCATCAGCCTTAGAGAAAAGGAAGGCTCCACAATTTGATAAAACCATTTGACTGATTCTAAAATACACATTAAAACAGTACGATGAGAAGGTGGAAAAACCTCTGATTCACATGTTCCTTTACTATGTAAGACAACTTGCTGGGCCTTTAGGAGGCAAGAGAACATTTAGTCTAAGAAACTAGAAGAATTTTAACTCAATTCTCAATTTTCTTTTTTCTGTGTTAATCATCTAGTATCACCTAACTTTACTATCAAACAATAAGCGGAAAATGTTTTAATAAGGACATTTACTTTTCCACTAAGTGATTCTCATTCATTATTTGAAATGTTGAGAGCTAAAACAGGCAACATTTGCTTCACTGAAAATAGATACCTGAGTGATCCTTCCGAGAAAAAGGCAAGATTAAAAGCAACCTTTTGCTGGGCCAGGGAAAGAGACCCTAGTCTCACAAATGCACAAGCTACTAAAATGAAAGGAAAGGGGTCTTCACTTCTGCTTTAATGCTCAGTGCAAAGGGTTAATGCACCCTAAATACTTAGAATAATTTAACTGTAGACAGTATTTTAGAGATTTAAAATACAGCTTTAGCAGATCTCAAGTAGCTTCCCTAAACTTACCTACACTGAAATTTCAAGGTAATGTAATATAATTACAATAATTTAAGTGATTGGTTCCAGAATAAGGAAAAACAGAAAATATCCTATTGAAAAACCAAAAAGTAAAAATACATGCAATATACATATAAAGAAAGGGGAAAAGATGATAAGCAAGCATGGGTAACTGCTGAAAAGGAACAAAGCAAGTTAACAGGAAGGACGATATACTCAGAAAACATCACATGTTACTCCAGGCTGTAGGTTTGGTGTCTTATTACAAAACCATCACACGGCAAACTAACCTTCAATCTTTGTGCCAATACCACAGTCTGACTGGACCTTGAACTACAACAGGACAAGAACAATGTGTGTGAGTGGGTATGTGCTGTCATTTAGACATGTCCAGCCCTTTGAGACCCCACGGACTGTAGCCCACCGAGCTCCTCTGTCCATGAGATATTCCAGGCAAGAATACTGGAATGGGTTGCCATTCCCAACTCCACGGGATCTTCCTGACCCAGGATCGAACCCACGTCTCTTGCATCGCCTGCACTGGCAGGCAGATTCTTTACCACTATGCCCAAGAAAGACACAGTGACAAATAAAGTAGTTCACAGAAGAGCTGATAACACAACTATGTGTTTATTACATTCAGACATGTGAGAGATTAAATTTAAAACATACTTGAACAGCATACTACATATATAGGGTATGCTATCATTTTTGTAAAACTGGGGTGAAAAAGTATGGAAGTGGTTTGCATACACTGAAAAAAAGTCTCTGGAAGAATTAACAAGAAACTACTGACAGCAGCTGTCTTTTCTGGGAGGCAGAATGACAGTGGGTAGAAGACTTCACTATCTTCTTAAACCTTTTTGAGATTTATATCATGGACTGAATTATTCAATCAAGAAAGTTAATTTAGGGTTTTATGAAAAGTGAAATAAGTCAGGCAGAGAAAGACAAACACCATATGATCTCACTTATATGTGGACGCGAAAAAACAAAACAAACAAACCATAATGAAAACAGACTCATAAAGAAGAAATATGTGGCTGCCAAAGGGAAAGGGGATGAGGAATGGGGAGAATTAGGTACAGGGGATTAAGAGGTACAAACGTCCCGTTATAAAATAAATAAGCAACAGGGATGTAATATACAGCATAGGGTATGTGGCCAATGATATTGTAATAATTTTGGGGACAGATGGTTGCTAGACTTATCATGGTGATCACTGCATAATGTATGCAAACATCAAATCACTATACACTTGAAACTAACATAATATTTTTTGTCAACTATACTGCATTTTAAAAATTAATCTAAAAATCATTAAAGACCTCCCCCCCCACACACACACACAAATCTGGAAGCCACAGCATCCTATTATGCATATTTCAGGTGATTCAAATGAAAAACTGACTGGGCGATTACAACAACATACTTCCACAGTTCTGGGAAAACTGGTCTTAAAGATTTGAAACTTTTTTTTCACTAAATTTTACAATAAATCTCTTATTGGTCTTCTCAGATAACTCTCAAACAAGAGTCAAGGCCACACGAGCAAATAAAATCTGCTAGAAAGAGAGGCTTTTAAGAAAGCAAATTCTTTACCCCAGCAAGCAGATCATGGAAAGAAAGGCTTGTTCATCAGATTACAACAAATAAACCTATAAAAACAAAAAGTGCCTTTTCTAGTTTTCTAATTCTTATCAAGGAAATAATACCCTACCAATAAAATGCAGGCAAACAACTCATGTTTGCATTAGGTTAGGAGAAAGAGGGAGGCTCTGATCTAAGCTCTTTAAAGTCTTTGATCTTCCCATTACAATTGCAAATCAGAAAACTTGTTTTCTAGTTTTAGGGTTGAAATTAATTAGCAGTGTGACCATGAGGAAGTCACTTAACCTCTCTGAGCTTTCTAGTTCTCTTCTGAATAGCTGGGATTCAAGAATACAAGATTTTAAAGATCCTGTCCAGCTGCAGGATTCTTGGACACCAACTCCCATCATCTGTTTCCAATACAAATAATTCAACCACCAAACTAGCTAAGGGATACAGAAAGGTGCTCCCTTAAATAAAAACATCTTAACTGTAGAAGTGGAAAAAAAAAAAACAAACACAGACCAAGAAATGAAAATGAGCAGAGAAGACAAAAGAGACTTCCTTCCCTGGTCCCTTTTCCCACCCTCTGACATTTCATAAACCAGAATGTTGTTTCCAGTAGTATACTCACTTGAACAATTATATAACATTTCTGAAACTTTCAGAAGCAAAGAACAATATACATTTAACAAAAGCCACCAGAAAATTCCAAGGTCTTCTTTGATGACTCTGATTTAGGGAGTTCACTGTGTTTGAAATCACACTCATCCTAACACATAGTTAATCCATCCCCAGGTCATCCACACATAAGAAAATCAATGATCCTTCATGTTCATTCCAGAAAGAAAAGGGCTATACAGTTGACCACTGCCCCCCTTACCCCCAATCTGTTCTCACCTTGCTCCTGGCATGTGGTGGCTGCCCAGCCAGGGCAACTTCCCAGTCCCTCTGCTGGAGACACGATCCGGGTTATGTTTTCACCAATGGAATGTGAGCAGAATGATAAGCAATACCACCTGCCCACCCAAATGGGCACAGCAGCCCTGCACTCCTGCCCCCCCATACTCATCATTTGGCTACAGCCACGCAGACAAGGAAGGTGCCCTTATTAGGCCAACAGCAACAATACAGGGAAGATCTGGGTTCCTGCACGACTATAAAGAGCAGAGCCATGCAAACCAGATGCTCCCTGTTACAAATGTCATGCATGGCAGACAGTCTCCTCACACCACTGTCTCTTGGGACAAATGCAACAAGAGCTCAGTCTTCGTCCTACTGAGACAGTGCGCTTTTGGTACCCATGGCCCTTTGACACAAGGGACAGTCAGCCTGAGATCAACACGTCTCCCATCAATGCTTTCAAACACAAAATCTTTTAGAAAGTTCACCTGCTTATTACCACAACTAAGGACACCTTTTCCAAGGAGTTTTGAAATCAGATTGGATCTTAATTGTTGAAAGCAGTAGTCTAAAAAATATGACAGAAAACATACCAAATGTGCCATAAAATCCTCTAGGTCCACAAGTTCCCACACCATACTTCTTTAGAGATGCCAAAGCTGCTGCCTTCGTGGAAAAAAATATATATATTGTAATAATTTAGCTTTAAGAATTCAAAAATGAAATTTCCTGTTTTTTAACCCACATAGCTCCCCAGTCACCTGGCTTTTCCTCCTTTATAAGGACTAAGACAATTCTGACAGGATATAAAGAAAGGAGGGATGGAAAGATTTAGGCATATGACTAAGGACATGGAAAAGTTGTATTAGTTTGATCATTAAAACCTGGTTGTTAGTTGCTCAGTTGTGTCCGACTCTTCGAGACCCCATGGACTGTAGACTACCAGGCTCCTCGGTCCATAGGATTTTCCAGGCAAGCGTACTGGAGTGGGTTGCCATTTCCTTCTCCAGGGGATCTGCCCAACCTAGGGATGGAACCCAGGTCTCCTGCATTGTAGGCAGACACTTTACCATCTGAAAACCTGGTTAACTCAATGCATTTGCACTTTTTGGCATTTTGGGCCTAAGTTTTACCTCAAAGTTCATGGACATGAACTTGTGCAAACTTCGGGAGATGGTGAGGGGCAGGGAGGCCTGGCATGCTACAGTCCAAGGGGTTGAAAAGAGTCGGACATAACTGGGCGACTGAACAACTTTCCTCAAAAAATGTTTACTAGCCCAAAATCCCAAAAGGAGATGAGGCAATTTCTTGGACACATCTCCAACTATTACCGGGTTTGGTTCATATAGTTCTCTGGCTGTCATCTAACACTAAACCACATGAGGACACTCCTGCCTTCCTTTGTTACAGCTCTGTCAAGAAAGAATAATGATAAGCAGTTACATAGTCCTTTTAGATAATCTGCATTTGTCTCTTATTTTATGCCCAGTTGCTTAAGTCAGTTATGTTATCTGTCCACTTCAGCATATGTGCTACCTACCTTGAGCCTAGGATTATCCAACAATCCAAGAAAATTGAATGAAGCAAAGTTTATACATTCTTTTCCATTCACCACAATGTTATGGCTTGGAGGGCTGGGGAAAGAGACAAGAGTGGTATACTTCAGCAGTCATTCCTGTTGCAGGACACACATTATTATACTTCTCGGAGAGGGAAGGGGACAGACACACAAGTGTTGTCATTCTACTCTATTTGCATACTCCTCTCTTTTTTTTCTTAAAAAGTAAAATTAGAAAATGGTATATTAAAAATCAGATACTTGGTCATTAATTCTACTCTTAATAGGCCCCTCTATACTACTTAAATAAAAAAAAGGTGAGCTAGAATTTCAAGATTTTGGATAGACGAATGGCAAACCGTTGCTTGGTTTTGAAACACACTCAAGTTGCTAAATAAAGTACCTCAGGAAAATATAGAAACATCAAGATCAAAGGCATGAAGAGGCAGAGCGAGTCACAATCTTACAGACAAGCAGTTTAAAAATACATGTTATCTACAGGAAGCCACCACAAGAATAAGTGAGGTAGGGCCCCCATTTCTAAAGTTAATGCTGAAATGCTATTTAAAAGGAATTCCCCACCCCTCCACAAAGGGGTAAAATAAGAGTGCCCAGTTG
The DNA here is from genome assembly GCF_023699985.2 of Odocoileus virginianus. Lineage (NCBI taxonomy): Eukaryota > Metazoa > Chordata > Mammalia > Artiodactyla > Cervidae > Odocoileus > Odocoileus virginianus. Next base: position 25,352,141 of record NC_069704.1, read on the forward strand.
CATACAGCATGGATCTGAGTTCAGCTGAACAGGAGATGGGCTCTTACTCAGACAACCTATTGTCCTCTGCTGAAAAGTACTTGAGCTACAAGTCATACTTTAAAAATAAGGGCCAAACTATGGGACATGAGCTATTAAAGGGTGTGATTAATGGATCACAGCCAGCCTATTTCACCTAAAGGAAATCATAATATAAAGAATAGAACGGAACAGAAACACACCACACAGGGCCAGGGAAAGGACAGTGGCACAGAACTGATTCTGTTTCACAAACTCACTGCTCTGTCACTGGGCTGTTCTGTAAAATGTACTGAGGCCAGAAAAGATTAGGGAACACCATTCTCACCAGTATGTCTTAACAGAACTGGTTTTTTATGAGAAAAATAATGAAAAATGCTGGGAAACCAGGGAAGGAAAAGAGTGACTACTAGGAGTAAATTAACAAAAGCAGATGAACTCATACAAGACTCAGTGAAAAGAACAGTTGCAGAGTCAGTCAGGCAGATTCTGTCTGCATTGTGGCTACTGACAGCTTCAGAAACTCAGGGTTGTTACTTGGCCTCCATGAGCCTCAGTTTCTTCATCTATAAAGTGGGGTAAGAACCTATGGCTCAACCTGTCATTATAAAAAGTGCTCACTAACTATTTTCTTCTTTCTTATCTATGGCTTCAAGGGCTTTCTCTCTTTCAAATCATCCACTATGATTCTAAATCCACTATGTCACTTATTTTCCCAATTCCCAGGACTTCTTTAGTTTCACAAAACTGAAGTTCATAAAATTTCCTGATGTGGTGGAGCTGGCACCCACAAAAACATGAAAAAACAAAATATCCATGTAGACAAAGGCTGCACACAAAATCTCAAACATTCCAGAATGGAAGGCAGAATCAGTAATACGAAAGGACCCACTCACTGATCTTAAGAGAGCCTCCCAGAGAGGCAGAAGGCAAATGGGACTTAAATGGGGACAGATACTGGCAGCAGTCATTTGTGGGAGACCATCACGTATGGCAACACTGGTGCTGACAAGTGCCACTTTGGAATTCTCATTCTAGCTTATGAGCGCTGAAACTGAGCTCTATCAGTCAGTCAGCACTAGTATGGGAAACGCCAGGCCAAGGGGCCCAATGGGCAGAGACCCAGTCCCCCCTACTAGCAGGCAGGCTGTCACAGGACCCCGTGAGCTGCAGGAACCCCAAGACTAACCCTGCCCACCAACACTAGGTAAACACTAGCTTTGCGGCTCCTGGCCTTCAGTCAGCTACTTTGTAACCTGGGCCCACCCACAGTGGGCCGGCCCCAGGACTGGGACTCCACTAGCCATGCAGCCAGTTGTGCAGGATCTGGACCTGCCCATCAGGGGCCAACAACTTCTTCACAACTTCTGTGGCAACCAACTAGACCAAGAACCAGCCATGGCTACCAAGTATACACAGCAATCAGCCCACTGAAACAGACTCACTTAGCACACACAGGGCATGCTCAGAACATGTAGCTCTGGTGACCAGATGGAAGTATGCTGTTGCAAGTTTAAAGCAATACAAGAGTATCTCAAGAAACAAAAAATCCCTCAAATAAATGACAACTTTACACTTAAAGGAGCTAGAAGAAGAACAAGCAAACTCTGAAGTTAGTAGAAGGAATAAAATGTCACACACATAAAATCACAGAAATTTCACACAAAAAGGACATTACAGACCATTATCATTGGTGAACATAGATGCAAAAATCCTCAACAAAATATCAGCAAGCTGAATTAAACAATACAATAAAAGGATCATACACCATGATCAAGTGAAATATATCCCAAGGATGCAAGGATGGTTCAATATCCAAAAATCTATCAACATGATCTATCATATTAACAAACTGAAGAATAAAAATCATGAGCATCTCAACAAGGAGACAGTTTTGACAAAATTAAACATCCATTTATGATAAAAACTCTCAAAAAAGTGAGTACAGAGGGAACATACCTCAACATAATAAAGTTCACAAAGAGCAATCCCACAGCTAATATACTCAACTGTGAAAAACTGAGACCATTTCCTCTAAGATTAGGAACAAGACAGGATGAGCAAGGGATCTAAATAGATATTTTTCCAAAGAAAATATACAGATGGCTAACAGGCACAAAAGATACTCAACATCACTAATCATCAGGAAAATACAAAATGACGATGAAACACCACCTCACACCTGTCAGAACAGTTATCATCAAAAAGACAAATAACAAATGTTGGCAAGGATGTGAAGAAAAAGGAACCCTCATGCACTAATTGTGGGAATGTAAACTGGTGCAGCCACTATGGAAGACAGCGTGGAAACACTTCAAAAATTAAAAATGGAGCTATCATACAATATAGCAATTCTAACCCTGGGTATTTATCTAAAGAAAATAAAAACACTCATTAGCAAATATTTTTTCATGCTTATGTTTATTTCAGCATTATTTACAATAGCCCAGATATGAAAGCAATCTGAGTGCCCATCAATATGGATAAAGAACATGTAAGATATGTGTGTGTAAGTGCGTGTGTGCGCATGCGCGCACACACACACACACGAAGGAGTATTACTCAGCCAAAAAAAAAAAAGAACAAAATCTTGCCACTTGTGAGAACATGAATAGATCTACAGGGTATTATGCTGAGTGGAGTAAGTCAGAGAAAGAGAAATATGTATGATTTCACTTACATGTGGAATGTGAAAAACAAAACAAATGAACAAACATAACAAAACAGAAGCAGTCACAGAGAAGCAGAGTCACAGTCTGAGGGAAGGGAAGGTAGGTGAATGAGAAAAAATGGGTGAGGAAGAACAGGTACAAATTTTCAATTATAAAATAAATGAGTCATGGATATGAAATGTATAGTGTGGGGAATATAGTTAATGATTATTGTAGTATCTTTGTATGGTGATAAATGGCAATTAGATTCATCATTGTGATCATTCTGAAATGTATACAAATATAAAATCACCATGTTGTGTACCAGGAACTAACACAGTATTTTAAGTCAATCATACTTCCAAAAGAAACAAACTCATAGGAAAAGAGATCAGATTTGTGGTTATCAGAGGCAGGTTAGGGAGAGGGGGTACTGGATTGAGGTGATCAAAAGGTACAAACTCCCAGTTATAAGATAATGAAGTACTGGGGATGTAACAGGCTTCCCTGGTGGCTCAGATCATAAAGAACCTGCCTGTAATGCATGTACAGCATGACAAATATAGTTAACACTGCTGTTAAATTATATATGAAAATTGTTGAGAGGCAAACAAGTTTTACTCTTGTAAAGAAGGAAAAAAAATTACTATTTAATTTTGAATCTGTATGAGATGATTTTCACTAAACTTAATGTGGTAATCAGTTCATGATCTATGTAAGTCAAATCATTATGCTGTACACCTTAAACTTATACAGTGCTATATGTCAAGTATATCTTAATAAAACTAAAAAAAATTATTTTCTAATTTTTAAAAGATACTTTATTGCTAACAAATGACAACCATCATCTGACAACACAAGGTTGCCACAAACTTTTAATTTGTAAAAAATGCAGTACCTATGGGAATGCAATGGAATTCCCAGGTGGTAGAGTGGTAAAGAATCCACCTGCCAATGCAGGGGACACATGAGACGTGGGTTTGATCCCTGGGTTGGGAAGATCCCCTGGAGTAGGAAATGGCAACCTGCTCCAATATTCTTGCCTGGAAAATTCCATGGACAGAGGAGCCTGGTAGGCTACAGTCCATGGGGTCGCAAAGAGTTGGACATGACTGAGCGCGAGCGCACACACACACACACGAGTACAACAAAGCAAAGTGCAATAAAATGAGGTATGCCTATATATAAATACCTGCAAACAACAGCAGCTGCACCCACTACTAAGTTACACATATTTTGTTCTCAATGGGAAAAAATAAAATTGAATAACCACATACAAAGGTGAATTCCAGGCATTTTAAACGCCTAAAGAGTACTCTGAAAAAGATAACAGAAGAAAATTTAGAAAGTCTGTGTGGCTTGGAATAAGAAATGATTTCTAGAGCAAGTCTCCAAACACACAAACCATGAGGCTAAAATGGATGGATACGACCAAGTCAAAACTAAGAATTTTGGTTCAGTGAAGATACCACAGACAAAACTAACAGATGGGTGATAGAAATTTGTTTTATTTCATGAATCCAAGATGGCATCGACTGTATTTTATCTACCACTAAGGAAGAAAGACATGGCCAATTAAAATGTAATGATAGTTTTCTTATTATATGTGTTTCAGGTTATATTTAATGAAAAAGGCATTCCTGACACAGATTTTTGTCATTCTACTTTCACACCTATGTATGGAAAAATATAAACAAGATGAATCAGTTAAGACATTCCTAACTTTTAGTCAGCAGTTCTGACTGACTGCTCCCTGCTACATCATGGATATCACAGGTATTCACATTCCCTGCTAACCAGAGTATCCTGGTATTGCTTAGAAGGATGCTCCACTATCATCTCTGAGATTACCTGAGAAGTCAGTATCACCCATTCTCTAAATTTCATGCTGGAACTTTCCTAATTGGACTAAACTCCTAATTTAATCTTTCCTCAATTGAATCATGTGTTTCTAGAAAGTAAGCTCTCATTATCCAAAGGCAGCAGGAATTTGATAAAGGAATGCTCAAAGCCGTAATCCCAACAGCCTCTGTTGAGGAATGTTAGCATTTCTCCATCAGGTGACTTATATGACTTATGGCCACATAACTCAACTGAGGTGTTGGAAGTGAGTACAGCCATGACCAAGCTCATCAGTGCGTAAGAAATGATACCACCCCAACTGCCCCCAGGTAAGAATGACTCTCAGCAGCTGTAAGATTCATATCCATTTCAGAGATCTTAAAATAGAAAGAAAGTTTCTTAGAATCATTGTAATAAATCACTACTCAAGAACTGACCAAGAATTAAAATCTACACAATACTAGGGATTTCTGATAATTGAAAGGCAGGCTGGGAATTAGGTAGAAAAAGAAGTAGAAGACACCAGTAGGCATTTTACAGAAGGGAAAAATTCCAACAGCTAATAAGTAGATAAAATTGTACTTAATGGTTCAAATAATCAGAGAAATGCAAAATAAAACAATGCTGTCCAGGAATTGGGTACTGGTATACGCCTGTCTCATTTCCCTCTGGGACTTTCCTACATCATGATTCTCCTGCTGGGCCCACACCCCTAGAGAGATATCCACAACAGGATATCAATCAGGTTTAATCACCACACTGTTTGTGGCAGTGGGGAGTCGAGGCAGCTGAGGTATACATCACAAGGAAAATGGCTAAGTAAAACATGGTGTCCATATACCACGAATAATACCCAGCAGTCAGAAGAAATGATGAGAAGTACACTTAGCAATTCCACCTCTCTATGCTGCTTCGTATTTCTTTACACCACTCAACACCAGCTAATGCTATATTTATTTCATTTTTGGTCTGCCTGGTCTAAGAGAACTAAGATTTTGATTTACTGCACATGTTCAGCATATTCCTTGAACACAGCAGGAACTTAAAACATTTGTCAAAAAATTGTGCTGAGTAAAAAACTTGTTTAAAAAAATTCAGAATGGAGTCTAGAGCACAAAATTAAAAACACACATTCATAAAACATTAAGATTAGATAGTTTCAAGAATATATACATGCTGAAAATAAAAAAATACATGAGTTTAACATGTATAAATAAAATATTTATTTTATTTATAAAATAAATGACATAAAATAATGAAAGTAAAATACAAGCATTACAGTGGGATACATTACTGGCAGAGAACAGATGCAGGTGCTGGGGATAATGGAAACAGAAAAAAGTAAATGAGAATGCTGTCTTACATGAGTGCTGATGAGAGCAGTGCTGAAGAGAGGGTCAGTATCTGTGTCCGAAAGAAAGGCCCAAAATGAAGAAAATAAAACAGACTGAACTAAACCAGAGGACAAACCTTTAGCAAATTTGAGTGAGAAAGGAGACACAACTGACTGCAATGCAGACACAAACTCCACAGATGTCCTGTTCTACACATCTGTATATAATGCTGTATATACATACAAATAGCATATATATTACTTTACATATAATATGAAGAGGACGTCCCTATAGCTCAGATGATAAAGAATCTGCCTGCAATGCAGGAGACCTGGGTTTGACCCCTGGGTCAGGAAGATCCCCTGGAGAAGGAAATGACAATCCACTCCAGCATTCTTGCCTGGAGAATCCCATGGACAGAGGAGCCTGGCGGGCTACAGTCCATGGGATAACAAAGAGTTGGACTCAACTAAGTGACTAACACACACATATATAAATATATTTTACATATAACTGAGAAAATTGTATAAACTACTTCATGCAAAAGCATTTGAAAACACAAGAAATGAGCAATTACTAAACAATAACCAAAACTTACTCATAAAAGACATAGAAACAGCTTTACAAACTCGCTGAAGACATTAAATTCATGATTAAAAATCTATGCTCAACAGAACAAACAACAAATATGTATTACTGCCAAGAAAATTACAAGACTATTAAATTTCTGATACCAAACCTGGGCCAGCAGAGTAGGGGAAAAGAAAAGACTAAACTCACTTTCCAATACTGATATTAAAAGTACCAAATATTATTAGCAAAAAAAAACCCCAAAAACCCAACAATTAATAAAAATTAACCAAATAGTCATGCTTAAATAGGGTTTATCACTAAGTTGTATGAGTTTTCTAATATATATTTTGGATACTAGCCCCTTAACAAATATATGACTTGAAAATATTTTCTCCCATTTTGCAGGGTTTTGTATTATTTCTCTGATAGTGGACTTTGAAGCAGAAATGTTTTTAATTTTAATGAAGTGCAGTTGATCTATTTTTCCTTTGGCTGCTTGTGCTTTTTGGGTCATATCTAAAAATCTTTGCCCAACCCAAGATTACAAAGAATTACTCTTTTGTTTTCTTTCTTCTACTAAGAATTTATGATTTTTCCCCTTAAATTTAGGCCTGTGATTAATTTTGAGCTAATTTTTACCCATGTTTTGAGTTTGAGGTCTGTCATCATTCTTTTACATATGTCTATCCAGTTGTCCCATCACCATTCATTAAAAGAGACTATTCTTTCCGTACTGAATTGTCTTGGCACTTTGTTGAAAATCAGTGGACCATTAGTTTAAGGTTGTCCACCCATTTTTAAGAATAAGACACTGAAATGCTAACCGGAAAGAAAAAGGTCAAAGTGTTAGTTGCTCAGTCATGACCAACTCTTTGTAATCCCATGGACTTTAGCCTGCCAGGCACCTCTGTCCATGGAATTCTTCAGGCAAGAATAGTGGAGTGGGTAGCCATTCCCTTCTCCAAGGGCTCTTTCTGACCCAGGGATTGAACCCAAGTCTCTCTCCTTACAGGCAGATTCTTTACAATCCGAGCCACAGGGAAGCTAGTTGGAAGCACTGTGTAAACAGGCCTGGCTTCTTGACTCACAGTGGGCTTCACTCTATAATAATCAGACATGAGTTCATCTGTGGAAACCCTAAGCTCAACATTTTCTGTTTTTTCTCTTGACTTCGAGTTTCACCAAAGAGAACTCCCTTGGTCTTTGGTATATATGAGGTATAAATCTGGTTTCCAACTTTCTCTAAGGGCCGAGTTGGAGGAAATGGGATCAGCAACCTACTATTCATTATAAACATTTTACATGCATTCTGTTTTCAGAAGGGCACCCATTCCCTAACACATCTTTCAGCCTTTTCATTTATATTTAGCCTTTCCAGAGAGTACATCTCCATCTTTCTGCAAGTCTACCAAGCTAAAATCTGAGTGACCATTGCAAGCATGGTTGCTTGCAATTTTCTCAAGAAATTTTATGTATATGCTTAATTAATGTAAAAAATCAATCAGTACAATTTAAAACATAATGGATTAGGGAAGAAGAGTCACAATCACCTCAACAGATTTAATAAAATTTAATACTCTGATTTTAAAACAAAAAGTTCTCTTAGCAAATCAGGATGAGAAAGGAAGGCCTGTAACATCATACAGGTTATCCCTTAAAATTTATCAGGAACAGGACACAGAAGTCTTTGTTACCACTCTTATTCAACACTGCATGGAAAGTATCCTAGCCAGTGCAATAACACAGAAACAAGAAGAAAATGATGCTCTTCATGACAGAAATGAAAACTCTTTGGTACCTAGAAATAAAGCTATTAGAAGATATGCAACATCAATTTCCTGGCTGTGATACTGTACTACAGTTAAGCAAGATGTTACCACTTGGGGACATGATGAAGGGTATATGGAATCTATCTGTGTTATTTCTTATGACTTCATGTGAATCTATCATGTTTCAAAATAAAAAGTAGGAAAAGTTAAGCAAAATCTTTATGAAGAACGTTATCCAAATTTTCTCAGAAACAGGAAAGACCTAAATATACAAGTTATACATAAGATATATGGTGGAGATTCAGTATTAGCAATATGCCAATTCTCTCCAAATTAATTCACAAATTAAATGCATTACTAGTCAAAAATTCAAATTCATTTTCTGGTCAAATCTGATCAGCTAAACCTAAACTCTTAGTGAAGAGTCAAAAAACAGCCTAGATTATTCTGAAGAATAAGAAGGTTAAGGACCCATGCTAGTCAAGACCTATTATTAACCTAGTGGTATAAATGAAGTTCTGGCGTAAGAAGAACAAGTAACACTGTGGACGGAGGCTTGTAACACTGTACAGGAGGCACTGTCCAAAACTATCACAAAGAAAAAGAAATGCAAGAAGGCAAAGTGGTTGTCTGAGAAGGCTTCACAAATAGGTAATGAAAGATTAGCAAAAGGCAAGGGAGAAAGGAAAAGATATGCCCAACTGAAGGCAGAGTTCCAGAAAACAGCATGGAGAGATAAGGCCTTCTTAAATGAAAAACGCAAAGCAACAGAGGAAAACAGTAGAACGGGAAAGGCTAGAGATCTCTTCAAGAAAACTGAAGATATCAAGGAAACATTTCATGAAAAGATGGGCAGGATAAAGGACAGAAACGGTAAGGACCTAACATTAGCAGAAGAGATTAAGAAGAGGTAGCAAGAATATACAGAAGAACTACACAAAAAGGTCTTGACCCAGATAACCATGATGGTGTGGGTGTGGTCACTCACCGAGAACTAGACATCCTGGAGTGTAAAGTCAAGAGGGCCTTAGGAAGCATTACTACAAAGTTAGTGGAAATGATAGAATTCCAGCTGAACTATTTCAAATCCTAAAAGATCATGCTGTTAAAATGTTTCATTCATATGTCAGCAAATCTGGAAAACTCAGCAGTGGCCACAAGATGGGAAAAGGTCTGTTTTCATTCCAATCCCAAAAAAGGGCAATACCAAAGAATGTTCAAACTACCCTACCACTGAGCTCATTTCACATGCTAGCATGGTTATGCTCAAAATCCTTCAAGCTAGGCTTCAGCAGTACATGAACCTAGATACATACATAAGCTGGATTTAGAAAAGGCAAAGGAACCAGATTACCTTTGGTAATGGAATCACATTACCAATATCTGTTGGATCACAGAGAAAGCAAAAGAGTTCTAGGAAAAAAAAAACATCTGCTTGACTATGCTAAAGCCTTTGACTGTGTAGATCACAAAAAACTGTGGAAAATTCTTAAACAGATGACAGTACCAGACCACCACACCTGTCTCCTGAGAAACCTGTATGCAAGTCAAGAAGCAACAATTAGAACCAGACATGAACAATGGATTGGTTCAAAACTGGGAGAGGAATACAACAAGGCTGTATACTGTCACCCTGCCTATTTAACTTATATGTGGAATACATCATGCAAAATGCCAGGCTGGTTGAATCACAAGCAGAAATCAAGATTGCTGGGAGAAATACCAACATCTTCAAATATACAGATGATACCACTCTAATGGCAGAAAGCAAAGAGGAACTAAAGAGCCTCTTGATGAGGGTGAAAGAGGAGAATCAAAAAGCCGGCTTGAAACTCAACATTCAAAAACTAAGATCATGGAATCTGGTCCCATCACTTCATGGCAAACAGAAGGGTAAGAAGTGGAAGCACTGACAAATTTTGTTTTTCTGGGCTGCAAAATCACTGCGGACAGTGTATTCAGCTATGAAGTTAAAAGACGCTTGCCCCTTGAAGGAAAAGCTATGAGGAACCTAGACAGTGTATAAAAAGCAGAGACATAACTTTGCCAACAAAGGTCTGCACAGTCAAAGCTATGGTTTTTCCAGTAGTTGTGTATGGATCTGGAGTTGGACCATAAAGAAAGTTGAGCTCCCCAGAATTGATGCTTTTGAATTGTGGTGCTGGGTAAGACTCTTGAGAGTCTCTTGAACTGCAAGGAGACCAAACCAGTCAATCCTAAAGGAAATCAACCCTGAATATTCATTGGAAGGACTTATGCTGAAGCTGAAGCTCCAATACTTTGCCACCTGATTCGAAAAGCCAGCTCATTGGAAAAGACCCTGATGCTGGGAGAGACAGAAGGCAAAAAGAGAAAGGGGGCGGCAGAGGAGGAGGTGGTTAGACAGCATCACTGACTCAGTGGACATGAATTTAAGCAAACTCAGGGAGACAGTGAAGTACAGGGAAACCTGGCGTTCTGCAGTCCGCGGGGGGGGGCGGGGGGGGGGCGCAAAGAGCTGGATGTGACTTAGCAACTGTCAACAAAAACAAGGTCCTGGCACAGGGAGAATAAATACACCAGAAGAATAGAAATAAAGCCAGAAATAGATCCTATATAAGAGAACTTAACATATGAAGGCTTCCCTTGTAGCTCAGATGGTAACAAATCTACTTGCAATGCAGGAGACCCAGGTTCAATCCCTGGGTCAGAAAGATTCCCTGGAGAAGGATATGACAAAGGAGTTGGACACGACTGAGTGATGAACATGACATATGAAAGTAGGGAAATTTCCAATCAGTAGGTTAAAAAATGGATTATTCAACCAATTATGTTGGGACAAGTGACTGTCATACAGAAAACAGGTAAATTAGACATTTGTGATAGGAAGGATTTTATGATCATAACATTAATGATTGATAAGTTTGATTTAAGAACAAGTAAAACTTTCACAAGACCAAAGAAATTCACCAAAGTGAAGAATGCAAGCCTCTCTCCTATCAGACCAGAAGTAAAAGGAAAGCCTCAGGAAGATGTGCTCCTGACTGAGGATGTGCTCGGTGGTGTCTGACTCTTTGCAATCTAACGGACTGTAGCCTTCCATGCTCCTCTGTCCATGGGATTTCCCCAGCAAGAACACTGGAGTAGACTGCCATTTCCTTCTCCAGGGGATCTTCCAGACCCAGAGATTGAACCCACATGTCCTCCATCAGCTGCATTGGCAGGCAGATTCTTTACCACTAAGCCACCTGAGAAGCTCTCTCAAGAGAATATGCTGCATCATATTTCTAAAACGAATACTGAAAACTTTCACGGCAACAGGCAAACTGTTGTAAAAGTATAAATATGAGCAAAGGAACATCCACCAACTTCAAGATAGTAAATAGGAGTAAAACCACGTATCTGGAGGGATGTATTAAAACCATGTATCTGGAGGGCTGACTATAATTTAGATGTAGGTTTCTGACTGCATGGAGGGTCAGCACCCCTAACTCCCATAGTTTTCAAGGATCAACTGTATTTCTAATGCTCTATTTCTTTTAAAAAACAGATTTGAAGTAAACACAGCAAAATGCTAATACCTATTACTTCTTGCTGGATACTATGTGTCTAATATTTTCTCTATACTGAAACAGAAGAACTAAAAATAAACACAGATAAAACACTGGAAGCCAGAAGGGACCAGAGTGAGTTGAAGTTTCGTAATTCATACTGTAAGAGTCAAAAGGGACTGTCCATATTAATCAACCAAGAAACAGTGGTGCAAGCACACCATTACTATCTAGTTATGAAGGTCTGCAACAAATCTAAAATCAGAAACAAACCAGGTGGGGAAAAAGGAGAAATGTTGTTTTTCATTTCACTGTCTCACCATCTGAAATATTATGTCTGTATTACTTTGAAAAAATAGATATTTTGTTTGAAAGAGACAAACTCTGAAACCCAAACTGGAGACTGTTAAAGAGCATTTCCGATCTCCAGAAATTTCTGAAAGTCTTATTTCAGTTAAAAAGGGAATACTATATAAACCAACATATACTTTGCTGAATTTACTTTCAGGAAACCAAACACCAGCCCTCGACTAGCAAAACCAATTTACCCTGAAACAATGTTGTAGTTGAGAGCAGGATGGTCCTTTGAGACAGGAGGAACAAGAGGCTCTGGTTGCCACTCTTCAATCAATTCTTCTTTTTCCTACAAGAGAAAAGCTGTTAAAGTACAGCGCAGTGCTCCTTACTGGACAGCTTAACTCTAGCAGTATCTAAACTGTTTGTTGTAATGATGCCATCGTAATGAACATGCTGCTAGAAAGAGGTCCAGACGCTGTGGCTGGAAGTGACACTAAATCACTACTGAGTTTTGGACACTTAACCCCTCACCTTTTTCCTCAACTCAGGCTAAAGGCTCTTTTCCCATGAAACTTCCCAGGTGATGGAAAATTTTTTTTTAATTTTATTTTTTGTTCAGAATTTTTCACTGTAGGAAGTATAACTGCTACTGATGATAAAACAAAAAGTCTACAACACAAAGAGAAGAAGCACGACTGCAGGTTAAGTGAGCTCAGCCTCTTGCAAAATATTATAGACAGCCACACCTTAGGTTCTTATAGGCATGATAGTCATAGGAAGGGATCAACTAGACCACAAAGCACTGTTTCTACAAGCCACTGGCAAGGATTCAGAAGAAACTGAAATATACCAAAAGACTCTCTAATAATAATTATTATAAAATAGTTGTTTGGAAATTTCTCACAGAAAGCCACTTTATTCCTTTTACCTGTTATTTCTTGCATTACAGGTATTTTGATTATTTTTAGTTTCTTATCCTTTCTTGAACTAGAAAAGGAAGTGTAATTTTGAAAATGTACTCTGGATGTACTCAATGAGATGAGGCACACCTGATGAACATGATAGACACAGCAATTCTAGCCTTAGATAAGCCCACTCTTAATATTTCTATTTCCACACTTCTGTTAAATGCTTCCGTGTATGTTTCTCCTAATAGGCAACTCTAGGGCATGGCCAGGAGCATATTCTCTTAAAGCTCAGGGACTCAAAAATGCTAGCTGAACAAATCAACTGCATGGGAGAACAGTAGCCTGAACAAGCCTGGAGCACGTGTGATACACACAGTCCACTCGCTACCATGGAGACAGATTTCAGAATCAATTCAAGATTGCCTGGTATTCAAGAGACTGCACATCTGTAAAACTGAGAAGGGCATTTCTTCTTTGCTGCCATTAAGTTAAGCTTTAGAAATGCTCACACAGTTGTTTTTTTTCCTTCCACAGCTTTTAGGGTAAGATGTCAGTGATTACTGAATCTTGCTCTAGGTAAGTTTCGCTTTTAGAGGGTTATCCTAAAATTATGTTTAGGCAATATTCTTTCAAAATGCACATCTGTGTGGACTGATATGCTTAAACTTAAATTAAGACTATTAGGAATGATCAACCCCTTAAACAGCTGGGCTAGAAATCTGTTCCATGGCCACATAATTATTCACATGGAGTTCCTAAATACCAAGGGAAAAAAAGTAGACAGGATTTCTGGACTGGATAACTCAAGGAAACACTTGCCACACTGCTGTAATTCCATCCCACTTGCACCTTCTGGTGAATGCTCCAGCCAGCAAAGAAAAGAGCAGTGCCCATCTTTGTGCTACACTTAATGCTGCCTTGTGAACTTCTGAACTGAAGTTTTAGGCACTTCTGTGGGAAAACATCTCTAACTGTACCTGTCTCTAAGTATTCTGGCGTACTGCTATAGAGGCTGGACAGGGAAACAATCAAAGTCACAGAAACCATGCTGCAGTCAAAACTGCTCTTCCTTTTTCATACCTGGGGCACAGTTACTCAGTGTTCCTATCTGCAGGAGGAGGCAGGGGATTCCACAAACCCCTGGTCCTCCATATTAACAGTCCCCAGGGGGCATCACTGAAAGTCTTTTTGACACTTCTTCCCAAGGTCTGCCCAACTTGGGCTTGAGCTGGGTCCTTTACCATACAGAACACATCAAAATTCGATTTGGGGTGGCAAGGTGGAGAGTGGTGGAATGGAGAGGATTCTCTCCGATTCTGAATCTCCTTTATGAAGACCACAGGGAAAACTTTCATTCAGGCTTCAGAAACAGTGCTGCTTTTCCCAAGCAACTCATGTAACCTTATAGGTGGACACTGGCAATTCAGCAGTAGCCCATGTTTCCCTTCCAGCGTCTAGTACGTTTCCAGACTGCTGTTTACTCCTAGCAAACTATAAAGGCCTGTAACATGGTATACTTCTTTGTGTACTTACTTTATCCCTGGATTCCCTGTAATTCGTTTACCCTGATAGTTCATTCTCGTTTTCCTTACATTCCAGAAAACATTTTAACATATATAATTGAGCCACCACGAGTTCTTTTTGAAAGATGTAGCAACTATAATCATACACCAAATAATAAAAATAGGAATTTAACTTCTCACCTTGAGTGTAAGATCAGATCGTTCTTGTAATTTGTAAGTTTTAGAGAAAAGAAGTCTGATTATCCAGAGTATTAAAATTCCTTCTAAAATAAGATGATAAGCAGGAGCCTAGGAGTGAGTAAAAAACAAAAGTAAAACAAAAACAAGAAATAAACAAATATTTCCAAACCTGCATATATAATTTAATGTGCCTGCACATACTACTACCCATGACCCTTACAAAACCTATTTACTACTTCTTAAGATTTACTTCCAAAGCTCACTTTATTTCTGCTCATTCCATTTCCCATTTCTAACAGAAGGCAATTTCTCCTAACATGAAAAATCTCTAAAACTGCACCTTTAAACCATCTTCAGGAATAAAAATTAGTTTTTAAAATAAAATCTGACACAGAATTTCAATAATTAAACAATATTAACTATCAGATCCTTCAGATAATTTGTATTTTTACTGGTACGAAATGACTGTAACAAACATTTTGCAGCATCACAAGCCTTCTATCACCTTCGCATACCCGGATGAACTGAGAATTATTTGGAAACCAGTTTCCACAATTTTCAAAGAATTTTGCACATCTTATGACATTTTCTGTATCCCTGATAAGCCTCTTTAAATTCTCCTTGGAACATGGCAGAAAGACTTTACTAATGCTTAAAGAAATAGCATGTCTCTTTTCTACCATAGCTCCCCAAAAGTATGTAGTGTTTTCCATGTCAACAGGCAAAAATTTACCTTAATGAAATTATCCATGTCAGGTCTTTTCAACTGTACATTTCCAGGATAAAGGCCAAGCTAGCTGACTTTTAGGTTTTATACAACTAAACACACCAAGTGCATGTAGAAGATTCCAGATATCAACTGAATCCCCATCAGTCAGTTATGGAGTGCTGTATTCCAATAGGTTGTCATTGAAAAGCCATTTAAAAGAGGTATTTAGAAATGTAAATACAAACTACTGTAAAGCATTAGACAGAAAGTGATGATTCACAGTAGTTCAAAAAATTCTGAGGTGGTGACAGGGAACCTGCTGACAAATGCATATATAAACTTTCAGATCACTGCACAGGTACCTTTAAAACTGCATACATGTTATCTATGCACCAGTACACAACAAGACTTTAAATTCTACATCCAAGGTACACAGAAATTAGAAGCAAAACCAGAAATCTAAGATTATTTTTAAAATTTGCTGATCCCTCCTGAATATAATTCATTTAAGAATAAGGGCTCTACTAAAAAAAAAAAAAAACAAAACAAAACCCTTTTGGTTTTATCAATAATTGGATCATAGCTGACAAACAAATATCCAAGTCACCAGTTAAACATTCCACTCCGCAAAGACATCATCCTAAGAAAAGCTGAAATGTCTAGTAAATTAATAAAAATTATAAATGCAAGTTCTTTTCTTCACTAGGAAAAACATCCAGGAGGACTTCTCTCAAGTCTCACTCATGGTCAGTACTAAGGTATGAGAAGTTACATAATCAAAGGGCAGTCTTCAGAAAGGCAGCAACAATATACAGTAGAAGTTATTCATTTCTGAAACACAAATCTTAAATTTTAGTGGTTCTTCTTAGTCACTGACAGCTCAATTGGTAAAGAATCCGCCTGCAATGCAGGAGACCCCAGTTGGATTCCTGGGTTGGGAAGATCCGCTGGAGAAGGGATAGGCTACCCACTCCGGAATCCTTGGGCTTCCCTTGTGGCTCAGCAGGTAAAGAATCCACCTACAATGCAGGAGACCTCGGTTTGATCCCTGGATTGGGAAGATTCCCTGGAGAAGGGAAAGGCTACCCACTCCAACATTCTGGCCTGGAGAAGTCCAGGGAGTCTAGAAGAGTGGGACAAGACTGAGTGACTTTCACTTTCACAGTCACTATGATTAACCTATGGTTGGACATCTCCTAAGCCATACTGTCTCTCTTAACTGTTTTTTGTTTTCATGTCCAAAAAGTCCTGATGGGTCCTGACGCATCTTTCATCATCACCGCTGCCAGTACGTGCAATATTAAGTTTTAAGAAAATTATCGAAAGAAAACTGAGATTCACTTTACATGAATGTGAGTTCTATAAGCACAGCGAGTTTTACCGGTTCGCTCACTGCACTACTTCTAGTATTTACATCTGTGCTGTCCAACACTGTAGTCGCTAGCACCATTCAACTATTTAAATACATATCTAAATTAAATGAAATATTCAGTCCTTCAGCTGTACTAGCCACTTTTCAAGTGCTTAATAGCCACATGTGTTTAGTGGCTACTGAACAGCTCAGAGAACAAGCAGAAAGTTCTACTGTACAGTGCTGGGAAACTCACTAAATGTCGAATGAACATTCTACAAGAACGACATTTAAATTTTATATTATCTTACTACCTGAAATGGCTGGCCTTTCAAAAAACATCCCTTAACTAGTCTTTCTTCAGAGATTTACTAAAGTAGTTGTATCTCTGCAAGACAGAAAATGGGACGTATGCGGAAGAACGACTATTTCATATTCCTAAATCATTCGGCTTCCCTTCCAACACTTCATTCGGCTATCTCCCAACAAAAACAAACTCCTACTTATTATTTTTTCCCCTATTACCTGCTCCACAGTTCCAAGGACCCCTCCAGACTGAGATTTTCCATTTTACTTTCATCTCTCCCGTTTTAGCAGCTCTGGCTTTTGATTAGCCTCTCTCCTGTATCCGGACAGGACCTGGAGAGGGCTCTCCGCTCGATGGAGAGCAAATCGAGACCCCCAGCTCGGCTCCCACCCGCGCCTCGCAACATTCCGCCGCCCGGAAATGTGTGCCTGTGAGCCCTTCCAGGGAGCGACGCGGAGGGTCCGGGCGTGACTGGGCCAGGCCCGCCTAGGCCTCAGAACAAAAATCCACACAAAAGGTCCCACTTCCCCAGGGTTGGGTGTGGTCGTGAGCCCCTGAAGTCGCCAAGCTTACCTCGTAGAGAGCCTGTACCATCTCCACCAGTACCCACTGCTCCGCGGCCGTCGCCATAGTTAGCGGCCGGGACTCCCTTCCGGAAGGCTCTTCAGAAACTGCGCGGCGCGGCCCAGTGACGTCTAGGTGCCCGGGAGGCGGGGCTGCCGGGAGTTGGCACCGCCTTCTCGCGCCTGCGTTTTGGGTGGCTGGCAGCTGCGTTGTCCGAGGGAGGATTACCCTGGTGTGGTGAATGTTGACCTTAGGATCTCTCAAGGGTGTGGGGAGTGGTGAGAATCGGCAGGCTGGTCTCCGCATCATGTGTTCACAGCCAGGCCATTAACTGCTGGACCCTGTGCTGGGCTCTTGGGATGGAGGGGTTGTAATAGATGACCCTCACGCTTGGCAGGCAGTTGGGTTCAGGGAGTTATTATGCAATCGCAAACATATTCTTTACTTTTAAATTATGTAAGTAATGCAAGAATGCATTATAATTAAAAAAAAAAAAAAAAAACAAGACAACTAACTATACCACTTACCGTGTAAGGATTTGTACGTATTAAGCCGTATAGCAGTTAGCTGTGGAACCTTCAAGAGCGTAGGTACCCAAACGTGATGTGCGCATACTTCGGTTGGATTTCTTAAATATAACTGGGAGCATAGGGATAATACTGTTGCACAATTGTCTTCTCTTCTTTTTTCTTTCTGGGGCTGTAAATGTTGTATTTATAACCAATGAAGAAGCCTATTTATTGTAACTTGTTCTGTGTATTTCTCATCATATTTTATTTAAGACTTTCTATTTTGGGGGGCTTCCCTGGTGGCTCATTCCCCCCCGCCCCACTTTTTCACCTGTTACAAACAATGCTCAGTAACCATGGATGTGTGTATGTCTTTCTGTGCATGTTGGGGTATTTCCAACAGGTTTCCCCAAAGTCAGATTTTACTCAGTGTGCATGTTGATGTCAGTAAACACTGCCATACTGCTCTCCAGAAGGGCTTGATCAATTTTAAATATTTGAAAGTGTTGTTGTTCTGTTGGTAGTCGCCAAGTCCTGTCTTTTGAGACTCCATGGTCTGTAGCCTGCCAGGCTCCTCTGTCCATGAGATTTCCCAGTCAAGAATAGTGAAGTGGGTTGCCATTTCCTTCTGAAGAGGATCTTCCTGACCACAAGGATTGGATGTCACCTGAAGTTTTCAAAGGTGATCTAAATATAATCTGGGGGGACAAATGATTTAGATGAAAGTGAGATAAAAGTATCTTCCAAAATCATTTGGTAACTTAAAACTGTATAGCTTTTCTGTAAATAAAATTAAATGATGAAAATTCATCAAAAGTCTAAATCATTTCCAAATATGATAAAATACTGAAATATTAATTGCCTAAGTCTCTTACTTATTTTTGTCTTTTTATTATAGCAAAACTAAATATGTTTAGATTTATTAGAAACATGTCATGTACCAGATTAAGAAAATCATTATGTTATGAGGAAATGTATGTTTCTGGAAATTATGAAATATAGTCACAAGGTTGCCAACCAAAAACTATTGGTATAACAAGCAGTTCACAATCACTTACTGCTGTTTTCTTAGAAATTAAAGTTTCTAAGGGTTAAGAATTGTAATTAATATGCAATTAAAATTAGTAAGAAAAACATCTTCTTATGTATGGAAAAAATGTACAAGGAGTAGAAATGCATTTTGCTAAGGGGAACACAAGTAATTTTGTCCTAAAAAGAAGTTTAAAAAAAAAAAAAAGAGGAAGGGAAAGCATAGGACAAAATTTGAATATATAAAAGAAAGAAGTTATATAGAGGCTTATGGAAAAGAAACCCTGAGAAAAGTTTTGTGTGTGCTTAGGACTGGCTAAGGTTAAAATAAATTTAATTAAATGAATGAATTTTAATATTAAAACTAAGCTGTTGCTGGGAATTCCCTGGTAGTTCAGGGGTTAAGGCTCTGTTTCCACTGCAGAGTGCATGGGTTTGATCCTTGGTCAGGAACTAAGATCCCACAGGCCACTCAGTGTGGCAAAAACCACAAAGCTGCTGCAAAACTAGAATTTTATTTTCTCTGTCTGTTAAGAGGACAAAGTTTTCTTGCAATATCAATCTGTTTGATAGCAGACTATTGAATTTATTTACCTCTTAAGTAGTTTGTTGTAATTTTCTGTATTTGCCTTTGAAATATTTTATTGTCACTTTGGTTAAGTGAATAAATATTCATTTATAGTGACGTATGATCCTATTTGAATGAGTGTTTTAAAACCTTTTGATATATTTGACAAATTTCTCCAAATCAAATTCTGGATAAAGCCTTTTTGACCTCAAGCTAACTTTGAGATTTTTCAGAAGGCCCCTGAAAAAATCTCAAAAGAGTAATATTAAACTTATTAGGTTGCAGAGTTCCAAAGAACAGCAGTGAGAGATAAAAAGGCTTCCTGTGTGATCAATGCAAAGAAATAGAGAAAAACAATAGAATGGGAAAGACTGGAGATCTCTTCAAGAAAATTAGAGATACCAAGGGAAGATCTCATGCAAAGATGGGCTCAATAAAGGACAGAAACGGTATGGACCTAACAGATGCAGAAGAGATTAAGAAGAGATGACAAGAATACAGAGAAGAATTCACCCAAATATATAAGTATTACAGGCAAATCTGATGGCAAGTCCTTGGTGTGGCTTCATGACTTTGTGGCCTCCATAGGCAAATAAAAATTTAACTTAGAATTCCTTGTGAAAAGTTCCAGCAAAGCAAATTTTAAAAAGCTTTTATGGTCAATCATCATTTTTTCTGGACGTATTTAAGTAATCAGGCCAGGTTTAATGAAACTAAGCTTGTTTTACAATCTAGTGTTTATTCAGCTATCTGTTAGAAATAAAGGTGATATTAGAGAAAAATGTTTTTCAGTAGAAATTTAATACACAGTTATAGATACTAGATTCTAGTTCTGTTAGTTATATTCAAGGTTTTGCTTTTCCACTAGTTAGCGGAACTGGATCCTGAATTCTCCTAGTTCCCTCAAAAGTTTTACTATAAAGTTCAAACTAATGTTTTCAATGTTTCTCCCACTTTTGACTTGGAATCATTAGGAACTAAAACTTCTCTTTTCCTGAATCTCTGCAGACTGAAAATGAATAACTTGATATAAATTTAAGAGAGATGACCACAATAGCCCATGGTTAGACAATCTTTGTGCTTATTGCTATGTAAGCCAACAGAAAATTTACCTAAACACCCAAAGACATCCTCAGAGACATTCCAAACTGCAAAAGATCTTCAGATCTGACCGAGAAATCTGGGCTGGCAGCTCTTGGGACTCAAGACAGTGGGTTTACAATGTGCTCTAATCATTAAGCATTGTTTTTCTTTCATCTCCGTAGAAACGCCTCTTATTAAATACCTGACTGCCCATACCCTTAGACCTAACTTTGAGAGCCCACCTGCATCTCCACTTCCTGAAGTAAGTAACTAAACTGATCTGTTATCAGGACTAAGAGACTGGTTCAAAGAGATATAAAACAATCTATCAATTTAACTTCTGGACCGTGAAACTTAATTGAAGTTTCAAAAGTGGGACTGCAAAGGAGCAAAATTTGCCCCCTCCAAAATGTTTCTTTGGCATGCAAATTATTTTGAGCTGAAAAAAGTCAAAGCCCAAAAGACTCAGAAAGAACCTTTGACCTTCCTCCTAACTGCTCAAAGAATGTAGATAGAAAAGCTGTTTCAGGTAGGGGGCTATCACCATAGATAACTATGGTATGAACTGGGCATGTAGACAGGAACCTAGCAAAGTGCTTGTTAGAATTCCTCTCTGTTCCCCTCTGCAGACCCAACAGACATTTGTTTATCAAACATTTGCTTTTCCATATCCATGTAAATTGCTTTCCTCCTCTTTGAAGTCCCAAACCACTACCCACAACATCCTATTTTATCTCTAGCCAAAGATGATATGTAAAGTGAGAATTTCTGCCATTTTGCCGAGTTACCCAGTTTTCCTGGGTCTCTACAATGTACACATTGTTATTAAATTTTTGTGTGATTTTCTCCTGTTAATCTGTTTCATGTCAATTTGATTCTGAGACTACCCAGACGAATCTACAAGGTTGGAGGAAAAATGTCTTCTTCAACAGAGTGAACCTGCAAAACCCTAAGCTCCCCAACCTTGGACCCTAACAAAGGCAGAGCTCCAGATTCTCTCCAAGTTCTCTCTCCCTCTCCACCTCTCCCACCCCATGACTTCACAGTGTGGCCCTGAAGCATGCTGTGGACTCTCCAAAACCTGTGAGTAATAAATCTTGTTTTTTAAAGTTCTCTTATGGTTTCTGCTGAAGTGCATACTGCAGTGATAATAAGATTCACAAGGCCCAGGCCAGGTCAGGGAAATGCCTGTGGAGGCTGCCACAGTAATACAGGCCCTGGGCAAATGTCTCAGGCATTGCTAACCAACAGTATCACTTATCAGTAGGCTGAAACTAACACAACATACACATACAAGTATTATTTTTAGTAATGTTAAACATTCTTTGTTTATTTTGGGTACCAGGTGGTTTGTTTCAGGCTGAAGCATCATGTCTTTCTTCAGTTCTAGAACAATTTTTTTGACTATTTCTATTTCACTTATGTGATTTTTTTTTAAAAAATTTATTTATGGGAGAAATTATTTGAAAACTACATAACAGGTAAGAAATTAACATTCAGAATAAAGAACCTCTACAACTGAACAACAACAAAAAACAAACTACCAAGTCAAAAAATGGACAAGAGATTTGAGCTGACATTTCACCAAAGAAGATATACAATTAGTCACTTAGCACATAAAAGAATTCTTAATGGTGTTGAATTACACACTTAAAAGTGGTTAAAGTTGTAAAATTTGTTACGTGTGCATGTTGTACCACAATGAAGAACTGCTTTTTCTTTATATGTATATATTTATATTTTATATACATTAACTTTTTCTTCAAATTGCCAATGTTTGTCCTTTTAAGTTTCATTTTGGTAGACTTCCTGGTGTCAGCTTTCTAATCCTCTTTATTTTTAGTTGTTCTTATTCAGCCCATCTGATCATTGATTTAAAATCTAATTTCAGTGATCATTTTTAATTTCTAGAAAGGCTAATTGTTTAAAATTCTAGATGTGGAATTCATTCATTCATCAACATGTTGAGCACTTACTTCCTAAGGCACTGGAGCATAGAAATGCACAAAATACTCATATCCCTGCCCTCCTGGAGCTTACACTCTAACTAATAGACAGATAATAAACAGATAACATGGCTTAGTGTTATGAAATGCTATGAAGAAAAGGAAAGTATGTACAGAGATAAGGAATTATAGAGAGTGCATAGGGAAGGCCCTCTGAAGAGATGTTGTTAGAACAGAACAACGTTAAAGAAATGAAATGTATGAATCTTTGGTGAAAGAGTGATCTAGGTGGAGGAAAGACCAAGTGATGAGAAAATGTTTTGGAAATTCAAGCAACACCAAAGATGTGAGGTAACTGTAAGGTAAGGGTCAGTTCAGTTAGTTCAGTTGCTCAGTCATGTCTGTCTCTTTGCAACCCCGTGGACTGCAGTATGCCAGGCTTCCCTGTCCATCACCAACTCTCAGAGCCTACTCAAACTCATGTCTATTGCGTTGGTGATGCCATCCAACAATCTCATCCTCTGTAGTCCCCTTTTCCTCCCACCTTCAATCTTTCCCAGCATCAGGGTCTTTTCCAATGAGTCAGTTCTTCATATCAGTATTGGAGTTTCAGCTTCAGCATCAGTCCTTCCGATGATTATTCAGGACTGATTTTCTTTAGGATTGACTGGCTTGATCTCCTTGTAGTCCAAAGGACTCTCAAGAGTCTTCTCCAACACCACAGTTCAAAAGCATCAGTTCTTCAGCTCTCAGCTTTCTTTATAGTCCAACTCTCACATCCATACATAACCACCATGGCAGAAAACAAAGGAGAACTAAACAGCTTCTTGATGAAAGTGAAAGAGGAGAGTGAAAAAGTTGTCTTAAAACTCAACATTCATAAAGGTAAGGGAAGTTCCTGCAAAACTCCTGATTTAGATGCAGTTGGTAAACTTGGTTGAGGTGCGAAGTCGTCATTCCAGAGATATCATCTGAAGGTAGAGCTGATAGGATTCGCTATTGGGGGTTGGGAGAGAAAGGAGGATCAGGATGCTCTTAGGTCTTTATCCTGAATCAATGAGTAAATGGCAGTACCCTTTTATGAGATGGTAAAGATAAGGTGAGCAAGTTTTAAATATATGAAATACATATATATATGAAATATATATGTTAGACATACATGTGGAGATGTCCCAAAGACATGTGGATGTTTGGATCTGAGTTCAGAGGCGAGATCAGGAATAGAAATGAAATCAAGTGTAGATACAGAAGAAAAGAAATATAAAGGCTATGCCTTAAAGCACTCCTTTCTGGGTGTATTAACTGCATTTACTTTAAAATTGTCTTCTGTTTTCTCCGTTAATCACATTTCCTCAGATATAACTTCTATTTGATCATATTAGGTATTAGTACATTTGAAAAATATTTCTAAAGTTAAAATTTTTTTCTAAAATTTTAATTTTTTCCTACCTTGGACTGCTGCCACTCAGAGATTGAATAAAATGAATGTTAATATAGTGAGAGACTTTACCATAGCCTCTGAACAGACTTTTTAATTAAAGCCCAGTAAAACCCCATTTACTTTATGTATCAAGATTTCCCTAACTTTTCAATATGAATGGCCATCCAAGATTCACCACAAAGTTGAAAAATCCTTTAATATGAAAGAAAAACACTAAAACAAGGAATAAAAAGGACTTGACCCAAGTGACTTTTTAGCTGTGACAAATGTACCATACAAGTGTACACTGTTTAATAATAGGGGAACTAGTTGTGAGTTATGTAGGATTTTTACTACCTTCACCATTTTTTTCTGTAAATCTAAAACTATTGTAAACTCAAAAAGCTTATTTAAGAACTTGGGGAAACACAGTTAATGTGAAATGAAGAAGGAAAAAATATATTTTCAGGGAAAAAAAGAAGAATATAATGCAACCACAAGGCAAGAGCCATGTGTCATAAAAATGAACATCTAGCTAATAAGGAAGAACTCTTCAGAATTAAAAGCATGGAAGCAGAAATGAAAGAATGTACTAAAGGTCTTGAAAGATAAAGTTGAAGCAGTGTTCCAGAAAGCAAAACAAAAGCACAGAGGTTAAAAAAATTAGGGACAAAAGACATAGAGATGAGAGAATAAGTTTAGGAACTGAAAGATTAAAAAACTTGAGTTCCAGAAAGGTAGTACATGAGAAAAGGTGGAGAGGAAGCAAGCTAAGACATACTCTAAGAAAATTCCCCAAAGGACATGAGTTTCCAGATTGAAAAACTCCCTCAAGTGCCCAACCCACTGAATATTAGAAGTCCCACAACTACTTACACTTTGTAAAGATGAAGAAAAATGAGAATATAGAAAGCTCCTAAATCTTCTAAAAGAGGAGATAAAATAGTCACACAAAAAGGATCAAGTGTAAAATGGCATCAGGCTTCTCAGTATTATTAGAAACTAGACAGTAGAGCAGGGCCTTCAGACTTCTGAAGGAAATGATTTCCAACAAAGGATTCTATCATTAACTGTCCATAATTAATAGAAATAGAATGAAGATACACAGTGCATATAAATTAGGATCACCTAGGTGATGCTGCAGTAACAACCATCCCCCAAATCTTTGTGGCTTATTATAACCAGTTTATTTCTTACGTATGCTACATGGTACAACAGACTGGTTCCATATCAGGAAAGGAGTACATTAAGGCCGTATAGAGTCACCCTGCTTATTTAACTTATATGCAGAGTACAGCATGAGAAATGCTGGGCTGGATGAAGCACAAGCTGGAATCAAGATTGCCAGGAGAAATATCAATAACCTCAGATATGCAGATGATACCACCCTTATGGCAGAAAGTGGAGAAGAACTAAAGAGCCTCTTGATGAAAGAGAAAAAGGAGAATGAAAAGTTGTCTTAAAGCTCAACATTCAGTAAACTAAGATCATGGCATCCAGTCCCATCTCTTCATGACAAACAGATGGGGACACAATGTGAACAGTGAGAGACTATTTTTTGGGGCTCCAAAATCACTGCAGATGGTGACTGCAGCCATGAAATTAAAAGACGCTTGCTCCTTGAAAGAAAAGCTATGACCAACCTAGACAGCATATTAAAAAGCAGAGACATTACTTTACCAACAAAAGACCATCTAGTCAAAGCTATGGTTTTTTCAGTAGTCATGTATGGATGTAAGAGTTAGACTATAAAGAAAGCTGAACACTGAAGAATTGGTGCTTTTGAAAGGTGGTGTTGGAGAAGACTCTTGAGAGTCCCTTGGACCGCAAGGAGATCCAACCAGTCACCCCTAAAGGAAATCAGTCCTGAATATTCATTGGAAGGACTGATGCTGAAGCTGAAACTCCAATACTTCGGCCACCTGATGCAAAGAAGTAACTCATTGGAAAAGACCCTGATGCTGGGAAAGAGTGAAGGTGCGAGGAGAAGTGAACGACAGAGGATGAGATGGTTGGATGGCATCACCAACTCAATGGACATGAGTTTGAGTAGGCTACGGGAGTTAGTGATGTACAGGGAAGCCTGCAGTGCTGTAGTCCATGGGGTTTCAAAGAGTCGACACAGCTGAGTGACTGAACTGAACCGAACTGAACTGATGCTACCTCCCTTCATAAATTTGAGATTAGAGGAGCTTCTGCAATGTCTCTCTTCTTCATGTTCCGGGCCAACACAAAAGCCACCTTCCTGGACATCACCTAAAGTTGTATCGCTGCCAGGCTCGCACTAGCAATTAGTGCTCTGGCATTAGGTGACATGCCCTTTTTATTCATATGGCAAGAAGGTATGTTGCTAGCCCATGTTTGGAAAACAGAGCCAGAAATTTTGGTGAGTAGCACTAATGCCTGGCAAACAAGTTCTTAATAACTGATATACTTTGGTACTCTTTCTCAAGAAACTCCTGAGTGATATGCCACACCCAAATGAGTAAGCAGAACAAGAAAGCAGATGACATGGGGCACCTCAGGGAGAAAAAAAGGGAAGAAAATTCCAAGATGACAGCTGTGGTCAGGGCTAAGTGTAGCTAGGCCAAATTGGATTAAAATGATGAAGGGCAGAAGGAATGGACCTAAGTAGGTCCAACAGCAAGGAAAGAAAAAAAAAAAAAACAGAAGAAAAATGTTATAGAGATGAATCGCTATTTGGCTTGACAGTGAACAATGTCCAAAGTCATTTTGTAATAGAAACACTATGAATGAACTTCAATGAAAAATGGAAAGATTGGAGTTGGTGAAATGTGTATGAGAGACAATGTAAGACACCTGAATATTCATCTTCTATATTAGTGGTCCCCAGCCTTTTTTACTAGGTACTGGTTTCATGGAAGACAGTTTTTCCACAGATGAGGATAGAGGGGATTGCTTGGGGATGATTCAAGCACATTACATTTATTGTACACTTTATTTCTAATCGAATGCCACCACTCATCTGATAGAAGGTACCAGCCTGGAGGTAAGGTAAGCTCTTAACAAACAATGGCAAAATGAAAACATCATAGCAGAATAGCACGAATAAATAGCGGAACAGCATGCTGTTTAAAAACAAAAAGCAATTTTTAGAAATAACTTTGTCTTTTTCGAAATGGGAATGTGGGGTGAGGAAGGGTGAACCAGGACTGATTTTTTTAAAGAAAGTAAATCTTGTTCTTTTATCTAAATTCTCAAGATATAATATACATAAGCATGTATATATTTTGTATAGAAGATTATCTGGAGAGGGAATGGCAACCCACTCCAGTATTCTTACCTTGGAAATCCCATGGACAGAGGAACCTGGTGGGCTACAGTCCATTGGGTTGGAAAGAGCCCAGCACAACCAAACAACTGAGTGTGCACACACACACACACACACACACACACACACGTATATATATATATATGTACTAAATTGGAAAAAGCAAAATTTTTTAAAGTTGTATCCTTAACTGTCCTTTATAATATTTTACCTAACATATTTAGCATTATATGTCAGTTGCTGTTATTGGTAATTTCTGTGAATTGCACAGTGGAATAATATCTTATTTTGGGATGTAGAAAGATTGCTGTTTGTATCTAAAATCAAATAGATTTGTTGGCATAATGAAATTAACTCTGAAAATTCCTTAAATCTCAGCATTCAAATAATTTGTGAGAAATTAAAAAATTGAGGTTCAGGTCATCCCTGAATAGCTCTAGTCCTGTAACTCAACAAAGCCATTGAGGACTCTGATTTTTCTGAGATCTGTGTTCCACTGTCCAGAGCAGAAATTCTTTGTAAGACCAGTATCAAGGTAATTTTAAGACAAGTATTCCTCACTGGTTATAAGACAGCAGCTGATGGTAATCAATTCTGCATGCTTCCATGTTCATATCCAGGCAAAGAAAGACTGGTTTCCTGAGGTTTTTTTTTCTTAAGGGCAAGGAACCAACTTTTTCAGAGATCCTGAGAGCTCTGCTTGGCCGACACTGGCTTAGATCTGCCCATTCTTGAATCACCAAGTGTAAAGGAGCAAAGAGGTAATTCACTGGTACACAGTGGGAAGAATAGAATGGATAATGGAGTCAATCACAGTCCCCTTCACTGGTCTCCTCATTTTATCTTCTTTTTCACCAATCCATTCAATATAATAGCTATCTGACTATGCCACTTATCACTTATAATCCGTAAACAGTATGGAAGCTAGTCTTCAAAGATTATCTTCCCATCGAATTATACCTCCTGGTATTCGCATCTTGAATCTGAGTTGGCTTTGCAATTTGCTTTTGACCAATGATGCCATGTAACATATGAAGGTGGATCATAAAGAGCTTTACTTTTTCCACCTGAACCTCTAGGAAAAGTCTTTCTTTAGAATACTCCCTGTAGGAAACCACTCTACTGTGAGTTTTTTCAGACCAGTATTATTCCCTGGTTATAAGACAACAGCTGATGATAATCAGTTCTGCATGATTCCATGTTCATATCCGGGCAAAGAAAGACTGGTTTCCTGAGGTCTTTTTTCTTAAGAGCAAGGAAACAACTTTTTGATTCCATGATGCTAAAGCCACATGTAGAGGCCATGAATAGGCATGATGGTTGACGGCCCCAGTTGAGCTCCCAGACAACAGCACATCAGTGAGTCACTTGGGACATTTGGCCCAGCTGAACTTTCACATGACTGCAAGTCCCAGCTTCTAAATTTGCACAACCTCCTCTAAGATCGCAAGTGATAACTGCCCAGCTGAGCACAATCAACCTACAGAACAGTGAGATAATAATAAATTGGTGCTTTTTGCCATTAAGTTCTGAGGTGATTCACGACTTAACAACCGATCACTGAAACGAATACCTTCCCAAACATACCAGTTTTGGTTGCATTTGGCTGTAATTAAGAGGACTGACCAACAGTGACTTAAACAATGGCCTTAAGTGATCCTACATATCATAAAGCCTGGGGGAGACAGCTCCAGGATTTGCGCAGAGGCTCAGCACAGTCAAGGACCCAGATGCTACTTTTCCTTTCGGCCATTTCAGCCTGGTGGCTTTGTGTTGTTAGGATTGTCATGGGTTCCAGATGACCACAGTGCCACCCTGTCACATAGAGTCAGGACAAGAGGGGTAAGGCGAAAAGGATGTCTTCTCTTGACCTCTGAAGTTTTGCTTGAAAATCTGATTTTTCCCAGTGACCCTCCAGCGTTCTTCCATTTTTTCCTTTATTGATTAGAACTGGTCACTTGCCAGCTCTTTGCTAGTCACTGGGAAAGGAGGCATAGAATTAGCCAACCAATTATGACAAATATTTTGAGCCTTGGACCTGGGCCTACCTTCACTGAGATCAAGTGTTCTCTGCCCACTGCCTCAATAAAATGGGGTTCTGGTTTTAGAAAATAAGGTATAGCATTGGATGTGCCATGGTACCTGCCACATCATTACATAAAGCCCAGTCTTCAACCATCCTTTGTCTTGTGCTGTATTGCCCACTAACCTTTTCCTTCTTCTTGTCTGTGTATCTCGGCAGGATGTACCTAGAATGCTGTCTTCTCCCAGCCTCGATCTGAGACATATATCCTTCAGATCTCAGCTCAAACACTACTTTCT
Source organism: Odocoileus virginianus (assembly GCF_023699985.2). Taxonomy (NCBI): domain Eukaryota; kingdom Metazoa; phylum Chordata; class Mammalia; order Artiodactyla; family Cervidae; genus Odocoileus; species Odocoileus virginianus. The sequence goes on from NC_069704.1 coordinate 25,381,866, forward strand.
CAGGGAGTTCCCCCTCCCTGAGTTATGTGGTCTCTCAGGACTCTACTTTTTTTTTTTTTCTTTTTAGAACTCTGCACTTCTTGATTCCTTGTAATAAAACCTAAGTATGTAGTTGTGTATGTTTGAATTAATGCCTGCCTTCTCCATTAACTAAAGAGCTGGGAAAATATTTTTGTCCCTGTTTTCCCAAGAATTGAGTGGATACTCAACACACAATTAAGAAATATGTGAATGACTGTGTTTTACTCCCTCACCTTCACCCATACCTCCCTACACTGTTACTGTATAAACACTGGATCATTTAAAAAATTATTCTGGATCCTAAATCCTGTAAAGCTTCAACAGGGTGATCTTAGATTGTCCCAATAGTAAGCTCCATTTTACTTAAGCAAGAGTTTATTTTATGCTTACTGAAATTATTGTTTCAGTTCAGGATACTATAAATAAACGGTTCATAATGTCATAGAATCCTATTTATCTTTCAAGTCTTGGATAACTATTACACATTTTTCTAAAAGTCCAGATTAACATAATTAGGAGAGCCCTCTTAAGGAAGTTTAAATTAATTTTGTAGAAACTAATGTATTTTATCACATACTCAACCTAAGTGTCCTGATGTGACCCTGTAACTTGAGTTTCTTAGGGAACAGAGTCTTAGAGGAAGTCTTAAAGGGTAGATGATTTGGTAGTGGACAGTCTTCTGTGCCAATAGTCTACAGAGATAGATGTAAAAAAAAACAGTATTTCCATACTTTATTTTAAAGGAGAAACCCTGTATTAAGTTACTGTCTGTGCTTCTGAATTTCCCTCCTATACAAACCAACTCTTTGCCCTTGAGTTGCTTAACTTCTTTGTGTCCTAGTTTCCCCAGTTGTGAAATGGGATGAGATTGTTGTGAGGGTTAGGTGAGTTAGCATATGTAAAGTGCTTTGAACAGTGGCTGGCCTGTGGTAACTGCTATGCAACTGGGTTATTATTCCAGTGTCTAGCATAGAGGCAGGATCTCAATGCGGATCCACCAAAAGCATGCATTTTCAAAATTTGAACCCAAGCTCTACCACTTAACCAGCTCTAGGACCCTTGGTAAATCATTTATTCTCTTTAAACCTCTGTATTCTCATCTGTGTAATAGGGATAATATCTACCTTATGAAATACAGGTTAAGTTAAATTAAATCAAGTTGTGGCTGCAAGTACCTGATAGACAATACTGCTCTGTTTGATGTCTCAGCCACCAAGAAGCTGTCATACCTGCGTGACAGGCTAGAGTGCCTGGGACTGCAGGGCACAAAGGGCATTAAGAAGCCATTAAGCTCAAGTTTGATCATTTTTCAGAGGAAACAAATCCAGGCCAGAAGGAGAGGGGATAAAGTGACTTGTTCAAAGTCATCTAGGTAGTTAGAGACAGAGACCTGTTGTAAAAGAAAAACAATTGTGCACCTCTCTGTTTTATGATGACATATTTTGTTTTATTATGTTTACATTGTGTTAATTTGTAATCACCCTTCTTTTCTAGGAGTTGCAAATATCATTACTTCCTGTAGTCCAGCTGTTACCCATCAAAGTAAGAGAAGCAGAGATAAGTTAGTTGCATGAGCTGGGACCCCTTAACCCTTCACTGTCTTTTAGGAGACCTGTTACAGACAAGGTCCTCTGAATAGGAGGAGTTGATGGATTAGAGCCAGTCTGGGGAACCCTGGGGCAGAGGCTGTCCTGGTTCAGAGGCCAGTGTAAGGGCCCAGGGTCAAGAGTCAAATTCTATCTCTGTTTCCTATAATGAGCAAAACAATCATTTTTTCAAATGACTGTATTAGTTTTTAATGAGAATCAGCCTTCTCTTGGGCTTCCCAAGTGGTGTCAGTGGTAAAGAATCCTCCTGCCAAAGTAGGAGACGTACGAGGTGCCGGTTTGATCCCTGGGTCAGGAAAATCCCCTAGAGAAGGGAATGGCAATCCACTCCAGTATTCTTGCCTGGAAAATTCCATGGACAGAGGAGCCTGGTGGGCTACAGTCCATGGGATCACAAAGAGTTGGACATGACTGAGCACCCTTGTACACACACACACACACACACACACACACACACACAGGTGTGGTCTTATCTTAATGGGTGATCTTTAATACTACCGCTATGCACCTATAGAGAATATCTTTATAAAAGGCCCAAAGGTCATATCAGATAAATATCTGGAAGCAGACAGTGATCCTGTTGGTCTAACTTTCTTGAAGGTTCATTGAGCCAAATGGGAGAGCCCCGAGTGGCCACTCAGTGACTCCTGAGTGGGCTTGCTTCATCCAAACTGGAGGCAGCTCCAGCACCCACTGCAGGGCAGTGTTTGGAGCTGCAGGAGTGAACACTGGGCCCAGACATGCATCTGGGCCATCAGGGGAGACTCACCCCAGCAGCAGTTGTGGGATTTTCATCTCTCAGACTGTTGCTCAGCGTTTTATCTGCCCCTGTATCAGGCACCAAGGTTGACCCAGTGCCAACCTAGAATTAGCCCAGATCTATGCTGGCTTCTACTGATGAACTTTTGTCCACTTCCTGTGAAGAATAGAGTTTTATCCACTTAAAAATGGTGTGGGGGAGAGTGGATACATGTACATGTATGGCTGAATCCCTTCACTCTTCACCTGAAACTACCACAACATTGTTAATAGGCCATGTGCTGTGCTGTGCTTGGTCACTCAGTTCTCTCTGACTTTTTGCAACCCCATGAGCTGTAGCCCACCAGGCTCCTCTGTCCATGGGGATTCTCCAGGCCAGAATACTGGATTGGGTTGTCATGCCCTCCCCCAGGGAATCTTCCCAACCCAGGGATCGAACCCAGGTCTCCCACATTGCAGGCAGATTCTTTACCAACTGAGCCACCAGGGAAGCCCAAGAATACTGGAGTAGGTAGCCTATCCCTTCTCCAGGGGATCTTTGTGACCCAGGAATCAAACTGGGGTCTCCTGCATTGCAGCTGAATTCTTTACCAGCTGAGCTACCAGAGAAGCCCCATTAATAGGCTATATCCCAGTACAAAATAAAAAGTTTAAAGTTTGGGGAAAAAAGGAAAAAAGAAAAGAAAGCGTTTATTCTTTCACAGGAAACAAAATTTAATTGAAATCCTAGTTCCGAAACCAAACAAAATAGAACATAGCAAATCTAATTTACTCAGCTCAGTTCAGTCACTCAGTCGTGTCCGACTCTTTGCGACCCCATGAATTGCATTTACTAGGGAAGGAAAAAAGAGTGAAGAGTTCGTGTTAGGTCTGAGGAGTCAAATTTAACAAAGAAGCTGCTTGTAGGAAACTTGAAAAATGAATATAAACCGCTAAAATGAATATGCTCAAGAGAAAAAACCCTGTTGATAGTATTTGTTGCACTCTGGTGTTGTGTCTTTGTGTTGGGTGGTTGGTGGGAAGCATGTTGTTTAGAGGGAAGTCCCAGGAACACTGCACTTCTCAGCTCTGCTGCTCATAAAAACAGAACCCTGAGCTTAAAACCACCAGGGGACTTGGGCTTGGACAAAAGGAAGTTCTATTTTAGATGCAAACTATAATAACTAGGATGGATAAACAACAAGATCCTACTTTTAGCAAGGAGAACTTGGGTTGACCAGAAAAGTTCGTTTGAGTTCTCTATGTCACAGGAAAATCCGAACAAACTTTTTGGCCAACACAGTATATTTACTATCCTATGATAAACTATAATGAGAAGAATTTGAAAAAGAGTATTTATATGTATAACTGAGTCACTTTGCTGTACAGAAGAAATTAAAGTTTGGGGGAGAAAGGAAGTTTACCCAACACTGTAAAGCAACAAAATTTGCAAGAAAAATTTTAAAAAGAAGAGGCTATTTTGCAAGTGAGGCTTCTGAACTTTTAAGATCTATGCTTAGTGTTGGGGAGAGAAAGAGGGTGCAGGGTGGTTAGGAGGATGAGTTAAGCCCCACATACACCCTTCCTAGCTGTGTGCCTCATTTCCTTATCTGTCAAGCTGGGATGATGATGGTGGAAATCAATTCCATGGGTGACTGTGGAATAATAAACAAGACAGAACAAGACAGAACATGCTAAAACTGTGCCTGGCACATAACCTAAATTCACTTAGACCCTTACTGTTACTCTGCAACAGTAACAGTTTTTGAGTACCTGTCATGTTTTAGACTTAGTGCTGGGAGCTTGCCTCCAAACTCCTCATAGCAACCTCAACAGTAACAATAGAGAAGAGCTTGTATAGAGTTTCAGACAAGAAAAGAATTGTGAGCTTGTGTTGATCAGGAAAAATATTCCTGGAGTAGGAAGACTTAAGCTGGGCCACTTAAGGAGAAAGAGGATGAACTGAGGGGTTGAGTAGGGAGTTGGTGATGAGGTTTTCAGGAAATGGGAGCACCATGGGCAGCGGCATAGAGGCAGGGATAGGGCACTATCCATCCAGCACAGCTAGAGACCTTCCTTGATGACAGGAAAGAAGAGAAGTCAGAGCTACTCAGATCCCACAGGATGCACAAGCATCCTCTCTTCCAGTTCCACTGGTTGAGACAGATGACTTGCATTTGTCATTCAGGAAGCATCTTTTCACATGCATTTAGTTTCAGTGACTCACAATCATGTACAACCAATCCTTATCAGTTTTATACATTAGAGTCAAATATATACATTATCTATATATTTATGTCTGCACACTCATGCATATATACATGCATTCGTGTGTATATGTGTGTGTATGCATGTATATATCGATACACTACTTTGCATTTTTGGGTGAGTCATTCTCCCTTTCCTGACCTCAGTTTCCTGATATGTATGCAAAAGGGTTTGACAAGGTGCTTACTATAATTGCTGGGGTCAATGGAAATAATGAATAAACAGCTTTATAATAAGAATAGAGGAGAGTTTTACTCAACCCAAACTGAGGACAGTAGCTCAGAAGACATCTTCTCAAATTGCTCTGAGCAAATCCCCCAGGGAAACGTAGTTTTCATGACAGTTTTATATTTTGTCAGAACAAAACATCAGGCACGATGGGGGTATATTTCTTCAAGGTTTCAAAAAAGGCTGGCACATACACAGTGAGTCAGTATGACCTCAGCGTCTGGGAAGGGAGAGCCCATCATGAGCTGCCATTGGTCCAAGTGCTAAGGACTCAGAGAGGAGCTCACAAAGGAGGTGGTGAAATCAGGGCAGTGCCAAGTGGAGGCCAAGGGGGGCGCTAAACTCCTTAGAGTCCCTACTCTCCTCACTTCTCATCATTACTTGATTTGAAAGTCAGCTTGATTCAAATGAATTCTTTTTAATGGCTGAGTAATATTCCATGGTGTATATGTACCACAGCTTCCTTATCCATTCATCTGCTGATGGGCATCTAGGTTGCTTCCATGTCCTGGCTATTATAAACAGTGCTGCGATGAACATTGGGGTGCACGTGTCTCTTTCAGATTTGGTTTCCTCGGTGTGTATGCCCAGAAGTGGGATTGCTGGGTCAATCAGTTCTAATGAGATGGATGAAACTGGAGCCCATTATACAGAGTGAAGTAAGCCAGAAAGATAAAGACCAATACAGTATACTAACACATACGTATGGAATTTAGAAAGATGGTAACAATAACCCTATATGCAAAACAGAAAAAGAGACACAGATGTATAGAACAGACTTTTGGACTCTGTGGGGGAAGGCGAGGGTAGGATGTTTCAAGAGAACAGCATCGAAACATGTATATTATCTAGGGTGAAACAGATCACCAGCCCAGGTTGGATGCATGAGACAAGTGCTTGGACCTGGTGCACTGGGAAGACCCAGAGGGATCGGGTGGAGAGGGAGGTGGGAGGGGGGATCGGGATGGGGAATACATGTATATCCATGGCTGATTCATGTCAATGTATGACAAAAACCACTGCAATATTGTAAAGTAATTAGCCTCCAACTAATTAAAAAAAAAAGAAAGAAAGAAAAAAAACAAAAAAAAATTAAAAGAAAAAAAAAAAATTAAAAGAAAAAAAAAAAAAAGAAAGTCAGCTCGTTCTCCACCTTGTACAAAGTGCCCTCCAAATGCACGGTCCAGAACCTCCTAGGTGAAACCATGAAACCCTTCCTTCACCCAAATTCTGGACCAAGTTAGGTTTAGTTGGATTTTTAAGATGAAATCCTATTGTGCTCTTTGTCTGCAACCTCAAGCTCTCAAACTGAGTTTGTTTGTTTTTTAATGTCACAGACTGGAGATCATTAATAACCACTCTTTCTTTATTTTAAACATCTAAGAGTTTAGGTGTGTGGTAATGCTAGTCCTGAGCCCAGAGTGATATCTTGTTTTGGTGGAAAATGGTGACAGAGCCAAGGAAAGTAGGTATGTTCTGTGTCTCCTTGAAAATCTTGATTAAAATTAAGTGCCAGGTTTCTGGAGTCAAGCATTCAGGATCCACAAGAAGTAGGACAAGTTTGACAACATGTTGATATCCTTTGCTGGATTTCTCTTAGCTGGATTTCTCAATGACAGGCTTGCACAATAGCATATCAGAGGTTTACCAGGCTACCCACTTTAATGCTGCGTTCCTTTTTATTTCTGTGATTAAATGTGGATTTAAGTCCTAAAACTGTATTTTGATGAAGAGTAAGTGGATTTCCCAGTGACTTATAAAACCTTTTAGAATTCCCAAGGGAAGGAGCAGGTGGTTAGAGATTTATTAACATATCTAAAAACACATCTTCACTCTCTATCAGGAAAATCAGCAATGTAATCACCATACAGATAACAGCAGAACAGTGTTGTTCCTGTCTTTGCTACTTGTGGTTGTTTTTGTTTGTTTGTTTGTTTGTTTCTTTCTTAAAGGAATATGTTGTCTTTTAGAGTAGTTTTAGCTTCACAGCAAAACTGAACAGAAAGTACAGAAATTTCACATTTACTCTCTGTTCATACAAGGCACAGTCTACTCCACTGTAAAAATCGACTATTAATAACGTCCCCCCCCCCCCCGCCCCTGCCCCAGAGAGGTATGTTTTTGCAGTTGATGAACCTATGTGGATACATCATTATCACACAAAGCCAACAGGCTATATTAGGGTTCATTTTTGATGTTCTAGATTTTATGGGTTCTGACAAATTTATAATGTCATGTATACAGCATTACAGTATCATATAGAATAGATTTACTGTTCTAAAAGTCTTTTGTACTCGAAATTGTTCATCCTTTCCTCTCTTCTAACCTTGGGCAGTTCCAGTTCAGTCACTCAGTTGTGTCCGACTCTTTGCGACCCCATGAACCACAGCACACCAGGCCCCCCTGTTCATCACCAACTCCTGGAGTCCACCCAAACCCGTGTCCATTGAGTCGGTGATGCCATCCAACCACCTCATCCTCTGTCGTCCCCTTCTCCCCCTGCCTTTAATCTTTCCCAGCATTACAGTCTTTTCAAATGAGTCAGCTCTTCACATCAGGTAGTCAAAGTATTGGAGTTTCAGCTCCATAGTTTTGCATTTCCAGAATATCATAAAGTTGGAATCGTAGGGTTTGTAGCCTTTTCAGATTGCCTCCTTTCATTCAGTGATACGCATTTAGGGTTCCTCCACATTTCTTCATAGCCATCTGCAGTGATTTTGGAGCCCCCCAAAATAAAGTCAGCCACTGTTTCCACTGTTTCCCCATCTATTTCCCATGAAGTGATGGGACCAGATGCCATGATCTTAGTTTTCTGAATGTTGAGTTTTAAGCCAACTTTTTCACTCTCCTCTTTCACTTTCATCAAGAGGCTCTTTAGTTCTTTACTTTCTGCCATAAGGGTGGTGTCATCTGCATATCTGAGGTTATTGATACTTTGCCCAGCAATCTTGATTCCAGCTTGTGCTTCCTCCAGCCCAGCGTTTCTCATGATATATACTCTGCATATAAGTTAAATAAGCAGGGTGACAATATAAAGCCTTGATGCACTCCTTTTCCTATCTGGAACCAGTCTGCTGTTCCATGTCCAGTTCTAACTGTTGCTTCCTGACCTGCATACAGGTTTCTCAAGAGGCAGGTCAGGTGGTCTGGTATTCTCATCTCCTTCAGAATTTTCCACTGTTTATTGTGATCCACACAGTCAGAGGCTTTGGCATAGTTAGTAAAGCAGAAATAGATGTTTTCCTGGAACTCTCTTGCTTTTTTGATGTTCCAGTGGATGTTGTCAATTTGATCTCTGGTTCCTCTGCCTTTTCTAAAACCACCTTGAACATCTGGAAGCTCATGGTTCACGTATTGCTGAAGCCTGACTTGGAGAATTTTAAGCGTTACTTTACCAACACACAAACACACATAAACATACATAATTGAATACATTGTTGCTAATATCATTTTGAACAAAAGAATAAGAAAACTAAGTTTTAATTTCATCTTCAATTTATTTATTCTCTGATATCTTTATTTATGTAGATTTGAGTTTCTGACCTGCATCATTTTCCTTCTCCCTGAAGAACTTCTAATGTCTCTCATAAGGCAGGTCTACTGGCAACAAATTATCTTAATTTTTGTTTGTCTGAGAATGTACTTTTTCAGTTTTGAAGGATAATTTCTCACGGTTCAGAATTCTAGATAATCCTCTCAATACTTGACTATTTCACTACATTATTTTTTCCCTTACACAGTTTCTTAGGAGTCAAATGTAATACTTATCTTTGCTCCTCATATAGGTAGGATGTTTTCCCCTTTGTTTTTCTTTCAATATTTTTTATCTTTAATTTCCTAAGTTTGAGTATTATATGCAGGGTTTTGCTTTGTTTTGACATTTATCCTGCTTGGTGTTCTCTGAGTTTCCTTGAACTGTGCTTTAATGGCTGACACTAATGTGGGGAACTCTTGGTGATTACTGCTTCTGTTTTTTTCTCTTTTTCTTCTCCTGATAGTCCTATTCAGTTCAGCTCAGTCACTCAGTCGTGTCCGACTCTTTGCAGCCCTATGAATCACAGCACACCAGTCTTCCCTGTCCATCAACAAATCCTGGAGTTTACTCAAACTCATGTGCATCCAGTCGGTGATGCCATCCAGCCATCTCATCCTCTGTCGTCCCCCTTTCCTCCTGTCTCCAATCCCTCCCAGCATCAGGGTCTTTTCCAATGAGTCAACTCTTCGCATGAGGTGGTCAAAGTATTGGAGTTTCAGCTTCAGCATCAGTCCTTCCAATGAACACCCAGGACTGATCTCCTTTAGGGCTTTGTTATATCCTTTGCAGTTGTCCCACAGTTCTTAGATATTCCATTTCATTTTTTTAATCTTTTGTCTCTTTACTTTTTAGTTTTGGGAGATTCTGTTGATGTATCTCCAAGCTCAGAGATTCTTTCCTCAGCCATGTCCAGTATACTATTGAACCCATCAAAAGCATTCTTTATTTCTGTTAGAATGTTTTTGATCTCTGGTGTTTCCTTTTGATTCCTTGTTAGAATTTCCATCTCTCTGTTTATATTGCCTATATGTAATTGTGTGCTTTCATATTGGGTATTTTCTTCATTATAACCCTTGGCATATTAATCATAGTTATTTTAAATGCCATGATCTGATCATTTCAACATATCTGCCACATGTAGGTCTTGTTCTGAAGCTTGCTCTGTTTTTTCAGAGTGTTCTTATTTTGCTGTTTTATATGCCTTGTAATTTTTTCTTAGTAGTTAGACCTCATGTACTGGGAGCTCCCTGATAGCTCAGTTGATAAAAGAATCTGCCTGCAATGCAGGAGACCTCAGTTTGATTCCTGGGTTGGGAAGATCCACTGGAGAAGGGATTGGCTACTTCCTCCAGATTCTTGGATTTCCCTTGTGGTTCAGCTGGTAAAGAATCCACCTTCAACACAGGAGACCTGGGTTCAATCCCTGGGTTGGGATGATCCCCTGGAAAAGGGAAAGGCTACCCACTCCAGTTTTCTGGCCTGGAGAGTTCTGTGGACCTTATAGTCCATGGGGTTGCAAAGAGTTCAACATGACTGAGTGACTTTCACTTTCACTGGGTAAAAAGACTTGTTGTAAATAGGCCTTTAGTAATAGGCCTTTAGTAATAGGCCTTTAGTGAGGTGTGGGAGGAGGAGAAGACAAATGTGACAAGAGCAGAGTGCATGGGGCAAGGTGAAGGAGGATATATGTTTGTGACTTCCTTTTTAAAAGTTAAACATATCTTAGGAACATTTCTTCATCAATACTTATACAACAGAGCACTGCATTGCTTCCTTTTCAGAGACAAATCTGCATAAGGAGATCTTGCAAGATATGGGTTAGAGTGGACCATTGAATAGATACTACATGCATTAGAGGGGTGTGTATGTGTGTGTGTGTGTGTGTGTGTGAGATAAGCATGTCCTGTGGGATAATGCTGGAAGAAAGGAGAGAAGTGGGTCATTCATTCATTTATGTGGTACGCATTTATTGAGTACCTACTACATGTTGATATCTTTCATCATACAGAATAAAACTTTTTTATGTGGTCAAATTTGCCATTCTTTTCTGTTTTCAGCCTTTGGGTTTTATGTAGAAAGGCCTTCTTCAAACATTTTTTTTCCCCAGTTTTATTGGGATATACATATAACATTGGGGCTTCCCAGGGTGGTGCTAGTGGTAAAGAATCCACCTGCCAATGAAGGAGACCCAGATTTGGGTTCGATCCCTGGGTCAGAAAGATCCCCTGGAGGAGGGCATGGCAACCCACTCCAGTATTCTTGCCTGGAGAATCCCATGGACAGAGATGGCCTGGTGGGCTACAGTCCATACTGTCGCAAAGAGTTAGACACAACTAAAGTGATTGCACATACACATACACAGTCACACACACACCATTGTGTTAGTTTAATGATTTGATATATGTGTATATTGCAAAATGGTCACCATAAAAAGTTAACATCTGTCATATACATATTTTTTATTTGTGATGAAAACTTTTAAGATCTACTGTCAGCAGTTTTCAAATATAAACTTCAATTTTCAACTCACATTTTAAAAAATCTTTTTTCTTCACATTTTAACAGTTTTAATAATTTTGTTTTTAATGACATAACTGCAAGTTATTTTTTGTGTACAGCATAGAGGAAGGATTCAGCTTTTTCTTTTGTCCTGCAAAAAACCCAAACAGTTAATAAATATAAGAAATCAATATGTTATCCGAGGGAGATGATTACTTTCCAGTTCTTTGGTGCACAGGACTAGAAAGAGATTCTGTCACATGCTTGTGGTAGTGTGGGTGAGATCCCGTGAGTGGATAGGACTGGAAATAGTTTTTTTAATCCTTTGATGGTGATGGCTGGGACTTCACGCAGTGCTGGCAAGATTATCGATCAGAGCTACTCTGTGGAGAGTAGTCTGGTTGAACTGGGGAAACTTGGCGTACATGTCACTTAGACTTAGGAATTTTATTCCTGGGCATGTATCCTAGGAACCTTCCCACACAGAGCTATAAGGGATCATAGCTGAGGATATTTAATATAGCACTATATGTGGTAGGCTTGGAGAACTATGACCTTTACTTTACTAGCGTGTGAGTTGAGTGCACTTGTGTGGTAGTTTGAGCATTCTTTGGCATTGCCTTTCTTTGGGATTGGAATGAAAACCAACCTTTTCCAGTCCTATGGCCACTGCTGAGTTTTCAAAATTTGCTTCAACAGTACGTGAACTGTGAACTTCCAGGTGTTCAAGCTGGTTTTAGAAAAAGTAGAGGAACCAGAGATCAAATTGCCAACATCCTCTGGAACATCGAAAAAGCAAGAGAGTTCCAGGAAAACATCTATTTCTGCTTTACTGACTATGCCAAAGCCTTTGACTGTGTGGATCACAATAAACTGTGGAAAATTCTGAAGGAGATGAGAATACCAGACCACCTGACCTGCCTCTTGAGAAACCTGTATGCAGGTCAGGAAGCAATAGTTAGAACTGGACATGGAACAGCAGACTGGTTCCAGATAGGAAAAGGAGTGCATCAAGGCTTTATATTGTCACCCTGCTTATTTAACTTATATGCAGAGTATATATCATGAGAAACGCTGGGCTGGAGGAAGCACAAGCTGGAATCAAGATTGCTGGGCAAAGTATCAATAACCTCAGATATGCAGATGACACCACCCTTATGGCAGAAAGTAAAGAACTAAAGAGCCTCTTGATGAAAGTGAAAGAGGAGAGTGAAAAAGTTGGCTTAAAACTCAACATTCAGAAAACTAAGATCATGGCATCTGGTCCCATCACTTCATGGGAAATAGATGTGGAAACAGTGGCTAACTTTATTTTTTTGTGCTCCAAAGTCACTGCAGAGGGTGATTGCAGCCGTGAAATTAAAAGACGCTTACTCCTTGGAAGGAAAGATATGACCAACCTAGACAGCATATTAAAAAGCAGAGGCATTACTTTGCCAACAAAGGTCTGTCTTGTCAAGACTATGGTTTTCCCAGTAGTCATATATGGATGTTAGAGTTGAACTATAAAGAAAGCTGAGAGCTGAAGAATTGATGCTCTTGAACTGTGGTATTGGAGAAGACTCTTGAGGGTCCCTTGGACTGCAAGGAGATCCAACCAGTCCATCCTAAAGGAAATCAGTCCTGAATGTTCATTGGAAGGACTGATGTTGAAGCTGAAACTCCAATACTTTAGCCACTTGATGTGAAGAAGTGACTCATTGGAAAAGACCCTGATGCTGGGAAAGATTGAAGGTGCAAGGAGAAGTGGATGACAGAGGATGAGATGGTTGGATGGCATCACTGACTCAATGGACATGAGTTTGAGTAAACTCCAGGAGTTGGTGATAGACAGGGAGACCTGGCATGCTGCAGTCCATGCAATGAGTCAGACACAACTGAGTGACTGAACTGAACTGAACTGATGTGTGGTAGGAAAAGGCTAAGGTCTGTCTAAAGGGGAATGACTGTGAATGATGCTGTAGCAGAGGCTGTTTGTACCTCCTCCCCACTCCACAACACCCCCGCACTTACGTTTCTCTGCCAGCACCTGCGGTACTTCATCTGGTCTGCTTTGCCTGCATTCAGGACAGGCCAGAAGTGCCATAGAAGGAACTGATTTGGCAACGTGCCCCTCACCAACTTCTTTCTCTCCCTTCCCCACTTCCCCACTGCAATCAGGGGTTTCTAGGGGTCATCTTCTAAATGAGCCACTTGAACCCTCATTCTGAGATGCACTCACATCTCAGGGTCTCCCTTGCAGGGGTCCTCAATAAGACAGATGCATACTAGAATCTCACTTGGTTGCTAAAATATCCCTCCTCCACACACACACACACACACACACACTCAACATGGATATAACTTTAAAACTATGTACCAGATGATAAAAGTAGAACACAAAATGAACTTTTAAAGCACATGCTATTTGTATAAACAAAAAAATCTTACAGGTAAAACTAAAAAACAGGATATACATTTTGAGATTACATATATATATATATATAACCAAAGACTTATACTAAACACATTATAGAAAGAAACAGCAGTAAGCTATCAGGAATCAAATGTAAATACCATGCTGTGAACTGAAATTTACACTTATATATATATATTTATTTATATAAATATAGCTCAGACAGTAAAGCGTTTGCCTACAATGCGGGAGACCCATGTTCAATCCCTGGGTCGGGAAGATCCCCTGGAGAAGGAAATGGCAACCCACTCCAGTACTCTTGCCTGGAAAATCCCATGGACTGAGGATCCTTGTAGGCTACTGTCCATGGGGTCACAAAGAGTTGGACACAACTGAGCAACTTCACTTCACTTCATGTTTTATATAGGGCTTCCTGGTGGTGAAGTGAAGTGAAAGTGAAAGCAAATGGCAACCCACTTCAGTACTCTTGCCTGGAAATCCCATGAACAGAAGGAGCCTGGTAGGCTACAGTCCATGGGGTCACAAAGAGTCAGACACGACTGATTGACTTTACTTACTTCCTGGTGGTACAGTGGTAAAGAATCCACCTGCCAATGAGGAGACACAAGAGACACAGGTTCAATCCCTGGGTTGGAAAGATCCCCTGGAGGAGAAAATGACAATCCACTCCAATATTCTGCCTGGAAAATTCCAAGGACAGCAGAGCCTAGCGGGCTACAGCCCATGGGATCACAAAGAGTTGGACACAACAGAGCTACACACACACACACATACACACACACACACACATGTTTTATATAATACATATATTTATATTTTATATTAATATACATTTAAATACCATATTATATTTATATAATACAAAGTGTTGTACATTTATATATAGTATATAATATAAATGTATTTGTGGCTTCGTTGATAGCTCAGTCGGTAAAGAATCCACCTGCAATGCAGGAGACCCCGGTTCAATTCCTGGGTCAGGGAGATCACCTGGAGAAGGGAAAGGCTACCGTGTCTCAGACACATATTCCATACATGCAGCTTGGCACACAGCATGATTTCTTTAGTTCTGACTTAGGAGCCTGAGGGCTTCCGTGGTGGCTTGGATGGTAAAGAATCTGCCTGCAATGCAGGAGACCCGGGTTCAGTCCCTGGGTTGGGAAGACCCCCTGGAGAAGGGAATGGTTACCCACTCCAGTATTCTTGCTTTGGAGAATTCCATGGGCAGAAGAGCCTGGCGGGCTACAATTCATGGGGTTGCAAAAGAGTCGGACGCGACTCAGTGACTTGCACTTGCACTTTGGGAGCCTGCGGGCTGTGTGGTTTCACCATCCCTCCTCCTTGGCTCCTTGGCTCTGCTTTAGGTGGCAGCTCACACTAAAGTTTTAGGGCTCCAGGGATCTAGTCCTGCAGCGCATCCTGCTGTGTTATGCATGACAAAATTGGGGTTCTGGTATCCTCCGTGTTGCCAACTCTGGGCAAATGCAGGTCGGGGGAGACTATGGATGCAGTTTCCTGAGTGGCCTGTGTAAGTTCAAGTCCTAATTCCACCTCTTTCTGGTTGAACAGATGTGGTGAGCTAATTAACTCTGTGTCCCTTAGAAGAACTGGGGAGTCTGTATGTTCTCCTACCCAGGGTAGCTGTGGGGATAGAACAAAATTAGCCTTGTATAGTGTTTCCTAGCACATGATACATGCTCAATAATACTCACCTCTTAGCCCAAGGCTTCTGTGATGTTCCCACTGCTCCAGCCAATGCTTGGCCTGGGCCCTAATCTGTTCTTGTCCTAACAAAGGTTTGCCTCAGTTTCTGTTACACACACTGTGTAAGGAAAGGCTGAAAATGCTAACAGTGGCACAAACTGGTTAGGCCAGTGGGTACAGAATATTCTTTTGTCTATTTTGGCTTCAGTTTGAAAAATCACAGTGGAAGTCCTAGGTTTTCTTTTCTTTTCTTTTTTTTTTTTTTTTTTTTGAGTTCCTAATGTTTAAAATAGGGAATTAAGGATCTGCCTTCTTCACAGAGTGACTGTGAAGTCCAAGCAAAATCATCCACATGAAAGTATAGAGAAGACTACACTCCAGAGTGCATACTTCTGAGTTCTGAAGGCTTGAGCAGTCCCATCACCCACACACCTATTTTCAGGAACTCAGCTACTCCCCTGCCCCTTTTTTATTATGGTAAAATACACATTATATAATTTTTGTCATCTTAGCCATTTTTAAAGTGTACCATAGTCCAAAACTCTTTTCATCTTGCAAAATCAAAACTCTGTACCTACTAAACAATAACTCCTCATTCCTCCTTTCTCTCAGGCCCCCAGGAACCCCATTCTATGAATTTGACTGCTCTAGACACTTCATATGAGTGGAATCACACAGAATTTGTCTTTTTGTGGCTGGCTTATTTCACTTAGAATAATGTCCTCCGGTTCATCTGTGTTGTAGCCTGTGTCAATATTTTCTTTTCAAGGCTGAAGAATGTTCCATTGTATGCATACACTGTGTTTTGTTTATCCATTCATCTTTCAGTGGTCACAGTTATGTTTCTTTCTTGTTCTGTTTTCTTTGTGGTTACCGTGGTGATTACATTTAAAACCCTCACGTTAAATCACTCTAATTTGAATTTGTGTGTGTGCCTAACTCACTTCAGTTGTGTTCAACTCTTTGTGATCCTGTGGACCTCTGTCTATAGTATTCACCAAGAAGACTGGAGTGGGTTGCCATGCCCTCCTCCAGGGGATCTTCTCCACTCAGGGATCAAACCTGCATCTCTTGTATCTCCTGCATTGGCAGGTAGGTTCTTTACCATTATCACCACCTGGGAAGCCTTAATTTGAATTTATATCAGCTTTAATTCAATAGCATAAAATAACTGCTCCTTTACAGCTCTGTCCCCACTATTTTCAGTTACTGATGTGAAAAAAATGTGTTAAAATACTTGTGATGTAAAATTTACCATCTTGACTACTTTTAAGTGTACAGTGAAGTGGTATTAAATACATTCACACTGATGTGTAACCATCACATCATCCATTCCCACAAATCTTACAAATCTGAATCTCTGTGCCTATCAAATAATGGCTCCCTCTTTCCCTTCCCTCTAGCCCCTGCCAACCACTATTCTACTTTCTCTCTTTATGATTTTGATGACTTTTAAGTACTTCATGTGGGCTTCCCTGGTAGCTCAGCAGTAAAGAATCCATCTGCCAATGCAGAAGACCCAGGTTGCATCCCTAGGTCAGGAACATCCCCTGGAGAAGGCAATGGCAACCCACTCCGGTATTCTTGCATGGGAAACCCCATGGACAGAGGAGCCTGGTGTGCCACAGTCCATGGGGTTGCATAAGAGCTGGACATAACTTTAGTGACTAAATAACAAGTACCTTATACAGATGGAATCCTATGTTTATTTTTTTGTGACTAGCTTATTTCACTTGGCATAATATCCTTAAGGCTCATTCATGTTGTAGCATACTGCACAAGTCCCTTCCTTTATAAGGCTGAAAAATATTTCACTGCATGTATATACCACATTTTGCTTATCTGTTCACTGGTGATGGACATTTGAATTTCTTCCGTATTTTAGCTATTGTGAATGATGCTGCTGTGTACATGGATGTAAAAATATTCCTTTGAGACTCTGCTTTCATTCTTTTGGGTATGTACCCAAATGTGGTATTACCAGATCATATGCTAATTCTACTTTTAATTTTTTGAAGTACCTCTGTAGTGTTTTCCACAGTAACTTTACCATTTTGTCCTCCCACCAACACTGCATATGGCTGTAATTTCTCCACTTCACCACCAAAATGTTGTCATTGTTGTTTTAGATTGTAGCCATCTCAATGAGCATGCAGTGTCATCTCATTGCAGTTTTTATTTGCGTTTCCTAAATGATTATTGGAGTTGATCACCTTTTCGGGTGCTTATTGACCTTTTATATAGCTTCTTCAGAGAAATATCTGTTAAAGTTCTTTGCCCATTTTTAAATCAAGTTGTTTGTTTTTAGTTGTTGAGTTTTAGGAATTATCTATGTATTCTGGAAAATTATCGTTTATCAGATAATTTGCAAATATTTTCTCTGAATCTGTGGGCTGCCTTTTTACTCTGTGAATAGTGTCTCTTGATACACAAATAAAAATAATTTAACATTTTCATAAATCACAGTTGTGTGATATTACTTTTGCTGCGTGTGCCTTTGGTGTCATATCCAAGAAATCTTTCACAAATCTAATGTTTTGAAGCTTTTATTCTATATATTTTTTCAGAGCTTCATTGTTTTAGGTCCTATATTAAACGTTTGATCCATTTGGAGCTAATTTTTATGTATGGTGTTAAGTAAGGATCCAACTTCCCAACTTTATCGTTTTGCACGTGGATATCCAGGTTTCCCAGGACTTTTTGTTGAAAAGACTTTCGCCAGTCCAGGTTCGATGCATGATACAGGGTGCTTGGGGCTGGTGCACTGGGATGACCCAGAGGGATGGGATAAGGAAGGAACTGGGAGGGGGGTTCAGGATGGGAAACACATGTACACCTGTGGCGGATTCATGTCAATGTATGGCAAAACCAATACAATATTGTAAAGTAATTAGCCTCCAATTAAAATAAATAAATTTAAAAAAATTTTAAAAATATGTTAATCATTTGTTCTAGTTCTGTGAAAAATACCGTTGGTAGTTTGATAGGGATTGCATTGAATCTATAGATTGCTTTGGGTAGTATAGCCATTTTGACAATATTGATTCTTCCAATCCATGAACACGGTATATTTCTCCATCTGTTTGTGTCCTCTTTGATTTCTTTCATCAGTGTTTTATAGTTTTCTATGTATAGGTCTTTTGTTTCTTTAGGTAGATATACTCCTAAGTATTTTATCCTTTTTGTTGCAATGGTGAATGGTATTGTTTCCTTAATTTCTCTTTCTGTTTTCTCATTGTTAGTGTATAGGAATGCAAGAGATTTCTGTGTGTTAATTTTATATCCTGCAACTTTACTGTATTCATTGATTAGCTCTAGTAATTTTCTGATGGAGTCTTTAGGGTTTTCTATGTAGAGGATCATGTCATCTGCAAACAGAGAGAGTTTCACTTCTTCTTTTCCTATCTGGATTCCTTTAACTTCTTTTTCTGCTCTGATTGCTGTGGCCAAAACTTCCAAAACTATGTTGAATAGTAGTGGTGAGAGTGGGCACCCTTGTCTTGTTCCTGATTTCAGGGGAAATGCTTTCAATTTTTCACCATTGAGGGTGATGCTTGCTGTGGGTTTGTCATATATAGCTTTTATTATGTTGAGGTATGTTCCTTCTATTCCTGCTTTCTGGAGAGTTTTAATCATAAATGGATGTTGAATTTTGTCAAAGGCTTTTTCTGCCTCTATTGAGATAATCATATGGTTTTTATCTTTCAATTTGTTAATGTGGTGTATTACATTGATTGACTTGCGGATATTAAAAAATCCTTGCATTCCTGGGATAAAGCCCACTTGGTCATGATGTATGATTTTTTTAATATGTTGTTGGATTCTGTTTGCTAGAATTTTGTTAAGGATTTTTGCATCTATGTTCATCAGTGATATTGGCCTGTAGTTTTCTTTTTTTGTGGCATCTTTGTCTGGTTTTGGAATTAGGGTGATGGTGGCCTCATAGAATGAGTTTGGAAGTTTACCTTCTTCTGCAATTTTCTGGAAGAGTTTGAGTAAGATAGGTGTTAGCTCTTCTCTAAATTTTTGGTAGAATTCAGCTGTGAAGCCATCTGGTCCTGTGCTTTTGTTTGCTGGAAGATTTCTGATTACAGTTTCGATTTCCTTGCTTGTGATCGTTTTGTTAAGATCTTCTATTTCTTCCTGGTTCAGTTTTGGAAAGTTATACTTCTCTAAGAACTTGTCCATTTCTTCCAAGTTGTCCATTTTATTGGCATAGAGCTGCTGGTAGTAGTCTCTTATGATCCTTTGTATTTCAGTGTTGTCTGTTGTGATCTCTCCATTTTCATTTCTAATTTTGTTAATTTGGTTCTTCTCCCTTTGTTTCTTAATGAGTCTTGCTAATGGTTTGTCAATTCACAATTTGTATGGAAATACAAAAAACCTCGAATAGCCAAAGTAATCCTGAGAAAGAAGAATGGAACTGGAGGAATCAATCTGCCTGACTTCAGACTCTACTACAAAGCCACAGTCATCAAGACAGTATGGTACTGGCACAAAGACAGAAATATAGATCAATGGAACAGAATAGAAAGCCCAGAGATAAATCCACGAACCTATGGTCACCTTATCTTCGACAAAGGAGGCA
The DNA here is from genome assembly GCF_023699985.2 of Odocoileus virginianus. Classification (NCBI taxonomy): domain Eukaryota; kingdom Metazoa; phylum Chordata; class Mammalia; order Artiodactyla; family Cervidae; genus Odocoileus; species Odocoileus virginianus. The sequence continues at coordinate 25,401,470 of NC_069704.1, forward strand.
AGGATATACAATGGAAAAAAGATAACCTCTTTAACAAGTGGTGCTGGGAAAACTGGTCAACCACCTGTAAAAGAATAAAACTAGAACACTCTCTAACACCATACACAAAAATAAACTCAAAATGGATTAAAGATCTAAATGTAAGACCAGAAACTATAAAACTCCTAGAGGAGAACATAGGCAAAACACTCTCTGACATAAATCACAGCAGGATCCTCTACGACCCACATCCCAGAATTTTAGAAATAAAAGCAAAAATAAACAAATGGGACCTAATGAAACTTAAAAGCTTTTGCACAACAAAGGAAACTATAAGCAAAGTGAAAAGACAGCCCTCAGATTGGGAGAAAATAATAGCAAACGAAGCAACAGACAAAGGATTAATCTCAAAAATATACAAGCAACTCCTCTAGCTCAACTCCAGAAAAATAAATGACCCAATCAAAAAATGGGCCAAAGAACTAAACAGACATTTCTCCAAGGAAGACATACAGATGGCTAACAAACACATGAAAAGATGCTCAACATCACTCATTATCAGAGAAATGCAAATCAAAACCACAATGAGGTACCATTATACGCCAGTCAGGATGGCTGCTATCCAAAAGTCTACAAGCAATAAATGCTGGAGAGGGTGTGGAGAAAAGGGAACCCTCTTACACTGTTGGTAGGAATGCAAATTAGTACAGCCACTATGGAAAACAGTGTGGAGATTTCTTAAAAAGCTGGAGATAGAACTGCCATATGACCCAGCAATCCCACTTCTGGGCATACACACCAAGGAAACCAGATCTGAAAGAGACACGTGCACCCCAATGTTCATCGCAGCACTGTTTATAATAGCCAGGACATGGAAGCAACCCAGATGCCCATCAGCAGACGAATGGATGAGGAAGCTGTGGTACATATACACCATGGAATATTACTCAGCCATTAAAAAGAATTCATCTGAATCAGTTCTAATGAGATGGATGAAACTGGAGCCCATTATACAGAGCGAAGTAAGCCAGAAAGATAAAGACCATTACAGTATACTAACACATATATATGGACTTTAGAAAGATGGTAACGATAACCCTATATGCAAAACAGAAAAAGAGACTCAGATGTATAGAACAGACTTGTGGACTCTGGGAGAAGGCGAGGGTGGGATGTTTCAAGAGAACAGCATTGAAACATGTATATTATCTAGGGTGAAACAGATCACCAGCCCAGGTTGGGTACATGAGACAAGTGCTCGGGCCTGGTGCACTGGGAAGACCCAGAGGGATCGGGTGGAGAGGGAGGTGGGAGGGGGGACTGGGATGGGGAATACATGTAAATCCATGGCTAATTCATTTCAATGTATGACAAAAACTACTGTAATGATGTAAAGTAATTAGCCTCCAACTAATAAAAATAAATGAAAAAAAAATAAAAAATAAAAAATTTTTTTAAAAAAAGCAAAAAAAAAAAAATGTTAATCCTTTTACCAAAAAAAAAAAAAAAAAAGAAAGAAAGAAAAGACTTTTCTTTATTGAATGATTGGCACCATGGTCAAAAATCATTTGGCCAAATATACAAGAGCTTATTTCTGGCTTGTTATTCTATTACATCGATCTATATGTCTGTGTTTATGCCAGTATTACACTGTTTGATTACCATAGCTTTGTCATAAATATTGAATTTAAGATGTGTGAGTTCTCTAGTTTTGTTGTTTTTTCCATTATTGTTTTTTGGTTATTTGGGCTCCATTGAAATTCAATATGAATTTTAGGGTGAGTTTATCTAATTCTACGAGCAATATCTTTGGGATTTAAATAGGGATTGCACTGAATTTGGGGGATACTGACATTTTAAAAACATTGTCTTCTAATCCATGAACATGGAATGTGTTCCTATTTATTTTGTCATCTTCATTTCTATTAGCAATATTTTGCAGTTTTTCTTGTATAAGTCTTTCACTTCCTTGGTTAAGATAGTTCCTAAGTATTTAATTCTTTTTGATGTTAGTATAAACTTGCCTTTGTAATTTCCATTTCATATTGTTCCTTATTTGTGTGTAGAAATGCAGTTAATTTTGTGTGTTGACTTTGTATCACTGTATTGAATTTGTTTATTCTAACAGCTTTTTGGGAGAGTCTAGGATTTTCTACATAAGATCATATCATCTGCAAACAAAGATAGTTTTAATTCTTCCATTCCAATTTAGATGTCTTTTCTTTCTTTTTCTTGCCTATTTGCTCTAGCTAGAACTTCTAGTACTCTGCTGAATAGAAATGGTAAAAGGGGGTGTCTTTGTCTTGTTTCTGATCTTGGAGAGAAAGCTTTCGGTCTTTAACCACATGTTTGCTGTGAGTTTTTCATATGTGGCTTTTATCATGTGGAGGTAGTTTCCTTATTTTGTTGAGGGCTTTTTTTTTATCACAAGAGAATGTTCAGTTATGTCCAAATAAATTTTCTGCATCAATTTAAATGATCATGTTTTTTCCTTCATTTTGTAATGTGGCATATTACATTGATTGATTTTCACATTTTGAGCCACCCTTGTATTCCAGGGATAAATTTTGCCTGGTTAAGGTATATAATCCATTTAATGTGCTGCTGAATTGTGTTTGGTAGTATTTTGTTGACAATTTTGCATCAAGTTTCATAAGGGATATCGGTCTATATTTTTCTCTTCATGTAGTATGTTTGTCTCGCTTTTGTGTCAAAGTTATGCTGGCCTCACAGAATGAGTTAGGAACTGGCCCCTCCTCTTTAACATTCTGATAAATTTGAGAAGGATTAGTATTAGTGCTGTCTCAAATGTTTGGCAGAATTCACAGTGGAGCCTTAAGATCCAGGGCTTTTATTTACTGGGAGATTTTTGATGCAGTCTTCTTATTAGTTACAGGTCTAATCTATTTCTATTAGATTAGTGTTTCAGTCTTAGTAGATTTTGTGTTTCTAGGGATCTTTGTGATTCAGTCTTGGTAGATTTTGTGTTTCTAGGAGTTTTTATTTTAGGTTATTCAATATTTTGGTGTACAATCATTCATAATACTATCTTTTTTATTTCTATAGAATTGGTAGTGATGTCTACACTTTCACTTCTGATTTTAGTAATTTGAGTTTTTTCTGTTTTTTAGTGGCCCATCTAGTGAGTCTTGCCAATTTTGTTGCTCTTGTCAAAGAATCAACTTTTGGTTTTATTAATTTTCTTCATTGTTTATATATACTGTATTTCATTTTTCTCACATAATCTTTATTATTTCCTTCCTTCTGTTAGCTTTAATTTTAGTTTGTTCTGTTGATCTTAGGTCTTTCTTGTTTTTAATGTAAGAACTTATAGCTATACATTTCCACCTTAACACCACTTTTATTGGGAACTGTAAGTTTAAGTATGTTATGTTTCTGTTTTCATCTACCTCTAATTACCTTTGAATATCCCCATGATTTCTTATTTTATCCATTGGTTGTTTGCTTGTTGTTTAATTTCCACAGTTTTGTGGGTTTTCCAACTTTATATTATTGATTTCTAACTTCATCCCTTTTGCATTAGTCTCTAAATGTATAGAAAACAAAAAGTAAAGTTACAAACCAATGTTACAATAATACTAGCTTTTATATTTGGTCTTGTATTTTATATTTATTCATATAGCTTTGTGTTGCGGCCTTTGTCCTTTGATTTTACCTCTCAGGACTCCCTTGACCATTTCTTGCAGGGCAGGTCCTGTGGTCACAAACTTGCTAAGCTTTACTTTCTCTGGGAAGGTCTTGATTTCCCCCTCATTTGTCAGGAACACTGTGCTTGAGAGATTTTTTGTTTTTGTTTTTTTCCCCTTTTAACCTTTCTTCTGGCCTCCAAAGTTTCTGATGGGAAATCTGCTTATAAACTTATTGAGCATCACTTGGAACTGATGTTTCATTTCTCTCTTGCTGCTTTCAAGGTTTGCTTTTTATTTTTAGCTCTTGAAAGTTTGGTTATAATATATCTTGGTGCAGGTCTCTTTGTGTTCATCTTAGTTGTAGTTTAGTATATTCTTGCATTTCTTCAAATTTGAGATCTTAGTCATTATTTCTTCAAGGTTTCTCTCTGTTCATTTCTCTCTATTCTACTTCTTCCTCTAAGACTTCCCTGATATTAATGTTTGTTATTTTGATGGTGTTACTATTTCTCCTAGGCTCTGTTTAATCTTTTTTCTTTTTCTCCTCAGTCTTGATAATTTCCATTGTCCTGTTTTTTTTTTTCCATTTATTTTTATTAGTTGGAGGCTAATTACTTCACAACACCGCAGTGGGTTTTGTCATACATTGACATGAATCAGCCATGGAGTTACATGTATTCCCTGTTTTTAAGTTTACTGATTCTTTTTTCTGCCTGCTCAAAACTGTCTTTGAATCCTTCTAGTAAATTTTTAAATTTTAATTTTTGTACTGTTCATTTCCAGAAATTCTTTTTGGTTTCTTTTAGGTTTTCTCTTTATTAATACTTTTATTTTGTTCATACATTGTTTCTTGACTTTCTCCACATTTTCCTTTAGTTCTTTAAGCATCTTTAAAACTATTATTCTGAGGTCTTTGTCTAATGTATCTTCTGTTAAATCTTTTTCAAGGACAAACTTTCTTGAACTTTTTTTTCCTTTGAAAGGGCCATATTTTCTCATTTCTTTGTATGCTTTCTGATTTTTTTTCAACACTGAACATTTTAATTTGCTCTGGAAATCAAGGTTTCCACGTTTCTCCAGAGTTTACTATTTTTGTCATTGTTTTTGTCTGTTGGTTTTGTTTTCATTGACTATTGTAGCCTCTCTGTGCTGAGCATCAGCCTATGGTGTAAACTTAATGCATTCTGTCTTTTCTATCTTTGGGCATGTACAGCTAATTTTTTCCTGTATATACACTTGTTTTCAAATGGTCTAGTCTTTAATGTCTGGCTTCTGAGTGAGGAAAAGCAAAATATGTAGGGGTAGTAAAATGGCACCTCCCTTTGAAATCTCCTGGAAATCACATTAGTCAAAGGAGAGTTTTGCAACAATGGGAAGAGGTACAACAGTGATGACTGGTGCCTATTCATCTGTGCCTGTGTGATCAGAAGCAGCAATCAATAATCAGAGCACAAATTGCATCATATTTGGAGAATACAAACCTTTTTGCACATCCCATATCCCACAAGTTGTGCTCAGGTTGCTCAAAGAATACCTGCACAGCTGCCTGCCACATGGCTGGAGTTGGGGGGATGGGTAACTGCTACTGTGTTAAGAGCTGAAATTGGCCCAAATTGACTGCAATTTACTGTCCAAGACTTTCCATGGAAGTTGCAAGCCTTCAATAGGCTCCAGATTTCTAAAATAGTTACATCAGGCAGAGTCTGTCAGTGCAATTTTTGTCTAGATAAAGAGACAGATTCCTGGCATGTCCTAATTCTCTGTATTCCCTGAAATCCTTCCTGCCAGAATTTTTTCTCCAACTGCACCGTGGCATATTCACACCAGCAATGTATGAAGGTTCCAGTTTCTTCACATCCTTGCCAACACTTATTATTATCTCTCTCAACAAATGTCTTTTGATCAATGACTAAGTGATGGGGGAAACTAGAGAAACAGAAAAGAAATGTTGAGAAGAAAAAGGGTTGAATGAAAATTTTGAAAAAAGTGATCAGAGGCAATAGGGAGAAGTGCTAGAGACTGGGTAGGAAAAAGGCTGGAGGAAACCTAGTATGAACAGTGGATTCAAACCTAGTATGAACCCACTCCCACAAATACAAAATAAGGAGAAAGACAAAAGCAAATATGTGGGCTGGGAAAAGGCCACAAAGGTGGAAATCACTGGACAGATGTGAGTGTCGGGGGTACTTGCTGGGGGACTATGAGGACCAAGACTAAGGCTGTAGCTGAATTTGACTGTAGCTACACTGGCAATGGTCTGGAAATTTATTAAGGAAACTCAAACCTGCTCTGTGTTTAGTTCCTTGGAAAATACCTCTTTGGCCATTTGTGACATAACAATTCTTTTATTATTGAAAAGATAGATCTGCTAAGCTGTCACTTGAGAATTCCATGAGGCTGGACCATTGCTTTCCCCAAAGGCAATTTACATGAGTTACAAAAGGGAATAAAACCATAAGAGGCCTGATGAAGTCTGTGTATCTGTTCTATGCTCTGTAAACTTTGATATGCTTCCTTCAGTTCAGTTCAGTTCAGTCTCTCAGTCATGTCCAACTCTTTGCGACCCAATGGACTGGAGTATGCCAGGCTTCCCTGTCAATCATCAACTCCCGGAGCCTACTCAAAATCATGTCCATCGCGTCAGTGATGCCATCCAACCATCTCATCCTCTGTCATCCACTTCTCCTCCCGCCTTCAATTTTTCCCAGCATCAGGGTCTTTTCCAATGAGTCTGTTCTTCACATCAGGTGGCCAAAGTATTGAAGTTTCAGCTTAAGCATCAGTCTTTCCAATGAATATTCAGGACTGATTTCCTTTAGGATGGACTGGTTGGATCTCCACGTAGTCCAAGAGACTCTCAAGAGTCTTTTCCAACACCGAAGTCCAAAAGCATCAATTTTTCAGTGCTCAGCTTTCTTTATAGTCCAACTCTGACATCCATACATATTCAGTTCAGTTCAGTTCAGTCACTCAGTTGTGTCAGACTCTTTGCAACCACATGGACTGCAGCACCCAGGCCTCCCTGTCCATCACCAACTCCCAGAGTTTACTCAAACTCATGTCCATCACATCAGTGATGCCATCCAACCATCTCATCCTCTGTCATCCCCTTCTGCTCTTGCCTTCAATCTTTCCCAGCATCAGGGTCTTTTCAAAAGAGTCAGCTCTTTGCATCAGGTGGCCAAAGTATTGGAGTTTCAGCTTCAACCTCAGTCCTTCCAATGAACATTCAGGACTGATTTCCTTTAGGATGGACTGGTTGGATCTCCTTGCAGTCCAAGGGACTCTCAAGAGTCTTCTCCAACATCACAGTTCAAAAGCATCAATTCTTCAGCACTCAGCTTTCTTTATAGTCCAACTCTCACATCTATACATGATGAAAGGTTGTTGCTAAACCATGAAAGATGCTGGGATTCTTGGCCTCCAGAGGAGAAGAATTCAATCCAGGGCCAGAGACGAGGCTTGATTGCTCAGAGCTTTTGTATAATAAAGTTTTAAAAGTATAAAAGAGATAGAGAAAGCTTCTGACACAGACATCAGAAGGGGGATGGAGAGTGCCCCCTTGCTAGTGTTAGCAATGGAGTTATATACCTTTTAATTATTACAATGAATCAAAAGAATGTCTCAAGTTTGTGAAAATTTTACCAGACCCACTCCCCACAATTTACATTTTAGGGTAACAAGATTAGAATTTAACGATAGAAAGATCCTACCAGACCCTCTCCCATAATATACATTCTAAGATATCAGGATTACTCAGAAGGTTTTCAGGAAGGAGAAACTATCCTCAAGCAGGATACATAGTTGTTGTATAGTCCCTGGTACTGAGTTTAAACTGTGTAATTGGCTAAGACTAAGGAATGTAGACAAAAAAGATTGTCTTTTCCTCCTCCTTGAGAATTCCAGACCCCTATCTCCACTTCGAGAGCCCCAGACCCCTCTCTCCTTAGAGACCCCCGGACTTCTTGTCAACCTGCCTAGGAATTGACTCTCTCAGTGACTACTGAAAAAACCGTACCTTTGACTAGATGGACCTTTGTTGTCAAAGTAATGTCTCTGCTTTTTAATATGCTGTCTAGGTTGGTCACAACTTTTCTTCCAAGGAGCAAGCGTCTTTTTTAATTTCACGGCTGCAGTCACCATCTGCAGTGATTTTGGAGCACAACAAAATAAACTCTCTCTCTTTTTTCACTGTTTCCCCATCTATTTGACATGAAGTGATGGGACCAGATGCCATGATCTTTGTTTTCTGAATGTTGAGTTTTAAGCCAACTTTTTCACTCTCCTCTTTCACTTTCATCAAGAGGCTCTTTAGTTCTTCACATTCTGCCATAAGGGTGGTGTCATCTGCATATCTGAGGTTATTGATGCTTCTCCTGGCAATCTTGCTTCCAGCTTGTGTTTCCTCCAGCCCAGCATTTCTCATGATGTACATATAAGTTAAATAAACAGGGCGACAGTATACAGCCTTGATGTACACCTTTTCCTATTTGGAACCAGTCTGTTGTTCCATGTCTAGTTCTAACTGTTGCTTCCTGACCTGCATACAGATTTCTAAAGAGGCAGGTCAGGTGGTCTGCTATTCCCATCTCCGTCATAATTTTCCACAGTTTATTATGATCCACACAGTCAAAGGCTTTGGCATAGTCAATAAAGCAGAAATAGATATTTTTCTGAAACTCTCTTGCTTTTCCAATAATCCAGCAGATGTTGGCAATTTGATCTCTGGCTCCTCTGCCCTTTTTAAAACCAGCTTGAACATCTGGAAGTTCATGATTCACGTATTGCTGAAGCCTGGCTTGGAGAATTTTGAGCATTACTTTACTAGCTTGTGAGATTAGTGCAATTGTGCAGTAATTTGAACATTATTTGGCATTGCCTTTCTTTGGGATTGGAATGAAAACTGACCTTTTCCAGTCCTGTGGCCACGGCTGAGTTTTCCAGATTTGCTGGCATGTTGAGTGTAGCACTTTCACAGCATCATCTTTTAGGATCTGAAATAGCTCAACTGTAATTCCATCACCTCCACTAGCTTTGTTCATAATGATGCTTCCTAAGGCACACTTGCCTTCACATTCCAGGATGTCTTGCTCTAGGTGAGTGATCACACCATCATGGTTATCTGGGTCACGAAGATCTTTTTTGTATAGTTCTTCTGTGTATTCTTGCCACCTCTTCTTAATATCTTCTGCTTTTGTTAGGTCCTTACCACTTCTGTCCTTTATTATGCTCATCTTTGCATGAAATGTACCCTTGGTATCTCTAATTTTCTTGAAGAGATCTCTAGTCTTTCCCATTCTATTGTTTTCCTCTATTTCTTTGCATTGATCACTGAGGAAGGCTTTCTTTTTTGTTGTTTGTTTTTTTTACAATGAAGAAAAGACTGTTTCTTTATTTATTTTTGTATGTGTGTGTATGTGGTTTTTTTTTCCATTTATTTTTATTAGTTGGAGGCTAATTACTTCAAAACATTTCAGTGGGTTTTGTCATACATTGAAATGAATCAGCCATGGAGTTACATGTATTCCCCATCCTGTTCCCCCCTCCCACCTCCCTCTCGACCCGATTCCTCTGGGTCTTCCCAGTGCACCAGGCCTGAGCACTTGTCTCATGCATCCCACCTGGGCTGGTGATCTGTTTCACTATAGATAATATACATGCTGTTCTTTCGAAACATCCCACCCTCACCTTCTCCCATAGAGTCCAAAAGTCTGTTCTATACATCTGTGTCTCTTTTTCTGTTTTGCATATAGGGTTATCATTACCATCTTTCTAAATTCCATATATATGTGTTAGTATGCTGTAATGGTCTTTATCTTTCTGGCTTACTTCACTCTGTATAATGGGCTACAGTTTCATCCATCTCATTAGAACTGATTCAAATGAATTCTTTTTAACAGCTGAGTAATATTCCATGGTGTATATGTACCACAGCTTCCTTATCCATTCAACTGCTGATGGGCATCTAGGTTGCTTCCATGTCCTGGCTATTATAAACAGTGCTGCGATGAACATTGGGGTGCATGTGTCTCTTTCAGATCTGGTTTCCTCAGTGTGTATGCCCAGAAGTGGTATTGCAGTTCTATCTCCAGTTTTTTAAGAAATCTCCACACTGTTTTCCATAGTGGCTGTACCAGTTTGCATTCCCACCAACAGTGTAAGAAGGTTCCCTTTTCTCCACACCCTCTCCAGCATTTATTGCTTGTAGACTTTTGGGTAGCAGCCATCCTGACTGGCGTGTAATGGTACCTCATTGTGGTTTTGATTTGCATTTCTCTGATAATGAGTGATGTTGAGCATCTTTTCATGTGTTTGTTAGCCATCTGTATGTCTTCTTTGGAGAAATGTCTGTTTAGTTCTTGGGCCCATTTTTTGATTGGGTCATTTATTTTTCTGGAGTTGAGCTGGAGGAGTTGCTTGTATATTTTTGAGATTAATCCTTTGTCTGTTGCTTCATTTGCTATTACTTTCTCCCAATCTGAGGGCTGTCTTTTCACCTTGCTTATAGTTTCCTTTGTTGTGCAAAAGCTTTTAAGTTTCATTAGGTCCCATTTGTTTATTTTTGCTTTTACTTCCAATATTCTGGGAGGTGAGTCATAGAGGATCCTGCTGTGATTTATGTCGGAGAGTGTTTTGCCTATGTTCTCCTCTAGGAGTTTTATATTTTCTGGTCTTACATTTAGATCTTTAATCCATTTTGAGTTTATTTTTGTGTATGGTGTTAGAAAGTGTTCTAGTTTCATTCTTTTACAGGTGGTTGACCAGTTTTCCCAGCACTACTTGTTAAAGAGGTTGTCTTTTTTCCATTGTATATCCTTGCCTCCTTTGTCGAAGATAAGGTGTCCATAGGTTCATGGATTTATCTCTGGGCTTTCTATTCTGTTCCATTGATCTATATTTCTGTCTTTGTGCCAGTACCATACTGTCTTGATGACTGTGGCTTTGTAGTAGAGTCTGAAGTCAGGCTGGTTGATTCCTCCAGTTCCATTCTTCTTTCTCAAGGTTACTTTGGCTATTTGAGGTTTTTTGTATTTCCATACAAATTGTGAAGTTATTTGTTCTAGTTCTGTGAAAAATACCGTTGGTAGCTTGATAGGGATTGCATTGAATCTATAGATTGCTTTGGGTAGAATAGCCATTTTGACAATATTGATTCTTCCAATCCATGAACACGGTATGTTTCTCCATCTGTTTGTGTCCTCTTTGATTTCTTTCATCAGTGTTTTATAGTTTTCTATGTATAGGTCTTTTGTTTCTTTAGGTAGATATACTTCTAAGCATTTTATTCTTTTTGTTGTAATGGTGAATGGTATTGTTTCCTTAATTTCTCTGTTTTTTCATTGTTAGTGTATAGGAATGCAAGAGGTTTCTGTGTGTTCATTTTATATCCTGCAACTTTACTGTATTCATTGATTAGCTCTAGTAATTTTCTGGTGGAGTCTTTAGGGTTTTCTATGTAGAGGATCATGTCATCTGCAAACAGTGAGAGTTTCACTTCTTCTTTTCCTATCTGGATTCCTTTTACTTCTTTTTCTGCTCTGATTGCTGTGGCCAACACTTCCAACACTATGTTGAATAGTAGTGGTGAGAGTGGGCACCCTTGTCTTGTTCCTGATTTCAGGGGAAATGCTTTCAATTTTTCACCATTGAGGGTGATGCTTGCTGTGGGTTTGTCATATATAGCTTTTATTATGTTGAGGTATGTTCCTTCTACTCCTGCTTTCTTGAGAGTTTTAATCATAAATGAGTGTTGAATTTTGTCAAAGGCTTTCTCTGCATCTATTGAGATAATCATATGGTTTTTATCTTTCAATTTGTTAATGTGGTGTATTACATTGATTGATTTGTGGATATTAAAGAATCCTTGCATTCCTGGGATAAAGCCCACTTGGTCATGGTGTATGATTTTTTTAATATGTTGTTGGATTCTGTTTGCTAGAATTTTGTTAAGGATTTTTGCATCTATGTTCATCAGTGATATTGGCCTGTAGTTTTCTTTTTTTGTGGCATCTTTGTCTGGTTTTGGAATTAGGGTGATGGTGGCCTCATAGAATGAGTTTGGAAGTTTACCTTCTTCTGCAATTTTCTGGAAGAGTTTGAGTAAGATAGGTGTTAGCTCTTCTCTAAATTTTTGGTAGAATTCAGCTGTGAAGCCATCTGGTCCTGTGCTTTTGTTTGCTGGAAGATTTCTGATTACAGTTTCGATTTCCTTGCTTGTGATGGCTCTGTTAAGATCTTCTATTTCTTCCTGATTCAGCTTTGGAAAGTTATACTTTTCTAAGAATTTGTCCATTTCATCCAAGTTGTCCATTTTATTGGCATAGAGCTGCTGGTAGTAGTCTCTTATGATCCTTTGTATTTCAGTGTTGTCTGTTGTGATCTCTCCGTTTTCATTTCTAATGTTGTTAATTTGGTTCTTCTCTCTTTGTTTCTTAATGAGTCTTGCTGATGGTTTGTCAATTTTGTTTATTTTTCAAAAAACCAGCTTTTAGCTTTGTTGATTTTTGCTATGGTCTCTTTAGTTTCTTTTGCATTTATTTCTGCCCTAATTTTTAAGATTTCTTTCCTTCTACTAACCCTGGGGTTCTTCATTTCTTCCTTCTCTAATTGCTTTAAGTGTAGAGTTAGGTTATTTATTTGGCTTTTTTCTTGTTTCTTGATGTAAGCTGGTAATGCTATGAACCTTCCCCTTAGCACTGCTTTTACAGTGTCCCATAGGTTTTGGGTTGTTGTGTTTTCATTTTCATTCATTTCTATGCATATTTTGATTTCTTCTATGATTTGTTGGTTATTCAGAAGTGTGTTATTTAGCCTCCATATGTTTGAATTTTTAACAATTTTTTTTCCTGTAATTGAGATCTAACCTTACTGCACTGTAGTCAGAAAAGATGGCTGGAATGATTTCAATTTTTTTGAATTTTCCAAGACCAGACTTATGGCCCAGGATGTGATCTATTCTGGAGAAGGTTCCATGTGCACTTGAGAAAAAGGTGAAGTTGATTGTTTTGGGGTGAACTGTCCTATAGATATCAATTAGGTCTAGCTGGTCCATTGTGTCATTTAAGGTTTGTGTTTCCTTGTTAATTTTCTGTTTATTTGATCTATCCATAGTTGTGAGTGGGGTATTAAAGTCTCCCACTATTATTGTGTTACTATTAATTTCCTCTTTCATACTCGTTAGTGTTTGCCGTACATATTGCGGTGCTCCTATGTTGGGTGCGTATATATTTATAATTGTTATATCTTCTTCTTGGATTGATCCTTTGATCATTATGTAGTATCCTTCTTTGTCTCTTTTCACATCCTGTATTTGAAAGTCTATTTTATCTGATATGAGTATTGCGACTCCTGCTTTCTTTTGGTCTCCGTTTGCATGAAATATTTTTTCCATCCCTTCACTTTTAGTCTGTATGTGTCTCTTGTTTTGAGGTGGGTCTCTTGTAGACAGCATATATAGGGGTCTTGTTTTTGTATCCATACAGCCAATCTTTGTCTTTTGGTTGGGGCATTCAACCCATTTACATTTAAGGTAATTATTGATAGGTGTGGTCCCATTGCCATTTACTTTGTTGTTTTGGGTTCACGTTTATACAACCTTTCTGCATTTCCTGTCTAGAGAAGATCCTTTAGCATTTGTTGAAGAGCTGGTTTGGTGGTGCTGAATTCTCTCAGCTTTTGCTTATCTGTAAAGCTTTTGAATTCTCCTTCATATCTGAATGAGATCCTTGCTTGGTACAGTAATCTAGGTTGTAGGTTATTTTCTTTCATTACTTTAAGTATGTCCTGCCATTCCCTTCTGGCCTGGAGGGTTTCTATTGATAGATCAGCTGTTATCCTTATGGGAATCCCTTTGTGTATTATTTGTTGTTTCTCCCTTGCTGCTTTTAATATTTGTTCTTTGTGTTTGATCTTTGTTAATTTGATTAATATGTGTCTTGGGGGTGTTTTGCCTTGGGTTTATCCTGTTTGGGACTCTCTGGGTTTCTTGGACTTGGGTGGCTATCTCCTTCCCCATTTTAGGGAAGTTGAGGAAGGCTTTCTTATCTCTCCTTCTGTTCTTTGGAACTCTGCATTCAGATGGGTGTATCTTTCCTTTTCTCCTTTGCCTTTAGCTTCTCTTCTTTTCTCAGCTATTGGTAAGGACTCCTCAGGCAACCATTAGCCTTTTTGCATTTCTTTTTCTTGGGGGTGGTCTTGATCACTGCCTCCTGTGCAATGTCATGAACCTCCGCCCATAATTCTTCAGGCACTCTGTCTATCAGATCTAATCCCTTGAGTCTATTTGTCACTTCCACTGTATAATCCCAAGGGATTTGATTTAGGTCATACCTGAATGGTCTAGTGGTTTTCCCTACTTTCTTCAATTTAAGTCTGAATTTGGTTCATGATCTGAGCCCTAGTAAGTTCCTAGTCTTGTTTTTGCTGACTGTATAGAGTTTCTTCATCTTTTGCTGGAAAGAATATAATCAATCTGATTTTGGTATTGACCATCTGGTGATGCTTCCTACTTTGTGATGTTTCTTTAATAGATGGCCCACATCCCTGAGTGCCAAATGAGAAAGCAGTTAGAATCAGATGTCATTACTGCTTGTCATCTCAGACATGAATGAGTGAGGCAGGGGCCTGGTCTCCTCATCATGCTTACAGAGTTGTGTCAATACAGTCTGGCTCTTTGCCTGTTTCAGGATGGGTGAGTGGTGACTTTTACCATAAACTGTTCAAGTAAGGAAATATCATCAATAGACTATCTGATGATTACTAATGTTGAGTTGAAAATTAAAGAAAGTTTACTGAAAAATTTTTCTGACACTGCCTGTCCTTTGCGGTACTTCATCTTTCACTCCTTGCCTTACCAGGAGAAATGAACCTCTCTTACATATAGTCAGTTGATCTCAAACCTTCTGGTGAAGTTGGGCTGCAGCAAAAGGCTCTGAGAGATCTTAGCACCTTAGCTGTGGGACTTGCACTTCTATAAGTTGATGTTAGTTGTATAAAATATGGTGAGTGCACAGGTTAGTATGTTCCTCTTTTCTCCTTTCTTGTATTTAGTATTCTTTTAGCACAGTAAAAATGTAAGATATTGGACAAGATGAAAAGGAAAGTCCAATGAGAATTTCCATTTTCTAGTGGCCGATAATGAGATTGGTTCACTGAACCAGAAATGAGCCAAAAGGAGAATGATTCCTAGTTTACTCACAAGTGTAGGGAAATTTTTTTTTAAAGAATTCAGAGAAGGACCAGGACAAAACACACATTATCAATTGAAAAGTCTTCAAAGAATCCTTGTACTTTTGGGCTACAACTGCATTTGCATTATTTGTTTTAATTTATGTTATTTAAAATTTTGCATATAGCAACTTGACTTTCTTTTGTGTACAGTTGCATGAGTTCAAATACTTGTATGGAGAACTGTAAAAATGGAATCATACAGTATGTAATTTTTGGGGGTTGGATTTTTGCACTCAGTGTAATGTCCTTAAGCTTTATCAAAGTTCTATATTTTAATAGCTTATTTTCTTATCATTATGCAATATTATATTTTATGAATGTACCAGAATTTATTGAATAACCCATTAGAGGATATTTGGCTAGTTGACAGCTTTTGATGATTTATAAAGAGTCCTGTTATAGACAGTTGTGTGTAGATTTTCTGTCAACATGAATTTATCAAGAGCAAATACATAGGAGTAGGATTATTGGGTCATATAGTGTGTGTATATTTAATTTCTTGAACTTTCCCAGCAAATTTCCACTGTGGTTGCATCATTTTTCATTCTTACTAAAATGTATGAGCGTTCCAGTTACTCAGTGTTCTTGCCAGACACGGTATTGACTATTAAAAATATTTATTTTTATAAATATATTATTATATTGTGTGAAATTGTATCTCATTATGATTTTAATTTGCATTTCCCAAATAGTAAATGGCTAATGCATTGAGCATCTTTTCATGAGCTTATTTGACAACAATACATCTTCTTTGGTGAAATGTCTGTTCAAATGTTTTGTCATTTAAAAAAGTTTCTTTGTTTTCTTACTGTTGAGATTTGGGAATTCTGGATACAAGTTCATTGTCAGATAAGTGTTTTGCAAATGTTTCTTCCAGCCTGTACCTTGTTTCTTCATTCTCGTAATAGTGTCTTTAACATGTTTTAATTGGAAATGGATGGGGAAACAGTGGAAGCAGTGTCAGACTTTATTTTTCTGGGCTCCAAAATCACTGCAGATGGTGACTGCAGCCATGAAATTAAAAGACGCTTACTCCTTGGAAAGTCATGACCAACCTAGATAGCATATTAAAAAGCAGAGACATTAGTTTGCCAACAAAGGTCCATTTAGTCAAGGCTATGGTTTTTCCAGTGGTCATGTATGGATGTGAGAGTTGGACTGTGAAGAAAGCTGAGCACCAAAAAATTGATGCTTTTGAACTGTGGTGTTGAAGAAGACTCTTGAGAGTCCCTTGGACTGCAAGGAGATCCAACCAGTCCATGCTAAAGGAGATCAGTCCTGAATGTTCATTGGAATGGCAGGACTGATGCTGAAGCTGAAACTCCAATACTTTGGCCACCTGATGCGAAGAGTTGACTCATTGGAAAAGACCCTGATGCTGGGAGGGATTGGGGGCAGGAGGAGAAGGGGACGACAGAGGATGAGATGCCTGGATGGCATCACCGACTCGATGGACATGAGTTTGAGTAAACTCCGGGAGTTGGTGATGGACGGGGAGGCCTGGCGTGCTGCGATTCATGGGGTAGCAAAGAGTTGGACACGACTGAGCAACTGAACTGAACTGAACTGAATTTTTATAAAGTGCAGTTTATTATTTTTATTTTGAAACATGCCAAGTATATTTTGCTCAGCCAAGGTAATTAAATTTTCTCTTGTTTTCTTCTGTAAGTTTTATAGTTTTATACCTTACAGTTAAACCTGTGATGCAGTTTTGAGTTAATTTTGTATAAGGTGTGAAGTTTAGTTTGAGTTTTTTTTCTTTTGCATATAGATAGGAATTGCTCTGGAATCACTTATTTATAAAGATTTATTTCTTCATTAATTATTTGATAGAATTTTCCAGTGAAATTATTGGGACCTGTAGTTTTCTTTGGGGGGATATTTTTAAAGTATACTTTTAATTTCCTTGCTAAATATAGTACTCCTTGACTTGTTTTTTTTTTTTTTTTTTCTTGTGTGATCTTTGGTATAGGTTATGGCTTTCAGGAAACTGGTCCATTTTATCTAAGTCTAATTTATGTGCCTAGAATTGTTGTAGTTCTTGCTTATTATCCTTTTAATGTCTGTGAGGTCTGGGGTGATATCTTTTTTTTTTTTTTTTTTACATTTCTGATATTGGTAAGTTATGTCTTTTTTTTCTGGCTAGAGGTTTTATGAAGTTACTAATTTGAAATTTTACTTCTTATATAAGCAGTTAAATTGATAAATTTCTCTCTGCTACTTTAGATCACAAATATTGATGAGCTTTATTTTCATCTTCATTCAGTTCAAAATATTTTCTCATTTCCCCTGAGATTTCCTTTTTGGCACATAGTTATTTGAAAGTATGGCTTCTGTTTCTAAGTATTTAGGAATTTTTTATTTATGTTTTTGTAAGTGATTTCTAGTTTAGTTTCACTATGGTCAGAGAACACATTCTGCTTGAATTTATTCTTTTTAAATTTGTCAAGGCTTGTTTTATGACTAGGATATGATCTCTCTTTGACAAATTATTCCATGTGTATTTGAAAACAGTGTGAATTCTGCTTCTCTTGGGTGAAGTGTTCTATAAATACTAGGTGAAGTTGGTAGATGATGTTGTTCAGTTCTTTTGTATTCATACTGATTTTCTTTTTCTTTTTCTTTTTTTTAAATTGAAGTATAGTTGATTTACAATGTTGAGTTAGTTTCATAGTGATTTTCTACCTGCCCGTTGTATTGATTATTAAGAACAGAATATTGAGGTTTTCAACTATAACTGTAGATCTGCCCATTCTTTCAGTTTCACTTCATGTAGTTTGAATCTCTGTTGTTTGGTGCATATACATTTAGAACTGTTATGTATCCTTATTATTTACACTTTCATCATTGTGTAATGTTCTTCTCTATCCACACTATTTTTTCTTGCTCAGAGAGCTAATTTGTCTGATGTCAGTGTAATGACTTCTGCTTTCACCAGTGTTGGCAAGGCTTATATTTTTCCATCCTTTTCCATTTAACCTGTGTGTATCATTCATTTAAAGTGCACTTCTTGCTAGCAGCATAGAGTCATTTGAAAATCCATTCTGACAATCTGTCTTTTAATATATGTGTTTATACTATTAACATTTAACATAATATTGATATGTGTGTATTTAGGCCTGCAATGCTATTACTTGTTTTCTCTTTATTCACTCTGTTTTCTATTCCTGTTTACTCTTTCTTGACTTCTTTTGGAGCATTTGAATTGTTTTTAGATTTCCATTTCAAATTATTTATTGATTTAAAAAATAATACTCCTGTAGTTTTAAATTGGTTGCTCTAGGTATTATGATGGGCTTCCTTAATGGCTCAGATAGTAAAGAATCTGCCTGCAATACAGGAGACCTGGGTTCGATCCCTGGGTTGGGAAGATCCCCTGGAGAAGGGAATGGCTACTCAGTCCACTATTATGATGTACATGTTTGCCTTTTCATATTATGCTAACACTTTAATATTTCAACACTTCAAATTGAATATAGAAACTCATTACCATCATAAAAGCCCGTTAACTCTCCCTATTTATATTATTGATATCATCAGAATCCTTTAAGACAATGTTATAATTTCTGATTTGAATTGCCACACATATTTAAATAAAACTAAAGGAGAGAAAATTTTAAAATATTTAAGTAGATACTTACTATTTCTTTTTCTCTTTTTTGTCTTCCTGAAATTATACCCTTTTGTTGGTTATTATTTCATCAGAATTTCTTTTATTCTTTTTTTTAGATCAGTTTGCTAGAATGAATTCTCTTAGTTTTCCTTCATCTCAGAATGTCTATATTGCCTTTATTCCTGAATAACATTTTAAATGCACATAGGTTTTTTTCTCCCAGTATAACATATGTTCCACTGTCTTCTGACCTCCATGGTTTTTGATGAAAAGCATGTCCGGATTCAAATCACTGTTCCTCTCCATGTAATGCCTGCTTTTTTTTTTTTTTTTTTTTTTAAGTTTTTAGCATTTTCCTCATGGTGTATCTGAGCATGGATTTATTTCACTGAGATCCTTGAATGTGGAAGTTTATGTCTTTTACCAATGTTGGGAAGGTTTTAGTATTTCTTTGAGATTTTTTCTTTACATAGTCTCCTCTATGAATTCAGTTCAGTTCAGTCCACTTCAGTCACTCAGTCATGTCTATCTCTTTGCAACTTCCATGAACCTTAGCATGCCAGGCCTCCCTGCTATCTCCAACTCCCAGAGTCCACCCAAACCCATGTCCATCGAGTTGGTAATGCCATCCAACCATCTCATCCTCTGTCATCCACCTCTCCTCCTGCCCTCAACCTTTCCCAGCATCAGGGTCTTTTCAAATGAGTCAGCTCTTCACATCAGGTGGCCAAAGTATTGGAGTTTCAGCTTCAACATCAGTCCTTCCAATGAACACCCAGGACTGATCTCCTTTAGGATGGACTGATTGAATCTCCTTGCAGTCCAAGGGACTCTCAAGAGTCTTCTCCAACACCACAGTTCAAAAGCATCAATTCTTTGGTGCTCAGCTTTCTTTTTAGTCCAATTCTCACATGAATACATGACCACTGGAAAAACCATAGCCTTGACTAAATGGACCTTCGTTGGCAAAGTAATGTCTCTGCTTTTTAATATGCTGTCTAGGTTGGTCATAACTTTCCTTCCAAGGAGTAAGCATCTTTTAATTTTGTGGATGCAGTCACCATCTGCAGTGATTTTGGAGCCCAGAAAAATAAAGTCAGCCACTGTTTCTGCTGTTTCCCCATCTATTTGGCATGAAGTGATGGGACGAGATGCCATGATGTTAGTTTTCTGAATGTTGAGCTTTAAGTCAACTTTTTCACTTTCCTCTTTCACTTTCATCAAGAGGCTCTTCAGTTCTTTTTCACTTTCTGCTATGACACAAACATTGAACATTGAAGGTTTTGATGTATCCAATAAGTCTGAAGCTCTGTGCCTTTTTTGTTGTCCAATCTATTTTTTCTCTGTTGTTCAGTGCACTTCATTCCACTATGTTCAGTTTTCTATTTCTGCATAACCAATGGCCTTAAGTTTAGGGGCTAAAATACCACGTACATTTATTATCCCAGAGGTCATGTGAGTCAGAGGAGTCCAGACACAATTTAGATGGGTCTTTGGCTTTGTGTCTTGCACATTTAATTTGTCTTGGCTTCTAGTGTTTTGGTAGGTCACAATAACACTAAATCTTTTTAAAATCCCAGTTTATTTTTATCTACCTTTCATATTTTATATACCTTCTTGAGCATGTGATGTGTACCCAAATTCCCTGTTCACTGAAAGATTTGTTGGCTCCACTTCTGGGAGTTCTGTCAGCAGACAACATTCAGCTCTCAGCAACTCCAGGGATTACCTCAGCTCCAGAAAGTCACTTTGTCAAAGTCTTGACCCTTTTAGGGTAGCCCACATCTATTGACTCTTGAAGAGCATAAAAGCCTACCCTTCTTTGCCCAAGGTGACTTAAGTTGGGAAGCTCATTCTTGCTTTAGAGTTCTTCATGTTGTCAGTTTAGACTATCATCAGGGCTTCTTGTTGACTCAACCTCTCTTCCCAGTCCTGCCCTTGTGCCCTCCCTTCCATTAGTATTGCTCACAAGTGCGTCTGAGTAAACTCTGACTCACAGTTGGCTTCTGAGTGATACAGGGCATGACAGGGTATGGTTTACCTGTGGGTTTTCGCTATTGTCTGTTTTTACTTTTGTATTTTTGATTACCTGATCATGTTTCCTGAATTCTTAGTGTACTAACTTTTCATTAAATGGCAGAAATTGTGATAAGCAATTATATAGGCTCAGAATGAAGTTGTTTTTCTTTAGATAGGTTTGTCTACTGGTAGGCAGATAGAAAGTGAGTAGTTCCCCTGAATCCAGTTCAGACAGTATGTCCAACATTGTTAAAACTGGTTTTTCTGGTTTGTTCTGAGTTCCATGGTGAAGACTTTCTGAAGTCTCAAATGAAAGCTTAGAATGTTAACCAGGATTTCTGCTCTTTGATAGGCTCTGAACTCCACCTTCTGTTACTCCAGCAATATTAGATAGCTGAAACTCTTTTGTTTTATTAATTTCTAAAATCTCTTATTAATCTCTAATTAATCTCTTCAACTGCTTTTCTGCTTGTCTTTTCATATGTGTGCATCCAGCCTGTTTTTGTTCAGTTGCCAAGTCGTGTCCAACTCTTACTGAGCCCATGGACTGCAGCATGCCAGGCTTCCCTGTCCCTCACCATCTACCAGAGCTTGCCCAAGTTCATGTCCATTGAATTGGTGATGCCATCCAATCATCTCATCCTCTGTTTCCCTATTCTGCTTCTGCCTTCAAACTTTCACAGCATCAGGGTCTTTTCTAATGAGTTGGCTTTTCACATCAGGTGGACAAAGTATTAGAGCTTCAGCATTAGACCTTCTAAAGAGTATTCAGGTTGATTTCCTTTAAGATTAACTGGTTTGATCTCCTTGCTTTCCAAGGGACTCTCAAGAGTCTTTTCCAGCCCCAGAGTCAGCTTCTGCCTTCTTTATTGTCCAGTTTTCACATCATACATGACTACTGGAGAGACAGTAGCATTGGCTATATGGACCTTTGTTGGCAAAGTGATATCTTTGCTTTTTAACACACTATTGTTGCTCAGATGGTAAAGAGTATGCCTGCCATGCAGGAGACATGGGTTCAATCCCTGGGTCAGAAAGATCTCCTGGAGAAGGAAACGGCAACCTACTCCAACATTCTTGCCTAGAGAATTCCATGGACAGAGGAGTCTGGCAGGCTACAGTCCATGGGGTCACAAAGAGTCGAACATGACTGACTGCCTTTCACTTTCAGGTTTGTTATAGCTGTCCTGCCAAGAGCAATCGTCTTCTGATTTCATTGCTGCAGTTACCATCTGCAGTGATTTTAGAGTCCAAGAAGAGGAAATCTGTCACTGGTTCTATCTTTTCCCCTTCTATTTGCCATGAAGTGATGGGACTGGATGCCATGATCTTAGTTTTATCAATATTTAGTTTTAAGCTGGCTTTTTCACTCTCCTCCTTCACCCTCATCAAGAGGCTCTTTAGTTCCTCTTCACTTTCTCCCATTAGGGTGGTATCATTCACATATCTGAAGTTGTTGATATTTCTCCTGGCAGTCTTGATTCCAGTTCATAACTCATCCAGCCTGGCATTTCACATGATGTGCTCTGCGTATAAGTTAAATAAACACAGTGACAGTAACAGCCTTGTCATTCTCCTTTCTCAATTCTGAACCAGTCAGTTGTTCCATGCAGGATTCTAACTCTTACTTCTTGACGCGCATATAGGTTTCTCTGGAGACAGGTAAGATGGTCTGGTGTTCCCCTCTCTAAGAGTTTTCCACAGTTTGTTATGATTCACACAGTCAAAGGCTTTAGCATAGTCAATGAAACAGAGGTAGATGTTATTCTGGAATTCCCTTGCTTTCTCTATGATCCAGTGAATGTTGGCAATTTGATCTCTGGTTCCTCTGACTTCCTAATTCCCAAGAAGGGCAATACTAAAGAATGTTCAAGCTACTGGACAGTTGCACTCATCTTCCATGCTAGTAAGGTTATGCTGAAAATCCTCCAAGCTAGGCTTCAGCATTACATGAACCGAGAGCTTCCAGATACTCAACCTGGGTTTAGAAAAGGCATCCAACCTCAGAATTAGCAAGTGTCCCCATTGCTCAGTTGGTAAAGAATCCACCTGCAATGCAGGAGACCTGGGTTCAATTCCTGGGTTGGGAAGATCCCCTGGAGAAGGAAATGGCAACCCACCCCAGTGTTCTAGCCTGGGAAATCCCATGGACAGAGGAGCCTGGCAGGCTACAGTCCATGGGGTCGCAAGAGTCAGACACAACTTAACTACTACTAACTAGCTAACTAACTATGAAGAAGGAAGTTGCAATGCAGAATGTCAGGTCCTTTTTGGCTCCCTTTCTTCTCAAATTTTGGCCATCATCTCCTTCAGTCCAGTGAGATTGCTATAAGCTCTGGGCTGCTTCTTTTCGTTCTGTGTGTGTCCAGCACAGCAAACTGACACATTCTCTGAAGGGAAATGTGGTGAACATAAGCCCCACTCTTTACTCTATCTCCCTTTATTTCCCTTTACTCTGGTATCTTGGTGACCTTCAAAGACCAAGGTTTTTGTTTTAGGTTATTTTAGTCTTATATTATAGTCATTCTGGGTAAACTTAGCTGAGAACTGAAGTCTTATCATTTTTCTTTTTGGTTTAAGACAGGGAAAAGCTTGAACTTGCTGGAAGAGTTTAAAGGAATTTGTACAGGATTTCTATACAGGTGCTGTTATCCAGATGTTTTAGTAATGACAGAATTCTGAAAAGAAGGATTTTTAAATTTTTTTCAATAGTATTATGTGTATGTGTGATCCCTCATTAATAACAAAAGTTCACATGGCGGTACACAATCATTTATCTTCCTTGAATTAAATTAAACTTTTATAAAACAGTTTGGTGTGTATAAAATATTTTCCAATTACACTTTTCAAACTAACTGGTCCTTATTTACCCTTGTCTTGGAAAACATTATCTGAAATATCCCTGATCATCCAGTGCCCACACTGGATGATCCCACTGATGACATCCATCATTCAGCAAGCCTTGATACAGTATTCTGCTAAACTGCCTTCTAATCTTCTCTTAGCATATTTCAGGAAGTCCAGTAAAACTCTATGAGTGTATCTATCCTGCTCTCAAAGATTACATTGTAAAAAAAGAGTTATAATGTAGAATACTTCCTATTAATTTAATATAGCTAGAATTGAATGAACTGATTTAATTCTCATATAACTGAGAATTTCTACATGGTCCAGAGTTGAGATTAAGAGACTTGCTTGTGCCCTCTGGAGCCTTGCCTTCCCTTTGCCTCCCTGCTTGCTTTTTTCTGCATTGTTCTGTGTGTTGTTTAGTCACTGTCGTGTCTGACCTTTTGCCACCCCATAAGATTGCAGCATATGCCAGGCTTCCCTGTTCTTCACTATCTCCCAGAGTTTTCTCAAACTCATGTCCATTGAGTCAGTGATTGTTCAGTATGAGCCCAACAAAATGAGAGCCTTGCAGCCTCTTTAATGAATGGTGCTTGAAAAACTGGACAGCTACATGTAAAAGAATGAAATTAGAGCACTTCTTAACATCATGCATAAAGATAACTCAAAATGGATTAAAGACCTAAATATAAGACCAGAAACTATAAAACTCCTAGAGGAAAACATAGGCAGAACACTCGATGACATAAATCAAAGCAAGATCCTCTATGACCCACCTCCTAGAGTAACAGAAATAAAAGCGAAAGTAAACAAGTGGGACCTGATTAAACTGAAAAGCTTTTGCACAGGAAAAGAAACTAAACAAAATGGAAAGACAACCCTCAGGATGGGAGAAAATAACAGCAAGTAAAACAACTGACAGAGGATTAATTTCCAAAATATACAAGCAGTTCATACAACTCAATGCCAGAAAAACAAACCAACCCAATCAAAAAGTGAGAAAAAGACCTAAACAGACATTTCTCCAAAGAAGACATACAGATAACTAACAAACACATGAAAAGACGCTCTACATTGCTCATTAGAGAAATGCAAATCAAAACTACAGTGAGATATCATTTCATACCAGTCAGAATGGCAATCATCAAAAAGTCTATAAATCCTGGAGAAGATGTGGAGAAAAGGGAACACTCTTGCACTGTTGGTGGGATGTAAATTGATACAGTCACTATGGAAGATGGTATGGAGATTCCTTTAAAAAATCAGAATAAAACCACCATATGACCCAGCTAGCCCACTCTTAGGCACATAAGCTGAGGAAACCAAAATTGAAAAAGACACATGTATCCCATTGTTCATTGCAGCACTATTTACAATAGCTAGAACGTGGAAGCAATCTAGATGTCCATCAACAGATGAATAGATAAAGAAGTTGTGGTATATATACACAATGAAATATTACTCAGCCATAAAAAGGAACACATTTGAGTCAGTTCTAATGAAGTGGATGAACCTAGAACCTATTATACAGACTGAAGTAAGTCAGAAAGAGAAAGATAAATATTGTATTCTAACACATATATACGGAATCTAGAAGAATGGTACTGAAGAACTTATTTACAGGGCAGCAATGGAGAAACAGACATAAGGAATAGACTTACAGACATGGGGAGAGGGGAGGAGAGGGTGAGATGTATGGCAAGAGTAACAGGGAAACCTACATTACCATGTTTAAAATAGATAGCCAACAGGAATTTGCTGTCTGGCTCAGGAAACTCAAACAGGGGCTCTGTATCAATGTAGAGGGTGGGGTGGGGAGGGAGATGGGAGGGAGCTTCAAAAGGGAGAGGATGTATATGTATACCTATGGCTGATTCATGTTGAAGTTTGACAGAAAACAGCAAAATTCTATAAAGCGATTATCCTTCAATTAATAAATTAAAACATAGTGAAAAAAAAAATGAGGGCCCTGAATAGCAAAGTCCTCATGGAAAGCAGGTATTCATCTCTATTTTAAAAACTAAGAATTGTTATTATATTTATTTATATTTATTCCAACATTAGAGTAAATGTGTGTGACCTTTGTGACTTTAGAAATAGAGATTTTGGACGCAGCATGTGTAGGACTCAAGATATTGCTCAGACATACAATAGCCACTATGCTTAGCATGCCTCACAGCTGTTTCTCAGGTGTGTAAAAGACTGTAACTCCCGATTCTAAAAGGTTTGTCTGCCATGTTCCTTGACTTTTATTCCATTTCGTAAGAGGTAAGGTTCTGTGGTGATATCAAGCACAAGAATCATATTAAAAATATCTATTTTGTGTTTCATTTTATTATTTTTACAAAGCTTATATACATACATATATATATATATATATATATATATATATATGTTTGTGCCTCTGTGTCTCTGGATGTATGTGTGTGTTCATGTGTAGTATGTTTATAGGCATGTGTGTGAAGCATATGTGTGTTTGTGTGGCATGTGGATCTGTGTATGTATGTGTATATGTGTGTATGTGTCTGTATGTTCATTTAGTTCTTTCTGCTGAGAGGACCTAGAAGCACTTATAAACTAGTAGCAAGGAGCACATAATAGCATGCTGTTTTCTAAATACCACTCCCCATAAAATAAAAACAAAGGTCCTTGGAAAATTCTTGACTCCATGTTTCAGACAGTGAAAGAATAAGATGACCTTGGTACATCTTATGCCAGAAAGCAATAAAATCTTCAAATAATATTGGAACTTGTGAAAAGGACTTAAGCATTGTTTTGATCTTTCCCTTTGGCAAACAGGAGATAATTGTCTAGATGGAATGAGCATTTTATCCCCTCCTGAATTCATATGTTGAAATTCTAACCACCAATGAGGTGGGTTTGGAGGTGGGGCTTTTGAGAGGTTTGATGAGACTGTGAAAGTGAAGCACTTGCAAGAGGCATCTGAACGCCCCTTCTTTTTCCAAGTGCACACCAAGAAAAGCCCATATGAGCACACAGTGAGATGGCAGCCACCTACAAGCCCAGAGAAGCAGCCCTGGGATGAAACCTGCCTTTATGATGCCTTGTTCCTAAACTTGTAACCTCCAGAATTGTGAGAAATACAGTTGTGTCGTCCAAGTCAAACAAGCCTATGATGTTTTGTTACAGTAGCCTGAGCTGACTAATAAAGGAGACAACTGAGCTTCAAAATAATTAAGGAATAAGATGATATAGGAGCCCATGAGTATATACTGATGTAGATAAATTCATGACTACATAATAAGTGAGAGAAAAGGAAAAGCTGTTTCTTACAGTGAATGCTAATTAATAATATAGAAGAAATGATGGCATTGGAAATGTGTATTCAGAGCATTGGGCTTCCCAGGCGGCACTAGTGGTAAAGAACCTGCCTGCCAGTGCAGGAGTTGTAAGAGACTAGAGTTCGATCCTTGGGTCAGAAAGATCCCCTGGAGGAGAGCATGGCAACCCACTCCAGTTTTCTTACCTGGAGAATCCCTTGGGCAAAGGAGCCTGGTGGGCTAGAGTCCATAGGGTCTCACAGAGTCAGACACAACTGAAGCGACTTAGCATGCACACTTGCTTCAGAGCATATTAAGAATGATCACTGAGTGAAAGTTTGATGAAAAACAGGATAACTGCTTAGTTTTGAAATATTTTTCCTACCAAACAGCTTATTAGTTAGAAATGGAAACATGAAAATTTATAGTCAAGAAACAATCTGGTTACCCAAACAATGTTAATATCACCAACAATGAGGCAAATGGCCATCAAGTGCCCCTGGGGTGCCTGGTGTTGGAGTATGTGCCATCCTACAGAGTACTATAGGACGTAACATCAGTTTGATGGAATTCCTCCCCAAGCTGCTAACATGGATCTAATCATGTGGAAACCAAACTAAAAATAAAAATAAGCGTTCTTGCCTGGAGAATCCCATGGACAGAGGATCCTGGTGGGCTACAGTCCATAGGGTCACAAAGAGTTGGACATAACTGAAGTGGCTTAGTATGCATTCATATATATATGAGGGCAGGAGGAGAAGAGGGCAACAGAGTATGAGATGGTTGAATAACATCACTGATTCAATGGACATGAGTTTGAACAGACTCTGGGAGATAGTGAAGGACAGGGCAGCCTGGAGTGCTGCAGTCCATGAGGTCACAAAGAATCAGACATGACTTAGTGACAGAAAAACAACAATATAAATTCACATCTATTTCATATATGTGTGTTATATATGAAAGTTCAAGTCAAAGATTATGTCTAATGACTTGCATTCTGTGTTCCAGGGAATGATTTCTTCCTTTCTCACAGGCTGGACCACTACACATGGATGCCCAACAAGCCTGCACAGTTCAGTCTTCTCACTCAACTGCCACTGAAGTCAGAACTGACCTTGGAACCCTGGGGCAGGACCCTTCCAGCCCCAGGGAGCAGCAGTTGGCCTTACACTGGCAGATCCTTTGGACAATTACATGACTTAGAGCTAGACTTTCAGGCCTTCCTTCTCCACCAAGATCTCCAGGAGGGGAACCCCTGGGACTGTTCATGTCACTATGATAAAAGACAGAACTTCCTTATTCTGTAGGTTGAATGATTACAAGCCCTTAAAGAACGCATCAGGAAGGTATGTAAGGCCCATCTACAGTTTTTTTCCTATTAATTTACCAGTTGTTGTTGAGTCACTAAGTCGTGTCCGACTCTTTGCAACCGCATGGATGGTAGCGCACCAGGCTCCATGGGGTTATCCAGGCAAGAATACTGGAGTGGGTTGCCATTTTCTTCTCCAAATTTACCAGTAATAACTCAGTTATACTTTTTAAAAATATATACTAAATAGCATTTATACTTAGACCTGGATCTCAGGACTTATGCTTTCAAAATACTTTTTAAGCTAAATTTCTAATTTCTTTTCTCACAAATTATAACAAGAAATGGTGCTTTGAAATACAGGTCGCACTATGTTTAAATACATCATGAAATTAATGAATTAGGAAATTAACTGTGTTTATCAAACATCCTTCAATTCACTTTCCTGATTTATCAAGTCTAAGGTTTTGACTGAGACTTATAATTATGACACTTTCTGTGAACTCTTTTTTGGTGTATGTTTAACAATAACAACAAAAAAGTTGTGTGTCCACAATATGCAAATATAAATATGTATATGTACACACACATATATATGTGTGTATATACAAACATATAAATATATACTAGAACAATTTTTTTAAATTTGAATATATACTATATTTTAGTTAATAGTGTGTTGATGTTGAATTTCTAGTTTTTTACTTTTGTACTGTGGTTATATAAGAAGTGTTCTTATATTTAAGTATTTAAGGGGTAATAAATTCTTGTGTATGCAACTATTTTCAAATAAGTTAGAAAAAAATATGGAGAGAGAGTGAGTGATAAAGTAATGGGGCAAAATTATATATATACATACATATACGTATAGATATACACACACACATACATACATGTATATGTGTATCTATATATCTTTTGAGGTTTGGGTATGTTGTTGTTGCTCTGTTGCTAAGTTGTGTCTGACTCTTTGCAACTCCATGAACTGCAGCATGGCAGGCTTCCCTGTCCTTTACTATCTCCCAGAGTTTGCTCAAACTCATGTCCATTGAGTCATTGATGCCATCCAGCCATCTCATCCCTGTCATCCCCTTCTCCTCTTGTCCTTAATCTTTCCCAGCATCAGTGTCTTTTCTAATGAGTCAGCTCTTCGCATCAGGTGGCCAAAGTATTGGCGCTTTAGCTTCAGCATCAGCCCTTCCAGTGAATATTCAGGATTGATTTCCCAAAAGTTTGATCTCCTTGCTGTCCAAGGGACCCTGAAGAGTCTTCTCCAGCACCATGGTTTGAAAGCATCAGTTTGGCACTCAGCCTTCTTTTTGGTCCAACTCTCATATCAGTTCATGACTAGTGGCAAAACCATAACTTTGACTATATGGACCTTTATTGGCAAAGTAATGTCTCTGTTTTTTAATATGCTATCTGAGTTTGTCATAGCTTTTCTTCCAAGGAGCAAGTGTCTTTTCATTTTGTGGCTGCAGTCACCATTCTCAGCAATTTTGGAGCCCAAGAAAATGAAATCTGTCACTGTTTCCACTTTTCCCCCATCTATTTGCCATGATTTTTTGAATGTATATATTTCAGATGCTTTTAGCTCCTCTGCCAGCTAAATACATAATAATTTTCCATTTTGTGTCTTAATTCTCAGATGTTTTTAACATATTTGGACTCAAATCAGTCCTAGGAGGTAGAACCAAATTGGTTCCCAGGAATATGTGACCAGTACCTACACTAGTGTCACTGTTACATTTCTTCCCTGCACATATTTTGGTTTGTGTGTTCTGTCTAAACTCTTTTCATTATGGTTTGTTCATAGCCAATTATTTCCTTTTAATTTCCCTAAGAATTTGTTCAAACATTGCATCCAGTTTGCTTCTTTGATTATTAACATGCAAGAAAGCCCACACTAGAAAATATTTTTTTCTCTTTAAAGTCCTTCGTATTATGCATCACATGTAAGTATATGTGAGATGCATGCTTGTTTCAAAAAGTTCCACTATAATACACTTAATACAAAAGCATCATAATTGAACCTAACAAAGTTTCTGTAGATCAGATTCAAACAAATGTATTTTTCAAGTACATTAAATTCAGAATCTTTGATATTACCTCTTATGGTTAGGATACAAGATGCTCTAAGTATTTGTTAACAATTAAAATATTCAAAATTGTGTCATTCTATTTCTATAGGGCATATCTTTTCTAAGGTGCTAAGGGAATTTGCCCATTTACTGGTAGGCATTGATTTTAATCCAACAGAGTCATTATTCTACGAGAACTACTGCTTCATAAAGATTGAAGTGGCAGTGGAGACACTGAGAGTAGGGCTTTTGTATTCTCTTTGCATTTGGTTAAGAATTCTGATAGTTCCTGGAGGAATCAACCTGCCTAACTTCAGACTGCTGCTGCTGCTGCTGCTGCTGCTAAGTCCCTTCAGTCGTGTCCGACTCTGTGCAACCCCATAGATGGCAGCCCACCAGGCTCCCCTGTCCCTGGGATTCTCCAGGCAAGAACACTGGCGTGGGTTGCCATTGCCTTCTCCAGACTTCAGACTATACTACAAAGCTAAGTCATCAAGACAGCATGGTACTGGCACAAAGACAGAAATATAGATCAATGTAACAGAATAGAAAGCCCAGAGATAAATCCATGCACCTGTGAGCACCTTATCTTTGACAAAGGAGGCAAGAATGTACAATGGAGAAAAAACAATCTTTTTAACAAGTGGTGCTGGGAAAACTGGTCAACCATCTGTAAAAGAATGAACTGGAACACTTTCTAACACCATACAGAAAAATAAACTCAAGTGGATTAAAGATCTAAATGTAAGACCAGAAACTATAAAACTCTTAGAGGAAAACATAAGCAAAACACTCTTTGACATAAATCACAGCAGGATCCTCTATGACCCACCTCCCAGAGTAATGGAAATAAAAGCAAAAATAAACAAATGGGACCTAATGAAACTTAAAAGCTTTTGCACAACAAAGGAAACTATAAGCAAGGTGGAAAAACAGCCTTCAGAATGGGAGAAAATAATAGCAAACAGAGCAACTGACAAAGAATTAATTTCCAAAATATTCAAGCAGCTCATACAGCTCAATACCAGAAAAATAAATGACCCAATTTAAAAAATGAGCCAAAGAGCTAAACAGACATTTCTCCAAAGAAGACATACAAATGGCTAACAAACACATGAAAAGATGCTCAACATCACTCATTATCAAAGAAATGCAAATCAAAACCACAATGAAGTTCCATCTCACACTGATCAGAATGGCTGCTATCAAAAAGTCTACAAAAAATAAATGCTTGAGACAGTGCAGAGAGAAGGGAACCCCCTTACACTGTTGGTGGGAATGCAAACTAGTACAGCCACTGTGGAGAACAGTGTGGAGATTCCTTAAAAATCTGAAAATAGAACTGCCATGTGACCCAGCAATCCCACTGTTGGGCATACACACTGAGGAAACCAGAATTGAAAGAGACACTTGTACCCCAATGTTCGTTGCAGCACTGTTTACAATAGCTAGGACATGGAAGCAACCTAGATGTCCATTGGCAGAAAATGGATAAGAAAGTTGTGGTACATATACACAATGGAATATTACTGAGCTATTAAAAAGAATGCATTTGAATCAGTTCTAATGAGGTGGATGAAACTGGAGCCTATTATACAGTGAAGTAAGTCAGAGAGAAAAACACCAATACAGTATATAAAGCATATATATGGAATTTAGAAAGAATGATAATGATGACCCAGTATGCGAGACAGCAAAAGAAACACAGATATAAAGAAGAGACTTTTG
The DNA here is from genome assembly GCF_023699985.2 of Odocoileus virginianus. Classification (NCBI taxonomy): domain Eukaryota; kingdom Metazoa; phylum Chordata; class Mammalia; order Artiodactyla; family Cervidae; genus Odocoileus; species Odocoileus virginianus. The sequence continues at coordinate 25,433,206 of NC_069704.1, forward strand.
GACTCTGTGGGAGAAGGCGAGGATGGGATGATTTGAGAGAATAGCATTGAAACATGTATATTACCATATGTGAAATAGATCACCAGTCAAGTTTGATGCATGAAACAGGGCACTCAAAGCCAGTACACTGGGAAAACCCAGAGGAATGGGATGGGGAGGGAGGTGGGATGGGGGTTCAGGATGGGGGACACATGTACACCCAGGGCTGATTCATGTCAATGTATGGCAAAACCCACCACAATGTTGTAAAGTAATTAGCCTCCAATTAAAATAAATAAATTAATTAAAAAATAATTCTGATAGTTCCACTCCAGTTCTAACTCTAGCATCATATGGGAGTTTAAATCCAGATTATTATTTATTGACAATATTTTAGACATAATCATAAGTTACCAATTATATTTCTGTGTTCTTGTGTTTCTTGTTTTTCCTCTCTCTTGAATTCAGTGTTTGTCTTGCACTAGAGAACATCCTGGAGGACTTCTTTCAGAAAAGTCTGTGTCATACACTTCCTACCTCTTTGCATGTCCAAAATTTTCTTTCACTTGCTTTTATACTTGCATTTTTTATTTGCCAGCCTCAGAGTTTGCTAGAGAGTGATAGAACTAACTATCCCATTAACTGAGCGATCCTCTGGGAATGGAGATTTAATGCTATTATATTAATAAAGTAGTGTAGACTGTATATAATGCTTGTGTGTGTGTGTCTGCATATTCAGTCATGTCTGATTCTTTGTGACTCCATGGACTGTAGCCTGCCAGGCTTTTCTGTCCCTGGAATTTTCCAATCAAGAATACTGGAGCAGGTTGCCATTTCTTTCTCCAAGGTATCTTCCTGACCCAGGGATCGAATCTGTATCTTTTGTGTCTCCTGGATTAGCTGGCAGATTCTTTATCAGCTGAGCCACTGAGGGGCTTACCAGTAAGCTATTTTACATATGGGGGTAGTGTAGATTTTCAATGATTACATTAATATTTAAATTAGTCTCTAAGAAGAAACAGTTTGGAGTAGTGACCTTCCTTAATTAAGTCAGTAAAACTATAAGCTGAGAGCCGAAGAATTGATGCTTTTGAACTGTGGTGTTGGAGAAGACTCTTGAGAGTCCCTGGGACTGCAAGGAAATCAAACCAGTCAATCCTAAAGGAAATCAGTCCTGCATATTCATTGGAAGGACTGATGCTGAAGCTGAAAACTCCAATACTTTGGCCACCTGATGAGAAGAACTGACTCATTTGAAAGGACCCTGATGCTGGGAAAGATTGAAGGTGGGAGGAGAAGGGGACAACAGAGGATGAGATGGTTGGATGGCATCACCGACTCAGTGGACATGAGTTTGAGTAAACTCCGGGAATTGGTGATGGACAGGGAAGCCTGGTATGCTGCAGTCCATGGGGTTGCAAAAAGTCAGACACAACTGAACGACTGAACTGACTGACTGAAAACTATCTTTGCCTTGAAGTAATGATTTCTCCAACTACATGATCTGAACCTGGAAGTAGTCTACTCTCGTCCAGGGTGTCCTAAATCTGGTCAACCATTTCACATTTACTATGAGCATTATAAAAATCCAGGATATGTATTTTGGAGGTATCTCTAGATTTTTACTCTTTTCTGTTGGTCAGAAATTATTTGTTATGACTCTTTAAATGCTTTATGCTAAGATTTGCTGTCCTGTATCTTTCTTTATCCTCATTTAGGTTGATTAATTTTTTCCATGTTTGCCTTTATCTGTCTTTTACTTTCTATATTATAGCATCAAGGATGAAAAAGATTCTCAGAACTTGATGTTAGAAAAAAACAAAGAAGAGGAGTCTTTAAGAAATTCCAGCTTGGTTTTAGGAGCAAGAGTGAGTGTCAGTCACAGCCCAGGAAGGCTCATAAAATGGAAAAAAGCAAAACTAAAATGATGATAATAAACTTGCTGAATAATCTCAATTCATTGGATTTCAACCTGAAAAGTGCCTTTTCATAAGAGATCAGCCCTACTTTTTTGGAAAGGGAGGCAGTTATCAAAATTATAAGGATAAAAATGAGACTGTTCATATGAATTTTTAATACTATCCCCAAATTTATTGAAAAATAATACATTTTAGCAATCAGTTTTCTATTTACTATTCAAGAAAACTAATAGTCCCCAGTAACTCCTAACTTTTTCTAGAAGTGATTTAAAATTTTGTAAACTTAAGATAGAAAACCTACTTACCTGATTTTGTAGAAAATGCCAGGGCCAATGGAGCGATGTGATAAACTGGATATGTCAGCTGTGATCACATTGGAGTCAGCTTTGGACAGAGAGCAAATTTCCAGAAAGATCCTTCCAGAGGCTGTGCCAGTCACTCTAAACCGGTGAGACCAACTGATACCATTTTTAAAATAATTGTTTTATTATCTGGTTGCAAAATGTTGGGTTTAGTTTCTTCCTAAGACATAAAGGATGGGTTTTTTTTAAAGAACAGATTTATTTCTATGAAAAGAGATGAAAGTTTGAAAGCAATTAGTTAATTTTAACATATGTACTTTCAACAGGGCTTTAATTGATTCCAGTATCTCTACAACATGATATCAATGTACTAAAGACTAAACCATCTGTGAATGAAATTCGTTGTTTTCCCCTTATTTGCAAAATTTCCTTGATTCATTATTGTTATTGTTCAATAATGAGAGTGTCCTACAATTGGAGAGTGGTGACAGTTGCACAACTCTATGGATGTGCTGAAAACCACTGAATTTACACTTTAAAGTGAATTTCATGTATGTGCGTCATATCTCAATAAAGCTGTTATAAAATTAAAAAAAATTTCCTTGATTCACAGGTACCCCAAATCCTCTAGTAAGAAATACCTTGTATACGTAGAAAAAATGTTTTGAATAGCAATAGAATGAGGTAAACTCAAAATGCGGCATATTTCCCATGGACCTTTAACTATTAAATGACCTTTAACTTCTACTGAGGTTAGTTTCCATGTATTTTTAATTATAGCTGTAACTTGCACAAGGCAATATGTGCATTTTTTAAAGGGTGCCTCTCTCCATTCTGTTTGCTGGTCAGTAAAGCAGTTTGTTTCATTCTTACCACAAACATAGAGCAAATTAAACTCCAACAATATGTATGACAATATGATAATCCTACAAATAGACAGTAAACATAGCTGATAAATACATCAGTGTATTTGAGGTGTGTACTATTAGAACATAAAAGGAAAAAAAGAAAGAAAATTCAAAAACATGACAGCTGTCACCTATATCAGTGTGCTCCAAAAGAGTCATTTTAATGAGTCAAAAAGAAATATAAGCCTCTGAGGGCCTCTTTCAGGCTTAAAGACTAATTCACTTAACTGTCATCAACATTTGAATCAACTTCAATGCAAAAGTTGAAATACTTAGAGCCAAAAGCTTCATATATTACAAACGATCCAGTTATAAGACCAGTATACTTTATTTAAACATGAAAAAGACATTCCTCAGTGTGTGGATGATACAATGTAAAGAGCTATCTGTGTAATCTTCCAGAAAAAAGCACATTATTTCATCTTATGCACAGAGCATCTCAGTTCACACATTTGCTCAAAAGTAGGCATGTAAATCAGACAGAAAATAGTATATGTATATACATTTATTTGCTCCATTATTTCAATTCCCTATGAAACAAATCCTGATATGGGTTATTTGGAATGTTGTAAGTAATAAATTCAGCTTAACTGAAGTCTCTTAACTGCATTAGCCCCACATTCCAGTTAAGTGAGATCCACTTATAAGTCAGTCTCCTGCACGTTGCATTTAATGGTGTCTTTCCTTTTCTCTGCCTCTTTTAGTAAAATGAAAGCCAGAGAGAAGTACCAATCTGACCTGTGGTTAGAAATTGAACACCCGAATAAAGGTGAGAAGCTCAGATCTAAAAGGGTATGGGGCTAGCTGTTGCCTAAGTCAGTACCTATTGCACTCCATGTCCATGAGTCCGGTTAACTGCAAGAGAACCAGTTTACTATGTAGATGGAAAATTAGCTCTCATAAGCCAGCTTGGAGCCCAAGGTTAAGGTGTGTGTGTATGTCTACTCTTGTTTGATAAAATGCTCAAAGAGTCATTTTGTTTGGCTTTATTTCATACAACTTAGAGATTTTTCTATCACAGTGGAAGCAAAGTATTTTACTTTAAGTGGGGTTATCTTTTATAAAGACCTTTTTGTAATAAAATTTTTTCATTTTATACCAGTCACATCCCAGTTTTTGGAAGCTCCCATGTGTCACAGCATAACATAAAGCCACTCAGGCAGTGAGAAAATCTGCTATTCAAATTAGACAGAGTCAAGGCAGTGCATGTCCGTGTTCAGAGCTGGAGCCAAAGTGGGGAGATGGCCAAGTGCAGCTGAGGAGACAGCATCATGGGAGATGCCTCAGATTTTGCATCAGGATGCTCCTGATCCTCCTCCCTTTTTTTTCCCCATGGTGCATGTTTAAAAAAAAACTTTTAATTGGAGGATAATTGCTTTATAATGTTGTGTTGGTTTCTGCCATACAACAATGTGGATCAGCCATAAGTGCACATGTGGCCCCTTCCTCTTGAACCTCCCTCCCACTCCCCACCCCTCTAGGTTGTTACAGACCATCAAGTTGAGCTCCCTGTGTTATAATGCAGCTTCCCACTAGCTATGTATTTTATACACAGAAGTGTATATATGTCATTGCTAGTCTCTCAGTTCATCCCACCCTCTTCTTCCCCATCTGTGTCAACAAGTTTTTTTTCTATGTTTGCATCTCTATTCCTGCCCTGAAACTAGGTTCATCAGTACTATTTTTCTAGATCCCATATATATGCACTCATATATATTTGTTTTTCTCTTTCTGACTTACTTCACTCTGTATGATGGACTCTGGATTCATCCACATCACTACAAATGACCCATTTTCACTCTTTTTTATGGCTAATACTCCATTTTATATAGAATTTAATAAAAAATAAACTGTGGGTGTTACCTTTAACTGAAGGGATATTTCATTTTCTCAACAGAAACTGCTTCTTATGCAAATATGTTAGTGGAGCTTCTACCTGTCTAAGTTCACCTTTCCTTTCATTCCACAGTTTTTTGGTTCACATTGGATTGTATCAGAGTGGGATGAACCTTCAAGAGCTGATCAATATTCTGGAGGGGAGGGAATAGGTGAATCAGGAATTCAGGATAGGCAAATTCTGGAAGTAAATATTTGTGGGTTGACTTTTTATGGACAATAGAATAAACAACTAAAAAGTGCTTGAGTATCCTTACAAAGACAAGAACCAAGATAGGTCCTAATTCAAGAGAGGGGTAGAATAAGTGATGCACTGAATATAGAATAAGTGTTATAGCAAGTTCAGGTGGTGGTGGCCTCAGGGCAGATTCTCCAGCAAAGGAATCAAAGCCAGGATATTGCTCACTACAGAGCACCAGCAGATGGGGTCCTTCAGAACCCTGAAACCTTGATAAGTGGGAGTAGTGCTAGGCTTGACATTTTTTTGAAGGAACCTAAAAACAAAGACTATATATTATCACAATACTTTATCAAGTTAACATTTTAAGCTTTTAACATGAAGTTTTATTTTTCAGTTCAGTTCAGTTCAGTCACTCAGTCATGTCCAACTCTTTGCGACCCCACGTACTGCAGCACACCAGGCCTCCCTGTCCATCACCAACTCCTGGAGTTTACTCATGTCCATTGAGTTGGTGATGCCATCCAGCCATCTCATCCTCTGTCGTCCCCTTCTCCTCCCACCTTCAATCTTTCCCAGCTTCAGGGTCTTTTCAATGAGTCAGTTCTTCGCATTAGGTGGCCAACGTATTGGCATTTCAGCTTCAACATTAGTCCTTCTAATGAATATTCAGGGATGATTTCCTTTAGGATGGACTGATTGGATCTCCTTGCAGTCCCAGGGATTCTCAAGAGTCTTCTCCAACACCACAGTTCAAAAGCATCAATTCTTCAGCACTTAGCTTTCTTTGTAGTCCAACTCTCACATCCATATATGACTACTGGAAAGGACCATAGCCTTGACTAGACGGACCTTTGTTGGCAAAGTAATGTCTCTGCTTTTTAACATGGTGTCAAGGTTGGTCACAACCTTTCTTCCAAGGAGCAAGCGTCTTAATTTCATGGCTGCGGTCACCATCTGTAGTGATTTTGGAGCCCCCAAAAATGAAGTCTGTCACTGTTTCACTTTTATTTGTCACAGTATTATTTTTACCTTTATTTTTTCCTCTGAATGCTGCAGGACAGTACAATCCTTATGCAGTATTATGTGACATTTCTGAACACAATTCCTTATTTGACTATTAAGAGATTGTGTTAGTGATTTAGAGCTGGAAAATTCACAGTCATGGCAATATCAGTTGTTAAATGTATGCTTATTGGAGAAGGTCTAAATTCATACTTTTTCTTCTCTCGTATTTAAATAAAGCTGTAATCATACCATAAGATTTTATTTTTTAGTATATTTAAAGTTAGTACAATTGCTAAATGATAATGTATGGAATTTTTTAAAAATTCCTTTAAGGAAAAAAAGAAACTTGTAGTTGAATATTTTATTCTGTCTAAATAAATAAAGCCTTGATACTATCATAAAAGTTTTAAGTATAATTAACATTTGTTTTACTCTGCCTGTGTTCTTCTTATAGATAACTTAGGCTAAGAAATGCATACATTTGACCTTCCATATTTGTGAGTTCCATGTCTATGGATTTACCCAACTCAGATAAAAAATACAAAATAAAAGATTTCTGGAAAATTTCCAAAAGGAAAACTTGACTTTGCTGTGCACCAGCAGCTATTTACATAGAATTTATGTTGAATTTCCCAACTTCCAGAAACTATTAACATAGCATTTACATTGTATTCAGTACTATAAATAACCTAGAGATGATTTAAAGGATACAGGAGGATGTGGGCAGGTTATTACATGCAAATACTACATTACTTCATGTAAAGAACTCGAGCATCAGAGGACTTTGGTATCTACAAGGGGTACTGGAAGCCATCTCCTATGGATACTAACAGATACTGGGTACCTGGGAGGAATAATTTGAAATTTATTCCTGCTGTGGGGAGAAGCTAACATAGAAAAAGCATCCATCATGGGCATGACCATATTGCTGAAATCCCCTTGAGGCTTCTAAAAATGCTTCAAAATCTATTTAAATGTAATATTATTAAGGAAAAGAAAAATGACTTGACACACAGGAGTTAATTCATGAAAACTTACATAATTTATTTATATAGTTTCATTATAAATTTAACATAAATTTACTAAAATTATTTCATTTGAGATGCATAATTCTCAGACATATTTAATATATAAAAATAAATATAAACCTATTTTGATTTAAATATGTATATTTATACAATGTGTCAGCAAATTTGGAAAACTCAGCAGTGGCCACAGGACTGGAAAAGGTCAGTTTTCATTCCAATCCCAAAGAAAGGCAATGCCAAAGAATGCTCAAACTACTGCACAATTGCACTCATCTCACGCACTAGTAAAGTAATGCTCAAAATTCTCCAAGCCAGGCCTCAACAGTACGTGAACCATGAACTTCCAGATGTTCAAGCTGGTTTTAGAAAAGGCAGAGGAATCAGAGATCAAATTGCCAACATCCATCAAAAAAGCAAGAGAGTTCCAGAAAAACATCTATTTCTGCTTTATTGACTATGCCAAAGCCTTTGACTGTGTGGATCACAATAAACTGTGGAAAATTCTGAAAGAGATGGGAATACCAGACCACCTGACCTGCCTCTTGAGAAACATGTATGCAGGTCAGGAAGCAACAGTTAGAACTAGACATGGAACAACAGACTGGTTCCAAATAGGAAAAGGAGTACGTCAAGGCTGTATACTGTCACCCTGCTTATTTAACTTATATGCAGAGTACATCATGAGAAACACTGGGCTGGATGAAGCACAAGGTGGAATCAAGATTGCTGGGAGAAATACCAATAACCTCAGATATGCAGACGACACCACCCTTATGGCAGAAAGTGAAGAGGAGCTAAAAAGCCTCTTGATGAAAGTGAAAGAGGAGAGTGAAAAAGTTGGCTTAAAACTCAACATTCAGAAAACTAAGATCGTGGCATCTGGTCCTATCACTTCATGGCAAATAGATGGGGAAACAGTGGAAACAGTGGCTGACTTTATTTTGGGGGCTCCAAAATCACTGCAGATGGTGTTGGCAGCCATGAAATTAAAAGATGCTTACTCCTTGGAAGGATAGTTATGACCAACCTAGACAGCATGTTAAAAAGCAGAGACATCACCTTGTCAACAAAGGTCCGTCTAGTCAAGGCTATTGTTTTTCCAGTGGTCATGTATGGATGTGAGAGTTGGACTATAAAGAGGGCTAAGTGCAAAAGATTTGATGCTTTTGAACTGTGGTGTTGGAGAAGACTTTTGAGGGTCCCTTGGACTGCAAGGAGATCCAACCAGTCCATCCTAAGAGAAATTGGTCCTGGGTGTTCATTGGAAGGACTGATGTTCAAGCTGAAACTCCAGTATTTTGGCCACCTGATGCAAAGAGCTGACTCATTTGAAATGACCCTAATGTTGGGAAAGATTGAGGTAGGAGGAGAAGGGGACGACAGAGGATGAGATGGTAAGATGGCATCACCGACTCAATGGCCATGAGTTTGAATAAACTCCGGGAGTTGGTGATGGACAGGGAGGCCTGGTGTGCAGCAGTTCATGGGGTCGCAAAGAGTCGGACACGTCTGAGCGACTGAACTGAACTGAACTGATGTATACAAGGGCTTCCCAGGTGGCACTAGCTTTAAAGAACCTGCCTGCTAATGCAGGAGATGTTAAGAGACATGGTTTTGATTCCTGGGTCAGGAAGATCCCCTGGAGGAGGGCATGGCAACCCACTCCAGTTCTTGCTTGGAGAATTCCTTGGACAGAGGAACCTGGTGGGCTACAGTCCATAGGGTCGCACAGAGTCAGACACAACTGAAGCAACTTATCATGCACGCACATAAGAAGTCAGGTTATCTCCAAGAATATGGTCTGAAAACAATTTTAAAAGATTAAGGTTGAAAAAGGCATGAATGTTAGTTTCAGTTTTCTTATTTATAAACTGCTTGCTGTTGTCTTCCAGGTTTTGGGCTACAAGACCCAAGTTCATCTTCCTTGGCACTTTTTAATACAACTTCTAATGCCATGGCTCAGTGTGAAGTAAGTACTAAACTTCTTGGGTATGTGCTGCAGCCACTTCAGAAGTTACTGATGCTCTGAGTAGCACTTCCCTTTGCAATAAAACTCTTTTAGTATCATTCCATGGGAGAGGACTGAAGGCTTGACATAGGCACATAACAAAGAAGCAGTTTTCATGGAAGTAAGGCTGCAAGTTTCTGTAGGCTGTAAAGTCATCTATATTAGAATTAAAATAACAAAATATTTTACATTGTGAACTCTGACACAGATGAAGAAAAGTACATAAAACACCTCTGTTACCTGCTCTCGGGTAAAGATCGGAAACAGGATTGATGCCCCCACAAGTGTCCCTTCCTCAGAAAGAGCAAGCCCTCTCTTTCTGCTGGGGGCAATTGCTACTCTGCTGCTCACCTTGTTTTTTGTTATGTTTTTACACTCAATGAATGTATGCATCCCTAAAAAAGAGGATTTAATTTTAGAATGTAAGTAGAATCACTCTGTACATGTTCTTTTGTGTCACAGCTTTGAGTGGGTGAGTCTCATTTATGTGTAGTAATAATATGTTCAACTGTATTTCAGTATATGTGATCATCCATTATGTGAATATACAGTAGTTTATTTACCCATTCTGTTTTTGGGGAATCCTTGGATATGTGTCTGGTTCCAGTCAGGAAACTAAGAACTGTAACAGTAATAGAGATGTTTCATTTTATCTAGTTATTTTGTAAAACTTTATTTAGGTGCAATTGATGTACAACTGATGTACATATTTAATGTATACAATTTGATGACTTTGGACATACACATATAGCCATGAAACTATCACCACAATCAAAGTAATAGATATGTCCATTACCTCCAAAAATTTCCTTTTGCTTCTTTTTATTGTTGTTGTAGGAACACTTTTGTCCCCCACATTTCTTGCTGGATCTTAGTTCTCTGACCAGGGGTTGAACCGAGGCCCTCAGCAGTGGAAGCAGGGAGTCCTAACTACTAGACTGCCAGGGAATTCCTGTAAGAACACTTAACATAAACTCTCTTAACAAGTTTTCAAGTACACAATGCAATATGGTTAGCTATTGGCACAACTTTGTACCGCAGATCTCCAGAATTTATTCATCTTGCATAAGTGAAACTTTGTACTTATTGACAGACGTTTCCCCACTTTTCCTCCCCTTGAGTCATCGGCAACCAGCATTCCACTCTCTACTTCTGTGAGTTTGACTACTTTAGAATCTTCCCATAAGTGGAATCATGTAGTATTTGTCATTCTGTAACTGGCTTATTTCACTTACCATAATGTCCTCTGGGTTCATTCACGTGAAAGTGGAAGTGTTAGTCACTCAGTCGTGTACGACTCTTTGTGACCCCATTGACTATGAATATCCAGGATTCATTTCCTTTAGAATTGACTGGTTTGATCTCCTTGCAGTCCAGGGACCTCTCAGGAGTCTTCTCCAATACCACAATTCAAAAGCATCAATTCTTTGGTGTTCAGCCTCCATTATGGCCCAGCTCTCACATCCATACATGACTCATGGAAAACCATAGCTTTGACTATATGGACTTTTGTTGATAATGTCTCTGCTTTTTAATATGCTGTCTAGGTTTTTCATAGCTTTTCTTCCAAAGAGCAAGTGTCTTTTAATTTCATGGCTGCAGTCACCATCTACAGTGATTTTGGAGCCCAGAAAAATAAAGTCTGTCACTGTTTCCATTGTTGCCCCATCTATTTGAAATGAAGTGATGGGGCTGGATGCCATGATCTTAGTTTTTTGAATGTTGAGTTTTAAGCCAGTTTTTTCACTCTCCTCTTTCACCTTCATCAAGAGGCTCTTTAGTTCTTCTTCGCTTTCTGCCAGGGTGTCAGAAGGGTGGTGTTATCTGCATATCTGAGGTTATTGGTATTTCTCCCGGCAATCTTGATTCCAGCTTGTGCTTCATCTAGTCAAGCATTTGACATGATGCACTCTGCATATAAGTTAAATAAGCAGGGTGACAATATACAGCCCTGACGTACTCCTTTCCCAATTTGGAACCAGTCTCTTCTCAGCACCAAAATCTGTCTTAGAGTTCTCCAGAGGAACAGAACCAACAGGAATTTATATCAATATCTATTTGCATATATCTCCTTCTGGTTATGTTCCATAATCATGTGAGCCAATTCCTATAATATCTGTATCTTTTTATATTTCTTATGTTTATATATATACATATGTTTTAATCTTTTATTTATTTAAGGAATTGATTTGTGATCTATTTATATGAGACAATTTCTTATACTATCTGTATCTTTTTATCTATCCTTATGTATATTTATGGGCTTTCCAGGAGATGCTAGTGGTAAAGAACCCACCTGCCAGTGCAGGAAGCATTTAGAGATGTAGGTTTGATCCCTGGGTCAGGAAGATGCCCTGAAGGAGGGCATGGCAACCTATTCCAGTATTCTTGCCAGGACAATCCCATAGACAGAGGAGCCTGGCGGGCTATAGTCCATAGAATCACAAAGAATTGAACATGACTAGCAACTAAACAACTAATGAGATTGTAAGAGTGAGACCCTTGTCTGATAGTATTGGTGGTCTCTTCTATATGAGGGCACAGTGAGGAGCTGGCTGTCTGCAAGCTAGAAAGAAAATTCTCACCAGAAGCCAACCATACTGGCCCCTGATCTAAAACATCCAGCCTCCAGAAATATGAGAAATATATGCCTGCTGTTTAGTCACCTAATCCATGGTATTTTGTTTTGGAAACTGTAGTCTACTAAGACAGTCCCCAAATTATTTTATGTGGTTAGAGTAACCTTATACCAAAACCTGATAAGGAATATTTTAGAGGGAAATTATAGTCTAATCTTACTGGTGAACATACAGAATTCTACTTTTGACATTAATGAGTGTTTTCTTGGTTCTATACCTGTTGAGAAAAATACAGGTTTTGTCTTAACTGAAAACACAGCTTTACATTTTAGCCACTCATTAAAAGATTGTTGAGGGTAAGGCTAGGATAACAATGCTCATGTGTTCATTAAAGATAAAGGTATACAATCCAGGATTTTGGCTGAAGTTACAGAAGCATTCTTTGAACTTTAGTTTGAAATTTAACAAGAACATGCATGGCTTCAGCTGTGCCGATTGCCATGTCATTCCTTGGAACGCTTCAAAGATTATATGCACTGTTCTCAGTATACTTCCGGAGAAGGCAATGGTACCCCACTCCAGTACTCATGCCTGGAAAATCCCATGGACGGAGGAGCCTGGTGGGCTACAGTGCCTGGGGTCGCAAAGAGTCAGACACGACTGAGCGACTTCCCTTTCACTTTTCACTTTCATGCATTGGAGAAGGCGATGGCAACCCACTCCAGTGTTCTTGCCTGGAGAATCCCAGGGACAGCGGAGCCTGGTGGGCTGCCATCTATGGGGTCACACAGAGTCAGACATGACTGAATGGACTTAGCAGCAGCAGCAACAGTATAGAACATCTGCACCATACACATACCAAATCTGACCTTTTGTATACTCTTAGCTATACGGTGGGAATTCTCATGAAATCCTGAAACTGTTGAAAAAAATTTTAAGTCTTTAAAAAAAGTTGCTAAACAGAATACAAAGAATAACTCAGAATGACCAATTTGGTATTATAAGACCCTGATGCTGGGAAAGATTGAAGTCAGGAGGAGAAGGGGATGACAGAGGATGAGATGGTTGGATGGCATCACCGACTCAATGGACATGAGTTTGAGCAAGCTCCAGGAGTTGATGATGGACAGGGAAGCCTGGCATTCTGCAGTCTGTGGGGTTGCAAAGAGTCAGACACAACAGAGGGACTGAACTGAACTGAACTGATACACAAAGTTTCACTTTAGAAAATGAATCAAGATAACACAGTAACAGATTAAAAATATAACACAGTAACAGATTAAAAAATATTAAAAGTCTGGCTCAGTCTCTTGTGGGGTCACTGCTCCTTTCTCCTGGGTCCTGGTGTGCACAAGGTTTTGTTTGGTCCTCCAACAGTCTGTTTCCCCAGTCCTATGGAAGTTCTGTAATCAAATCCCACTGGCCTTCAAAGTCAAATTCCCAGAGGGGTCTCAGTCCATTTGTTGGATCACCAGGTTAGAAAATCTGTTGTGGGCCCTAGAACTTTTGCAACAGTGCAAGAACTTCTCTGGTGTAATTGGTGTCCAGTTTGTAGGCTCGGCGGCTCTATGGTGGGGCTAATGGCAACCTCCTCTAAGAGGACTTAGGCCACACATTGTGCCTCCCAGGTCTGTGGCAGCCAGAAGCCCTGTCTCCACAGCAGGCCAGTGCTGACTGTGCCTCCACGGGAGACCCTCAAACACTCAAAGGCAGGTCTGGTTCAGTCTCTTGCGGGGGTCACTGCACTTTTCTCTGGGTCCTCGTGAGCATGAGGTTTCGTTTGCACCCTCCAAGCATCTCTGGAAGTTATGAGATTTGATTCTAAATGCGATTGCACTCCTCATACCATCTTGTTGGGACTTCTCCTTTGCCCTTGGACATGGGGTATCTTTCTTTGGTGGGATCCAACATTCTCCTGTTGATGGTTTTTCAGCAGCTAGTTGCGATTTTGGTGTTCTTGCAGAAGATGAGCACATGTCCTTCTACTCCACCATCTTGATTTTCATGGATTAAAAATATAAACTATATAATTTCAATAAAAGCATAAGAACATCTAAAAAATTCAACAGCCTTTTATGATAGAAAAGCAAAACCCTTCTTCCAAATCTATAAATAGAAAAAGAACTTTTTTTATCTGATTCAAAGATATCAGCAACAAAAGTCATATATAATAATAATATTTAATATTATGTAATTATTATTTTATGTTATATAATATTATTATCCTCCATCCTAAGTCACTTCAGTCATGTCTGACTCTGCAACTCTATGGACTGAAGTCCACCAGGCTCCTCTCTCCATGAGATTCTCCAGGCAAGAATACTGGAGTGGGTTGCAATGCCCTCCTCCAGGGATCTTCCCAACCCAGGGATCAAACCCATGTCTCTTACCATCTCCTGCATTGGCAGGTGGGTTCTTTACTACTAGCACCACCTAGGAAGCCCTCTTTACCACTAGTGCCACCATTATATATAAAATAATTATTATATATATATATAAAATATACTGTATTATATATAACTGTATAATATAACTGTATATTGGTGACATACTGATGCTTTTCTATTTTTATATTTATGAATAAAATATAAAAATGAAAAGTATAAAGTGAAAAAAGTATAAAAATGAAAAAATTAAAAATTTTATGTTTATGAACATAAAATTCATTATGAAATTGAAGATCTTTTCCATAAATTATTAGAATTATTAAGAGTTTAGCAGGGTGGTTGACTACTGTATCAGTATATAAAAATCAATATATGGAGTATATTATATGTATAGAACATGTTGACTATAATGTCAATATACAGAAATAAATATATGTCACATCAATATACTCAAATCAAATGCATCTCTCTATATGAATATTAAATAATATGAAGTAATTATATTAGAATATTAAATAATTACCTTTTAAAACACACACCATTTACAACAGCATAAGGAATCAAATATTTAGAAGCAAATCTAACAATAGCTAGAAGGCTTCTAGGAAGAAATATAAAATTTAAAGAGGGATATTTGAAAAGGCCTAAGTTAAATAGTAAGTCTATAACACTAGATTGAAAGACTCAATATTATAAACATATAAATTCTTCATTTTTAAATTAATTTATTTTTTATTGAAGGATAATTGCTTTCCAGAATTTTGTTGTTTTCTGTCAAACATCAACATGAGTCAGCCATAGGTATACATATATCCTCTCCCTTTTGAACCTCCCTCCCATCTCCCTCCCCATCCCACCCCTGTAGGTTGATACAAGCCCCTGTATGAGTTTACTGATAATATATCAATTCAATCAAGATTCCATCAAGATTAAGGATTTAATATAAAACATCAAGATTCAATATAATCCTGATAAAATTCCATTCTCTTCATGAAACTTGCAATGTGTGGTCACACATCTGTTCTCTACATCTACATGTCCATTCCTTCCCTGCAAATAGGTTCATCAGTACTACTTTTCTAGATTCCATATATATCCATTAACATACTATATATGTTTTTCTCTTTCTGACTTACTTCACACTGTATAACAGGCTCTAGGCTCATCCACCTCACTACAACTGATTCAAATTTGTTCCATTTTATGCCTGAGTTATATTCCATCATATATTATATATGTGTGTATATATGTATTTATATATACATATATGTATGTACATATATATACATATATATGTATACTTTATATATATATATATATATATATATGTATCACATGTTCTTTATCCATTCATCTGTCAATAGACATCTGGGTTGCTTCCATGTCCTGGCTATCATAAATAGCGTTGCAGTAAACACTGGGATTGTATCTTTCTGAATTGTGGTTTTCTCAGGGTATATGCCCATAGAGGTTTTGCTAAGTGATATGGTAGTTTTATTTCTAGTTTGTTAAGGAATCTCCATATTGTTCTCTGATGTTTTTGACATGCAGCCTTTTTAAAGTCTTTATTGAATGTGTTACAATATTGCTTCTATTTTGTGTTTTTGGTTTTTTGGCCACGGGCTTGTGGGATATTAGCTGCTCAGCCAGAGATGGAGTAGGCACCTCTTGCACTAGAAGGTGAAGTCTTAACCACTGGACTACCAGAAAAGTATTTGAAAAAATTTAAGTATATGAAGAAATATAAATCTGCATATTGTGTAATTCCATTTCTAGAAATATATCCTATAGGAATGCTTGCATATTTTATGCCAGGATGTATGTACAAGAATGGTTGTAATAGCTAAAATAAAAATGTCCATCAAAATGAATTGATAAAGAAAGTAGGCTCTAATAATGGAATGAAATACACTATAGCAATAAAAATGAATAAATTACAGCTCTACACAACACCATGAATGAATCTCATTAGCATTATGTTGAGTGAAAAAAGTCAAACACAAAAGACAACACACTATGAGTAAAATTAAACTCTGTGTTTTGTAGTCTCAGCTGATTGGTAGTGATGCTCTTGGCTAGGAATGCCCAGGGCATTCAGCGGGGCCATAGTACTTGTAGTGAGTGCTACACGCAATCCTCTCCATCATCACAGGGGCCACTGTGTGTCTGGCCCAAGCCTTGTGGTTCTTATTATGATAGCAGGATGCACTTAAGTAAAAACTATAAGGGAAATTTGAGGAACACGATTGATCACTCACAGGCCCTGGAGGGTACATGGCACACCCAAGGGCCACACAACAAGGTGGCAGATAGAATGGGAGAGAAAGTAGACCGAGAGCTCTGATTTTACTAGCATAGAGGGTGGGATGTCTTGAGTTTCAGGGTTTCACTCTATGTTGCCTAATTTAAAGCTTAAAAGCAAGATTCAGGGGACGGGAGAGGACAGAAGGGTCTCTGCAGTGGTCAGTTACCTGAATTACTGAGAACTTTCTGAAGGGAATCTTCATTGGTAGGAGTAAATTAACTCCTTATCTACTTGTTTTGCTGGTAGCTATGTCATATAGCTAGCTGGCTTATGCCCACATTAATGCTCTTGGCCCTCCCAGGAAACAAGCCTATTAGCAATGTTGTTCAGTCACAGTCATATCCAACTCTTTGCAACTCCATGGACTGCAGCACACCAGGCTCCCCCGTCCCTCACCATCTCCCAAAGTTTGCCCAAGTTCATGCCCATTGCATCAGTAATGCCACCCAGCCTTCTCATCCTCTGATGCCCTCATCTCTTTCTGCCTTCAATCTTTCCCAGCATCAGAGACTTCTCCAATAAGTCGATTCTTCGCATCAGATGACCAAAATACTGGAGCTTCAGCTTCAGCATCATTCCTTCCCAATGAGGATTCAGGGTTGATTTCCGCTTAAGATTGACTGGTTTGATTTCCTTGCTGTCCAAGGGACTCTGGGAGTCTTCTCCAGCACCACAGTTCGAATCAATTCTCTAGCACTCTGCCTTCTTCATGATCGAACTCTCACAACCATATGTGACCACTGGGAAGACCATAGCCTTGGTTATATTATTAACAATAAGTGACAGCCAATCTGGCCGGTTTTAAATTTCCAGCCTGGTGCCTCAGATGGTAAAGAATCTGCCTGCAGTGCAGGAGACCCAGATTTGATCCCTGGGTCAGGAAGATCCCCTGGAGATGGGAATGGCTACCCACTCTAGTATTCTTGCCTGGAGAATTCCATGGACAGAGTTGCCTTGTGGGCTACGGTCCATGGGGTTGCAAAGAGTTGGACAGGAGTGAGCAAGTAACACTTACAGTGTTAGGCTCAAGTATTTTGTTGGGAGCTTTGTTGATCTCTAAAATATTAGCCACATAGAAAACTGTGTGTTCATGCTCTGTTGCTCAATCGTGACCAACTCTTTGTGACCCCATGGTCTATAACTGACAGGTTCCTCTGTACATGGAATTTTCCAGGCAAGAATACTGGAGTGGGTTGCGATTTCCTACTCCAGGGGATCTTCCTGATCCAGGGATCAAACTCATGTCTCCTGTGTATTCTGCATTGACAAGTGGATTCTTTACCACTGTGCCGCATAGAAAATTGTACCTGGAATCAATCCCCCAAACAGACTTTTAAATTCTCCACACCAAAAAAATAAATCAATAAAAATATGAACAATAAGTCCTATTTCACAACAGTGGTCACATGAATTAACAATGGAAGATACTGTATCCAACCTATGAAAATGAACAGGGCATTTGGGGATTTAAGGAGCCACAACCACCACCACCATCATCTCATGCATATTAAACATTATGTGTAAAGAAAACAGCAAAACACTCTCTAGTACCATGTGAAACACTCACTGTGTGAATGCAACCCCAGGAAAGCTGACCTATAGCTTCACCTCATCTTCTGATTGAGCCTCACTTATATAAAAATCTTGGAGCTGCCTCTGCATTTTAAGAAACTTTATAACTTTGGAAATCACTCACTCCATGATCTTCCAAAGTAAAGTCACAAAAATTCTGACCATAATAGGTGTTGACCCCTGGGTGCCAGTATTTCTATGCTATTAAATAAGTAGGGGTTTACATTGGTGTCATTAGTCACACAACCAAGGCCAATTCCATTTACTTTCATTTAATGCCTAATTCACTGTGGGTGGGAAAAATTCTTGTCTTCCTTCTATTGGTCACTGGCTGGGCCTAAGACTTCTGGCATAAGACAGAATAACAGGAGAAAAGCATACACATTTTGTTAAATTTTTACATATACCTGGGAGCCTTCCCAAGAGAAAGAAGACCTGAAGTGACCAGAATAAGGAAGCTTTTATACTTTTTTAGGCAAAGGAACAATATATTTGTGAAGAAACAAGACAAGGGATTTGGGTTATGAGTCATGAATAGTGAAGTAACAAGGAATATATGGGTAGTTTAACAATCATATTTTTGTTTATGCAGTCTTCCTGGCCTTGAATTCTGTGTCTCTGATGGTAAAGTTTTTCCCTCCTCCTGGCACAGGGAAGGTGATTTTCACAGGGAAGATCTGTATCCTTCTTCCTTCAGGAAAACAAATGAAAGTCAACGTGTCCTTGCAATGCTGTGTCTCAAGTACTTTAATTTAAGTAATCAATATGCCCAAGTGACATACTTGGCAGTGACATAGTCTGAACCTCTTCACTAGGTGCCCTCAGGGACAGAGTTCTTATCTTTAGTTTCTGATTCATTTCTCTATAACCCACTGTGAATGGAATCCATCTGCTCAATTTTTTTTTTTAATGCCATGGTACTTCCACATGGAATGGAATGATGGATTGTGAAACAGCACATTCTGAAGAGAAGTGCTCAGAGGAGCAGGTGGGAGCAGCTGTGTCCACTATTGAAGGAGTGTGTCTACAGTTGTGCATATTGACATACTTCTTATAAAAAAATACTAAAATTACAGTTTTATCACCCATTATTGGAAAGTAATGTTATGTTCATGACTTCTGTTAAGAGTGCTGAATTCTATATAGGGATATCTTGAATTTTTGTTTTCCCTAACTTGTTTTTCTAGGGCGATCCAGTTGACAATATATTTGAACAGAATCTAAAGATCAAGTTTTACATCAGTTCTGGGTCCACATCTCCATCTTCGTATAGTGGAGACGAAGCAGACACAGTGAAGGTACCTCTCTGGGGTAGATTTGCTTCAGAACTTTTCACTGGTACCAGACAAAAGGAGACTGAATCCTGTTCAGAACACAGTGCCCTTTCTCTCTAATCAGATGCATTGCTTAGATAGGAACAGTCTATAGAGAATATTAAGTTTAGCTGGTAGTAGTTAATATTAAGTTTAACTGATAACCATGTCCATGAGGGGACATGGTCTGGCAGGGAGAGAACTCTCGTTATTTGCATTGCTTTATTTATTTATTTATTTATTTTTCATCTGTTTTTATTCATTGGAGGCTAATCACTTCACAATATTGCAGTGGTTTTAATTAACATCAAGGAGTTAAGCTGTAACAGGAATATTTTACATAGTCTTATCACAACATAAAGTCTGATATTAGGTAAAGCATAAAAATACATTTGCTAAACAGACTCACAAACTTTGAAAACAAATTTATGGTTACCAAAGGGGAAACTTGGGCAGGGCAGAGAGGGATAACTGGGAGTTTGGAATTAACAATACATGTGCTGTTCTGTGCTTAGTCACTCAGTGTTGTCCGACCCCCTGCAATGACATGAACTGTAGCCCACGAGGCTCCTCTGTCCATGGGGATTCTCCAGGCAGGAATACTGGAGTGGGTTGCCATGCCCTGCTCCAGGGGATCTTCCTAGCCCGGGGATCCAACCCAGGTCTCCTGCATTTCAGGCAGATTCTTTACCATCTGAGCCACCTTGGAAGCCCAGAAATACTGGAGTGGGTAGCCTATCCCTTCTCCAGGGAATCTTCCCAACCTGGGAGTCAAGCTGGGGTCTCCTGCACTGCAGGCAGATTCTATATCAGCTGAGTTACCAAGGAAGCCCATAAATCACTATATTCTAACATTAAATTAAAACAAAAACTACAAATAGTCCTCCTGAGGCCATCCATCATGCAACAACAACAAAAAACCCACAAACAAAACAAGACAAAAATACTTTGCTACTGTTCTTACTAAAATGTAAGATAATTTTGTGTCTCACATGATGGCATACAAAATACCTCTTTGTGGCCCTTTATGATAATCAGAGAACATGACTCTCGGCAAATGTTTCCTCCAGAAATCAAAGGGTTTGGTGTCTCCCAGCTCATATTTTCCATCTTCAGAAATGCTACTTCCCTCCTCTGCATCTCACTCACCCTGGTTAATCTGGGTAGGGTTTCTCGCTACCCACTTTGGAATCCTAAGGACTAGGTGGCGAGTTCTCCCAGAGATACGTGGTTTAGTTTGGAAAATTTCAGTGTGGTTTATAGCCAGGTCAGACATTGTTTTCAAATTCTACTCAGAGCGCTTAAAATGGTGATAACAATTTTATTTTATTGTTTTAAAATTTTAATAATATCTCTCTCATGGAGAAAGGTACAAGGAATAATCTATCACAAGCCCATATACCTATTACCCACAAATTAAGAAAACAGTTTGCCATTTTTGTTCAGATAAAAAGAAAATTGGAATGATACTGAACAGTTGAGCCCATCAAGCTGCATTCTTTTGTCCTGGGAGGTGATCAGATGTTTTGAAATAGTGTGCATTCTTCTGTCCACCCTCTTATATTTTATATCATAGGCATGTGTTCTTCAATTTCAAAGGATTGCTTGGTCTGCTCAAAATACACAAATAATATCCCTATTGTGAAAATAATGTACTATTTTCACAGAATTTATTCATGTCAAGACAGTCCAGCTTTAACTGCTGTGTAGTATTCCAGATTATAAATATACTTATTTATACATAACCATGATTTATATAACTATGTTCCTTTTTATGTATTGATGTCCTTTTTCCTTATTACAATTTCTCTATTACAAAGAGCCTGTTGGGACCTTCTTGGCTATATACATATGGGAGAATTTGTTAGTTACTAGCTAGTAGAAATGCATATTTTCAATGCATAATTTTGCCAAAGGTTTTAATTTTTTGAAACAGTCACAGATTTTACAGAAATACTTCAAGTGCGTTATATATTTATTTTTCCTAGACTATTTGAAAGTTGTCATTTGATTTTCCATCACCTTGAATACTTAATCTCGTACTTCTTACAAATAAGAATATTCTCCTGCATCTTATTCATATACAGTACAACCATCATCACTAACACTGATGCATCACTATTGACTATCTAATCCTCAGACCCCTTCAGGTGTCACTAACCGCCGCCTCGTGTCCATTATTGCAACAACAATAACAAAAAAAAGCAGTTCAAAATTGTACTTTGCTCTTGATTGTCTCTCATTAGTTTCTTGCCATATGGAAGTCTCTTGCCATATTAGTCTCTTGATAAAGTCTTTCTTTGACTTCGTTATCTTGATACTCTCAAAAATCACAGGCTGGTTTAGAATAGAATATCTCTCATTTTACAAATGCTTTCTCGTGACTTGATTCAGGTTATTCGTGTTTATCAAAAATATCACAGAAGTGATGCTGTGGTCTTCTCGTTGTATGCTATCAGGTGGTACATAATTTTGATTTATTCCATTGCTGATCATGCTTACTTGAACTCTGCACTAAGGTGGGAAATTCCAGGCCTGTCCATTGTGAAATTACTTTTTTCCCTTTGTAATTAATAAGTATTTTGTATAGAGGTACTTTGAAGCAGTAGTACCACATTTCTTAACAATTTACAATTTACTTGTATCTGTATGGACACATAGTTTTTCATTTTACTCCATTGCTTACAATCCATTATAGTCATAATTTATTCTAGTGTTCAAATGGTTATATAGTTCATCTTGTATTTTGCCAGCCATGTATTTAGCCATCTCTCCAAGGAGCACTGATTGCTTTTAGTGGAAAATGGTATTTAGAAGACAAGATCTGGGTGTTAGGTATGCTCGTTGCTATGGGATGTCACTGTTCCAGAATGCTTGTTTGATAGAGATAGAGAAAAATATATTTACATATCAGTTTCTATGTAGAAATCTATGTATCTGTGTATCTGTCATCTATCTATTCATCTATCATCTCTACTCTCCTACTCACCTACCTACTTATCTAACTGCTGCTGCTAAGTCGCTTCAGTCGTGTCCAACTCTGTGCGACCCCATAGACGGCAGCCCACCAGGCTCCCCCATCCCTGGGATTCTCCAGGCAAGAACATTGGAGTGGGTTGCCATTTCCTTCTCCAGTGCATGCAAGTGAAAAGTGAAAGTGAAGTCGCTCAGTCGTGTCCGACTCTTAGCAACCCCATGGACTGCAGCCCACCAGGCTCCTCTGTCCATGGGATTTTCCAGGCAAGAGTACTGGAGTGGGTACTTACCTATAAAAACTGTAAGTTCATACACACATTTATACCTCTAATTCCAAGCCAACATTATAGGTTTCATTCTAGTTTTCTCCTTTTCTACATTGGTAACTTCTTTTTGTGACAGTGAGAAACTTGATCCTTTATTACTCTCAATAAACTTATTATTCTGTCACCTCTGTGCTCTGTGAGCAATCTGCCATCTCTGCAGCTGCCTCATCACTTCTCACACTGCATGGGTTCTGTGTCGCTACCTTAGATTACTCTCCTCGTGCCGGGAGAGTACACTCATCTACACTCATCTCACCTTGCTGGGAATAGAGTTTTTAAAAACCAATTTCTACTCGCACTTAGCAGCACATAAGTGTTCTCATTTCCTTATACCCATGTCAACACCTGCCACTACTAGACCACTGAAATTTTGTAATTCTGGTAGGTATGAAGTGGCATCTAATTATTGCTTTCATTTTGTCATGTAGAAGTTTTTCATTCTATTAGTAAAATATCTCTCTCTCCTTTTCCTGCTTGAGGTTTTTAATTGTTTTCTAAGAATTCCATTTCTATCCTATCCTTCTGTCCTTGAAGTGCCAAAAAGGTTTAAAATTTTGCTTTTTGCATTTAGATCCTCAAATCAACAGGAAATTATGTCTTTGTTTGCTCTGAAGTAGGAATCTGACTTTTGCCACCATGATAGTTAGTTGTCCCAGGCCCAATTCATTGACCAGTCTATCAACTCCTAATAATTTGTAATGTCACTTCTATCACATATCAGCTTTATTTAGTTATTTACTTACTTATTTTGTTGTACAATATACATGCTTTTGTACTGTGGTGTTCAAGAAGAGTCTTGAAAGTCCCTTGAACTGCAAGGAGATCAAACCAGTCAATCTTAAAGTAAATCAGTCCTGAATATTCATTGGAAGGACTGATGCTGAAGCTGAAGCGCCAACACTTTGGCCACCTGATGTGAAGAACTGACTAGTTGGAAAAGAATATGATGCTGGGAAAGATTTAAGGCAGGAGGAGAAGGGGACGACAGAGGATGAGATGGTTGGATGGCATCACCAACTCAATGGACATGAGTTTGAGCAAGCTTCGGGAGTTGGTGATGGACGGGGAAGCCTGGCGTGCTGCAGTTCATGGGGTTGCAGAGTTGGACACGACTGAGCAACTGAACTGAAAATATACATAAAGCCTTCCCAGGTGGCTCAGTGGTAAAGAATTTGCCTGCCAATTCAGGAGACATGAGTTCAATCTCTGGGTCCAAAAGATCTCCTAGAGAAGAAAGTGGCAACCCACTCTGGTATTTTTGCCTGGGAAGTCCCATGGATAGAGGAGCTTGAAGGCTACAGTCCATGGGGTCACAAATGAGCTGGACACAACTTAGTGAACAACAACAACAAAATTGGCATAACATAAAGTATTCCATTTATTCACTTTTAAGTGTAGAGTTCAGTGGAATACTTTCACAGTGTTCTGCAAATGTAACTATTACAGTATTTATTTCTCAAAATTTTCCATCTCCACAAACAGAAGCTTTATCCTCATTAAACCATAACTTGACATTTCCTTTCCCCTCAGTCCCTGGTAAACTCTCCTCTACTTTGCATCTCTGTGAATTTGCCTATTCTATACATTTTATATAAGTAGAGTCATATAACAGTTACCCCTTTTTGTCTGGCTAATTTCACTTGGCATAGTATCTTCATATTTCACCCATGTTATCATGTGTGTCAGAATTTCAGTTGTTTTTAAGGCAAAAGAATGGACATATAGACCAATGAAATATAATGAAATGCCCAGAACCATACAGAGGAACAAAGATAGTCTCTTCAACAAATGGTGCTTGAAAAACTGGACTTGCACGTGCAAAAAATATAAACCTTAGACACAGACCTTACACTCTTCAAAAAATTAATTCAAGATGGATCATTAGCCTACTTTTAAAATGCAAAACTACAACATAGGTTAAAGTCTCAGCAACCTTGAGTTAGATAATGACTTCTTAAATATAAAGTCAAAAGCATGAGCCACAAAATAAATTTTTGATAAGTTGCACTTCACTAAAATTAAAAACTTTTGCTCTGTAAAAGAGACTAAGAAGACCAGTCACAGACAGGGAGAAAATATTTGCAAAAGACGAATATGATAAAAAAAAACTGTCATACAAAAATACAAAAACTGTTAAAACTCAACCATAAGAAAACAAACAACTTGATTAAAAATGGGTTGACTAAACAGAGACCTCAATAAAAAGAAGATACATAGATTGCAAATAAGCATAGGAAAAGATGTCCATATATATGTCATCAGAAAATGCATTAAAACAATGAGATACCTCTACACATCAAAATCTGGGACACGGACAACAAATACTGGCAAAATGTAGAGCAATAGGAACTCTCATTCATTGCTAACAGGAATGCAAAATGGTTCAGCTACTTTGGAATACAGTTTAGCCATTGCTTACAAAATTAAGCAGTCTTACCATACAGTCCTGGAATCATGTACCTTGATAGTAATCAAATGAAATGAAAATTTATCTCCACACAAAATCCTGGATTATAACTATAATACATGGATATATTATTATTATATTACATGGATATTTATATATATTATGTTAATATATATATTTATTATATTATATACTTATATTATATATAATTATATACAATTTATATATATTATAATTTTATATTATATATTTAATATATATTTTTTACAATATATATTTATAATATAATATACATTATATATATCCTCATTAACATATATATTATATTATATATTGTATCATATATTAATATATTATCAATTTAATTATATTTAATTAATTATAATTTAAAAATTAATATAATTATTAATAAATAATTGATTGTAATTAATAGATTATATTTAAATTAATTAATTTATTATATTTAATGATATTAATATAATGTGTATTAATATATAATATTATTATAAAGCACATATTATATTATATATTATAATTATATATTTATAATATTTATAATATATGTATAATTATTATAATTATATAGTATTATATAATAATATTATATATATTATATTATATATATTTTTATATAATGTGTATTAAATATATTATATATAATATGTATATTTTTATATTTATAAAATATAGTTATATATATGAGTTTATATATATAAACTCATATACATATATATAAACATATATATAAACTCATATATATACAACATATATATATAAACTCATATATATATATAATATGAGTTTATATATATATGTAAATAAATATATGTTTATATATATGTTTGTGTGTTTATATATATGTTTAAATATGTTTATATATATTTATATATATAATATGAGTTTATATATATATTTATATATGAGTTTATATATCTATTATATATTATATATCATATAATATTATATTATATTACAATTATTATAATACATGGATATATTTAGGAACTTTGTTTATAAGTGCCCAAGCTTGGAAGCAACATTCCTTCATTCAGTTCAGCCGCTCAGTCGTGTCTGACTCTTTGAGACTCCATGGACTGCAGCACATCAGGCTTCCCTGACCATCACCAACTCCCGAAGTTTACTCAAACTCATGTCCATTGAGTCGGTGATGCCATCCAACCATCTCATCCCCTGTCGTCCGCTTCTCCTTCTGCCATCAGTCCTTCCCAGCATCAGGATCTTATCAAATGAGTCAGCTCTTCATATCAGGTGGCCAAAATATTGGAGTTTCAGCTTCAGCATCAGTCCTTCCAATGAATATTCAGGACTGATCTCCTTTAGGATGGACTGGTTGGATCTCCTTGCAGTAAAGGGACTCTCAAGAGTCTTCTCCAACAACACAATTCAAAAGCATCAATTCTTCAGTGCTCAACTTTCTTTATAGTCCAACTCTCACATCCACACATGACTACTGGAAAAACCATAAACTTGACTAGATGGACCTTTGTTGGCAAAGTAATGTCTCTGCTTTTTAATATGCTATCCAATCTGGTCATAAATTTCCTTCCAAGGAGTAAGCATCTTTTAATTTCATGGCTGCAATCACCATCTGCAGTGATTTTAGAGCCCCAAAAAATAAAGTCAGCCACAGTTTCCACTGTTTCCCCATCTATTTGCCATGAAGTGATGGGACCAGATGCTATGATCTTAGTTTGCTTAATGTTGAGTTTTAAGCCAACTTTTTCACTCTCCTCTTTCACTTTCATCAAGAGGCTTTTTAGTTCTTCTTCACTTTCTGCCATAAGGATGGTGTCATCTGCATATCTGAGGTTATTGATATTTCTCCTGGCAATTTTGATTCCAGCTTGTGCTTCTTGCAGCCCAGCGTTTCTCATGATGTACTCTGCATAGAAGTTAAATAAGCAGGGTGACAATATACAGGCTTGATGTACTCCTTTTCCTATTTGGAACCAGTCTGTTGTTCCATGTCCAGTTCTAACTGTTGCTTCCTGACCTGCATACAGGTTTCTCAAGAGGCAGGTCAGTTGGTCTGTTATTCCCATCTCTTTCAGAATTTTCCACAGTTTATTGTGATCCACACAGTCAAAGGCTTTGGCATAGTCAATAAAGCAGAAATAGATGTTTTTCTAGAACTCTCTTGCTTTTTCAATCATCCAGCAGATTTATCAATTTTATCTCTGGTTCCTCTGCCTTTTCTAAAATCAGCTTGAACATCTGGAAGTTCACAGTTCACATATTGCTGAAGCCTGGCTTGTAGAATTTTGAGCATTACTTGACTAGCGTGTGAGATGAGTGCAATTGTGCAGTAGTTTGAACATTCTTTGGCATTGCATTTCTTTGAGATTGGAATGAAAACTGACCTTTTCCAGTCACATAGACTGCTGTATTTTATATGCTTTTGAAGTCTGTTTAAGGTATGTAATGTAAATTATCTGAGCCTATTTTTAGATTATTAGTATTCACATGATCTTGCTGAACACTCTATAATTGTTCTGGTATATTTCTGCATATTTCAAATCATAAATTACTTCTACATTTATGAGACTAGTAGTTCAAAAATGTTTTGAGGATTCTGATCATATATCTACTTGTTAAAATTATCTTTCAAATATATTTAGGATCAGTATTCTTTTGGACTTCCCAGGTAGCCCAGTGGTTAAGAGTCCATGCTTCCACTGCAGTTGTCACATGTTCAGTACCCGCAGAGGAAGTGCCACATGCTGCAGGCTTCAGCCAAAATTAAGATTCTTCTTTAATATGGTTTACATGTTATGACATGCATTTTAAAATAGCCAAATCAAAATAAAGTATATGAAATAAGTATATATTTTGTTTGTAGAAACTAAAAGCATAGATTTAAATTACTTAAAACATATTCTTTGCACTGTGAGAATTTTATTTTTACTGTCTTTTTGTATAGCAAATATAATTATTTTGCTTTACTTGAGAAATAATTTATAATTTTGGTGATATGGGTGACTTACCTATCTTCATTTTTGTCTCTTTGTTTCAGATCACAGATTCTTCTCACCTTCCAGTTCACACACCAACAATAAAGAGAAAGGAATTTCATAGTAGAATCCTCTTTCCAGCTAAGGTACTTGATTTAGTTATAAATTTAGCAAGTCTTTGAAAAATGACAAGTTGGTTTTGGTCTCTAACCTACCCCTTCCCTTCCCTTCTTTTCCCTTCTTTCCCTCCTTCTTATTTTCCTTGGAGACTTCTGGTTAAACATAGCAGAATCAAAAATGCATGCCTTTTTTTTTTTGCTTTCTAATGAAACTTACTAACCCAACCAAACAGAGGGAAAAAGTAGACAAACAAGTCAATGTAATTTTGGAAGATGGAAGAACCTGAGTGAGAGGTTAGGAAGGCTGAAAAATCTCAATGTCAAGGGCTTAGAAAGGCTTTTAAGCCTTAGAAAGGCTTAAAAGTTATCTTGCTAAGTCACAGGATAACTAAGATTTTGCACACCTAGAAGGATTCAGGAACTAGAGAGACCAGATTCTTAAGGAGGCAGGTGTGACTTGCAGTGCTGAAGAGAGGAGTAAATTGAGCATCTGAGAAAGAGCAAGTAGCCTCTGTACACACAGTACTCATGGCACATGGCAGAGTGCAAGTCTGTCCTCCTCGCAGATCAGGAAACAGACACAAGGATGGTGAGAAAACTGGCCAACTAGTGTTTAGGAAAACCAGATTTTGTTATAATTTTGTTATACATATTGCCACCTTATGACAATAATTTCAGATCAGAAAGACGTGATACAGAAATGGAAAATCTATATTGGGTTGTCAACTTGACAATTTTGTGAAAACATCTACAGTTTTAGTTATTGGGGTCTCAGTGAGAAATTTCAGGGTGCCTTCTGTCTTGAAGGTATAATAGGTCTTGCTTAACTTAATAGGAGTGTTCCATTTCCTGGAGCACATTCTTTTTTATTGATAGTAGAAAATGAAACACATAATTTGTTGTAGAGATAAAAATTTGAAACTATTCTTTCTTCTAAAGAAGATTTTAAAAACCATATTATTTTTGCTACCCCTCCCCAATAAAAATATTTATACATAGGCAATTTTGACTCCATTTGTAATAAAGGAATCATTTGAAAAATTTGTCAATCTAGAATTTTTAAATGTTCAGAACATATCAGCTCAAATAAAAGTCAGGCTTTATTTATTGCTACTGCTTCCAAGTAGTAGTAATGTACATTTGATCACCACTTAAACAGTTCTCTTTTTTCTTCTACTCCTCCACACCCCCTTTCTCTTCTTGGTAATTTTGGATTTTTTAAATCAGAATTTTCCAATTATGAAGTACTTAGGGGCAAGAATCTTAAGTGCTGGTGAGAAAAGGGAAAGCTGCTTTTCTTTGTTTGGGGCAGGATGGGTTGAAGGAATCACCAGAATCACCTATTCAAAGTTATTTAACCATCAATTTGCGTTTGGTCTCTTTGTTTTGTAGCATAAGGCCCACCGATTTTTCCTCACATCCTTCACCGCTCCCACCAAGTGTCACCAGTGCACGTCTCTGATGGTGGGTTTGATAAGACAAGGCTGCACCTGTGACGGTGAGATCTGAGGAAGGGACACGTGGAGTCAGACTCATAGTACTTGTATCTAAGTGTTTTAGTCAACTCACTGCCATAACAAAGTACAGAGACTGGGTGGCTTCCCAACACAGTCTTACGCTCCTCACTGGCGGGAAGTCTCAGATCGGAGTGGCAGGGTGGCCCAGTTCTGGAGAGCCCTTCTTCCAGGCTGCGGACTGCTTGCTGTGTCTTCACTGGGAGGAGGAGCCAAGGAACTCTGTGCGGTCTTTTCTATAAGGGCGCTAATCCTATTCGAGAGGGCCCCACTCCCGCGTCCTCTCAAGGACCCCATCTCCAAATACCATCACATGAGGATTAGGATTTCAAGATATCATTTATGAAGGAATGCAAGTATTCAGTCAGAACTTTCGTTCTGTTTGAATTGGGGAAGCATGACAGTGAACTGATCGCTTTACTAAAAATCCCTCTGAACCTACTTCCTATGGGGGCTTCTGAAGAGACCTCTGCACTGTGCAGCTCCAAAGAGCCTCATACCCTCACACCCCAGGGGGGTGTGCTGTGTAGTCTTCAGGCAAGGCCACAGTTATCAGGAAAATGTGTTTAGATAAATTTTGTTCTCTATAGCAATAGTAGAGTGTGAGGACCACATTCACCAGCTTATGTGACAGGAAAATAGGATGCTAGCCTTGAGTTGTAATCCTTTTATTTTACTCATTGAATTTATTATGATGTCATTGAAAGAAAGAAATACAGTTGGGAATTATCAAACAGTGTATCACAGTGCCGCACAGGCACCTCATACCTCATCCTAGGGAGCAGACTCTGTGCCAGTCTCTCGAGTGCCCACTCAGGCACACAGTGCAGAGTAAGACAGCTTTCCTCTCCTCAGCACTTTGACAATCAGAGATGCCTTAACCATAAATGCATCCCAGCATATTAAACAAAGTGGGATTTTACATGGGGAATTATGTGCCCATGCAATCCTCCTAGGGCAGCAGAGGCAGCTTCTGAGCTGAGCTCCCAGAGCATTTCCTGCTGCCAGCATCACTCCGTCTCTGCTGATTCTGGAACAGCTCCCACCAGGATCACAAGAAGATGGTGAATCTGGAAGCTGCCACTACTGCTGCAGCCCTCAGAGCCTGCAACTTCTGCCAGTGTCAAGAAACACCCTGCTGCTGGAGAGTTAAGAGAGTTTCCATCCAATTCAGAAGCCATTCCTGCAGCTGTCACTTCCTGTCAATATCCAAGCCAGTAAAATTGATGTGCTGCGTTTTGCAGCTCTCCTAGCTTGACTCAATTCAGAGTCTCACAGAAGGTTATCTTACCAGCAGAACTTACGTCAGGTCCAAAACTTAGTTCCTAGGGAGTCTAGGACAGGTAGTTTTTAGCATTTTGATCTCTAGGATAGAGTAGACAGAATTGCAGTGGGGGTTGAGGGAGTCAACCCATTTTACCCCCTACAATCTTATCTCTCTATTTCCTTCAAAAAGCATGTGGGTTCTCATGTCACACAGCCTGTGTAGAAAAAGCTCCAAGAGCTTGCCCAGTGCCTTTTCATCAGAAAGAAGGTGCCTTCTGTCTAGACCCACAGAAAGGCTTGGGAACAGCCTATGAAGGCCATGTCTGGGTAAGTGTCAATGTTCTGGGTTCCCATGAACTCTTAAAGAGTTTATTAATCACTTTTCAAAATGCATGTACAATATCTGTCAGAAGTATTTATGATATGTTATACAATATTACATTAAATTGAAAATATTTTTTGCATCCTAAGAATATGATTTCAGAACTAAGAGTCGCTGTCCCCAATAGGATATTTTCAAATTTCCCAAAGTTTTCTATTTAAACATTACCTTGCTGATGCTGGCTTGAACAAATGCTAAAATCTGTCCTAATGATGTGACTTTGACTTTCCAGTCAGCAATAATAACTTATGAGATTAAAAGTGAAAAAAATCTTCCTGAAAAATACTTAATATCTGAGGTGATTTTGGAGTTACCCAATTTGAATTTAATGTTACCTTAGAGGCAAAGCTATGACTGTTATTTGAATGAATTGCTTGTGTTAATTGAAATAGTATTTAATATATTTTTCACACACATGAATTATTTGGTAATCAAAAGACTTGCCTTGCTTTTAAATTTTAATCATGTTATGTCTTGGGTTCTAATCTTTTAACAAGAAAAGTGATAGATTTGTAACACATTTGTATTGTTTTAATTTTATATGTAATAATTGTGTAGTGTTTGATGTTCCAGCTTGGATTGCTTTTATTTGTTTCTTGAAAAATAAAAACTAAAGATTCCAAAGAAAGCAGGCATGAAAAAAGGATGGCAGAGGGCATTGGCCATAGTTTGTGACTTCAAACTCTTCCTATATGATATGAATGAAGAAGACTCAAAACCCAATGTTGTAGTGAGTCAAGTAATTGACATGAGGTAAGCTTTGAAAGGGAGAATGTTTTTATCAAAACAAGATCTGGAATAAAAATGGTTTCTGATATTCTTTTAGGTAGTGTTTTCACAACTTTACATTAAGTCCCCAATTTTCACCATTGCCATGAGGACTTTAAAAAAGATTTTTGCCTAAAGTTTGCATCATTACCTCTTAGGTGTGGATTATAACTGTGTAATATTTGTAAGAGTTTTTTTTAGTTAGAAGTTTATTTTTTTAGTTAGAAGTTTATTTTTTTAGTTAGAAGTTTATTTTTTTTTAGTTAGAAGTTTATTTGCATGTGTTTATAGCAGGACTTCCCTGTTAGCTCAGCAGTAAAGAATCTGCCAGCAATGAAGGAGCTGCACATTTGATCCCAGAGTCGGGAAGATCCCCTGGAGGAGAGCATGGCAACCCACTCCAGTATTCTTACCTGGAGAATCCCATGGACAGAGGAGCCTGGTGGACTACAGTCCACGGGGTCACAAAGAGTCGGACATGACTGAAGTGACTTAGCACAGAACAGCACATGTGCATAGCAGGAAAGGAAATACAATCTCAAAACCAAAAGTTCTTTACATTGAGATATTATTTATGTATTATAAAGTTCACCATTTAAAAATGTGCAATCCACTGGTTTTTAGTATATCACAAGCTGTAAAACCATCACCACAACCTAATGTTAGAGTTTCATCACATCAAAAAAAAAAAAAACCCTTATTAATTAGCAGTCATTCTACATTCACCACTGACCCCAGCCCCTGACAACCATTAACCTGTTTCCGTCTCTATGGATTTGCCTATTTTAAATTTTTATATAAATGAATCATAAAACATGTGGAATTTTGTGACTGGCTTCTTTCACTGAGCATAATTTTTCAAGTCTCACCCATGGAGCATGTATCAGGACTTCATTTTTCATGACTGATTCCCTTTGTCAGGTTGAGAAACTGGCCTTCTCTACCTGGTTTGTTGAGTCTTTTTATCTGGAAAGGTGTTGTTGGATATTGACAGATGGTTTCTTTTTTTTTTTTTTTTTCATTTATTTATTTATTTATTTTTTCTCTTTTTTTTTCCATTTATTTTTATTAGTTGGAGGCTAATCACTTTACAATATTGTAGTGGGTTTTGTCATACATTGACATGAATCAGCCATGGAGTTACATGAATTCCCCATCCCGAACCCCCTTCCACCTCCCTCTCCACCCGATTCCTCTGGGTCTTCCCAGTGCACCAGGCCTGAGCACTTGTCTTATGCATCCCACCTGGTCTGGTGATCTGTTTCACTATAGATAATATACACGCTGTTCTTTTGAAACATCCCACCCTCGCCTTCTCCCACAGAGTCCAAAAGTCTGTTTTGTACATCTGCGTCTCTTTTTCTGTTTTGCATATAAGGTTGTCATTACCATCTTTCTAAATTCCATATATATGCATTAGTATACTGTATTGGTCTTTATCTTTCTGGCTTACTTCGCTCTGTATAATGGGCTCCAGTTTCATCCATCTCATTAGAACTGATTCAAATGAATTCTTTTTAACGGCTGAGTGATATTCCATGGTGTACATGTACCACAGCTTCCTTATCCATTCATCTGCTGATGGGCATCTAGGTTGCTTCCATGTCCTGGCTATTATAAACAGTGCTGCGATGAACATTGGGGTGCACGTGTCTCTTTCAGATCTGGTTTCCTTGGTGTGTATGCCCAGAAGTGGTATTGCTGGGTCATATGGCAGTTCTATTTCCAGTTTTTTAAGAAATCTCCACACTGTTTTCCATAGTGGCTGTACCAGTTTGCATTCCCACCAACAGTGTAAGAGGGTTCCCTTTTCTCCACACCCTCTCCAGCATTTATTGCTTGTAGACTTTTGGATAGCAGCCATCCTGACTGGCGTATAATGGTACCTCATTGTGGTTTTGATTTGCATTTCTCTGATAATGAGTGATGTTGAGCATCTTTTCATGTGTTTTTTAGCCATCTGTATGTCTTCCTTGGAGAAATGTCTGTTTAGTTCTTGGGCCCATTTTTGGATTGGGTCATTTATTTTTCTGGAGTTGAGCTAGAGGAGTTGCTTGTATATTTTTGAGATTAATCCTTTGTCTGTTGCTTCGTTTGCTATTATTTTCTCCCAATCTGAGGGCTGTCTTTTCACCTTGCTTATAGTTTTCTTTGTTGTGCAAAAGCTTTTAAGTTTCATTAGGTCCCATTTATTTTTGCTTTTGTTTCTAATATTCTGGGATGTGGGTCATAGAGGATCCTGCTGTGATTTATGTTGGAGATGACATGATCCTCTACATAGAAAACCCTAAAGACTCTACCAGAAAATTACTAGAGCTAATCAATGAATACAGTAAAGTTGCAGGATATAAAATTAACACACAGAAATCTCTTGCATTCCTATACACTAACAATGAGAAAACAGAAAGAGAAATTAAGGAAACAACACCATTCACCATTGCAACAAAAAGAATAAAATACTTAGGAGTATATCTACCTAAAGAAACAAAAGACTTATACATAGAAAACCATAAATCACTGATGAAAGAAATCAAAGAGGACACAAACAGATGGAGAAATATACCGTGTTCATGGATTGGAAGAATCAATATTGTCAAAATGGCTATACTACCCAAAGCAATCTATAGATTCAATGCAATCCCTATTAAGCTACCAACGGTATTTTTCACAGAACTAGAACAAATAATTTCACAATTTGTATGGAAATACAAAAAACCTCGAATAGCCAAAGTAACCTTGAGAAAGAAGAATGGAACTGGAGGAATCAACCTGCCTGACTTCAGACTCTACTACAAAGCCACAGTCATCAAGACAGTATGGTACTGGCACAAAGACAGAAATATAGATCAATGGAACAGAATAGAAAGCCCAGAGATAAATCCACGAACCTATGGTCACCTTATCTTCGACAAAGGAGGCAAGGATATACAATGGAAAAAAGACAACCTCTTTAACAAGTGGTGTTGGGAAAACTGGTCCACCACCTGTAAAAGAATGAAACTAGAACACTTTCTAACACCATACACAAAAATAAACTCAAAATGGATTAAAGATCTAAATGTAAGACCAGAAACTATAAAACTGCTAGAGGAGAACATAGGCAAAACACTCTCCTTATGCTTCTTTTTAATTTCTGGAAGATCAGAAGTAATGTACCTACTTTATTTTTCTTTCTTATTTTAATTTTGAGTTTAGTAATTTGAAGCTTCCCTGATTTTTTCTTGGGTGTTTAGCTAAAAGTTTGTCAATTTTGTTTGGTTTTCTTCATTTTCTCTTATTTTTATACTATATGTTTTATTAATTTACACTCTGAAATTTGTATCTCCTTCATTCTGTTTCATCTGTGTTTAGTTTGCTCTTCTTTTCCTAGTTTCTTAAGATGGGAAGTTAGGTTATAAATTGATTTGAGATTTTCACTGAATTATTTTTTTCTACCCTGTCTTCTCTCCTTTCTTTCTGGAACTTCTATTAAACATATTTTAGCATTCTTTAGGTTTCCCCAAAGACTCCAATGCTCTGTTCATTGTTCTTCATTCTTTTTTCTTTCTTTTCCTCAGATTGGATAGTATTATTTGTCCTATCGCCAAGTTCAGTGGTTCTTCTTTCTACCTGCTCAGATCTGTTGTTGAGCCCTTCTTGTAAATTTTTCATTTCAGTTGTACTCTTCAACCTCAGAATTTCTGTTTGGCTCTTTTTTTATAATTTGTATTTCCTGTTTGTTGAGTCATCATTATCATGCTTTTATTTATTTCTTTAGGCATGGAGTCATTTAGGTCTTCAAATGTATTTAAAATAGCTGATTTAAATCTTTGTTTGGTAAATCTAACGTCTGGCATTCCTCAGAGATGCTCTTTTTCCTTGTGTATTGGTCATACTTTTGTGCTTCCTTGCAATACTATATATATATGTATATATATATAACATTTCAGATAATACCACTGTTAACTCTGGTTATCAAATTATACCTCTTCTCCAGAATTCGTTATTGTTGTTTGTTGTAGTTGTTTGCTTGTTCACTGACTTTCTTCAACTAATCTGTAAAGTCTTTATTCTTAGTCATATACGGTTACTGAAGTTTCCCCTTTGTTAACTTGGTAGTCAGCTAATGATTTTACAGAGATTTCTTTAAACATTTGGAACCGATGAATCTCCTAGACTTTGTCAAAGGGCTCTGTGTGCAAACGGGAGCACTTCTTCAACACTCAGCCAGGCAGTTTACAACACTTTCTACTTGTGCAAATGCTCAAGAACATTGTAAGAAATAATGGCTGAAAGCCTCCAAAGTCTGATGAAAACCATTTATATGCACATCCAATGTCAGAGGTGAGAATTTGTGTCCGTCTCTGGTCTTTCCGGAGCATATACATAACCCTAAGTATGTTCACAGTTCTATGCGTGTGCATGATGATCAAGATTCTTAGCAATATGTCAGAGATTCTCAGAACCCTTATGGATATCTCAGTTTCTGTCTTTTCCTTTTAAGATTTTTGGTTAATATATAATTCTTGTCTGACTGCTAAGTACTGGGTAGACAGCTATGCAGTTAAAATACTTGTATGAAATTGCTTTCTTTAAGGTGCACCTTGGGGAATAGACTTTTCCCATGGAGAGCTCTGAATCAAGTCATACACCAGCTCCTTTCTCCTCCTTTCTCCTCTTTCCAGCTTCCTTAGGTGTCCAGTGACTTCTAGGATGTACTGTGAACACAGATGTCCATTTTTCAAGTCCAGTGAGGAGCTGGAAAGAGAGCATAGCGCTCGGGCAAGTTAATCTACCACAAAGCTCATAATTCTTACCAAGGTTCAGTTGATTTTCTAAAAAATTTATTCTTCTCAGGTTGCCACAAAACTTGGTTAATTTATAAGTTCTGCAAAGGTTGTTTCTGATGAATTTTGATAGTTTTCTCATTTTTTTTTATGAAGGAGAGAACATTCAGAGACCCTTACTTTGCTGTTTTTTACTTCACTCCAGACACTGTTTAAGTGTTTAATAAAAAATACTTAATCAGTGAAATTATAGCAAGAGTATCCTGTTCAGGAAAAGGCAATATATTCTTTGCTCCCCCTGACTTTTCTGAATCTTTTTGGGTCCTCTATACTTTCCTTTTAGTATCTCAGAGCATCTGTCCTTGGCCTTCTTTCCTTCCTTTTCTGCATACTCCCTGGGTGGTTCCTTCACTTCCTATGGTTCCAGGTAATGAGCAACTTGTTCATATTATTCCTTTATATTTCTTTACCAGGTGTAACCTGTACTGTGATGGCTGTATGGTTGCTCAGCCTGAATTTTCTGCTTATCACAGATTCTGTGGGTCTGTGTATTCATCCTATCTTATTTTGATTCCTTAGCAACAAGCACTTTGCTATATTCTTTACCTCAGCTAATAGTTTTGTCAGAAATTTTGTAGTACATTGAATAACTGATACAGCAAAGTAGATAATCTTGAAGGTGACTTTAGTAAGGTTAGTCTGGAAGTAGATTTTTAATCAAAAGCTAATTTAGGAGTGTGTGTGTGTGTGTGTGTGTGTGTGTGTGTGTGTGTGTGTGTTTATGTTTGATGCTGGGCACAGGGAAAATGAAAGCAGTGCTGGAGCCAAGAAGTCCAGTCTGCAACTGTCCAGCCTTCAGATCAGATGAGAGTCTGCATTAAAATGGTGGCTGCAGGAATTACCAAATAAAAATGGGTGCAGGAAATATTACTGAAGTTACCTCATGGGACATGGTGAGTGGCAGAAAAAAGAAAGATGAAGAAAATAGTAACAATACCAGATGGTACTGAGGTTTGTAAGTCATCAAGACTGAAAAACTGAGGGTCACATTGACAGATGTAAGGGTGTCCAAGATGGGGGATGATAGCATTAGGGGAAGGAAATGAGTTTGTTCAAAGTGTGGCAGAAGTAGAAAATTATCAAGTGAGCTGGATCAAACAGACTTCTACTTTCAACCGAGATGGAGTAACAAGGGCCATATTTATATTTAACCTTTCCTCTGAAATAACAAGAAAAAAATGATTTAAGGTGCTAAACATCAGACAATGAAGGGAAACAAGTGAGGTGAGCTCTATACTTGCCCTAGGTTACTGCTTTGTGAGAGTTGCCAGTACATAAAATGGGAATTCCAGGTGAACACCCTGTACTGAAGTGATATAACTGAGAGTCCAGAGGGGCCCAGGGTCCTGAGTTGACAGGACAGAGTGTCAGAGACGAGAAAGAAGGAGAGGGAGAGGGAGAAGGAGAGGAAAAGGGTTTGACTGAGATCATTCACTAGCTCTGCAAGGCCCTACAGAGGATCTGGCTTGATTCAGCAAGATATTGATCAGCAAATGCATGTGAGGAAAACTTCAAAATGTTAGTAACTAGAATTCAATATTATGTAAAAATTATTTTGCATCTTGAGCAAATGTAGTGTATCTCAATAAGGCCTGTTTACATTAAAAAATCAATGTATTTTATCATATAAACAAATGGAAACAATCATGTCAATAGATACAATAAAGACATTTGATGAAATGTGTTTATATATTCTTGATGGACACTTAGAAGGGAGTTTCTTCATCCTGATAAAGGACACCTATGAAAATCCCAAAGCTGACATCATAGTTAGTGGCAAAAGAGTGAATACTTTCTCCATAAGATCAGAAAAAAGACAAAAATATTTGATCTCACCATTCTTAGTTAACACTGTATTAGATATCCAAGCCAGGGAAGGAAAAAAATACAAAATACTTCCAGGTTGGAAAGAAGGAAGGACAATTATTCATAGACAAAATAAGTATCTATGCAGAAAATTCAATGTAGTCTAAAAAATACTTTTAGAACTAATAAAGGAATTTATCAAGTTTGCAGGATACTTGATCAATATACTAAAATAAATTGCACTTCTTTATACTAGCAATAAAGAATCAGAAATCAAAAATAAATAAATAATACCATTTGCAATAACATCAAAATATTAAATACTTAGATATAAATCTGGCAAATGTTATATAAGACTTGTATACTGAAAACTATAAAATATTGATGAGAGAAATTAATGAAGACTTAAATAAATGGAGAGAGACACTGTGTTCATGCATTGAAAAACTCAGTATTTAAAAAATGTGAGTGTCCCCAAAGTTGATCTATAGTTCCACACAGTCTTAATCAAAATCCCAGTAGGCTTCTTAATTCTTTTTGTAGAAAGTTACAAGCTTCAATCCAAATCCTAGAGTACACTAATGAAAATAAAAACAAAAATAAACAAATTTATTTTTTATAAATAAAAAAATTTATTTTTTATAAAATAAAATTTATATAAAAATTTATTTTCTATAAACAAAACCTAATCAAACTTTAAAGATTTTGCATAGCAAAGGAAGCCATAAACAAAAGAAAAGACAACCCTCAAAATGGGAGAAAATATTTGTAAGTGAAGCAACCAAGAAGGGATTAATCTCTAAAATATGCAAATAGCTCATGCAGCTCAACAACCCAATCAAAAAATGGACAGAAGATCTAAAGAGATATTTCTCCAAAGAAGACATACAGATGGTTTAAAAACATGTGAAAAAGATGCTCAACATCACTAATGGTTAGTGAAAAACAAATCAGAGCTACAATAAGGTATCACCTCACACCATTCAGAATGGCCACCACAGAAAAATCTGCAAACAATAAATGCTGGAGTGTATGGAGAGAAGGGAACCCGTATACACTGCTGGTGGAAACAGTATGGAGAGAACAGTATGGAGGTTCCTCTAAAAACTAAAAATAGAGCCACCATATGATCCAGGAATTCCACTCCTGGGCATATTGTTGTTGTTGGTTAGTCACTAACCAAGTTGTGTCCAACTCTGAGATCCTATGGACTATAGCATGTCAGGCTTTCCTGTCCTTCACTGTCTCCTGGAGTTGGCTTAAACTAACGTCCACTGAGTCAATGATGCCATCCAACCATCTCATCCTCTGTCACCCCCTCCTCTTCCTGCCTTCCATCTTTCCCAGCATTAGGGTCTTTTCCAGTGAGTCAGCTCTTTGCATCAGGTGGTCAAAGTATTGGAGCTTCAGCATCAGTCCTTCCAATGAATATTCAGGACTGATTTCCTTTATGATGGACTGGTTGGATCTCCTTGCAGCTCAAGGGACTCTCAAGAGTCTTCTCCAACACCACAGCTCAAAAGCATCAATATTCGGTGCTCAACTTTATTTATGATCCAAATTTCACATCCATACATGACCACCAGATAAACCATAGTGCTCACTAGACAGACCTTTGTTGGCAAAGTAATGTCTCTGCTTTTTAATATGCTGTCTAGGTTGGTCATAACTTTTCTTCCAAGGAGCAAATGTCTTTTAATTTCACAGCTGCAATCACCATCTACAGTGATTTTGGAGCCCCAAAAAATAAAGTCTCTCACTGTTTCCATTGTTCCCCCATCTATTTCCCATGAAGTGATGGGACCAGATGCTATGATCTTTGTTTTCTGAATGTTGAGGTTTAAGCCAACTTTTTCACTCTCTTCTTTCACTTTCATCAAGAGGCTCTTTAGTTCTTCTCCACTTTCTGCCATAAGGGTGGTGTCATCTGCATATCTGAGGTTATTGATATTCCTCCCGGCAATCTTGATTCAAGCCTGTGCTTCATCCAGCCCAGCATTTCACATGATGTACTCTGCATATAAGTTAAATAAGCAGGGTGACAATATATAGCCTAGACATATTCCTTTTTTGATTTTGAACCAGTCTGTTTTTCCATGTCCAGTTCTAACTATTGCTTCCTGACCTTCATACAGATTTCTCAGGAGGTCGGTCAGGTGGTCTGGTATTCCCATCTCTTTCAGAATTTTCCACAGTTTATTGTGATCCACACAGTCAAAGGCTTTGACATAGTCAATAAAGCAGAAATAGATGTTTTTCTGGAACTCTTGCTTTTTTGATGATCCAGCGGATGTTGGCAATTTGATCTCTGGTTCCTCTGCCTTTTCTAAAACCAGCTTGAACATCTGGAAGTTCATGGTTCACATACTGTTGAAGCCTGGCTTGGAGAATTTTGAGCATTACTTTACTAGCATGTGAGATGAGTGCAATTGTGCAATAGTTTGAACATTTTTGGCATTGCTTTTCTTTGGGATTGGAATGAAAACATATACACTACTATATATAAAATAGATAACTAATAAGGACTGACTGTATAGCCCAGGGAACTCTATTCAATATTCTATGGAAAAAGAATCTAAAACAGAGTGAACATATGTATAAGTAAAAAAATTTATTGGAGAGTGTTTAATATAAAAAAAGAAATCGACAAGTTGATTCTAAAATTCATAGGGAAATGCAGAAGAGCTAGAAAAGTCAAAACAATTTTGAAATAAAGAACAAATTAATAAATATACCCAACTATATAGAATATATATAATATACATTAAAAACATATATTTATAATATATGTGTAACATATATATATGTAAATATATTTATATATTTTCTATTCTGTTACTTTAATATGTACAGTATTTTCAACATCTTATAATAGCTACCAACAAATGGTATGAGATTTTAGATATCCATATATTTAAAAATTAACTTTGATCTATACTTATTTCCATGTATAATAATTAACTCAAAATATATGATAGAACTAAATGTAAAACCTAAAGCTATAATGTACTTAGAAGTAAACTTAGGAGAAAGCCTTTCTGATCTTGTATAAGACAAATAATTTTTAGATATAACATCAAAGCACAACAGGCAAAATTTTAAAATTGATAAATTGGATTTCATCAAAATTTAGAACTTCTGCTCTTTGAAATACACTGTTAAGAGAAGTAATAGAAACTGTGGACTGGTGGCAAATCAAATATCTGAAAAAGAACTTACATATCAAATATATAAAAATATTCTTTAAACTCAACAATAAGAAAATAGCTCAATTTTTAAAAAGGGCAAAGAATTTGGAAAGATACTTCAATAGAGAAGATGATACATATGTCAAATAAGCACATTAACAGATGCTCAATGTCATAATTATTATGGCAATTCATAAAACAACCATGAGATATCACTTTACATCCATAAGAAAAGCTAAAATTAAAGACTATTTCAAGTATTGGAGGACTTAGATGTGGAAGACCTAAATCTCTCATACATTGCTTTGTAAATCATATAATCACTTTGAAAAATAAATATTTAAAAAGTTAAATGCACACCTAATATGTAAAAGAGGAGAGTGAAAAAGTTGGCTTAAAGTTAAACATTCAGAAAACAAAGATCATGGCATCTGGTCCCATCACTTCCTGGCAAATAGATGGAGAAACAGTGGAAACAGTGGCGGATTTTATTTTTGGGGGCTCCAAAATCACTGCAGATGGTGACTGCAGCCATGAAATAAAAAGATGCTTACTCCTTGGAAAAAAATTATGACCAACCTAGACAGCATATTAAAAAGCAGAAATGTTAGTTTGCCAACAAAGGTCCATCTAGTCAAGGCTATGGTTTTTCCAGTAGTCATGTATGGATGTGAGAGTTGGACTATAAAGAAAGCTGAGCACCTAAGAATTGATGCTTTTGAACTGTGGTGTTGGAGAAGACTCTTGCGAGTCCCTTGGACTGCAAGTAGATCCAACCAGTCCATCCTAAAGGAAATCAGTCCTGAATGATCACTGGAAGGACTGATGCTGAAGCTGAAACTCCAGTACTTTGGCCACCTGATGCAAAGAGCTGACTCATTTGAAAAGACCCTGATACTGGGAAAGACTGAAGGCGAGAGGAGAAAGGGACGACAGAGGATGAGATGGTTGGACAGCATCACCGACTCAATCGACATCGACATGAGTTTGAGTAAACTCTGGGAGATGGTGATGGACAGGGAGGCCTGGCGTGCTGTGGTTCACGGGGTCACAAAGAGTCGGACACTACTGAGCGACTGAACTGAAGTGAATATATATAATCTAGTCATTCTACTCCTAGGTATTTCCCCAAGAGAACACATATGTCCACAAAGACAGACATGAACATTCATAACACCTTTATTTAAAACATCCCAAATTTGAAATAAGCCAAATGTTCATTAGTGGGTGAATGGATACACTGTGGCATATCCATACAATGAAATATTATTCATCAATATATAGAAATGAAGTATTCATCCATGCAGCAACACTAATGCATCTCAAAGTTATTATGCTAAGAAAAAGTCAGACAAAAAGAATATATAGTGTACCTTTCCATTTCTATAAGGTGCTAGAATATGCAAATTAATCTAGAGTGACAGGAAGCAGATCAGTGGGGGAGTGAGGAGGAGTTCCAAGGAGGGAGAAGGGTAAGAGTTACACAGCTGTTCCAAGAAACTTGGGGTTGATGGGTACATTCATTATCTCCACTGTGGTGATGATCTCACAGGTGTATACATAAATCTAAACTTATCTAATTGTCTACTTTAAATGTGTGCAGTTTATTACATGCCAAGGGTATCTCAGTAACATTGACAAAATACACA
Source organism: Odocoileus virginianus (assembly GCF_023699985.2). Taxonomy (NCBI): domain Eukaryota; kingdom Metazoa; phylum Chordata; class Mammalia; order Artiodactyla; family Cervidae; genus Odocoileus; species Odocoileus virginianus. The sequence continues at coordinate 25,476,787 of NC_069704.1, forward strand.
AGCAAGCTGATCTGAGCGCATATGGCCCATACTCTAGGGCCAGTGGCTTTGCAGTCGGACATGTGCTCCTTTCTTAGTTCCCTGTGAATAGGGAGTCACAGGGAGTTGACTCCCCCATGAACAGCCCAGAGTTGACTTGGGTTTTCTGATAATGTGTAACTGGCTTAGAACTGCTGTTACAATATTTTGATCACTGTCAGTTCCTACGAAAAAGAATGTTAAAAGTCAGGGAAATTAAGTTTGAGGATTATGTTTATGTATCATTGTACTCACTTTCAGACAATTCTACTCACTCCCAGAGTCTTGCTTTTCCTGCAGGGATGGAGCTTTTTCTGTCAGTTCAGTCTGGCCCTCTGATTTTGTTCCTGCAAGGAGAAAGGAAATGCCTCGTATGTTTAAGGTAATTGTCCATGCTGCTGTTGGATTCCTTATACATTTTGTTTCATCCCTTTCTTTTCTGTTCATAGGGGTCAAGCCTCCTTGGGCTGGTAAAGGTATTAGTACTTGGAGGTTAAGATTTTAGAAGGGCTGTGGAATTGTTCCCCACTCCATCCCACTTGCCACAAGAAATCTAGCCCCCTAAGTCTTATTCAAACATACTATAAATAGGTTTTTGCAAGTATCACAGTCTTTCATCCTACACTTAAACTTAAGATTTAAAATACAAATATTCCGCAGGGTGTCCATTCACTCCACACTAAGGCAATCAGACAGATGTGATTCATAGCTGAAAACAGGGAAAGCTTACAAAACAGAACAGTGCTGGGGCAGAGGATGTGAAAGAAGAAGGGGAAACAATGACAGAGGAAGAGTGATAATATTCTTCCAGGTCAAGTGTACAGGGAGGTCAGTTCATGGACCTGCAGTAACATGAGTATGCAGCTTCTAAAACCATAGTCACTTTGTAAAATAAGTCTTCTCTGAGGCAACATTTTGAAGCCATAATTCAGATTCAAATCAAGAGAACACAATGGAAAAATTGGGGGAAGATGTTATTTTGTAATCTAAAAAATAGACACTCTGCTCTTTAAAACTCATGTAAAAATTAAAGTGATTCTGGAATGGGTACAATAAGGTGACAGAAAGAGCAAAGGTTTCTTATTCCCTTGAGACCCTGGTGGTTAGTCAGCCTAGAAATCTTGGCCTTAACAAAGGCCACACAAGAGTATTCTTAGTTCCTTAACACAAAGATAGACATTTATTTCGATGTTATTCAACCACCAAGAGCCCCTACAAAGATCTGGCTATTTGGAACTGACTTAGAGTGGTATCTTATTACATCACTGATGCTTACTTGATGACCACAAAAGAAAGTTGTATATAGAAATGTAGACTTTAAGCTTAATTATACAACTTAAAATTTAAATTTGATTTGCCATTTAATACGTTGGCCACTTGATGCGAAGAGATGACTCATTGGAAAAGACCCTGATGCTGGGAAAGATTGAGGGCAGGAGGAGAAGGGGACGACAGAGGATGAGATGGTTGGATGGCATCACCCACTCAATGGACATGGGTTTGGGTGGACTCCGGGAGTTGGTGATGGGCAGGGAGGCCTGGCGTGCTGTGGTTCATGGGGTCGCAAAGAGTCGGACATGACTGAGCGACTGAACTGACTGACTGAGTAACGATATAAATTATAGACATGTAGCAGTCAGGAAAGCATGAGTGTTTCTGAATATTTCTAATGTAACAACAAAAAACTACTGAGCATTCTGTAGCATCACAATTGATTGTGATGATTGCAATTGCGCAAAGAATTGCCATTTCAGAGATAATCTAAAGGTGCAAAGGTGTGTGTTAGAACTGAAGAAATAGAGGCTCAGAGTGGAGGTTCTGGCATCAGATTGCCTGCATTCTACCCAGCCGTGCTCTTGTTCTCGCACCCATAAAATGGAGAGAAGAGTCCTAACTACCCACTGAGTTTTCTGTGAGGATTCATTCAATTGGCACATGTAAATTTCTTAGAGCAGTTCCTGGTACGGCGACAATGAAAGTGAAGGTGTTAGTCACTAGGCATGTCGGACTCTTTGCCACGACCCCATGGACTGTAGCCAGTCCATAGAATTCTCCAGGCAAGAATACCAGAGTGGGTTGCCATTTCCTCCTCCAGGGAATCTTCCCAACCCAGGAATCGAACCCATGTCTCCTGCATTGCAGGCAGATTCTTTACACTCTGAGCCACCAGGAAATAAATAGTAGTTATTTTCATTTGATGAAGTAAAAGATCTTAGGTCGTCAGATAACACTGGTGGTTTTATGAGGATCAAAATAGAAGTGATTCTGACATTTTCCTTCTGGCCTGGCTCTGAAGGCTTACATCACCTATTTTACTACTAGGAAGAGGGTAATATTATTTGAAGTGTCATTTACCAGTTGTGAGTGTAGTGGAAAAATGCTAGACAGGCTGGCATAGAGAATGTCTGCTTTCTTATAACCTAGATATTCCTTACATCATTCTAGGTCACAGCTTTCCAGCTCTCAGCACCTAGTAATAGATATTCAATCCCAATCTTAGCAGATAGCGAGAATAAGAAGAGTGAGTGGGTGGGCGTGCTGAGTGAATTGCACAAGATATTGAGAAAAAGTCATTCCAGAGACCGGTCAATCTATGTTCTGAAAGAGGCTTACGACAGCAATCTACCCCTGATCAAAACCACCCAGACAGCTGCAATCATAGGTATGGATTTACAACATTATCCTGCTAGGTTCACACCCCTCACCACATCCCAGTGTCGAAATCTGAAAACGTTAACTTTATCCACAACTCATTTGTCAGCAAAACCTGATTGAATGAAGCTCTATGGGTGGCAGGGGGTGGGGGTGAGGGGAGAGGTCCTTCTTCCTCCATCCCATGGCTATTCATCAGATTCTCTGCAAAAATATATTTGATTATATTATGGTTCTCTGCCTAAAGGGGGTGTTTCTTTAATCTACAGCTATACCTTTTCAAGTCTGAAAAATTCTTAGTTTCCAAATACATCTGGCCCCAAACAGACAAGGATGTGACCCTGTGTGTAACTGTGAACTACTTACCTTGAGGGCAGAGACTGTCCTTCAAATCCCAACACCCAATACTCAGTAAATAAATGAAAAGCAAAGGAATCAATGAATGAATTGCCGAGATTGATAATGAAAGTTTTATCAGTAAGCAAGAATACTTGCCTTTCTTAAACAGCATATTTCTGCATTAGATAATGGTGACAATAAGAGCCACTTAGCTATTGCCTCCTTGGTGACATGGAGCTAGTTACTAAGTTTTTACATGTTAAATGCAGATAATTCTAGTTTTTCAGTTATGAAGAGGATTAAATGAACTTGTATATGTTAAGTTCTGTGCTCTGTGTTCAAAGTCTTCACTTACTGTGGTATCTGCATTTTTTAGTTCTCACTGTGTTCTGATACACACGCCCGTGCTTTTGTAGCTCAAGTCACGGTCATTGACAAATTATTTTATGAAATTTTTTCATTTGTGAAACACCACTTATAGCAAATCTGGAAGTATATCATTACTTAACTATTATGCTTTCTTCAAGTATTCATAAAGATTACCTTATAAAATGATCGTTCTATTGAGAAAAACCATGTTTTATAATGCTTACTTGTGTAATCTGAAGGAATCATAGTACAAATTATTGGTTCTTGTGTTTCTTTTCATTGAATATTTCTAATTATATATTTAATTTGACTTCTAAAATTTTTCAACATTGATAAATTGATTCACTTAGTTTGCCCCCAAATTCCTTGATGTTTTTGTTTATGTGTCAAATATAGATCACAAAAGAATTGCTCTGGGAAATGAAGAAGGGTTATTTGTTGTCCACGTTATCATAGATGGTAAGGAGAGTCTTTAATGTTCTGGAATAACTTTAAAGTTTAATAATAATATATCAAATTTGTTCTCTTTTGTCCACATCTGGTTTGATGTGTTTTCAAGTCACAGGATGACTCGCCTACTTTCAGAGATCCATAATACTCCAGAGTTCAAACATGTTTTTCAAAAATTTCTTATTGGAGTATAACTGACTTACAATGTTGTGTTAGTTTCAGGTGTACTGTGAAGTGATTCAATTACACCTATTCATCCTTTTTCAGATTATTTACCCATGTAATTATTACAGAATATGAATAGAATTCCCTGTGCTATACAGTAGGCCCTTGTTAATTATTTTATGTGTAGTAGGGAGTCCATATATATTCACAAGGGATTTTACCTAATAAGTGTGCTGTAAGAACTTAATGTACCATCTTCTAGTTCATGCATGGAGGAAAACACTTCTGCTTGAATGCCCCTTCCCTCACTAGTTCATTGGCACCATGAAGAGTAACAACATACATTTAATATTTCCCAGATAAGACAGCAGAATTCTCTGTTTGTTTTGTTTGTTTTTGTTTGGTTCTCATAGTTGCTTGAAGGAGAAATGGGTGAATAGCTGAAATGAAGAGGAGCTATTCTAATGTAGCTGTTCTCGTGAATGTCTTGCATTCAAATGATAAGTTAGATAAAGGAGAACCTGCATTTGAAAGACATAGCTATTCTCCATGAAAGGCGTCCCAGTCCTGGTGAGGAGACCCGTGAAAGGTCACCAGGGGCCAGCGTGAGAGCAGGGCCTTGTGTCTTTTTGTTCAGCCCTGTATCCATGCACTTAAAAGTGCCCGGCACATAGTAATCACTCAACAAATACTTGTGCGATAAAGGAATCAAATTAGTGCCAGGAAAAAAGAGGACAGTGTTGTTTTTCTTTTTTTTCCCTGAAGAAGCAGTTCGGAATTTCCTGGCCATCCAGTGGTTAGGACTTAGCGCTTTCATTGCCAAGACCCTAAGTTCTATCCCTGGTGATATCTAGATCCCTCAAGCCTTGCAGCAAGGCAAAAAAAAAGAAAGACAGAAAAGCAGCATATTTCTATTCGTCAGACACTAAGGGATGTTTGCCTTGCTATCTGAAATATCAGGATTAAGTTGAGTGCTTTATTATGCTAATTTTGTGATTAAGGTAATTAAATTATCTCTGGAATAATTATGTTTTTAACATATAATTTTTTACCTCTTCTTTTGCTATCCTTTTTTGTCCTCAAATCTATCCTCTAAGTTTATGTCTGTGATTTTATTAGAATATGACTTAAACCCAATGGAGTAATAATTGGAAAGAATTTAAAAATACAAAAACATTCTTTTGCACAGCAAAGGAAACCATCAATAAAAGGTAAAAGCAGCCTACCAAATGGGAGAAAATATTTGCAAATCATAGCTTATAAGGGGTTAATATCCAAAATACATAAAGAATTTGTGCAACTCGATAGCAAAAAAGCTAAGTAATCTGATTAAAAAATGGGCAGAAGATCTGAATAGATATTTTCCCAAAGAAGACATACAGATGGCCAACAGGTACAAGAAAGGTGCTCAAGACCACTAGGAGAATGAAAATCACAGCCATAATAAGATATCATCCCACACCTGTTAACATGGCTATTATTAAAAAGCCAAGAAATAACAAATATTGGTGAGGATGTGGAGAAAAGAGAACCTTTGTACTCTGTTGTTGGTAATGTATATTGCTATGGGCATATGGAAAACAGTATTGAAGTTCCTCAAAAATTAAAAATAAAACCACTGTATGATCCAACAGCTTCACTTCTGTATATTTTATCTAACAAAACAAAAGCACTAACTCAAAAACATATCTGTACCTCCATGTTCATTGCAGCATTATTTGTACTAGTCAAGATATAAAAACAACCTAAATGTTTACCAACAGATGAGCAGATAAAGATGTGAGATATACATACATATAAATATATTCAAGGGATTAAATCTGACAGAGTGCCTGAAGAACTATGGACAGAGGTTTGAAACATTGTATAGGAGGCGATGATCAAACCATCCCCAAGAAAACAAAATGCAAAAAGGCAAAATGGTTGTCTAAGGAGGCCTTACAAATAGCTGAGAAAAGAAGAGACGTGAAAGGCAACGGAGAAAAGGAAAGATATACCTATCTGAATGCAGAGTTCCAAAAAATAGCAAGGAGAGATAAGAAAGCCTTCCTCAGTGATCAATGCAAAGAAATAGAAGAAAACAATAGAATGGGAAAGACTAGAGATCTCTTCAAGAAAATTAGAGATACCAAGGGTACATTTCATGCAAAGATGGGCACAATAAAGGACAGAAATGGTATGAACCTAACAGAAGCAGAAGATATTAAGAAGAGGTGGCAAGAATACACAGAAGAACTGTACAAAAAAGATCTTCATGACCCAGATAACCATGATGGTGTGATCACTCACTTAGAGCCAGACATCCTGGAGTGCAAAGTCAAGTGGGCCTTAGGAAGCATCACTATGAACAAAGCTAGTGAAGGTGATGGAATTCCAGTTGAGCTATTTCAAATCCTAAAAGATGATGCTGTGAAAGTGCTACACTCAATATGCCAGCATATTTGGAAAACTCAGCAGTGGTCACAGGATTGGAAAAGGTCAGCTTTCATTCCAATCTCAAAGAAAGACAATGCCAAAGAATGCTCAAACTACCACACAATTGCACTCATCTCACATGCTAGTAAAGTAATGCTCAAAATTCTCCAAGTCAGTCTTCAATAGTACATGAACTGTGAACTTCCAGATGTTCAAGCTGGATTTAGAAAAGGCAGAGGAACCAGAGATCAAATTGTTAACATCTGTTGGATCATAGAAAAAGCAACAGAATTCCAGAAAAAAAATCTGCCTCATTGGCTACACTAAAGTTTTTGATTGTGTGGATCACAACACACTGTGGAAAATTCTGAAAGAGATGGGAATACCAGGCCACCTTACCTGCCTCCTGAGAAGTCTGTATCCAGGTCAAGAAGCAACAGTTAGAACCAGAGGTGAAACAATGGACTGGTTCCAAATTGGAAAAGGAGTATGTCAAGGCTGTATATTGTTACCCTGCTTATTTAACTTATATGCATAGTACATCATAAGAAATGCTGCACTGGATGAAGCACAATCTGGAATCAAGATTGCTGGGAGAAATATCAATAGCTTCACATATGCAGATGACACCACCCTTATGGCAGAAAGTGAAGAGAAACTAAACAGCCTGTTGATGAAGGTGAAAGAGGAGAGTGAAAAAGCTGGCTTAAAACTCAACATTCAAAAAACAAAGATCATGGCATCTGAATCCATCACTTCATGGCAAATAGATGGGGAAACAATGGAAACAGTGACAGACTTTATTTTCTTGGGCCCCAAAATCACTGCAGAGGGGGTGACTGCAGCCTTGAAATTAAAAGACGTTTGTTCCTTGGAAGAAAAGCTATGACCAACCTAGACAGCATATTAAAAAGCAGAGACATTAGTTTGCCAACAAAAGTTTGTATAGTCAGAGCTTTGGTTTTTCCAGTAGTCATGTATGGATATGAGAGTTGGACCATAAAGTAGGCTGAGTGTCAAAGAATTGATGTTTTGAACTGTGGTGTTGAAGAAGACTCTTCAGAATCCTTTGGACTGCAAGGAGATTAAAGCAGTGAATCCTAAAGGAAATCAGTCCTGAATATTAATTGGAAGGACTGATGCTGAAGCTGAAGCTCCAGTACTTTGGGCACCTGATGTGAAGAGCTGACTCATTAGAAAAGACTCTGATGCTGGGAAAGATAGAAGGCAGGAGGAGAAGGGGACGACAGAGGATGAGATGGTTGGATGGCATCAGCAACTCAATGGACATGAGTTTGAGCAAGCTCTGGGAGTTGGTGAAGGACAGGGAAGCCTGGCGTGCTGCAGTCCGTGGGGTCACAGAGTTGGACATGACTGAGCAACTGAACAATAACAATTATATATATTTAATTCAGCCATAAGAAAGAAAGAACTCTATTTTCAACAGTATGAATGAACATCGAGGATGTTACTCAAAGTGAAAAAAGTCAGACAAAGAAAGATAAATAGCATATGATCTCACTTATGTGGAATCTAAACACAAACACATTCACAGATACAGAGAACAACTGAGGTTGTTGGAGGTGGGGATAATGGGCAAAATGGGTGAGGGGGTTTTAAAGGTGTGAACTGCCTATCATCAATAAGTCTTGGGTATGTCATGTACAGGCAAGTGGCTATGGTTAGTAATATGCATATTTGAAAATTGCTAAGAAAGTTTATTGCAAAAAATTTTTTTTATTAGTTTATTTTAATTGGAGGCTAATCACTTTACAATATTGTGGTGTGTTTTGCCATACATTGACATGAATCAGCCACAGGTGTACATGTGTCCCCCCCGTTCTGAACTCCCCTTCCACTCCCCCTCCCCATCCCATCCCTCTGGGTTGTCCCAGTGCACCAGCTTTGAGTGCCCTGTTGCATGCATTGAACTTGGACTGGTGATCTATTTCACATGTGGTAATATACATACTTCAATGCTATTCTCTCAAATCATCCCACCCTCGCCTTCTGTTCTTTATATCTGTGTCTCTTTTGCTGTCTCTCATATAGGGTCATCATTACCAATCTTTCTAAATTCCATATATATGCATTAATATACTGTATTGGTGTTTTTCTTTCTGACTTACTTCAGTCTGTATAATAGGCTCCAGTTTCATCCACATCGTTAGAACTGATTCAACTGCATTCTTTTTAATAGCTGAGTAATATTCCATTGTGTATGCGTACCACAGCTTTCTTATCCATTCATCTGCTGATAGACATCTAGGTTACTTCCATGTCCTAGCTATTGTAAACAGTGTACACTGGGGTACACGTGTCTCTTTCAATTCTTGTTTCCTCAGTGTGTATGCCCAGCAGTGGGATTGCTGGGTTGTATGGTTTTTCTAGTTTTTTAAGGAATCTCCACACTGTTCTCCATAGTGGCTGTACTAGTTTGCATTCCCACCAACAGTGTAAGAGGGTTCCCTTTTCTCCACACCCTCTTCAGCATTTATTGTTTGTAGACTGCAAAAGTTTTTATTACAAGAAAAAAATTATAATTATATACGGTGTTGGCTATTGACTAGATTTATTTTGGTGACCATTTCTCAATACATACAAATATTGAATCATGATGTTGTACACCTGAAACTAATATATTGTTATATGTCCAATATACCTCACTAAAGAGATTTTTTTTAAATAAGAAAACATTTCCAATTTGAAGGAGAACTTGCCATTTTATTTGTAGAGAAACTAGTCAAGTTAGTGACATTAAGAAGATTTATTAGATCAGTTTTATTAGGACCTTTCTTAATTGCTTTGGGTGAAATTTGGAGAACTTTTGAAATAAGTAAATACAAATTATTTTGAATTTGAAAATGACTTACAAATATGTTTAAATGTGTAGAAATTATTCGTGTCGGTGACATAAAGAAGATTCACCAAATTGAGCTTATCCCCCATGGCCAGATGGTCGCAGTGATCTCAGGGCGAAGTCACCACGTGCAGCTATTTCCCATGTCAGTTCTGGATGGAGGAAAGACTGGTAGTCACAAGCTGGCGGAAACCAAAGGCTGCCACACCATGACTTCTGGAACAGTGTGCCAAGGGGCCCACACATGCCTCTGTGTGGCTAGGAAAAGCCAAGTCTTCTGTTACGAGCTGTTTCAGAGCAATAAAATTTCTCACAGAAAATATAAAGAACTCCAGATCCCAACCACTGTCCAGTGGATGGGCATCTTCAGTGAACAGCTCTGTGTAGGATTTCAGTCAGGATTCCTCAGATTCCCCTTGAGGAGAGAAGGCGTTCCATACAGGATGCTGCACTTCCATGACCCTACACTGTCCTTTATCGCTCATCAACCAGTGGATGCTCTCTGTGCAGTTGAGATCTCTAGTATTGAGTATCTGTTATGTTTCAAGAGCATCGGAATTTACACTGACAGCAGGGGCCTCAGATCTAGGCCAGTTGAACTGATGTGGCCAGCACCTCCAACTTATTGCTGTAAGGCTTTCTTATGATTTATTTTCTTGTCTCTCTGTACCTTTCTGTCCTTGCTGTTACAGTTTTATATCCTATGACTAAATATTGTTAATGACAGTTTTAATTTTTGAAAGCATCACTGAAGATTTTTCCGAAGTTGTCTATGTCTTTTCAAGTAGAAGAGCTCTAAAGAAGTTATGTCTAATCAAACGTGTGAAATAACAGCCTTTAATGCTTACTATATTCATTGGATAACTTACCTTGAATATACTCTTAACCCAAGTTGTTGCTTTTTGTAAGATCCTAAGTAGATGTCCTCATGGTCACTTAAAATCACATAAGCATTAACTAACTGTTAGAATACAGTTAGAATATAACTGTTAGAAATAGTTACTAAGTAAATTACTTTTTGCCTTTTGGGTTTGGCTTATGTAAAGTCTACATAGAATGTTCAAATAATTTTATATTAAATGATTTTAAATATTTAAATTAAAATAAAATAATTTTAGCTTATTTGATATTTTATTGATGCAGGCTATCATTTTATAATTTTAATACAACTTTCTTATTCACTTAGAGCATAGTAATTGAGCACTTAATATAAACAACTTGGTATGCTAAAGGCTAAGGGCACAATATTAAACCTGGTAAAACAGACAGAGTGAATCCTTATGGAGATTATAATCATGGTATGAGATCAATAATTAAGCAATGCTGTGATAGGGAGTACAGTATTCTATAGGAGCATGCAGGTGGAAAGCTTAATCTAAACTAGTGAGTCTGGGAAGGTCAGCTAAAAAATTGAGTCATTTTTATCTTTCAACACTTTAAAAATGTCATTCTACTGTTTTCTAACATCCATCATTTCTGATGAGAAATCAACTGTTTTTATTATTCATTGATTTTACTCCCCACATATACTTTTCTAATCTTATGCCATACTCTTTCAGTGAGCTGACATGGTTTAGGATTCATAGATTTTGAAAAGTTATGAAATTACTTAATAATGCTGCTATTAGATGAAGGCATTAGAAAGATCATTGTCAGATTTTACGCATGTGTTTTAATCTACAATTTGACACATGTGCATCATTTGTTTGCCATTTTAATTTATGTTAATCCTGTTTATTAAAAAAGATTTTGAGGCAGCTACTATATAATAATTAAAATATTATTGAGGGATTCTCTTTGGTTTCCAGTCTGAAGTTTAAGAAAAACTTTAAGAAAAAGTGTATTTGGGCTTAGCAGATATAATTAATCATGAATACGGTATGACTCCATGTACATAACGTTTTTGAAATGACAAAATTTTAGAAATGGAGTAAGAGATTAAGGAAGGAGAGGAAGATGGAAAGGAAGTGGGTGGGATTATAAAAGTGCATCATGGGAGATCCTTGGAACTATTCTGTATCTTGTGGTGGTGGACACATAAACCTATACAAGTGGTAAAATTGTATGTATATGACACATACACATACATGTGCACGAGTGCTAGTAAAACTGGGGAAATCTGCTTAAGATAGATAGGTCAGCTCTATCATTGTCAATATGCTAGTTCTGCAAAATGTTACATTAGGGAAAACTGGCAGAATGTGCAAGAGATCTTTCTGTGTTATTTATTACAATTGCATGTGAATTTATAATTATTCTAATATAAAATTCTAATTGAAAAATGAATCCTGAAGCCCACCCTTGCTGTCACCTCCTCCCCTTCTCCCAGGTTACAATGCCCCATATCTCTCAGTGTACAGTGAAAACGCAGTGGACATCTTTGATGTGAACACCATGGACTGGATGCAGACCATCCCCCTCAAGAAGGTGACTCGACATTGAGATCATGTGACTGATGAATTACTGACTGAATATGGAAACTCAGTTGTGCATTTGCTGGACTTTCTAATGTGTACTTGGTAATTTAGAGGCTTAGCTAAGACTAAAAATAACCAACAGAAACCAAATTGGTTAATTTCATTACTAGTACAAGAACTCTCTTGTGATATTTAGTTGCATTATATAAAGTAGGATTTTCATGATATAAATGTGTGCTGTTTATTTACATAGATAAAATATGCATATTTGGGGCTTCCGAGGTGACTCAGTGGGTAAAGAATCCACCTGCTGTGCAGGAGATGCAGGCAGATGCAAGTTCAGTCCCCAGGTTGGAAAGATCATCTGGAGGAGGGCATAGCAGCCCACTCCAGTATTCTTGCCTGGAGAATCCCATGGACAGAGGAGCCTGGTGGGCAACAGTTCATAGGGTTGCAAAGAGTCAAACACGACTGAAGTGACTGAGCACACACATGCATATTTTATATCATACAATACAGATATTACTTCCCACTTTCACTTTAGTCACTTGTATTTATCACTAATTTTCACTTAGTATAATTTTGCATCCTGTGAAGGAAAATTTTACTGGCAGAAAAAGGAATAGTATATAACCAAAACTGTGCTTCAGCTCTGATTTTCTATTAGAATTTCAGATTCATAATAAAATAAAAATTTTGTATCTATACTGTAAATAATTTAAAGTATACATTAAGATTTTAAAGTAAAAACACTGCTATTTTGTTAAGAGAAGCCCGTGTTTGAAGATTTAAGAATAATTAATTCTGACATATGTGGAGTATACATAGCTTGAGCCATCAAAAAGGAAGTTTATATAGGAAAGGATGAAGGAAGTATTCACAATTATATGTGAGATTTTGCCCCACTTTAAACAATATCAGCAGCAACAAAAACTTTTGTCAGTACTGTCCCACTACATAAAAAATTAAAATATACTTTTCCAGCATTCTGAATGTGAACAAGTCACACTTAGTTTGATAGAATGAATTCACAAGATAGATGCATCTTCTCAGGAAAATCTTTTAGTTACTAATATAATAAGTGTCAAAAAGTTAATAGAAGAATGAAGTACATATATCTATTTAAGTTAGTAATATTCGGTTTTTTTAATCTGTAATATTCATGTTTCTGAAATTTTATCAGTATGCCTTTGTAACACCATCTGTTTCCTTTAACTGGTTTTTTTGAGACTAGGTTACTCTGAGGGGTCAATGTAAACAGAATATATTTATTCTTAATTCTTTATATGTAAGCAAGTAGCCATATAACTTAATTTTTAAAAAGCATTCACTGACATGGTAATCTTTTTTTATTATTATTTTAGGTTCGACCCTTGAATAGTGAAGGATCCCTAAATATTTTTCTTTTGGAGACAATTAGATTAATATATTTCAAAAATAAGACAAGTAAGAAACAACTTCTTCTTAGTAAAACTTCTAAGAAACCGTGTCTCTAGCTGAATGCCCCAAGTCGCAGAGCCAGTGAGTGGAGAGAGTCTGACGTGAATGTCTGTGCCCTTTACACACAGTCTTGGGATGTGCTCCCGGCAACGTATTTCTCTTTCATCCTCACATAGCAGTAGAGATAAAAACATTTACTTGTTGCACACTCCGGCTATTTTTAAAGCAGGACTGCTGGTTGCACATAAACACCTGGAAATACTAATCAACCATTTGAACGCTCACTTGTGAAGAGCCATTCATTTCCCAGCAGGCTCTGCGACCAGACGTGCGTCAGCTTTAGCGCACAGCTGGGAAGCAGTCCTAGTCCGCGCGTCACCCGCTCGCTCTTCTCCCGCCCACGTCAGAAACAGCAGCAGATTTGAAGTGTGAGACCAGTCATAGGGGTTCATTTCTCTGTCTTTTTTCTTATTTAATTTATAGGATGGAATATCTAGCACAGCAGAGGATTAGTTTGTTGTGACTGCCATAGACTGAGTGGCTTAAACCACAGAAATATATTGTCTCACAGTCCTGGCGACCAGAATCAGAGATTAGGGTGTCAGCAGGGCTGGTTCCTCTTCAGGGCTGTAAGAAAAGACCTTATCCGTGTGTCTCTGCTAACTTCTGGTGACTTGCCAGGAGTCTGTTCCTTGGCTTTCAGATACGTCACCCTTGACATGGGCCTTCACCTTCATGTGGCGTACTCCCTCGTGCTTGTCTGCGTCCAAATCTCCTCTTTTTGTAAGGACACAATCAGATTAGGTCCCACCCCCATGATTTCATCTTAATCATCTGCAAAGATCTTAATTGGAAATAAGGTATATCACATTCAGCTGCGAGGGTGGGGGGGTGGTGGTGATTAGGATGACGTCTTCTAGGGGAACACCATTTAACCCATAGAAGCACTCTTATTTTCTTTTTGGAGTCTTAAGACAGTTTTGAGGGTTTCTGGGTGACAGTTTATTGACTTCTAGATATGAAGGGCTGAAACAGAGTAAGTCCTAGATTCTTAGGGTACATCCTTCCCCAAAGATCAGAAGAAGCAACAAGCAGAGACTGACTCTTACCTCCAGAAGAAGGGAAGTGGGGTCCCCTTACTCCACCTCAGTACCTTTTCCTCCTGCAGGGAGCCTCAGAAATGCTTTGCTAAGTTACAGTCATTATAATTGTTTTCAGCATAAAAGACTATTTTGATATCCTTTAGCCACAAGAATCTGGTAGGAGAAAAACAAAGTGAAAAGACACCAACTTGATTGCCCTCTCCTTCCAGTGAAATGATGTCATTTTGTAGATAAAAGTCACAATAGATCTCTTTTTAAGTATTGCTTACCTCAAACATTAAATTCTCTTCATTAATGCTCTGTTACTATTCTTGAGAAATTTGCCATGTTCATCCACTATGAACTTTAAGAAATCAGAGCAATATGATATTTGTGCAGTTCATTAACAGTTGTGAAATTAACAAGAGAAAATGTGAGATTAATGGATGGGATCTCTTAACACTTTTAAAAATGACATTGTTTTGTTTTAAAATATGTGTAGATGGAGAGGAGCTGGTATCTTCTGAAACACCAGATAATCAAGAGAAGCAAATGGTTCAGCACCTTAGCAGCAAGCGGCGTTATTCCTTCAGGGTTCCCAGAGCAAAAGCAATGCTACCAAAGGGGTTGTGATGACCGTCTCTTCACACATGGTCCAGAGAGACTACTCGGGGACCATGTGATATTTGATGTGATTTGGAAGAAAAGGAAATAAATCTGTGAAACTCGGGCAGAGACATATGTTTGCAGTGGTGTTATGCTTATTTTTCTGTGCAACTTTATTTTGAAAATTTTCCCCAGTTTGATTGAAATATAATTGACATATAACAATGTATAACTTCAAGGTGTATAGCATAATGGTTTAAACATTTATTATGAAATGATTACTACAAATAGTTGAATTAGCCTCCATCATCTCATATATATATATATACAATAAAAGAGCAAACATTTTTTCCTTGTGAGAACTCTTAGATTTACTCTCTTAACAACTTTCATATATACCATACAGCAGTGGTAACTATTTCATAAAGTTGTTCATTACAACCCAAGGACTTATAACTGGAACTTTATACCTTCCCACCACCTCCACCTCTATGCAACTTTAAAGAAAACCTTCATGTAGTGAGTATGAATAGATATGTAATACATCGATACATTTCTCTGTGAAGGTGGGATAATTGAAAATTGGTATGTAAGGCCTCTACATAATGCAAATATAGAACAAACATGTATACACATCATAATGTGGATCACGGAGGCGTTTTGCAAAGGAATAAATAATACTGAGCTGCATGTAGATTGATTACTCTGATTCAGGAGATGCCTTTCTTTGACTTGAAGAGAATCTTCACTACCTTACTTGGCTATTTTTTGGTGGTAATTTCTATAAGGAATAAACAGAAAAATAAGCTGATCATCTTTGAATTACAAACAAAAACATATCTGGAGTAGTGCTGATCCTTTTAAAAGAGCTATAATTATATGGCATCACCGACTCAATGGACATGAGTTTGAGCAAGCTCCGGGAATCGGTGATGGACAGGGAAGCTTGGCGTGCTGCAGTCCATGGGATCGCAAAGAGTCGGACATGACTGAGCAACTAAACTAAACTGAATTTTATGGGAAATACATCATAGGGCTGAGCTTCTTTGATGTCTGGGGCTATTAAGGGCCTTGTGATTTCTACCAAAAACATTAAGATAAGTTTAAGAAGTATCTAGGAAGCACAGAATAACTGAGTATTCATTCTCCACCAAATTTTTATTTGGACATGCCTATCAGCTGCCCATGAAAAAGTCATCAATACAATTTTGTCTTTGTCTTTTAAAGTTAATTGCAATAGCATCTTTGTTGATTAATAATTTTTAATAAAGTAAGATTTTCCAAAATGAAGTTGAAAATCTTCTGATTTAAACATGGGAATTCATGAAGTATTCATCTAATTTGACTGCCATCTGTTCTTTCCCTTTTTCATCACCAAAGAGAAGAGGTTCTGGGGAGGGCAGCCCCGCCCTAGCCTGTTATGCCCAAGGACTGCTGCTGCTGCTGCTGCTGCTAAGTCACTTCAATCGTTTCTGACTCTGTGCGACCCCATAGACGGCAGCCCACCAGGCTCCCCTGTCCCTGGGATTCTCCAGGCAAGAACACTGGAGTGGGTTGCCATTTCCTTCTCCAATGCATGAAAGTGAAAAATGAAAGTGAAGTCGCTCAGTTGTGTCCAACTCTTAGCGACCCCATGGACTGCCTTTGTTTCCAGGCATGTATTTTATATAGTTATTTCTTTTAAAATTTTTTAAATTACTTTTTATTGGTGTATATTTGATTTCAGTTCACTTCAGTTGCGTGTCTGACTCTGCAACCTCATGAACTGCAGCACACCAGGCCTCCCTGTCCGTCACCAACTCCTGGAGTTTATACCCAAACTCATGTCAACCGAGTCGGTGATGCCATCCAACTACCTCATCCTCTGTCATCCCCTTCTCCTCCTGCCCTCAATCTTTCCCAGCATCAGGAAATTATTTGATTTACAGTGTTGTATTACTTTCTGCAGACATGTTTCTGCTTTGGATCAGCTTCTTCATACCTTCATTCCTTCTGAAGCTATTTCTTCGCTCTTCTCCAGTAGCATTTTGGACACCTACTGATCTGGGGAGTTCACCTTTCAGTGTCATATCTTTTTGCCTTTTCATACTGTTCATGGGGTTCTCAAGGCAAGAATGCCAAAGTGGTTTGCTATTCCCTTCACCAGTGGACCGCTTAGCTACTAAACAGCTCTTTAGGGTTGCTGTGTAATGAAGCATTCAGACACTAGGGGGCGTGTTATATAATGCAGACCTGGTCTGGAGTCTGATAACACTGAAATCAAATTGGGATGCTGTGGAAGTGGCCACTTTTGAATGTGTCCATGTTAAAGCTCCGCAGCAGTAAATATGACCAAAACACTCAATATGTAAAATAAAAATAAATTACCCCAATAGGAGTCATTCATTGTTCTTTGTTAATGTTTAATATTTTTAGTTTTAAATTCCATGTATAGTATTTGTACAATATATAAAAATATTAAAGGATTTCATAACTATCCAGAATCAAAGGACACACATATATGTATACACCCATAACGATAAATCTTACTGTTGTAGTTCCAGCAGGAAAAAAATGACTTCCTCTGTCATAAAACAGCACTTGACTTTTCTACATATATTTCTCTCTTTTCCTCAGATACCAAAAAAGTATCAGTGAAGCTTATTTACTTATTTACTTTGTCTATACAGTTGCTAATTGCAAAATTGATATCTTGGACTGTCAAGAAAGGTAAAATTGCCTGTCAAAAATAGCTTTTGAAAGTTCTGTCTTAATATAATTCCTCTGTCATGCAAAACTTAAAAAGCCTTTGCTCTCAATAGATTTTATGAGTATCTATTTGCTTGTATATTTATGTCAAATATAATCTGCCAAATCAGACACTTTTTATGTGTTTATTTTAAAGGACAATGCTAAATATGATATGTCTGTGGGAATTCAGAGCAGTTATTAGTCAGTGAAAATCAGGTTCTTAGGTGCCATTTCCCTGAATAGGGAATGAATGATGGGTGCTGTCCTTCTCTGGCTGTGGCGATCACCAATAACATTGCTCTGATACCGTCTGGGGCCAGCATGGAAAGCTCCGATACTTATGTGGGAAGGAATGAGGTGGCTTCATTTCTCAAACAAAAGTTATTCTCTCTCTGCCAGTGGGTTGACAGAGGAAGAATGGTTCTCTCCAAGTACCTGGGAAGCACACGAGATGGGAATGAACTTTTCTTCACCAACCCACTCTGTGGTGATGTGCAGATTCAGAAAAGCTTTGGGAACTGGTTTCCCAGGCCCAGAGGGACAATGCCATACCCAGAAGAGCTGGGGTGGTGTCTCCTGAGTGGTCCTGCAGAGCTCAATGCCCATCAGGCTTGGAAGAGCTGCCCAGAGTCCTGGAGTGCTTAGAACCTTGGTCACCATTCCTCACCCGTCCATCCAGCTGTCCCTCTGACTCACATTTATGGAGGGCCTGTGTGTGTTGTGTCTTCTGCTTACAGAGGAGGGGACCAGGCAAGGGTGTGGATGGAGGGTGAGCGCAGGACTGGGCTCGGTAGGGAACTTAGGCTCCGTGGTCTGTGGGAGTTGAAATATTCCTGCTTTAAGAATGAGTTAGCCATCACAAGTGTCCCTGACGCTGAGACGTCAAGCACAAGGTGCCTGGAATGGCATACAAGGCTAGGGCACCGTCATAGCGGCTGTTTGGTGGAGGGGTGTATATGCACTGTGAGTGGGTGGAGTGCTGAGTGGAAGATGGGGAAATAAGGATCCTCCACGACTTTCTGACTGTGAATAGTGGGAGAGAGATGGGTGCTGCAGCAAGAAGCTGACTCAGGTTGGAAAAGGAAAGTAGCTGCAGGTACCTTATGACATCCACAGAGTCAGAAAGCTTACACACTCTGAAAAAAAGAAGGCCATCTTCCCTCACTCTAATGGAAAACTCCACTTAACATCTGGAGCTAAGATCCTGTTGTCCAAATCCACATTCACTTCCAGGAATTTTCACCTGGCCTCTGAGAGAGATGCTAGTTCCCAGTTATGGTGCTCCCCCATGTTCTTGTCGACAAAATGAATATGAACTATGAAATACCAACACAAAGAAAATAAGTAAAGAGTCATTACAAAAAAACAGATGAAAATGAACCCAACTCAAGGAAGGCAGGGATAGAGAAGGTAAGACCTGATATGAGCTATTGTTTTTTCCCTGGGTACAGCTGTACCTGAAGCTTAATATTGAGCATATTGGTTACACAAGGTGAGATGCCCCTCCTGCTAGAGCAGGTTTGAATTGCGTCTGTCATCCATATTCAAAATAGTCCATGTTCACTGATATATCTAGTCTTTGGAAATTCAGGAACATTCCCACAGTTGCCAGGCCTGTAATATATCAATTTCAGGAAAAGAAATATTGAAATCCAATGGCATTGTTTTTCTGAAAATTATCTGTAACACCAAGAAATAAAGGAACTGAATAGAATCAGGGGATTAGTTTATGCAGAATCAAGCATAATCTTCAGAAAGGAAAAAACATAATTGTTTTGTAATCCATTTAATAAGCTATTGTCATTAATGATGACCTGCAGCTTTTCATAATTTTCTCCAAACAAATCAGTCCACTATAACTCTGCTACTAAATATTGTGTCATTTATTTCATTATTCCCTATTTTACTTTTGCGGTTCGTTGATCTTCACTCATTAATAAAAGCTTTTTTGTGTTTGTTTTTTGTATTTTTTGCACTTGTTTGCCAACACCTTGCATACAACAGCTGGCTTTCTTCCCACTTCCATTTTTAATAACTCAGATAATGTGGTGAAGATCAGAGGTCCCATAGTCTTAACAATGAAAGTGTTAGAAGAATGACTGTCTTCTGCTCTCATCTTTGTGAACACAAGATGCCAGATCTCTATTTTGTATCCATTTTCAACCTCCAGTTCCTGACATATTGTTTCCATTGTTAGGTCTGAGATTCAAAACTCAACAAGGTTGGGGATGATAAAAGCAGAAAGCCCTGTGGAGCACAAAGCTTGTTCCAAGATCAATGGTTATCAGGAATCTTTGTTTTCTCTTTCACAGCACACACTCTCTCATTTCTTTTGAAATGGTTATACTTTTCCCTTCAAGGGAAATAATATTATAGTTCACTTTTCAGGTATAAATCATCTGGCTGATGCAGATTGTGAATTTAGTGTTGAATTTCAAAAGATGCGGTTTCAATCTAGGCTTTAAATTTGAGTCATTTTCACTGCTTTTTGGAACCCTGAAGTCTTAACTCTCTCCATCAAACTGAGGAAGAGACAGGAGGTCCTGAGTCAAAGAAAAGACTGAGGATGGGAAAGGGGAGAGCAGAAAAGTTTTACCTTAGAGAAGCGAGTGTGTTGGGATCCCTGACCAGATTTGGAGGAGGTCTAGGGACAGGCTTGGCAGTGGCCCTGCCCACTGCTTCCCTCCCCGGCTTTGGCAGATGATCACCAACTGTTTGTACACTATTTCTAGACACATTTACTTATTTAATTCTAAAGTTCATGAAAGGATGAGCTTTTTCGTGAACTTAAAAGGAAGGACTGTGAGGACCACAGACATAGACGGTGGTTAATTTTCCTTCCCTGGGTCTAAAAGATATGAGCTTTCCATATTTTTCAGTGAGCTGATCTTACTACAAACCAGCCCCTCCCTCCCAAAAAAGGGCTGTAGTGGAATGAGATAACTGTAGTAAATACTTTTGATGTGTCTAAAAGTAAGAAAGTGAAAGTGGTTTAGTCCTGTTCGACTCTTTGTGACCCCATGTACTGTATCCCACCAGGATCCTCTGTCCATGGAACTCTCCAGGCCAGAATACTGGGGTGGGTAGCCGTTCCCCTCTCCAGTAGATCTTCCCAACCCAGGGATCAAACCCAGGTCTCCCTCACTGCAAGCATGTTCTTTACTGTTTGAGCACTAGGGAAGCCTGCTCTGTTCCAATTTTCTGACTCTGAAGCCTGCTTCACCCCCACCTCCAGGTTGGCTATATTTTTATTGCTTGATCCTATGTCAGCCAGAGCTGAGGTCAAAGAGGAACAACTGTCCCTAACTAGGGCAACCACGTTCTCTCTCCAGAACTTGGGAATTGGGATTGGAGGATGCTGGTCTGTCCTTGTAGATTACTTTAGAATATTTAAATTTAGGACCTCTCTGTTGCCATATTTGCCAAGTACATAGAAAAGCAGATAGATCGAGTCTATAAAGAAAAGCAACGCCATATTGGGAGAGGACCTGGGAAGATAAGGCAGAGGCCCTAGGGGAGATTAACTTAGAGCGGCTATGTCAGATCCTGAGCTCTTCCAGCTTCTGGTTCTGGTTCTTCTGGAAGCTTCCATGCCATTACAATGATGCCATCAGAGAAATCTCTCCCTTTTTGGATTAAATCACTGTGAGTAGATGTTCATTGCTCTCAAACAAAGAACATTAGTTAGGATAGTAATATGGGTAGAACATTGTATTAAACAGAAAAAGAATTGAGAAATACTTCTGGGCAGAGATGACTTTTACCCGTCTCCTCTGCTTTCCTCTGTCAAAAATCACTTAAATAGCCTGTTAAGTCTTACTTAATAATAAGAAGTAATCAGCCATTTCAAAGTTAAACTGGTTATTGTTTATCAGATAGTGTGTTTAAAAGGACCAAAAGTTAAATTTGGGGGATTTCAAGACAAGATGTGGTGAGATCACAGGATCTTAGTGCTGAAAGGTCCATGCACCTGTGCTCGAATCTGCCTGCCATGTCCCCTGAGTGCTCCCTCCATGTGGAGGAGTCCCAGTCATTGTCCCCCTGATTTTCTCAGTGTCTCAGATGAGGAAGAATCAACCCAATCCCACTGCAAGTCACTGCTGTGGAGCTTTTTGCCATCTTTGGACCCAGTCACCTGTAAACACACATTCAGTGGTCATGATGCTGAAACTGTCCCCAACATGATGCATGAGACCAAGGTGGGCACCTAGACATTCAGCCGCTTAGCTGTGGCTCCATACTTCTGAGCTGGTTTCAGTCCCTTAGGAATTCCTGAGATTTCAAGTGTTCTTGTAGTCACCCACACCTAAATGGGGTTGACTTGGGTCAGATGTGACTTCAAATCAACTCAGAAAGCAAATTCTTGTAATTATTTGCAAAAGAATCTCTATACTACAAATTCCTTCAATCCTGCCTCCACAGCAAACCATCAAAAGCCAGGACTTGCTGAAATACTTTTTTAACCCTTCTTTTCTTTCTTTATATTTTAAAAAAGATATTTGTGCCCTTCTGCAATATGCACTTGTATAAGCCCCAAAATCTGAACTGGTCTACTTTTGCACATTTACAGTGATGCCAATTTTTTCAAACAGACAAATATGCAAATGTTTAAATTGGGTTTTAAAATTCAGAAACATTTTTTTAAACTGAGATAGGAATGAAAATAAATTGTAGCAGGTGTAATAAAATGAATTTTGCTGGGCTTCCCTGGTGGTCCAGTGGCTAGGACTCCACACTTCCAATGTAGGCTGCCCAAGTTCAATCCCTGGTCAGGGAACTATAATAAATCCCATCTGCCACAACTAGGAGTTCACATCCTGAAAAGATCCCACACGCTCAAGGAAGATACATCTTGCATGCCCACAATTAAGACCTGGGAGAGCTGAATAAATAAATGTTATTAAAAAATCTTTTTCCAATCTTAATGTCGTTTTAAGCTTAAACACTTCAACAGTGACACCAATAATCAGTCATGCATTGAAATAGCTGTTTCCTTTACCAGAAAAATCAAAATATTTCAGAAAAAGCTAAATTTTGAGTCTTTGGAGGAAAATCTGAAACAAGTTGAACCTTTGAATGACATCAGAATAGAATTCCCTGTCACTGTCGTTGGAGAGCTGTGTAAACCAGCTGGATCTATAAATGTACGGGATTTGGCAGAAGATGCCATCCTATAAGGAATGTGCTAGAATCCTGTTATTCCTATCGATTTGACAAATTGTACTGATCATCCAGAGGGGAATTCTTCTGCCATATCCTGTTATGGACATGGATTGTGTCCCTGCTAATATTAATATGTTGAAGTCATAACCCCCAGAAACTCAGAGCGTGACCTCATAGGGAAGAAAGTTCTTTACAGAGATTATCAAGTTAAACTCAGGTCATTATGGTTGGCCTTATTCCGATATGACTGGTATCTTTATAAAAAGGGGGAAATTTGGACACTTGACACACACACACACACACACCTAGAGGGAAAAAATATGAAGACCTAGGAAGGAAGAAGACAGCCATCTACAAGCCAAGAAGGGAAGCCTGAAATGCATCCTTCTGTTATAGTTGCTAGAAGGAATCAATTCTGTCTAAACCCTGACTTTGGACTTCTGGCCTCCAGAACTGTGAGAGTGAAATTTTGTTATTTAAGCCCCTCTGTGATACTTTGTTATGGAGCCTTAGCAGACTGACACATGTCTTGTCACAATAGAACAATAGAACCATAGGGTGGCAGAGCTGGGAGGGTTTGGGGTCTCCATTTAGACCAGAGCTGTGCAGAAAAATGACAGCGCAAGCCTAGAATGTAAATACATATATAATTCTAAATTTCTTAGGGGGCATATTTTTTAAAAATAAACAAGTGAAATTAATTTTGATAATGTGTATATAATTTTTATATAATTTATTTAACCCAATATATTCAAATATTATTCTTATGAGTTATCTTATGTACTAACAAGACATTTAATAATCTATTCAATGTCTTATGTCTTTGACTTATAGTATGTGTACTTTGGAAGTACTTTTGGAAGTGTCTATAGTAGCTCAGTGGTAAAGAATCCAACTGCCAATCCAGGAGATATGGGTTTGATCCCCAGGAAGATCCCCTGGAGAAGGAAATGGCATCCTTGCCTGGAAAATCCCATGGACAGAGGAGCCTGGCAGGATACAGTACATGGAAATGCAAAACAGTCAAACATAGCTTAGTGACTAAAAACAACACATGTGAAATTTACGCTTATAAAGCATCTAAATGGTAGCAAAAGTTAGAGATATGTTGACCAATCAAGTTAAGTTTGAAAGAAAACTTGAGAATGAAATAGTTTCTCACTGCACCATTCTTCCTAAAGTTTAGTGTTGTCACAATTTGCTATGGAATCATGCTCATTCTTTTTTGTGTGTGTGCTAATATCTCATCTTGGTAAATATTATCCTTCCTGATATTAGGGGGACTGGTCACTAGACAATCAGAAGCACATGACAAGCCTATTATCTTTCATTTTCTCGCGAACAGTAAAGAGGTTTCTAAAAAGGTAATGCCAGGAATAGGATCAGATCGCAGCATTTGACACAGTGAGGACTTCAGCCCTGCTTCACACCTCACTGCCTCCATCGCTGATCATCCTGCTCACAGCGCCAATCCTCTTGCTGTTCACACGGCACACACGGGGTTCGTTGAACCCAGGGCAGGCAAAGCACGAGCTAAGAGGCTGAAAGGAGGTTCGAGGAGGCAGAGGAACTGCAGACACATTTATTCTCTTCTGGCAATGGTCATGGCATAACCTATCACAACACAACCTCTCTCCTGGCTGACGCAGCAGCCTCAACTGTAGACACGCTGTATTCTCCC
Organism: Odocoileus virginianus; assembly: GCF_023699985.2. NCBI lineage: Eukaryota > Metazoa > Chordata > Mammalia > Artiodactyla > Cervidae > Odocoileus > Odocoileus virginianus. Next base: position 25,501,174 of record NC_069704.1, read on the forward strand.
CTCGCCTCTGGAGGCGGACCCAGCAGACACAGCCTGGTCGCAGCAGCAGTAATGCCCATGGCTATACGGGTGGAGGCCACACCGGTGTACTGCACATGTAACCCAAGATTGAGCGAGCACCTCCTGACGGGCACCTGCAGTGCTATAATGATCTCAGCTGTGACAAGGTTCGGTTCAGTTCAGTTCGTCACTCAGTCGTGTCCAACTCTTTGCGACCCCATGGACTGCAGCAGACCAGGCCTCCCTGTCCTTCACCAACTCCTGGAGTTTACTCAAACTCATGTCCATTGAGTTGGTGATGCCATGCAACCATCTCATCCTCTGTCCTCTCCTTCTCCTCCTGCCTTCAATCTTTCCCAGCATCAAGGTCTTTTCAAATGAGTCAGTTCTTCCCATCAGGTGGCCAGAGTATCAGAGTTTCAGCTTCAACATCAGTCCTTCCAATGAATATTCAGCACTGATTTCCTTTAGGATGGACTGGTTGGGTCTCCTTGCTGTCCAAGGGACTCTCAGGAGTCTTCTCAACACCACAGTTCAAAAGCATCAATTCTTCGGCGTTCAGCTTTCTTTATAGTCCAACTCTCACATCCATACATGACTACTGGAAAAACCATAGCTTTGACTAGTTGGACCTTTGTTGTGTGTGTGTGAAGTCACTCAGTCATGTCTGACTCTTTGCGACCTCATGGACTGTAGCCTACCAGGCTCCTCCATTCATGGGATTTTCCAGACAAGAGTACTGGAGCGGGTTGCCATTTCCTTCTCCAGGGGATCTTCCCAATCCAGGGATCGAACTCAGGTCTCCCGCATTGTAGGCAGACGCTTTACCATCTGAGCCATCAGGAGTCAGACCTTTGTTACAAGGTCCTTATTTACAAAACATAAACAGGCCACCTTGGCTAATTTGCTGTCTCCCCACAATGCCTATTCCTCTTTCATTTTGAAGTAGATTCTACTTTGGTCCTAAAAGGAGTGATGAGAATGCAAGTGTGGCCCTGAGTGGCCTAAGCAGCAAAAGATTTTGCAGGCCTACATGAGCTGAAACCTTGTTATTCTGTTCAGAGGCAATGGTTAAAGAAGGACAGAGAGGCGTGGTCATTTCTGCAAGCAGAGAACCCAGTCTGGGGCAGTGCTGACCATACCCGGGTGCCGTGGAGTTCTGGGGGTTTGGGGGCGGAGCGCTGTCACTGGGCCTTCCCCTGTGCCGGCAGCGTGTTAAGTGACATCACACCCACCTTGAAGGACCTGTCAGTGGGTGGATACTCAGATCATGAAGAACACCTGTGAGGTGTGTGTGGGAGGGCTCAGAGAGAGGTCACTGTGGGATGCTCTGAAAAGTCTCTGGGGGAGATTTCTCAGAGTGGGTGTGTGGGAAGTCCCTGACTGGAGCCAGTGTGGGTCTCTGTGGCGACTCCTAGTGAGGAACACCCCATTACTGACTTCTGCCCATGAAAGCAGGAGAAGGGCTCAGAGACTTTCTCCTTCTGGTTTCTTGCTGTTCTGTAGGTGTCCCTCTGTGTCACTCCTCTGGACAGGTGTCTAAGGGGTTCAGATTCCCCCCTGACTTCAGCACTCACCTCTCAATGCCTCCGAGAGGGCCTGGAATCAGCCAGGCTCAGGGTTCCCACTCTGTGCCCCCCTCTCCTGAGCTCTGGAAATCACTCTGTGGCCTAGGTCTCAGTCCCCCCACTCCATAGGCCCCAGCTGGGGCCCAACTGTTGCGTCCGCTCTGGAGAATCAGACCCAGAGTCAGGACCTGGATCCAGGGAGAAACCACAACACAAGCAGGCCTATCCCCGCTGCCCCTCCCCCCCTGGTCCTGGTCCCACATGTTGGTATGCTGGCAGACATGAGGGCAGAACCAGTCCTGCTGTCTCCTGGATCAGGGGCACCTCCTGGAGCAGGATTCTCCACCATGGGAATGACTGTGACACTGAATTGCTCTAGGGAATTGCTCCCGTCTTCCCACTTTCCCATGTGAACAGGCCTGGGGAGGAAAGCTGACGGCACCTTCTACCTATAGGTCACTTCCCACCCACTGGGTGACACTATCTGCTAGCCTCTTCTACCCTGGGCTCTGGGGTGAGCAAGGCTGAGGGCAGGTGAGACTGACTATGACCTCTGCTATGTCCTGCTATGACCTTGCTATGACCTGTTGAGTCTCACCATTCCCCTGGAAACCTCCTTGGGCCACACGCATAGGTAGAGGTCATGGACCACGAGTCTGTCCCAAGCTTCTGAAAGGTTGTTGCTGACACATGAAAAGCCGTCGGGATTCTTGGCCTCCGGTGGAGAAGAATTCAATCCCGGGCCAGAGACAAGGCTTGATCACTCAGAGCTTTGTGTAATAAAGTTTTATTAAAGTATAAAGGAGATAGAGAAAGCTTTTGACATAGGCATCAGAAGGGGGCAGAAAGAGTACCCCCTTGCTAGTGTTAGCAATGGAGTTATATACTCTCCAATTAGTTATTACAGTGAATCAAAAGAATGTCTGGAGGTTGTAAAGACCTCAGTAGACCTACTCCATAATTTACATTTTAAGATAATAGGATTAGCCAGAAAGTTTTTTTCCAGAGACTGTCCTCAGGCAGGATATATTATTGTTATATAATCCTAAGGAATGTAGAGGGGAAAAGAAATTTGTCCTTTCTTCCTCCTTGAGAATTCCAGACCCCTCTCTCTTTGGGGACCCCTAGACTTCTTATCAACCCAACTAGGAACTGACTCTCTCACTTCCAGTCTTGTGAAAGCTGATTATTTGCATTGTGGAGAAGTGAAGCTTCCCTTCTCGGAGGCTCCACTGCCCCTGGGAGCCTGGCCCTCTGTGGAGGAGCTCCAGGTGGCCTCACACAGTCTGGGCTCTGGGAACTGGAATAGAGGGGAGCCTCTGGGGCAGGGCTGCCAGGAGCCACCGGGCCCCTAATTTCTCTCCTCTGGGCCTGTAATTTGTGGTGGGATGCCAGGGGCTCCTTGGTCACTGCACCATCTATGGACACCTCTGCCCCTGCATCCCACACTAGGGGCACAGTGTCCCACCCTCAGACAGTGAGGTGACTGCACATGCAGTGACACCCCTACTCCTTCCCCAGGAGAGGTGGGCGTTGTGAGCAGGGCTGTCCTCTCCTCCGTGGCAGAGGTGGACCGGCCCTCGGGGGCCTTCATGCTCCACGCTGCACACCCTCAGAGCTGGGAGTGTGTGGTCCTCATCCTCGCCTCTGCTCCAGAGCACGAGAAAGGCAGAGGGAGGGTGACGCTCCTGGCCAATCTCAATCCCAGCTCCTTCTAGAAGAGAAGGGGCTTCCAGGGCAGTGTTTTGTAATCCCACCTTGACATGGGAAAGAGGTTTCTCCATCCTCTGGTCTTGGGCCAGCACTGTCCGCAAACTCCCCTCCTTATTCCAACGTGAAACTGTCGCTGATACTTTCTGAGCCTGAAGGGAATTTCAGCCTCTGAAAGCCCTCCCCAACAACCGCACAAGTCCAAGGTAGACAGAGAGATGGAGAGGACTGAGATGGATCCTGAGAAGGGGGAGGTCTTTAGGTTTAGTTCACCCTGGCATGTCCTGAATGCTGTTGCTCCTTTCTGTAATGCTGGCATTGTGGAAACTGAAGGTGCAGTGAGAGAACCGGGGTGAAGGGTGAGCATCCGACTGAGGTCCACCTCCCTCCATGGCCCTGTCCCATCTGGAAATCAAAGCAGTCACCTGGGAAGAATGGACCCTCATCCCTTCAGCCAGGACACAGACAGACCACCATTTCTCATAAGGGAAGACATTGATTTCAGGAAACCATAGAATTTGTGGTAGGAAGAAACCATTAGCACACAGAGGGCATGCTAACATGAGAGAAAAAATGTTTTTTTTTCTTCAAGATATGCCTTTTTTCTTGGAGAAGAATATTCCTACCAGGATACTTTGACAAGCATGTTCTGAGAGACCAGAAGAGGTGTGTTTCTGAAGGACACATTGCCTTGGAGAATAGAGGGGACAGTCTGGGACACTTGTAGCTCTGATCATGCTAGCAGGCTCTGCCTGGTGGGGGACCTGGCTCCCTGGGTGGGACGGCCCACTTACTGTCCCTGGGACTGGTCCACTTATTCTTTTTTGGACAGATGTGGCCAATGGGGGTAGTTTGGTGATCATCAGCTGTATTTCTCCTCAATATCCTTTGCTCCTGGAAACAGAGCAACCTATGTTGGCAGCAATGTGGACCTAATCAGTTCTGGAGTTCTGGTTTTCACCAATGTAACTCCGAGACATGAGGTCCATGGTGAAACACCATCTTCTCCTTTAGGATCCATCCAACAGCTGTCATGAGAGTCTGAGCCTCAGCAGTCCTGCTGTTCATCATCAATCAGCTTTTGACTGGTTCCTGGCTCAGGGCAGTGGCTGCTGCAGGCTTGCCTTTTTGCAGGGGCTTTTCTTGTCCTTTGCATTTACTGGAGAAAACCCACTGCAGAGGCTGCTTAATTTTTTTTTTTTTTTTTGAAGTGGCTTTCTGAAAGAACCTGTCCCTTCTTTCTGGGTTAAATGTCACAACTTGCTTCTTAGGGACTCAGCTGATTCCTTTTTTCTGGCCAGGGTGACTCATCCTATGAGTCTGGTAGGTGCTCCGTTCTGCCAATCCTTTTGTATGCTGTCCTAGTTTGGGCCTCCTCTACGTCTCTCTCCCATCAGTGGGGACAAACTTCTTGCTCAGGCTCTTTTATTTGGGACTGCCGTCTTGGGGCCACCTGCTTCCCTGGATTATCCCTCCACTCGATGCAACATCACAGTGTTTCTGGGAATTGGACATGTCTCCACTGGACAAGGTCTGGGAACAGGACAGAGGAATGATGTTTGCAGCAAGGAACATATTCCAGTGACAGTCTTTGAGAAACGTGTCAGTTGCACACTCTTGAAGGAGCGCAGCAGCGGCACAGACTTGAGCCTCTTTCTGCTGGTCTGTGAACCCTTAGAACTCAGGCTTACAACACTGCCTTAAAGCGTAGGTCTTCTGGATTTGAGACAATGGACTTCATATTGAACTTGGAGACCGTGATCTCCTCAAATCCATATTAATGATTAGGGATTTGATCAGAACTCTAGGTCCCAAGGTACCTTTCCAAGCACGGTCCCCCTCCAGGATGTCTTGTTCTCTGGAAGAATGGGAACACTCATCAAGTCCCATGACTGTCACACTAGAGCAAGATTCTGGGGAGGCTCACCCCTCAGATTCTGCCTGTCGCTTATTCCTGACCCTTGCTGGATTTGAACTGTCTTTGTCAGTCCCCACAACAGATTCACAGGCCAGATTCTGCCCCACAAAGTTTTATGTGGAGGCCCACGAATGTGGCTTGTCTTCCTGTCCAGTCAGAGGGAACTCTGAGTGCTTGTGGATGTCACCAAGCGTGGGTCCTCCCGGAGATCCTTGGGTTTCCTCACTCACCTGTGTGTGAGCTCAGAGGGGAATCTCAGGATTGAAGTGGGGGAAATTGTTATCACTTTCTCTCCTGAATGGGGCAGAGGAGGTTTCCTCAAGCCCTCAGTTAACTGGGCTTTTGAGTGGTCCCAGATTCATAGGTGGCCTTCAACGTGGACTCTTGAGCCTTTTTCAAGTTCAAGCTAAGTATGAACTTGAGGACCTTGAAGGATAGGTCCCACCTGTGCCTCACCTGAAGCCTTATTTTATGTGCTTCCAGCTCCTGTTGAACATAAGGACTGAGAACAATAACTCATGGGAGGTGTTCATGGAGGGTTCCCCATCCTGAGAGGAGTCTGGGATTTTCTGTCTCCATGGGAGCATGTGTCTCTCCAAGAATGTCTAAAACAAGGTTGGCAGCAAGCCTCAAATAATAGACACTCACAGGGATCTCACTCTCAACAGATTTGCTCTGCCTTCCTCTCTATAAGGACTCCTGAGATTTCTGGATGCCTCCTGCCTGGGCTCAACTCTCTCCCTGACTCGGGTTTCACTCTTGGATCCTTCACTGGGGGGTTGACTGAGATCATACACAGATCTCTTAGGCTCCTCCCCACGCTCTGCCCATCATCGTGGCGCAGTCTATCCCTGGTGGGATCTGTGCTGGGCACTTAAACCTTGTCTTTTGTGTGCCCTCGCTGCTTTTTCCTAGACCCACAGGGGGCCATGAGGGCTGCTTCCTGCCCTGTGCCTAACAAGGTCTTGGGAATTGATCCTCAGACTGTATCAGTTTCTGAGATGCTTGGATTCTCCAGGGCACACATGTCTGTTCCTGTATGAACCTTTTGGAAAGATGGTGCTCCAGTTTCTCCAAAAAATTAGGGCTAATCAAATCCTCAGGAAGGATGGAGACAGAACTGTGGGCCTGGGAAGACCTGTTCTCCTGGGGAAGGTTGAGAGTGACCTGGCTAAACACCCGCTGAAATCTTTTGACCAAATAAGGTAAATTTCTTCCACTCTCTAGTTGCTTTTATAAAAAAGTGACACTCCAGGTTTTCAATTGCATTTGAGATGAAAGATTGTGCCTTATTTTGTTTGGACTGCAAGATATTTCACAGGACCTAATCTGGTTTTGAGAAGAAGATGGTTGGACTGGGAGACAGGTGAGAGATGGGCAGTGGTCTCTAACTGAGGTTGAAGTCGTGGTTGACATCAGGGCATGGTTGGGAGTCAAGGGTACAGGTCAGACCTGAGTCTCCACCTGAGCCTAAGTTGGTGGTTGTTGACACGGAAGCATGGTTGGAGCCATGAGGTGTGGGTGGGCCTGGGTCTCCATGGAAGCCTCAGATGATGGCTGACATTGGGGCATGGTTGGAGTCAAGGGTAGGGGTCAGCCCTGGGTATCCAAATGACCTAGAGGTGATGGTTGCAATGGGGTATGATTGGAGTCAGCGACTGAGTTTGAGCCTGGGCCATAGGGTGATGAAAGGCTTGACCACTGACATGTTGTGAAGGTAAATTTAGCTTGAATTTGAAATGGCTCAGGCCTTAGAGCATTCACTGAATAAGATAGGGTATAACTCTAGAGGGGACCCAGGTACTGTGACAGTAATCACCAGAGACTCACTGTACAGAAAAGGGAGACCCCAGAAGAGCTGGCTGCCTGTCTTCTGTAGATGGTTCCCCAAAATATCAGAATATGGGGGCTTCTTAGGACCAAGTAGCTGTCCGGTTTGCCTTTTAGCTCCAGAAGTTTTGGCAACTCAAGGTGTCCTTCATGTCATCCGGTGGCTGAATCTTCTTTTTCAAAGAATTCAGGTGGTAGCCTGACTCCTCCTCTTTTTCATTCTCTTTCCAAATCTTCAGTTTTACTCTCTTGTGATTAGTATCTCCAGCAGTTTCTGGACATCCAAGTTGACATGGTATCTGCCTGCCTGTTTATGGGGTCTTCCTGAAATGAAGCCTCTGATGGGTGGAGGGGAAAGTGTTCTTGCCTGAACTCAAATTATGTCAAGGTAGAGAAGCTCCAGGCACTGGGGGCTGCCAGCAAGAGGGGGTTGAAAACGGACAACTTGAATGGACATGTGCTGAGATGACTGGTCTCCAAGAGGCGAGTGATGACCTGTGTGGGATGAGGCTCAGTGGCAGGGCCACTGGGTCACCCTGAGTGAGATTCAGCAGGGCAGCTGATGGCGGTGAGGCAGAGAGGGCTGTCAGAGGTGGAGGGCAGGGCCCTACATGGGGAGCGGGGAGGAGAAAGAGCAAGTGACCCTAGTGAAAGGCTGTCCAGGAGAAAGAAACTCTCTAGTGTTGGAGAGGCGCTAAGGAATGAATGGAGGAATGGAATCACTGAACCTGGAGAAATGATAGAAGCCCGAGGGAGTGGCCACTTGGCCAGAGGAGCTGGGGACATGATGGGCAGGCCTCTTCCCTGCATTGTTGATGGGCTCCCGCAGATACTGCTTTGCACATCTAACCAGGTGTCTTCACCTGATGAAAGCTATATACTTGTCAGCAATCTTCCCCAGGTGGCTGCAGGAGACATGAGGAACAAGTTGCAGCCAGGAGCTGCCCAGGCCAGGTGAGCTGGGCAGGCCAGGCAGGGGTGGGCACCTGCAGCCCATGGCCCTCCACGGCCCCCAAGCTGACTTCACAATATTACTGCTGTTCGTCACACCGGAGCTTTTACCATGCCCCGCCCCCAAAACTCCCCCTCCCAGCTCAGCCCCAGGCTCCCTGCAGCCCTGGGCTCATAGCAGAAACTCTGGGGAAGAAGAACCCAGGAAAGAAGGAGAAGATTCTTTACATTTGCAGAAGTGAAATCAGGCCCAGCCTTGTTCCAGTTCTTCCAGGCCATTTTGGCAAGCTGGAAATTGGCAGACTGGGTCATGGTGGTGAAGGCAGCAGCCTAGGGGTCTTATAGGAGACTGAGTGCACTGTCCCTTTAAGCGGGGGGTACAAGCACCAGCATCTAAGGCTACATGATCCCTGATAGTATTGATGAAAATTCATGAAAGGATGTATCATTTACCAAGTGCTTCCACATCCTTCACCCCTTACTGATCTCACAACCCCTGCTGTGCAGGAAATGGGCCAGGGTCACTGCATAGACCAATCTGAGCAAAGTTCAACAACTTGTCCATGGTCGAACCCAGCGATCTCACCTCCCAAACCAGGGGTTACTGGTGCAATGCGTTCCACATGCACCTACGGGGCCACACCCTTTTCCAGGTCCTTCACAGCTGCATCCTGCACATGGAATCTGGGAAGTATCTGGGTTCTGCTTTCCTACCCAGAAGCCTCCCTGAGGGTTGTGTTTTCTGAGTGACAGGCCCTGCTACCTGTGTTCTCAGAGTGCATAGACCTGGGCCCTCATGGCCACAGTCAGTTCAGTTCAGTCACTCAGTCGTGTCTGACTTTTTGTAAGCCCATGGACTGCAGCACGCCAGGCCTCCCTGTCCATCACCAACTCCCGGAACTTGCTCAAACTCATGTCCATTGTGTCGGTGATGTTATCCAACCATCTCATCCTCTATTGTCCCCTTCTCATCCCACCTTCAATCTTCCCCAGCATCAGAGTCTTTTCAAAGGAATCAGTTCTTCAAATCAGGTGGCCAAAGTATTGGAGTTTCAGCTTCAGCATCATTCCTTCCAATGAATAGTCAGGACTGGTTTCCATTAAGATGGACTGGTTGGATCTCCTTGCAGTCCCAGAGACTCTCAAGAGTCTTCTCCAACACCACAATTCAAAAGCATCAATTCTTCGGTGCTCAGCTTTTTTTATAGTCCAACTCTCACATCCATACATGACTCATGGAAAAACCATAGCTTTTACCAGACAGAGCTTTGTTGGAAAAGTAATGTCTCTGCTTCTTAATATGCTATCTATTTTGGTCATAGCTTTTCTTCCAAGGAGCAAGCATCTTTTAATTTCATGGCAGCAGTCACAATCTGCAGTGATTTTGGAGCCCCCAAAAATAAAGTCTCTCACTGTTTCCACTGTTTCTCCATCTATTTGCCATAAAGTGATGGGACTGTATGCCATGATCTTAGTTATCTGAATGTTGAGCTTTAATCCAACTTTTTCACTCTCCTCTTTCACTTTCATCAAGAGGCTCTTTAGTTCTTCTTCACTTTCTGCCATAAGGGTGGTGTCATCTGCATATCTGAGGTTATTGATATTTCTCCCGGCAATCTTGATTCCAGCTTGTGCATCATCCAGTCCAGCATTTCTCATGATGTACTCTGCATTTAAGTCAAATAAGCAGGGTGACAATATACAGCCTTGATGTACCCCTTTCCCTATTTGGAACCAGCCTGTTATTCCATGTCCAGTTCTAACTGTTGCTTTTTGATCTGCATATAGATTTCTCAGGAGGCAGGAGGCAGGTCATTCCCATCTCTTTCAGAATTTTCCACAGTTTGTTGTGATTGCCCACAGTCAATGGCTTTGGCATAGGCAATAATGCAAAAGTAGATGTTTTTCTGGAACTCTCTTGCTTTTTCGATGCTCCAATGATGTGGGCAATTTGATCTCTGGTTCTTCTGCCTTTTCTAAATCCAGTTTGAACATCACGGTTCATGTACTGTTGAAGCCTGGCTTGGAGAATTTTGAGCATTACTTTGCTGGCTCAGTCAGTAAAGAATTTGCCTGCAATGCAGGAGACCTGGGTTTGATCCCTGGGTTGGGAAGATCCCCTGGATAAGGGAGAGGCTACCCACTCCTGTATTCTGGCCTGAAGAATTCCATGGACTGTGTTGTTCATGGGGTCACAAAGAGTTGAACACAACTGATCGACTTTCACTTTGCTAGCGTGTGAGAGGGGTGCAATTGTGCGGTAGTTTGAATATTCTTTGGCAATGCCTTTCTTGGGGTTGGAATGAAAACTGACCTTTTCCAGGGCCAGAGAGGTGGAGAAAAATGCTTAGGGCACACAGGGCTGAAGGTCAGAACTCGCCTTTCAAAGCTTCATTTCTCTTCCTGCTCCTGCTTCTCTCCCTTGGATCCATTTGATGCTGAGAGAAAAAAAAGAACAGGGGATCATTTTCTCTCTCCCCTCTCTAGACAAGCATCAGACACTCAGTGCCCATTCATAATATGATTTTCTATGTTTAACAGAGCTCCATTGATTTTCTTTCCTTTCACTCATTTTTAAAGCAGATTACAAATATTTTCTGTTTTCCTTATGTGAAGAACATAAAGAAGGATTTTCAACATGAGATTCATGCTGGACTTCTTTCGTCACTGTTCCTCAGCTTAAGAAATGCACACATTCTCAGACCTAAGAGTGAATGTGAGCTCTGTCAGTTAGGTCTCTGCTTCCTGAGAGCCGGGCCCCCTCCAATCCCTGCTCTGAGGGTCTCGTGGCCTCAGCAGTGACCTCAGATTAGTCCTGGTCAGAGACACCTGTTCACATCTGGAGAACTGGTATCAGAGTCTGTCCTATGGTAAGGCTGAACTCAGTATCTAGTCCTCAGACCCTGTATTTGGGGACTTGCCTGGGAGCCCTCCACCACACCTGGAAACTAACTTGAGATCTTTGGATTGAAATCCTAGTGTTTACGTTATGCCCTCCCATCCTGGTTTGTACCTAAAGGGATGATGCTCTATTCTTGCTTGAGAATAGATGTCCTGTTCTTTATCATCCCAGGAGTCTTTCTAGTTGATTCAGAAGTTTGGAAATAATAATAGTAAAGAAGAGAGAATCATGTACTTGTGAGTCTGGGCCAAGGGTCCCTTACCTTCCTGATCAATCATTAATCACCTCCAAAGTGGAACTGGGGCCAAGTATCAAACTTCAGCCAAGTATCAAAAGTACTTTTCAGAGAACAGAGAGGATTCTCCATCATCCGACTTACACTGCTGCCTTCAGGAAACTGAGCAAAAGGTGTGCACTGGGGGCTAAAGTCCTAGACCCCCATCACAGAGCTGTGGTCTGGTCAAGAATGGTTCCTGAGGGTGGGGAGGGAGTAATAGGGGAGGAGGCTGGACTGTGGTCCCTCCCAAAACATCCAGCCCCACAGCTCTATTCATCTCCCTTTGCTGAGCCTTCTGATTCTACTTTCTCATCATGTTAGAGATAGATATTATTCAAGTTTCAATTAATCCCACCTGGAACTCAGACAATACTTGGTTCCTCTGAAATCTCCACTTGAACCTCATCAATAGCTTTGAAGAATCTGGAGTTGTCCCTATAATTTTGGTTAATCCTAATAATTTTTACTCTCAGGATATTCTTGTCTGCAGCCCCAAAATTTCCATATAGTATATTTGTGACATGCATCAACCCAGACATAGAATTTATATTTCTTTCATACATCTTTAGCCATGAGAATTTTTAGAGCATTTTTTTAAATTAAAAAATTTCAGCTAATCTTCACTACATTCATTTATAGGGCCTTAAAAATTAAATCAATAATTATTCAAAATTTATAGTGATATAAAGTACAAAACAAATTAAAAGAGTAAAACCTTCAAAGTAACTTTTTTGTTAAGTTTCCAGCAGCATCCTTTTGTTTCTGAAATCAATAAAAAGTTTGAGACATTCTGTACACATACACAAAAACCCTGTAACAAACCAGTCCAGCATTTTCAAATCTTAGATTCAAGCTTTTTATTTTTTTCAGTTTACACATTATCCTTCAGTAATTGTCATATGTGGGACAGCTATTAGTAAATTTTCCTGGTCTTTGTTTATCCGGAAATATTTCCGGAATATTTTTATTTCTAGAGATGGAATCCTTGGTAGACATTTTTTTCCTTTCATTTCTTTGAATATGTCATCCCACAGCTTCCCTCTGCTGTTTCTCATTGGAAGTCAGTGATTATATTGTGGTCTCCTCATATATGTAGAACAGCATTTTTCTTACTACTTTCAAGATTTTTGCTTGGTCACACTTTGACCAAGATAAATCTTAGAGTGGATCTATTTGCTTTCATTTTATGAGAGATAAACAAAGAAATAAAGGAAATAATAGAATGGGAAAGACTAGAGATCTCTTCAAGAAAATCAGAGATACCAAGGGAACATTTCATGCAAAGATGGGCTCAATAAAGGACAGGAATGGTATGAACCTAACAGAAGCAGAAGATGTTAAGAAGGAGTGGCAAGAATACACAGAAGAACTGTACAAAAAAGATCTTCATGACCCAGATAATCACAATGGTGTGATCACTCACCTAGAGCCAGACATCCTGGAATATGAAGTCAAGTGGGCCTTAGGAAGCATCACTACGAACAAAGCTAGTGGAGATGATGGAATTCCAGTTGAGCTATTTCAAATCCTGAAAGATGAATGCTGTGAAACTGCTTCACTCAATATGCCAGCAAATTTGGAAAACTCAGCAGTGGCCACAGGATTGAAAAAGGTCAGTTTTCATTCCAATCCTGAAGAAAGACAATGCCAAAGAACGCTCGAACTACTGCACAATTGCACTCATCTCATATGCTAGTAAAGTAATGCTCAAAATTCTCCAAGCCAGCCTTCAGCAATACGTGAACCATGAACTTCCAGATGTTCAAGCTGGATTTAGAAAAGGCAGAGGAACCAGAGATCAAATTGTCAACGTCTGCTGGATCATTGAAAAAGCAAGAGAGTTCCAGAAAAACATCTATTTCTGCCTTTTTGACTATGCCAAAGCCTTTGACTGTGTGGATCACAATAAACTGTGGAAAATTCTGAAAGAGATGGGAATACCAGACCATCTGACCTACCTCTTGAGAAATTTGTATGCAGGTCAGGAGGCAGCAGTTAGAACCGGACATGGAACAACAGACTGGTTCCAAATAGGAAAAGGAGTATGTCAAGGCTGTATATTGTCACCCTGCTTATTTAACTTATATGCAGAGTACGTCATGAGAAACGCTGGGCTGGATGACGCACAAACTGGAATCAAGATTGCCGGGAGAAATATCAATAACCTCAGATATGCAAATGACACCACCCTTACGGTGGAAAGTGAAGAAGAACTAAAAAGCCTCTTGATGAAAGTGAAAGAGGATAGTGAAAAAATTGGTTTAAAGCTCAACATTCAGAAAACTAAGATCATGGCATCTGGTCCCATCACTTCACAGCAAATAGATGGGGAAACCGTGGAAACAGTGCCTGACTTTACTTTTCTGGGTTCCAAAATCACTGCAGATGGTGACTGCAGCCATGAAATTAAAAGATGCTTACTCCTTGAAGGGAAAGTTATGACCAACCTACACAGCATATTAAAAAGCAGAGACACTACTTTGTCAACAAAGTTCCGACTAGTCAAGGCTATGGTTTTTCCAGTGGTCATGTATGGATGTGAGAGTTGGACTATAAAGAAAGCTGAGCACCAAAGAATTGATGCTTTTGAACTGTGGCATTGGAAAAGACTTTTGAGAGTCACTTGGACTGCAAGGAGATCCAACTTGTCCATCCTAAAGGAGATCAGTCCCGGGTGTTTATTGGAAGGACTGTTGTTGAAGCTGAAGCTCCAGTACTTTGGCCACCTGATGCAAAGAGCTGATTCGCTGGAAAAGACCCTGATGCTGGGAAAGATTGAGGACAAGGGGAGAAGGGGACAACAGAGGATGAGATGGTTGGATGGCATCACTGACTCAATGGACATGGGTTTGGGTGGACTTCAGCAGTTGGTGATGGACAGGGAGGCCTGGCGTGCTGTGGTTCATGGGGTCGCAAAGAGTCGGACACAACTGAGCAACTGAACTGAATGAAACATTGAACCTATAATGTTTTCCATCAAATTTGGTAAGATTTCAGTCATTATGTGTACAACTATATTTTCTCCCTCCTTTCTCTCTCTACTTTCTGAGGTTTTTTCCATGTATGTCGGTATGCTTGGTGGGTCCTATAACTCTTTTTTATTTTTCAAAATCTTTTCTCTTTATATATGTCTATGAATCCACCTTCAAGTTTTATGGATTCTTTCTTCTACCACCTCAAATGTGTTGTTAAGCCCCTCTAGTGAAATTTCATTTCAAATGGTTTAGTTTTCAATGACAGAACTCACATTAGCTTCTCTTTTTATAATTTGTAGCTCTTTCCTAATTTCTTTGAGATTCCCAGGTAACACTAATGGTAAGGAACCCTCCTACCAATGCAGGAGATATAAGAGACGTGGGTGTGATCCCTAGGTTGGAAAGACCCCCTGGAGGAGGGCATGACAAACCCACTCCAGTATTCTTGCCTGGAGAATCCCAGGACAGAAGAGCCTGGCAGGCTACAGTCCATGAGGACGTTAAGAGCTGAACACTGCTGAAGCACCTTAGCTCACAGCATAGCACTGAGCTCTTTGTTAACTTATATTTTCATCTAATTTTTTAAACATGACTCCTTTAGTTATTTTTGTAGGTATAGTTATTTTTAATTCTTTTATCTTTTTTCTTTACACTGGAATTATAAGTGATATATTTCTGTGAGTTATAAGTGATATGTTATATATTAATAAATGATTTACTCACCACCATTGCAACATTTAGAGTGTTCTGAATTTAACTACATACTTACTTGTCCCAGGGTCTCTCAAAGAGAGAGAATTTTCTTTTCTTCTCTCAAAGAAAAGAAATGCTTTTCTTTTACTAGTTAGTATCTCTCCATTGCAGTTTATAGAACTCCCTTTACAATTTGCTGTAAGACTCATCTAGTGGTCAAGAACTCCCTCCTTCAGCTTTTGTTTGTCTGAAAAATTCCATCAATTCTGAAGGACCACTTTGCTGGGTATTAATTCTTTGAATAAACTTTCTGCCCCTTTTTCTATCTCTTCTCCTGCTGTGGCCCCTGTAACGCATATCACTGATCCACTTGATGGTGTCCCTTAAGGCCCTGACTCAATGGACATGAATTTGTGCAAACTCCTGGAGATAGTGGACTGAGACGCTGGGTGTGCATGGGGTCGCAAAGTGTCAGACATGACTTAACAACTGAACATCAGCAAAAAGGATAGGGTCCTTAACTATCTTACTATATTCACTATTTCTCATTCTTTTCTCTTCTTGCTTTCTCTCTGATGAGGGGAATCCCACTGTTTTGTCCTCAAGTTTGCTGATTCCTTCTTCCACTAGTCTGCTCTTGAACCCCTCTGTTGAATCTTTCAGATCAGTTGCTGTATTCTTCAATCTGTGATTTCTGTGTGGTACTTATTTAAAAAGTTTTCTTTCTCTTCATAAAATTCCTTCTTTGTTCATGCTTTGCTCTTCTGACCTTGGCGAATGTCTTCATAACCAGTAGTTTAAACTCTGCGTCAGGTAAATCACTTCCCCTCACAATGTAAAGTCTGTTTCTGAAGTTTTATCTTATTCTTCTCTTTGGAACCTAGTGTCTTATGTTCCTTCAATTTCCTTCACTCTCTCTGTTTTTGGTTTTGCACATTAGAGAAGACAGCCACCTTTCCCAGTCTTGACAGAGTGGTTTCACATAGAAGATGAAACTTCTCAATCAATTCAGCCTGGGTTTTTAATTGTCTCTCAAAACCTTGCGATTGTTTCAGCCACACCCTTTGTCCTTGGTACCTCTCAGTCATTGAGGGTGTTCAAGCTCCCATCAATGTCCCAAAGGGAAGGATCACAGTCAGCACCTGGAATTTGGTTAAATGGAAGCTGGGAAAATATGTAGTTAAGCTCCTACAGGGATAAAATGGAAAGCTGACATTTTGCCTATTCCTTTCATGCTTGTATAGTTGTGAGGTGGTAGGAGGTACTGCTTCTTTGCCCATGAAGAACTGCACCTTTGTCTGCTACAGTTCTGTGGGATATGAAAGCAAACCCTATTCAGTGTCAAAAATCCAGAGGCCTGTCCATTGGGCGGCAGCCACAAAAGCTGGAGCATATGTGGACAAGCATATGATGACTTAACATGTTTATTCTGGAAGATTACACAGACATTTTTGGTAGCTCTTTACACTGCATCACTCACACACTGAGAAATGTCATATCCTTTTAACAATGTAAGAAATGTTTACATAAATTAAACTGGTCTCATAACCGGATAATCTGTAACATAGAAAACTTTTGACTTTAAGTAATTCAACCTTTAAGTGAATGAGGCTTTAGGCATGAAACACCCCTCAGAGGTTTATATTTCTCCTCATCTCACTAAAATAACTCTTTTAGGGCCAGATGATGTTGTAAACATGTGTCATATTTTTATTTTCACACTGGTTTGAATTTTCTGGTTTTTTTCTTTTTACCCTACAGTGGTATACCACCTAACCTGCACTGGGTTCCAACATCCTCCCCTCCATAATTGTTCGGCAGCTAGTTGCGATTTTGGTGTTCTTGCAGGAGAACATACACACATGTGCTTCTACTCCACCATCTTGCCACAACTAGTTGCTGAACAACCATCGACAGGAGGATGTTGGATTCTTCACATCCAAGGACAAAAGAGATGGGAATACCAGACGACCTTACCTGCCTCCTGAGAAATCTGTATGCAGGTCAAAAAGCAACAGTCAGAACTGGACATGGAACAACAGACTGGTTCCAGACTGGGAAAGGAGTACATCAAAGCTGTATACTGTCAACCTGCTTATTTAACTTATGTGCAGAGTACATCATGTGAAATTCCAGGCTGGATGAAGCACAAGCTGGAATTAAGATTGCTGGGAGAATATCAGTAACTTCAGATAATACAGATGACATCACCCTTATGGCAGAAAGCGAAGAAGAACTAAAGAGCCTGTTGATGAAAGTGAAAGAGGAGAGTGAAAAAGTTGGCTTAAAACACAACATTCAAAATGGCATCCAGTCCCATCACTTCATGGCAAATAGATGGGGAAACAAAGGAAACAGTGACAGACTTTACTTTCTTGGGCTCCAAAATCACTGCAGATGGTGACTGCTGCCATGAAATTAAGAGATGCTTGCTCCTCGAAAGAAGAGTCATGACCAACCTAGAAAGCATATTAAAAAGCAGAGACATTACTTTGCCAACAAAGATCTATCTAGTCAAACCTATGGTTTTTCCAGTAGTCATGTATGGATGTGGCAGTTGGACTATAAAGAAGTCTGAGAGCCAAAGAATTGATGCTTTTGAGCTGTGATGTTGGAGAAGACTCTTGAGAGTCCCTCGGACTGCAAGGAGATCCAACCAGTCAATTCTAAAGGAAATCAGTCCTGAATATTCATTGGAAGGATGGATGCTGAAGCTGAAGCTCCAATACTTTGGCCACCTGATGCAAACAGCTGACTCACTGGAAAAGTTTCTGATGCTGGAAAAAATTGAGGGCAGTAGGATAAGAGGGTGACAGAGGATGAGATGGTTGGATGGCATCATCAGCTCAATAGACATGAGTTTGAGCAAACTCAAAGAGATAGTGAAGGACAGGGAAACATGTCCTGAGCTTGGAAAGAGTCAGACATGACTGAGCGACTGAACAACTGAACAACATCTACACTGATGTGTTCACTGGCTATGTTTATTGTCTACTCTCTAGTGGTAAAGAACCTGCCTGCCAATGCAGGAGATGTAAGAGACCCGGGTTCGATCCCTGGTAGGGAAGATCCCTGGAGAAAGACTTGGAAACCCACTCCAGTATTCTTGCCTGGAGAATCCCATGGACAGAGGAGCCTGGTGGGCTACGGTCCAGTGGGTTGTAAAGAGCTGGACACGAATAATGCAACTTAGCACACACGCAAGCATAATTCTCATCCAAATTATTGAGGTATGATTCGCTCTGTTTGTGGTGAGAATGAAACAAACTGCTTCACTAACTAACAAACAGAATGGAGATAGGCACCCTTTAAAACACACACATATTGCCATATACAAGTTACATGTTGTAACTAAAAATGTGTGGAAAACAATCTTAGACTGTTTAGATGTTAAAGATCTATGGGAAATAGGCTGCATTTTGAGCTTGCCTTATTCTATTTTCATTCAAAAATTTCTTTTCTACATATACTATATATCTCTTACTAGAGGATTTTGGGTGCCTGTGAATCAAGGAAAATTTGCAAATAAGTCAAAATCTAACAGTAACTTCATTCACAGATAGTTCTGTTTTCTGTTTTATTGATACCGCTTTATAGATGGGTTGGAATCAACTAAAGCCTGTTGAAAATATATATGTTAATAGTAACTAATGGCTTTCAAATTTTCACTACTTTTTGTTCCATTGAAAAAAAATCTATTCTTTTTTTAAAAGTAAATTTTACCAAGTACTTTGCAAGCAGATCATAAATCAACTTTTTAAAAAATGGCATCAGTCAGTCTCACCAGTTAAAAGTGACTGGAGCAGCCTCTGGGAGGATCTTTCAGGAAATTCATCCACATACAAAGAGGACTCCAACGTAAGCATAGCTGACATATCCAGTTTCTATCACTCCATTGCCCCTGGCATTTTCTACAATATAAGTAGGTTTTGAAAAAAAATTAGTAGGTTTTGATTTCCATTTTATATTTACAGAAATTTAAATCACATCTAGAAAAACTTAGGAGGTTCTGTGGACTATTACTTTTCCTGAAGAGTGAATAGAAAAACAGATTAATATGTTATTTTTGATTAAATTTGGAGATAGAATTTAAGATTCATGTGAATAGTCTCAGGCTTCCCAGGTGGCACGAGTGATAAAGAAACTGCCTGCCAATCCAAGAGACATAAGAGATGCGGATTCCACTCCTAAGTCAGCAAGATCCCCTGGAGGAGGCCATGGCAACTCATTCTAGTATTCTTTTCTGAAGAACCCCATGGACAGAGAAGTCTGGCAGGCAACAGTCTATAGGGTCACAAAGAATCCGACATGACTGAACCTACTTAGTACACATATACCTGAATAATCGCATTTTTATGCTTTATGATAGCTGCCTCCTCACCCAAAAAAGTCAGAGCTGATCTCTTATGAAAAGACGTTCTTTAGGTTTAGATCTATATAAACTAATATTATTCAGTAAATTTATTATCATTGTTTTTAATTTTATTTTTTTTCTTTTTAATTCTATGAGCCTTCCTCGTATGTGACTGAAACTCACTCTTGCTTCTATAACCAAGCTGGAATTTCTTAAAGACTCCACTTCTTTGGTTATTTCCTAAGATCAAGTTCTGGGCATCCTGTTCATCCTTGATGCTACAATATAGAAAGTATGATGCTTACATGCTCAATTGCATCCAACTCTATGAACTCATGGACACTAGCTTGCCAGGCTCCTCTGTCCATGGAATTTTCCAGACAAGACTACTGGAGTGGGTTGCCATTTCCTCCTCTAGCAGATCATCTTGAACCAGTGATTGAACACGCCTCTCTTGGGTCTCCTGCATTGGGAGGTGGATTTTTTGCTCCTTCACTAGTGAAGACCTCTATAAAGTAGAAAACAGATGTAAAATGCAAACATTGAAAAATTAATCAACCTAAATAAGGATATAAGAAAGACACATGACAGCAAATCTTAGCATAAGACTATTTAAGAAGTCATAACAAATAATTTATGACCAACAGAAAAGAGTAAAAACCAAAATAATCTAGAAATGCTACCAAAATATATAGCCGTAGATTTTCACAATGCTCTTAGAAAATGTTAAGTGAATGGCTGAATTTAAGACACATTGGACAGGAGATGAATTTCTCATTTCAGATCACATAGTAGGAGAAATCATTAATTCTATGCAAAGGCAGTGTTACTGACTTAGTTAAGAAAGGTCACTATTCCCAACCATTTATTTTTTTCATTTATTATTTTTTTTTTCAGCTTCACCACACAGCATAAGGGGTCTTAATTTCCCAACCAGGGATTGACACTGTGCCCCCTGCTGGTGTAAGTGGGGAGTCTTAATCACTGGACCACCAGGGAAGTCCCCCAAACTGTTTATTCTTAATTAGAGATTAATTTAAATATTAACATAGGCATTGAAAATCTACAATATACCCATCTGTGGAATAGATTACTGGTAAGCATTACCAGTTCCAGGAAACAGTACCAGAGTGGGTTGCCATTGCCTTCTCTATACTGGTGTGTGAGATGAATGCAATTGTGTGGTAGTTTGAACATTCTTTGGTATTGCCTTTCTTAGGGATCGGAATGAAAACTGACCTTTTTCAGTCCTGTGGTCACTGCTAAGTTTTCCAAATTTGCTGGCATGTTGAGGGCAGCATTTTCAAAGCATCTTCTTTTAGGATTTGAAATAGCTCAACTGGAAATCCATCACCTCCACTAGCTTTGTTTGTAATGGTGCTTCCTGAGGCCCACTTCAGAGAAGGCAATGACACCCCACTCCAGTGCTCTTGCCTGGAATATCCCATGGACGGAGGAGCCTGGTGGGCTGCAGTCCATGGGGTCGCTAAGAGTCGGACACGACTGAGCGACTTCACTTTCACTTTTCACTTTCATGCATTGGAGAAGGAAATGGCAACCCACTCCAGTGTTCTTGCCTGGAGAATCCCAGGGACGGCAGAGCCTGGTGGGCTGCCGTCTATGGGGTCGCACAGAGTCGGACACGACTGAAGCGACTTAGCAGCCGCAGCAGCAGCAAGGCCCACTTGACTTCACATTCCAGGATGTCTGGCTTGGTGAGTGATCATACCACGGTGATTATCTGGGTCATGAAGACCTTTTTTGTATTGTTCTGTGTATTCTTGCCACCTCTTCTTAGTATCTTCTGCTTCTGTTAGGTCCATACCATTTCTGTCCTTTATTGAGCTCATCTTTGCATGAAATGATCCCTTGGTACCTATTTTTCTTCAACAGATCTCTAGTCTTTCCCATTCTATCGTTTTCCTTTATTTCTTTGCACTGGTCAGTGAGGAAGTCTTTCTTATCTCTCCTTGCTATTCTTTGCAACTCTGCATTCAAACTCTGCATTTCAAAAAATAAATAAATAAACAAACTCTGCATTTCACAGCTATGGGTAAGGCCTCCTCAGACAACCATTTTGCTTTTTTGCCTTTCTTTTTCTTGGGGATGGTCTTGATCCCTGACTCCTGTATAATGTCATAAACCTCCATCCATAATTCATCAGGTACTCTTGTCTATCAGATCTAATCCCTTGACCTATTTCTCACTTCCACTGTATAATCATAAGGGATTTGATTTAGGTCATACCTGAATGGTCTAGTGGTTTTCCCTACTTTCTTCAACTTCAGTCTGAATTTGGCAATAAGGAGTTCATGATCTGAGCCACAGTCAGCTCCTGGTCTTGTTTTTGCTGACTGTATAGAGCTTCATCTTTGGCTGCAAAGAATATCATCAATCTTACTTCGGTATTAGCCATCTGGGGATGTCCATGTGTAGAGTCTTCTCTTGTGTTGTTGGAAGAGGGTGTTTGCTATGACCTGTGCATTCTTTTGACAAAACTCTGTTAGCTTTTGCCCTGCTTCATTTTGTACTCCAAGGCCAAACTTGCCTGTTACTCCAGGTATCTCTTGACTCCTTACTTTTGCATTCCAGTCCCCTATAATGAAAAGGACATCTTTTGGGGATGTTAGTTCTAGAAGGTCTTGTAGGTCTTCATAGAACCATTCAACTTCAGCTTCTTCAGCATTACTGGTCGGGGCATAGACTTGTGTTACTGTGATGGTTTGTCTTGGAAATGAACAGAGACCATTCTATCATTTTTGAGATTGCATCCAAGTACTGCATTTCAAACTTGTTTATTTACTATGATGGCTACTCCATTTCTTCTAAAGGATTCTTGCACACATTAGTAGATATAATGGTCATCTGGGTTAAATTCACCCATTCCAATCCATTTTAGTTTGCTGATTCCTAAAATGTCAACGTTCACTCTTGCCATCTCTTGTTTGACCACTTCCAATTTGCCTTGATTCGTGAACTTAACATTCCAGGTTCCTATGCTATATTGCTCTTTACAGCACTGAACTTTGCTTCTATCACCAGTCACATCCATAGCCGGGTGTTGTTTTTGTGTTAGCTCTGTCTCTTCATTCTTTCTGGAGTTATTTCTCCACTGATCTCCAGTAGCATATTGGGCACTACCCACCTGGGGAGTTCATCTTTCAGTGTCCTATATTTTTGCCTTTTCATACCATTTAATACAGTATGAAAAGGTAGTATGGGGTCCCAAAGAGTCAGACAAATGACTGATTGACTAACACATTCACTTTATTTTTTCACTTGAGCACCTTAGAAAAGATGTGCCCTATAAAAATAAATTACACAATTTTTAATATTTTTATTGTTGTTGAAAACTGAAAACATATTATATCCTTACCATAAGGGGTAATAACACAGATTCTGAACTTAATGTACTTGAATAATGCATGCACACATGCTAAGTTGCCTCAGTTGTGTTCAACTCTTTGTGACCCTATGGACTAAAGCCAGCCAGGCTCTTCTGTCCATGGTATCCTCCAGGCAAAAATATACTATAGTGGGTTGCCATTCCCTTCTTCAGGAGATCTTCCCAACATAGGGATCAAACCCACATCTCCTGTGTCTCCTGCATTGCAATCAGATTTTTAACCACTGAGACACTGGGGAAGCCCCACTTAAAACATTTCTCCAAATCTGATCTCCAAAACTTTGTTAGGCTCAATTATTATGCTTTTTAAAAAATTAATATTTATTCATTTTTAATTGAATGATGATTGGTTTACAATATTGGTTTGATTTGTCATACAACAGCATGAATTAACAATAGCTATACATATGTCCCCTACTTCTTGAATCTCCCTCCCACCTCCTGCCCATTCCCACCCCTCTAGGTTATTATAGAGTCCCAGTTTGAATTCCTTGAGTCATATAGCAAATTCCCACTGGCTATCTATTTATCTGCTTTTTTATTGAGTGTAATTTAGGTGGAATTTGTTGAAATGAGGCTGCATCTCACATATATTTACATGTGACACCTGATATGAAGTGCTTTTAGGTGAAAAAAATATGTTCTAGAGTAGGCTTTCCTGCATGTTAATATTCAAAGAAGCAAACTTTGTTCAACATTTGAACAAATTCTTATGGAATTCAAAAGGAAATAGCTGCTTGTGAACAAAACACACATAAAAGAGTTTTGAGAAGACACAAGACAAACACAAATAAAAATACGTCCTGAGAAGAAACAACAGTGAAACTAGTGTTGGCACTGGGCCACATTCCTGGAAAGCAATTTGGTTCCAGCTCCTAGGATTGATGTGAACCTAAGTATATTAAAACCATCTCTGAATTAGGACACAAAATGAAATATTAGTATATATTTACCTGGCAGACTGGTTAGAAGCATCCAAAATATATATTCAGAAAAGTGTGTTTGTGTGTATGTGTGTATACAAACACATTGTTGTTGTTGTTGAAGTCATCAAATCATGTATCATTCTTTTGCAACCTCATGGACGGTACCCCACCAGGCTCCTCTGTCCTAGAGATTCTCCAGGCAAGGATTCTGGAGTAGCTTACAATTTCCTTCCACAGGGGATCTTGCTGATCCAGGGATCAAACCCAGGTCTCACGCATTGACAGACAGGTTTCTTTACCCCTGAGTCACCTGGAAAGCCCCTATACAAACATGAGGATATTTCCCCATCTATTCCTCATCTTTGTATCTGTATATTGTGGGCACACTTTGTTATTATTGTTAAATATACAGCAAAAAAAAAGAGGTAGCTTTCAGAAACTGTCATTATTTTAAACCTCAGTCAAAACTTTACACTTGATAAATCAGGAGAATGAGCTGAAGAATATCTAAGAGTAATTGCCAGAAGCCATTATGGGAGGTCCCGCCCGTGACGAGGTCATGAAGAAAATACCGGGCAGGCAAGGCCGTCTGCGACCCCATCCATGACGAGGTCACGAGGGAAAAACCTGACAGGCAAGGCCGTCTAGGATAAGGGACCCTCCAGGTTGGCCTCGGCCTCTACCCCACCCTGTATCCTCCCCTCTTTCTGCTGTTGGTCTTGTTCGCCCTGTGGCAGATTCTTGTGTTGCCTGCCGAGAGCTCTCCTGCTCCTCTTTCACTGAATGAGGACCAACTTAAAACCCTAACTAATAAACCTCCTGGATGCTGCTACCCTATGAAGGGGCCAGGGATGAAGAAATGCTTCCATTCAAACCCTTTAGCTGGCATTCTGGCTTGTTTGATAAAGTGTGTGCTCTCATTGCAAAAAATGCTCTTGATTGTTCTAAACATCCTAAGCACAATACGCTAACAAAAGAAACTATTAAGCATAGGCCCCTTCACGGGGTGAGAACAGCTCCACAAATATTATAGCCACAAATGTGCCTAATAGAAAATACTTTAGAGATTAGCTGGCGACTTCTTGCAGGTAGTTAACTTTTAGACTAAGAGCCTGTTTTGTGCCATATCTGCTGTTTTTGCAGTCCTTTGCATTTCTGTCTGTAAAAATGCAATTCTATCTAGTTCCCATAGAGATGACGCTTATTAGAAAGAAAATAGATTAATTATAAGAAAAACAGGGTCAGCTACTGAAGTTGCTTAAGTCACACCAGGTGCAAGCCATAAAATGTTATCAGGCCTGAAGGCCAAATGATAAGAAAGACTCTTGTGAAGGAAAAGTATGTGGGTGACATCCTGTTTCTGTTGAAGGTCAAGTTGCTATAATGTTTTGAGATGCCCTGTGTGTAAGCAATAGGCACTTCCCCCAAAAAGATGTTGTTAAAGGTATAAAGGGGTCATGCAAAAATAAACTTCAGACTCAGCCCCGAGCTCTGTCTCACTCTCTCTCTCTCTCTCTCACTCGCTGACGCCGTTCATCCTGAGGGTTCCCCTGGATCCTGCTTGGGCTGAACCCCAACAAGTAATAAACAGTTAATTTCCCAATTCATTAATTTCATCATGTGTTTAAACATAGCACAAGTTGTGTTTCAAAATACCATTTCCTGTTATAATTTGTAAGAAAAGAAAATATAAATTCAGCTAAAGAATATTCTTTTGAAAGCAGAATCCCTGAAACCCAGCTCTAAGTATATCTCTGAGTTGATATATTTTTTAAAGGTATAATTGAGTTATTACTGGTAAATTAATAAGAAAAGAACTACAGATGATGTGGGCCTTACATACCTTCTTGAAATGTTTTGTAGAGGCTTATAATCATCCACCCTACAGAATAAGGTAGTTCTATCTTTGCTCATAGCGACATGATCAGTCCCAGGGTTTCCCCTCCTGGAGATCTTGGTGGAGCAGAGAGGCCTGAAAGTCTAGCTCCAAGCCCTCCAACTGTCCAAAGAAACTGCCGGTATGAGGCCAACTGCTGCTCCTTGGGGATGGAAGGGTCCTGCCCCAGGATTCCAAGGATGGTACTGGCCTCAGTGGCAGTTAAATGAGAAGACTGTACTGTGCAGGCTTGATGGGCATCCATGTGTAATGGCCAAGCCTGTGGGAAAGGAGAAAATCCTTCCCTGGAGACATCCAGTGGGAGACATCCAGAAGGGCATTCTGCTGAGGACATTGTGGGTGGATCATTCAACATAGCCTTTAAGATTTTTGTTTTTAATGAGAGGATAATTGCTTTACCATGCTTGTGGGCGTTTCTGCTGTATAGCCATGTGAGTCACTCATCATAATTATATTTCTGCTATACAGTTATGTATATATATATGATATAAAGCATATACATTATGTATTCCCGCCCTCGTGAGCCTCTCTCCTACCTCCTACACCCCATCCCTCCAGGTCCTCACCAAGCACCAGGCCAGGCTTCCTGTGATATATAACAGCTTCCCATTAGCTATCTATTCTACACATGGTAGTATATATGTCAATATTACTTTCTAAATTCAGCCCAACCTCTCCTTCCCCTGCTGTGTCCACAAGCCTGTTCTCTATGTCTACATCTCTGTTCCTTACCTGCAAAAAGATTAATCAGTACCATTTTTCTAGATTCCATATGTATGCATTACCCATATATAGGCATTAATATAGAAATGTGTTTTTCTCTTTTCTGACTTACTTCAGTCTACATTCATTCACCTCACTACAATAGAGTCAATATCCTTCCTTTTTATGGCTGAATAATGTTCCACTGTATATATGTACCCCAACATCTTTATCCATTCATCTGTCAATGATGTCTAAGTTACTTCCACATCCTGGCTACTGTAAATAGTGCTGCAATGAGCATCGGGGCACATGCATCTTTTTGAATTGTGGTTTTCTCAAGGTATATGCCCAGTGATGGGATTACTGGGTCATACGGTAGTTTTATTCCTAGTTTTTTAAGGAATCTCCATACTGCTGTGCATAGGGGCTGTATCAATTTACATTCCCACCAACAGTGCAGTGCAAGAGGGTTCCCTTGCCTCCACATTCTCTGTAGCCATTCTGACTGGTGTGAAGTGATACCTCATTGTAGTTTTGATTTGTATTTCTCTAATAGTGAGTGATGTTGAGTATTTTTTCATGTGTTTATTGGCCATCTGTTTGTCTTCTTTGGAGAAATGTCTGTTTAGGTCTTCTGCCTGTTTTTTGATTGGGTTGTTAGTTCTTTCTGATATTGAGCTGCATGAGTTGTTTATATATTTTGGAGGTTAATCCTTTGTCAATTGTTTTCTTTGCAATTATTTTCTCCCATTCTGACAAGTGTCTTTTAATCTTGTTTATAGTTTCCTTTGTTGTGCAAGTGCTTTTAAATTTAATTAGGTCTTATTTGCTTATTTTTGTTTTTATTTCCAATACTCTATGAGGTGGGTCAGAGAGGATCTTGCTATTATGTAATCAAAGACTGTTCTGCATATGTTTTCCTCTAAGAGTTTACAGTTTCTTGCCTTACATTTAAGTCTTTAAGCCATTTTGAGTTTGTTTTTGTGTATTGTGCTAGAAATTGTTGTAATTTCAAAGAGTCCTTCATCCATAGTTCTCCAGGCAGTCTGTCTATTTGATCAAATCCCTTGTATCTACTTCTCACTTCCTCTATATAATCATAAGGGATTTGATTTAGGTCATGTCTGAATGGCCTAGTGCTTTTCTCTATTTTCCTCAATTTAAGTTTAAATTTTGCAATAAGGAGCTCATGATTGGAGTCACAATCAGCTCCTAGTCTTGTTTTTGCTGACTGTATGAGCTTCTCCGTTTCCGACTGCAAAGAATATCATCAATCTGATTTCAGTATTGACTATCTGGTGATGTCCATGTGTAGAGTCGTCTCTTGTGTTGTTGGAAAAGGGTTCTCTTGGCAAGAACCAGTGCTTTCTCTTGGCAAAACTCTATTACCTTTTGCCCTGTTTCATTTTGTACTCCAGTCCCAAACTTGGCTGTTACTCCAAGTATCTCTTGACTTCCTGCTTTTGCATTCCAATCCCCTATGATGAAAAGGACATCTCTTTTTGGTATTAGTTCTAGAAGGTCTTGTAGGTCTTCATAGAATGGTTCAACTTTAGCTTCTTCAGCATCAGTGGTTGGGGCATAGATTTGGATTACTGTGATGGTGAATGGTTTGTTCTGGAAAGGAACCAATATGATTCTGTCATTTTTGAGATTGTCCCCAAGCACCACATTTTGGACTCTTGTTGACTATGAGGGCTACTTCATTTCTTCTAAGGGATTCTTGCCCATGGTAGCAGATACAATGGTCATCTGAATTAAACTCACCCATTCTCGTCCATTTTAGTTCACTGATTCCTAAGATATCGATGTTCACTCTTGCCATCTCCTGCTTGACCACTTCCAATTTGCCTCGACTCAAGGACCTAGCATTCCAGATTCCCATGCAGTGCTGTTCTTTGCAGCCTCAGACTTGACTCTCACCACCAGACATCCACAACTGGGTGTTGTTTCCACTTTGGCTCAGGCTTTTCATTCCTTCTGGAGCTATTTTCTGCTTTTCTCCAGTAGTATATTGAACACCCACCGACCTAGGGGGTTCATCTTTCAGTGTAATATCATTTTGCCTTTTCATACTGTTCATGGGATTCTCAAGGCAAGAATGCTAAAGTGGCCTGCCATTCCCTTCTCCAGTGGACCGCATTTTGTCAGAACTCTCCACCATGACCCGTCTGTCTTGGGTGGCCCTACAGGGCATGGCTCAACATTTTATTGAGCTACACAAGGCTATGATCCATGGAATATTGGTATGTATAGCAAAAAAATATTTTTTTCTTAATGTCTTTGAAATTTTGCCAAATTTCCTGAAACTCCTGCATTTACTGCTAATTTCTTGCTATATTTTTTCTCCATGATATTTGCCATTATTCAAGTCTATATACTTATAAGCTCTGCTCAATGTGCTACGTCTTCACTTACAATCAAACGTTATTCCTCAGTAACATCTGTAAGCTGCCGATTCTTTACATTTCAGAATGTGTTTTCTACTATTTTCTAGGGAAGAAAAATTTTATATCCTACACTGCTAAATTTTACATACTTTTAAAGTCTAATTTAAGAAATGTAATTTAAATTACCTGAGCTTATTTTTAGATTATTATTCATAAAATTTTGCTGAATCCTCTATAACTGATTTAACATATTTCTACATAGTCATGTATACCTTCTACAACATTTAAAAGACAAGCAGTTCAAGGAATTTTTGACAATTCTGATCATATATCTACTTATTGAACAAACCTTTCAAATCTGTTTATGACTAATATTCTCCTTTTAATGTGGTCTACATGGTATAACTCAGAGCTTAAAATAGCCAAATTGAAGTGAAGTATATAAAATGCACATATTATTTTGTTTGTAGAAACTGAAAGCATAGATTTAATTAATTTTATTAATTATATAATTAATAAATAATTTGTTATTAACTATTTAAAATAATAATCTTCAGCTGTGACAATTTTAGTTTTACTGTGTCTTTTCTAACAAGTATAATTCCTTTGCCTTACTCAAGAAATAATTTAATTCTTATAATTTTAGTCATATGGGTAACTTGCCTATATAGTTTTATCTCTGATTCTGATCCCAGATTCTGTTTACCTTCAGGTTCACACACCAACAATAAGAAGAAAGGAATATCATGGTAGAATCCTCTTTCCAAACTAAGACACTTGATATGGTACAAATTTAGCAGGTCCTTGAAAAATTACAGTAAGTTGGTTTTGGTCTCTAATTCACCCCTTCCTTCCTTTCTCCCTCCATTCTTTCCTTCTTCCCTTCCTTCCCTCCTTGCCTTGCTCCTGCTTTCCTACTTTCCTGCCACCCCCACTTCTTCTATCTCTCCCTCCTCCCCTCCCTCTTTTCCATCCCTCCTTCTTTTCTTTCATTTTCTCCTAGAGACTTCTGGCTAAAGATAGCAGATTCAAAAATGCATACATTTTTTCTTTCTTATGAAATTCATTAAACCAACTAAAGAGGGAAAAAGAGTGCACAAATAAGTCAACATAATTTTGCAAGAGAGAAGAGCCTGAGTGTAGGGTTAAGAGGGCTGAAAAATCTATCAGGTATTTAGAAAGGATTTGCCAGAAAGTCACAAGATAATTAATATCTTGGGAACCTAGAAGGATTCAGGGATTAGGGACACTAGATTACGAAACTGACCAATTTCCAAGAGCCAGAGACAGTTTTGAAGCTTCTGAATCATCTAGATCTTGATGCTCCCTGCTGTGAGTATGGCAGAAATTGTATATATGTGTGAACACTACCAAAACACTTCCTGTGGGAGTTTGTTAGAAAGTAAAGGTATATGAGACTGAACATAGCATTGTAACCTATCAAGGGGAGTTACAGAATTAAGTGTAGACTGAATACTTTTTCTTTTTTCTTTCTTGTCCATTTGGTAAAAAAAAAAAAAAAAAAAAAAAATTTACCCTTTGGAGTATTAAGAAGTCATCAACTCAGTTGGTAAAGAATCCGCCTGCAATGCAGGAGACCCTGGTTTGATTCCTGGGTCAGGAAGATCTGTTGGAGAAGGGATAGGCTACCCATTGATGTATTCTTGGGCTTGCCTGGTGGCTCAGCTGGTAAAGAATCTATCTGCAATGCAGGAGACCTGGGTTCGATCCTTGGGTTAGAAATATCCTCTGGATCAGGGAAAGGCTACCCACTCCAGTATTCTGGCCTGGAGAATTCCCTGGAATGTATAGTCTCTGGGGCCACAAAGAGTCACACACGACTGAGCGACTTTCATTTTCACGTTTTTCCTAGAATGCCTAGTTCATTATAATCAGTCTGAGAATCATTTTAAACATAATCAACTTCAAAACCAAACTTTCTGAATATAATGGAGACAGCCATTTATCTGTAGATAAAAATCACGTTTTTCTGAAAAATGTCAAAAGCAAAGAAATTATTATTTTATCCATTATCTTATTTTTTGGTATTCCTTCTGTTGAGATATATATATATATATATATATATATATATATCATATATATGGTAAGACGTTTATAAGAATATAAGTGAATATTTTAAGGAAAAAAACTACAGGTGACCATGAAGTCTGGCAATAGTGACAATGTTTTTAAAATAGAATCCTCTTAATTGCTTCATCTAGGATAAAGGGCAAGTTTATACTCTGGAAACTGGATCCGCAAGTCACTTGAAGCAACATATGACAGATGCAGGTGCAATGACTAATGAGAATGCTGCTTTATCGCACACTGTTCATTACAATTGTGCAATTTATTGAACTATACATTGCTAGTGAGGGACGATACATTCATACACCAAAGCAATAAACTATTTATTATGGATGTTTGTTTATGTTCTGTTTTCAGCTTGTTCAACTTAAATTCAAACAACTGAATAATAATCAAATTGAAAAGGAAATAACGCACTTTGCAAACCATTTCCTGTATGGAATTTTTCCTAATTTGTCCCATTTTGTTAACGTCATGAAACTCACCTGCATAACCTTCACTGCAAAAAAATACCACCCTGTAGAATTCTACAGGACATCCATGACAACATTCCATCGCACTGTGATTCAATGAAATTATAAGGAATTAAGGTTGAAAATTAATTATAAATTTGTAAGTCATGGAAAATACAAGAAGGGATTTTTTTGTTGTTGAAATAGTTAGGCCCAAAAGGGGCCTAAATGATGCGATGATACTATCATCCTGATAGATAATCTAACTCAACAATGATAAATGTGCAACAGTTATGATCAATGTAAATTTTATCAAGGCAAGGAAAACTAGTTGTTTATGAGCAGTGGGAAACATTATGTATTATTAGTAAAGGGTTCCCTTTGTAAAAGGCTGGATATACAATGTGAGGATTTTGATGACTGTTGGATATTTTGTGTATGTTAATGCACACTTTGATTATTATATACATTTTCTTCCAATCTGATATGAAGAAGTTTCTTCAGGTAATTTTATTAGGCCATGTGTATATATCAAGCATAGGTGAAAAGATATCTTCTATAAAATTCCACACTATTTGAAGCAAAGTGTCATTTTTTAGCCCTGTAATGAACATAAAATAGAGCCTGCCTGCATCTTGGAAACTGTACGTTTTAAAAGAATTATTTTAAAAATGAGAACTCCTATATAGTTCATTCATTTAAACTATGTTATCTGAACATTTGGACCTTATTATATCTTGGAAACATGCATAATACTATTTGAGGGCATTACTACATTTTAAGGGAAAAAAGTGTATTTTTGCCAGAGGACAAAAGAGGAGTTTTGCTAGATATCTGATTCATTTGAAAAATCTTCATGATATTTTTAGCCTGTTTCACTTGAAAATAAAATAGAACCCACAAAGTTGACACAAACTGTGTGTCCAAAATAATGTGTTAGTTGCACAGTCCCCTGGCAAATGAGTGAGACACCACACGCCTTATTATTGCTGCTTTATTTTATTCCTAGAACCCATTTACCGCAGTTTTTTTACTTTGTTTCCAAAGTAAAGAAATCTGCATCTTGAAATCAGATCTTATCCCCAAAGAAATTTTTAAAAATATGATATGGCACCATCTGACTGGAATATGAATAAAATAAGACAATAAGATATTTGACTCTCATTGCAGGTTTGGCAGCATTTCACTCGTGTTTAAAATTTGTGATTCCCGAATCCCTGGGGCAGAACTCAAGCTACTGAAGATCTCTGGAGCAAAGACTTTTGCAGGCCTGCAGGTGGTGAACGCTGTGATTCTCCTGTTCAGGTACGATGGTTGCAAAGAGTCAAGAGCATGATCCTTTCTCCAAGCAGAGAACCCCATCTGGGGCAATGCTGACAATGGCTGGATGTCTTAGAGCTCTGGGGGTGGGTCAGGGCAGCGTCACCGGTCCTTCGCCTGTGCTGCTGGCTTGTTAAGTGACATCAGACCCGCCTTGAAGGACCTGGCAGTGGGGGGATACCCAGATCCTGAGAACACTTGTGAGGTGCGTGTTCGGGAGGGCTCAGAGAGAGGTTTCTGTGGGATGCTCCGAGAGGCCTCTGGGTGGGGTTTCTCAGAGTGGGTGTGTGGGAGGTCCCCATGTGGGGTCAGTGTGGGTCTCTGTGTGGGGACACAGTGGGGGACACCCCATTGCTGACCTTTCTGCCCAAGAAGGCAGGCGCAGGGCTCGGGGACTTGCTCCTTCTTGTTTCTTGTTCTGTCGGCGTTTGCGGGGAGAGAGCAAATTGGCCAAGAGTGCGTGTTCAGGTTCTCTCGCCCCACATTTTGTAAATAATGACTATGTAACAGCTGAGATCATTTATAGCACTGCACATGCCCGTCACGAGACACTTTCTTGGTCATGGACTGCTTTATGCAGTACGTCTGTAGAAGCTTCACCTGGAAAAGCCTGGAAGGGTTGTTGTGTTAGGTTATGCTATGGCTGCTGCATCAGCCAGGAGAGAATAAATGTGTCCTACAGCTCCTCGAGTATTCTTCCAGCATCTCAGCTCACGCCTTGCCTACCCGGGGTTCAACGAACAGTACAGACAGTGTGAACAGGAAGACAATCGGCGTCACGAACAGGATCAGCAGTACAGTGTCCTTCTGTTTCATTGCTCTGGGCCGGTGCCTAGCGGGCCCAGAACCCCCACACAGCACTCTCCTCGATGCCCCTCAGAGGACCTGGCAGCATCCAGGCTCAAGGTTCCTGCTCTGGGCCCCCCTCTCCTGAGCTCTGGCGGTCACTCTGTGACCTAGGTCCCAGCCATTCCCTCTGGCCCCAGCTGAGCCCCCGCCGCCGCGCCCACCCTGCAGGGTGAGACCCAGAGTCAGGACCTGGATCAAGGGAGAAACCACGGTGTAAGCAGGCCTGTGCCCACTCTCACACCCCACCCAGGTCCTGGTCCCACCTGTGGGGGTTCTGACAGGCGTGGGGACAGGACAATTCCTGCTGCCTCCTGGATCAGGGGAGGCCCCTGGAGCAGGACTCTCCACCGTGGGAGTGACTGACATGGAGCCCTGAATTGCTCTAGGCAATTGCTCCTGTCTCCCGGCTTTCTTGTGCTAAAAGGCCTGGGGAGGAAAGCTGACAGCACCCTTGTTCCCCACAGGTCACTTCCTGCCCGCTGGGTGACACATCCAGTCTGCTAGTCCCTTCTCCATCTGGGCTCTGTGGTGAGCAAGGCTCAGGGCAGGCGAGACTGGCTACAACTCTAGCACAGTCCCTGGGCCTGTTGAGGCCCACCTGTTCCCTGGCAGCCTCCTTGGGCCACATGAGTAAGGTAGAGGTCACAGACCGCGAGTCTGTCCCGAGCTCCCTGTCCTGTGAAAGCTGATTATTTACACTGTGGAGAAGTGAAGCTTCCCTGCTCAGAGGCTCCACTGCCTCTGGGAGCCTGGCCCTCTGTGGAGGAGCTCCAGCTCGCCTCACACAGTCTGAGCTCTGGGAACTGGAATAGAGGGGAGACTCTGGGGTGGGGCCACCAGGAGCCACCGGGGCCCCTAATTTCTTTCCTCTGGGCCTGTAGTTGTGGTGGGTTGCCAGGGGCTCCTTGGTCACTGCACCATCTATGGACACCTCTGCCACCTGCCTCCTTCCCCTGCATCCCACCCTAGGGGCACAGCATCCCACCCTCAGACAGTGAGGTGACTGCCCACAATCCTGCCCCTGCTCTTACCCCAGGGGAGGTGGGCGTTGTGAGCAGGGCTGTCCTCTCCTCCGCAGCAGAGGTGGACCGGCCCTTGGGGGCCTCCATGCTCCACACTGCACACCTTCAGAGCTGGGAGTGTGTGGTCCTCATCCTCGCCTCTGCTCCAGAGCACGAGAAAGACAAAGGGAAGATGATGCTTCTGGCCAATCTCAATCCCAGCTCCTTCTAGGAGGGAAGGGGCTTCTAGGGCAGTGTCATGTAATCCCACCTTGACATGGGAAAGAGGTTTCTCCCTCCTCTGGACTCAGGCCAGCACTACCCCCAAGCTCCCCTCCTTATTCCAACATGTGAACCTGTCTCTGATGCTTTCTGAGCCTGAGGGGAATTTCAGCCTCTGAAAGCCCTCCCCACAGCCGCACAAGTCCAAGGTAGACAGAGAGATGGAGAGGACTGAGATGGATCCTGAGAAGGGGGAGGTCTTTAGGTTTAGTTCACCTTGGCATGTCCTGAATGCTGTTGCTCCTTTCTGTAATGCTGGCATTGTGGAAACTGAAGGTGCAGTGAGGGAATGGGGTTAGGATGAGTATCCTACTGAGGTCCACCTCCCTCCATGGCCCTGTCCCATCTGAAAGTCAAAGGCGGCACCTGGGAAGTGTGAACCTTGATCCCTTCCCTTCCTCCTACCAGGGTGCAGAGAGGCATTCACCTTTCATGAGAAAAAAGTTTTACTTTGGGAAACAATAAAATCTGTGGTATGAAGAAGTCATTATCACAGAGAGGATGTGCTAAACTTGAGAGAAAAAAAATTTTTCTATTTGCTAGGCATGCATTTTTTTCTTATAGAAAAGTTTTCCCACCAGGAAAGCTGTGACAATTGTGCTTTGATTAACCAGAAGAGGTTTATTTCTGAAAGAGACAGGGCCTTGGACAGTGGAGGGAATAGCCTGGAACACCTGTCACTCTCGATCCATGCTGCTAGCCTCTGCCTGGGTTGGGGGTGGGGGCTGGCTCCCTGGGACTGGTCCACTGGCTCTTTGTGGGACAGCTGTGGCCCATGGGGGTAGTTTGGTGATGGTGGGCTGTATCTACCATCACTCTCCTTTGCTTTTAGTTGGAGAGAAACCTATGGGAGCCATAATGTGGACCTAATGGGTCTAGAGTTCCCCTTTGTACCAGGTTATCTCTGACGACTGAGGTCCACAGTGAAGCACCACCTTCTCCTCTAGGCTCCGTCCAACAGCTGTCATGAAAGCCTGAGCCTCAGAAGTTCTGGTATCATAAGTAACCTGCTTTTGACTTGTCCCCGGCTCTGGTCAGCGGCTGCTGGAGACTTGCCTTTTTGCAGTGTCTCTTCCAATCCTTTGCCTTTATGGAGGGAAATCGACTGCAGATGTTGCTTAATCTTTTTTCTCACCCAGTGCCCTGATAGACTCTCCACTCTGCCAAACATTTTTCATGCTGTCCTAGTTTGAAACTCCTGTGATTCTCTGTCCCACCAGTGGGGACAGCTTCTTGCTCTGGCTCTGATGTTGGAGCTGCTGCTCCAGGGTCTCCAGCTGCCCCTGCTTTTTCCCTCCACTGGAACAACTGGTCATAGGGCATCTGGGAATTGGACGTGTCTCCACTGGACAGGACAGAGATTCCTGCAAATACCAAGTGTTTGCAGCAATTAACATATCTGAGTGATATAGTCTTTGAGGAGTATGTTAGTGGCCCAGTCTTGAAGGAGCACTCCCCTGGTCCAGCCTTTTCTTCTGGTCTGTGAACCCTTGAAACTCAAGCTTACAAAACTCAGCCTGTAGATTGTCTATATTTGAGGAAACAGACTTAAAAAAAATTAACTTATTTATTTTAATTGGAGGCTAATTACTTTACAATATTGTAGTGGGTTTTGCCAAACATCGACCTGGGTGCACGTGTGTTCCCCATCCAGAACCCGCCTCCCACATCCCTCCCCATCCCATCCCCCAGGGCCATCCCAGTGCACCAGCCCTGAGCACCCTGTCTCATGCATTGAACCTGGACCGGTGATCTGCTTCACATATGATAATATACTTGTTTCAACGCTACCCTCTCAAATCATCCCTCCCTCACCATCTCCCACAGAGTCCAAAAGACTGTTCTTTACATCTGTGTCTCTTTTGCTGTCTCGCATGTAAGGTCATTGTTACCATCTTTCTAAGTTCCATATATATGCATTAGTATACTGTATTGGTGTTTTTCTTTCTGACTTACTTCACTCTGTATAATAGGCTCCAGTTTCATCCACCTCATTAGAACTGACTCAAATGCGTTCTTTTTAATGGCTGAGTAATATTCCATGGTGTATATGTACCACAGCTTTCTTATCCATTCGTCTGCTGATGGGCGTCTAGGTTGCTTCCATGTCCTGGCTATTGTAAACAGTGCTGTGATGAATATTGGGGTACACATGTCTCTTTCAATTCTGAGGAACAGACTTTGTATTCGAGGAGAGGCTTTTATTGCAGCTTAGAGACTGTGATCTCCTCAAATCTATATTAATACTTTTGGATTTTATTAGCACACTAGGTTCAAAAGTACCTTTCCAACCAGGGTTCTCCTCCATGGCCTCTTGTCCCCTGGAAGATTGGGACCATGTGTCAAAGTCCACCACTATCGCACTAGAGCAAGAGTCTAGGGAGGCCCACCCTGGCCTCCTCCCGTGGCTCACTGATGGCCTTGGACTGGCTGCCTCTGTTAGCTCCCATGACAGACTGTGCCAGATTCTGCCCACGAAGTTACGTTTGTGGGCCTGAGGTGGCTTTCTTCTTGACCAGTCAGAGGGACCTCTGAAGGCTTGTGGACCTAGCCAGGTGAGGGTCCTCCAACAGCCCACAGCGGGCAGGGAGGGGACTCTCCTTGGGGGAAACTGCCTGTGTTGTTATCACTTTCTATCCTGGGTGGGGCTGAGGAGGTTCTCCCAAGACCTTGGTTCACTAGGCTTTTGAGTGGAACCCAGATTCATAGCTTGCTTTCCAGTTAGATCCTAGAAGGGGTATGCGGTGAACCTTTGTCAATTTCAAGCTAAGTATGAACTTGAGGACACTGAGGGGTAGGCCCCATACCTGTGCCTCACCCAAAACATTATTACACGTGCCTCCAGATCCTGCTGAATATAAGGACTGAGGACCAGAGACTCATGGAAAGTATTCAAGGAGGCCTCACTATCCTGAGAGGAATCTGGATTTTCTGTTCACTGAGGAGACTTTGTCCAGGAAAGTCTGAGACAAGGTTGTCATCTAGTCTCAAGCAGTGTACAGCCACAGGGTCTGGACTCTCAGGGATCTGCTCTGCCTTCCTTTCCATAAGGACTCCCAAATCTTATGCTTCCTGCCTGGGCCCAACTCTTTTTGACTCGAGCCTCACTCTTGGAACCTTCGCTGTGGTGCTGGCTGAGGTCATGTGCAGATCTTTTAGGATCCCCCCCAAATTCTGATGTATATGGAAGGTCCTTCCCTGGTGGGATCTTTGCTGGGCACTTGGACTGTGCATCCTGGCTGCTTTTGCCTGGACCTGGAGAGGTCCTTGAGGGCGACTTCTTGCCCTGACAAGGTCTTGGGAATTGATCCTGAGTCTGCATCCAATCCAATGCTTGCATTCTGCAGGGAACACCACTCTGTTGCTGCATGAACCTTTTGGAAAGGTGGTGCTCCAGTTTCTCTCAAACCTCAAGGTTGATCAAATCCCCAAGAAGGATGGAGACAGAATTGTGGGCCTGGGAAGACCTGTTCTCCTGGGGAAGGTTGGGTGTGACCTAGCTAAACACCTGCTGAGATCTTTTAACCAAAGAGGGTAAAGTTCTTCCACTCTCTAGCTGCTTTTACAAAAAGTGACATTTCAGGATTTGAATTGCATTTGGATGAATGATTGTGCCTTAGTTTGGACTCTAGGGCAAGATACTTCACAACACCTAATCTGGCTGAGAAGAGATAGTCAGATTGGAAAATAGGGTTAGACATGGTCAGAGGTCTCTAACTGAACCCAAAGTGGTGGTTGACATTGGGGCATGGTTTCAGTCAAGGATTGAAGTTGAGCCTGGGTCACAGGGTGGGTCAAAAGATGGGCAAATGACAGCTGTGAAGTTACTTTAGCCTGAATTTGGAATGGTTCAGCATTAGAGAGTTCATTGACTAAGATAGGGTGTAGCTCTAGAGGAGACCCAAGTACTGTGACAGTCGCCACCAGAGACTCACTATACAGAAAGAGATCCCAGAAGAGCTGGCTGCCTGTCTTCTGTAGATGGTCCCCCAAAATGTCAGGATACAGGGGCTTCTCAGAACCAAGCAGTTGTTCTAGTTTGCCTTTTATGCTCCAGAAGTGTTGGCGACCCAACGTGTCCTGCTTGTCACCAAGTGACTTGATCCTCTTCCCCAAAGAAGTCAGATGGTAGCCTGCCTCCACCTCCTTTTCTTTCTTCTTCCAAATCTTCAGTTCTACTCTCTTGGTGATCAGCACCTCCAACAGCTTCTAGACATCCAGGTTGACAAAAGAGAGGCTGCCAGCCTCTGCCTGTCTGTTTGTGGGGTCTCCCCGAAATGAGACCTCTGATGGGTGGCGGGGAAGGTGTCCTTGCAGGGACTCAAGTGTATCAAGGTAGAGAAACTTCAGGCTTTGGCAGTCCCCTGCCACCAAGTCAGGGCTGAAAGGGACAGCTTGAAAGGACAAGGCCTGAGATGGCTGGTCTCCAAGGGGAGAAGGGTACGAACTGCGTGATATGGTGCTCAGTGGGGGTGCTAGGGAGTCATCCCTAGTGAGACACATCATAGAGCCTGGTGGGGAGTGGGGCAGAGGAGTCTGTTATAGCTACAGGGCAGCCCCTGGGTCAGGAGGGCATGGCAGGGGAGGGGAAGGAGCAGGTGGCCAGAGTGAAAATCTGTCCAGGGGAAGGAAAAGCTCTGGTGCTGAGAGAGAGTCAGGGAGGAATCTGAGTGAACAGAAACTGAGGTCACTGATCTTGGAGAAGCTGTGGAGGCCTGAGATGGAGGCTGCTCATTCAGCAGAGGTGGGGACACGGTGGGAGCAGCCTCTTGCCTGCATGGCTAGTGGGCTCCGGCAGTGGCTTCCTTGCACACCTCGCCAGGGGGTTCTTGAGAGGAGAGCTGATGAATGGTGTCCTTGTCAGTAATCTTCCCCAGGTGTCTGCAGGAGACAGGAGGCACAAGCTGCAGCCAGGAGTCCCTGGGGCCAGGAGGGCTGGGCAGGCCAAGCCAGGGTGGGCACCTACAGCCCACAGCCCTCCCTGGCCCCCATTCAACTTCACAATGCTCCTGCTGTCCTCACCCCAGGGCTTTAGATATTCCCCACTCCCCAGGACTCCCCCTCCCAACTCAGCCCCAGGCTGCCTGCATCCCTGGGATAACACCAGAGGTCCTGGGAGGAAGAGGAACCCAGGAGAGATGGGGAAGGTTCTTTACCTTTGCAGATGGGAAGCCAAGTCCCGGACCTCTTCCAGTTCTTTCAGGCAATCTCTGCAAGCTGGAAATCAGCAGACTGGGTCATGGTGGTGAAGACAGGAGCCAGGGGTCTTATAGGAGTTGAGTGCACTGTCTCTTTAAGGGGACACCATTGGGAGATTGGAGCCCAAGCACCAGCACCCAAGGCCACAGAATGCCTGATAATGATGGTGAAGCTCAGGAAAGGGTTTATCATTTACAAAGTGCTTCCACATCCTTTATCCCTTTCTGCCTTTACAGTGCCTATGGGGAAGAATGCGCAGGGGTCACTTCACAGTGGAATCTGAATGAAGTTAAACCTTGCGTTCAGGCTCAGAACTAGAGGTCCCACCTCCCAATCCAGGAGCTACTGATTCAGTGCAGCCCACACACCCCTGCTGGGCCACACCCTTTTCCAAGCCCCTCAGGACTTCATCCTGCATGGGAATCTGGGAAGTATTTGCATTCTGTTCTCTTCCCAGGAGCTGCCCTGGGGGTTCTGTTCCGAGGGACGGGTACTACCACTGACCTCCTTGGAGCCCGGGGAGCTGGGCCCTCAGGGCCCTGAGAGACACAGGGCTAAACATCAGAACCTACCTTTCAAAGCTCTATCTGTCTTCCTACCCCTGCATCTCCCGCTCAGCTGCATTTGATGCTGGGGGACAGAAAAAACGAGGACCTTGAACCCAATTCTCATTCTCCCCTCTCTAGACAAGCATCAGCTATTCAGGGTCCATATATCATACTTTCTACATTTAACTAACAGAGCTCTGTGGTTTTTCTTTC
Source organism: Odocoileus virginianus (assembly GCF_023699985.2). Lineage (NCBI taxonomy): Eukaryota > Metazoa > Chordata > Mammalia > Artiodactyla > Cervidae > Odocoileus > Odocoileus virginianus. Next base: position 25,541,628 of record NC_069704.1, read on the forward strand.
TTTTTACTCATTTTTTTTTAAAAGGGGACAAAAATATTTTGTTTTCCTTCTTGTAGAAGGTAAAGTAGGATTTTCACTTTAGGTTCACCCTGGATTTCTTTTCTCACTGTTCCACTGCTCACGAAACACATACATTCTCAGACCCGTGGGCGAATCCGATCTCCTTAGGTAGATCTCTGCTTCCCAATCCAGAGCCCCACCCCAGACCCTGCTCTGAGGCTCTCAGCGCTTCAGCACTGCCCTCATTCAGCCCCCGTCCAAGACCCCTATGACTGGCGAACCGGTGCTCAGAGTCCTGTACCGTAGTTGAGATGAACTAAGTATCCAATCCTCACCCCCTGGTCACTGTATTTGGGACTTTTCCTGAAACCCTCTTCCACACTTGGACACCTGGTCTGAAATATTTGAATAGAAATCCTAGTGCTCACTCTGTCCCCTGCCCAATCTAACTTGTCCCTAGAGGGGTGATGTTTTATTCTTCCTTGAGAATAGATGTCCTATTCTTTCCCATCTCAAGAGTCTCTCCAGCTGATTCAGAAAATTGGAAATAATAGAAAAAAAGAGAGAAGCATGTGTTTGTTGATCACTGCCAAGGGTTCCTTACCTTCTTGGTGTTTCTGTGTTTCCTAAGAGGTGGTAAAGTTGGTTTGTTCTGGAGATAGGGATGGAACAGGAAAAAGAGCCCCAGTCCAAGCAGAATAACAAAGATGGTTTCAGTCACCCCGGAAGTGGAACTGGAGTCCAGCCAAGTGCCAAAAGTGCTTTTAAGAGAGCATAGAAGATTCTCCATCATCTGAATCACATTGCTGTCCTCAGGCAACTAAGCACAGGGTGTATCTTGGGGGACTAAAGTCCTAGGTCCCCATCATAGGGTGGTGCTCTGGTCACAAAGGGCCCCTGAGCATGGGGAGGGGCTACAGGAGAGAAGGCAGTAAACAGCCCCTCCCCAGCCATCCAACTCTGTAGCCCTACTCACCTAACTTCTCATCCTGTTAGAGACAGACATTAGTCAAGTTTTGATACTTGGAACTCAGACAATACTTGGTTCCTTTGAGAGCTCTGCTTGAGCCCCATCAATACCTTTTCAAAATCTGGAGTTATCCTGGTAGTTTTGGTTAATTCCAGGAATTTTTACTCTCAGGATGCCCTTGTGTGTAACTCCAAATTTTCCACATAGCATTTTGTGCCTTCCATCAACCTAGGCATAGAACTTAAATTTCTTTTATACTTCTTCAGCTATGAGAATTTTGAAAATATTTAAAAATTTTTAAACTTTCAGTTAATATTCTGATATAGGGACTAGTCAATAATGGGACTGGGACAACTAATTATCATGGTATCATGGTGGCAAAAGATAGATTCCTACTTTATGGCAAGCAAAGATATCATTTCCTGTTGATTTAAGAATCTAAATACAAAAGGCAAAACTTTAATTTTTTTTTTTTTTAGCACTTGGAAACAGAAGGATATATAGAAATGAACTTTTTAAAAAACAATGAGAAAGCTTAAGCAATAAAAATAGAGAAAAAATTACCAAGGCTTGATTTGTGATGCGAGATGTGAGCTATCCTAGAAAATATTTCATGTGCATTTGAGAAAAATGTGTGTTCTGATGATTTTAGATGGCATGTCCTATAGATAGCAATTACAGCCATCTGGTCATTTAAGGCTTGTGATTTTTATTAATTTTCTGTCTGAATGAGCTGTCCATTGGTGTGAGTGGGGTGTTAAAGTCCGCCACTATTATTGTGTTCCTGTCGATTTCCTTTTTTATAGCTATTAGCATCTGCCTCAAGTGTTGAGGTGTTCCTGTGTTTCATGCATATATATTTATAATTGTTATATCTTCTTCTTGGATTGAACACTTGATCATTATGCAGTGTCCTTCCTTGTCTCTTATAAAAGTTTTTATGTTAAAATCTATTTTATCTAATATGAGTATTATGCCTCCCACTTTCTTTTGATTTCCATTTGCATGAAATATCTTTTTCCAGCCCCTCACTTTCAGTCTGTATGTGTCCCTAGGCCCAAAGTGGGTCTTTTCTAGACAGTATATGTAGGGGTCTTGTTTTTTGATTCATTCAGCATTCTGTGTCTTTTCATACATTTACATTTAAAGTAATTGTTAATACGTATGAATCAATTACCATTTAGTTTATTGTTTTGAGTTTGTTTCTGTAGATCTTATCCTTTCCTTGAGTTTCCTGCCTAAAGAAGTTCCTTTAACATTTTCATTACAAAGCTGATGTAGTTGTGCTGAATTTTCTTCACATTTGCTTATCTCTTCACATTTGTAATGCTTTTGATTTCTCCATCGAATCTGAATGTGATTTTTGCTGGGTAGAGTTATCTTGTTTGTAGGTTTTTTTCCTTTCATCACTTCAAGTATATCCTGATACTCCCTTCCAGCTACAGTTTCTGCTGAAAGATCAGCTGTTAACCTGATGGAGATCCCCTTGTATATCATGTGTGACTTGTCCCTTGCTTCTTTTAATATTTTTTTCTTTGTGTTTAAGTTGTTAGTTTGATTAATATGTGTCTTGGCATATATCTCCTTGGGTTTATCCAGGGAGATGTGTATGTACCTCTCTAGGCTTCATGGACTTTTGTGACTATTTTCTTTTCGAGTTAGGGAAGTTTTAACTATAATTTTCTCAAATATTTGATCACATCCTTTCTTTTTTTCTTCTTCTTCTGGGACCGCTATAATTCAAGAAGAGTTCCTCTTGATAGATTACAATGCTGTGTTAAATCTCAAGCACCTTTACTTTATAACAAACTTCCACAGGAAGTGTTTTGGCAGTGATGCCACATATATAGAGGTACACTTTCTGCCATACTCACAGCAGGGAAACAGTAGGGAACATCAAGATATGAATGATCCAGAATCTTCATAACTGCTTCTGCCTCTTTGAAGTCAGTCAGATTCATGATCTGATGTCCCTCATCACCAAATCCTTCTAGGTTTCCAAAATATTAATTATAGTGTGATTTTTTGGCAAGTCTTTTCTAAGCTCATGACATTTAGATTTCTCAGCCCTCCTGACCTCTTGCTCAGGTTTTTCCATCTTCAAAATTATGTTGACTTATTTGTCTACTCTCTTCTCTCTCTAATTGATTTAGTGAGTTTCATTAGGAAGCAAAAATGTATGATACGTTTAATCAGAAGTCTCCAAGGAAAAAAGGAAGGAAGGTAGGAGAAGAAGGTGGGAGAGAGCAAGGGAGAGAGAGAGGGAGGAAAGAAGAGATGGGTTAGAGACCAAAACTAACTTATTGTCATTTATCAAGGAACTGATAAGTTTCTTGGTACTAAGGTACTAATTGGAAAGAAAATTCTACCATACTATTCTCTTTATTTTTGGTGTGTGAACCTGAAAATGAGCAGAATCTTTGTGATTTGAATTAAAGAGATTAAAAATAAATATAAGCCAGTTACTCATATCACTAAAATTATAAGAATTGTATTATTTCTTGAGTAAGGCAAAAGAATTATACTTGTTAAGCCAAAGCATAATAAAGCAAAATCCTCACAGTGCTGAAAATATATCTTCAGTAATTTAAATATACACTTTCAGTTTCTACAAACAAACAAAATATATATATATATAAATGTCATACCCTTTATTTTAATTTGGCTATTTTAATATCTGAGTAGATCACATTAAAAGGAGAATATTAATCATAAACATATTTGAAGCATATTTTCAATAAGTAGATATATGATCAGAATCTTCAAAAGATTCTTTGAACTACTTGTCTTATAAATATTGTTGAAGATATGTAAGCCTTTAAATATGTATAAATATAATTAAATCAATTCTAGAGAGTTCAACAAGATTTTGTTAATACTAATAATCTAAAAATAAGCTTAGACAGCCTAGAGGAGGGTTGGCATGGGGTGTGGGGAGGGAGGGAAGTTTAAAAGGGAGGGGATATATATATACATATATGTGTATATATATGGCATAAACCAACACAATATTGTAAAGCAATTATCCTCAAATTAAAATAAATTAAAAACTAAAATTAAAAATAGGCTCAGGTAATTTAGATCACATTTCTTAAATTAGACTTCAAAAGCATATAAAATTTCACAGTCTTTATGATAAAAAAATTTTCTTTCCTAGGAAATAGTAGAAAATATATTTTGAAATTGAAAGAACTGGATGCTTACAGAAATTACTGGGAAATAAAGTTAGATTGTAAGTGAAGATGCTACACAGTTGAGCAGAACTTATAGGTATATAGACTTGAAGAATGGCAAACACCATGGAGAAAAAATGCAACTAGAAATTGATAGTAAATGCAAGAGATTCGGGACATTGTCAAATTTCCAAAAATATTAAGAAAAAGTTACATCTTTACTATGCATTCCATTAACAGATTTTTCATGTAGATTTACAAAACCACCAAAGTGATTCATTTGCCCATATGCATGTAACCATTCTTTTTCAGATTCTTTTCCCATATAGGTTATTACAGAGTATTGAGAGGAGCTCTCTGTGCTATACAGTAGGTCCTTGTTGGTTATCTATTTTATATATGCTGCTGCTGCTGCTGCTGCTAAGTCGCTTCAGTCGTGTCTGACCTTGTGCAACCCCATAGACGGCAGCCCACCAGGCTCCGCCGTCCCTGGGATTCTCCAGGCAAGAACACTGGAGGGGGTTGCCATTTCCTTCTCCAATGCATGAAAATGAAAAGTGAAAGTGAAGTCGCTCAGTCGTGTCCGACTCTTCTCGACCCCATGGACTGCAGCCTACCAGGCTCCTCAGTCCATGGGCTTTTCCAGGCAAAGAGTACTGGAGTGGGCGCCGTTGCCGTCTCCGGTTTTATATATATATATATATAGTGTGTGTGTGTGTGTGTGTGTGTGTGTGTGTTAATCCCAAGCCCCTGGTTTATCCAACCTCACCATGTTTCCCCTTTGGTAACGCTGTTTGTTTCTAAAGCCGGTGAGTCTGTTTGGCAAATGTATTTTAATGCCTTACTTAATACCAGACTTGATATTATGTTATGATTTATGTAAAACTCTCCTGTTATAGCATGACTCCTTAACGTTAATTAAAGCAATGAAAATAATGAAAGAACTGTCCCTGCCGTATCATGTCTTCTCATGGTTTGTACCACAAGTTTTACTGACCATTTTGTCATTCACCTAACTGTGCTTTCTGCTCCTTCAAACCCTTGCTTCAGAATAGACCCCATCATTAAGCTCTTTGTTCAAGTGCAGGTCGACTTGTCCTCTTTCACTGATTTTCAGGAGCAGTTTTCTCATTTGAGTTTCAAATCTTTCTGTGTTATCAGTTTCACCCCCAAAGAAAGAGATCCCTTTACATACTCTAGGTACACAATTACACATTTTATGATTTTTATAGTTATTTATATTACAAGGAGATCAAGTCAGTCAATCCTAGAGGAAATCAACTGTAAATATTCATTGGAAGGACTGATGCTAAAGCTGAGGCTCCAATACTTTGGCCACCTGATGCGAAGAGCCGACTCATTGGAAAAGAGTCTGATGCTGGGGAAGATTGGAGGCAGGAGGAGAAGGGGATGACAGAGGACGAGATGGTTGGATGGCATCACCGACTCGATGGACATGGGTTTGAGCCAACTCAGGGAGATAGTGAAGGACAGGGAAGCCTGGCGTGCTGCAGTCCATGGAGTCGCAAAGAGTTGGACACGACTGACTGACTGGCAACAACAAAGCGCTCAGAGTAGAAACCACACTTACCAAATAGAGAAACTCACAGCCAACAAAAGTCTCCTTGTACTGAGCTGGAGACTCAGGAGTTAATAAGGACCTGTTTTATAGGACCTTTGGTCCAAAGGCCTATGCAAGCACCTTTTTCTTCATTGGTCACAATTTTCCACCACTGCCATCAACCAATGCATTTAAAGTGTAATATCTCACAAGAGCTAAAGGGTACTAGGGAAGCACATTATCCTTTTGCAGATTTATCCTCTCAATTCAGTTGCAAAGAATACTGATCCCTTTTTTTCTGTATTATAGAAAGCTATGAACTTAACATGCATAGAACTTAAAGTGCATAGGGTTAATGCACACTGTGGAATGTGTAACATTGACAATGAGAGGCATTTTCTCACAAAATTTGGAAATAATACTCTTTTAAAACTTAAGTTTGCTGTTTTTCTTAGCATTGGATTTCTTTAGAGTTTAAAATTAAACTTAATTTTAATTAAACTTAAATTTGTAGGCTCATATGAGCAGAGGGATCTTCAGCCTGTGAGTTCTGTGTGTGGTGAGTGATATGGTTTATGATGTGTGTGTGTAGAGTCTATGAGGTGTGTGTCTGTACGTGTGCATGAGTGTGTACACAGTGAGTCTGTATCTGTGTATGTATGAGTGTGTATGGTGTGAGAGATTGTGTGTGTGTGTGTGTGTCTGTGTGTGTGTGTGTCTGTGTGTATGTGTGTGTGCAGTGTATGGGTGTATTTATGGTTTTGCCTTTGTTTCCACCAGGCTCCTAGGCTTCTCAGCCCAGGATCAGGTTCTAGTGTGACTCAGAGCTCCTGCCCCCTGGGGATGCTGGGGACACCACAGCCCAGCATTGGCTTGGTTCAGATCCTGGTCAGGGGTCTGGTCTTTGAATCACTGCTTCTCTCATCTGTTGTTCCATGGAAGCTGCAGGCTCAGATGGCATCAGTAACCTTTCTTCTTACTCCAGGAGTGAAAAGGCCCACTTCAGGTTCTGGTTTCAAGAGCTGAACATTGTTTTGTAAAACACATTCCCCCGTTCCCTGCAGATGTTGACCTCATTCCCAGAACCTGCAGGCATTAGCTTCATGACTTCAGGCTCACTCACTGCTTTTCACCCCATTCTTGTCCATGGTATTGTGGATTTTGCTTAAGAGCTTATGTATTTCTCTTTGCTTTTCTCTTATGTATTTTATCCATAAAATATTGGCATATTGGGAACAGAAGATTTGCATCTATGTGGTAATCTATTGAAACACTTTTACTGGAATTCCCTCTAACCTCTCTAAAAATATATGATTACAGTTATAACCTTGCTTAAAAGATCTCAGATTCTGTTGCTTTGAATAGAAAGACTACACTTCATATAATGATATAAAAGGGCTGCTATAATTTTATATTTCAAGAAGCTCCTCTAAACTTTTTGTGTCTCTCATGTTTTAGGAAACTATTTAAGACAAATCTCCTGAGTATATATAACACGTGGATAGACAGGAAAATATCTAGGATAATTTCTGGTACATAATGATCAGTCAATATGTTCACAGCTATTGCTCTTTTCACAGCTAGCCAATGTTATATTCCACCATTTAATCTTTAAGACCTATTAGCAGTAAAACATTCTTTTCATTTTGTACTTGATGAAATTGAAATACTATTTGAAGAGTTCTTTGTGAAAATGAAAAATGTCTTTTATTTTTATTTTTTAAAAACCAAAGAAATTTTTGTTGTTGTTCAGTCACTAAGTTATGTCTGACTCTGCGATGCCATGGACTACAGCACACCAGGCTCCCCTTTGGACCTCTACCTCTTGGCGTTTGCTCAATTCATGTCCATTGAGTCAGTGATGCTATTTTTTTAACTTTATTATTTGCACTATTTTATTATTATTAATAGAATATATTATAAGAAACAATACATAGCAATAGAGAGGAGAAAATAAAAACAAATAAAAAGAAAATAAAAAATAATAACAATGCTTGTGGTAAATTTATTAAGTGAAAAGATATCTCAATCATTACACCATAAATGTTTTGTCCATAAATTGCATTGTAAACCTAATTTAAACTATTGCATAAAATAATATTTATGCTCCTTAATGTACTTAACCATTTCTTATTTGGGTTATTAAGATTTTTACTAGTATGAGCAACACCCTAGTAAATTGTTTGTACATAACTCTTACATTGTAATTTTCATTGTGTCTTTGGGGATAAATTTCTGAAAGCAAAACTATTGATTGAAAAGTTATAACCACTTTAGGACTTAATTTACTCATCTACCAGTAGTGTACAAGAATGCATGCTTACTGAATCTGTAACAATAACTATTTTACTGCTGCTGCTAAATCACTTCAGTCGTGTCCGACTCTGTGCGACCCCATAGACGGCAGCCCACCAGGCTCCTCTGTCCCTGGGATTCTCCAGACAAGAACACTGGAGTGGGTTGCCATTTCCTTCTCCTAACTATTGTACAGATCCATATAAATTGGATATGTAAATATATTTGTAACGTGTGCTTCTTTGGTTACAGTGACAGTGGGCATTAAACACTGCTTCCGGGCTCCAAGGTCACTCTTCCACACCTGGCTTGGAAACACTGATTGGGGCTGGTACTCTGCAAACTCTTTCCCTTGGGCCACTTCTTTCTTGTTAGGTCCTGTGACTAATGGGCACCAGAGTGAGGCTGTCAAGCAAGAGGAAATGGCAAAAGACCCTCCTTGTTCATCTGTTTCCATCTTTCCAGCATCAGCTCTGCTCCCTGGTAGCAATAGTGGATTCTAACAGCAGCTGATGCTATCTTCTTTCCATTCACTCCCAGAATGATGCATTCCATTCAGTGGTATCGACACCAAGAAAGCAATGGCCTTTTCTCAGAGGTCTGGATCTAAATTCTTTAGGGTCCTCTTACAAGCTTTCTGATTGTGAGAACACCAACCTCATCCTTTGTTCCTCCCGCTCTCAGGGGAGTCGGTGATGCTATTTAACCATTCTTTCCTCTGCTGCTCCCTTCTCCTCCTGCCTTCAATTTTTCCCAGCATCAGGGTCTTTTCCAATGAGTCGGCACTTCACATCAGGTGGCCAAAGTATTGGAGCTTCAGCTTCAGCATCAGTCCTTCCAATGAATATTCAGGACTGATTTCTTTTAGAATTGACTAGTTTGATCTCCTTGTTGTCCAAGAGACTCTCAGGAGTCTTCTCCAGCACCACAAATCAGAAGAGAGGTATCAAGGGTGAAACAGATCACCAGCCCAGGTTGGATGCATGAGATGGGTGCTCAGGGCTGGTGCACTGGGAAGACCCAGAGGGATGGGATGGAGAGGGAGGCGGGAGGGGGGATCGAGATGGGGAACACATGTAAATCCATGGCTGATTCATGTCAACGTATGGCAAAAACCACTACAATAAAGAAAAAAAAGCATCAATTCTTCGGTGCTCAGTATTCTTTATAGTCCAAATCTTACATCCATACACAACTACTGCAAAAACCATAGCTTTGACTATATAAATATTTGGTGGCAAAGTAATGTCTCTGCTTTTGAATACACTGTTTAGGTTTGTCATAGCTTTCGTTTCAAGGACTAAGTGTCTTTTAATTTCATAACTGCAGTCACCATTCCACAGTGATTTCGGAGCCTAAGAAAATAAAACCTGATTCCACGTTTTCCCCCTCTATTTGCCTTGAAGTGATGGGACTGGATGCCATGATCTTTGTTTTTTGCATGTTGAGTTTTAAGCCAGCTTTTTCACTCTCCTCTCACCTTCATCAAGAGACTCTTTAGTTCCTCTTCACTTTCTGCCATAAGGGTGGTGTTATCTGCATATCTGAGGTTATTGATATTTCTCCTGGCAATCTTGATTCCAGCTTGTGCTTCATCCAGCCTGGCCTTTCACATAATGTACTCTGCATATACGTTAAATAAGCAGAGTGACAATATACAGCCTTGACGTGCTACTTTCCCTATTTTGAACCAGTCTGTTGTTCCATGTCTGGTTCTAACTGTTGCTTCCTGACCTCACAGGTTTCTCAGGAGACAGGTAAGGTGGTCTGGTATTCCTATCTCTTTAGGAATTTTTCATAGTTTGTTGTGATCCACATAGTCAAAGGCTTTTGCATAGTCAATAAAGCAGAAATAGATGTTTTTCTAGAATTCCCTTGCTTTTTTGATGATCCAGTGGATGTTGGCAGTTTGATCTCTGGTTCCTCTGCCTTTTCTAAACCCAGCTTGAACATCTGGAGGCTTTCAGTTCATATACTGCTGTAGCCTAGTTTGAAGGATTTTGAGCTTACCCTTACTAGCACTGAAATGAATGCAATTGAACTGTAGTTAAGACATTCTTTGGCATTGCCTCTCTTTGGCATTGGAATGAAAACTGACCTTTTCCAGTCCTGTGGCCATTGCTGAGTTTTCCAAATTTACTGACATATCGAGTGCAGCACTTTAAAAGCATCGTCTTTTAGGATTTAAAATAGCTCAGCTAGAATTCCTTCACCTCTACTAGTTTTGTAGTAATGCTTCCTAAGTCCCACTTGACTTCACAGTCCAGGATGTCTGGCTCTAGATGAGTGATCACTCCATCATGGTTATCTGGGTCATGAAGAGCTTTCTTGTATAGATCTTTTGTGTATTCTTGCCACTTCTTCTTATTATCTTCTGCTTAGGTCCTCACCGCTTCTGTTTTTATCACATCCATTCTTGTATGATGTGTTCCTTGATAACTCCAGTTTTCTTGAAGAGTTTTCTGGTCTTTTCCATTCTATTCATTTCCTCTATTTCTTTGCATTGTTCACTTAAGAAGGCTTTCTTTTTTCTCCTGATATCTTCTGGAACTCCGCATTCAGTTGGGTATATCTTTCACTTTTTCTCTTGCCTTTCACTTCTCTTCTTTCCTTAGCTACTTGTAAAGCCTCCTCAGACAACCAGTTTGACTTCTTGTATTTCTTTTTCTTGGTTATGGCCTGGGTCACATCGTCTTATACAATGTTATGAACCTCTGTCCATAGTTCTTCAGGCACTCTGTCTACCATGTCTAATCCTTGGAATTGATTTGTCACTTCCACTGTATAATCATAAGGGATTCGATTTAGGTCATACCTGAATGGCCTAGGGGTTTTCCCTACTTTCTTCAATTTAAGTCTGGATTTTGCATTAAGAAGTTGATGATCTCAGCCACAGACAGCTCCAGGTTTTTGTTTTTGTTTTTGTTTTTGTTTTCTGACTGTATAGAGCTTCACCCTCTTCAGCTAGCAAAGAATGCAATCAACCTGATTTCGGTATTGACCATCTGGTGATGTCCTTTTTTGCCAACCCAATAAAACAGGGAATAATGAAGTCAGTTTTCATTCCAATCCCAAAGAAAGGCAATGCCAAAGAATGCTCAAACTACTACACAATTGCACTCATCTCGCACACTAGTAAAGTAATGCTTAAAATTCTCCAAGCCAGGCTTCAACAATATGTGAACTGTGAACTTACAGATGTTCAAGCTGGTTTCAGAAAAGGCAGAGGGACCAGAGATCAAATTGCCAACATCTGTTGGATCATCGAAAAAGCAAGAGAGTTCCAGAAAAACATCTATTTCTGCTTTATTGACTATGCCAACCTCTTTGACTGTATGGATCACAATAAACTGGAAAATTCTTCAAGAGATGGGAATACCAGACCACCTGACCTGCCTCTTGAAAAATCTGTATGCAGGTCAGGAAGTAACAGAAATGGACATGGAAAATCATGCTGGTTCCAAATAGGAAAAGAAGTACATCAAGGCTGTATATTGTTACCCTGCTTATTTAACTTATATTCAGAGTATATCATGAGAATTGCTGGGCTGGGTGAAGCACAAGCTGGAAGCAAGATTGCTGGGAGAAACATCAATAACCTCAGATATGCAGATGACATCACCCTTATGGCAGAATGTGAAGAACTAAAGAGCCTCTTGATGAAAGTGAAAGAGGAGAGTGAAAAAGCTGACTTAAAGCTCAACATTCAGAAAACTAAGATCATGGCATCTGGTCCCATCACTTCATGGCAAATAGATGGGGAAACCGTGGAAACAGTGACAGACTTTTTTTGGAGGGGGGTCTCCAAAATCACTGCAGATGGTGATTGCAGTCATGAAATTAAAAGACTCTTACTCCTTGGAAGAAAAGTTATGACCGACCTAGACAGCATATTAAAAAGCAGAGACATCTCTTTGCCAAGAAAGGTCCATCTAGTCAAGGCTATGGTTTTTCCAGTAGTCATGTATGGATGTGAGATTTGGACTACAAAGAAAGCTGAGCACCGAAGAATTGATGTTTTTGAACTGTGGTATTGGAGAAGACTCTTGACAGTCCCTTGGACTGCAAGGAGATCCAACCAGTCCATCCTAAAGGAGATCAGTCCTGAATATTCTTTGGAAGGACTGATGTTGAAACTGAAACTCCAGTACTTTGGCCACCTGATGCAATGAGCGACTCATTTGAAAAGCCCTAATGCTGGCAAAAATTGAAGGCAGAAGGAGAAGGGACAACAGACGATGAGGTGGTTTGATGGCATCATGGACTCAATGGACATGAGTTTGAGTAAACTCTGGGAATATGGACAGGTAGGCCTGGGTGCTGCAGTCCAGGCAGTCACAAAGAGTTGGAAATGACTGACTGAACTGAACTGAATGAATGAAATAAGCACACACAGATAACCTAGTAACAGATTCATAGTGAACTAATTTATTTGGAGAAAATTATGAAAATATGCAGGTCATCATTGTTATTAGTAGTTTATTCAATGGATTATAAAGCAATTGTCTTTTTCTATCTTAAACATTATGTTTGGTCCTGTCATATTTTTTTCATTCTATTCAGTTCCCTTATTTCTTTATGTTATGAATAAATTTCAGAAAAAAACAATACTAGAGGAGTTTAACATTTCTTTTCTTGAAACTGATGTATTAAAAGTCCAGGCAACCATAGAAATGTTCCTGAATTTTCAAAGAATAGACACATCAGTGAACAAAGACTATTTTGAATATAGAGGACAGATGCAATTCAAACCTGCTCTAGCAGGAGGGACAGTCTCAACTTGTGTAACCAATATAATCAATATCAAGCATCAAGCACAGCTGTACCAAGGGGACAAACATTATTTTAGATCAGGTTTCACCCTCTCTATTTCTGTCTTTCTTGGGTTGGTTTCATTTTTCTTCTGGGTTTTTTTTTTTTTTTTTTTTTTGCAGTGACTCTTTTAGGCTTCTCTGGTAGCTTAGAGGGTAAAGCATCTGCCTGCAATGTGAGAGACCTGGGTTCAATCCCTGGGTTGGGAAGATCCCCTGGAGAAGGAAATGGCAACGCACTCCAGTGCTCTTGCCTGGGAAATCCCATGGACGGAGGAGACTGGTGGGCTATAATCCATGGGGTCACAAAGAGTTGGTCATGACTGAGTGACTTCACTTTCTTTGCACTTTAGTGACTCTTTACTTATTTTCTTTGTGTTGGTATTTCATAGTTCATATTCATTTTGTAGACAAGAATATGGGGAGCACCATGACTGGGAACTAGCATCTCTTTCCTGAGACCAGGTGAAAATTCCTGGAAGTGAATGTGGATTTGGACAACAGGATCCTAGCTCTGGGTGTTAAGTGGAGTTTTCCATTAGAGTGAGGGAAGATGGCCTTCTTTTTTTCAGAGCGTGTAAGCTTTCTGACTCCGTGGATGTCATAAGGTACCTGCAGCTACTTTCCTTTTCCAACCTGAGTCAGCTTCTTGCTGCAGCGCACATCTCTCTCCCACTATTCACAGTCAGAAAGTCGTGGAGGATCCTTATTTCCCCATCTTCCACTCAGCACTCCACACCCACTCACAGTGCATATACAACCCGCTCCACCAAACAGCCCTATGACGGTGCCCTTAGCCTTGTATGCCTTTCCAGGAGGTAGATTCCAGGCATCTTGTGCTTGACGTCTCAGCGTCAGGGACACTTGTGATGGCTAACTCATTCTTAAAGCAGGAATATTTCAACGCCCACAGACCACGGAGCCTAAATTCCCTACAGAGCCCAGTCCTGCGCTCACGCTCCATCCACACCCTTGCCTGGTCCCCTCCTCTGTAAGCAGAAGACACAACACACACAGGCCCTCCATAAATGTGAGTCAGAGGGACAGCTGGATGGACGGGTGAGGAATGGTGACCAAGGTTCTAGGCGCTCCAGGACTCTGGGCAGCTCTTCCAAGCCTGATGGGCATTGAGCTCTGCGGGACCACTCAGGAGACACCACCCCAGGGAGCTTCCCTGGGCTTGGCATCGTCCTTCTGGGCCTGGGGAACCAGTTTCCAAAGCTTTTCCAAATCTGCATATCACCGCAGAGTGGGTCGGTGAAGAAAAGCTCATTCTCGGGTCCTGTGTTTCCTGGGTACTTGCAGAGAACCTTTCTTCCTACAGCAACCCACTGGCAGAGCGAGAATAACCTTGTTTGAGAAGCCTTCCCACATAAGTATCCATGGCCCCAGATGGTATCAGAGCAATGTTATCAATTGTCTCCAATTGATAACAGAGAAGGACAGAGAAGGACAGCACCCATCATTCATTCCCTATTCAGGGAAATGGCACCTAAGAACCTGATTTTCACTGACTACTGTAGTAACTATTCTGAATTCCCACAGACATATCATAGATAGCACTTTTCTTAAAAATAAACACCACAAAAGATGTGCACTATTTTGGGGAGTTATTTCTAATTTAAATGAACAAGCAAATAAATACTAACACAATGTACTCAGAGCAAGGATTTTTAAGTTTTGCTTTACAACAGAACTGTAATTAACATGACAGAACTATCAAAAGACATTTTGACTTGTAATTTTACCTTTCCTGACGGTCCAAGTTATCAATTTTGCAATTATCAACTGTATAGACAAAATAAATAAGTAAGTAAACTTCATTGCTACTTTTTTGATAGCTGAGAAAAAGATAAATAATGTGGAAAAATTAAATGCCGTCTTATGGCAAAAGAGGTCATTGTTTCCTGCTGTAACTACAACAGTAAGATTTATATATTTATGTGTGTGTACATATATGTGTGTTCTTTGATTTTGGATAGTACTTAAATCTCCTTTTAATATAATTTTTATATGCTGTACATATACTTTACTTGGAACTTGAAACTAAAAATATTAAACATTAACAAAGAAGAATGAATAAACTCCTATTTGGAAAATTTATTTTTATTTTATTTTTTGTCTAGAGTGTTTTGGTCATATTTACTGCTGTAGAGTTTTAACGTGAACATATTTCAAGGTGTTCCACGGAATCCCAATTTGATTTTCGGTTTTTAGTCTCATCAGAACCTAGACCAGGTCTGCATTGTGTAACACCGCCACCTGGTGGCTAAATACTTCATTACACAGTAATCCCAAATGAAATTCCTGTTAAAGATAAGATCTTTCAAAAAATCAGAGTCAGTTCCAATGAGGTGGATGAACCTACAGCCTATTTTACGGAGTGAAGTAAGTCAGAAAGGGAAAGACAAATACCATATATTAACGCGTATGTATGGAATCTAGAAAAATGGTACCCATGATATTACGTGCAGGGCGGCAAAGAAGATACAGGCGTAAAGAATAGACTTTTGGACTCAGTGGGAGAAGGAGAGGGTGGGATGATTTGAAAGAACAGCATTGAAACAAATGCCTTAGGATATGTAAAATAGACGGCCAGTCCGAGTTTGCCGTATGAGGCAGAGCACCCAAAATTGGTGCCCTGTGATAACCTTGAGGGATGCGGTGGGGAGGGGGGTTGAGAAGTGGGTCCAGGATGGAGGGGACACATGCATACCTGTGGCTGATTCATACTGATGAATGGCAAAAACCATCACAATATTGTGTAACTATCCTCCAATTAAAATAAATTAACACAATATTTTAAAAAATCATTAACAACCATTGAAACAATCAGGTATATACAACCCATAACCAAAGACACAAGGACTGAGATATTTATATGTTCATCACACATCAAATACATTTTAATATTTTACGAAGTGTGAATCTTTACATTCCCAAACAATCTAAAGCATTCCATTTCCTGAAGGTAAATTCTGACAGGTTTTTAAAGAACATTAAGTCACATAGAAAAAAAAAAAAATCAAATACCTCTTAACCTTCCTGCCAACTCTGCTGTCTGAAGATTCACAGGACGTTGTGTGTGTGGTGTGTTTTAACTATTGTTTGTTTATAAAGCTATGCATGTTCATTTCAGAAAACTTAAAAATTGCAGAATTTTATTCTTCTGGTTCCAAATCCACCAGGAGCATTTCCTGTATTGACAGAGATAGGAAGTGATGATTTCAGGACGCCCTGGACACTGGCGTTCCTCACGGTGGGTCTCAAGGCCCTGGCTGGGCAGAGGAGACTGGAGATGCTTCCTGCCTCAGTCCTACAGCACCCTCCACACTACCCTCCACCTTCAGTCCTGCATCTGAGCCTGGCCTGTTCTCTTAAAAAATGAGGAGTGACAGTGACTTCCAAAGCATAAAGGAGAGGCTGCTCCAAGCTTAGGCTGTTGGCCCCTGAATAGGACACTGTGTCTATGCAGGACTCAGTGAGGAAAGGCACAGACCACTAGACCAGAGCTGGCAAGAAGCTGAAGTGGGATTCATTCACTCATTCAACAAATATTTGGTGAGTTCCTAGCAAACTGTGTCTAAGATACAGATGGATAAGATGGTTTGGGGTCTAGAGTTGTAATTGCTAAGGTGGTTCGATGATCATTAACCACAAATATCAGAGACAAAGTGAACACTAACATATAACAAACAAAAAGGAGAAGAAATACAAACTTCTGATTTATCTTGCAAACTGATATTACTCAGTGATTTGCTTGCCATGAAGCATAACAGTTAACCACACACACCTATAATTTCACCCATTCCAAATTTAATTTTGCTAAAAGCACTGCATAATGAGTATTTCATTCATGCCTGCTCAGGCTTTCTTTTGCGTTTCCCTCGTAGCTCAGTTGGTAAAGAATCCGCCTGCAGTACAGGAGACCCTTGCTCAATTCCTGGGTCAGGAAGATCCGCCGGAGAAGGGATGGGTTACCCACTCCAGTATTCTTGGGTTTCCCTTGTGGCTCAGCTGGTAAAGAATTTGTTTGCAATCCTGGACACTTGGGTTCGATCCCTGGATTGGGAAGATCCCCTGGAGAAGGGAAAGGCTACCCACTCCAGTATTCTGGCCTGGAGAATTCCACTGGAATTATGGGGTGGCAAAGAGTCAGGCACTTTTCAATTTCACTGCTCAGGCTTTACTGGGTCATATTCATGGGGTAGTGTTGTCTTCTCCAAATTAAAAGAGAGCTAAAGCTGCCACCAGTGCTATTCCTTAGAGTCCAGGAAATAAAACATTTGAGTAGCAGTCAAGAACATAATATCTAACTGTAGATTTTTTTTAATTTTATTTTTTTAATGGAAGGATAATTACTTTACAGAATTTTATTGTTTCCTGTCAAACATCAACATGAATCAGCCATAGTTATACATATGTCTAACTGTAGCTCTTAGGAGTGAAAATATTGTTTATGTCAAAGATGATGTTACTAGACCTACAATGGTCATAGGCCCATGTATCTTAGCAAACAGGCTGTCAGCACTCTTCGTACAGCCTAGAATCTCAAAAAGCCATGTTGACAATTATTGCCTAGGCACCCTAAGATCTCCCTGAGACTAGCTCTTGGAGATGATGTCGCGAAGTCCCCAGCAAGTTCTCACTGATGATAAGAGATTTTGGGGATTTCTGGGTCCAGCCACAGTGGAACTATGCAAACACATTCCCACCCTGACTAGCACCTGGATAACCACCTTTTAAACATGCAACCGAGCTAGAAAGTGAGCGAAGAGAGCCACCCAGGCCAGGTGGCAAAGAGAAGTTAAAACATGACCAGATACTCTGCTGACCACGCAAAGCTTCACTAAGCACAAAATTCCTTCCCATTGGGAGGCAGAAAAGCAAACAAGTGAGTAAAGCACACAGATGCTGATGGTGCGTTCTACAAAGAAAAGAAGACAGGAAGGGGTGGATATGCAGTGAGGCTTAGAAGTCTAAGTAGACTGCTTGGCAAAAGTGGCTGAAAACTGACATTTGAGCCACAACATATACGGAATAAGGAAAGTGTGCAGCAGCGGGGATCTGTAGAGTGTGCTGGGAAGGTCACAGCAGGGATAAATGCTGGGGCGGGGTGGGAGGGGGGGGGGGGGGTGGCAGGAGGGGGCTCCCAGAAGCAGGAAGTGGCTGCTGACAGCTGGCTAGGGAAAGAAGACTCTGGAGAGCTCTCAGCAGAGCACATGACTTAGGTTTATCAGGCTCCTTGTGGCTGCCAATATTGGCAACCCCAATATAATATTGAATCTAATAATATTCAAATTGAATCCCCTGAGAAGGGATTCAGTTGCCTCTGATCACCCCATTGATAGGGAGGGACGCCTGCCCTGAATGAATGACAATACTGGACAGCTGGAGTGGTCAAGCACAGTCCTATGGGGCCGTCCCAGATACAAAAGCATTTCTGTGCTCTTGTTTCTTATTCGAGGGAAAAAAGTTTTCCTAGACCTTCTCTGAGTTCCAAAGGGCAGATGGAGGGAATGCAGGAATAAAAAAGAAGTCGATGTACTGGTGTGAGAGTTGGATAATAAAGAAGGCTGATAAAAGAATTGATGCTTTCAAATTATAGTGCTGGAGAAGACTCTTGAGAAATTGATGCTAAAGGTGAAGCTCCAATACTTTGGCCACCTGATGCAAAGAGCTGACTCATCAGAAAAGACCCTGATGCTGGAAAAGACTGAAGGCTGGACCCCGGCAGTATGTTCATATATCTATTCACTGAAAATATCTTTCAAATTCATGATTCATGTTCATGATTAATATTCTCCTTTTATGCAGTCTATATGCTATGGCTCAGATTTTAAAATACCAAATTGAAGTAAAGTATATGAACTATACTGCCGGGGTCCAGCCCAGCAGGATCCAGGGGTACCCTCAGGATGAATGGCATCGGTGAGAAAAAGAGAGAGAGAGAGAGAGAGAGAGAGAGAGACCAGACAGGGGTGTTTGCAGCAGGGTCTGGCAATGCTTTATTTTTTACCGTAGCTTTTATACCCTAAGTTAGTACATTTCTAAGGGGAAGATAGTTTAAAATTACATCAGCTTGTCCTTCACGAAACCAGGGTGTTTGCTGCATACTTCTTTGTTTATGAGAGTCTTGTACATTATCTTATGGCCTTGGGGCCTATTGACATTTTATGCAAGTCAGGTGAATGTAAACCTATTTTCCATTTCTGTGATGATCTTAACAGAAAAGTTAGTCTCACAGGGCAACAGTACAGCATGTCACAACATAGTAGAAGTATAACCTTGTTAACATCAAAGTCAATTCTTCTGCAGAAGTTGTCAGTTGAATTTATCTAAGAGGTTTACCCCACACAGACTCTGCAGCTTCAGTGAGGCAGCTTCTGCCTAGCACTCCTGGCTGACGATTAACAACCATCTCATTGTTACCACACTAGGGCTAAGTCCTTATTTCTCTAGATCTTTAACTATATTAACAATGGTTTCCATAACACAACCTTAGCACATTAAGAGCAAAAACACAGCAAGCAAATGTTAACCCAATAGCTACTTTTAGAATAATTTTTATTGTGTTTTCTAATAGGGCTTCCTCACCCCACGAAGGGCTCTGTTTATTAGGGCCTTTATATGATCAGGTCATGATTTTATGATTAGGGTATTAAGAGCAGTTATGCATATTAGTACCAAGGGCATAAATGTATTTGCCAAACAAAGTAAAATACCAGCGAAAGAGTTTAAATTAAAACACTCCTTTCACCCTGGATAATCTCACAAAATACCACCACCTGGGAAACTTATTGATTAAAGTTCTAAATTGAATCTTATTTGGAAAGAGATAGGGGAAGGCCGGAGAAGGCAATGGCACCCCGCTCCAGTACTCTTGCCTGGAAAATCCCATGGACGGAGGAGCCTGGTAGGCTGCAGTCCATGGGGTCGCAAAGAGTTGGACATGACTGAGCGACTTCACTTTCAGTTTTCACTTTCATGCATTGAAGAAGGAAATGGCAACCCACTCCAGTGTTCTTGCCTGGAGAATCCCAGGGATGGGGTCGCACAGAGTCGGACACGACTGAAGTGACTTAGCAGCAGCAGCAGGGGAAGGCCTTCTGCCTGTGTCACAGAAATTAGGGAGTAGTCTATTGAAGCAAGCATCAGAAAGACAGATATCATCTTTAAGGTGAGCGCCAGGGGCAGCTTTTCGGAATCCCTGAAAACCTGATCCGCCTTGCCTGTCAGGTTTTCTCCCTCACAGCCTTGTCATGGGTAGGATCTCATGTGCTGGCTCCCGGCACTATACCTATATTTTGTTTGTAGAAACTGAAAGTATAGATTTAAATTATTAAAAATATTTTTTCAGCACTGTGAGAGTTTAAGTTTTACTATGTTTTTGTCTGACAAGTATAATTTTTTGGCCTTACTTAAGAAATAATTTAATTCTTGTAATTTTAGTGATATGGGTAACTTTATTTTTATCTTTTTGATTCAGATCACAGATTCTACTCTCATCAGTTTCACACACCAATAATAAGAAGAAAGGAATATCATTGTAGAATCCTCTTTCCAACTAAGGTACTTGATTTAGTTATAAACTCAGCAGACCCTTGAAAAATGACAATAGTTGGTTTTGGTCTCTCACCCACCCCTTCCTTCCTCCCTCCCTCACCTCCCTTCTCTCCTTCTTTCCCTACTTCCTCAGTCCCTCCCTCTTTCCCTTCCTTCCTTCTCTCCTTCCTCCCTTCCTTCCTTTTTTCCTAGAGACTTCCGGTTTACATTGCAGTATCAAGAATGTGTAAATTTTGCATTTTAATGAAACTTGCTAAGCCAACTAAAAAGAGAAAGAGTAGACAGATAAGCCAGCAACTTTTGGAAGATGTGAGAGCACGAGTTAGGAGACCTGAAAAACTTGAATGTCAGGTGTTTAGAAAGGACTTACTAAAAAGTCACAACATAATTAATATTTTGGAAACCCAGAAGGATTCGGGGATTAAGGCTACTAGATTATGAATCTGACTGACCTCAAAGAGGCAGTCCTTTTGCTTCTGGATCATCCAGACCTTGATATTCTCTATTGTATCCATGGTGTCAGTATAGCAGAAAATGTACTTGTATGTATTTGGAAACACTGCCAAAACTACTTCCTGTGGGAGTTCATTATAAAATAAAAGTATGAAAATGAAAATAGCATTACAGTCAATCAAGGGGGGCTCTTCAGGGTTAATATGATAGACTGGCTACTTTTATTTTTTTTCTTTCCTGCCAATTTGGGGAAACAAATTTACCCCTTGGAGTATTAAGTCATCATCACATAATTGCCACCCTCCATGGTTTTTTTTTCCCCTAGAATTCCTGGTTCATTATAATCAGTGTGAGAATTGTTTGAAACATCAACCAATGTAAATCCAGGGCTGATTCATGTCAATGTATGGCAAAAACCACTACAATATTGTAAAGTAATTAGCCTCCAACTAATAAAAATAAAGGAAAAAAAATAAATAAAAACCAAACTTTTAAGAGTTTCTGAATATCATGGAGACAGCCTTTAATCTGTAGATTAGAAATCATGTTTTCATGTAAAAAATGTCAAAAACAAAAGACTTGTTATCTTCTCCATTATCTTACTTTTGGGCATCCCTTTCGGTTTGGTGTATATAAATGGTAAAACATTTATAATATTTGCTGTAGGTGAATCTTGTTAAAAATAAAATATGGGTGACCATAAAGTCTGGCAATACTGACAATTTTTTTTAATTGATAGAATCCCCTTGAAGGTTTCATCCAGGGTAAAGGTGCAAGTTTATGCCATGGAAGTCGGCCACACAAATCATCTGAAGCAACATATGACAGATGTACATGCAATTATTGGTGAGAATGTTTCTTTACTGCACAACTGTTCATTGCAGTTTTGCACAGTTTATTGAACTGCAAATTACCAAGGGAGGAAAATCACATCCACACGTCATTGCAGTAAACTAATATGAACATTTGTCTGTTTTCAGTTTTAAGTTTATTCAACTGAAGTTTATTCAACTTCAGTTTTAAGTTTATTCAAATTCAAAGGACTGAATAATAATCAGTCTAATAATGTTAAGACAGTCAACTTGAAAAGGAAATAATATACTTTGTAAGCATTTCCTGTATGGAATTTTTTCTAATTGGTCCCATTTTATTATGATCATGAAACTTAACTGCATAATTTTCACTACAAAAAAAATACCAGTAGAATACTAAAGGACATCAACAACCACATTCCGTCATGCTGTGATTCAATGAGATAGTAAGGAAGTAAAATAGAAAATTAGTTATAAATTTGTAAATCATAGAAAATACAAGAAGGGAATTTTTGTTGAAATAAATAAGCCAAAAGAGCTCCCATGTCAGCTCTGCTTCTCTTAGAGGAAGGACTGTGATATTGTGATATTGTCATCCTGATGGATAATCTGCCTTAACCAATGACTAACGCTCTTCAGCTATCGTTAAAGTAGATTTTAACAAGGCAAAGAAATCTAGTTGCTTACGAGCAACAAGAAATATGTATGTATTATGACTAACGTGCTCTCTTTGGAAAGGGCTGAATATACAAAGTAAGAATTTTGATGATTTATGTACACTTTGTTTACTATAATGCATATTTTGATTATTTATGTACATTTTCTTCAATTCAGAAGTGAAGAAGTCCCTTCTGGCAATGTTATCAGGTCATGTGTATATGTTAAGCATATGATTCCCAGATGGCGCACTGGTAAAGAATCCACTTGCCAATGCAGGAGATGCAGATTCAATCCCTGGGGGTTGGGGGGGAAGATCCCCTGGAGAAGGAAATGGCAACCCACTCCAGTATTCTTGCCTGGAAAATTCCATGGACAGAGGAGCCTGACAGCCTACAGAACATGCGGTTGCAAAGAGTCAGACATGACTGAGCACATACACACATATATCAAGCATAGATTAAATGATACCTTTTGTAAGATTCCACACAATTTAAAGGAAAACGTCCTTCTTTAGCCCTGTAGTGAACGTAAAATGGAGCCTGCTTCACTTTTGGAAACTGTACATTTTAAAAGAATTATTTTTAAAAACGAAACTTTCTAAATAGCTCATCAGTTTAATCTATATTACCTGGACATTAGAACCTTGCCATATCTTGGAAATATGCCTAATTCCATTTGAGGGCATTACCACATTTTAAGGGAAAAAAAAAGTATATTCTTGCCAGAGGGAAAAAAAAGAATATAGCCAGATACATGATTCATTTGAAAAATCTTCACATAATCTTTAGCCTGTTTCATTTAAAAATAAAACAAAACCCAAGCCTGACACAAGCTGTTATATACAAAATAATGTGTTAGTCCCACGGCCCCCTTGGAGGTGAGTGAGACTCCACATGCTTTGTTGGTTTATGTTATTCCTAGAGCCCATTCGCTGCAAGTCTTTACCTTGTTTCCAAGTAAGGAAATCTGCCAAATTCAGTTCAGATATCCCAAGAAATAATATATATATACACATATATATTGACCCCGTCTCCCTGGATGTGACTAAGATACTTTCTCTCACTGGAGTTTGACAGCATTTTATTCACATTTAAAATCTGTGATTCACTAAGCAGCGGGGCAGGTTTCTGTGGTGGCTCAGCGACTGCCAATGCAGGAGACTTGGTTTCGATCCCTGGATCAGGAAGATCCCCCGGAGAGGGAAATGGCAACCCACTCCAGTATTCTTGCCTGGGAAATCCCATGGACAGAGGAACCTGGCAGGTTATAGTACATGGGGTTGCAAAGAGTTGGGCATGACTAGTGACTAGACAACAACAACAACAATAAGTCTTGGGGTAGAGCTCTAGCTAATGAAGATCTGTGGCAAGACTTGCAAGTCTGTTGTAATTCTATTCAGAGGCAATGGTTAAAAGGTCAAAAATGATGAGCATTTCTCCAGGCAGAGAAGCCCATTTGGGGAAATGCTAACAATGCCCGAATGTCTTAGAGTTCGGGGAGGGGGTGTCAGGGAACAGTTGATGGTTCTTCTTCTGTGCTGTCAGTTTAAGTGACATCAGACCTATGAAGGACCTGTCAGGGGTGGATACTCAGGGCCTGAAGAACACTTGTGAGGTGTGTGTGGGAGGTCTCAGAGAGGTCTCTGTGGGATGATCGGAGAAGTCTCTGGGTGAGATTTCTCAGGGCGGGTGTGTGGGAGGTCCCCGTGTGGGGTCAGTGTGGGGACTCTTAGTGGGGGACCTCCACGGGTCGCCTTTCTTCCCCTACGACAGCAGAAGGGTGAAGGGACGTGCCCCTGCTTGGTTTTGCTCCTCTGTGATCCTTCAGTGTGACTCCTCTGGACAAGTGCCTTGGGGGTCCAGCTCTCCCAGCTCCCCGCCCTCATGTCTTGATGCCCATGAGAGGACCCAGCAGCAGCCAGACTAGGGTCCATGCTGGGGAACTCCGGACTGTCTCCTGAGCTCCAGAGTTGGGGGAAGCATTCTGTGGCCTGGGTCCCAGCCCCTCTCTCAGGCACTGGCTAAGTCCCCACTGCTGTGCTCTCCCTAAAGGATGGGATCCAGAGGCAGCACCTGGCTTTTGGGAGAAACCACAGCACAAGCAGGCCTGTTGCCAATGATCCCCACACCAATGATCCCCACACCTTAGGTCCAGGTCCCACATGGTGGGGTCCTGACAGGCATAAGGGCAGGGCCATTCCTGCTGTCTCAAGGATCAGGTGCCTCTCCTGGAGCAGGTCTCTCCATCACAGGAATGACCGTGACACAGTCATGAATTGCTCTAGGGAACTGCTCCTGTATCCCCACTTTCCAGTGTGGACAGGCCCAAGGAAGTAAGCTGATGGCATCCTTCTACCTACAGGTCACTTTCCACCCAATGAGTGACATATCCTGTCTGCTGGCCTCTTCTTCCCCTTCTGAGCTCTGGGGTGAGCAAGGCTGATAGCAGGTGAGACTTCCTATGACCTTTGAATGGTCCCTGGGCCTGTTGAGTCCCATCTCTCCCTGGAAGCCTCCTTGGGCCACACGTGTAGGCAGAGGTCACAGACCACAAGTCTGTCCCAAGCTTCTGGTCCTGTGAAAGCTGATTATTTATACTTGTGGAAAAGTGAAGCTTCCCTTCTCAGAGGCTCTACTGCCTCTGGGAGCCTGGCCCTCTGTGGAGGAGCTCCAGATGTTCTCTTTCTGTCTGGGCTCTGGGAGCTAGAGTAGGGGGAGACTCAGGTGGGGCCACCAGGAGCCACCAGGCTCCTAACTTCTTTCCTCTGGGCCTGTAGGCAGTGGTGGAATGCCAGGGCTCTTTGATCACTGCATGTGGGGAAATTAACAAGATGGCACCAATCAGGTTCTCTCATCCCATGCTCTCATGCCCTCTTACCCCATGTTCTATAAACAATGACTTTGCATGGTTATATAATGGCTGAGATCACTTACAGCACTGCGTATGCACATCATGAGGTACTTGCTTAGTCATGGGCTGCTTTGTACAGTACACTTGTATGAGCTTTACCATGAAAGCGCTGGCTGCTACTCTACAGGGGCTAGACTGGAGTGACACCATGGTTATGTTATATGAGGGTTGTGTGCGGTGCACCAGTTTGAGCTTCACCACGAGCCCTGGCTGCTGCTGCATTGGAGCTCCACTGGAGTGGTATCATGGTTATGTTATATGAAGTTATGTTGTGGCAATGTTATGGTTATGTTATGGCTGCCACTACAGGGGCCAGGAGAGAGGCTGTGATGTGGCTGCCGTGCCAGCCAGGAGAGAATAAATGTGTCTGCAGTTCCTATGGCTCCTCGAGTCTTCTTCCAACCTCTTAGCTTAAGCTTTGCCTACCCTGGGTTCAGTGAACAGTGTGAACAGCAAAACAATTGGCACTGCGAGCAGGATCAGTGATACACTGCACTTCTATGGGCATCTCTGCCGCCAGCCTCCTTCCTCTCTATCCCACCCTAGGGGCACAGTGTCCCACCCCCAGACGGTGAGGTGACTGCACACACAGTCACACTCCTTCCCTCCCCCCATGTGAGGTGGGTCCTGTGAGCAGGGCTGTCCTCTCCTCCAGGGCAGCGGTGGATGAAGCCTCAGGAGCGTGCATGCTCCCCACCACACATCCTCAGAGCTGGGAACGTATGATCTTTGTCCTCACCACTGCTCCAGAGTAAAAGAAGGGCAGAGGGAGGGTGACACTCTTGGCCAATCTCAATCCCAGCTCCTTCCAGGAAAGAAGGGGATTTCAGAGCAGTGTCATCTATCCCCCCCATGACATGAGGAAGAGGTTTCTCATACCCTGGACTCAGGGCCAGCACTGGCCCCAAACTCCTCTCTTATTCTGACATGTGAACTTATTTCTGACACTTTCTGGAGACTGAGGGGAATTTCGGCCTCTGCCAAGCCCTCCCCTACAGCTGCACAAGTTCAAGGTAGAGAACGAGAGGGAGAGAGGGCTGAGCTGAATCCTGAGAAGGGGGAGGTCTTTAAGTCTAGTTCACCTTGACACGTCCTGAATGCCGTTGCTCATTTCCATAATGCTGGTATTATGGAAACTGAAGGTGCAGTGAGGGAATTGGGGTGAGGGTGAGCATCCACATTGGGGTCACCCTCCCTCCATGGCCCTGTCCCATCTGGAAGATAAAGCTGGCACCTGGGAAGAGTGGACCCTGATCCCTTCCCTTCCCCCAGTGGCACAGACAGGTTACCCCTTCTCATGAGAAACAAGAATTATTTCAGGAAGCAATAAAATTTGTGGTAGGAAGAAGCCATTAGCACACAGATGATGTGCTAACATGAGAGAAAAAAAATTTTATCTGAATGGTATGCATTTTTTTTCCTTGGAGAAGAGATTTCCTACCAGGAAAGCTGTGACAAGTGTGTTCTGATTGACCAGAAGAGGTTTATTTTTGAAAAAGACAGTGCCTTGGACAGTGGAGGCTATGGCTGGAGACACTTGTCATTCTTGATCTATGCTGGCAAGCTCTGCCTAGAGGGGGACCTGGCTCCCTGGGTAGGGCAGCCCATTTGGTGCCCCTGGCACTGATCCACTCACTGTTTTTAGAACAGCTGTGGCCCACTGGGGCAGCTTGGTGACGGCAGGATGTACCTCCCACCATTCTCCTTTGCTCTTGGTAGGAGGAAAACCTATGATAGCAGTAACATGGACCTAATGGGGCCCGGAGTTCTCCTTGGCACCAATTTAACTCCGAGGCATGAGGCCTATAGTGAAATACCATCTTTTCCTTTATGATCTTTCCAACAGCCGTCATGAGAACCTGAGCCTCAGCAGTTCTGCTGTCTGTAATCAGTCTACTTTTGACTGGTTCCTGGGTCTGGTAGCTGCTGTAGTGGCTACTGTAGCCGGTAGTGGCTGCTGCAGGCTGGCCTTGTTGCAGGTGCTCTTCTGGTCTTTTGCTTTTATTGGGGAAAATCCACTGTAGAAGCTGCTTCATCCATTTTCTGAAGTGGCTTTCTATAGGAAGCTGTCCCTTCTTCAAGGCAAACTGGTGGGCCTTGCTTCTTAGTGACTCTGCTGATTCCTTTTCCTGGCCAGAGTGGTTCATCCTGCGGGCCTGGTAGGCCCTCCGTTTTGCCAATCTTTTACGCTGCCCTAGTTTGGACCTCCTGTAATTCCCTCTCCCATCAGTGGGGACAAACTTCTTGCTCTGGCACATACGTTGGGGCTGCCACCTTAGGGCCTCCTGCTGCCCCTGGCTGCTCCCTCCGGTTGATGAAACATCATAGAGCGCCTGGGAATTGGTCGTGCCTCCACTGGACAAGGTCTGGGAACAAGACAGGGATTCCTGAGAAGGCAAGTTGTTTGCAGCAATGAACATATCTGAGCGACCGTTTTTGAGAAGCGTGCTAGTGGCCCCAGTTTCACAGTCTTGAAGGAGCCCATCAGTGGCCTGGCCTTGAGCCTGTTTCTGCTTATCTGTGAAACCTTGGCGCTCAAGCTTATGAAGCTGTGCCCCAAGGCGTAGATCTTCTAAACTTGAGGCAACAGACTTTGTATTCAATGAGAAGCATTTATTGGATTTTGGAGACTGTGATCCCCTCAAATCCATACTATCACTTTGCGATTTGATCAGCAAACAAGATTCAAAAGTACTCTTCCAACCAGAGTCCTCCTCCGTGGCCTCTTGTCCCACGGAAGATTGGGGCCTTTCATCGAGTTCCACTACTGAGACACTAGAGTAGGCGTCTGGGAAAGCCCATCTCCCAGCTTTCTGCTGTGGCTCATTGCTGGCCATTGCCGGACTTGGACTGCTCCAAGGCTCCAGGCTGCCTTTGTCAGCCCCCATGGTATTCTCATTGTGCCAGATTCTGCCCACAAAGTTGTACATAGGGGTCTGAGGAGGTGGCTTGTCTCCATGACTAGTCAGAGGGATCTCTGAGGGCTTAAGGATGCCACCAGGTAGGGGTCCTCCCATGACTCCCTGGGTTTCCTCGCTGGCCCATGAGAGAGTGGGGAAGGCAGTCTCCACGGGGGAAGCTGCCTCAGCTGTTATCATTCTCTCTCCAGCTTGGGGCTGAGGAGGTTTTCCAAAGACCTCTGTAGACTGGGCTTTTGAGTGGTCCCCAGATTCACAAGTAGCTTTCAAGGTGGATCTTGGAAGGGGTATGCAGTGGGGCTTTCTCAACTTCAAGCAAAATATGAACTTGAGGACCTTGAGGACTAAGCCCCACATATGCTTCACCCGAAATTTTAGTATGTATGTTTCCAAATCCTGTTGGACATCAGGATTGAGGACACGAGACTCATGGAAGGTGTTCGTGGAGGCTTCCCCTCCCTGAGAGGAATCTAGATTTTCTGTTTCTTGATAAGCATTTGACTCTCCAGAAAGGTCTACAACATGGTTGGCAGTAAGTCTCAAACAATGGACACCCACAGGGATTGGACTCTCTTGAATCTGCTTAATGTTCATGCCCATAAAGACTCCCAGATCTTCTGGATGTTTCCTGTCTGGGATCAAATCTCTTTGTGGCTCAGCCTTCACTCCTGGAACCTTCACTGTGGTGTTGGCTGAGGTCATATACAGATCTTTTAGGATCTTCCCCACACTTTGTTCTATATCCTGGCAAAGGTCCCTCTCTGGTGGGATCCTTGCCGAGGATCTGGACCCCATCTTTTGTGCGTCCTGGCTGCTTTTGCCTAGAACTGCAGAGGGTATTGAGGGCCCCTTCTTAGCCTGTACCTGACTAAGCTTTGAGAATTTTCCCTGAGGCTGCATCACTTTCTGAGAAGCTTGGATTCTGCAGGGCAGGTCACTCTGTTGCTGTATGAACCTTTCGGAAAGGTGGTGCTCCAGGTTCCCCCGAACCTCAGGGCTGATCAAATCCCCAAAAGGGGTGGTGACAGAGATGTGGGCCTGGGAAGGCCTGCTCTCCTGGGAACGGTTGGGGATGACTTGGCTAAAAACATGCTGATATCTTTTAACCAAAGAGGGTATAATTTTCCCACTTTCTAATTGCTTTATCAAAAAGTGATGTTCCAGGTTTTGAATTGCATTTGGGACAGAAGTTTGTCCCTTACTTTGGACTGTTGCATAAGATACTTCACCATACCTAGTCTGTGGTTTAGAAGAAGATGGTTGGCTTGGAAGAGATGGTGAGATATGAGCAGTGGTCTCTAACTGAAACCTAGGTGATGGTTGACATTGGGGCATGATTGGAGTCAAAGGTAGGCGTTGGGTCTGAGTCTCCATGTGAGCCCGAGGTGATGGTTGACATTGGGGTACGGTTGTAGACAAGGGTTGGGGTTGGACCCGGGTCTGAATGTGAGCCCGACTTTGTGCTTGACAATGGGGCATAGCTGGAGTCAAGGGTAGGCGTCGGGTCTGAGTCTCCATATGAGCCCGAGGTGATGGTTGACATTGGGGTACGGTTGTAGACAAGGGTTGGGGTTGGGCCCGGGTCTGAATGTGAGCCCGAGTTTGTGCTTGACAATGGGGCATAGTTGGAGTCAAGGGTAGGGGTTGGGTCTGAGTCTCCAAGTAAACCCGAGGTTGTGGCTGATATTGGGGCAGGACTGAAGTCAAGTGTAAGGGTTGAGCCTGGGTCTCCATGTGACCCTGAGGTGGTGGTTGAAACTGGGCCATGGTTGGAATCAAGGGTTTGGGTCGTGCCTGGGCCACAGTGGAGGTCAAGGGCTGGGTCAATGACAGTCGTGATGTTACTTTAGCCGGAATTTGGAGTGGTTTGATCTTAGAGCATTCATTGACTAAAATGGGGTGTAACTCTAGAGAGGACCCAGGTACTGTGACAGTAGCAACCAGAGACTCGCTGTGCAGAAAAGGGAGACCCCAGAAGAGGTGGCTGCATGTCTTCTCTAGACGGTCCCCCAAAGTGCCAGGGTATGGGGCCTTCTCGGGACAAAGCAGTTGCTCTGGTTTGCCTTTTATGATCCAAAAGCCTGCCTCCACCTTCTTTCCTTTCTTCTTCCAAAACTTTAATTCTACTCTCTTCGTGATTAGTATCTCCAGCAGCTTCTGGGCATCCGGGTTCACAAAAGAGAGGCTACCAGCCTCCACCTGCCTGTCTGTGGGGTCTCCCCAGAACGAGGCCTCTGCCAGATGACTGGAAAGGTGTTCTTGCTGGGACTCAAAGTGCGTCACAGTGGAGGAGCTCCAGGTGTTTTCAGCCCCCTGCCACCAAGACAGGGCTGAAAGGGGGCAGCTTGAATGGACTAGGTCTGAGATGGCTGGTCTCCAAGGGGAGGGTGGAGATGACCGGTGTGAGATGGTGCCCAACGGGAGTGCCATGGATTCACCCTGACTGAGACTCAGCATGGCCACTGGTGGCTGTGGGACAGAGGAGGCTGTCGGAGGTGCAGGGCAGGCCACTGCATCAGGGGAGCAAGGCGGGGCAGGAGAAACAGCCAGTGGCTGGGGTGAAAGTCTGTCCAGGGGAAGGAAAGGCTCTGGTATTTGAGAAACTCTCGAGGAGGAATCCGAGTGAACAGAAAATGAGGCGGGAATTGAGTCTGAAGAACGGGTGGAGGCCTGAGGTAAAGGCTGCTCAGTCAGAGGAGCCGGGGACACGGTGGGAGCAGTCTCTTCCCTGCATGGCTGGTGGGCTCCAGCAGGTGCTGCTTTGCACACCTTCCCAAGGGGATCTTGAGAGGTGAGCTGATGAAACTTGCCCTTTTCAGGGAACCTCCCCACATGGCTGCAGGAGACAGGAGGCACAAGCTGCAGCCAGGAGCCCCTGGGGTCAGGAGGGCTGGGCAGGCCAGGCAAGGGTGTTACTTGCAGCCCACAGCCTTCCCTGGCCCCCTGCTGACTTCATAATGCTCCTGCTGTCCCTCACACCAGGGTTTTTGCCATACCCCCACCCTAGGACTCCCCCTCCCAGCTCAGCCCCAGGCTGCCTATGGCCCTGGGATCACACTATAGGATCTGAGAGGAATAAGAACCCAGGAGAGAAGGGGAAGAGTCTTTACGGTTGCAGAAGTGAAGTCAGGCCCCGGATCTCTTCCAATTCTTTCAGGCAATCTCTGCAAGCTGAAAATCAGAAAAGTGGGTCATGGTGGTGAAGGCAGCGGCCTAGGGCTCTTAAAGGAGGCTGAGTGCACTGTCCTTTAAAAGGACACCAATGGGAGATTGGAGTCCAGGCAGCAGGGTCCAAGGCTGTCTAATGGTCCCTTACAGTGACGGTGAACCTCAGGAAAGGGTTTATCGTTTACAAAGTGCTCCCATATCCATTGCCTCCTGCTGCCCTCACAACCCCTCCATGGGGGTCACCCATGGCAGGGGTCACCTCACAGATGAATCTGAGCAAAGTTAACATGTCCACACTTGGACCTGGAGGTCCCACCTCCCAATCCAGGTGCTATTGGTCCAACGCAGCCCACACACCCCTGCTGGGCCACACCCATTTCCAGGACCCTCACAGCTTCGTTCTACACATGGAATCTGGGAAGTATGTGTGTTCTGCTCTGCTCCTCAGGAGCCTCCATGGGCGTTCTGTTTCCTGAGGTGCGGGCCCGGCCACTGGACTCCTCAGAACCCATTGAGCTGGGCCCTCAGGGCCAGAGAGGGTCGGGGCTAACACCCGGGCACACAGGGCTGAATGGCATAACCTACCTTTCAGAGCTCCGTTTTTCTTCCGACTCCTCCTTCTTCTCCTTGGCTCCATTTGAGGCTGAGAGACAGAAAAAGCAAGGACCTGGGACCCCATTCTCATTCTCCCCTTTCTAGATAAGCATCGGACACTCAGTGTCCATACATAATATGACTTTATACATTTAACTAGCAGAGTATGTGTTTTTTTCTGTTTTTTCTTCCCTTTTACTCATTTTTAAAGGGAATAAAAATAATTTTTTTGAAGAACATAAGGACGGATTTTCAATGTGAGATTCATCATAGTTCCTTTGTCACTGTTCCTCTACTCAAGAAATACACATTCTCAGACCCATTGGTGAATTTGAGCTCCATCAGGTAGGTCTCTGCTTCCCAAGTCCAGGGCCCTACTCCAGCCCCCTCGCTGAGGCTCTCAGGGCCTCGGCACTGCCCTCAGCTCAGCCCTCGTCTGAGATAGCTGTTCACGGCTGATGAACTGGTGCTCAGGAGTCTGAGGATTTCCACTTTCCTGAATCAATTAGAGAGACCCCTGAGACCTTTTGGCTAGAAATCCTAGTGTTCACTGTATCCCCTTCCCAGCCTGGTTTGTCCCTAGAGGGATGATGTTGTATACTTCCTTGAGAATAGATGTCATATTCTTTCCCATCTCTGGGGTCTCTCTAATTGATTCAGAAAAGTGGAAATAATAACAAAAGAGAGAACCATGTGCTTGTGAAGCTGTGCCAAGGGTTCCTTACCTTTATGTCTCCATGTTTCCTGGGAGGTGGAAAGGATGGATTATTCTCGAGATAGGGAAGGAACAGGAAAAAGAGCCCCAGTCCAAACAGAAAGGCAAGGATGGTATCAGTCACCCAGTAAGTGGAACTGGAGTTCAGCCAAATATCAAAAGTGCTTTTCAGAGAAAAGGGAGAATTCTCCATCATCTTTATCACACTGCTGCCTTCAGGCAACTGAGCACAGGGTGTGCGCTTGGGGACTTAAATACTAGGCCCACATCACAGAGCTGTGGTCTGGTCACAAAGGGCTCCTGGAGGTGAGGAGGGAGTGACAGAGGAGGAGGCTGGACCCTGGTCCCTCCCCCAAACACTGAGCCTTTCAGCTTTATTCATCTACCTTCTCTGAGTCTTCCTATCCTACCTTCTCATCCTGTTAGGCAGAGATTTTAGTTGAGTGTCAGTGCATCCCATCTGGAATTCAGACAGGGTTCTCAGATATTTTCACTCTCAGGATGCCCTTGTTCGTAACTCCAAATTTTCCACATGGTAATATTAGTGCTTTGCATCAACCCAGGCATAGAACTTAAATTTCTATCATACTTCTTTCAGTTCAGTTCAGTTCAGTCACTCAATCATGAACTTTTTGTGGCCCCATGGACTGTAGCATGCCAGGCTTCCCTGTCCATCACCAACTTCCAGAGCTTGCTCAAACTCATGTCCATCGAGTTGGTTATGCCATCCAACCATCTCATCCTCTGTCATCCCCTTCTCCTCCCACCTTCAATCTTTCCCAGCATCAGGGTCTTTTCAAATGAGTCAGCTCTTTGCATCAGATAGCCAAAGTATTGCAGCTTCAGCTTCAGCATCAGTCCTTCCAATGAATATTCAGGACTGATTTCCTTTAGGATTGACTGGTTTGATCTCCCTGCAGTCCAAGGGACTCTCAAGAGTCTTCTCCAACACCACAGTTCAAAAGCATCAATTTTTCGGCACTCAGCTTTCTTTATATTTATAGTTCAACTCTCACATCCATACATGACTACTGGAAAAATCATAGCTTTGACTAGACAGACCTTTGTCAGTACTTTTTAATATGCTGTCTAGTTTGGTCATAGTTTTTCTTCCAAGGAGCAAGAGTTTTTTAATTTCATGGCTGCAGTCACATAAGGGTGGTATCATCTGCATATCTGAGGTTATTGATATTTCTCCCTGCAATCTTGATTCTAGCTTCTGCTTCATCCAGCTCAGCATTTCACATGATATACTCTGCATATAAGTTAAATAAGCAGGGTGACAATATACAGCCTTGACATACTCCTTTCCCAATTTGGAACCAGTCTGTTGTTCCATGTCTGGTTCTAACTAATGCTTCTTGACCTGCATACAGATTTCTCAGGAGGCAGGTCAGGTGGTCTGGTATTCCTATCTCTTAAAGAATTTTCCACAGTTTGTTGTGATACACACAGTCAAAGGCTTTAGAGTAGTCAATGAAGTCAATGTTCTTCTGGAATTCTCTTGTTTTTTCGAAGATCCAACAGATGTTGGTGATTTGATCTCTGGTTCCTTTGCCTTTTCTAAACCCAGCTTGAACATCTGGAAGTTCACAGTTCACATATTGTTGAAGCCTGGCTTGGAGAATTTTGAGCATTACTTTGCTAGCATGTGAGATGAGTGCAATTGTGCGGTAGTTTGAACATTCTTTGGCATTGCTTTTCCTTGGGATTGGAATGAAAACTGACCTTTTCCAGTCCTGTGGCCACTGCTGAGTTTTCCAAATATGCTGGCATATTGAGTGTAGCACTTTTATAGCATCATCTTCTAGGATTTGAAATAGCTAAACTGGAATTCCATCATCTCCACTAACTTTGCTCATAGCGATGCTTCCTAAGGCCCACTTGACTTCACATTCCAGGATGTCTGGCTCTAGGTGAGTGATCACACCACTGTGGTTATCTGGGTCATGAAGATCGTTTTTGTATAGTTCTTCTGTGTATTCGTGCCACCTCTTCTTAATATCTTCTACTTCTGGTATCCATTTCTGGTATGCATCTAATCCTTCTTCAGCCATGTGAATTTTGAAAACATTAAATTGTTTTTTAATTTCAGTTAATCTTCACTATATTCAGACACAGGAACTTAAAAATTAAACAGAAAAAATTACTTGAAATTTTCAAAGCTATGAAGTATAAAACAAATTAAAATAGTTAAGCTTTCAAAAAAAATTTTTTTCATACATTTCCAACATCCTTACTTCTAAAATCAGTAAAGTCCCCAAAACTTTTGGAACATTCTCTACTGATATACACATATCCTTTAGCAAATCAAGCTATCATTTTCTTGTTTCTAATACTTTTCTTCACTTATTTATTCACTTTTGTCTGTGCTGAGTCTTTGTTTCTGCATGGGCTTCTCTCTAGTTGGAGCATATAGGGGCTAATCTCTAGTTGCATTGCACAGGCTTCTCATTGTGGTGGCTTCTCTTGTGGTAGAGCACAGACTCCAGGGCACTCAGGTTTCAGTTTATGTGTGGGCTCACTAGTTGTGGTTCCTGGACTCTAGAGAACAGGGTTAATAGGTTGTGGCACATGGGCTTAGTTGATCCATGGTATGTGGGATCTTCCTGGAGCAGGGATTGAACCTGTATCCCATGCACTGGTAGGCAGGTTCTTTACCAGAGCTATCAGAGAAGCCTAATCCAGCATTTTCAAATCTAGAATCAACCTTCTTTTTTTTTTTTTTTTTTCAGTTCAAAAAGCTTTCTTCGGTAGTATTTATAAGTAGGACTGCTAGCTTCAAATTCTCCAGCTCTTTTTTTTTATCTGGGAATATCTTAATTTTTCTTTTTTTGAAGGGTAGATTTTCTAGACATGCAATCCTAGGTTGACAATATTTTTCTTTCAGCTCTTTGAATATGTCCTCACACAGCCTTGCCTCTACTCTTTCTGATTGTCAGTGTTTTACTGTGGTTCTCTTGTATATGGAGAACAGTTTTTCCCTTGCTCCAAGAGTTTACCTTGGTTTTTCCACACTTTGACCAGAATGTGTCTTAGATGTATCTTTTTGCTTTCATTTTACTAGAGGTAAACATTGAGCCTGTAGATTAATGTTTTCCATCAGATTTGGTAAGACTTCAGTCAAGTCTACAAGTATTTTTTCTTCTTCCTCTTTCTCTCCCTGCTTTTTGAGATTGTTTCCATGTTTGCTAGTGTGCTTAATGGGTCCCATAGCTCATTTTTCCTCAACCTTTTCTCTTTGTTTTTTACAGTGATTTCTATTAATCCATCTTCAAATTTATGGATTCTTTATTCTACCATCTCAAATGCACTTTTGAACCCCTAGTCAATTTTCCATTTCAATTATGGTCGTTTTGAATTCCAGAATTTATATTTGTTTCCTTTTTTTATAATTTGTAGTTCCTCATTGAGTTTCTCTATTTGTTGACTTTATCATGTGCTCAGTCATGGCAACACCATGGATTGTAGCCCACTAGGTTCCTCTGCCCATGAGATTTCCCAGGCAAGAATACTGAAGTGGGATGCCATCTCCTACTACAAGGAATCTTTTTGACCCAGGGATCAAACCCATGTCTACTACATTGGTAGATGGATTCTTTACCACTGAGCCACCAGGGAAGCCATAGTGGTGGCTACACATGTTATTAAATACACATGTTATAAAACACACACATATATTGTCCCAATATCAGTTTCCTAGCTTTGATAGTGTCTTATTGTTACATAAAATGTAACAAATTAGGAAAACTAGATGAAGATTACTTGGGGCCTTTCTGTTCTAATTTTGCAACTTACTGTCTATATACAATTATTCCAAAACAAATCACTAAAAAATAATGTGCTTGAATAAGAAAAAAAATCTATATAGAAGTGTGGTGTGTTGTTTTGTTTTGAGAGTGTGCAACCATTCAAGACAACTTCAACTTTGAGGCAGTCATTTTATCATTGGTAACATAATGTAACTGAAAGTGGGGTCCAGCTGCTTGCCATTCAAAAGCAAATAAAGATGCAACATGAGTGTAAAGGAAAGTTTGCTCTATTTTGGATGCTAGTAACCAGGGCGGGGGTAGGGGGAGAGGGGTAGGAAAAGGTGGACTCCTGTCTGAAGGCTGGCACCCCCTCCCACAGACAACCTGTAGACAACAGCTTTCATAGACAGAGGCAGGGAGCTACAAGCAGAAACAGCACAGTCAGCTCTGACAGCCATCTTCAAATTTGCCAGGCGGTTGTCTGACCAGAGTCATCTTGATTGTTTTAAGTGCAGTTAGCCTTCAGTTACAGCATCAGTTTGTTCCCATTTCCTTCTCGGAAATGTGGCAGCTTATGTCATGGCTACAATCTGGTCATCATGTAGCTGACTTCTTCTACCTGGTAGTGGTTTCACTATTTAGAAGGCAGCTCACAGGATATGGCTCAGAATACTATCAATGGCCCTTGAGAAGAAACTAAAGGTCCTTGACTCTGTTTACTGACTAAACTATAGTTATTTTGTCCTTTTCTTTATTTGGATTACTTTTCTTTGTTTCTGCATTTTCTCACTTCTCTGATTAAACTTATTATTTAAGCTCAAGTTGTTTTGTTTTGTTTTGTTTTGTTTACAGAAAAAGATGCAGGTGGAGGACATGAGGCCCTGCTCCAGTTCAATAATAACAGAAACAAAAAATTATATCAGGGGACTTCCATGGTGGTCCAGTGGTCAAGAATTTTCCTTGCAATGCAGGGACTTGGGATCAACCCCTGTTTGGGTATCTAAGACCCCACATGCGAGGAGCAATTAAACCTGTTGTGCCACAACTGCTGAGCCCTCATACCACGGCTAGAGAGTCCGTGTACCACAGTGAAAGATCCTGCATGATGCAACAGGGATCTTGAGTGCCACAACTAAGACCCAATGAAGCCCAATAAATAAATAAATATTTTTAAATAATTATACCAGGAGACTATACCTTAATTTAATTTAAAGTACAAATTATACCTTAAGGTATAAATTTAAGGTATAAGGCAGAAATTTAATGTAATTTTTGAAGCACTGTATTAGAAACATTATTTTCGGCTAAATAATATTTGCTAACCGTTGACAAGGTTAACCACAGGTAGATAAATTTAGTAATCAATAACATTAAGATAGAAAGGCAGTCTCTTAAGATACCTGCTATCATTTTACATGGACTTTTTCATTAATTAGACAACTTTGTAGAGCTCTGATGTCAAGGTAAGTGAAAAGTTCAAAGCTGCTGAAACCTAATGAGGATTGCAAAAGGTCACACAATAAAGTGTGGCAAACTAATTAAACAATGTAAATAAAGAATTACAGAGCTGGTATAGAATTTAAAGACTTCACAGAGCACCAGGTTGAGCTTCCTGTGCCTACAGAGCAACTCCCACTGGCTATTTTACACATGGTAGGGTAAATATGTCAATGTTACTCTCCCAGGATGTCCCACCCTCTCCTCACCCCACAGTGTCCAGAGTCGGTCCTCTGTGTCTCATCTCTATTCCAGCCCCTCAAATAGGTTCATCAGTACAATTTTTCTATGTTATATATTCCATATATGTGTGCTAATATATGAAATTTGTTTTGCTCTTTTTGACTTACTTCACTCTGTATAACAGAAGCCAACATAATATTGTAAAGCAATTATCCTCCAATTAAAAATAAACATAAAATAAGAATTTAAAGACTTCTTACCAACATATTCTTTGAGAGACTCTGTGATGTTTCCAAACTTGCTCAGGACTGGGGACCAGGCCAAATCCAGACTATTTGGCCCCTGAAATGTGATAGTCCCTAAGAGCCATGCTCTGTTGCTTTCTTGCACACACTCCTCTCCTCATAAGTTGTCTTCATAGCACTGTGCAGCTTTAGCCATATTTCAGGGCACAGAGAGCCTGGCTTGAACTGAGAGCATCTCGCCTACACATGCATTTGAGGGCAGGCAGGGCCCTGCTCATTTCTGAATAATCTGCCTTCAATGAGCCCTATTATAGTTAACAAGCTTCTCTGTAGCTTAAATACTTCAGAAAGAAGAAAGAAAAATATTTTAGAAAGTACCTAATTAGAGCTATCCCAATCACTTGTTTTTTACCATCAGCCTTTATGATTCCAGGCTTTTATAACCCAAATTATTCTAACACATTTTTAGGGAGAAAGGAAAAATTTTTTCCTACCTTAATCATACTACTTAAGTCATAATAGTTTCATATTATTGAAAGTACAAGACCAAAAACATTCACATATTCATAATCACATTTGGGAAGATTTACTTTAAAAATGCCCTTTAAATGCAAGCTCACTATCAAAGTCACAAGAATACTTTCTGCAATAGGGATGTTAATGTGACTATTATTTCTCTGTAAAATGAAATATGATATTGAGCAAGTGGTAGGCATTCAATATGACCCCTCCAAGACCACGCATGGTGTTGATAAAGCCCCTGGGATAGGAGTGCTGGCCAGGTCTTGGTCTCTGAGTGAGTTTTCTCACTCAGCACCAGAGAGGCCCTGACAGGGGTGAGGCTCAGGCCCAGGACCCTAGCAGTCTCACTGGGGCCTGAGCAGTCAGGGGGAGCCACTTTCCAAGTTCCGCTCTGATCCCCACAACTCCGCCAGAATCCCTCTCCCTCCCTCCCTGCTGACCCCCTTGCTGTGAGAAGGCCCCTCTGGGTGTGGGAGCCTCTCTTGGCACCACTCAGGGCACCGATCCCATCTCGCCTCCACTTTTCTTCCCCCTCTTCCCCGCCCCATGTCCTACCTGGTTGTGCATTCCCTTAGGTGTTTGAGGTCCCCCACTCTAGCGCCTAATAGGTGCTCTGTGAGAATTGCTCCGATGCATGCATGTTGTAGCTGTGAGGAGACACAAACTCCACATCCTCCTACTCTGCCATCTTCTATCTGGGGTGAAATGAGGCTGTTTTTTTCTTTAAAGATATAATTCATATTAAAACTTGCACTGACACAGTAAACTAACTAAAAGTAACTTGAGGAGAGGGTTTATTTTTTGACTGAGATAAATCAACCATTTTAACTTGTTAAATGGCTTCAAGTACATTCACAGTGTTGTGTAATCCTTTTTTCTAGTTCAAAACCATTTTTATTACCTTAGAGGAAACCTGCTCATGGAGCCGTTACACTCTGTTCCTTCTTTCACCTAACATCTGGGCAATCACCAATCTGTTTTCTGTCTGTGCAGATACATCTATTTGGATATTTCATTTATTGATAAATGTAATTACATGTATGTGACCATTTATGTCTGACTTCTTTCACAGCATAATTTTCATGCATATTACATGCATATTACAGTATAAATCAGTACCTCATTTCTTTTTTCTTCCTATCTTTAGTGAGGTATAAGACAAATGAAAATATATATTTAAGACACACAACTTGATGTTTTTTTTCTTTCTATTTACATGTGTTCCCCATCCCGATCCCCCCACAAGTTGATGTTTTGATGTACACATACATTTTAAAAATAATTGCCACAATCAAGCCAATTAATCGCATACAATCACCACTTTCTTTATTTTTGGCACAAACACTTAAGATCTACTGTCTTAGAAAGTTATAAGTATACAATACAGTATTGTTTACTATATCATTGTACAATAGATTTTCAGAGCCTATTCTTTTTTCCTGAAACTTTGTACTCCTTGATCAATACCTGCCCATATTGCCATCCCCTATCTCCTGTCAACTACCATCCTGCACCCCACTACTATGACTGTTTTGTATTCCATATTAAAGTGATATCATGCATATTTGTATTTGTCTTGCTGTATCTAGCTTATTTCACTTAATATAATCTCTGTCAGTTTCCTCCATGCTGTCACAAATAACAGGATTTTCTTCTTTTTAAAGCAGGGGTTCCCACCCCCAGGCCACAAACCAGACAGTCTGTGGCCTGTTAGGAACCAAGTTGCA
The DNA here is from genome assembly GCF_023699985.2 of Odocoileus virginianus. Lineage (NCBI taxonomy): Eukaryota > Metazoa > Chordata > Mammalia > Artiodactyla > Cervidae > Odocoileus > Odocoileus virginianus. Next base: position 25,582,160 of record NC_069704.1, read on the forward strand.
TAGCGGGAGGTGAGCAGCAGGTGAGTGAGAGAAACTTTATCAGTATTTATAGCTGCTCCTCACTGTTCACATTACTGCCTGAGCTCTGCCTCCTGTCAGACCAGTGGCGGCATTAGATTCCCATAGGAGAAAGAACCCTACTGTGAACTGCCCATGCAAGGGATCTATGTTGCATGCTCCTTGTGAGAAGCCAATACCCGATGATCAGAGGTGGTGATGCTAGTGCTGGGGAGCAACTACAGACTATCATTAGCAGAGAGGTTTGACTGCACGAAGGCCATAATAAATCAATTGCTTGCAGGCTTATGCCAAAACCATATCAGGGAGCAGCAAGCAACAATTAAGCTGTGGCAAATGAGTTGATGTACTTCAGCTATACAGCTGCATCTGGTGGCAGGTTTAAGTCAGAATCTGATGCTTATTTTAGTTCATGCGGATCCCACCCATTATTTCATTTACCACTTCTGTCCGTGCCTCTTTCCCACACTGTGCACTTGTCTCAGTCCTAGTTTTTTTAAGCCCTGAAGCTAACCCTAGTCAAAATGAGAAAAAGACAAATTTTCTGGGGAGTTTCTTTGAAGGTGGAAGATTCAATGATGAGATGGCAGAAGAGAATAGAACTGCCAACAAAAAGAAAGCTATATTTAAAAGAAAATACCAAGAGTCCTACTTAAATTACAGGTTCATTGCAACAGGCAGTCCACATTCTTCAAGCCTGCTTTGTATAATATGTAGTGGCCGGCTATCCAAAGAAGCTATGAAGCCCTTTGCCACATGGAGATCGAGTACTCTGCATTAAAAGACAAGCCTTTGGAGTTTTTCAAAAGAGAAAAAAATGTGAGCATGAAGAACAGAAGCAATTATTGAAGGCCACCACTTCATCAAATGTGTCTGCACTGAGAGCATCATTCTTAGGGGCCAAAGCTATGAGGTCCTTTACTATTGGTGAAGAGTTGATCATCCCTGCTGCTAAGGACATTTGTCATGAACTTTGAGGAGAGGCTGCAGTTCAAAACGTGGCACATATTCCTCTTCATCTAGCACCATAATTAGATGAATTGATGAAATAGCAGAGGATATTGAGGTACAGTTGTTAGAGAGGGTTAATTAGTCACTGTGGTATGTAACCCAGGTTAACAAGTCTACGAGCTGTTGTCAACGAGCTGTTGACAGCTCGGCAAGAATACTTGATTTTGTGCCGTTTCTCAGGAGGATGTGCAGGAGGATATGTTATGTGCCCTTTAGTTGCAAATGAACACCACAGCTGCAGAACTATTCAAGTGTTTGATTGATTATGTATTAGGAAAACTGAATTAATCATTTTGTGTCTGTATTTGCACAGACAGATGGAGTAGAAAATGGCAACCCACTCCAGTATTCTTGCCTGGGAATCCCATGGATAGAGAAGACTGGCCAGCTATGGCCCATGGGATTGCAAAGAGCTGGACACAACTAAGCGACTAAGCACTCATGCATGCAGGCACAGACAGAGTGGCTGCCATGACTGGGTGGCTTTCTGGTTTCACTACTCTGGTCAAAAATGTCACTTCTTAATGTGAGCCTATGCATTGTGTCATGCATAAAGAAATACTGTCTATCTGAAAAATGTCACCTGAACTTAACAATGTTTTTCAGGATGTGATTAAAATTACAACCATATTAAAATACTCTTAACTCACATCACACACCTCTGTGAGGAGATGGACACAGAGCACACATGTCTTCTTTTAAACACAAATGTGAAATGGTTTTCTAAAGGTAGATCACTGGCAAGAGTTTTTGAGTTATGAGAGCTTCTCCAAATAAATCTTTTAGAAAAATGGTCACCACTGGCAGCATATTTCACGGACACAGAATGAACCACAAAACTTGCTCACTTGTGTGACATATTCAACCTGCTCAATGAACTCAATCTGTCCCTTCAGGGGAGCATGACAACTTGTTCAAGTCAGGAGATAAAGTGGCTGCATTCAAAGTTAAACAGCAGTTATGGGGGTGAAAATTTGGTTTTTGTTTTTGGAATTTTTTTAACATGTTTCAGACATTAGCAGAGATTTTTAAAGAGATTGAGCCAGGGGCTTCTTTCTCCCAAATGGTGCATGATCATCTATCTCAGCTTTCAAAAGGGTTTGAGCATTATTTCCCAACCACAAATGATCCCCAAACTGGGAAGGAATGGATCTGCAGCCATTTGTGAATAAACCAGTTGAATTGACTTTGGCCATGCTAGACGAGGATTAGTTGCTTGAGATCACAAATGACAGTGGCCTTAAAAGCATGTGTGGGGCAGTTAAGGGCTCTGGCCAGCATGTGGGGATGAAAGGATCCCTGAGCCAGGCAGGTCTCTGCTTCTCTGGGGGCACAGCGTGGATGACGGCCTGTAGGGCCCCAGGTGTGCAGGTGGTGAGCTTAGGTGGCAGCAGCTCGTCGGAGCACCTGGATGCATTGGTGAAGGACGAGGTGGTGGTCCTCCTCAAGGGGATGCCAGAGCAGCCCCAGTGCCGCTTCAGCAATGCCATGGTGCAGATTCCACAAACTACAATGTGCTAGACGACCCCCAGCTCCCACAAGGCATTAAACACTATTCCAACCAGCCCACCAGCCCACAAGTGTACCTCAACTGCAAGTTCATGGGTGGGGAGGGTGACATTCTTCTGCAGATGCCCCAGAACTGGGGAACATGTAGAAGAACTGAAAAAGCTGGGGATCTGCTCTGCCCTCTTAGATGGAACAGAAAACCAGGACTCAAAGTGAGGGTGACCGAACCAAGAGACACTGGTGTCAGAATCACACTGCCAGAGAAGCCTTACCAATTCTGGTTTTCACTCGTCAGATGACTCCTTGCATACCTCGTACAAGCAACTGGGTGATTTTAGTGATTTATCATGAATGTAATTTTAACCACTGGACTGTCATAATCAATGTTGTATTATAAGATTGCTGTTAACAAAATTCCTTCTTATGTTGTTCTTTGCTCTTTGCCTGATTCAGGAGTAAACCTAGGAGCTTTTGAATCATCATCATTATTCAGGAGTCCTCTGCAAGTATGTCAGTCTGCAAAGATAATTTATATCCCCTCCCCAATTTTTTGTAACTTGTTCTGTTAAGAAAAATAATGGACAAGGAAGACAATGAGATAACTGGGGTGCTTTTTTAATAAACTGCCAACCCAGGGTGGGGGAAATTATGTTTGAGACAACTTCAAATCTCTATACATTTTGGGTTAAAGTCAAGGCAGAATATACTGAGATTGCCACAAAAGCACTGAAAAATCTGCTTCCATTTCCAACATCCTATCTTTGTGAAGCAGGACTTTCTGCAGTGACAGCGACCAAAAGAAGATCATGGAGTAGACTGGACATAAGCAACACACTTTCAGGTGTCTCTGTCTCCCATCACCCCCAGATAGGACCATCTAGTTGCAGGAAAACAAGCTCAGGGTTCCCACTGATTCTACATTATGGTGGATTGTATAATTATTTAATTATATATCACTATATAATAATAGAAATAAAGTGCATAGTGAATGTAATGTGTTCAAATCATCCTGAAACCATCCCCCACTCAGCCTGTGAAAAAATTGTCTTCCACAAAATTGGTGCCAAAAAGATTGGGCACTGCTGTTTTAAAGGTTGAATAATATTCCATTGTGTATAGGCATACCTTGGAGATATTGCAGGTGTGGTTCCAGACCACAAAAATAAAGTGAATATTGCAACAAAACACTCCACATGAACTTTTGGGTTCCCCAGTACATATTAAAGACATGTTTATACAATATTGTAGTCTGTTAATATGCAATAGAATTATGTCTGAAAAACCAATGCACATACCATAATTTTTAAAAAAACAGCTCTTAGTTTCAGTAGTCTTTCCCTTTGTATTTTTAGTCCTTTTTTTTTTTTTTTTCATTTATAGCTGCCCTGATTTTTATTTCCTTCTTTCTGATAACATCAGCTTAATTCATTGTTTAGTTCCTTGGTGTTCTTAGTCGTTGTTGTTAGGTTGCTTATTTGAGAGCTTTCTTTTTTCTTAATGTATACTATTATCATTATAAACTTCCTTTCTAGAACTTCTCATAAGTTTTAGTATGTTGTATTTCATTTTTATTTGTCTCAAAATATCTTTCCAATTTCCTTTTGATTTCTCTTTTAACCCTTTTTTCATTCAGGAACATGTTTTCTTAATCTCTATTTATTTGCGATGGGCTTCTCTAGTGGTTCAGCAGTAAAGAATCCACCTGTAATGTAGGAGGCATGGATTTGACTCCTGAGTCAGGAATATCCCCTGGAGAAGGAAATGGAAACCCACTCCAGGTATTATTGCCTGAGAAATCTCATGAACAGAGGACTCTGCCAGGCTACGGTTCATGGGATCACAAGAGTTGGACATGACTTAGCAACTAAACAACAAAAACATTTGTGATATGTCTGGCTTTCCTACTGTTATGGATTGTCATATCATTGTGGATGGAAAAGAAAGAGTAATTTCAATTGGATTAAACTTGTTAAGACTTGTTTTGTGACCTAACACATTGTCTATCATGGCGAGCATTCCGTGTATGCTTGAGAAGAATGTGTATTCCAGGGGTATTGGACGAAATGTTCTGCATATGTCTGTTAGGTTCATCTGATATGATGTGTAGTTTAAGTCCAATATTTCTTTATTGATTTTCTTCAGGGATGTTCTGTCCATTGTTGAAAGTTAGGTATTGAAGTCCCATGGTATTATATCGCTGCCTATTTTCTGCTTCAAGTCAGGAAATAATATTTGCTTTCTATATTTAGGGTACTCTGATGTTGGATGAATAAAAATTTATAATTCTATTAATAGGTCCTCTTTTTAAATTTATTCATCATTATGTAATGACCTTCTTTGTCTCTTGTTACAGTGTTTGACTTCAAGTCTATATAATTATAGCTATCACTGCTTTCTTTTACTTTTCATTACAATAATGTATCTTTTTCCATTCCTTTACAGTGGTCATGTATGGATGTGAGAGTTGGACTGTGAAGAAAGCTGAGAGCTGAAAAATTGATGCTTTTGAACTGTGGTGTTGGAGAAGACTGTTGAGAGTCCATTCAACTGCAGGGAGATCCAAACAGTCCATCCTAAAGGAGATCAGTCCTAGGTGTTCATTGGAAGGACTGATGCTGAAGCTGAAACTCCAATACTTTGGCCAACTCATGCAAAGAGTTGACTCATTGGAAAAGACCCTGATTCTGGGAGGGATTGGGGGCAGGAGGAGAAGGGGACGACAGAGGATGAGATGGCTGGATGGCATCTCCAACTCGATGGACATGAGTTTGAATAAACTCCCGGAGTTGGTGATGGACAGGGAGGCCTGGCGTGCTGCGATTCATGGGGTTGCAGAGTCAGACACGACTGAACGACTGAACTGACTGACTGACTGACTGACTGTTATTAAAGTTGAAGTGAGTCTCTTGTTATCATGGTACAGCTGGGTCTTGTTTTTTAATTCATAAAACAACTCTAAATTTTTAATGGAAGAATTTAATCCATTTGCATACAGAGGAATTACTGATAGGTAAGGGCTTATGCCATTATTTTAATTGCTTCTGGGTTTTTGTAGTTCTTTTACTCTTCTATTGCTGTCTTCTTTTGTGAATTGATGATTTTGTTGTGGTATGCCTTGATTCTTGTCCCTGTGTTTTGGGTATCTACTAAAGGTTTTTGATTCTTTGTTATCATGAGGCTTACATACAACATCTTATATTTATGACAGGCTAAGATGATAAGCTTAATTTTGAAAATTAATACATAAAAAAGATCTACATTTTTACACTCTCTTCATTTTATGCTTTTGTTGTCACAATTTACATCTTTTTATATTGTGTATTTATTAACAAAGTATTGCAGTTATAGTGTTCTTGTATTTTAACCTTTAAAGTTTTAAGAAATTTAACCTTCCCATCACAATGTCATTCTGAATTTAACTATTTATTTGCCCATGAACTTTATACTTTCATATGTTTTCATATTCCTAACTTACAAGCTTTCATTTTGGAATAAAGAATTCCCTTTAACAACTTTCATATAAGCTCCTTCAACTTTTGTTTGTTTATGAAAATTCTATGTCTCTCCAATTCCGAAGCACAAGTTTACTGGGTAGACTATTCTTCACAGTTGTTTTTTTTTTTTTTTTTTCAATCATCCCGTTCCCAATGGCCTGCAACATTCTTGCTGAAAAATCTGCTAACAGGCTTAATGAGGATTCCCTTATATAAAGGGATCTACCCAGAGACACACTATAATGAAATTATCAAAAGTTAAAGATAGAGAGAATCTTAAAAGCAACAAGAGAAAAGTGACTTTATATAAGGGAATCCTCATTAAGCCTATTAGCAGATTTTTATATTGTGTATTTATTAACAAAGTATTGCAGTTATAGTGTTCTTGTATTTTAACCTTTAAAGTTTTAAGAAATTTAACCTTCACCATCACAATGTCATTCTGAATTTAACTATTTATTTGCCCATGAACTTTATACTTTCATATGTTTTCATATTCCTAACTTACAAGCTTTCATTTTGGAATAGAGAATTCCCTTTAACAACTTTCATATAAGCTCCTTCAGCTTTTGTTTGTTTATGAAAATTCTATGTCTCTCCAATTCCGAAGCACAAGTTTACTGGACTTCTTAATCTGGATATCTCTTTCTTTTTCCATATTAAGGAAGTTTTCAGGCACTATTTCTTTGAATATGCTTTCTGCCCTTTCTCTCTTTTTCTTTCTTGAAGACCTAGAATACCTACATTGGTTCACTAAGTAGTGACCCTTAAGTTATCTTTGCTTTCTTCCATTCTTTCTTTTCGCTCTTTTGATTGATTTCCACTGCCTTGTCTGATTCTTTCTTCCACTTGACCTAGTCTACTTGTGAACATCTCTGTTGAATTCTTCATTTATTGTGTTTTTCATGTCTATGATTTATGTTTGGTACTTTTAAAAAACATTTTCTGTCTTTTTGTTGAAATTTGTACCTTGTTCATGCATTATACTCCTGACCTCAATAAGCATCTTTATTACCATTATTTTGAACTCTCTATTGGGTAAAACACTTATATCTACTTCACTAAGGTGAGTTCCTAGAGATTTGTTATTTTGTTTGAAACATCCTCATCTCTTTACTTTTCTTGATTTTCTGTGTTGGTTTCTGTATAAAACAGCCACTCTTCCCAGTATTGACACATTGGCCTTGTATAGATGAACCTCCATGATCAGCCTGGCCTGAGCTCCTGATTGTCTCTCAGAGTTTTGTGATCAAATCCTGTCTTTTTCCTTAGTGGCTTCCCATAGTTGAGGGTGTGCCAATACTCATCAGTGTCCCCAGAGATGCAGGAAACATTCTTATACCTGTTTAGGCTCCTGTACCCTTTAACTCCCTAATGCAGCTTAATTGGAAGCCCAATTATCAGGCAGGAACTGGGAAAATCAGGACATTATATATGCAGTCTATCCTCTATCAAGAAGAATCCAGGAATTGGGCATTTTTGCTTACTTACTTTTTGTTGAACCAGGGGAAATGGTTGCTGCAAGCGCTTTTGTGTCCAAATAAAATAGCCTTTGTTTTTAGGAGGGAAATGGCAACCCACTCCAGAACTCTTGCCTGGAAAATTCCATGGACTGAGGAGCCTGGTAGGCTACAGTCCATGGGCTCGCAAAGAGTCCGACATGGCTGAGCAACTTCACTTTCACTTTCGTTTTTGCTGAACCAGGGGAACTGGTTGCTGCAAGTGCTTTTGTGTCCAAATAAAATAGCCTTTGTTTTTAGTTGTCTCAGGGACTCATGAATGATGAGCCCTGTCAGCTACCAGAGCTACATGATTTGGCATTTAGTCCTTTGGGTGGTAGTTGAAAATTGGGGTGTGAGATGTGTGGACCAGCTTTCAGGAGTGAAAATGAACACTTGGTCTTACTGTTGGAGCTGGGAGAGAGAGCCCACCAGCTTTACCAGGCTTACGGGAGGATCCCAGTCAGCTCCTACATGCAGACTGACTAGAAGCCAGAACCACAGGCAGCAGCTAGAAAAATATACAAATTCCTTCCAGGGACTAACTGGGAGATGGGCATTTTGTTTTCTCCCTCCATGCTGGGCCTGGGTGTATAAACTACAGGGAGTCTTCAAGCATCCTTTCAAAAACTGTTTCTTTGCTACAGTACTGTAGGATTCATGAATGTAAGCTCCATTGGCTTTCAGAGGTAGGCTATTTTGGAGTCTATCCCTCAGGTGGCAGTTTTAAAAGTCAGGATTGTAAACGTGTAGAAAGTTCCTTCTAGGGACATGCAGGAGATTTGGTTTCACTGTTGGAGCAAGATGGAGGGAGAGGGCAGGGTAAGTATCCACTGGCTCTTTGGGGCTCTGGGGAGGATTCAGCTCAAATGCAATCTGCTCCTTCTGCCCTAAGCTTGAGGAAATAGCCACAGGGAGTGCTCAAGCACCTAATAACAATTGTTCCTTTGCTGTAACACTGTGGGATTTGTGAATGGAAGCCCTTTGGTTCTCAGAGCTAGATGATTTGAGGGCCCATCCCTCAGGTAACAGGCTTAAAATCTGGGGCATTAGAAATGTGCCCAAATACTTTACTGATCAGGAAGGGGCTGGGAGTTGATGGTTTCAGAAAGATTATAAGGCATTATTCTGGGGTGAGGTTTATAGTAAGTGTCTCACCCTTCATGTTGGTATTTTCTCAGTTGCCCAATGTGTAGGAGTCACTCAAGCAATTTCTAAACTTCTCTCAGAGGGAACTGATCTGTGTGTAGCTGTAAACTCAGTGCATCCATGGAAGGAGGGAAATTCAGGAGTCTCTTGTGTCACAATCTTGAGGTATCTGTTGATATTTTCTCAGAACCAACTCTTGGTTTCATTGACTTTTATTATTGTTTTTCTGTTTTGTTTACATATGCTGTATTATTTATTATTTTTTCCCATCTGCTGGCCTTGGATTAAGTATTTTCTACTTTGTTAAGGCATACTGTTTTCCACAGTGGCTGCACTAACTTACATTCCCACCTACACTATAGGAGGGTTCCCTTTTCTCCACACCACCTCCAGAAGTTGCTATTTGTAGACATTTTAATAATGGTTATTATGGGTGGTGTGAGGTGGTATGTCATTGTAGTTTTAGTTAGAATTTCTCTAATAATTTGTGATGTTGAGCATCTTTTTATGTGTTTTTAGACCATCTGTATATCTTTGGAGAAATATCTCTTTAAATCTTTTGCCCATTTTTTGTTTGGGTTGTATTTTTTATATGAACAGCATGAGTTATTTGTTATCTTTTGGAGATTAATCCCTTGTCAGTTGCTTCATTTGCAAATATTTTCTCCCATTCTGAGAGTTGTCTTTTCATTTTGTTTACAGTCTCCTTTGCTGTATAAAGGCTTTTAAGTTTAATTAAGTCCCATTTGCTTTTATTTTCATTACTCTAGGAGGTGGGTCAAAAAAAGATCTTGCTATGATTTACATCAAAGAGTGTTCTGCCTCTGCTTTCCTCCAAGAGTTTCATAGTATCCAGCCTTAAATTTAGACCTTTCATCCATTTTGAGTTTACTTTTGTGTATGGTATTAGGGAATGTTCTGATTTCACTCTTTTACATGGAGCTGTCCAGTTTCCCTAGCACCACTTATTAAAGAGACAGATTTTTGTTTTTTCTCATTTATATGCTTGTCTCCTTTGTCATAGATTAGGTGACCATAGGTGTGTGGGTTTACCTCTGAGCTTTCTATCTTGTTCCATTGATTTATTTCTGTTTTTGTGCCAGTACAAAATAATTTTGATTAGTGCAGCTTGGTAATATAATCTGAGGACAGGAAGCCTGATTCTTCCAGCACTATTTTTCTTTCTCAAGATTACTTTGGCTATTTGGGTTCTTTTGTGTTTCCCTACATATTATAAATTTTTTGTTCTAATTCTGCTAAAAAAAAATGCTATTGGTAATTTTATAGAGATTGCACTTGTATTTGTAGATTGCTTTGGATAGTGTAGTCATTTTGACAATACTGATTCTTCTAACCCAAGAACATAGTATATCTCTCCACCTATTTGTCATCTTTGATTTCTTTAATCAATATCTTATAGTTTTCTGAACACAGGTCTTTTGCCTCTTTAGGTAGGTTTATTCTGAGGTATTTTATTCTTTTTGATGCAATGGTAAATGAAATTGTGTCCTTAATTTCTTTTTCTGATTTTTCATTGTTAGTGTATAGGATTGCAAGGGATATCTGTGTATTAAATTTGTATCCTATGACTTTACTAATTTCATTAAGTAGCTCTAGTAATTTTCTGGTGGCACCTTTAGGGTTTTCTACATATAGTATAAGTACATCTGCGAACAGTGAGAGGTTTACTTCTTCTACTCTGGTTGGCTTTTCTCTCTTTTTCATTTCTGATTGCTGTGACTAGGACTTCCAAAATTAGATTGAATAATAGTCTTGTGTTTTTTCTGCATCTATAGAGATGATCATATGTTTTTGGCTTTTTTCCAGTTTGTTAATATGGTGTATCACATTGATTGATTCACATATATTGAAGTATGCTTACATCCTGGGATAAACCCCATTTGATCATGGTAAATTATCCTTTTAATGTGTTGTTGGCTTCTGTTTGCTAGTATTTTGTTGAGGATTTTTTCATCTATGTTCATCATGGATGAAATTGATCTGTAATTTTCTTTTTTTGTGATATCTGGTTTTGGAATCAGGGTGATAGTGGCCTCGCAGACTGAGTTTTGGAGTGTTTGTCCCTCTGCAATTGTTTGGAACAGTTTGAGCAGGATAGGTGTTATCTCTTCTCTAAATGTTTGATAGAATTTGCCTGTGAAGCCATGTGGCCCTGGACTTTTGTTTGCTGGAAGACTTTTGATCAGAATTTCAATCTCAGTGCTTGTGACTGGTCTGTTCACGTTTTCCATTTCTTCCTGGTTCAGTCTTGGAAGGTTGTACTTTCTGGGAATTTGTTCATTTCTTCCAGGTTGTCCATTTTATTGGCATATAGTTGCTTATAGTAGTCTCTTATTATCCTTTATATTTCTGCCTTTTCTGTTGTAACTTCTTTTTCATTTCTTATTGTCTTCTCCCTTTTAGCCTCGATGAGTCTGGCTAATGGTTTGTCAATATTGTTTATCATCTCAAAGAACTCTTTAGATTTATTCTTTGTTAATGTTTCCTTCTTCATTTCTGTTCTGATATTTTTTTTCCTTTGTGTACACATTTAGTTTTATTGTAACAAAGCAACTTGTACACTTTTAACACTTAAAACTGCTGCTCTGATATTTAAGATTTCTTTCCTGATGCTAACTTTGGGGGTTTTTTTTCTCTTCTTTTCCTAGTTGCTTTAGGGTTTCATTGTCGTTGTTTTTCTAGTTGCTTTAGGTATAAAGTTAGGTTGTCTATTTGATATTTTTCTCATTTTCTGAGGTAGGCTTTTATTGCTTAAACATCCCTCTTAGCACTGCTTTTACTGAATCCCTTAGGTTTTGAGTTGTAATGTTTTCATTGTCATTTGTTTCTCAGTATTTTTTTAATTTCCTCTTTGAATTCTTCAGTGACCACTTATTTAGAAGTGTATTGTCTAGCCTCCATATGTTTGTGTTTTTCAAAGTCTTCCCCCCCCTATTATTGCTATCTAATCTTATATTGTTGTGGTCAGAAAAAAATGCTTGATACAATTTCAATTTTCTTAAATTTACCAAGGCTTGATTTGTGACCCAAGATGTAATCTATCTTGGAGAATGTTCAATGTGTATTTGAGAAAAAAATGTATTCTACAGTTTTTGGATGGAATATACTGAAAACACCAATTAGGTCCCCTGGATCAATGTGTCATTTAAGGCTTGTGTTTCCTTATTAATTTTCTGTCTGGATGATCTGTCCATTACTGTGAGTAGGGTGTTAAAATCCCCCACTATGATTGTGTTACTGTCAATTTCCCCTTTTAGCATTCCCCTGCTAGCATTTGAGGTCCTCCTGTGCATATATAACTGTTATATCTTCTTCTTGTACTGATCCCTTGATCACTATGTAGTGTCCTTCATTATCTTTTGTAATGACCTTTATTTTAAAGTCAATTTTATCTGAGTATTGCTACTCTCCTCTTTTTTTGACTTCCATTTGCATGGAATATCTTCTTCCAGTCCCTCACTTTTAGTCTGCATGGGTCCCTAGCTCTGAAATGGGTCTCTTGTAGACAGCATATATAGGAGTCTTGTTTTTCTATTCATTCAGCCAGTCTGTGTCTTTTGGTTGGAACATTTAATCCATTTATGTTTAATTCTTGACATGTATGATCCTATTAGCATTTACTTTATTGTTTTGTGTTTTTGTAAGTCTTTTCTATTATGTGTCCTGTCCAGAGAAGTTCCTCTAGCATTTGTTGTAAAACTGGTTTTGTGGTGCTGAATTCTCTTAATTTTTGATTGTCTGTAAAGCTTTTGATTTCTCCGTCAAATCTAAATGAAATCCTTGCTGGGTAATCTTGGTTGCAGGTATTTTCATTTCATCACTCTAAGTATACCCCTTTTGCCTTGAATAGTTTCTGCTGAAATATCAGCTATTAACCTTGTGGGCATTCCCTAATATGCTATTTTTTTCTTTCCCTTGCTGATTTTTAACAATGTTGCATTTAATTTTTGTTAGTTTGATTAATATGTGTCTTGGCATGTGTCTCCTTGGGTATACCCTTTATAGGACTCTCTGGGTTACCTGGACTTAAGCTGGCTGTTTCCTTCCTTATGTTAGATAAATTTTCAACTCTAATCTCCTCAAATATTTTCTCATACCCTTTTTCTCTCCTTTTGGGACCCCTATAATTTGAATATTGGTGTACTTAATGTCCCAGAGGTCTCTGAGACTGTCCTCATTTTTTTAATTTTTTTTTTCTTTATTCTATTCTGTTTCAGTTATTTCCATCATTCTATCTTCCAGGTCACTTAACCATTCTTCTGCCACATTCCACTATTGGTTCCCTCTAATGTATTTTCTTATTTCAGTCATTTTGTTGTTCATTGCTGATTATCTGTTATTTCTTCTAGGTCCTTACTAAACATGTCTTGTATCTCTTCAATCCATAACTGTGTCTCCATTTTAATACCAAGACTTTGGATCATCTTTACTATCATTACTTTGAATTCTTTCTCAGGTAGACTGCCTATTTCCTCTTCATCTGTTTGGTCTGGTGGGCTTTTACCATGCTCCTTCATTTGTTGCATGTTTCTCCAATACTTTGGCCACCTGATGTGAACAGCTGACTCATTAGAATAGATCCTGATGCTGGGAAAGATTGAAAGCAGGAGGAGAAGGGGATGACAGAAGATGAGATGGTTGGATGGCATCACTGACACAATGGATATGAGTTTGAGCAAGCTCCAGGAGTTGGTGATGGACAGGGAAGCCTGGTGTGCTGCAGTCCATGGGGGTCACAAAGAGTCAGACACAATGGAGTGACTGAACTAAACTGAACAATGATCTCTTGCCTCTCTGGCAGGCCAAGCTTTTTCCTAGACTTCCTCAAATGTCCTGTACTAGCCCCCTCAGACTGTCTTCAAGGTAGTCAACCCCAGCCTTCTCCCTGGAGTCTGACTGCTGAAGCCTAAGCCTCAATACCCAGCCCTCACTGGCCATGGTCAGTGTGCATAAAGCGTCTCAGGATGGGAAGTGCCAGTGCAAGCATCTCAGGCTGGGAACCTCTAACTCTCCAGTATTTGGACATAGGGCTCATAAGGAGGTAATTAAGATTAAAGAGTGGCAAAGGATGAGGTATTTATCCAATTGGGCTGGTGTCCTTATAAGAGTAAGAGATACCAGAGCTCACTTTCTCTCTCCAGCACATGTGCAGAAGCCTGCATGATGACACAGCAAGAAGGCAGCCATCTGCAAGCCAAGGAGAGAGACTTAAATAGAAAACAACCCTGTCAACACCTTAATGGACTTGCAGCCTCCATAACTGAGAAAATAAATTTCTGTCACTTAGTCATTCCAGCCTTTGGTATTGTAATGCCAGTCTTAGCAAACAAATACAATTTTGGTACTGAGGGTAATATCTGAAAATATGGAATAGCTTTGGAACTGGGTGATGGGAGAAGCTGGAAGAGGTTTGAGGCACTTGTTATAAAAAGTCTTTTGTCTAAAAGAGACTGTTGGTAGGAATATGGACATTAAAAGTGATTCTGGTGCAGAAATAAGGAACATATTACTGGAAATTGCAGGAAAGACAATCCTTGTTATAAAGTGGCAAAGAACCTGGCCTGTGTTTCAGTGTTTTGTGGAAAGTAGAAATTGTGACATAAGCAACAAATTTTTAGCTAAGGAGATTTCTAAGCAAAGTGTTACACATGCAACCTGGTTTTTCCCTCCATACAGTAAAACGTGACAGTAGAAAGATAAATTGAAGGAACTATTAAACAAAATTCTGAGAACTAGAATTTGGAGATTTGGAAAATTCTCAGCCTATGGATATCTATGTTGCAGAAAATGAGAAGCATGTTCTGGAAATAATACTTTAGTGTAGTTAGACATGGTTTAATAAAGAGTTGAGTTTGGAAGCAATCAACCTTCTCAGATGTAGAACTAAAGGTGACATAGATGGGACAAAATGAAGGCAGGCTGTTAGACTTCTAGGATTCTACAAGACGGGAGAATAGAGCTAACTATTTGACTACATCATCTATCAAGAAGAGGAGAGAATGACCCCAAAGGTGAAACAAGAGACGAGCAGGTCTGCCACTTCCAAAACAGGCCCAGACAGTAAAAGTCTGGGGAGCCAGTATGGTTCTCCCATGGTTTCAGTGGGCCACATACACCTCTACCACACCCACCAGACCAGAGGGCTTCTAGTCTCCAGAACTATGATACAACCAGAGACCATTCTCATGCCTTAAAAACTAATAGAATTTGCCTTGTAACGTTTTAAACTTGCTTGGGACCAATAAATCCTTTCCACTTTCAGAATGGGAATGTGAACTCTCTGCCTGTCCCATCATTGTGTTTTGGAAGCAAATAACTTGTCTGGTTCACAGGTTCACAGCTGGAAAGGATGAAATGCACTTCTAGTCTCATCCACACTCAACTTAGATGAAACTTGGGTGAGATTTTTAATGTAGAGATGAACTTGAAATGGGCTAAGACTTTTGCTGCTGTTAATTTGGGGTGAATGTATTTTGTACTTGAAGAATGTGAATATAGGGGGTCCTGAGGACTGAGCTGTTAAGACTGAATTGTTCCCCCAAATTAACATATTGAAGTCATAACATAACACATAAAGTCATGACTTTATTTGATGACAGGGCCTTTACAAGGTCATATGGTGACGCCCTAACCCAGTATGGCTGGTATCCTCAGAAAGAAGAGAGAGAGTTACCAGGAAAGTGCACACACAGGGGAAAAAATGACCATTTCAGGACTCAGCAAGAATGCAATCATCTGCAAGCCAAGGGGAAAAACTTCAATAACAACCAAACTGCCTACACATTGATCTCAGACTTCTAGTCTCCAGGACTATGAGAAAATAAACTTCTGTTCTTTGAGCTACCAAGTCTGTGGCATTTTGTTATGGCAGCCCTGGCAAATTAAAACACATTGCCAGTGCAGGAAGTAAACCATAAATCAACTATCTTATGATCACTGAAAAAATGCAACTTTTTTTTTCTCAACTGCATTTTAAGGGAAGTGGAGTATTTCCTAGTGATTTCTGCCTCCTAGACACTCATGGGGAAGGAAAGGAAATGTCAAGAGAACAGCTCCTGTGGCAGGAGGTGATGGCCAGACTTGGTTTTCCTATGCCTGTGGAGGTGAGACTTCTGGCTAAAGCCACGACCACACTCCCTACACACATATGGCTTCTCTCCTGAATGTGTTCGCTGGTGTCTGATGAGGGCTGACTTGAAGCCAAAGCCACGTCCACACTCATCACACACACATGGCTTTTCTCCTGAGTGTGTCCTCTGGTCAGAGGTGAGTTGGATCTTCGGACCAAGCCTTTGCTCACATACTCCGTACACATCAGCCTCCTCCCCTGAATGTATCCTCTGGTGTCTGGTGAGAAGTGACTTGAAGCCAAAGGTACGTCCACACTCGGGACACGGAAAAGGCTTCTCCCCTGTGTGCGTCCTCTGGTGTCTGATGAGGGTAACCTTCTGACCAAAGCCACGCCCACACTCAGAGCACACATAAGGCTTCTCACCTGTGTGCGTCCTCTGGTGGCCCATAAGGGAGACTTTCTGGCTAAAGCCACGCCCACACTCGGAGCACAGGTAAGGCTTCTCCCCTGTGTGTGTCCTCTGGTGTCTGATGAGGGTGACTTTCTGGCGAAAGCTGTGCCCACACTCAGCACAGACATAAGGCTTCTCGCCTGAGTGTGTGACCTGGTGACTGAGGAGCAGTGACTGCTGCCTGAAGCCACGCCCACACTCCAGGCACAAGAAGGGCCTCTCATCTGAATGCGAGCTACGGTGTTGAAGGAGTGATGCCTTCTGGCAAAAGCCTCTTCCGCACTCTGGACACACAAAGGGCTTCTCTTCCAAGTGTGTCCTCTGGTGCAGGATGAGGGCGATCTTCTGGCGGAAGCCTCTCCCACACTGCTGACATACAAAGGGTCTCTCCCCGGAGTGTATCCTCTTATGGTTAGTTAAGGAGGATGTATACCTGAAGTGTCGCCCACACTCCCTGCACATGTAGGGCTTTTCCCCTGAGTGCTTCCTCTGGTGTATGGTGAGGGAGGACTTCCGGCCAAAGCCTCGCCCACACTCTCTGCAACTATACGGCTTCTCTCCCGTGTGAGTCCTCTGGTGTTTGACGAGGTCTGACTTCTGGCAGAAGTTTCTGCCACATTCAGGGCACACATGATGCTTCTGGAGGCTAAAGAGGCTTGATTTTGTGCTAAATCCTAGTCTATAGTTTTCACATATGACTGCTTCAGATTCTGAGATGTTTGTCTCTGTCAATACTGCATCTGCCTCATCAGAGATCATCCCCTGGTCTATTCTTTCACTGCTATTGCCTCCCAGGTCTACGGGCTGACCTTGAGATGAGCTGAAAAATGCCCTTGAAGTCCCACTCAGCCGCAGCCTCCCAAACACAGTGCCAGAGCCTTTTCTCTCTCCATCTTCTACTTTGTCTTTCAAGCAGCTTGGAGCTTCTAGTAGGAAGTGGCTTTCTGCAGATGAACCTGGGAAGATCTGAAGGGAGTGACCACAGAGCACATATTGATGGAGGATCCGTGGACTGGAAAAAGTCACCAGGCAGGAGAGACAGGGCTGGAATTCTGTTCTTTGTTCTGCTGGAGAGAAAGTGTCAGTAAAAATCACCAAAGGTATCTTGTGGATGGTAACATTTGTCTAGCTCTCATTCCTCAGATGCTCCCACACAAAGACTTCCTTCAAAGACCTTCCTTCCAACCCATGGTGACATATTAATGCATACCTTTTACAACACACAAAACCCACATAATGAGCCAGCTCTAAGTATCAGCCCAGCTTAAGGAGTTTTAAGAAAGCATCACAGGCAGCTCTAGCCCTATAAATCACTGCCATCAGAGTTATACATGTGCCCCCAATACAATTATCCTACAAGCCACAGTCATTAATACCACTGTAAACAATATCTACAAACATATGCTTTTACTGAGAGTTAAAATACATAACTTATTACAAATTTCTTTAGGGACTTTTCCTATAAGAAAAGATGGAGTCAAAAAAGGGAATCACTCTACAGTTGGACTATAAAGAAAGCTGAGCGGCAAAGAATTGATGCTTTTGAACTGTGGTGTTGGAGAAGACTCTTAAGAGTCTCTTGGACAGCAAGGAGATCCAACCAGTCCATCCTAAAAGAAATCAGTCCTGAATATTCATTGGAAGGACTGATGTTGAAGCTGAAACTCCAATACTTCAGCCACCTGATGCAAAGAACTGACTCATTTGAAAAGATCCTGATGCTGGGAAAGATTGAAGGTGGGAGGAGAAGGGGGACAACAGAGGATAACATGGTTGGATGGCATCACTGACTCAATGGACATGAGTTTGAGTAAACTCCGGGAGTTGGTGATGGACAGGGAGGCCTGGCGTGCTGCAGTCCATGGGGTCACAAAGAGCTGGACACGACTGAGCAACTGAACTGAACTACCTCATGGAGGCAGTATAGAGGACAGGTCAGAGATCCATGTGAGAAGTGAACCAAAAGGTGTTTCCTGTCCTAAACAAGTATTTCCTAGAGGATTATGTGCTGGGACCTCTAACATGGTGTGTGGATTTGGCAGTGAAACACGAAGACATAGTCTAGGCCTACAACCCCTTAAATGATTTTGGCTCCCAATGACCCCAATCAATCTAAGACCTGCTCTTCTCAGTGCTTTGCTTTTTTTTTTTTCAATACAAATTGTTGTAAATGGAAACTTTCCACCTAAAGTAATTTTTGCAGATATCAAATTTGGATGCCTTGTTCTATCATCCTGCTTCTATCCACCTGAAGCTGATGAAAAATACCATGAACCTTAAATAAATTCAGTACACCAGGCCTTTCCAGACATACATGTTTCTTTCTTCACCAATCAAAACTGAGATGTATTTTACGAACAATCAACAACATTGGTCAGCAAAGTACAGCCAATCACGTGTTTTGTAAAGAAGTCTATTGGACACAGCCACATTCAATCTTTATGTTGTGTCTATAGCAGCTTTCACATACAAAAGCAAGGGTGAGTAGTTGCAACAAAAAAAACATTAAAACTACAAAGCCCAAAATATTTACTTTCTGACCCTTTTACAGAAAGTTACTCATTCCGTCTTGTCTAAGATATCAGCTTTTAATACTAACAATAATAGCTACCATGAAAGCCCTTCCTAACACTTAAAAGGCCCTACACTTCCTCCTCAGCAAGCTATTCAGTAAACTTCATTGTGTGTGTGTGTGATGCTAAATCTAGAGGATCCTGTGAAATAGCCCTGACTAACCTGGAGAATTCCAGGGACGGCGGAGCCTGGTGGGCTGCCGTCTATGGGGTCACACAGAGTCGGACACGACTGAAGAGACTTAGCAGCAGCAGCAGCAGCAATCACTCATAAGTACTGACCCTACTGGACTGCCAGTGAAAGTGAATATCCTTTCAGTCTTTGTATACAGTTCTGGCCATCAGGGGGTCCCACCATGGTTGGTCTTTAGCTCAGCCCATTGAACCGAGAGTGAGTTTATTTTGTTAAGCTAGGCTGTCCACATTTTCAAAACTCATGGCAGGCATGTACATTTCTGGCTAGCAGTTTCCAAGAAATAATTTCATTGTAATTCTAAAGCTCTGACAGCTGAGCTTTCAGTATTGCATTATTGTCTCCTTGTCTATGATCTGTCTGCAATGGGAAGAGGAAAGCAGCCACTGCCTTCTCCTTGAGCTGTTTTGCTTCCAGCTGGGCATAAAGTCTAAGGCCAGTGGTAAACTACTCCATTACAGGTATACTGTCCAGTGTCTTTTGTATTAAATACAGTGACTGATTTAAATACAGTTAACACTGTCCTTATGGGAGCCTTAGTCTCTACTAAGGCTGTTCATTCATCAAAATTTTTGTGCCTATCTGGTAATGTGACAAATTTTAACTAAAAATGATTAAGAGTTACAATGTTCACTGTGGCTTTAAGCATGCAAGTTCCTCAATAAAAGAAGAAATAAAATTTTGCCAAGGTAATTCTTTTTAGATAATCACGAAAGTTTCCAAGATATAAAAAAAATGATCAGTTTATAAACTCTTTTATAACCTACAGCTACTCTCATGCCAATTAATTTTTCAGACCAATAAGTATTTCAACAACTGTCCATCTTGGGATGTACAACAAACATCCCAAAGGAAACAGAAAAAAAATCCATGCCTAATGGCTTCTTAAAGAAATTTTTCCTTCTGCAGCTGTAATTGTAAGGAATAAAATTATACCAGTGAGTTAAACAGATGCCACAGGTACTGGATTACAATAGAAGAAAGAATGCTGTGCATTCACTGCTTTTAACAATCAAAAGAATTTTAAGACTTGGTCCATATTTGAAAAAAGGGAACACTTTTGATAAGAATCTGAATTAATCCCTGGAAACCAGACAACTTTCATAATATTCCATCTCCATGATTTTAAGACAATATAAAATAAATATTAAAATATGTGACAGTTAATTTTATGCATTAACTGCTCTGGCCACAGGTTGCCCAAACATTTAAACACTATTCTGGGCTTCTATGGGGTTGCACAGAGTCGGACACGATTGAAGCAACTTAGCAGCAGCAGCAGCAGCAGCTGGGTGTTTCTGGAAGACTTTAACACTTAAATAGGAAGACTGAGTAAAGCAGTTGAAAGGCCTGAGTAGAACAAAAGACTGACCCTCTCCCAAGGTAATGCTCAAAATCCTTCAAGTTAGGCTTCAGCAGTACATGAACCAAGAACTTCCAGATGTACAAGCTGGACTTAGAAAAGGCAGAGGAATCAGAGATCAAATTGCCAACATCTGTTGGATCATAGAAAGAGCAAGGGAATTCCAAAAAAATATCTACTCTGCTTCATTGACTACATTAAAGCCTCTGACTGTGTGGATCAAAACGAACTGTGGAAACTCTTAAAAAGATGGGAATACCAGACCACCTTACCTGTCTCCTAAGAAACCTGTATGTAGGTCAAGAAGCAAGAGTCAGAACCAGACATGGAACAACAGACTGGTTCAAAATTGAGAAAGCAATGCGTCAAGACTGTATATTGTCACCCTGCTTATTTAACTTACATGCAGAGGACATCATGCAAAATGCTGGACTGGATGACTCAACAAGATGTAATCCAGACTGCCAGAGGAAATATCAACAACCTCAGATATGCAGATGACACCACTCTAATGGCAGAAAGTGAAGAGGCCCTAAAGAGCCTCTTGATCAGGGTGAAAGAGGAGTGTGTGTGTGCGTGTATGTGTGTATGTGTGTGTGTGTACACATACATCCAAATGGTTCTGTTACTCAATAACCCTAATACTGATCTTGATACCAAAAAGTGGGATGCTGCTATAGCCAATACCTAAAATTTGTAGAAGTGGCTTTGGAACTAGGTGACAGTTAGAGGCTGAAATAGTTGAGGTACATACTAGAAAAAGCAAGAAGACACTGCTGGTAGAAATATGGATGACAAATGTGACTTTGCTGAGGACTTAAAAAGAAAGGAAGAGAGCTGGAAAGAAAGCTTCTATCAGAGGATATATAAATTGACTAATCTATAGTACAGAGTTTCTAATGCTGAGCTTTGCATATGTAGAATAAATTCCATTTGGGCATGGTGTGTAATTCTTTTAAAATATGGAATGTTTTTATCACTTGTGCAGGTTCGGGGATCCACCACCAACTTAATTACTTAAAAAAATGTACTATATTCAGATTTTGTCCCATCCTGTATCCGTAGTATTTTTCAAAAATTCATTCATTTCATATAAAGTGTTAAACTTGTTAGTAGAAACTTGTTCATAATATCCCCTTAGTATCCTTTTAAAGTATCAAGAATATGTAGTAACTTCCCCTTCACTCTTGAATTATTTATGTCTTCTTTTTCTCTTGACTAGTCTATGCAGCAATATATAATTTAGTAGCAATATATCATTTTCTTTTTTTAATTTACTTATTTTAACATTTATTTTTAAATTTCATTATTTACAATATATCATTTTCTTTTCAGACATTCAACATTTTCTTGGCAAATTTTTCTGCTAATAGTGTTATATTTCACAGATTTTTGCTCTTATTTTCTTTATTCCATTCCTTGCACTCACTTTGCATTTACTTTGTTCTTTTTCTAGCTTCTTAAGTCACTGATCATAGACCTTTCCTAAAATAAGCACTTAAGGCTATAAATTTCCTTCTAAACTCTGCTTCAACTGCATCTCACAAATGTTTATTTTGCTTAGATGAATTTGAAAAGATTTAGGTAGTGGCTTGTAAGAGCTGATATTGGTAAGATGTAATTTCTACCTCAAGTTATCTATAGATACAGTAAAATCTCAAAATAAACACTACCCAGGTCTTCTTTTTTTTCTTTCTTTTTTCAAATGAGAAACTGATCCTAAAATTTAAGTGGAAATGCAGAGGACTATCCAAAGCAACCCTGGGGAAAAAAAAATAAAAAAGGAGAAGACTTACACTACCTGACTTCAAGATTTTCAGTGATCCTACAGTAGCACAGACAGTATGGTTTGGTTTAAGGACAGACATACTAATCAAAGGAATAGAACAGACAGTATAAATAAGCCTAATCTTAGCCAGTGATTAGATATTCAACAAAGCAATCCAATGAGAGAAATACAAGAATTTTCAACAAATAGGGCTAGAGCCACTGTGTATCCACACGGGAAAAAAAAAAAAAACAAGACCTTGATTCCTGTCTCACACCATATACAAAAATTAATTCAAGATGAACTGTAGATCTAAGTATAAAAGCAGCTAAAACTAAACAGCATTTAAAAGAAAATACAGATGACAAAAAAAATTTAAGAAAAGACTTCCTCAGTATTAAAATATGAAAGGTTATTGTTAAGAAAATGAACACAAAAGCTTCAGACTGAGAGGATATTTGCAAAATGTACAAATGACAATGGACTGGTATCAAGGATTAGTAAAGAATTCATAAAACTCAATAATGAAAAATTATGCAGGTGGTAGGGGGCGGTAAGGAGAGGTGGAATGTATGGAGAGAGTAACATGGAAACAAATACATTACCATATGTAAAATAGATAGCCAATGGGAATTTGTTATGTGATTCAGGGAACTCAAAATGGAGCACTGTTAACAACCTAAAGGGGTGAGATGGGGAGGGAGGTGAGAGGGAGGTTCAAGAGAGGGGACACGGGTATATCAATGGCTGATTCATGTTGATGTTTGGCAGAAATCAACACAATATTGTACAGCAATTATCCTTTAATTTAATTACAAATAATTAATTTGTAATTAAAACAAATAAATTTAATTATAAAAATCAATGCAGAAAAACTGGGAGAAATATTTGAATGTATACTTCACAAAGTATATGATATATATAAAAGATCAAAAAGCACATGGAAGGACTCAACGTCATTAACCATGAGCAAAATGGAAGCCCCCTATGAGATAACTCTACATATCCATCACCAAAGATAAAAGGAAAACTGTTGGGGAGGATGTGAAGTGACAAGAACTCTCACATGTTTATTGATCATGGAAATGAGATATTGTACAACCACTTTGGAAAAGGTCTAGTCATTTCTTATAAAACTACATGTACAGTTACCCTATGACTCAGTGTACTGAACTAAATAGTATCCCACCAAAATGAATGTCAACCTGGAACATATGAATGTGGCCTTATTTTGAAAGAGTCTTTGCAGATGTTATCAAGTTAAGATGAGGTTATACTTCAATTAGACTGAGTTTTGATCCAATGACTGGTATCCTTACAAGGAGAGGGAGATCTGGATACACAGACACTTAGAAAGAAGAAGGCTGTATAACCACAGAGGCAGAGATTAGAGTGATGCAGCTATAAGCCAAGGAACACTAAGGCTTGCTAGCAACCACCAGAAGTGAAGAGAGAGGCACAGAACAGACTTCCTTTCAGAACCTCCAGAAAGAACCAACCCCACCAACAGGTTGATTTTGAACTGTGAAAAATAAGTTTCTTTTTTTAAGCTTCTCAGTTTGTAGTAATTTATTAAATCAACCCTAGGAAACTAATACATCCTAGGTATGTATCCAAAGAAAACGGAAAACAAAGGTTTGTTGAAACCAAGCAAAAAATTACCATAAGAATATTAACAGCAGCTTTTTCAAAACAGCTTAAAACTGGAAGCCATCAAGGTGACTCTCAAGAAGAATGAATAAACAGTCATGTATATATTCATATGATGGTACATTATTTGATGTTAAAGAAAGAACAGACTACTGATGTATGCCACATCATGGATGATGCTTAAAAAATATACTGAGTCAAAGAAGCCTTACACAAAAAAAAGAAAGTATTGTATGATTCCCTTTATGCAAAATTGTACAGCAGACAAAACCAATCTATGGTGAAACAGAATCAGAAAAACAGTGGTACCTCTGAGGGGTGGGAGCAGAGGTTCACTGGGATGGGCCACAAGGGCACTATCTGGATAACAGTAATCTGCATTTTGGTAAAGTTTGTGTTATAGAGATATATGCACTGTTTGAATTCACAGACTAGTATACTTAAAATATTGCATTTCCAGTAAATAAATTCTACCTTAAAAGAAACAAACTCTAGTTAATGATATTCATGCTACCCATTATTCCTGGGGCCAATCAACTTTCATGGTGCCCACCAAGCTGAAATGAACTATCAGAAGTTGGCCCTTTTAAAAACTGCAGTGTCCAAAGATGCTCAAGTGGACATCCTGTACCTAAGTCTATAGGTCCCTGCCTGTCCACCACCAGTATGAGCTAACCTAGGAAGAAACTATGTCTTTCCTCTCACCACTTATTAGATTGTCTTTGCCAGAACCACTTGGTGATCAGATTAGATTAGATCTTAAGACACACTCAAACCTGCCAACCACTCAGGGAAAATAATTGTCTGAGGAGAATAAGTGGATGTTAAAAATATCTATTTCCGCTTTATTGACTATGCCAAAGCCTTTGCCTGTGTGGGTCACAATAAACTGTGGAAAATTCTGAAAGAGATGGGAATACCAGACCACCTGACCTGCCTCTTGAGAAACCTATATGCAGGTCAGGAAGCAACCAACAGTTAGAACTGGACATGGAACAACAGACTGGTTCCAAATAGGAAAAGGAGTACATCAAGGCTGTATATTGTCACCCTGCTTATTTAACTTATATGGAGAGTACATCATGAGAAATGCTGGGCTGGAAGAATCACAAGCTGGAATCAAGATTGCCAGGAGAAATATCAATAACCTCAGATATGCAGATGATACCACCCTTATGGCAGAAAGTGAAGAAGAACTAAAGAGCCTCTTGATGAAGGTGAAAGAGGATACTGAAAAAGTTGGCTTAAAACTCAACATTCAGAAAACTAAGATCATGGCATCTGGTCCCATCACTTCATGGCAAATAGACGGAGAAACAGTGGAAACAGTGTCAGGCTTAATTTTGGGGGGCTCCAAAATCACTGCAGATGGGGATTGCAGCCATGAAATTAAAAGATGATTACTCTTTGGAAGGAAAGTTATAACCAACCTAGATAGCATATTAAAAAGCAGAGACATTACTTTGCCAACAAAGGTCTGTCTAGTCAAGGCTATGGTTTTTCCAATGGTCATGTATGGATGTGAGAGTTGGACTGTCGAAGAAAGCTGAGCACCGAAGAATTGATGCTTTTGAACTGTGGTGTTGGAGAAGACTCTTGACAGTCCCTTGGACTGCAAGGAGATCCAACCAGTCCATCCTAAAGGAGATCAGTCCTGGGTGTTCATTGGTAGGTCTGATTTTGAAGCTGAAACTCCAATACTTTGGCCACCTCATGCGAAGAGTTGACTCACTGGAAAAGACCCTGATGCTGGGAGGGATTGGGGGCAGGAGAAGGGGACGACAGAGGATGAGATGGTTGGATGGCACCACCGACTCGATGGACATGAGTTTGAGTAAACTCCGGGAATTGGTGATGGACAGGGATGCCTGGCATGCTGCGATTCATGGGGTCACAAAGAGTCGGACACGACTGAGCTACTGAACTGAACTGAAGGACATGCCAGGAAGACCTCACAAAATGACAGCAACAGCCACCTATGAACAGGTCCTCATAAGCTCTTAATCTACCCATGGGGAGAATGCAAGTCTCTTTGCAAGAAGAGTAAAGCCTTGCTACAGTGAACTTACTCAGATACGCTGAGCTACTCAGCTCTCCTCAGAGAAGAACTGCTTGTACTAAACTTCTTACTCCCACAAACTAAGGAGATACTGCTAGATATCTGATAGAATGGCTAAAATTTAAAAAAAAAAAAAAAAAAAATATATATATATATATATATATATAGTGTTAACACCAAATCCTGACACAAATGCAGAAAACTGGATCACTCAAAACACTGCTAATGGGAATATAAAATGGTATAACCATTCTGGAAATTGAGTATGGCATTTTATTATAAAACTAAACCTATATTGACCATATAGGTTAGCAACGTGCACTTCTGGGCATTTATGCCAGAAACAAAAACCATACATTCACACAAAAACCTACACACAAATGTCCACAGCAACTTTATTCTTAATAGCCAAAAATATAAAGAACTCAAATGTTCTTGAATGGTTTAACAAACTGTAGTATTGATACATTCTTTACCATGGACTACTACTCATCAATAAAAGGAATGAAATATTAGTACATACAACAATTTGTATGGATAGCAAAAGAAAAAAAAAAAAAAGAAACCTCCAAAGGTAACACATGATGTGACTTCTTTTATATAACATTCTTAAAATGACAAAACTATAGAGACAGAGACCAGATTAGTGGTTGCCAGATGAAGAGAGGGAACGAGTGAGGGTGTAGGCTGTGACTATAAAGTCTTCTTTGATATTCTTATCATAGAACTGTCCTGTATCTTGGAATACAGCGGTAGTTACATGAATGTACATATATAAAATTTCAAAGAACTAAATAAATATACACATACACACAAAATGAAGGTACAACTGATGAAATTTGAATGTCAGTGCATTGTATTAACATAAATAAAAGGCCTATTTAACAACAAAAATGTATAATTTACTAAATTATAATAAAAGACGGAAAAAGAAAAACACAAATGATCATCTGTAAAGATGCCACAAAAAAATGACAAAATCCAATATCCATTCCCAGTAAAAACTCATCAACAAGGAATAGAAAGGAAGCTTGTCAAGCTGATGAAGAGTAGCTATAAAACTTACACTTAGGAGGAAAGCATTCCCCATAAGATCAGGAGCAAGGAAAGAATGTCTACTTTCACCACCATTTAAATTCATCATTGCACTGATGTTCTCGTCTGTGCCATGAGGCAAGAAAAAGAAATTAAAGACACAAGGAATGGAAAGAAGTGAAGTATACTTACTTAAAAATAATTAGTCATTTATGTAGAAAATCATATACAATCTACAAAACTACTAGGATGACAAGTTTTGCAAGTTTACCAGATACAAGATCAGTATAGATAAATTTATTTCTATATGCTATCAACAAACTGAAATTTTAAAGTACTTTAAATAGCATGAAAAATATGAAACAGAGAGGGATAAATCTGATAAGATGCATAAGACCTTTGTATGAAAAACTATAAAACAATGCTGACAAATATTAAGTCCCATAAAAATAGAGGGACTGTGTTCATGTACTGGATGACAGAGTATACGATTTACATGTAAATTCTCCTCAAACTGATGTAGATTCAGCTCAATCCTAATCAATATTCCAACAGGCATTTTGTTGAAAATTGTCAAGCTGATTCTAAAATCCATGTGGAAATGCAAAGAATCTAGCACAAGTAAAACAACTTCAAAAAAGAAAAAATGTTCGAGGATTTATACTAAGTTCCAGACTTCTTACAAAGCTGCAGTAATCAAGACTATGTGGTACTGACATCAAGATGGATAAATAGAAGAGTGGAAAAAAATAGAGTATATATTAAATATAGACCCGTACACAATTAATTTACATAAAGGTGCACAGGGAATTCAAAGAAAAGGTTGTCTTTTCAATAAATAGTGCTAGAAAAGTTGGATATTTGTATACAAAAGAAAAAAAAAGAAAGAAAAATTGTACTTAAATCCAGACCTGGTATCAAGTAAAAACATTTACTCAAAATAAGACTTGGATCTAAATGAAAAGTAAAAATTAGAAAACTTTTAAAAGGAAAAATACATGAAACTCTTTTTGGCCTTCATTTTGGAAAGATTTCCTAAATAAATCACCAAAAGTGAAATTCATGAGAGAAAAATTGAAACTTGGACTTCACCAAAATTAAGAAATTCTCATTGAAAAACTCTACTAAGAAGATAAAGAGCAAGCCACAAAGAAAATACTTATAAATCAAACAATGGACTTCTATACAGACTATACGAAGAATTTGCAAAATTCAATAAAAACATAAGAAACCAACTTTTCAAATTGGCCAAAAATTTGAGATGACATTTCACCAAAGAAGATATACAGACAGCAAACAAGCACTTGAAACGACTATCAACATCACAAGTCATTAAGAAAATGTCAGGTAAAACCACATAAGATGCTACTACACCATTATAAAAATGTCTAAAATTAAAATCATAATACCAAGTGTTGACAAATATGTGAAGCATATGGAACTCTCACACACTACTGGTGGGAATGTGAAAAAGTGCAGCTACTTGGTGAGTTTCATTAAAAATTAAATATACCCTGTATCATCCATCCCAGCTATTACACTCCCAGGTGCTTATCCAAAAGAAATGAAAGCATATGCTTACACAAATACTTTTCATGAATATTCATATAGTCTGTATTTGTATTCATCAAAATTAGAGACTACTGAAATTTCCTTAGCCCATGAATGGCTAAATAATTGTGACATCTATATTACTACTCAGCAATCAAAAGAAATGAACTGTTGACACACCCAACATTATGGATAAAATTCAAAATAATTATATTGGGTGAAAGAATTAACATTATTAATTTATATGAATTTTTTAAATGCAAACAAATCTATGACAGAAAGCAGTCAGTGACTGTCTGGGTAAGGGAGGGAGGGGAGGACAGGCAGAGGCAGGAGATAGAAATTATAGTGAAGCACAAGGAAACTCTGCAGTGATAGGTATGCTCAGAATTTGGATTACTGTGATGGTTTCGTGACTGCGCAGATATCAAAACTTAACAAATTTTACCTTATACCTTCTAGCATAAGGTGTCAAATCTTATACCTCCTAGCATAAGATATCATACCTTATACTATAATAATGTTTTTCTATTATACAATAATTATAGTTTAATAATAGTTCTTTTTTTAAAAGAAAAAAGCATTGAGTTTGCTATAAAGTACAAGTACAGATATATGGTTGTATTTAGAAGCAAAAATAAATAACAAAAAATAAAATGCCAAGAATGTTGAAAATAAAAGAATGAAAAAAAAGGCAGAAATTTATCCTTACCTCCCAACATTCACATAAAATTAATTCCACCTTGATTAAAGATCTAAATGTTTCCAGAATGTATATGGAATTTCTACAGTTCAATAACAGAAATAGCCCAAATCAAAAGTAGGAACATACCCTGAACAGACAAGTCACAGAAAAGGAAACACCAATGACCAAGCCAACACAGGAAAAGATGGTCACGCTCTCTGGAAAGCCAAATCCCTATGACATTCCACCACAAACCAAACAGATGGGTGAAAAATGTGAGGATGTGGAACAAGAACTCATCACCACTGCTGGGAGTGTAATATGGCACTGAACAGATTCAGAACACATGTGGTATAACCTAATCAGGTTGAGGCGACCCACACCCATGAACCAGTCTCTGTGCTCCTAGGTATGCATCTTGAGAGAAACACTTGCATGCATTTCCAAGGAAGAAATAAGAATATACAGCAACATTATTTCATAGACAAAAACTGAAAATAAGTCAAATGTCCAAAAGAAGAGAAATGGTAATTCAACTGCATTAAAATATTCATATAATGAAATCAATACATAACAAATGTTAAAAGTATAAACTAAACTTGCACATTTTAATATGAATCTCACATATAGCTAGTGAAGGAGGTATACAATATGGTACTATGTGCAGAGATGTTTACAAACACACCAAAAGAACTCTCTATATGGTTAAAAGATCCACTGAAGGGATAAAAAGCTAAGGGCAGTCACAGGCATGCTAATGCTGAAGTCGGATTCTCAAGAGGCGGGGTGAAGGAGCGGGACACAACCAGGAAAGGTATCACCAGGTATCACCTGGTCTTATATAATGGTATATTTCTTAGTCTGCAAGCTTCCCTGGTAGCTCAGTCAGTAAAGAATCTGCCTGCAGTGCAGGAGACCCACGTTCAATCCCTGGGTCAGGAAGATTCTCTAGAGAAGGAAATGGCAACCCACTTGTTAGAGAAATAAAATAGAAGTAGTCTTGTCCAGGCTTCAGAGGCAAAAGAGCAGAGTGGGCCTCTGACCTTGCTTCTGACCTACCTGGACACTGCCCTGACTACTGCTGTGGATGTCAGCTACACCTGCTGTGAGTGTCAGCCACACCTGCTGTGAGTGTCAGAAGAGAAACACAATAGATATCATAGGGAGCAGATCTTGGAGTTTCTTAAGCTCCTGGAGGGGGCCTGGCCAACTAAGCCCTGACCTTAACAACATTCCAAGTTTTACATGACAAAACAAACAGCATAACACGAAGCCAGAATTGCAATTTGCTCACAGATTGATGATGAGCATCCTGTTTGCATCCTGGGATTATAAGCGGGAACCCCAAACTGCAATCTTTGAAGTCTCACCCACGGAGCAGACATGCTGCCTGGGGCCTTTTCCCAACTGGAACTCCCTATGTGCTGTGACATGGGACTTCCCAGCCCTGTTTAAGTCTGAATGTTGGTGAAAACCCAAATTGGTGATGTCCTCTGCTCTCTTTCACTTTTCTTTCAATGTTAGTATATTGAAAGTAAGCCAGATAATTCTCTAATAAATATTTTTATTACTTATTTGTATATAATGAGTGGCTTATTTTGTTGACAAATCCTTTAAACCTGAGACAAAAGTGAAAACTTTCAGCAAAACACCACTACAGTATTCTTGACTGGAAAATCCCATGGACAGTGGAGCCTGATGGGCTACAGTCCACAGGGTCACAAGAGTTGGACATGACAGTGACTAAATCACCACCACCACTTAGGCTGCAGGGAAGGCAAACGGGCACTCATTGTATAATTCTTCACATTCTGGTATAATCTTAAATAACACATCACAAAAGAAACAAAGTTATGGGAACTTATGTGGTAGAACTGCTGCATGAAAACATTACCCGTTTAAAAATAAAAACTGGACAGAATCTAGCAGGGATAGATGACTTAGTCTCAGAGGACAAGTGTTATGTTCAAGATCAGGTCAACTAACAAAAGTTCAAGAATGGGAAAATCCTAGAAGTGTTGGACAAAGGACACCAAGTGAGTGGATGTTGCTCTGTTGGGGAGGAAAGAGAGGGTGGCCAGGGAAGCCCTCTCTGGGCTGAGTAGGATGGCATGGAAGGCAGGCCTGAGGAAGAGCTTCCTCCTCAGAGGCTTACAGATGCTCCTCTTTCCTCACCTGCTGAGCACCTCACTGCCCTGATCTTTGTCTGCCTTCTGTTTTCAACTTACCTGCACAAAGGTCCAGAAGACATTCACTCTCCTCTCTCCAGGGCTCGTCTCCTTGTTCCAGTTGTATGATGAGTTTTGGTTTAGGAAAGGCAATACCTACTCACAGGGGAAAAAAATCAAGGTGACCTTTGGTTAGTGACTTAAGAGGCTATCACAGAACTCAGAGTCAGCCAGGGAATGCAATGACTCAGAAGTGGGTAGGAAAGCCAGGCAGGAGGGATGGATGCGGACAAAGATTCTCTGAATGCTGAGAAAAGATGACTAAGGGAAGGGAGGAATCCTGGCTCTGAAGGCAGTATATGATTCTCCCCTATGCTTGAATGAATACAAATACTCTGCCGTCTGAAGTAAGATCACTTTAGAGGAGGGCCTGGTCTTGGAAGGGGCCTCGAAATGCAGTGTCATATCACACAAATACACACACATGCACAACTTCACCATTTCCAACTCTACAGAATCCAGACACTCTCTGAGGTACAGAGAAAATACATGTTTCTTTCTGAGCCAAAAGCATGGTGGCTACTCCATTAAACATTAAGAGGCCTATAGGCAGAGTCTGAGACATGGGACAAGTCATCCTTACCCAGCGACACCATATGGCTGTAGTTCTCCAGCATTACATCCCGATACAGGGTCCTCTGAGCAGGACTCAGTAGCTTCCACTCCTTCTGGGTGAAGGCCACAGCCACATCCCTGAAGGCCATTAATGCCTAAAACATAAGCACACCCAGAGACCACACAGGCCCACTAGTCAACTTAACCTAAGTTACCAGCCAGGGCTGAGGCAGCAATAAGGCTGGCATGGGACATCAGGTGAGATCCATAGAGCCTGCTTTCAACCAGAATCCTTTGCCATGTATTCAAGACTACTAAACCTCTTCCCACATTGCTGGGAGTTCTATTCAGGGGTTCTCTATTCTGTTCTATCAATCTCTAAGTCTATGATGCTATGGAAAACACTGTTTTGATTGATTAATGCAGCTATACCACAGGTCTTGAAATCAGATAGATGGATTCTTCCTCCTTTAGTCTTCATTTTAAAAGATTATTTTAGCTATTCTAAGGCATATGCCTTTCCATAAAAAATTTTAGAATAATCTCACCTGTATCTACTAAAAACTGTTTCTGGAATTTGGACAAGATTTGCATTAAACCTGTATATCAATTTAGGAAGAACCAACATCTTTATCATGTTGACTCTTCAAATCTATGAACATGAGATGAGATGTCTCTCCATTTACCGAGATGTTCTTTGATTTCTTTCAACAGCTATTGTGGTTTTCAGTATACAAATCTACATAGGCTTTGTTTAAAAACTCATACCTAAAAATTCCTTTGTTTTTCTTTCTTTAGTGATTTTAATGGTACTGTATTTTTAGTTCAATGACCAATTGTTCATGAGACAAAACAATTGCCATGAAACAGTAATAAACTGTATGCTTATCCTGAATCTGGCAACCTGGTGGAACTCACTCGCTTTACTTTTTTTTCCTCCTGGATTCCTCAAGATTTCCTATGTAGACAATCAGAGGATTTGCACACGGGGGCAGATTTTTTTCCTTATAATCTATGTATTTTATTTCCTGTTTGTGCCTTAATGTAGAACTTCTAGTGTGATAATAAATAAGAGTGGTAAGAACAGACATCCTTGCCTTGTACTTGATATTAGAAGGAAACATAATGTCTCAAAGCATTAAAAATACTGCTCCACAAATATACCACATCACACTCATTAGGATACCTATCACCAAAGAAACAGGAAAAAACATTTTGGGAGGATGTGGAGAAACTGGAGTAGAAACTGGAGTAGGAAATGGCAACCCACTCCAGTAATTCTGCCTGGAAAATTACATGGGCAGAGGAGCCTGGCAGGCTACAGTCCATGGGGTCATAAAGAGTCGGACATGACTGAGCACACACTCATGGAGAAACTGGAACCTCTATTTATTGTTGTGGGAAAAGTAAAAAGATGTGGTTTCTGTGGGAAAGAGTTTAGCAGTTCCTCAAAAAGTTAAATATACCAATAAAAAAAGAGTTCAATTTATCATATGATCTAGCAATTTGAATTGTGGGTGTATACCCCCAAAGAATCAAAAACAAGAATTCAACATACTCATACACTAATGTCCATAACAGCATTATTCACAATAACCCAAAGGCGGAAACAACCCTAACGTCCACCAACAGACAAACAGATAAGAAAATGTAGTACGTATATACACATAACTGTACGTAATTCAGCCTTAAACAGGAAAGAAACTCTGATACATGCTAAATCAAGAGATTAGCCTTGAAAACACTATGCTAAGTGAAATAAGCCAGTCACAAATGACAAACATTGTTTGATTCCACTTACAGCAGATACCTGAAATAGGCAAATTCATGGAGACAAAGTAAAACAGAGGTTACCAGGAACTGGGAGGGGGAGTGGGTTAGGAACGGATAGTTATTATATAATGGATAGTTTCAGTCTGGGAAGATGAAAAAGTTCTGGAAATGAATGGTGATGACTGCATAATTGTGTGAATAAACAATGCCACTAAGCTGGACATTTTAAAATGGTGAAATTTTTATATTAAGTATATGATTATATTTTTAAAAAATAAGAATAATCCTGCTTACAGATATTTTTGTAGATGTCCCTAATCAAGTAAAGGAGTTCCCGTTTCTATCATATGGTGGTTTTTACATTTCCCACAAATGTTTATTGTATTCTGAGAAATGACTATAATGCATCAACTGATATAATCACATGCTTTTTCTTCTTTAGCCTGTTAATATGGGGGACTATACTGATTAAGTTACAGAGTCAGTCTTGTGTCCCTGGAATAAACCATGCTTGATAATGGTGTACAATTATTTTTACATATTGTTGAATTTAATCTACATAATAATTTAAGGATTTTCATGTCTATATTCATGAGAGATGTTGACCTGTAGTTTTCATTTTTTCTACTGTTCTTGTCCGATTTTATTACCAGCATAATATCTGCTCCACAAAATGAATTAGGAAGTGTCCTTCCTATTTTCTGGAAAAAAATCACGTAGCATTGGTGTTTAAGACTCCTTTAAAAATTTGGCAGATTCTGCAGTAAAATCACCTGAGCCTATACATTTCTTTTGTAAGAGTTTTTAAAATTATAAATTGGACTATCTTTGGGGTTTTTTTTTACTTTCATCATATTTTTTAATTGAGGTATAACTGATATATCACACTGTATTAGTTTCAGGTGTACAACATGACTTGATATTTGTAGATATTGCAGAATGATCACCACAATAAGTCTAGTTAACATGCATCACCATACATAGTTAAAAAACTCTATTTCTTGTGATGAGACCTTTTAAGATCTATTCTCTTAGCAACTTTCATATACACAATACAACATAACTAACTGTAGTCATCATGATGTACAGTACATTCCTATGACATTCATTTTCTAACTGGAAGTTTATATCTTTTGACCCCCCTTACTCATTTCACCCACACCCCACCTCCTGCTACCACCAACACCAGTCTGTTCTCTATATGTAACCTTTTCTTCTTTTCTAAAGATATATAAGTAACAGCATACAGTATTTGTCTTTCTCTGACTTATTTTCTTTTAGCACGATGCCCAAAAGATCCATCCATGTTGTTCCAAGTGGCAAGATTTCTTATGGCTGAAAATAATATTTCATTGTATGTATGTACACATATGCATATATTCATCAATGGATGAATGGATGTCTATTCATCCATTGATGGACATTTAGATTGTCAACAACTTATGTTGTTTCTATGGTTTGGCTAATAATTATAGCCCTGTTCAAATTATCTATTCCATATTGGTCAAGTTAAAGTACAATAGTTTATGTTTTTCAAGGAAACCAGTCCCTTTTTATCTAAGTTGCCAAATGTATGGGTGGATATTCTGTTGATGGCTACAGAGTATGTAGTAATAACTCCTGTTTTACTCCTGATACTGGCAATTTGTGTCTACTCCTTTAGTCTTCTTTAAAAGTTTTGTCAATTTTATTATTTTCAAAGAATCAGCTCTTTATTTCTTTATTTTTTATTTTCTCTATTCTATTTCCAATTTCATTGATTTCTGCCTTTATCACTATTATTTCCTTCCATTTGCTCCTCTGAGTTTATTTTGCTCTCATTTTTCTAGGTTCTTGAGGCAGAAGCCTAGATTCAGTTCAGTTCAGTTCAGTCACTCAGTCGTGTTCGACTCTTTGCGACCCCATGGACTGCAGCATGCCAGGCCTCCCTATCCATCACCAACAGATGGAGTTTACCCAAACTCATGTCCATTGAGTCGGTGATGCCATCTAATCATCTCATCCTCTGTCGTCCCCTTCTCCTCCTGCCCTCAATCTTTCCCAACATCAGGGTCTTTTCAAATGAGTTAATTCTTCACATCAGGTAGCCAAAGGATTGGAGTTTCAGCTTCAACATCAGTCCTTCCAATGAACACCCAGGACTGATCTCCTTTTGAATGGACTGGTTGGATCTCTTTGCAGTCCAAGGGACTCTCAAGACATCTTCTCCAACACCGCATTTCAAGAGCATCAATTCTGTGCTCAGCTTTCTTTATAGTCCAACTCTCACATCCATACATGACCATTGGAAAAACTATAGCCTTGACTAGGCGGATCTTTGTTGGCAAAGTAATGTCTCTGCTTTTTAATATGTTATCTAGGTTGGTCATAACTTTCCTTCCAAGGAGTAAGTGTCTTTTAATTTCATGGCTGCAATCACCATCTGCAGTGATTTTGGAACCGAAAAAAATAAAGTCAGCCACTGATTCCCCATCTATTTGCCATGAAGTGATGGGACCAGATGCCATGATCTTAGTTTTCTGAATGTTGAGTTTTAAGCCAACTTTTTCAGTATCCTCTTTCACCTTCATCAAGAGGCTCTTTAGTTCTTCTTCACTTTCTGCCATAAGGGTGGTATCATCTGCATATCTGAGGTTATTGATATTTCTCCTGGCAATCTTGATTCCAGCTTGTGCTTCCTCCAGCCCAGCATTTCCCATGATGTACTCCACACATAAGTTAAATAAGCAGGGTGACAATCTACAGCCTTGACGTACTCCTTTTCCTATTTGGAACCAGTCTGTTGTTCCATGTCCAGTTCTAACTGTTGCTTCCTGACCTGCATACAGGTTTCTCAAGAGGCAGGTCAGGTGGTCTGGTATTCCCATCTCTTTCAGAATTTTCCACTGTGATCCACACAGTCAGAGGCTTTGGCATAGTCAATAAAGCAGAAATAGATGTTTTTCTGGAACTCTCTTGCTTTTTCGATGATCCAGCAGATGTTGGCAATTTGATCTCTGGTTCTTCTGCCTTTTCTAAAATCAGCTTGAACATCTGGAAGTTCACGGTTCACGTATTGCTGAAGCCTGGCTTGGAGAATTTTGAGCATTACTTTACTAGCGTGTGAGATGAGTGCAACTGTGTGGTAGTTTGAGCATTCTTTGGCATTGCCTTTCTTTGGGATTGGAATGAAAACTGACGTTTTCCAGTCCTGTAGCCACTGCTGAGTTTTCCAAATTTGCTGGCATATTGAGTGCAGCACTTTCACAGCATCCTCTTTAAGGATTTAAAATAGCTCAACTGGAATTCCATCACCTCTACTAGCTTTGTTCCTAGGGATACTTCCTAAGGCTCACTTGGCTTCACATTCCAGGATGTCTGGCTCTAGGTGAGTGATCACACCATCATGATTATCTGTCACACCATCATGATTATCTGGGTCATGAACATCTTTTTTGTATAGTTCTTCTGCGTATTCTGGCCACCTCTTCTTAATATCTTCTGCTTCTGTTAGGTCCATACCATTTCTGTCCTTTATTGAGCCCATCTTTGCATGAAATGTTCCCCTGGTATCTCTAATTTTCTTGAAGAGATCTCTAGTCTTTCCCATTCTATTGTTTTCCTCTATTTCTTTGCATTGATCACTGAGGAAGGCTTTCTTATGTCTCCTTGCTCTTCTTTGGAACTCTGCATTCAAATGGGTATATCTTTCCTTTTCTCCTTTGCTTTTCACTTCTCTTCTTTTCACAGCTTTTTGTAAGGCCTCCTCAGACAGCCATTTTGAAGCCTAGATTACTGACTTGAGATTTCCTGTTTTCTCACATATATATTTAATGCTACAAGTTTTTCTCTCATGACTGCTTTAGCTGCATCCCACATACTTTGATATCTCATATTTTCCTTTTCATTCACTTTTATGCATGTTTTGATTTCTCCTGAGACATCATTTTTGGTGAACAGATTATTTAGAAGCCTGTTATTTTCTAAGTGTTTATAGAGATTTTTCTGTTAACTTTCTCTTACTGATATCAAATTTTATTCCATTGTGGTCAAATAACATATTTTGTTCAATTTAAATTTTTTAAAATTTCTTAAGGTAAACAAATTATTGTGTCTTATGTGTTGATTTGAGTCCAGGAAATGTCTATGTTGGTACAGTCATTCCTCAGCACTCACAGAGAAGTGGTTCCAGAACCCCCCTCAAAATCTACAGATGTCCAAATCCCTTATATAAAACATGGTATTTGCATGGTATTTGCATATAACCTACACACCCTCCTATATATTTTAAGTCATCTCTAGATTACTTATAATGCTAACACAATGTCAACGCTATGTAAGCAGTTGCTAGTCACAGAAAATTCCAGTTTTGCTTTTTGGAACTTAACAAATTTTTTTTTTTTAACTTTTTGATCAGCAATTGGTTGAATCTGCAGATATGGAACCCTTGAAAAAGCCAGGTTAACTGTAAGAATATGCATTTTGCTATTGTTAGGTGAAATGTTCTATAAATGTTGATTCAGTTTTATTGGTTGACAGTGTTGAGCTCTTACTGATTTGGGCCTAAGTATTCTCTATAACATGAACAGAAAAGTGTTGAAATCTCTTATTGTTGATTTGTTTATTTCTCCTTTCAGTTTTCTCTTCACATCTTTTGAAGCTCAGTTATTTAATGCATATACACTGGTGCTTAGTCACTCAGTTGCATCCAATCTTTCCAACCCCTTGAACTGTAGCCCACCAGGCTCCTCTGCCCATGGGGTGTTTCAGGCAAGAATACTGGAGTGGGATGCCATTTCCTCCTCCAGGGGATCTTCCCAACCCAGGGAAGATCAAACCAGTATCTCTCCTGCATTGCAGGTGGATTCTCTACCACTGAGCCATGGGGGAAGCCAATGCATATACAATAAGGACCCCAATGTCTTCCTGGTGAAGTGACCCACTTATTGTTCTCTGTGTCTGATAATTTCCTTTGAAGTCTATCTTACTTGATATTAATATAGGCACCCTTGCTTTCCTTTGACTAATGTCTGCATCTTCTTTTTAACCTTTTAAAATCTTTTTTATCTTTATTAAAATTAAACTCTTTATTATCTTTATTAAAATCTTTTAAATCCTTTTTATCTTCTTTTTAATCCTTCTTTTTGTAACCTGCCTATGCTGTTACATTTGATGCTTCACTTAGCATATAGAGTCTTTTTTTAATGTCAGTCTCTCTTAGTTGGTGTATTCAGACCATTTTAATTTTGTTCCCTCTGCTTATGTTTTCTTATTACTGACTTATTGTCGGTTACTTGAATTTTTTTTTAACGCTCTCTTTTATCTATATTGCTTTTTACTGTACCTCTTTGTATAAATTTTTTAGTAGTTGCTCTAGGTGCTAACTTATTGGTCTACTTGTTTTGTCATTTTACCAGTTTGAACTATGGAAACTTAACCTCCCATTACATCCTCTTGTCCTTTCTGTTTAAATTGTCATTAAATTATAATCATTATATCTTCTTTCTGTAGTAAGCTTTTTATCAATATATGATATCTTTCTTCATCTTGTTATCTTTCCCTAATTTAAAATATACTTTGTCTCAATACAGCTATCTCAACTCTTTTTTGGTTACTATTAGTATGAAACATCTTTTCCATTCTTTTACTTTCAACCTCTTTATATCTATATATCTAAAGTAAGTCTCTTGTAGACAGCCACACATAGACCTTGTTTTTCTTTTCTAAATCCAAACTGCTAACCTAGGCCTTTTGACTGGGGAGTTTATACTACTTACATTGAATGTGTTTATTGAAAAGGAAGGATTTACCTTTGCCATTTAGCCACTTGTTTTCTGTGTATGTCTTTTGTTCAATTCCTCCATTGCTGCCTTTAAAAAAATTTTTTTCTTGTGTTTTTTTTTACCTTTATCCCCTTCTTTTATTTTCTGTATATTTTTAAGTAGTTTCTTAGTGGTTAACACGTTAACATTTTTAACTTGTAAAAGTCTACTAACTTAGTCTCAATAGTATACCAGCACACCTGCTCCTATATTTTTCCATCCCTCTCCCCTTATTTTGTAATTGTCCAAGATTACATCTTTATACCATGTATGCTCACTAATATAGATGTACACTTTCTGTGTTTGCCTGAAACCATATAGAAAAAGCAGAAGTCATAAACTACACAAAAAAAGCACAATAATGCTGGCTCTCACACTAGCTTACACACTAGTATTCACTTCTCTTTCTAATGGTTTACAGTAACTACCTAGTGTATTTTCACTTCAGCCTGAAGTTTTGTTTTCTTGGTTCAGGGTTTTTATAGAGCAGGTCTATCATTAATGAGCTCTCTCAAGTTTTGTTTAAACTAACATCTTGATTTATCCTTCATTCTTCAAGAATAACTTACCAGATAGAGAATTCTTAGTTGACAGTGTTTCTTCCAAGATTTAAAATATGTGATCCCCCTGACTGGTGGCCTCCATGGGCTCTGATGAAAAATTGTCTATTAATCTATTTTAGGGTCTTTTGCAGGTAACAAACAACTTCTTACTTGCTGTTTTCAAAATTCTGTCTTTGGGTTTTGACAATTTGACTAATATGTCCTAGTGTGGATTTTTTTTTTTTTTTAGTTTATCTTACTTGGAGTTCATTGAGTGTCTTGGATGTATAGATTTATGTCTTTCATCAAACATGGGAAGTTTCTGGATATTATTTCTTGAAATTTTCTCTCTTCTTTCCTTCTGCAATTTCCATTATGTGTATGTAAAGTAAACCTGATGGTGTTACACAGGTCTTTCAAGAACTGTTCATATTTTACTAATCTTTTCTTTCTGTTCCTCAGAATGGGTAACTTCAATTGAAGTATTTCCAAGTGGCACAGACTTAATTTTCCTTGTTTAAATATGTTGTTGAACCCCTATAATGAATTTTTCAGTTCAGTTATTGAACTTGTAGCTCCAAGACTTCTATATTGTTCTCTTTTATAAATTCTCTCTATTGAGATTCTCTATTTGTTCAAATATTGTTGACTTAGTTCTTTTCATTCCATGTCCTCGGCTTCCTTTAGTTCTTCATGCATATTTAAGATAGTTGATTTAAAGTTTTTGTGCCAGGGCTTCCTCATGGATAGTCGTATGGGATGGGATAGAATAATGTGAATATGCATTATCCTTCAAGGAAAGAAAGGCTACTCATAAGTTGTCAAGGCTGCCAATCCCACAGGCCAAGGGACAAGGCTGCCACTCTTTGCTTACATCAGAGCCTCTCAAAGACCCACAGAGGCAGGGTCACCCCTCTGAGCTCAAGGGGCCCTGCCAACCCAGTGCTGAAAGAGATCTGAGATGGATTTGAATCCTTTCTTTTCCTATACTGTGACATCCATAAGGTTTCTCTCTGGTGTGAAATTGCTAATGCGGAAGATCAGAATTTTGACTCACGCTTTTAAAATATTCAGTACACTTATAAAGTTTCTCTCTTTACAAGTGAGAATGAATCCTCTGATACTGAGTAAGTTTTGTGCTTTCAATGAAGCATTTACTTCCATTATCACACATACAAGGTTCTCACCAGAATGAATTTTCTGATGTTGCCTGAGCTCATAACTGAATCTGAAGCCTCTACCATAAATGACACATTTCCACAAATGTGGGTTCTTCTTCCTGAAGTATCACTCTCCTTGTAGGAAAGTCTGAGTTTAGACTGATCTTACACTCATCAAATCCCTTGATTCTTGTTACTGAAGAATTTTGGGAGACATGATCACTTGCCAGAAATAAAAGAGTTTCTCAGGGAAGGTCTTGGAGAAACCTAACCTAAGCCAGTGTTACAAGCTTTCCCCAAACCAGGCTCCCAAGGACAATGCCTCAAGACCATTTCCAGTACCAAGAAGAAACCCATTATCTGAGATTTCTTCTTTCACAAAATAAGATGGTTTGTTTTCATCTTTATTGCAGAATTTGTTTTATGTTGTATACATGAATTATCTATTCAACATTAGTCCATTAAAGGAGAGCCTATGATGTTTCTGTCCTGAAATTCTCTTCCTCATTAAGCAAAGGAGACCTTGGGTTTTGGCCCAATGTGCCTGATAACAAGAAATATAGATAAAGTCCAAAGTGGTTTATCAGCCAATTGGCAAGGTAGCACTGTCGCTACAAGAAGCTGCCTCTATCCAAGTCTAAGAAAGCAAGCAGGTGATGGCTCTGAGGTATTTATTCCAGTAAATTCCCAACTACTAAGCCTACTTTCATGTCCTCAGTGCTTATTACAGACCCTGAGCTTCCACAATAAGGAACAGAAAGTGAAATGGCAGAGAAAATATGGGAGCCCAATCGGCAATACTGTCTTCCGCTCAGTCCCTCTAGGGACACTTCATGGGTCTTCAAGTTGGACACTAGGGGTGGTGGGGCTAGCCCCAAGAGTGATGGATGACACTGCTGGAAGGCTGGCAAGGCATAACTACTCAACTAGCCTCCCACAAGTTTTGATAAGTTGTATTTCCATCATCAGTCTGTTTGAAATATTCTCTAATTTCTCTTAAAATTTCTTCTTTGATGTAATGGTAGCAAGGAATGTGTTGTTTAATTTCCAGTATTTGAAATTTACTTAGATATCTTATTGTTGACTCCTAACACAATTCTCTTAGTCACAGAATATATACTTTGTATTCTTTGCATCTTTTTTAATGTGTTAAGATTTCCTTTATAGAACCCCATGTAGTCTATTTTGGTGAGCATACCAAATGTACTTGAAAAGAATGTGTATTCTGCAGTTGTAGGGTGGTATGTTCTATAACTATCAACCGGGATAACACAGTTGCTAGTTTTCTTCAGATTATCTACGACTTTATTAAATTTTACCTCGTTGTCCTATCAATAACTCAGAGGAGAGTCTTTTCCTCCCTTTAATTCTGGCAATTATTTTGAAGTTTTGCTATTTTGAGTAATTATATACACACATAATTGTTATGTCCTCCTGATGATGTGACCTCTTTATCATTCCAAAATGTTCTTCTTTCCCTTTGTCTAGAAGTTCATTTTATCTGATAGCGAATAATGCTATTTTCCTTTCCTCACTGAGCATAGTTAATATAGAGACTCTAAAGTTCTTGTCTGGAAATTTAATCCATAAGCTGAATTATGGTATGTAATATTTAAAAAAAATTAAACTTTAGGGACTTCCCTGGTAGTCTAGTAGAAATCTAGAGATTTCCCTGGTTATAAATCTGCCTTCCAATGCAGGGGACACAGGTTTGATCCCTTGTCAGGGAACTAAGCCGATGCTCTGCAACTAGAGAAAGCCAATGCACCAAACAGCCTGTGCACCACAATAAAGTCAAAGTATAGCCAAAACAAAATTTTTTTAAATAAAAGAAAAATTAAATTTAAAACATGAGTAATATTCAGAATAGACATGGAAAAAGCAGAGGGCTAAAAATCAAGATGAGGCATGTAGGGAGGAAGGGAACACAGATACCCTAAGACGGAAAGGGAGAAAGCCTATGATGTGGGAAGGGAAAAACATCTGGCAGGAGGGAAAGGAAAGCTAGTGGTAGTAGAATAGAGAGCAGAGGTGTTAGAGCATCTTGTCGATGGTTTTAAAAGCAGACAAAAAAACAGATACTCTACTATAGAATTGTAGCTCATGATTTAAAACATTCATCACTCTTCACCTGGCCATATTTTGTGGCATCTTTCTTCACTTGGCCATATTTTGTGGTAAGTCCAAAATTCACTTCATGAATAAAATTTCCCATAGAAACAATTCACAAACATTGAGAACAGGTTAAATTTCTAATGACTGAGAAACAGCAGGATGGAATAGTGAAAATCTATTAATGCTTTAACCTATAGAGTCATTGATTTGAATGTAAACGTTTGTGATTTCTTCACTTTAAAGGTATGATAGTGGTGTAGTCACTGGTTTTAAAATACTATAATTTTATCATTAAAACTTGTCAGATGCACACAGACCAAAAATATTAATTAAATTCTAGTGACAGGAATAATTGAAATACCCATCAATTGATAAATGAATAAACAAAATGGCTTATATCCATACAATGGAATATTATTCAACCTAAAAGAAGAATGAAGTATTGGTTTGGGCTACAATGTGGATGAATCTTGAAAATATTATGCTAAGTGAAAGAAAACAGCCACAAAATACCATATATTATATGATTCCATTTACATACAACATCCAGAACAACCAAATGTATACAAATAGAT
The DNA here is from genome assembly GCF_023699985.2 of Odocoileus virginianus. Lineage (NCBI taxonomy): Eukaryota > Metazoa > Chordata > Mammalia > Artiodactyla > Cervidae > Odocoileus > Odocoileus virginianus. Next base: position 25,626,010 of record NC_069704.1, read on the forward strand.
TAGTGGTTGTCAAGAGCTGGGGGATGGGAGAATGGGGAGTGCAGGATTCCTCTGAGTGCAGGATTCCTAATGAGTGCAGGATTTCTCTGGAGTGCTGCTGCTAAGTCGCTTCAGTCATGCCCGACTCTGTGCAACCCCATAGACAGCAGCCCACCAGGCTCCTCTGTCCTTGGGGGAAAAAAAAAGAATAATGGAGTGGTTGCCATTTCCTTCTCCAATGCATGCATGCATGCTAAGTCGCTTCAGTCATGTCTGACTCTGTGTGACCCTATGGACAACAACCCACCAGGCTGTTCCATCCACAGGATTCTCTAGGCAAGAATACTGGAGTGAGTTGCCATTTCCTTCTCCACCTCTGGGGTGGGAGGGGTCTGAAAACATTATGGAATTAGACAGTGGTGAATGTTCCACAACTTTGTGAATATACTAAACTCTACTGAATTGCACCCTTTAAAAAGGCAAATTTTATTGCCATTTATATCTCAATGAAAACTTTTCAAAATGTTTCACTCCCATGTGATAGGTAAACCCCTAAATAAGTTGGGAGTCTTGCAAGAATGGAAGTTGTGTTGTAGGTGACACTGTCTGTTGACTATCAAAGGCTCCTGCACACAGTAGATAATCAAAACAATTTTTTTAAGACTAAATAAAAGATTGCTAACTTCTTATTAGTTAGTAGCCTATAGGTACAACCCCCTTCTATGTCACAATTTTATTGCATATTCCAATTTCTTCTCTCAGGTAAAAACCCATAGGAAAAATGTCTAAATGTCATTATATACAGATCAGAAAATTCTATGTAATTCAGAACTGACATAAAACAAAGTAACTGAAAATGCAATTTAGAGAACCTAAAACATGTAATCAAATCTCTTAAGATAATACAGTGGAAGTGACAAGCAGATTCAAGGGATTAGATCTGATAGAGTGCCTGAAGAAGTATGGATGGATGTTTGTGACATTGTACAGAAGGCAGTGATCTAGACCATCCCCAAGAAAAAGAAAGGCAAAAGGCAAAATGGTTGTCTGAGGAGGCATTACAGATAGCTGAGAAAAGAAGAGAAGCTAAAGGACAAGGAGAAAAAGAAAGATATACCCATTTGAATGCAGAGTTCCAAAAAATAGCAAGGAGAGATAAGAAAGCCTTCCTCAGTGATCAATGCAAAGAAACAGAGGAAAGCAACAGAATGGGAAAGACTAGAAATCTCTTCAAGAAAATTAGAAATACCAAAGGAACATTTCATGTAAAGATGGGCTCAGTAAAGGACAGAAATGGTATGAACCTAACAGAAGCAGGAGATATTAAGCAGAGGTGGAAAGAATACACAGACGAAATATACAAAAAATATCTTTATGACCCAGATAATCATGATGGTGTGATCACTCACCTAGAGCCAGACACCCTGGAATGTGAAGTCAAGTGGGCTTTAGGAAGCATCACTACAAACAAAGCTAGTGGAGGTGAATATATGTAAATTTCTATGTCTCAAATAACGAACAGGTAAACAAACCAGCAAAACAAATCCATTGTTCTTTTTTCTTTCAGAGTAAGTTAAGATCAGGTCCCATCATGAAACAAGTATGTTATGAGTGCCCTATATCTGCAAGTATGGAAACTTCTTAAAACAAAGCTACTCAGTCCTGCCAAAGCACCAAAATCACAACTAGCTGTCGAACAATCATCAACAGGAGGATGCTGGAACTCACCAAAAAAAGATCCCATGTCCAGAGACAAAGAAGAAGCCGCAACTAGATGGTAGGAAGAGCACAAACACAAAATCAAATCCCATACCCATTAGGTGGGTGACCAACAATCTGGAGAATGATATTACCAAAGAAGTTTTCCCACTGTTTTGACAGTTCTGAGCCCCACATCCAGCTTCCCAGCCTAGAGATCCAGCAAAGGAACTGGGAATCCCCAGCGAATCTGATTTTGAAGGTCAGTGGGATTCAATTACAGGACTTCCACAGGACTGAAGGATACAAAGACTCCACTCTGGGAGGACACAAACAAAAATCTTGTACATGCCAAAACCCAGGGAAAAGGAGCAGTGACTTGCTTGTGTTGAAGGGTCTGCTGTGGAGGTGTGGGTCAGCAGTGGCTAACCATAAGGATGGGGGCAAAGGCAGCAGCAGTCCTGGAAAAGGTCCTTTCGCCTAAGTCCTCTTGGTTCAGTTCAGTCGCTCAGTCATGTCCGACTTTTTGCGACCCCATGAATCACATCATGCCAGGCCTCCCTGTCTATCACCAACTCCCGGAGTTTACCCAAACTCATGTCCATCGAGTCAGTGATGCCATCCAGCCATCTCATCCTCTGTCATCCCCTTCTCCTCCTGCCCCCAATCCCTCCCAGTATCAGGGTCTTCCAATGAGTCAACTCTTCGCATGAGGTGGCCAAAGTATTGGAGTTTCAGCTTCAGCATCAGTTCTTCCAATGAACACCCAGGACTGATCTCCTTTAGAATGGACTGGTTGGATCTTCTTGCAGTTCAAGGGACTCTCAACACCACAGTTCAAAAGCATCAATTATTCTGCACTCAGCTTTTCTCCAACACCACAGTTCAAAAGCATCAGTTCTTCTGCACTCAGCTTTCTTCACAATCCAACTCTCACATCCATACATGACTACTGGAAAGACCATAGCCTTGACTAGATGGACTTTGTTGACAAAGTAATGTCTCTGCTTTTTAATATGCTATCTAGGTTGGTCATAACTTTCCTCCCAAGGAGTAAGCATCTTTTAATTTCATGGCTGCAATCACCATCTGCAGTGATTTTGGAGCCCCCAGAAATAAAGTCTGACCATGTTTCCACATCTATTTGCCATGAAGTGATGGGACCAGATGCCAAGATGTCCTTTTCATTACAGGGGACTGGAATGAAAAACTAGGAAGTCAGGAAACACCTGGAGTAACAGGCAAATTTGGCCTTGGAGTACAGAATGAAGCAGGGCAAAGGCTAATAGAGTTATGCCCAAAAGAACACACTGGTCACAGCAAACACTCTCTTCCAACAACACAAGACTCTACACATGGACATCACCAGATGGTCAACACCAAATTCAGACTGATTATATTCTTTGCAGCCAAAAATGGAGAAGCTCTATACAGTCAGCAAAAATAAGACCGGGAGCTGACTGTGGCTCAGATCATGAAATCCGTATTGCCAAATTCAGACTTAAATTGAAGAAAGTAGGGAAAACCACTAGATCATTCAGGTATGACCTAAATAAAATCCCTTATGATTATACAGTAGAAATGAGGAATAGATTTAAGGGACTAGATCTGATGGACAGAGTGCCTGATGAACTATGGATGGAGGTTCCTGACATTGTACAGGTGACAGGGATTAAGACCATCCCCATGGAAAAGAAATGCAAAAAATCAAAATGGCTGTCTGAGGAGGCCTTACAAACAGCTGTGAAAAGAAGGGAAGCCAAAAGTAAAGAAGAAAAGGAAAGATATACCCATTTGAATGCAGAGTTCCAAAGAAGAGCAAGAAGATATAAGAAAGCCTTCCTCAGTGATCAATGCAAAGAAATAGAGGAAAACAATAGAATGGGAAAGACTAGAGATCTCTTCAAGAAAATTAGAGATACCAAGGGAACATTTCATGTGAAAATGGGCTCAATAAAGGGCAGAAATGGTATGGACCTAACAGAAGCAGAAGATACTAAGAAGAGGTGGCCAAATACACAGAAGAACTATACAAAAAAGATGTTCATGACCCAGATAATCATGATGGTGTGATCACTCACCTAGAGCCAGACATCCTGTGAGCCTTAGGAAGCATCACTACTAACAAAGCTAGTGGAGGTGACGGAATTCCAGTTGAGCTATTTCAAATCCTAAAAGATGATGCTGTGAAAGTGCTGCACTCAGTATGCCAGTAAATTTGGAAAACTCAGCAGGGGCCACAGGACTGGAAAAGGTCAGTTTTCATTCCAATCCCAAAGAAAGGCAATGCCAAAGAATGCTCAAACTACCACACAATTGCACTCATCTCACACGCTAGTAAAGTAATGCTCAAAATTCTCCAAGCCAAGCTTCAGCAATATGTGAACCGTGAACTTCCAGATGTTCAAGCTGATTTTAGAAAAGGCAGAGGAACCAGAGATCAAATTGCCAACATCCGCTAGATTACCAAAAAAGCAAGATAGTTCCAGAAAAACATCTATTTCTGCTTTATTGACTATGCCAAAGCCTTTGACTGTGTAGATCACAAGAAACTGTGGAAAATTCTGAAAGAGATGGGAATACCAGACCACCTGACCTGCCTCTTGAGAAACCTGTATGCAGGTCAGGAAGCAACAATTAGAACTGAACATGGAACAACAGACTGGTTCCAAATAGGAAAAGGAGTACGTTAAGGCTATATATTGTCACCCTGCTTATTTAACTTATATGCAGAGTACATCATGAGAAACGCTGGTCTGGAAGAAGCACAAGCTGGAATCAAGATTGCCAGGAGAAATACCAATAACCTCAAATATGCAGACAACACCACCCTTATGGCAGAAAGTGAAGAGGAACTAAAAAGCTTCTTGATGAAAGTGAAAGAGGAGAGTGAAAAAGTTGGCTTAAAAGCTCAACATTCAGAAGTCCTCTTGAAGGTCACCATTAACCCTGCAATAGAGTCCACAGACCCCAGGGATGAGCTGCCTCAGGCCAAACCCCACCCATCAGCAGATAATTGGATTAAAGTTTTACTAAGCATGCCTCTGCCCACCAGAGTAAGACCCAATTTTTCTCACTACCAGCCTCTCCCCTGAGGAAGCTTATACAAGCTTCTCAGCCTCCTCCATCAGAGGGCAGACAGAAGAAGCAAGAATTACAATCCCACAATAGCTAGAAAACCACTAGTAGCTGGAAAGTTAACCAGGATGAAAAAGCAGAGGGTTTTGTCCCAGATGAAAGGGCAAGTAAAGTTCCAGAAAAACAACCAAATGAAAAAAAATCAGAATATTGATAGTGAAGATGATCTAGGATCTCTGAAAAAGAATGGAAGCAAAGATTAAGATGCAAGAAATATTTATCAAAGACCTAGAAGAACTAAAGAACAAACACAGATGTACAATACACTAGAAGAACTCTAGAGCAGAATAACTGAGGCAGAAGATAAGATAAGTGACCTAGAGGACAGAATGGTAGAAATCACTACCACAAAACAGAATATAGAAAAAAGAATAAAAAGAAATGAAGACAGCCTAACTCACCTCTGGGACAACACTAAATAACACCAACATTCACATTATTGGGGTCTCAGAAGGAGAAGAGGGAAAGGACCTAAGAAACTACTTGAAGAGATAACAGCTGAAGATTTGCCTAGCATGGGAAAGAGAACAGTAAACCAAGTCCAGGAAGCACAGGGCATCCCCAGCAGCATAAACCCAAGGAGGAGCACACTAAGACAACATAGTAATCAAATTGACAACAACTAAATACAAATACAAAATATTAAAAGCAACAAGGAAAAAACAACAAACAATATACAAGGGAACTCCCATAAGATTATCAGATGATATCTCAACAAAAACTCTACAAGCCAGAAGGGAATGACATGATATATTTAAAGTGATGAAAGGGAAGAACCTACAACCAAGAATACTCTACCAGCAAGACTCTCCTTCAGATTTGATGGAGAAATCAAAATCTTTCCAGACAAGCGAAAGTTAAGAGAATTCAGCACCACCAAATCAGCTTTACAACAAATACAAAAGGAACTTCTCCAGGCAGAAAATATGAGAAGGAAAAGGCCTACAGAAAATGAGCCCAAAATAATTAAGAAAGTGGTAAAAGGATCACACGTATCAATAATTTCCTTAAATGTAAATGGATTAATTGCACCAACCAAAAGACATTTACAGTCAGGGCAGAGGAGAACATGTGCATGTATGTACTTCCACTTATCACATCACTCTACTTAACCCACCAAATTATATGTAATTATTTTCTATTGCTAGGTTAATCATGTTTTCATTGTGGCTTGTAATTGTAAATTATCTTTTATTTTTTGTCTAGCTATTGACTGTGAAAACTGATAAACATTTTTTTACTATTGTGATTATGTAGCATATGTGATATGCTATTATGTAGAATATGTGATACAGTATTATTAACTAAAGTACAGATTTTGTTCAAATTTCACAAAATTTTATGCTAGTATCCACTATTTGTTTTCATATCTTATTCAAGACTTCACATTGTATTTAATTGCATTGAGCAGCTTCAGCTGCATGCAAAAAATTCTGGTAAATTTCCTTTTCATTTTTATTCTATTACAAGTATTTTCTAATTTTCCTGGTTATGGCTTCTTAGATATACCCATCATTTAAAAGTGGACATTTAATTTCAAAATACATGGGATTTTGTTTAAAGTACCTTCAATATTAATTTCTCATTTTGATACTAATTTCTCATGTAAATACTTTCTTCTTTGCAATCATCCTCTGTGTTTTTTTTAGTCTAACTTTATTGAGGCTTTTGATGGCTAAGTCAAAGATCTCTCCTGATAAATGTCACACGGCACCTGAAAATATGTTATTTTCAAATATCATTTGATATCAATTTCTAACATAATTCCACAGTGATAAGAGAATAGACCCTGCATGATTTCAAAATTTTTAGACCATGAAATTTTGGCACCTTGTTTTATGTCCCTGGATACGTTCCAGTGTCTCCTAGTTTACAGTCTATAGGAACTTGAATAAAATTTGTATCCTACTATTGTGTGAAAATTGTATAAATTTTAATTATGCTGAATCGGTTCACAGTGCTTTTCAGATCTACTATACCCTTCTACTTCTCTATATTCTATTAATTTATGAGAGTTTGAAACTCCAACTAAAAATCTTAACTTCTCTACTTAAAAAAAAATTATAATATATAGTGGAACTATATGTAACATTGTTCTGTATTTTCCAAGTCTCCTGTGAATGTGTTATAATACTTCCACAATTTAAAAAAATTAAAAATTAAAAGATAAAAACAAAGCTACTCAGATGCTAATGCCCTGGGATCAATTTTTAATGAATGAATAAAAGGAAAAAAATGTATATTGAGAGATGATGATCATAGACAGGATATGGTTCAGGGTGTGCTAAGGATCCCACAGGAAGGGGCAGGAAAGTAATGTTCCATTTTGGCCAAGAATGTTTCTCTATTAACATCAGTAATGGTAAAGAGAAACCTATAAAAGAAATTCCCCCCACAAACACCTTAGGAAACATTCTGAATTGCATGTACTGCATAAACATTTTCTCTCAAATAAAAGATTTGACAATTGAGGGACATACAGCCCTCAATGGTATCTGATAACATCAAAATCAATTATTTTTAACTGATACAGTAACAGGCAAATACCTACCATATGAGCTCAGCATTAAGAGCAAGTTCAGATCCAACAAAAAAATTTTACACTTGTCATATTTTTTATGACAGGCAACACAAAATTTAATTAGACCAACTGACACTATTTTTTGTAACTGATAATAATCAACAGAAGTATCCTACCTGGCGTCAGTTTAGGCAGTCAGTAAATGTTAACTCCATTTGATTATGTCAAGGTCACAAACTGCCTAGTCTTAGGGATTAGAAAATCTTTCCTTTACGATATATATTCATTCAGTGACTACTTATTGCAAACTTCTCAAAATCCTTCAAACCTAACTTGTTCCAAGTTCAAGCCCAAACTCCTCAGCCTGGATTTCAGGATTTTGGTTGAACTACCTCCATTCAGACTCAGTGTGGGTAAAAGCAAAACCTTCAGAGCTGAGGCAAGTAATGAATGAATGAAGCAGGCACTTCAGCCATGGGGTCAAGGGGCACAAGAGGCTGTGACTACACCATGGGGATCTGTTTGGTTCCAGCTACTTGTCATATGCACCAAGAATGTGGACTCAGGACTTAGGTGTACTCTTTCAATTTTTAAGTGTGGAAAACTCATTTAAATATAAAGCATGGGGCCAGCCAAATTATAGCTACCCATGAATCACCAGCAGACAGTAGTTCAGCATCCTCACCTCTACACAGAGAAAACTGATGTAACAAAAGGCCATGGACTGCTCCAAGCTTCCCATATGATGAGCGACAGCCTGCAGATCCCTTGGTCTCAGAGAAGGGCTAGGCTTCCAGTCACATTCTCACAGAAATATATTCCTTCAGCTCTTCAACTTGCCAAATCTTCAGGGGCAGCTCAGGCAGCTCCTCCTTTGAAAGCCTTCCTTCACTCTTTTAGGCCCTGGAATCACTGGGCACATAACCATGATTGTGTTTTAACTGTGCTGATGACAATTTACTACTTGATGAATGTATAGCTCATGAATGGACCAGAGGAGTCTGAGAAAAGGCTCCAGGCAAGACAAGTCACACCTCCAAGATCAGGGCTAGGTACAGCCTAACACCATCAAGGCAGCTCCAGTAAAAAATAAAAGAAATGGGTCCATCCTATAAGAGCTAGGAAGAAATTTTAGGACTCACCTCATCCCTAGTAGTCAGGAGCCCTGGGACCATGTTCTTAGTCTGGTGAGTGCTCTTCTTAGAGAAGACTTGTTGCATAGGCAGAGCTGGAGAAACAGAAAAGAAGTAAAGGGATGTGTGGGAGGAATATCCATCTATCCAGCCTCCCAGTTTAGCAAGGCAAGGAGGAGGTAAGGAAAGCAGGCTGAAGATGGCATTAGAGGCACCCCTTCTTTTTTTAATTTAAAAAACTATGTCTTATTGGCATATATTTGACACAAAATTATACACATATTTAAAGTATACAGCTTAGTAAATTTGAAATACTTATCACCTGTGAAAACATCACAACACTGCGGAGAGTAAATTTATCAGTCATTTCCAAAAATGATCAATGTGCTCGTTTGTAATCTTTCACTCCCCTCCCTAGTAGCATTGATCTGCATTTTGTCATCAAAGATTTCTTACATTTGCATTTTCCAGAGTTTTTTCCTTAATTTATTTAAATTGGAGGATAACTGCTTTAAAATATTGTGTTGATTTCATCCATACATCAACATGAATCAGCCATAGGTATATATATATATATATATATATACATATATATATATATATATATTTCCCCTCTCTCTTGAACCTCCTCCCACATCCCACCCCATCCCATCCTTTTAGGTTGTCACAGATTATGTTTGAGCTTGATGAGTCACACAGCAAACTCCCACTGGGTATCTATTTTATATACGGTGATGTGCATGTTTCAGTGCTACTCTCTCAATTTGTCCCACCCTCTCCTCCCCAACTCTGTCCACAAGTCTGTTCTCTATGTCTGTGTCTCCATTGCTGCCCTGCAAACAGGTACATCAGTGCCATCTTTCTAGATTTCATATATACACATTAATATATGATATTTGTTTTTCTCTTTCTGACTTGCTTCACTCTGCATAATAGGCTCAAGGTTTAACCACCTCATTAGAACTGACCCAAATGTGTTCCTTTTTATGGTTGAGTAATATTCCATTGTATTCCAATGTACAACTTCATTATCCATTCATCTGTTGATGGATATCTACTTTGCTTCCATGTCCAAGTTACTGTAAATAGTGCTGCAATGAACACTGGGGTACATGTGTCTTTTTCAACCATGGTTTTCTCACACTGCATGTCCAATAGTGGGATTGTTGGGTCATATGGTAATTTTATTCCTAGTTTTTAAGGAATTTCCATATTGTTCTCCACAGTGGCTATATCAATTTATATTCCTACCAACAGTACAAGAGAGCGCCTTTTTCTCCACATCCTCTCCAGCATTTATTGATTGCAGATTTTTTTGATGACCAGTGTAAGATGATACCTCATCATAGTTTTGATTTACATTTCTCTAATAATGAGGGATGTTGAGCATCTTTCCATGTGTTTATTAGCCACCTGTTTGTCTTCTTTGGAGAAATGTCTGTTTAGGTCTTCTGCCCACTTTTTGATTGGGCTGCTTGCTTTTCTGATATTGAGTTGTTTGAGCTGCTTATACATTTTGGAGATTAATCCTTTGTCAATTACTTCATCTGCAGTTATTTTCTCCCATTCTGAGGGTTGTCTTCTCATCTTATTTATTGTTTCCTTTGCTGTGAGAAGATTTTAAGTTTAATTAGGCCCCACTTGTTTATTTTTTCTTTTAATTTCCATTACTCTAGCAGGTGGGTCATGGAGGATCTTGCTATGATATATGTCACAGAGTGTTCTGCCTATGTTTTCCTTTTAGAGTTTTATAGTTTTTGGTCTTACCTTTAGATCTTTGATCCATTTCAAGTTTATCTTTGTGTATGGTGTTAGGAAGTGTTCTAATGTCATTCTTTTACACATAGCTGTCCAGTCTTCCCAGCTCCACTTACTGAAGAAACTGTCTCTTCTCCACTGTATATTCTTGCCTCCTTTATCAAAATTAAAGTGCCCATAGGTGCATGGATTTATTTCTGGGCTTTCTATCTTGTGCCATTGGTCTGTGTTTCTGTTTTTGTGCCAGCACGATACTGTCTTGATGACTGTAGCTTTGTAGTATAGTCTGAAGTCAGGAAGGTTGATGCCTCCAGCTCCATTATTCTTTCTCAAGATTGCTTTGGCTATTCAGGGTCTTCTGTGTTTGCATATGAACTGTGAGACATTTTGTTCGACTTCTATGAAAAATGCCATTGGTAGTTTGATCAGAATTGCACTGAATCTGTAGATTGCTTTGGGTAGTATAGTCATTATCACAATATTGATTCTTCCAATCCAGGAGCAAGGCATATCTCTCCATCTATTTAGGTCATCTTTCTTTCATCAGTGTCCTACAGTTTTCTGTATACAGCTCTTTTGTCTTCCTAGGTAGGTTTATTCCTAGGTATTTTGTTATTTTTGTTGCAATGATAAATGGGATTGATTCCTTAATTTCTTTCTGACTTTTCATTGCTAGTGTATAGGAATACAACTGACTTCTGTGTCTTAATTTTATATCCTGCAAATTTACTAATTTCACTGATTAGGTCTAGCAATTTTCTGACAGTATCTTTAGGCTTTTCCATGTATAGTATCATGTCGTCTTCAAACAGTAAGAGTTCTACCTCTTTTCCAATTCTAGATTCCTTTTCTTTTTCTTCTGTTTGCCATGGCTAGGACTTCCAAAACTATGTTGAATATTAGTGGCAAGAGTAGGCCCCCTTGTCTTGTTCCTAGTCTTAGTGGAAATGCTTTCAGATTTTCACCATTGAGGATAATGTTTGCTGTGGGTTTATCATATGTGGATGTTATTATGTTGAGGATTTTTGCAACTATGCTTATCAGTGATATTGGCCTGTAATTTTCTTTCTGTGTGATGTCATTATCTGGTTTTAGTATCAAGGTATTGGTGGCCTCATAGAATGAGTTTGTACATGTTTCTTCCTCTGCAATTTTTTGGAAGAATTTAAGGACAGGCATTAGCTCTTCTCTAAATAGTTGACAGAATTCACTTGTGAAGCCATCTGGCCTTAGGCTTTTGTGTTTTGGGAGATTTCTTTTCACAGTTTCAATTTCAGTGCTTGTGATAGGTTGTCCATAATTTTCTATTTCTTCCTGGTTCAGTCTTGGAAAGTTAAACTTTTCTAAAAATCCGTCCATTTCTTCAGGTTGTCCATTTTACTGACATACAGTTGTTTGTAATAGTCTCTTATGATTCTTTGTATTTCTGCATTGTCTGCTGTGACCTCTCCTTTTTCATTTCTGATTTTGTTGATTTGAGGCTTCTCCCTTTTCTTAATGAGCCTGGCTCATGGCTTGTAAATTTTGTTTATCTTCTCAAAGAATCAGTTTTTAGTTTTATTAATCTTTACTATCGTTTCCTTCATTTCTTTTCATTAATTTCTGCTCTGATCTTTATGACTTCTTTCCTTCTACTAACTTGGGGATTTTTGGTTCTTCTTTTTCCAGTTGTTTTACGTGTAAATTAGGTTGTCTATTTGATGTTTTTCTTATTTCTTGAGGTAAGATTGTATTGCTATAAACTTCCTTCTTAGAATTGCTTTTGTTGCATACCATAGGTTTTGAGTCATGTCTTTGTTGTTATTTGTTTCTAGGAATTGTTTTATTTCCCCTTTTATTTCTTCAGTAATCTGTTGGTTATTTAGAAATATATTGTTTAATCTGAATATATTTGTGCTTTTTACAGTTTTTCTCCTGTAATTAGTATCTAGTCTCATAGCAGTGTGATTAGAAAAGATGCTTGATACTATATCAATTTTCTTAAATTTACCAAGGCTTGATTGGTGATCCAAGATGTGGTCTATCCTGTAAAATGTTCCATGTGCACTTGAGAAGAAAGTGTATTCTTCTGCATTTAGATACAATGCCCTAAAAGTTTCAATTAGGTCCATCTGGTCTAATGTGTCATTTAAGGCTCATATTTCCTTATTAATTTTCTGTTTTGATGATCAGTCCATCGGCGTAAGTGGGGTGTTAAATTCCCCTACAATTATTGTATTACTGTCAATTTCCCTTTTTATGTCTGTTAGTGTTCGCCTTATATATTGATATGCTCCTATGTTGAGTGCATAAATACTTACAATTGTTATGTCTTCTTGGATTGATCCCTTCATCATCATATAGTGTCCTTCCTTATCTCTTCTATTAATAATATTCTTTATTTCATGGTTTATCTGATTTGAGAATTACTACTCTACTTTTCTTTTGATTTCCATTGGTATGGAATATCTTTTTCTATCCTCTCATTTTCAGTCTGTATGTGTTTCCAGGTCTGAAGTCAGTCTCCTATAGACAGCATACATATGAGTCTTGTTTTTGTGTCCATTTAGCCAATCTGTGTCTTTTGGTTGGAGCATTTAATCCATTTACACTTAAAAGTAATTATTTATATATATATATACACACATATATGTTCCCATTGGCATTTTCTTGTTTTGGGTTTGTTTTTGTAGGTTTCCTTCCCTTATGTTTCCTGCCTATATAAGTCTCTTTAACATTTGTTGTATGCTAAATTCTCTTAACTTTTGCTTGTCTTTAGCTTTTGATTTCTCCATCAATATTCAATGAGATCCTTGCTGGGTAAAGTAATCTTGGTTGTATATTTTTCCCTTTCAGAACTTTAAATGTATCCTGCCATTCCTTTCTGGCCTGCAGCTTCTGCTGAAAGATCAGCTGTTAATCATATGGAGTTTCCTTTGTATGTTATTCGCTGCTTTTCCCTTGTTGCTTTTAATACTGTGTTTAATCTTTGCTAGTTTGATTAGTATATGTCTTGGTATGTTTCTCCTTGGGTTTAGCCTCAATGGGACTCTCTGGGCTTCTTAACACTTGATGGACTATGTGCTTTCCCATGTTAGGAAAATTTTCAACTATAATCATTTCAAAAATTTTCTCAGACTCTTTCTTCTTTTATTCTTCTGGGACCCCTATAATTTGAATGTTGATGCATTTAATATTTGACCAGATGTCTCTGAGATTATCCTCTATTCATTTCATTCTTTTTCCTTTACTCTGCTCTTCAGCAGTTATTTTCACCATTCTATCCTCCAATTCACTTATCTGTTGTTCTGCCTCAGTTATTCTGCTATTGATCCCTTCCTATTTTTAATTTCAGTAATTGTTTTTTGTGTGTCTGTTTATTCTTTATTTTTTCTAAGTCCTTATCGAATGTGTTAACTGATTCTTGCATTTTCTCCATTCTATTTCCAAGGTTTTGGATCATCTTTATTATCATTACTCTGAATTCTTTTCAGGTAGTTTGATTATTTCCTCTTTGTTTATTTGAGTTTTGAACTTGCTCCTTCATTTTTGCAATATTTCTCTGTCTTTTCATTTTTTTCTAACTTACTGGTTTGAAGACTCCTTTCCCCAGGTTTTAGGGTCATAGCTCTTCTTTTTAATCTCTGCCCTTGGTGGTTGAAATTGGTCCAGCAGTTTGGATAAGCTTCTTATTTGGAGGGACTTGTACCTACATTCTGGTGGGAGGAAGTGAGTTTTTTTCCCTCTGATGGGAAGGGCACTTCAGTGCCTTTCTGGGGAGTGTCTGTGGGAAGCCTGTCCGCTGATGACTGGGTTTATGTTTTCATCATGCTTCTTATTCGGGTGAGGCATCCTGCACTGTGTGTTGCCAGCAGTTAGGTGACATCAGGTCTTAGACAGAGGGGGAAGCCTTCATGGGAGTTCTCAGTAATTAGTACTCCCTGGGATCAGGAATTCTCTGGCAGTCTAGTGTCCTGGACTCAGTGCTCCTACTCCAGAGAGAGTTGCCCATTCTTAACAGTGTCCTGTACATAAGGCCCCCAGAACTGGACCAGTGGCAGATTCAGCCCCAATCTCCAGTTGGCAAATGAAGCCCACAGCCCCACCAACTAAGATTCTATTAAGTCACTGTATGGACTCTATTAAGAGGAAAGGGTCTCATAGTGCCCACAGGTGAGCATTCATGGTGAGAAATGGTGACTTATCATAGTAAAAACAGAAGTTCTCCATCCACATCAGCCCTAAGGACAAGGCCTAGGAAATTCAAAACAGAAAGGGCACTACAGTTCAGACAGAATGTAGATTTGGAGAGAAATTTGAAGCAAGATAAAGCCATAATCTGGCTCTTCCTTCCCCTCCACTTATATACCCAAGATTTGAAATGTAATATTTGAAACTAAGAATGGACAGTCATAAAATACCCTAGGTCTTCAGCAAGTCAATTTCATGACAAAATTTTTTAGAGGGGAGATTTTCCTTAACACAAATCCACTTAAGAAATAAACATCATTCTTCAGATGTCAGATGACATGTCAGATGATGTTTATTTCTTAAGTGGATTAGCCTCGACTGACTAATCTGCACAAGTGAAAGTGAATGTGATAGTGGCTCAGTTGTGTCAACTCTTTGAGACTCCATGGACTGTAGCCCACCAGGCTCTTCTGTACATGGGATTTCCCAGGCAAGAATACTGGAGTGGGTTGCCATTCCCTTCTCCAGGCAATCTTCCCAACCCAGGTATCGAACCCCAGTCTCCTTCACTGCAGGCAGATTCTTTACCATCTGAGCCACTAGGGATCTGCACAAACGAACTGAAAAACATTTTGGGAACTATGAAGGCCAATTCAAATGAATTGGGTATTAGGTGACATTAGAGAATTATTGTGAATATTGTTAGGTAAGATCATGATATCCTGGATACAGAGAAAAACAAATCATTATTAAGAAATGAAGCTGAAGTGCGGAGAGTAAAATGACATAATTTGCAATTTTTTCTTAATGTTAAAACTTCAACAAGTTAATAGTATAAAGAAAGAAAGGTCTTGTGGAATAAAAGGAGACTGAAGAGATATTCAAATGCCATGTGAGGACCTTATTTAGACATTTTTGAGGCAATCAAGGAAATATGAACACTGATGAGATATTAGATGACATTAAAGAATCGATTTTAATTTTGTTAGGCTTAGGCTAAAGATAGGCTGTGCTGATACTCTCTGCAAATAATTGTTGCTGTGCTTAAAGAAGTTAAAATATACAACTAACAGCATTTAACAGTGAGAAACTAGATGCTATTCCATTAAGATCAGAAACGAGGCAGGAATGTCACCTTTCACCACTCCTATTCAACATCATGCTGGAATTCCAGGCTAATGTAAGAAGACAAGAAAAAGAAATAACAGGTATACTGACTAGGAAAAAGAAATGAAACTGTCTTTTCTGAAGATGACTTGATTGTCTACGTGGTGGTGGTGTTCAGTCACTAAGTTGTGTCTGACTCTTTGTGACCCCATGCACTATAGCCCAAAGGTTCCTCTGTCCTTTCCAAGCAAGAATACTAGAACGGGTTACAACTGCCTTCTCCAGAGGATCTTCCTGACCCCAGGGATCAAGCCCAGGCTCCTGCATCGCAGGTGTATTCTTTACTGACTGAGCCACCAGGGAAGTCCAACTGTCTATGTAGAAAATCCAAGATTTCTTTCTAGAACGTGTGATTATATCAAAGCTTCAGG
Organism: Odocoileus virginianus; assembly: GCF_023699985.2. Lineage (NCBI taxonomy): Eukaryota > Metazoa > Chordata > Mammalia > Artiodactyla > Cervidae > Odocoileus > Odocoileus virginianus. The sequence goes on from NC_069704.1 coordinate 25,641,945, forward strand.
ACACAAGGTTAATATACAAAAATCAACTGCTTTCCTATATGCCAGCCATGAACATATGGAATTTGAAATCAAAAACATTACAGTAGCATCCAGAAAAATGAAAATACTTAGATATAAATCTTTTAAAAATTTGTGTAAGATATACATGAGGAAAACTACAAAACTCTGCTGAAAAAAATAAAAGATCTAAAACAATGGATAGTCCATATTATGGATAGGTAGACTTGATCTGATATTGTTAAAACGTCAGTTCTTTCCAACTTGATCTATACATTCAATCCATCAAAATTCCAGCAAGTTACTTTGAAGATGTCAACAAACTGGTTCTAAAGTTTATATGGAAAGGCAAGTGACCAAGAGAGACAACACAATACTGAAGAATAACAAAGTCAGAAGACTGACATGACTAGATTCTAAACTTACTATAAAGCTACAGGAATTAAATATGTGGTAGAGCCAAAAAATAAATTAAAAAAAAAAATAGACAAACACATCAATGGAACATAATAGAGCACAGAGAAATAGACACACATAAATAAAGTCAACAGAGCAAGAAAAAATTCAATGGAGAACAGACTATCTTTTTATTAAACAGCAGGACTGGAACAACTGAACTTCCACATACACAGACCTTACATCTTCCACAAAAATCAACTTAAAATGGATAACAGACTTAAAGGTAAAGCATGAAACTATAAAACTCCTGGAAAATAACATGGGAAAAAATTCAGATGACCAGGGACTTGGCAATGTCTTTTCACATATGACAGCAAAAACACAATTCATGAAAGAAAAAATAAAATGGTAAGCTGGAGTCTGTTAGGATTTTAAAAATTCTGTTCTGTAAAACATACTAGCAAGAAAATAAAAAGTCAAGTCACAGTCTGGAAAAAATACATGAAGTAAAAAAAATGACAGAGTAGAAAAGAGACACAGAAGCACAATCACTAAGTTAAATCATTTTAACTTAATCACAATCATTAAGTTAAAAAAAAAAAACAACTTGGGCTTCCCTGGTGGCTCAGACGGTAAAGAATCTGCCTGCAATGCAGAAGACCCGGGTTCAATCCCTGGTTTGGGAAGATCTTCTAGAGAAGGGAATTGCTACCCACTCCAATATTCGTGCCTGGAGAATTCCATGGACAGAGGAGCCTGGAGGGCTACAGTCCATGGGGTCGCAAAGAGTCGGACACAATTGAGCAACCAACACTTGACTTAGAAAGCACACTGACCACACAGGACTATTGCTCTCAAAATAGTACTCCTCACCATCACTGTTTTGCCAGCACTCCAAGGCCCTGAGAATTAGTGTGAATGGATGTGGAGAGAAACAATGCAGGAACAACTGAAGATGGAAAGACCTGAATGAGGGCAGAGGAATGTGCCCCAGGACAGCTGTGCAGGAATGTACTCCATCAAGAACAAGCCTCTCTTCCTGGGACATCACCTACAGCTCTGTGCCAGAGAGGAGACATGACTTTGGCATAAGATATCAAAGATATATATAAGATATTATAAGATATAAGATATCACACCCTCCTTTAGTACCAAAGACACCATAAGAATAAAACAAGGAAGTACTATCATCTGAGGCAGGTCGGCCAGGCCCCTAGGAACCCTCTCCTCCTTAACAGGCAGTCCCCTCTGAATGTGAGGGAGCAGACTGCACCAAGGCAAAACCTGGTACAAGAGAAGTAGTTCCAGCCTCAGTATTCTCTCCCAGTTCAGACAGTGGACTGGACACCCCCAAGCCTGCAGTTGAGGAGCACTTCACTAAGGTAAGGTATCAGATACAGGCATGGAAGAGAAACACAATACAAGGGACAGAATTGGGAAGTGGGTTTTAGAACAAGCCTTCTCTAATGTTATGCTGATAATTCAGCATGACGTTAATCTTCTACGTGCCTATAAAGGTTAGTAAAAACAGAAATGAACATTATATTAACAGGTACCAGACCCCTGTTTTACCTCTTTCCACACTCCCCAACAGCTCCAGGAGGTTCAGCAGTTTGCCCAAGGACACTCACATATAGGCAGACCTGTATGTGAAATCTCCCTATGGAGGCCAGGGCTCCCACAACAGGCCTGACATAGGCCCTCAGGGAGAGGAAATGTCCAAAGAGATATATACCTGAGGTTGCAGATTTGGGGGAGAAAGAACAGGGCTCTTGTTGAGAAGTGGTGAATCTGTGTGAAGAATCCAGGAGACCTCACAGCTACTTCTGTGCATGTTTATAATGTTTTCATAAAGCAAAATTTAAAATAAAATTTAAGTCTGGACGTCTTACCACCCTCTCCTCACTCTCTCATCCCCAGTAATTCAGGGAGTCAGCCCACCAGTCCCCTACGGCTTGAACAAAGTTTCCTGCACTGTGGGCTCCACTCCAAGCTGCTGGAAGAGCCCCAGCACCAGAGGAGGAGTCAGACAACTTCGGGAGGAGTCTCAGATGTGAGCACAAGGGTGCCTCACGCAAACGCGGGGTGTCTGACTCCCACCCGGCCCTTCCAACTCCCCCAGGAGCCCGTGGGGCCCGAGGCCGCTGACCCAAGTTCCCCCCACCACCATCGTCAATCAAGAAGTCTGAGTGTCTGCCTCATGCGAGTCCTCCCCTCAAAACCTAGGTCCTTAGGGCCAAATGGCACCTCCATCACCAGGTAGGAATCATCCAGCCGCGCCCCCCCCCCACCCCCCCCCAGTTAACACCAAGGAAGAATGTTCAAGGCACGCATTCAGCAATGGGGACGTTTGCTCCGGACAAAGGTTTCTTGTGTCCCCCAAGCCACCCGCACCAGTCTCGACCCCTCAGGAAGGGCGCTGAGTACCGAGCACCGCTGGACACTGAGCGACCCGAGACCTCTGCCAACAGCTCCTCCGAGGTGGACTGCGCCTGATCCCGGGGTGGGGGGGGAAATGAAATCAAACCTCAAAGAACCCGCGGACAGGGCGTACCAAACCTGCCCGCCCTCTCCCGCCTTTCCGGAGCCTCTATCCCTCGGACTCAGCAGCCAGAGGCGGGATAGCTCACCACAGCGCTGACAGACTGTCACCACGTCCAAAAATACGACAGCGTGGCTCGGAAGTACGCTACCCACAAAACCTCGGGGCGGGGACTACAATACCCAAAGTTCCCCGGGGTGCGAAATCGCACAACCTTAAACGCTCCAGAGCTTAAGACCGCGCTCAGTGAGCTAGAGGCGCGGGACTACACTACCCACAATGCCCCCGGGGGAGGGCATGCCGCCCAACTTTACCTGGTTCTTCAACTGTAGTACTCTCACTCAAATTTCAGAATTACAGTCACTTGGGCCCTGGGAGAAATTGTGAAAAACTAGACAAGAGCTTCCCTGGTGGCTCAGGCGGTAAAGAATCTGCCTGCAATGCGGGAGACCTGAGTTCGATTCCAGGGTTGGGAAGATCCCCTGGAAAATGGCATGGCACCCCACTCCAGTATTCTGATCTGGAGAATCTACATGGACAGAAGAGCCTGGCACACTACAGTCCATGGGGTAGCAAAGAGTCAGACACGACTGAACGCTTAGCACAGCACACACATTTACAGAATAGACAAGATGTGGGGGTGGTGGCTGGTGGCTTTGTGGTGGAGTGTGTGTTTCGCATTTATGAGATCCGTGTTTTAATCCCTGGCACCTCCATCTTCATGGGGTTTCCCAGGTGGCGCTAGTGGTAAAGAACCCTCTGTTAGTGCAGGGTAGATGTAAGAGGCGTGCGTTTCATCCCTAGGTTGGGAAGATTCCCTGGAGAAGGACACGGGGCAACCTACTCCAGTATTCTCGCCTGAAGAATTCCACGGATAGAGGAGTCTGGCGGGCTGCAGTCCATAGGGTCGCACAGAGTTCGTCTGACTGAAGTGGTTTAGCACAATTAAAGTCAAAGTGACTTTCAGGTAGATGCGAAGGGCTGTTCAAGTGAGCACTAAGATCTTCCCTTTTTAACTTTTTTTTTAAACTAAGGGTCCTGTTAGTTTTTAGTCACCTGGATGTGTACCTGTCCTTCATACTACAGATTCGCCTGAATGTTTTTATATTTTAATAACAGCATGTAATGAATGTACTTCTAAAATATGCCAAAAGTCTTGGCATTTTTCCTTTTTTAAACAGGAAAATTCTGAAGTTTATTAATAAAATAATGATTAGAAGAAAACAAAGAAAAACTAAGCCTGCAGACATTTAAAGCTATAATAACTAAAATTAAAATTTTACTAATATAAAAAAATCTCGATTAGATGTAACAGAGTAGGAAGCTTAAAAACATTGTTAAGTATTTATAAACAGACATACTCTTTTTCTAGAAATTTGACAAAAATGTTTCCAAATTACTTCCTATTTATTCAATACTCAAAATGAAGTAATGGGGACCAGATTTAACCTCTTGCCTAAAACTTTAAAAAGAATGAAATATGTGAAATGACACTTCTGAAGAAATTGGACAAAAGACAATGAAGAGCAATGGACCCTGAGAAACGGGTAAGGAGCCAGATGAGCCTTAAGAAATTTCAGGTCACAGGACAGAAAAGGGAAATCAGAGTGGAGGAACTTCTTCCTCAAGTATCAGTTGAGTGCCTACCAACATGCAGGAGTGCAACTCCCAGAAAAGAAACTGAAAAAGATAAGTGGAAAATGCCTGAGCACACATAAGGCCAGGAATAGTGAGTGCCCGTACCTGCCAGACAGAGTGGAAATCTTCATATTCACATGGCGAGGAATCAAAGTACTCACAAGGATTTTTGCCTCAATACAGGGGCAAAATTAGGCCAAAATGCTTGAGAAAATCTTTATGTTAAATTTAGGGGAGAAGTATGTAAAATACGTTTCAGAAATCTTAATAGTCACTTTCACTTTTATATGAATCCTATAAGCAGAAATATACATATTCTTAGATAAATAAAATCTCAAAGAAGGCCAAATTCAAGGCTTTCCATAAAATGAGCAGTAACTTTAAAATAATTCAATTAAAAGAGCATTTACATATATTTCAACACCACAAAGTAATTTGATATTTATTTGGATGACTATATTGATGATATTTATTCAAAAATGGTGGTAAATATCAGTCAGAATGGCCATCATCAGAAAGTCTACAAACAATAAATGCTGGAGAGGGTGTGGAGAAAAGGGAAGTCTCTTGCACTGTTGGTAGGAATGTAAATTGATACAGTCACTATGGAAGATGTTATGGAGATTCCTTAAAAAACTAGGAATAAAACCACCGTATGACCCAGCAATCCCACTCCTAGTCATATACCCTGAGGAAACCAAAACTGAAAAAGACACATGTATCCCACTGTTCACTGCAGCACTATTTACAATAGCTAGAACATGGAAGCAACCTAGATGTCCATCAAAAGATGAATGGATAAAGTAGTTGTAGTACATATATACAATGGAATATTACTCAGCATAAAAAGGAACACATTTGAGTCAGTTCTGATGAGGTGGATGAACACAGAACCTATTATACAGAGTGAAGTGAGTCAGAAAGAAAAAGATAAATATGTATTTATAATAATAAATATTACATTATTTTATAACATTAATATTATATTACAGAATGATATATTATTTATAATATTATAAATATTTATTATTATCTAGAATATGAGTATTCTAATGCATATATACAGAACCTAGAAAAATGATACTGAAGAATTTATTTACAGGGCAGCAATGGAGAAACAGACATAGAGAATAGACTTATGGACATGGGGAGAGGGGAGGAGAGGGTGAGATATATGGAAAGAGTAACATGGAAACTTACATTACCAAATGTAAAATAGAAGGCCAACGGGAATTTACTGTATGGCTCAGGAAACTCAAACAGGGACTCTGTATCGATCTAAAGGGGTGGGATGGGGCGGGAGATGGGAGAGGGGTTCAAAAGGGAGGGGATAAATGTATACTTACTGCTGATTCATGTTGAGGTTTGACAGAAAACAAAATTCTGTAAAGCAATTATCCTTCAATAACAAAATGAATTTTAAAAAAACAAAAATGGTGGCAAATAATAAAACCCAATTTCCTCTTATTAGCATTTTAATATAAAACTGTAATGTGACAGTAATGCAAGACTGCTAAATGGTACTAAAGGGAAAGTCAATAAAGTAACCAGAAGGGAGAGGGGGAGGAAAATTTTTCAGGTGATTTCAAATCAGTTTGGTAAGCTTGAGAAAAATAGCTATTTGGGGAAGAGGAGAGTGAAAAAGTTGGCTTAAAGCTCAACATTCAAAAAACTAAGATCATGGCATCTGGTCCCATCACTTCATGGCAAATAGATGGGGAGACAGTGGAAACAGTGTCAGACTTTACTTTTCTGGGCTCCAAAATCACTGCAGATGGTGATTGCAGCCATGAAATTAAAAGATGCTTACTCCTTGGAAGGAAAGTTATGACCAACCTAGATAGCATATTAAAAAGCAGAGACATTACTTTGTCAACAAAGGTCTGTCTAGTCAAGGCTATGGTTTTTCCAGTAGTCATGTATGGATGTGAGAGTTGGACTGTGAAGAAAGCTGAGTGCCGAAAAATTGATGCTTTTGAACTGTGGTGTTGGAGAAGACTCTTGACAGTCCCTTGTACTGCAAGGAGATCCAACCAGTCCATCCTAAAGGAGATCAGTCCTGGGTGTTCGTTGGAAGGACTGATGCTGAAGCTGAAACTCCAGTACCTTGGCCACCTCATGTGAAGAGTTGACTCACTGGAAAAGACCCTGATGCTGGGAGGGATTGGGGGCAGGAGGAGAAGGGGACGACAGAGGATGAGATGGCTGGATGGCATCACTGACTCAATGGACATGAGTTTGAGTGAACTCCGGGAGTTGGTGATGGACAGGGAGGCCTGGTGTGCTGCGATTCATGGGGTCGCAAAGAGTTGGACACGACTGAGCGGTTGAACTGAACTGAACTGAAGCTAGCTCACAAAACAAATATAAAGCTTTAACACCTGAGAATTAATGTTACAAATTTGTTAAATAGAACTTTAGTATCTACCCACAGTAATGTGTTTTTGACCCATTGACTGATAAAGTATGGCATATTTGAATTATTTTCCTGTGATTAATAATAGCAACTAATGATCTTTTTTTCTCACTAGCAGGGTCTTCTCACAAGTCACAATGCAAGGTTAGGTTAAGTACAAATGCAGAAGTTAAATTACCTTTGCCAAGATGACTTCTTGGAGAAAGTTTTTAATTGGATACTACCTTGATTAATAAATCCACTGAGAACACACTGCCATGTACCAGCATGTTGGAAAAGAAACAATCTTTGTAAATAAAAAAAAATAAGAGATATCAGAGATCTAATGTGAAATGTAAATTATTTTGAAAACCATCTTGTGGTATGGAAGGTCTTTACATGCATTACACTAAAGCAGTGACCATCAAAAAACGAATGCCTCAAGGCAACAGTGCCAAGACAAGTATGTTCATACTCCTTGGTGGATATCTCTCATCTGTCTGGACTAAAATCCAGCTGAAGTGACTGAGTCTCCTGTTTAGAGAGAAAAGGACATTTCTGTAAACATTATTGGTAGCTTAAGCTTTGAAGGGGCTTCCCTCATAGATCAGTTGGTAAAAAATCTGCCTGCAATGAAGGAGGCGAGGGTTCGATTCCTGGGTCGGGAAGATCCTCTAGAGAAGGAAATGGCAACCCACTCCAGTATCCTCACCTGGAGAATCCCATGGACAGAGCCTGGCAGGCTACAGTCTACAGGTTCGCAAGAGTAGTACACAACTTAGTGACTAAACCACCACCAAGCTTTGAGACCACAGAAAATTTAGGAGCTACTATAAGCCATGGGGAAAACTTACAGACTGTGCGGTATGAGGGATCCTGTCAGCAAAGGATCAAGATTATCTGGTTTTGTAACTTTTTCATCCATAACTGAGGTTGATCCTGCTGTGGCTGCAAAATCTCATTCAACTGATGAACAAGTGAGTTAGCCATAATGGGCCATAGCCAAAGAGGAATCTGGAAAATTTGGCACTATGAAGAGGCTGTTTGTTGGTGGAATTAAAGAAGATACTAAGGAACATCAGCTTAGACATCACGGCAAGGAGTATGGAAAAGCTGATGTCATTTGAGATAACTACTGTTAGGTAGTTTGGAAAGAAAGGAGGCATTGTGTTTATTACTTTCTTTTTTCTTTTTTGACTGCACAACATATCATTCAGCTCAATACCAGAAAAATAAATAACCCAATCAAAAAGTGGGCAGAACAAAGCAATCTTGAGAAATAAGAACTGAGCTAGAGACATCGACCTTCCTGACTTCAGACTATACTACAAAGTTATAGTCATCAAGACAGTATGGTACTGGCACAAAAACAGAAATATAGACCAATGGAAGAAGATAGACAGTCCAGAGATAAACCCACATACCTATGGATACCTTATTTTTGACAAAAGAGGCAAGAATATACGATGGGGCAAAGACAGTTTCTTCAATAAGTGCTGCTGGAAAAAATGGACAACTGTGTGTTAAAGAATGAAATTAGAACACTTCCTAACACCATACAAAAAGATAAACTCAAAATGGATTAAAGGCCAAAGGTAAGACCAGAAACTATAAAACTCTTAGAGGAAAACAGGCAGAACACTCTATGACATAAATCACAGCAAGATCCTCTATGACCCACCTCCTAGAGTAATGGAAATAGAAACAAAAATAAACAACTGGTACCTAATCAAATTTAAAAGTTTTTGCACAGCAAAGGAAACTGTAAACAAAGTAAACAAGCCTCAGAATTGGAAAAAATAATAGGAAACAAAACTGACAAGCGATTAATTTCAAAAATATACAAGCAGCTCATACAACTCAACTGGAGATGGAAATGGCAACCCACTCCAATATTCTTGCCTGGAAAATCCTAAGGATAGAAGAGCCTGGTGGGCTACAGTCCATGTGGCTGCAAGAGTCAGACACTACTTAGCGACTAAACCACCATACAACTCAATACAAGAAAAACAAACCACCCAATCAAAAAGTGGGAAAAACAGACATTTCTCCAAAGAATACATACAAATGAATAATAAACACATGAAAAGATGCTCAGCATCCTTCATTATTAGAGAAATGCAAATCAAAACTACAGTGAGATATCACCTTACACTGGTCAGAATGGCCATCATCAAAATCTACAAACAATAAATGCCAGAGAGGGTGCAGGGAAAAGGGAACTCTCTTGCACTGTTGGTGGGAATTTAAGATGATACAGCCACTATGGAGAACAGTATAGAGGTTCCTTAGAAAACTAGGAATAAAACCACATTACTCAGCAATCCCACTACCAACCATATACTCTGAGGAAACCAAAAAATTGAAAAAGACACATGTACCCCAAAGTTTACTGCAGCTCTATTTACAATAGCTAGGACATGGAAGTAACCTAGATATCCATTGACAGATGGATCGGTAATGAAGCTGTGGTATATACATACAATGGAATATTACCCAGCCATTAAAAGGAATGCATCTGACTCAGTTCTAATAAAGTGGACGAACCTGGAATCTATTATACAGAATGAAGTAAGTCAGAAAGGAAAAAACCAATATCATATATTAACACATATATATGGAATCTAGAAAGATGGTACTGATGAACGCATCTGCAGGGCAGCAATGGAGACATAGACATACAGAACAGACACGTAGACACAGTGAGGGGTGGAATGAGAGTGGGATGAATTGAGAGAGTAGCATTAAAACATAATACGTTACCATATGTAAAACAGGCAGTGGGAATTCGCTGTATGATTCAGGGAGCTCAAATCCAGTGCTCTGTGACAACCTAGAGTGGTGGGATGGAGTGGGAGGTAGGAGGGAGGTTTAAGAGGGAGGTGGACACACATGTGTAGTCATAGATGTGCTGTGCTTAGGCACTCAGTTGTGTCTGACTCTTTATGACCCCATGGGCTGTAGCCTGCCAGGCTCCTCTGTCCATGGGATTCTCCAGGCAAGAATACTGGAGTGGGTTGCCATGTCCTCCTCCAGGGGATACTCCCAACCCAGGGATCGAACCCAGGTCTCCTGTATTGCAGGCAGATTCTTTACCATCTGAGCCACCAGGGAAGTCATAGGTAGTCATAGGTATACATATGTATGTCCCTCTCCCTCTTAAACCTCCCTCCTACCTCCCATTCCATCCCATCCCTCTAGGTTGCCACAGAGCACTATGATTGGCTTCCCTGGTGGCTAAGACAGTAAAGAATCCACCTGCAATTTGGGAGACCTGGGTTTGATCCCTGGGTTGGGAAGATCCCCTGGAGGAGGGCATGGCAACCCACTTCAATATTCTTGCCTCAAGAATCCCCATGGACAGGGGAGCCTAGCAGGCTGCATTCTATGGGGTCACAAAGAGTCAGACATGACTGAGCAACTAAGCACAGCATAGCACATACCTCTGACTGGTTCATGTTGATATATAGCTGAAACCAACACAATATTATAAGGCAATTATCCTCCAGTTAAAAATAAATAAATTTAAATAAAAAAAAAAAAAGAAGCCACCTGCCAATGCAGGAGACGCAGGTTCAATCCCTGGGTTGGGAAGGAAATGGCAACGCACTCCAATATTCTTGTCTGCAAAATCCCATGGACAGAGGAGCCTGGCAGTCCACAGCCCATGGGGTCGCAAAAGAGTCGGACACGACTTAGCGACTAAACCACCACCACCACCGAGTTAGGATGCTATTGTACATTTATGATTTAGTAAAATAAAAGGAAAAATGCATTTTGAATTTCAGTAAAACCTTTCTCCCAGGTTCTTCCTCCTACCACTAAAAAATACTGGGCATAACATAAGTATAGGCAGAATCTGAATGTAATAGAAAGAAAGAAGACTGTCATTGGGCCATGGGATGTGAGGTTCCATACAGTAGCGGATTCACTGTTTCTATTGCCCCTTATATATACTCGACAGAGTGCTGAAGAAGCCTCCAAGCAGGAACAGCCCAACAAGGCATGGACCAAAAAACCCCCAAGAAACAAGAAAACTCTGTTCTCCCTAGACAAAGACTAGGAAAACATATGTTTAACATCAGAAAACCTTTTTGGCAATACTCATCCTCCTCTAACCAAGAACAGATGAAAAAACTTCCTCCTGCTTCATAGTTTCATAGACCAAGCAGAGGCTGATCTTCTACTTATCATCCTCCACCTTGCAAGCTGCCCTCCAGCTTCAAATGGTGTCAGTAGGCTAGGTGGAGAGTTGATCTTTCATCCTTCACTAAGGGAAACAGGTGGTGCTCCAATTCCCCCACTTTCTTACTTCACCCCTAGAGCAGTGTTAAATGGAGTCCTACAGCAATCTGAACTTCCTCCTCACCTGACAGTAACAAAACTTAATGACAAGATACAATAATGAAGCTAGTCACACTACACTCATACCCGCTCCCTCCCCACCCCATCCCGCCACCTGATCAGCAAGGCCTAGTGTCTGCACCCGTATCCAGCATCCACACTGAACAAAGCAAAGCAGTTCTGATCCAGTGAGTAATTCATTCTCCCCCACTCCACCTGATGTGCCAGCAGAGTCCAAGACGGAGCTAAACCTCCACCCCCACCTGCCAGCAATGAGATTAAACAGTCAGAGAGCGAAGCACAGTTAGTAAGCGGTTCACTCACCCTAAAACCCCATCAAGAGGACCCCTCGGGAACCTGAGCCTTCACCCCAGGTGGCATTACTAAGGCAAAATAAGATGGTGCTAGGGAGGGTAGTCATCACTCTGCTTCAGTCCTCTCTTGCTTCCAGGGGGTCAATTGGGAAAGTGAGTTTCCCTTCGCCTGGGATTAATGAGGTAAAGTAAGATGATAGGTGGTGGGTCTAACCAGCACTTTGTTTGCCCCTCTTTCTCCAAGTGTCAGTGGTGCCAACCAAAACCTTCACTCAGAGGCAGTAAGCAGATGTGAACTGGTGACCCACACAGGCCTGAAAGGTACCCATCCACTGCAGCGGTACACTGTAAGTGCTCCATTTTGCCAAGGAAGTGCTTCCAGGGCCCAGTGGGAAGCCGAACAGCTGCATTCAGCTGGTCCTTATTTTAAACCCCAACTCCTAAAAAAAAAAAAAGAAGATAGAATCCAGAGGCCCCTATCTAGTATAAATTATCCACAAATGCCAAGACAATCAAACCCCAGAATGAATCAAATAATGGATTTATGACAAGAATTTTAAAGCAGGCATTATAAAAATACTTTAAGCAGCAAGTACAAAGTCTTTGAAACAAATGAAAAAATAGAAAATCTGAACAATGAGAAAAGTTGTTTTTAAAAAGCAAATGAAGTGCCTCCTTGTTCCTAAAGTCTTCTCACATCTCTGGCTGACTATCATCCCTGGTGCTGTGGGATACCACGGATCTACCAACCTAGACAGCATATTAAAAAGCAGAGACATTACTTTGCCAACAAATGTCCATCTGGTCAAAGCTATGGTCTTTCCGGTAGTCATGCATGGATGTGAGAGTTGGACTATAAAGAAAGCTGAGCAGCAAGGAATTGATGCTTTTGAACTGTGGTGTTGGAGAACACTCTTGAGAGTCCCCTGGACAGCAAAGATATCAAACCAGTCAATCCTAAAGGAAATCAGTCTTGAATATTTATTGGAAGGTCTGATGGTGAAGCTAAAGTTCTAATACTTTGGCGACCTGACGCGAAGAACTGGCTCACTGGAAAAGATCCGGATGCTGGGAAAGACTGAAGGCCAGAGGAGAAGGGAACAACAGAGGATGAGATGGTTGGATGGCATCACCAACTCAATGGACGAGTTTGAGCAAGTTCTGGGAGTTGGTGATGGACAGGGAGGCCTGGCGTGCTGCAGTCCATGGGGTCGCAAGGAGTTGGACAGGACTGAGCGACTGAACTGAACTGACCATCTCTGGTGTTTCCAAATCCCAAAGCATTGTAAGAGCCTTCTCTTCTGGAACTTTGGACTCTTGGAAGGTTGGTGCCTTTTCTCTCACTAGGATGATGAAGGCACTCCAGGGCCAGAAGCATTTAACTTCTGTGCCTTTGGTGCCAGCACAAGGCCTGGCCTGTGGGTGCTCAGGATGCTATTTGATAGCATAACCACGAGATGGCAGCATGGCTCTATTTCCTGGAGGTCACATCCCACTAGATCTGTCCTATCTAATATTAGGGTCCTTGAACTGTGGTTAGTCCTAATTAAGATTATTGTATATGTAAAATATACATGGGAGTTTGAAGACTTAGTATGAAAAAAGAACAACTTATTAATATATGTTTCTATATTGGTTACATGTTGAAACAATATTTTAGGTGCATGCTAAGTTGCTTCAGTCATGTCCAACTGACTCTGCAACTCCATGGACCGTAGCCCACCAAGCTCCTCTGACCATGGGATTCTTCAGGCAAGAATAGCAGAGTGGGTTGCCATTTCCTCCTCCAGGGCATCTTCCCAACTCAGGGATCGAATCTGTGTCTCTTAAGTCTCCTGTATACTAATTTAAACAAATACCTTAAAATTTTCCTATTTTTCATTCTTTTTAATGTGACTACTAGAAAATTTAAACTTACACATGATTTATATTTCTACTGGACAGTACTGTGCTAGACCCTCTGTAAAACCTCCCAACAGAACTGGCACAGAATCAAGATCCTAGTGCCTCTGCCTGTGCCCTAAGATGGAGAGACACATGGCATGTGGATATCACAGAACTGCTTTACCATCACAGAAGACTCGGTCCCAAAGGTCCAGGCCACAGTAAGGCCTTGAGAGCAACAAAGAGCTTCTATGACCATCCTGACTGCTCTCCCCTCCACTGGATCTTATAAGGAATCCATGTGGGAGAAGGCAACCCTCATCCAGCATTAGCAGTACTAAACAATACTCAGCCCTTCACCTGTATTCTCTCACTGACCCCTCATGTTAAACCAATTTCAATGAAGAAACAGGATCAGAGAAGTGGAGGGACCTGCTTGAATCCTGCAGCCGGTGACTCTTCAGAGTTGTAATCAGATGCAACAAGATGCAGACTCCTCTGAAGAAAAAAATGTCAACCCACTCCAGTATTCTTGCCTGGGAAATCTCATGAACAGAGGAGCCTGGCTTGCTACAGTTCATGGTGTCACAAAGAGTTGGAAACAACTGAGCAACTAACACTACACCACTACTATTAGATGCAGACTCTGTCTTTCTCTGCATCACACTGCCATGCTCATGATAGCACATTGAGGCCTCAAAGAAAAACGAACTACATGCTCACTACTGTACTGGAAATCTGGACTGCCAGTCATCTCTGTTCTGTTCATGGATTGCCGTAGTTTTTGTTATACATTGATATGAATTAGCCATGGATTTACATGTACTCCCCATCCCAGTCCCCCCTCCCACCTCCCTCTCCACCCGATCCCTCTGGGTCTTCCCAGTGCACCAGGCCCGAGCACTTGTCTCATGTACCCAACCTGAGCTGGTTATCCGTTTCACCCTAGATAATATACATGTTTCAATGCTGTTCTCCTGAAACATCCCACCCTCGCCTTCTCCCAGAGTCCACAAGTCTGTTCCATACATCTGAGTCTCTTTTTCTGTTTTGCATATAGGGTTATCGTTACCATCTTTCTAAAGTCCATATATATGTGTTAGTATACTGTAATGGTCTTTATCTTTCTGGCTTACTTCGCTCTGTATAATGGGCTCCAGTTTCATCCATCTCATTAGAACTGATTCAAATGAATTCTTTTTAATGGCTGAGTAATATTCCATGGTGTATATGTACCACAGCTTCCTCATCCATTCGTCTGCTGATGGGCATCTGGGTTGCTTCCATGTCCTGGCTATTATAAACAGTGCTGTGATGAATATTGGGGTGCATGTGTCTCTTTCAGATCTGGTTTCCTTGGTGTGTATGCCCAGAAGTGGGATTGCTGGGTCATATGGCAGTTCTATTTCCAGCTTTTTAAGAAATCTCCACACTGTTTTCCATAGTGGCTGTACTAATTTGCATTCCCACCAACATTGTAAGAGGGTTCCCTTTTCTCCACACCCTCTCCAGCATTTATTGCTTGTAGACTTTTGGATAGCAGCCATCCTGACTGGCGTATAATGGTACCTCATTGTGGTTTTGATTTGCATTTCTCTGATAATGAGTGATGTTGAGCATCTTTTCATGTGTTTTTTTGCAAACGAAGCAACAGACAAAGGATTAATCTCAAAAATATACAAGCAACTCCTCCAGCTCAACTCCAGAAAAATAAATGACCCAATCAAAAAATGGGCCAAAGAACTCAACAGACATTTCTCCAAGGAAGACATACAGATGCCTGTGTGTTCTTGAAGGCAAACATTGAGTGCCCTACCCCTCAGGTGATGCCCACACACTGGGCAAGTGAAAGACAGCTGGCTTGTGTCCTCAGACATACTATCTGTGAATGGTTAGTGCTAGAGGGAAGACTGTCCCAAGGGAAGACCAGGAAATAAGACTTTGTTGGGGGCTGCCTTCATGCCAGACCTTGTGCTATGATTATCTCACTTATTCCACATAATCCCCCTCCAATGTATGCGTGCCTGCTAAGTTGCTTCAGTCATGCCCAACTCTTTGTGACCCCATCAACTGCAGTCTATCAGTTTCCTCTGTCCATGGGATTCTCCAGGCAAGAATACTGGAGTGGGTTGCCATGCCCTCCTCCAGGGGTTTTTCCTGACTCAGGAATCGAACCCAAGTGTCTTATGTCTCCTGCATTGGCAGGCAGATTCTTTACCACTAGCACCAACTGGGAAGCCCAAGAGAGCTCTGGGACATTAAATGCACCATCACTTGCATTATAGGGGTTCCAGAATGAGGAGAGAAAGGACCAGAGAAAAAATATTTGAAGAGATAATAGCTGAAAACTTTCCTAACATGGGAAAAGAAATAGTCGACCAACTCCAAGCAAAGTGTCCCAGGCAGAATAAGCCCAAGGAGAAACACACCAAGACACATAATAAACTGACAACAATTAAAGACAAATATAAAATATTGAAAGCAACAAGGGAAAAATGACAACATAAAAGGGAACCCCCAGAAGGTTATCAGCTGATTTCTCAACAGAGACTCTATAAACCAAAAGGGAATGTGGCATGATATATTTAAAGTGATGAAAAGGAAGTGCCTACAACCAAGAATACTCTATGCAGCAAGACTCTCGTTCACATTTGACAGAGAAATCGAAAGCTTTCCAGACAAGCAAAAGTTAAGAGAATTCAGCACCATAAAACCAGCTTTACAAGAACTACTAAAGGAACTGCTCTACAAAGGAAACACAATAGAAGGAAAAGACCTACACAAAATAAACCCAAAACAATTAAGAAAATGGTAAGAAGATCATACATACTGATAATTACTTCAAATTTAAATGGATTAAACACACCAACCAAAAGACATAGACTGGCTGGGTGGATGAAGAAAATATGTGCATGTATGCACTTCCACTTACCATATCACTCTACTTAACCCCCAAACTGTATATAATTAATTTATATTGTTAGGTTAATGATGTTGCCATAGTGACTTGCAACTGTAATTATCTTTTATTTTTTTCTCTGGCTATTGATTGTGAAAACTGATAAACATCTTTTACTACTGTGATTATGTAACTATTATTCACTTAATACTACTGTATCATGATTGGTCAACAGAAAATAACACAATTCTATTTCACTAGAGCTACCATTTAATAGAAAAACATGTAATCAGTCTTTAAAATCAAGATGCATATAAGAATTATCTTGGAAATTTTTGAAGAATACAAATGCCCAACTATTGCTTTTTTCCTCCAAAGCTCCAGATGTGTTTCTAATGAGCAGCCATGTTTAGAAATGACTGGACTATATGATGATCTTTTACTTTTATCTAGTTTTTTCACTTTTTCTATTTCGTATTCAGTCCTCCCATTTCATTTATGTTTTCTAATTTTTCTCTTTTTTGTTGTTGTTCTTTTTCAGTACTTTATCAAGCAGAGTAGAAAATCTTTTTGTATACATATACGTAAATAATATGTATAATACATGCATTTCAGAAAACTTACAAAGTTTTGCCTGGTGGCTCAGATGATGAAGAATCTGCCTGCAATGCAGAACTGGGTTCAATCCCTGGGTCAGGAAGATCCCCTGGAGAAGGAAATGGCAACCCATTCCAATATTCTTGCCTGGAGAATTCCATGGACAGAGGAGCCTGGCAGGCTATACTGCCCATGGGGTCACAAAGACTGAGACATGACTAAGCGACTAACACTTTCCCTTTTTCACTTTTTTCCCATGAAATTTTGCCTAGCTAAAAAAAATTATGTCATTTTGATTCCACTTGTTTGACTTGGCCATAATAGAATGCTAGATTTCTAATTCATATTCACTCAAAACTTTCATAGAGTTCCATGTATTTCAGCATCTAGTACTACTGCTAAAAGTCAAGAAAATTTATAGTGATTTTTAAAATACTGAAGGAGGTTCGAAACTTCTAATCTCAATTCTGAGAACATAAAGAAATAACTATGTTGTAAAAAAAAAAACAAACAGGAAATTAACATGTGATACAGTATTATTAACTAAACTACAGATTCTGCTCAAATTTCACAGAACTTTGTGCTAGTGTCTATTATTTGTTCTTATACCTTAATGTTCCACATTGTATTTAGTTGCACTGAGAAGCTTCAGCTGCATGTGACAAATTCTGGTGAATCCTTTTTTCATTTTTATTCTGTTACAAATATTTTCTAATTTTCCACATTATGGCTTCTTAGACCCATCATTTAAAAGTGGGCATTTAATTTAAAATACATGTGGTTTCTTTTTAATATCTCTGATATTAACTTCTCATTTTGATATTAGTTTCTTATCTAAATGCTTTCTTCTCTGCAATCAACCTCTGCATTTTTTCAGTCTTCTAACTTTACTGAGGTTTTCAGTAGCTAAGACAAAGATCTCTCTTGGTAAATGCCACATTGCACTTGAAAATACATGGATTGTTTTCAAGTATCTTTTGATATTGATTTCTAACATAATTCCACACTGATAACAGACTTTGTATGATAAGAAAACAGATTTTGTATGATTTCAATACCTTTAGACCATGAAAATTTTGCACCTTGTTTTACATCCCTGGATATGTTCCAGTGTCTCTAAGTTCAGAGGAACTTGAATAGAATCTATATCTTACTGTCATGTAAAAGTTGTATAAATCTTAATTATGTTGAATTCGTTCATGGGGCTTTTTAGATATATTCAACTTTTCTATCTATTCATTCTATTAATTTTTGAGAGTTTGATATTAGAACCCTAATTAAAAATCTTAATTTAGCAATCTAAAAAATAATTGCAATATAGTGAAACTATATGTAACTTTGTTCTGTATTTTCCAAGTCTCCTATAAATGTGTTATTGATCCTTCTTAATTTAAAACATAAAGAAGAATGAGCAAAACAGCAGCAGCAACAACTAAAAAAATCCTGAAAGCAGTCCGAATTAAAGACAATGTATGTTGGAAATAGTGAAAAGAAAAATGACTGATGTAATCAAAAGATAACAGAACTACATCATTAAAGTGATGAAAGACAAAAATTGCCAAGTTAAAATTCTGTATCCAGTGAAAATAGCCTTCAAAAATGAAGGAAAAATAAAGAAGAGAAATGATAACATGAAGAAATTCAATTCTGCAGAAGAAAATCTAAAAACAGTAAAATCTTTTTGAAAGAGTGCTATGTCAGTTGGTTCTTTCAAGGAAGCAAATGATAAGATAGAGTTAAGAATGTGAGAGGTTTATCGAGGGTGTTGTCTATGGAAGACAAGACAAGGGGTCTGAATATTGCAGGGGAATCCTTCAGAGTACAGTGTAAATTGAACATCTGAGAAAGAAATGCGGAAGGAAGTAGGATTTGGCAGGGAGATATACTAAAACTTCAGACAATCCAACACAGAGCTCCATAGCAAAGAAAGCCTATTAGAAGAGCACTATTCGTGGTGAAATGGCCACACTCTGGCAAACCTGCCATTCTTATCATTTGCTGGGGACTGCCTGAGGACTCACCGTCCTCAGTTCTAACACTGTGGGAGATTCTGAAGGCGCTGTAACTGGAGGCTGTCAGGAAACTGTGCGCCTCATAACTAGTGAGCTTTTTTCTTAAAGGGAGCTCTGAGCAGTACACTTCCATGGGTGCCTCAAATGTTTAAAGTAAAAATTATAATACAATGTGGGGGGTTTAGCATACAGAAAAGTAAGATGCACTTCAACAGAGCACAGAGTACAGATAGCAATTGGAAGTACACTGCTGTAAAGTTCTTACGTTGCTCATGAACTATCTTAAAGGTAGACAATGATAAGTTACAGATGTGTATCTCTAGAGCTGCTGCTGTTGCTTAGTTGCCTCAATCCTGTCTGACTCTATGCAACCCTATGGAATGCATGCAACCTGCCAGGCTCCTCTGTGCATGGGATTCTCTAGGCAAGAGTACTCGAGTGGGTTGCTATAGCCTCCTCCAGGGGATCTTCCCAACCCAGGGATCAAACCCATCACAGGCAGATTCTTTACTGCAGAGTCACCAGGGAAACCCCTATCTCCAGAGCAGTGATTCCTAAGCGTTTAGATTTCAGGACTTCTTTAAACACTTTAAAAATATTGAAGACACCAACAAATTTCTATTTAGTGGGTTGAATGTATGAAAATTTATATTAGAAATTAAAACAGAAAAAAAGATTTATTTTAAAATAATAATCTTATGTTACGATAAATAGCCTTTTATAAAAACATAACTATTTTTCAAAACAAGAGAAATGGGGGAAAGAGTGGTATTGTTTTTATGTTTTTTGCAAATCTCTTTAATGTCTAACTTTTTAGAAGACAAATAGATTCTCCTACCTGGTCTACGGCCTTACCACCCTGAACGCGCCCGATCTCATCTCATTCAGTTTATGGTGATACACTTTTCCAGTCAAGGTGTATGAAGAAAGTCCAGCCTCGTATCAACACACAGGATCTACTTTGACACCACACCAAAATTCAACAACTGGTTGCTTCCTAAAGGTTATCTGCAATGTGGAATCTAAATACCTATCAATTTCTCATACCATTACATTAAAATCCTTACATACTGAATAAACCTTTTATCCATAGATTATGTATGTTACATCATGCATTTTGTCACTAGGAAAATACTGGTTCACTGAGATATGCAGGTCTTGCAAATAGTAACACTTCCCACTACATAGTATCAAAAATATCATTAATATCACCACTGATCCCATAAGAAAAATTTTAAATATTGGGAAACTCTCACTAGAATTTACAATTATAAATTCACTTAGAATTTTAAATTTTATCATTGGCCACAAACACTGTCACAAGTAGCTGGATCATTCGGTTTCTGAGAAAATGTCAGAATACCCAGGTCTGAATAGTTATAGTATCTATCAGTAGGGTTTTCAAGGAAAAGTGGTTTCCCATGAAAAAAATCAGCTACTTCAGGTCACAAATTCAAACAATTACTCAAATGCATTTGTATACTTCCTATTTCATCACACAAAATATGAAAGTCATTACTAAAAAGTCAAGATTTACATAAAATTAACAAAGTTTACTTCATCAAAGAGAATCTTAAGTGACATCGACTTTTTAAAAAACCTTTTGAGTGTGTGGCAGTAAAGAAACACTACCAGAACATTGGTGCCACTGCCTTAATTCATGCTAAATGGACAAATACTGCTTTTGCACCAAGAGGCTAATGGTCTCCTGTTCAATATTCAGACTTTCACCTAAGTTGACTGTTTTTATTCCAGCATATCATTCCCAGCTGGCACTTGTAAGTTATATCCCCTCTGCTTCAATTTCTCCGTAGAAGACACATTCCAGAAAATTTTACCTGCCTGCATGGGTGGAATAAAGGAACTCTAGGTTGGGCCATGCTGTGTTCGTATCTTTAAAATCTGTCCTCATTTCTCCCTTATATTTCATGGTGCTGGTATTTCCAATTCATCTACTTTTCTAGCCAACTCATATAATGAAAGGTCAGGGTACACATGAATTTTCTGGGGTCAAGGTCAGAACTGATACTCCATGTCTGACAACCTGTTGGCCAGCTTAAGAGCCACTGAAGGGCCATTATGTCCATATGGCCTGTACTCACACATAACCTTCCTCTGCTTTTTATGACTTCGGGTCTGAGGTGGATGCTATGGCACATCACTGAGATCCCTCATTAGGAAGGAAGAATCGTTATTCCGGCTGCTGGGAGTGTTGCTGGCAGGGAACACTCAGCTGTCAGCCCTGTTTGGTGATTGCCTCAGCTGTAGAGAGCCAGTTCACACGATACACTGCCTTCAGACAGTGAAAGCAACCAACAAATGCCCAATCAAGAAAAAGCAACATTCAAAGAAA
Organism: Odocoileus virginianus; assembly: GCF_023699985.2. Lineage (NCBI taxonomy): Eukaryota > Metazoa > Chordata > Mammalia > Artiodactyla > Cervidae > Odocoileus > Odocoileus virginianus. Next base: position 25,663,319 of record NC_069704.1, read on the forward strand.
AAGCAACATTCAAATAGTAGGAGAATTTGTAGACTTCTTATCCACACTCATCCCACTTTCTCCCAGGTGTGGCATGGCTGAAAGGAAGTAACCCAATTCCCAGTCTCTCACTCAGGCTAGTAGGACTAGTCTGTGGGATACCCAAGGAACTAATTTCTGTCTCAGCTGACTCAGCTCCAGTGGGGAACAACAGCACAGCTCAGATCTCAGATTGCCAGAAGTCACTGAAAAGAAGTGGAAGGCACAACAGTACATGAAACCTGCAGGGGAAATCATTGACCCATGGAGACCTGAGGCAAGAATTATAGGTGAAGGAATATAATAGAACATGAAAGGCCCTGAGAAGCAGGTGTTCAGAGAAGTTAACACATTTAACAGCAGGCATAAATTCTGGGGAAACTGGGGCAGGGGAAATGCACACATATGGCCCAAGTAAGATGATATCCAGGAAAAACCTAAGATGCTAGCTTCCTCCCAAGTAGATCCCAAGGCTGAGGACATACCTGGCCAATTACTGACGGTATTACACGCTTGTTTGCAAAGACAGGGGAGGTAGCTGTTTTCTCATGTTCCCAATTTTCAACAAAAGAGCATAAAGCAGACACAGAAACAAGAAAAAGGGTCTATTTGAAGGAACAAAATAAATTTCCAGACACCATCCTTGAATAAATACAAGCAGCAGACTTGCCATACAACATCTTTATTTTTTTTTTCCATTTATTTTTATTAGTTGGAGGCTAATTACTTTACATCATTACAGTAGTTTTTGTCATACATTGAAATGAATTAGCCATGGATTTACATGTATTCCCCATCCCAGTCCCCCCTCCCACCTCCCTCTCCACCCGATCCCTCTGGGTCTTCCCAGTGCACCAGGCCCGAGCACTTGTCTCATGCACCCAACCTGGGCTGGTGATCTGTTTCACCCTAGATAATATACATGTTTCAATGCTGTTCTCTTGAACATCTTTTTTTAAACATGTACTTCTGCTTTATTGACTATGCTAAAGCCTTTGACTTTGGCTACACACCTTTAAAACAATTTAAATATGCAAGAAAGCTAAAGGAAAACTTGGACAAAGAACTAAAGGAAATCAGGAAAATAACGTATGAGCAAAGCAAGAATATCAACAAAGAGAGATGGTGTAGAAAGGAGCCAAAAAATATTCTGGAGGTGACAATAAAATATCTGAATTGGAAAATTCACTGAAGGGATTCAATAGCAACCAAAGCAGCAGCATCAGTACACTTGAAGACAGGTCATTTCAAATTACTGAGTCTGAGAATCAAGAAGAAAAAAATGAAGGAAAGTGAATAGAATCCAAAGGATTTATAGATTATGCCATCTATAAATATATGAATATACCACCTAGAAATGCCATCAAAAGGAAAAATATGTATGAGTCCCAGAAGATGAGAGAGAAAAAAGGAAAGAAAGATTATTTGAAGAAATGATGCCTGAATACTTCTCAAATTTGAGGAAAGACAAAGATCTCTGAATTCAAGTTCAGCCAATTCCAAGCAGGATAAATCTAAAGAGACCCAAATCAAGATGTATAGTGAAAAAACCAAACGCAAAACAGAGAATCTTGGAAAAAAAAAAAGAGAGAACCTTGAAGGCAGCAAAAGACAAGCTACTCCTCATATGTAAGGGATCCCAGAAGGCAATGAAATTATACATTTAAAGAGCTGGGAAAAAAGCCTGTCAACTGAGAATTTAATATCTGGCAAAATTCTTCTTCAAGAATAAAGGAGAAATTAAGACATTTCCAGATAAAAAGCTGAGGGAGTTCATTACAACTAGATCTGCCCCATAAGAAATGTTCAAAGAAGTGCTTCAAGTTGAAATGGAGACTTGAAATTGTCAAATTCCTAGAATTAAACACAGGGGAAAATATCTCTGACATCAGTCTTTGCAATGATTTTCTTTTTGATATGATACCAAAAGCACAAGTAATGAAAACAAAAATCAACAAGTGGGACTACATACATCAAACTAGAAAGCTTATGCAAAAGAGACAATAACAAAATGAAAAGGTAACCTTCAGGATGGGGAAAAAAAATAAAAACAATTTTGCCAACCATCTATCTCATACCAGGTTATTGTTCAGTTGCTAAGTCATGTCTGACACTTTTTGAACCCATGAATTGCAGCATGTCAGACTTCCCTGTCCTTTGAGTTTGCTCAAACTCATGTCCATTGTCCCGATGATGCCATCCGACCATCTCATTCTCTGTCACCCCCTTCTCCTCCTGCCCTCAATCTTTCCCAACATCAGGGTCTTTTCCAATGAGTTGGCTCTTAACACCAGGTGGCCAAAGTATTGAAGCTTCAGCTTCAGTCTTTCCAATGGAAGATTCAGGACTGATTTCCTTTAGGACTGGTTTGATCTCCTTGCAGTCAAAGGGACTCTCAAGAGTTGTCTCCAGTGTCACAGTTCAAAAGCATCAATTCTTTGACGTTCAGCCTTTTTTATGGTCCAACTCTCACATCCATACAAGACTCCTGGAAAAACCATAGCTTTGACTATAAACACCTTTGTTGGCAAAGTAATGTCCCTGCTTTTTAATATGCTGTCTAGGTTTGTCATAGCTTTCCTGCCAAGGAGCAAGTGAGTTTTAATTTTGTGGCTGTAGTCACCATCCGCAGTGATTTTGGAGCCCAAGAAAATAAAATCTGTCACTGTTTCCACTATTTCCCAATCTATTTGCCATGAAGTGACGGGAGTAGATACCATGATCTTTGTTTTTTCAATGTTGAGTTTTAAGCCAGCTTTTTCACTCTCCTCTTTCACTAAGAGGCTCTTTAGTTTTTCAGTTTCTGTCATTAGAGTGGCATCATCTGCATATGTGAGACTGTTGATACTTCTGCTGGCACTCTTTGATTCCAGCTTGTGGTTCATCCAGCCTGACATTTAGCATGATTTACTCTGCATATAAGTTAAAGAACTGTGACAATATCCAGTCTTGACATACTCCCTTTCCAATTTTGAACCAGTCTGTCAAACTGAACCAGCAACAGTTCTAACTGTTGCTTCTTGTCCTGCATACTGGTTTCTCAGGAGACAGAAAAACCTAGCATTCTGGTATTCCCATCTGTTTAAGAATTTTTCAGTTTGTTATAACCCATTAAGGGGTTAATATTCAAAATATATACAGAACTCCTTCAACTCAACAGCAAAAAGCAAATAATTCTACTTAAAAATGGACAGAGAACTCCAACAGACATTCTTCTAAAGAAGACATACAAATGGCCAACAAGCACACCAACAGATGCTCCACATCCCTAATCATCAGGAAAATTTAGATTAAAACCACAATGAGATATCTCACACCTGTTAGGATGGTTACTATCAAAGTTAAAAATTAAAATATCAAGAGATAACAAAATGCTGATGAGAATGTTAGGTTGAAAATTTAGCTACTAATTATGTACCCATGGTATCTTAGAAAATATGCTCTGTAATCATTTCATTCATCAAACAATCTCTATGAAGTAGACTATTATTATTCCTATCAAATAGTTAGAGATGACAGACCATGCTAAGACTTAGCTTCAGTGACTACTTTTCTGAACCAACAGTCTCTTCTGGAAGATCATGATGACTGTATGTGATGTGCCCTAAAGCTGTGTGTGTGTGTGCCCCCTCAGCTGTGTGACCCCATGGACTGCAGCCTGCCAGTCTCCTCTGTCCATGGGATTTTTCAGGCAAGAATACAGGATTGGGTTGCCATGACTTCCTCCCAGGGATCTTCTCAACCCAGGGGTCAAACTAGCATCTCCGGCATTGACAGTCAAGATTCTTTACCACTGAGCCACCTGGGAAGCCCGTATATGTGCATTTAATTTAGGTGTGAGTTTGTGTGCTTTTACTTGAACTACTGACAAGTTATTCAGGATAGCTTTGGAGATTATATTGTTATATATATATTATAACACATATAAGAAATTTTCTTCTTGTCTAGTTGCTGTGGCTAAGGCTTCCAATACTATGTTGGAAGAGAACTGCTGTGACCATTCAAGACCATAAAATGTTAACAGATTTTTTTTTTCAATTTCTGAATGTCAAAATGCTCCCATTTCTAACAGAAAACTGTAATTATTTTTATTTAAAGCAGTTTTAAGTCTATCAAACTCAGGATTCTTCCCTGATCCATTTTCACTGAGGGTGATCTGTTTCCAAAGTGCTGACATCTCAGCACCAGCAAGTGGTTTCTGGTCCACATGTTGTCTTAACTTGGTCCTTGCACACTGCCACTTCTAAAATCTAGGTTTCTGAAACGTGGTCTTTGACATTATAGACTTTGCCCATAGCATGTCCGGAGAAGGCAATGGCACCCCACTCCAGTACTCTTGCCTGGAAAATCCCATGGATGTGGAGGAGCCTGGTAGGCTGCAGTCCATGGGGTCGCTAAGAGTCAGACACAACTGAGCGACTTCACTTTCACTTTCATGCACTGGAGAAGGCAATGGCAACCCACTCGTGTTCTTGCCTGGAGAATCCCAGGGACAGAGGAGCCTGGTGGGCTGCTATCTATGGGGTCGCACAGAGTTGGACATGACTGAAGTAAACTTAGCAGCAGCAGCAGCAGCATAACATGTCATGCTCCTGTTCAGGGTCCTACCATGGTCTCCAGATACCAGAGATCCAGTCTCTGCCATCCTTACCCAGCCACAAAGCTCCTTCCCAGTTGATGGTCTGGTTGAAAGAGGAGTGAACACCTTCACTCCTCTTTCAGACTGACACATACTTATGGGCTTTCCTTTGACTTCTCTGTAACAGCATGTTCACTCACTCACCGTGGGATAGTTCATTCTCACAGAACTAGAGGCATGGAAGGTGGGCAAATGAGGACACTGGCTCAACAGGCTCAAGGATGTAAGAATTTTGGGTTGGCAATGACCTCCCTCCTTCCCCGTCGTCTCAAGGTGTCTAGAGCTCTGGTCATCACACAATCACATTCAAACTTAAGCAGCAGGGTCCAATACAAGGCAGTTTCTCCTCCAGAAAAATTCCTCTTATGAAACCCGCTCCCCCTTCACCACCACTCCTTACATCTGATTGGTCAGCTCTGGTCAAAGTCTACCCCTACACCAAGAAGTAGGGCACCTTTCCTGAGAAAGAATCCATACTTCAGTAACTTCTGAGGTTCTCCTGCAAGTCATTTGGGTAAGTCTTCCACAGCACCCCTCCAACCCTTACTGATGAGGTTATCAGGCTGTAGAGTCTTCCTTACAGGTCTCCTAGTCACGCTGTGGGGAAAGGGAAATTTGCAACCTCCTGATCCTGGATCCCCACCCCAATCCACTTACAGAATTCCACCATACCCATCCCAGAGCACTAAGCTCCAGCACTCACCGAAGTCTGACTGCAGCCCCATTCCCTCCTTATTGTCTAGTTGCTAAGTCATGTCCTACTCTGCAAACCCGTGGACCGCAGCACACCAGGCTTTCCTTGGTTCACCATATCCTGGAGTCTGTTCAAACGCATATTCATTGAGTCGGTGATACTATCCATCCATCTCATCCTATCACCACTCCCTCCTTACCTGCTGGTAAACCTCTTTGGGTGGAAAGTTTATTACCCATTTTCTTCTGCTGTTGCCATTATGCAACTCATTTATCAGTCCTCCAGGTTTAGCTTTGGACAAGTTTATGCAAAATTACAAAGTCATTTCAAGTACCTGCTTCCAGCATTAAATTTCCCACAGGCAATTTTGGCACTCAAAGCCAAATTTGTCCCGTGGTCATTGCTGAGTTATGTACTTACCATGGTGCACTAACCTAAGCCTTTTAACCTAATTATAATGGTAGAAGAACTTCAAAGCCAACACAAAAACATGCATTATTAAAAGTACTGCTGGAGTCAGGATGTCAATAGTGGGCAAGTATGTGGTGGCAATAAGGGGACATAGGGCATTATGTGAATTCTACTTCCTGCTCAATTTTGCTGTGAACATAAAGCTACTTTAAATAAGTTAAAGGAAGAAAAAAACAAAAATTTTTATTAGTTCTAGTTTTGTACCAGGCCCAGTGGTACGAGTATATATAATGTAGGGTCCTTGCTGGTCCCTAACCAGCTCTCACCTGAAAGTCCCTTCTGACTGAACCTTTCCATTTCTACTGAAACTTCTCTTCAAAACTGTAAGTCAGAGGTGGAACAGAACCCATCAGTCTGTCAAGTTTTTTTCTAATTCCCTCTGCTGTACCTGCTCAGTCTGAAAATTGGCCTGTTAAGTCACTTTCCAGCCTTCCTTGCAACCAGAGTAGTGTATTGCAGCACCAACTGATGACTCACAAAGGAGTCACTACTTGGTGTCACTGGAACACTCTTCAAACAGGCTTGGTGGTTGAAATGTTCTTGCCCTTCCCCTTATGTCTTCCTGCCTGGAAGAGGGGTGATGGTGTTAATAAAAGTCATTGTGACAAAGAGGAGACCTTAAGAATGGAAACCATGTGTTAAGAGTTCAAACACATCTTTCCAGAAAAGCTAGAAAGAATCTAGGCAGCAATCATGAAGCTTCCATACTAGCACTGGGTAACCATCACACTTACTTGAAACGCAAATTTATCTAAGCTACTGATGGCAACAGCAGTTCAATTACTCCACCCATAGATTTTCTTACAGAAAAAATATCCTTACACCAAAATAAAATTTTAAGTTATGAATCCCAAGAAATACAGCAAATTTTTATATGAATCCCAACAAGTTAATACACCTGCTTCCCTCAGGTGGGCCAATAGCCAAACTTTTTTTAGTTGATTTTCAGTATTGTGTCAGCTTCAGGTATACACCAGTGATTTATGTATTTTTTCATGGGTTGTAAGATAGTGAATATAATTCCCTGCATTATACAGTAAACCCTTATTGCATATGTATTTTATGTATAGCTTGTATATTAATCCCATACTCCCTAAAGTATCTCTTTGCCACCATCCCCCAACTTCCTCTCTGGAATAATCTGTAATTAAAATTTCTGAGTGATGTTGACTCATTTGTATTATCTTTTAGTTTTCACATATATCAGTGGCATCCTATCCGACTTCACCTTAGCTCTCTATTCATGTTGCTGCACATGGCAACCTCAATTTTTAATGCTAAGTAATATTCCATTCTGTCTGCATACACACACCTTAAATCATGTCCTTGCTATTGTAAACTGCTGCTTTGAACACTATAGGGCTTGTACCTTTTTCAATTAGTTTTTCCTCCCCCAGATGTATGTCCAGGATCCATAAAGTAGCAGTTTTAGTTTAAGAACCTCCATACTGTTCTCCATAGAGGATGAAGCAATTAACATCACCACCACCAATGGAGGCTTCCCTTTTCTCCATAACTTCTCTACCATTTATTATTTGTAGACTTTTTGCTTATAGCCATTTTGACTTATGTGAGGGGATACCCAATTTTGGTTTTTAATTTCTCCATGTTGAACACTTTCCATGTGCCTTTTCAACCATCAAACTTTTCTGAAGGCACTACGTCCAATCCCCAGGAGCCCCCCACCCCCAACCCCAGCTCACCTCCCACCAAAATCCCAACCACAGAAGGCAAAATAGGAAGCACAAGAAAGAACAATCTGGAAAATCAAGTTGGATGGGATGGGGGAAAAATGAAGGTTGGCTGGTGTGGCCCAAACATTTTAATAATGAGATGGTTAAAGATCACTTAGAATACCTATAGCAAAACTAGGGAAATTGTGAAATATTAAAATCAATTTACAGAGGAAATTAAAGTCCCAATTGGTCAGAGGTGTGGAACATGCTTACACCTCCTGATCTTGCTTCCAATCTGTCATTCTCTTAAGAGTTGGAAAACAGGAATGGGAAACTTCACTGACCCTATAGTCTTTTAAACACTTCAAGTGTTCAAATCTCTTGAAAAAATTTTAAGCTGCTCCCCAGTATGGTAAGCGTTTGAACTAGGCTGGAGACATGAGGAGGGATAATGAGCAAGGTAGTGTCTACTTTAGAAGACTCACTAGAATGAGAATTATTTCAAGAAAGCAGAATGTCCTAAGCAGATGTAATTACTACAAAGACAAAAGCATTTCCAAAAATCAAAGAGTAGGGTACAGCAGATGACACCACCCTTATGGTAGAAAGTGAAGAGGAACTAAAAAGCCTCTTGACGAAAGTGAAAGAGGAGAGTGAAAAAGTTGGCTTAAAGCTCAACATTCAGAAAACTAAGATCATGGCATCTGGTCCCATCACCTCATGGGAAATAGATGGGGAGACAGTGGAAACAGTGTCAAGACTTTTATTTTTGGGGGCTCCAAAATCACTGCAGATGGTGACTGCAGCCATGAAATTAAAAGGCGCTTACTCCTTGGAAGTAAAGTTATGACCAACCTGGATAGCATATTAAAAAGCAGAGACATCACTTTGCCAACAAAGGTCCATCTGGTCAAGGCTATGGTTTTTCCAGTGGTCATGTATGGATGTGAGAGTTGGACTGTGAAGAAAGCTGAGTGCCGAAAAATTGATGCTTTTGAACTGCGGTGTTGAAGAAGACTCTTGAGAGTCCCTTGGACTGCAAGGAGATCCAACCAGTCCATCCTAAAGGAGATCAGTCCTGGGTGTTCATTGGAAGGACTGATGCTGAAGCTGAAACTCCAGTACTTTGGCCACCTCAAGTGATGAGTTGACTCACTGGAAAAGACCCTGATGCTAGGAGGGATTGGGGGCAGGAGAAGGGGACGACAGAGGATGAGATGGCTGGATGGCATCACCGACTCAATGGACATGAGTTTGAGTGAACTCCAGGAGTTGGTGATGGACAGGGAGGCATGGTGTGCTGCGAGTCATGGGCCTGCAAAGAGTCGGGACACGACTGAGCGACTAAACTCAACTGAACTGAGGGTACACCTGGAGTTAACTTCACTAATACACACATGTGAACAGCAGAATCAGCAAATTACTGCAAAGAAAAAAATTAAGTACTTTAACAGATCTTAAATCTAAATACAAATAAAAAATTGCATCTAATTCTGAAAGGATGATGATGGCTAAGAATGATTTAAAAGCACAAGTTTTAGAAGTATTATTTTTATTAGAAAGATATTTAATAAAATATGTATATAGCTTATAACCTTTCATTTTTGTTGACCTTCCAATCCTTGCACATATTAAACAGATTCAATCACAGGATTATATACCAGAATGGGTGCTCAAAGCAATGATGGATACCCACACTATGCAATAACATCCCTAAGAAGTGCTCCAAATTTGAAGTCCAGAAAACAAAAAAAAACTAGCAATGCATAAATACAGTGTAGGAAAAAGCAGAGTATTTCAAAAGTTTCATTAAATGCCTTCTGGATCAAGAGTTACAGAAGGGACTACAGCTGGCAGTGTCTTGAGCAGAAAAGGGAACATGACCAAAAACAAAACTATGCTTTCCCAAACTTTTCAGCAACCCCAAAGTGAGATTACATGAGCAACTATACTTCAGAAGTCTTAAATCCTCAGTAGTTGAAGTTGGTATAATGCTGCTGTTTATAAATCACTAAAGCAAGCACTGCTTCTGTGGTATGCCAGCAATGTTTTCATTTGTGAGAAACTCCAGAAAGAACTGTTTACACCAAAGCAAGGTACCAAGGAAACCGGTTACCGTGGTATAATAAGGCCCTAAGAAAGGCAGCAGGTCGTATAGTTACCTCCTTGTGGGCAAAATCCCTGCCCTAAAACTATGCAACCTACTACCTCTTCCTAGGAACCCATTTTTTTCTTGCTGGTCTTCTACTTAGTAGATGGACTTCAAATTAACCTGTTAAATTAGGCCATATTTGGGGGGGTTTATTTCAAATTAAAACCAGTTAAGACTTCATTCACTGATAGCTTTTAAAGTTACTGGCCAGAATTCCCTGGCAGTCCAGTAGTTACGACTCCATGCTTTCACTGTCGAAAGCCCAGGTTCAATCACTGGTAGGGAAACTAAAATCCCTCGGGCTATACAGCCAAAAAAAAAAAGTTGGCACCAGACTTTTCAAAACATTTAACAGAGTATTAAAATTTAAATATAATTTCATAAACTCTCCACCTCTTTTGATAAACTAGAAAATTAGATGATAGATGTATAAATCCTCCTCACCACTGTCAAGTGAAGCAAATTTACAGTCTGTCCCCTTTAGATGCTGTCTCCTAGTTACAACTAGTCACTTCTAGACCCAGGTTATTTGGGGTTTTGACCCTTGAGTAAACGGAAGCAAATTCTGATCATGGTTTTTGTCACCATCAAAAACAAGCTTTCAGAGATTGTCTCACTGTACCATAAGGTATTTTTAAATGTTTTAAAAAAACGTAGTACTCAACCATTTGATTTAATTGCTACGCTTGACTAAAAAGGGTATGAAATGTGTCCCTGAGTAATTAATAAAAGATATAAATTCATTTACCAGATGTTAGGTATTACTTAAATTTCCAATCACAAACTTGTGATGATATCCATTCTGGAGGCATATGTACTGGAAACCCACAAAAACAACTTGCCAAAAATTTCTGGAACATTCCCACTTTTCTACAGCACACTAAAAGGCAATGACTATAAAAGGCCCCCTACCCAACATGTCTATGTCTAATTTATAATGAAGATCAATTCCAGAACCATGCCAGTTTCCATCTATATGTATGCCAGGGATGAACTAAAAAAACATAAATCTGACCCAGGATAAATCACCTGGTTTGGACCCATCCAGGAGAGAATTTGATCTTTTCTCTCATGCAAAGTTCCTGCAGCCTAGAGCACTGTACACAATGATTACCTAAGATATTAAGATTCATGATAGATGGAAATTTGGGAAGAGGTGACCTCTCTCTCATCTACACTTTGCCCCTTTCTCTTCTCCCAAAATGAAACAAATGGCAAGCACTTAAAACAGGAAGCATTAGCTGATTATAAGGGCCCAAGGTAGCATTTCCTTGGAGAAGGAAATGGCAACCCACTCCAGTACTCTTGCCTGGAAAATTCCATGGAGAGAGGAGCCTGGTTGGCTACAGTCCATGGGATCATAAGAAGTTGGAGACAACTGAGCAACTTCACTCACTTTCAAGGTAGCGTATGACTTGGCCATTGGAAAAAAGCTGAAACATCAACTTCTAAAGAAAAGTCCTAAAGTTTCAAGATTAGAAAAAAAGTTAATCAAGGGTTTTAAAATTCAAACATCCCTTTCTAGCATTACCCTCACATTTTCTTTAGAACAACTATAGATTTCCTAAGCTGACAAGCTTCGGAGGACCTCCCTTTGTGAATGAAGGCCCATCTTAGGTTTTGGGGACCAGAGCAAAAATGACATCTTAAGGACTTAACAAGGGAACAAGAGCTGAACCCAAGAAACCATTTCTTCTTTTCCAGGCTAGAGAGTGAAAACGTCCAAATCAACATATCACTGCAACAGTAGTTACAATGCCTATGGTCACATAAACACCAAACTGGGGATTAAATCATAAACAACCTGATTTCAATTTAGCTCAGACAGTACTTTTTCAGTTTGTATTTACCTTTCCCACCTAGGATCTCACCTTGGACATCTACACCAGGGGCAGTTAATCTACTCACAATTACAAAAATGCATGGTCCCCTATTAAGATTTCTTGAACGTCTTATACTTTCTCCACTCTTTGAGATTTTTGCTCAATTTCAAATTTCTGAAATATAACATGTGAAAAATATAAAAAATGCTAGATCACTGTGTCTACTGTAGGTACACCATACTTGAACAGAGAATGTTATTAACAAGAACTTAAGTAAACTGTTAAGTACAAAGCAATGTCAAAATTAATTCTTCTGAGTTTTAATATCATCTAGACAAAAACAATGTGCAGCAAGTCTACTCCTCAGGGAAGGCAATAGATTGTATAGTTATCTCCTGAACAGGGTAAAATCACTACCCCACAACTATACAATCTACTACCTCACTCTGACAGAGCAATCTTTTCTTCTGAAATGAAGACTGCAATCTCTTTATGGTGCATTATCAACATCAATCAAAATAAAATATACACTTATTCCAACATGCAGAAATGAGAATCAAAAAGTATCCCAATCAGTCTAGTCTCTAAAATAAGCAGCAACTTGCACACTATTAAAAAATGCTGCACTACAGCATTTTTACACAAGTTAATCTTAAATGCTGTACAATTAGTTATCAACTTTGTGTGAGGCTGTCTGGATGCAGATTTTTCTATCACCTTAGGAAAGACAGTAGATTGTATAGTTATCTCCCAGTGGTGGGTGTGACCCTAAAACTATACAACCTACTACCTCATCCCACAGTGAAGAGAACGTCCAGGGAGAATGCTGAAACTGGACCAGAGTTGAGCACCACAGGAAAGCTCTCTCTCTCCTAGGTAATCCTGGTTCTCCTGTGTGATTAAAGGAGAAAAAAAGAAGTATTAGACTACTTTCATTCACTGAATGTGAACTAAGTTGAACTGAAACAAACCTTCCAAAAATCAGCAATTTAAACTGTAGCAATATTCATGATCTAAACAGTGCTTTTATTCCTTATATTTAATTAGCATTATTCTAAATTCTTAGCTATCTGAATCCATATATTTTTAAGATTCAGAAATCATGATTTTATTGCATCTTACTTATCAACTTTTGATATTTCTTAAGTTACCAGAACACTTATCCTTCCTTGAGAAACCCAAAGACTCCATTACAAAGTAGGAATAGAAGACCCTCTAAAACACAACAGTTCTGTACAGTATGCATAATCCATGATTAAAGGAACAGCAAAAAACATACAGAGATTCTAATTTTTAAATTAACCTACCCACGTATTCCATGTCAGCAAAGAAAGGCACTGTGAAGATCAAAGTGAGGAATCAAGCTATTTAACATTTTGGTACAATACTCTCTGAACTAAGCAATATGATCAGCTTAGTTTTATAATCAAAATCTTACAAAGCTAAATCATATTAAACTTCAGTCTTCAATTTACTGACTTCATACTTAACAGACAGCTATCACAAAGATTTCTTGATTTGTTAAGGAATACACACTTTGGAGAAGGAAATGGCAACCCACTCCAGTATTCTTGCCTGGAGAATCCCAGGGACGGGGGAGCCTCATGGGCTGACATTTATGCAGTCACACAGAGTCGGACACTACTGAAGTGACTTAGAAGCAGCAGCAGCATCAAATTTAATGTCAAGGAAAATTACTAAGTGGTGACTTAGTAACAATCAAAACCTATAATCAAAACCATTTTTATGACATACAGCTCCATGTTAATAGAACTGAAAGTTCAGAAGTAACCCCTATACATTGGGTTCAACCAATTTTCAACAAGAGTGCCACAACAATTCCAATGGAGAAAGAATAATTTTCAGCAAACACTGCTGGGACAGCTGAATACCCACACACAAGAGAATAAATCTGGGTACCTACTTTATTTAAGTAACTTAAAATGAATAACTTATTTTAAAGAAGGGTAAAGAATAGCCATTTCTCCAAAGATATGATTAACAAGCAAAGAATGGCCAAAAAGGACATAGACTTCAACATCATTTACTACTCATTAGAGAAACCTGAATCATAATGGGACAGCACTTTCAGATCCATTAGACCATAATCAAAAAGAGAACAAAAAGAAAGGAATTGTTTTTGAGAATATAGAGAAATTATATTCCCAACTATGGTTGGAATGTAAAATGGGCCAGGTGCTTTGCAAAGTTTAGCAGTTCATCAAAAAGTTAATTCCACTCATAGTTATATTCCTAAGAAAATTAGACACAAAACTTGTATATGAAAAATTCACAGCATTTGGAGTCAACAAAAGTAAAGATTCAAACCCTGGCCCGGCCTACTCACTGCCATTGAAACCATGTGCAAGTAACTTAAGCTTTTCTAAGGTCTCTGTAACATCAATTAACTGGACTAAATCATCGGCAAAGGTAAGGGAGAAAGATTTACCACATCCTCAACATACATATGGCCCAACAGTAAGCCCCTTCATGTGTGCCACCTTATTTATCAGTCATATCATCTGTTTTATATAGGTGGGAACTGGTGCCGAGAAGTTTAATAACCTGTTCCAAATTATTGAGACCTCCAAACTTACCATATCTGAGCCTATTTCAGATCTATAAGGCCAGATGATGATTCAGGTATGAACATGCAAAAAACTGTCCCTAAAAACTCAAGGCTTTACAAGCCACTATTTTTCTCCAGAACCAGCATGTGTTGCATTCAGTCGCTCAGTCATGTCTCACTCTTTGCGACCCCATGGACTGTAGCCCACCAGGCTCCTCTGTCCATGGGATTCTCCAGGCAAGAACACTGCAGTGGGTTGCCATTTTCTCCTCCAAGGGATCTTCCCAACCCAGGGAATGAACCCAAATACTGGTCCATGGGTTAACTTTGTTAACAGAACAGACAGAACAGTTTACATCTCCCACTCCATTCCATTTTTGGCAGAATATAACAAGTAATGGGCTTGAAAATGTGAGTACATATGAACTTTTTTTTTTTAAATGAACTGTTTTTTCTTATCTTTTAATAGTTTTCAAAATCCATGAATTTTGAATACATATTTTTAAAATTAAAAATTATTAACTTCAGAGGGGGTTAAAAAAAAAACACCCTGCATCAAGTTCTTCTACTCTTCAGCAGATCTCAGGTGCCAGTTTCCCATTTTCAGATGGCAGGTCTATTCTGAAAGAGCCAGTTTATACCTTAAAATCTACGTCCAAGTACACGTACACTCACATACACGGACTTACATAAAGACAACTTTCTGAAGCAAATTCATCTTCTCATTTTAAGTCTACTATGAAGGGTAATAACACAATATACAATGCCATATGTTAAATATAAGTATCAGTAAGTGAGAATACTGAATCAGCTAGTCCTTACTTATTTTAAAACTAGAGTAAAGCCAGCTGATACCTCTACCACAACCCTCAAGCTCAGCCCAGTTTTCTCATCTAAAATGTCTGAATCTTCATCAAACATAGGAATCTAAGATTAAATAAACACTGAATCTAAAAATGTATTCATTTTTCAACCTTGGCAAGCGTGGCCTGCTTATTTCATACTATTTAAGTTGGGAGTTCATGGGTGAGCAGCACAGGGAACAGATAACTACTACGTAGCAACACGATTCATAATTCACAAGAAAAATATTTGGTATTTTTAAATAGTATTCACACACACACACACACGTCTATACATATGTAACACTAAATACTAGTATTACAGTTGCTTTAGTCACCAAGTAATGTCTGACTCTTTGTGCTGTGCTCAGTCGTGTCCAACTCTCTGCAACACTTTGGACTCTGCTGTCCATGGGATTTTTCAGGCAAGAATACTGGAATGGGGTGCCATTTCTTCCTTCCCAATCCAGGGATTGAACCCATGTCTGCTGCACTGCCAGGTAGATTCTTTACCACTGAGCCACCAAGGAAGCCAAATACTAAACTCATATAGTAAGATACTAATACTCAATACTGTTCACAAATGAACCCTAACTACTTTTATTTTATACATTATTATACACATTATATTGACTTTATGACCCACTGATGGTTTTCAATCTTCCGTTTTTCAGATTAACTCTGATTACAGCAAATTTTGGAAACTAAAATCTAATAGCAAAGAGGAGGTAATGTTTAGGAAAGCAAAAGTTTTCAAAATACAATCCATAAACTAGAATTTAAGGATTGTATGAACCCATGGAAATGTTCACTAAGAAATAAGGTTAAGTAAAACTCTTAACATACACACTGACCACAACTATACAATCTTTTGCCGGAGAAAGAAGTTATGTAACTGACTAGTGTGTTTTCATCCCTTGAGATTTTCCCTCTAAAGCTTATTTCAGAATCAGAGATCCAATTTGAATCCCGGTTTCTCATTTATCTCGTCTTCAGACACATCAAGTAATAATCTCTCGGCTTTTGTTATTTCAACTCATAAAAATCAGACAAATGTTACAGGGATGTTAAGAGGGATTAGAAATAAAATACAAGTATACCAAGTGCTGAGTGGATGCTCAAAAACTTTCAGCTACAACCATCAGTATCAGACAATTCTAAAAACATTCTTAGACAAGACCATCAGCTAAAACTACCTGAATGTGACCTTTTACATATTTCCTTTTCTAGCAATAACACAACATCACATGCATTTTCTAGCCTGTTCACTTACTACCTCAATCTGCAGCTTGAACTTCTCCCCTCCCCATTAAATACCCTAGTGACCGAAAGTCTCAGCTCAACTTGCACAAAATGTTTCTGTGCAACATGGCAGTATAGGAAAGGAGTTTACAGGTCAAGCAACTACTTGGCAGCTATGTTCTTTTTCAAGTTAAATAACTTCCTTGAGGTTTAAGTTCTCACCTCCAGGTGGAATCTAACATCCACACCTCACAGAATTGTTCTGAGGATTAGGAACATATACAAATCATCTTAGTGATTCATCTTAATGACATCTTAGTTGACATACTCAACAAATGACAACCATTTTTCTTAATAAATTAAACCTATCTGAGAAACTAAAAAAACTAAGACTCCACCTGCAACACAGGAGATGCAAGTACAGTCCCCAGGTTGGGAGGATCCCCTGGCGGACAAAATGGCAACCCATGCCAATATTCTTACCTGAAAAATACCATGGACAGAGGAGCCTGGTGGGCTACAGTCCAAAGGGTCGCAAAGAGTTGGATACGAGTGAACACAGCACACAGCAAGACAGTTATTTTACCTTCCTAGGTATACTTGTGGACAGTCAAAAACACTTATCTTCAATTAAATCATGCTGCATCAATTTAAAATATGCTGTGAAAAGGCAATCTACTTATGTATAAGTTTATCTAAAGCTTGTTTATATTTATATCAGTTTCTAACACTTTTAATATCCACTTATATCTTAGTAAATCATAGTGTATGACATCATACAGTTTAATATACTTGTATAGTCAACTTTAGCCTGAGTTCTTAACCTGCATCCATAACCAGCTTCAGTAACCATCAGAAATTGTATATATAATTTCTCTGCAAGATTCCACAGCTTTTGCCACATCTGCAAGGAAGTCTATAACCAAAAGAATGTTAACTGCCATGGTATTAAAAACACATTTGAATATACACTCAAAGGCTACATATTAATTAAAATATATCAATACCACCTTTGCATTTATAAATTTTCCTATTTAGTTCAAACACAGGCATACCTTATCTTTTCTATTAAGTTTGATATTCAGAGCTAAAATGTTTTTTCCAGCAATCTAATATCCCGCCTTTTATATTTACATACTCCTATGAACAAAGTAACTCATGAAGTTCTACTTTTTTACATATCTCCATCTCCATTTACATGCCATCTTACAGGTGAATAAACTTCCTTTTTTTTTTGGATCAAACTTTTACACAAATACAAGTATTTCCTTTAGTCTCATCACCAAGTTTCACTTGATAAACACAAATCAAAATTAGAACACTGGCTACTTAACACAATTTCCTTCAAACAGTTGAATATTAATAAAATTATCTGATGATGATGGCTGAATATTTAAACATTATACAAATACAAAATACTTAAATACATATACAAATTCTCCAATTGTATTTTGACTCCCTTGACAGAATATAGGCATTATTTTTAGCCATGAATTGCTCCATCAAGGTTAAGTTGACATGTGAAATTGACAAGATTAAGTTTTTGGCTATAACTAAGTTTTGCTAACAAAATTAACCTACTTTTAATCTAAGATCTTAATTTCTTCTTTGGGAGGGGTTGAATTTTTTTTTAATGGAGGTAATATTGACATATACTATTGTATTAGTTCCAGGTGTACAATGCAATTCGTTATTGTAAACACTGTGAAAGGATCACCACAGTAAATCTAGCTACATCCACTAAATTTGTTATCCTACCAAATACTGCACTAAGCCTGAGACTCATGTTAAGTTTTAAAAGCTAAGTACTAGGTCATCTTTTCCAAAAGGACCATTTCCCTTCATTCATTTAGACATACAACATAAGGCATTCTAGATTAGATGAAATTATCTAAATTCTGAAATTTAACAAAATGTCAATTTAACTTCAATATTCCTTTGAAGATTCTGCAATGCAAACTGTTACTCTGGGGCCAACACCCCTGCTGTTAAGTGCATTCTAAGCTCCCTCCCTATATTCTGCTATATACCCTATAATGCACACAAATATTTAGGGTAAAACAGAGTACTCCACTTGGGTGACTTGTTTTGCTTAGTGGTCCTTATATATACACCATTATTTCTCAATCCTGTCATACGCGACCTTCCTATCCTTCATTATGCTGATATGCACCCAGGTTGAAAAGTCACTGTAATTTACACAATCCCCAAAGTCAAGAAAAGGTGGGTGCTTGTCATTAAATCCAGATTCCCCAGTTTACTATAATCAACTGCATCCTTAGTCTACAATGTGCAATAAAAATATTCTATAACTGACTAAAAAACTGGGGAGAAGGGAGGAGACCGCCAAGTGAACAAGTAGTATAACTTCATGATAATGAATACTGGCACAAAGCAGAAAAGGAAGATTAAAAGATCATCATTAATATCCATTATTTTAAAACAAATCATCCAAAATCTATTAAAACATTCCTAGAAAAGCAAAAAGTAATACTTGATGAAAGCATAGTTGTCAGCTGCCTGAGTCCTTAATCTTATACCTAGAAAGAGCCTAAGAAATCAACTGATGCAACTGCTTCACATTTGAGATGAGGCCATAGACAGAGGGGACATTTTCAGCTGATAATCTGAAACACAAACACTTAGCCAGAGAAAGCTAATTTTTGAAGAGCGGCTAAGCAATCCACTATCCATTTGGTAGTCATTAGCCACATGTCACTCTTGAGCACTAGAAATGTGACTAGCTCCAAATGAGATGTGCTGTTACCATAAAAGACACTCTAGATTTCAAAGACTTAATATAAAGCAAAAAAAAAAAAGCAGTGGCTCTCTTTCTATCCTAAGTGACTGTGCAATGTTTAGAACACCCAGTCAAAGATCATGCAGTGACCGAGCCTTCTTTACGCCACTCGAGGTCACATGAGGGCGATGCTGACAAATCGTTGGGGATCCACATTCTTCTACCCTCATCCTGTGCTGTGCCAAGTCGCTTCAGTCGTGTCTGCTTCTGTGCGACCCAATGAGCCCACCAGCCTCCTCAGTCCGTGGGTTCTCCAGGCAAGAACACTGGAGTGGGTTGCCATGCCCCACTCCAGGGGATCTTTCAGACCCAGGCATCGAACCCTGTCTCTTACTGTCTCCTGCATTGGCAGGCAGATTCTTTACCACTAGCGCCACCTGGGCATGTACACGGAAAAATCATTCATCAGTTAATATTCTGGGGGGAAGAGCCTTTACTATCTAAACAAAAGCTTCTCCAGACTTAAAAACATTAAGTGATTAAAATGCATGCTGGCCACTGATTGCTAGCTCCTGTAAACAAAAGTGAAAGGAACATGTCCCACCAAGCATAAATAATCAGGGCCACTTTTAGTACTCCTTGAAGACCAGTGATATAAATGAAAAGAAAAAGAAAAAAAAAAAAAAAAACCCATTAGAAGAAATGTTCTCCAAACTTTTTTGATACTCATCCTCAGAGAAGTATTTTTGAAGGAATAAACATTACACAACAGAATCATCAGTTTCATATAACAAACTATTGATACTATTTTCTGTTTTTAAAAAAATTCTGACCACGACCACCCACTGACGTGATTTCATCACGTCACCCAGTAAGTCAGGACCTACAGTCTGAAGAACCTGGTTTAAGATTCTTCATTCTGATCAATTTCCACTACAAACAAATCTATTATTATATTAGCTGTTGAAAGAAAAAGCACACAAATATCTATAGTGTGTTGTACTCTAAACCAAGAAATTCTAGTTAATGATAATCGCTCCACTCTTAAAGTTCACAAGTTTCACAATACAACGTTAACTGGGTATCAAACACCCTCAAAAAACCGCCGAAGTAACTTACAAAACATTACAGCAGAAAAACTTGGACAGAGGACAATTATTACATTTTCTGTACAACGTTTCAATTTAAAATTTAACGTTATTTTAAACTAGTGCATGATTTTCCGGCCATCAGAAATGAATGAGGACTGCTAAATGAGGTTTTTACTCTAGCAACTGAATGCCAAGAAAATAATCATCAGTAAAGTTACAAAAAAAAAACAAAAACCTCATCCAGTCTTCTGATTTAAAGAATTCAACACTCACTATCCCGAATGCCTCTTCCCATTTGCCAGCCCTCTCAAAATCGAGTCGTCTATTTTAAAAAGCTTTAGAGTTGACCTCTGACACAGAGGCAGGGGGGCCAGGCCATACTGTAAAAGTTGGAAAGACTGAAGGCCATTGCTAGCCAAGGACATAAAGGTTACGCATTCCTCACACCGGAATCCTCCCGGAACGTGTATCAGCTAACCTGCTTCCAGGGTGTGCAGCCCCCACGTCAGGACTGGGGCCGCTGGCCGGGGCCCAGGTCGCCATGCACGAGCCCGTCCCCCCGGGATCCCACTTCCTCCCGCCCGCCCTCTCCACTGCCAAGGACGGCCGCCGGGGTGGACCGGCTACACAGCTGCTCCAGGACCGGAGGCTGAGTTCGGCCAGCGGATTAGCAGCAGGGAGGTAGCCCAGGGCCTGCCCGCCCGCTTGTCCCGGTCCTCCCCCGCACTTCCTACCTTCCCTCTAGCATCCCAGCCCCCAAGGCCAAGGTCTCCCCTGCCCACAAACCTGATAGCGGAAGTGACGTCAGGGGACCTGGCGGCGTCCACAGCCAGTCACGCCATAGCGGGAGGGGACGCTGGCCAATGGGCAAGGCGCGGGGGCGGGACTTCCCCCGCCCAAGTTTGATTGAAGTTGGGGGAAGGGCGGGGTGAAGAATGTGAAGAATGACCCCTCCCCCTCGTCCGTGAGGCGCTGGGCGGGAAGCGGAGGGGGTTGGGACCGACCACGCCACGCGGCGCCCATCCCCCACCCGCACCACCACCTATTGCGGCCTCTGCTCTCAACCCGCCCGCCCAGCTCGCTGCAGCCCTTCAGGCCTCCACCAACCGGCTCGCAACACTCCCGTTTTCCCACCGCCGCCGGGGAGGTCCGAGAGAAGGAAAATGGCGGCCCCGCGCTCGCCGTCCCGCCTCTGTACCCACCTCAGGCTTGCGGAGGAGGCCGCCGCCTACCGCTGCCCTCCGCGGGGACAGCCCAGCCCTCGCGCCCGCCGCCCGCCGCCACCCGAGAGCTGCACACGAGGACCCGGATGGAGGAGGCGCGGGCGGGCGGGCCGCAGCAGCCAGAGGGAAGGCAGCGCGGGCGCCGGGAGGCCGAGGCATGGGCGGGCTCGAGAGCAGCGCACGAACTCATTGGCGGGACCGTTTGACTGACGTGTGTGTCGCCCTTTTGCCTCAGCCGAGTTGGGATGGTCGGACCCCACTGGAGGCGGCATCTGGGCCCGCCCCGCACTGGGCGGCCTTTGGAGGAGGGGCGGGTAGGACACGCCCACTTTGCCGCTCCCCGTTTCTTATTGGACGGCTGGGAGAGTGGTGGCGCAGAATCCTGCCCTCGGCTCGGGAAGGACCGGCGCCGTCACGTGGCCTTCGAAATCGCGCCGGCCTGCGGTGTGCCTCGCTCAGGCTTTAGGACAGTGTACCCCAAGCCTCACAAAGGACGGTCCCGCTCGCCGTCACCCCCTCCGCGCCTTTCCCCGAGGGCTTAGACCGGCCCGCTTTGCCTCAGTTTACCCACTAATAGGTGAAGCAGTCGTATCAGCCGGTTGCCCCAGGTGTTGAAGATTCTTGTTGTTTCAAAGTAATCTATAATTATCCTAACTTAATAATAGCTTAAAACATGGTTCCTCCATGCCGATTATAACTTTCCAAACTCCGGAAAGCACTGGTTGAGTACCCTTTCAGATCTCTTTATGGCTGAGAGTCCACCACCTGGACCTCACTGTTTCTCTTAACTCACTATTAGTTTGTGCACAAGATACTAAAAAAGAGAAAACGCATTCTCTTGGATAACAGAACTGTTTTTAACAGAACTAAAAATTTACCTGGTGCGTCTGTGTTTATGATCTCAGATGGCACTATGCTAGCATTCGTCTTAGTACATGCAAAAAATGCCAAAGGGCATTAGTTAATTTTGTGGGCTGAAATGAACAAGAAATGAGGAGGGGAAACTTGAAATCTGACCTGAAAGATGAGTATGATTTAGGACTTACAGAAATAAAATGTATTCAGAAAGAAGAGCATAGGCCCATTGAGCTGGCTGGAGTTACGCTGTGGAGAGATGGAGTCCTCAGCCGTGTTTGTCCCCAGTACCTAGCACAGTAGGAGTGTGGCAGTCGGAGTGTAAAAAATTATGTCAAATGGAACCAGTATCAGTGATGTAGGCTGAGATGGGAGGAAAATGCAGAAAGAAAACAGGTCAGGATGTTGTTCAGTTTTGAGATGAGAGGTGATGGGGTCTTCAACTACACAACAGCGATTCCACAGCACTACGAACTTTTCTGACGTTTTCTTCACATGTTCACCTACAAGTGGTTAGTAAGTTTGAAGAAGTGTATATAAATTATATTACCCTCTTCTTTCCAATCCGTGCTTCATTTTCTACCCTTGAAGGCCAACCACACAATACTGAACTCTATAAAGAAAGAAATTAATAGATTTGTCCGTATGAGTAAAAACCCAATTAAAAAAAAACCTTAAAAGACAAGTGACAAATTGGAAAAACAATTTTGTATAATATGTAGCAAACAAACATTAACTAGAGTGTCTAGTGGTCAGGAGCAGGGACCTGAAACCAGGCTGCTAAGTTTGAACCCTGATTCTACCTCTTCACAACTAGACAGCTATGGATTTACCAAATCACTTATTCTCTCTGTCTCAGGTTCTCATCTGTAAATTGGGGATGACAACATCAGTTACCTTATAGTATTCTAAGGATTAAATGAGCAAACTTTACACGTTTTTAGAACAATGCTAGATAATAAAAGCATTATATAAGTGTTTGTTAATGTTAATCTTTAAAATATAAAGTGGATTTTTTTAAAATCAGTAGTTAAAAGTGAAAGACCCATTAAAATATAAACAAAGGATATAAACTGTCAATTCAACTGTCAGTCTTATTAGCTATCAAATAAATACAAATCAAGTTGTCTCCCAGGTCATCATAGGTCATCTCTTAAGCATGCCGTGAATATATATGATGGTGATGTAAACTTAAATTTATCGATATAGGAAGACTATGAGAGTTACATTGTTACGAGAGAAATAAGGTGTATGATATGACCCCATGAATTTTAAACAACAGTTACCTCTGGGATTACTTGCAACCTTTATTGTCTTTACACCCTTCTTGGCAGTAAGTATGAATTGCTCTCATAATCAGGAAAAAAGTATAAAAGTTATCCAGAGACATTCAGTTGTTCCCCTATAACCCTTGTTATTAAACAGAAACCAGGTTCTTAGGTGACAACAGAACTAGAGTGCCCTAAGATGTAACCATCTGACTTAGTGCTGGCTTGAAATGTGAAGGAAGTTTCTGGCTTCTGCCCTCTAAAGGAGGGACTTGCTCTTTCTCTCCCCTTTTCTGATTTCCAGCTGCCTGAGTAGAATGGAATATAGTGGAGAACCTCATGAAGCAAATCCCGGCCCCCTGCTGATGTTATAAGGTGCTCTCCACTTAAGCTTGAATTTGAAAGAGATGTGACTTATTTAAGCCCCTAAAGTTTGGAGAAACTTTCATAGGAAGCCGGCCTGACCAGCTGGGCAAACTCATGCAGTGTGCTCTCATAGTGTGTATGGATTCTTAGGAGATGGAGAGGGCATATTGTGGGAAGAACATGAAGTTTTTGGAATAGAGCAAACTTGGATGAAAGGCCCAGCTCCTGTGTCCCAGGGGCACCCTTGGACAGAGACTGTGTGTTCAATTAAATCATAGTAGGGTGTGATTTGGAACTGCTGAATGATGAACAGAAGCTGGTTGTCTTCATAATTACTGTGAGAAAGGGTGGCACGAGTTGCATTTGAATCCTTGCTTGGGACCACTCCAGTATTCTTGGGCTTCCTCTACAGCTCAGCTGGTAAAGAATCTGCCTGAAATTCGGGAGACCTGGGTTCGATCCCTGGGTTGGGAAGGTCCCCTGGAGAAGGGAAAGGTTACCCACTCCAGTATTCTGGCTTGGAGAATTTCATGGAGAGTCCATGGAGTCACAAAGAGTCGGACATTACTGAGTGACTTTCACTTTCACACCAAGGGGATGACCTTGTTGGCAATGCAGATCACCCTGTCATAAGTCTTAGGTTCAAATTAAAGCTTGTCCCCATACTCCACCCTACCCTCAGCCTGGTCTCAACCTCCCTTTCCACTCCCAATGCTTGTGGGGGTCAAGCACCTACTGCTGCTCAGGCCTCCTGCAATGCTCATCCTTATCCTCACCTAGCCAGTTGTGGTCATCCAGATGGCACTCAAACATGGCCTGCTCAAAGCGATCTTTCCTGACCACCCAGGCTAACTCCTACGATCACTCTCTCATAACTCTGTTTTATAACACAGTCGGCATTTTAGCCCACTCTGAGCCCATCTTGCTTGTTTTCTTGTTCTCCCCACAAGAGAGCAAGAAGCTTGTCTGAATATTCACAGCTGTGTCCCCGTGTTCTAGAACAGGGCCCTATACACACAGTAGATGCTCTATTATCTCTTGAAGTGTAGAGTTACAAGCAAAGACTAGGGCAGTTCACAGTAGGGGCTGAGCTCAAAGGGTAGAAACTTTACCAGCAGGAGTCAGGAAGTGAGAGCCTTAACCAGTAGAGCATATGAAAAGCAGAGGGAGCAGCAGCCAGATGGGCCAGGAAAAGGAGGAGGTTTGGAGTCCTGAGAAGACCCACAGACTTCCATGGCTGGAGTTCCTGGAGTAGCCAACCCCAAACGACCAGAGACCTTGCCATCTCAGATCCCACTTCTTGTCTGCAAAAGTTGCTGTGGAGGCAACCTCAGGACAGAGTCCTCCCTCCACCTTTGTGTGTGTGTGTGTGTGTGTGTGTGTGTGTGTGTGTGTGTGTTAGTGGCTCAGTCATATCTGACTCTTTGCAACCCCATGAAGCCCACCAGGCTCCTCTGTCCATGGAATTCTCCAGGCAAGAATACTACAGTGGATAGCCATTCCCTTCTCCAGGGGATCTTCCTGACCCAGAGATGGAACCTGGATCTCCCACATTGCAGGCAGATTCTTTACCATCTGAGCCACCAGGGAAGACCCCACCTTTGTTTACCTGCCACTAAAACTACTGAAGTAAAGCAAACACATTCCAGGCAACACTCTCTGACCCTGCCCAACATCACCACCCTTCCCCAGGTGAGACTGGCGCTGTGTGTGCAGCTGCTTCCTTTGACCCCTCACTCAGCGTGCTGGGTCTAGATACTCAACTTGCCTTTTGGTTTCCCTGCTTTTTACAGCAGATTTCCTTATCTTTAATTTTGCTCTTAATCTCAGTGGACCCAGGTTTTAGCTTGGAGCCTGGGGGACATGACCTTTTGAACTGTGGTGTTGGAGAAGACTCTTGAGAGTCCCTTGGACCGCACGGAGAACAAACCAACCAATCCTAAAGGAAATCAGTCCTGAATGCTCATTGGAAGGACTGATGCTGAAGCTGAAGCTTCAATACTTTGGCTACCTGATGTGAAAAACTGACTCATTGGAAAAGACCTGATACTGGGAAAGATTGAAGGCAGGAGGAGAAGGGAATGACAGAATGAGATGGTTGGATGGCATCCCCAACTCAATGGACATGGGTTTGAGTAAGCGCCAGGTGTTGGTGATGGACAGGGAAGCCTGGCATGCTGCAGTCCATGCGTTTGCAAAGAGTCAGACACAACTGAGCCACTGAACTGAATGGGGGACTTGTTGATTTGGAGATTGATGTCTGGTCAGTGCCTCTGGAGATCTCACCGACTCTAACTGTCAATGGCTCCAAAGGCCTCCTGTTTTCCTATGTAAGTGCCAGAATTGCTGCCTAAGGGTCACAGTGGAAGGAGGGAGGCCCCAGGTTTGGCCTACACCCCCAGCATCCCTAGGGTGAAGTGGGCCGTTATATTGTTGTTTTAGTGTTCCCTATAGCCAGAGGTTGCAAACTGGTGATGGCCTGGAAGTCACATCTAGTTCACAGAAGTGCTTTGTGATGCCCCTGCAATGTTTTAAATCTATTTTTAATTAGCTGACAGCTTTCAAAATAATCAAGATATTTAATGCTAAAAAGTCTAAATTTCTTGCTCTTCTCAAAAAAACTGGAATCTCTGGCTACACTCAGCCTGCATTTCAACAGGACAATGTTTTCTTTATGCACAAAGTGGGATCTGCTATTCGTCACAGGCCCCACCCTTCCCCCCACCTTCAGCCTGCTTTGTTTTGTTACAAGCCTGGCTCCGGTGGTTATCTGAATTTGTGTCCTCGCTGCCTCCACCCAGGAATTGAATCCATGTCTCCCACATTGCAGGCGGATTCTTTACCAACTGAGCCACCAGGTAAGCCCAAGAATACTGGAGAGGGTAACCTATCCCTTCTCCAGGGGATCTTCCCGAACCAGGAATCAAACCAGGGTCTCCTGAATTGCAGACCTATTCTTTACCAGTTGAGCTACCCAGGAAACCCATCGTTTTCAGTTGTTTTGAGAATGAAATTAGCTCATTAACGTAAGAATGGCTAGTAGTGTTTGTGTCCTAAGCATTCAACAAATTGTATTTATTGTGATGGAAAAACAACAAAAGCCACAGTCCAGAGCTAGCCAAAGGTTTCATTTCTGGGGGAGTCATTGCTATTGTGCTTTCTACTATCTGAGGCTCAATTGAGCTAAAAGTGCACACTAAGTCATCAGAACACAAAGCTGTTCTGTTCAGTTGTGCCAAGAACTCACCTCCTGCACCACCCACCCCGACTGCCAAGCCAGCAGCCCCCGCGATTCAAACCCTCCTATGTAAGCTTCAAGCAAGTTGTTTTTAAAGCAGATTTCCATTAAAAGGGAAAGAAAGAAAAAAAGGCTTTGGATGATCAACACAAGACCAAAATCAAAAGAGAAACCACAATGTAGAATTTTTTAATTTTCTTTTTAAGAAGCAAAGTCTAGCAACTTTCAAGTTACAGACAAAATGATAAAAGTTGTTGACATTTTGAGACCAAAATAATACCTTACACGGTTGATTCTCTAGACCCAATCTCACTTCCTTGTACTGAGGACATGCTAGTGGAGAAAGGAGAGTAAGCATGAGATGGGTTCCTAGGAAGCTCTGCCTCTTGATTTGGTTTTGGCACTGAGCCCGACACTGCCTTGCACGAAGTATCCTCAAGCACTTGTTGCGACAGACCGCCCTGCATGGCACAGCCTGCCTGCCAGGCCTCTTGGAGCCCAGCCATGCTGGCCGGCACTTGGTCAGTTTCAGGCAGGGTAAAGGCAGTGATGTCTATTCCTCTAATGAGCTCTTGAAAATAGCGCCTGATGGAAATAGTGTCCTTGGTGGGGACTGGGGGGGACACGGTGCCCTCCAAGAGTCTCTCCATCTCCCCCTTGAGACTTTTATACTCACGGAGAAATTGCACTGCGTTAGCATGATGCTGCAGGAGCATCTTCATCTGCTGGTAAAGCTTTAGGGGGGCTTCAAGTTCCCGGGCAACCAGCTGTAACTTCTCCAGCTTGGAGCACTGCTCACTCTCCAGTTGCTTTTTCAAGGTGGCAATCCGACGTTTGATGCGACTGAGCAGGCTGTCTCCAATGGCGTCGATCATGGCCAGCGTGTCAGCGGCGCTGGTAGAGAGGTCTCTGATGAGCTTCTTCACGTCCTGTAGAGGCAGCATGAACATTTCTTAGGTAAGACCTTTAGCATTCAGGCCTGGGCACCTGGTTGATGGCATTGCCTCTTCTCCTCCACTGAACCAAGAACTCCTTAGGGGTGGTGCCCACTGCTAGCTGCTAGCCTACTACCCTTTTTTCAACTCTTTCCTACCAAAGAACCCTGATTCTTCCAGCCAGTGATGTGTGGGCAGCTAAAAATACTTACATTCATTTCCTGCTTTCCTTGTAGTTCGGGGTGACCAGGCATGCAACAGAAGCAGAAGTCTGAGTTATTGGGTGCGGCTTCTGGGAAAGCTGCCTAAAAGTAGACAGATGCTTCTGGGACAAGTCTTGATCCTTCCCCTTTCTCCTGCCAGGACCTGGGGTCAATGCCCCATGGAGTGGGCTCCTGGTAACCTCGTGCTGACAGGAGCACACACGGCAAAGCTGAGAGAAGAGGGCGGAGCATCATGGGGCCACTAAGTTGGCATTCTTGACTTCCTACCTATGGGCATTTCATTAAATTTAAAAAAAAAATAGTATCTCTAATTTTTTTAAAAAGCTACAGCTTGTGAATTTCTATTACAATCAAATGTACACCCTTACTAAAAGAATACCCAAATGGAAGGAGTTACCTGAATATTTGGAAGGGAATGAAATCACAAACCATCCATTGTGATTTTGCTAGAAAAAGTCAAGGTCTCTTACTCTGGACTCTCCATGACCTACAGGGCCCTTTCCCTGTCTGGTTGCCCTGTCCTGCAGCTCATCCTGTCAACCTCAGCTCTGCATCACCTCTGCGATCAGGTCTTCCCTCAGGGGAGAAAGCGTGTAGGGGAAACACTGTAGAGGCGCTCGGATGGTGAGGTCAGGCAGACCCTAGGTGTACCTGTAGCTCTTACATCTGAATAGTCCTGCATCTTGGATTCCTGCCTTGAGAAAAGGAGATCATGGGTGCTGAAGAGAACTAAATGAGATGATGGATATATAGTGCCTAACACCAGACCAGCATATAGTAAGCACTTAACCAATTCATCTTCCATAGGATGAAGAGATTCTTCCATTCTATTGATATATGCTTCTATAGGTCTCATATATGTCACCGTGGCTCACAATAGTACAATATAAAACAATGTGCTAACATTACACACAAGGTTTGAAATAATGTGACTCTCCACCAGCTGAAGATTCATCAAGAATCACCATTTCCAAAATCATATTTTTAAATTACCAATTTAGCTGGTAAATCCCATGGACAGAGGAGCCTGGCAGGCTACAGGCCATGGGGTCACAAAGACTTGGACACAACTGAGCAACTTCACTTAGCTCACTTAGTTTAGGTTAGCTTAGCTTAGCTTAATTTAACTGGTAAGTCAATTTGCCTGCAATCCTTTTTCATCATGAATTGCTTGCCTAGTGTGTGTTTAGATGTGTTGTTTGGCCCATTAGACTAGTCTTGAGGGCAGCAAAAACAGGCATAATAACTATACAATATAATCTCATGGTACTGGCAAGTGCTCTGAGGAAAGAAGGCAAGGAAGATAGGGCAGGAGCCGGGGCAATGACAGAGGGTTGAGGGAGAAGGTGGCTCTCGATTCGGGATGGTTTGCAAATACATCTTGGAGAAACTGACTTCTGAGGAGAGGACTGAATGATGGTCAAGCAATGGGCACTTCCGAGGGAAAGATTTTCCAGGCAGAAAGGCTGGAGATGGCACCACGGATATGTGAGGAGCAGCTGGGAGACTAGCTAGACTGAGAAATGGAGCCCTACTCTGAGTGGAGGGTGGAGAGGCAAGTGGGGGCAGGCAATGGATTTATTCGTAGTTTGATCGACCCATCGCTAGTTGGGGATTTTGAACAAAAGAATGGCATAATCTAAAACACTGAAGGATCCTTTTAGCTACTAGTGGAAACAGAGTGAACATGAGGAGACCATATGGGAACCACTGGAGTGTCCAGACCAGTAGTGATGAGAGAGGGCATGAGAGATGGGAGAGGTAGGCGATTTGGGGAAGTGGCATGGATTGTGGGTATGGGAGTAGACCTTGGGACAGATATCTGGGTTGGAGATAAAGCTGTGTGGTCATCAGCAATAAGGATTTTGAAAGCTGAGTGACTAGTGATGGGGAGAGATTATTTACAGAGGGCCAAGCTAAGCTGTAGGGCACCCCCGGATTTCTAGATCTGACAGAGTGGAGGAACATTGAGCAAGAGTGGCTGGATTAGTGTCACAAATTGGGGAAACCAGGAAAGGCTGGGGTCCCAGAGGTCAATTTACTCCAACCCAAAAAGTGTTACTGGCCTTGGGAATGAGTGCTTTCTGAGATGATGACTCAGACAAGAAAGGAAGAAGTGAATAAAGAGCAGGTCAGTGATTTCATTTGTATCCTTCACCCACTTGGGTCTTTTAAAATTTTAAATATTTCTTTGTATTTTCTTTGAGTTTTTTTTATTAATTTGGTTGTTCTTTAGCTCCCAAAAAATCTTATAGTTCTGTAACATACAGGGAATATTAAAATGCTACAAATTGTGGATTGATTTACTCCTGTCAAAAGATCTATTTTCTGATAGATAAATGTAAAATGATGTGCTTCCTGATGACTATTTTACCCTTTCTTTAGAGAACAGAGTCACAAATACCAAATAAATAAATAACAGATTTCTATACCTTATTCATTAGCTTGAGTGAATCATTTGAATTTGTCTTTATAAAAAGGAAAAGGTGATGAGTAAAAAAAATTTTTTTAGTATTTATTTGTTTATTTGGCTGCTCTGTGTTTTAGTTGCTGCGTGCAGTATTTTCAGTTGTAGCATGCAGGATCTAGTTCCTTGACCAAGTATAAAACCCTGGGCCACCTGCATTGGGAGTTTGGAGTCTTCCACTGGACCATCAGAGAAGTTCTGAGTAAAATTATTTTTTAAAGGGACAGCAAGTCCCAGAAAGTTCACAAAAAGAACAAGCTTGCTTCTTTCTCCCAACCCTGAATCTCATTTAAAATACACTTAGCTTCTCCAATCCGTGGAGAGGTGGTTTTCTCAAGTGAGCACAGAAATGAGATCAGGAAGGTAGCAGAGCCTTCCCACTCAGCTTCTATGATGGGGTCATCTCTCAAAACTATTTGAGTTCATTCTTCACCATTGAACTTCAGCAAAACATGATCCTATTCCTTTAACAGAACCTGGATACTAGTGACTAAGGTATCTGTTAGTCAAACCAAAGCATTTGTGAGCAACAGGAGCATAAATTCATTTTGAAGAGCCTTTGACCTGTTCACCATTGGACACCTGGTGTCTAGCACCCAAATGGCACCCAAGAGATATGAAGCCACAATGAATGAATGAGAATACTGTATACTTTCTCTACCAATAATGTTATATGCTTACTAGCATCCAATAAACCCAAATTTTCAAAATATCCTTTAAGTTCTTAAAACAGCTTTATTGGGTATAATTGACATGGCAAAATTATACAGTTCGATAACTTTTGAAACGTATTTAATGTTTTGAAGTCATCACTACAATCAAGATAGTGAATTTGTCCATCACCCCCAAAAGCTTCCTTGTGTCCCTTTATAATTTTCTCTTTCCCACCCCTCCTCAACCTCCCCTACTCAAACAATTATTGATTTTTTTTCTGTAAATGTATGTTAGTTTGCATTTTCTAGAATTTTATATAAATGGAATCATACCTTTTTGGGTCTGGTTTCTTTCAGACGTGAATTTTCAGATTCATTCATGGGTTATTGTAAGTATCAATTTTTCATCTTTTCACCTGTTTGGATCCTTTTCAGTTTTTGTCTATTATAACTATAGGTGCTGTGAACACTTGAGTACAAGTCTTTGTATGCATATATTAGGTTGATGAAAAACTAATTACAGTTTCATGTGAAATGCTGGGCTGGATGAAGCACAAGCTGGAATCAAGATTGTTGGGAGAAATATCAATAACCTCAGATATGCAGATGACACCACCCTAATGGCAGAAAGAGAAGAGGAATTAAAGAGCCTCTGGATGAAGGCTCTTTAAGGCTAATAAAATTAAGTAATGTCATTAGCAAAAAAACATAAACTGAGAGATCTGCATTCAGTTCAGTTCATTTCAGTTGCTCAGTTGTGTCTGACTCTTTGCAACCCCATGGACTGCAGCATGCCAAGCTTCCCTGTCCATCACCAACACCCGGCGCTTACTCAAACTCATGTCCATTGAGTTGGGGATGCCATCCAACCATCTCATCCTCTGTCATCCCCTTCTCCTCCTGCCTTCAATCTTTCCCAGTATCAGGTCTTTTCCAATGAGTTGGCTCTTCACATCAGGTGGCCAAAGTATTGGAGTTTCAGCTTCAGCATCAGTCCTTCCAATGAGCATTCAGGACTGATTTCCTTCAGGACTGGTTGGTTTGATCTCCTTGCGGTCCAGGGGACTCTCAAGAGTCTTCTCCAGCACCACAGTTCAAAAGCATCAATTCTTCAGCGCTCAGCTTTCTTTATACTCCAATTCTCACATCCATACATGACCACTGGAAAAACTATAGCTTTGACAAGATGGACCTTTGTTGGCAAAGTAATGTCTCTGCTTTTTAATATGCTATCTAGCATTGGTCATAGCTTTTCTTCCAAGGAACAAGTGTCTTTTAATTTCATGGCTACAGTCACCGTCTGCAGTGATTTTGGAGCCCCCAAAAATAAAGTCAGTCACTGTTCCCATTGTTTCCCCATCTATTTGCCACTAACTGATGAGACCAGATGCCATGATCTTAGTTTTCTGAATGTTGAGCTTTAAGCCAACTTTTTCACTCTCCTCTTTCACTTTCATCAAGAGGCTCTTTAGTTCTTCTTCACTTTCTGCCATAAGGGTGGTGTCATCTGCGTATCTGAGGTTATTGATATTTCTCCCAGCAATCTTGATTGCAGCTAGTGCTTCATTCACCCCAGCGTTTCTCATGATGTGCTCTGCATATAAGTTAAATAAGCAGGGTGACAATATACAGCCTTGATGTACTCTTTTCCTGATTTGGAACCAGTCTGTTGGTCCATGTCCAGTTCTAACTGTTGCTTTTTGACCTGCATACAGATTTCTCAGGAGGCAGGTCAGGTGGTCGTCTGGTATTCCCATTGCTTTAAGACTTTTCCAGTTTGTTGTGATCCACACAGTCAAAGGCTTTGACATAGTCAATAAAGCAGAAATAGATGTTTTTCTGGTATTCTCTTGCTTTTTCCGTGATCCAGTGGATGTTGGCAATTTGATCTCTGGTTCCTCTGCCTTTTCTAAATCCAGCTTAAACATCTGGAAGTTCACAGTTCACGTACTGTTGAAACCTGCCTTGGAGAATTTTGAGCATTACTTTGCTAGCGTGTGAGATGAGTGCAATTGTGCAGTAGTTTGAGCATTCTTTGGCATTGCCTTTCTTTGGGATTGGAATGAAAACTGACCTTTTCTAGTTCTGTGGCCACTGCTGAGTTTTTCAAATGTGCTGGCATATTGAGTGCAGCACTTTCACAGCATCATCTTTCAGGATTTGAAATAGCTCAACTCGAATTCCATCACCTCCACTAGCTTTGTGTGTAGTGATGCTTCCTAAAGCCCACTTGACTTCACACTCCAAGGTGTCTGGCTCTAGGTGGGTGATCACACCACTGTGGTTATCTGGGTCACGAAGGTCTTTTTTGTATAGTTCTTCTGTGTATTCTTGTCACCTCTTCTTAATATCTTCTGCTTCGTTAGGTCCATACCATTTCTGTGCTTTATTGTGCCCATATTTGCATGAAATGTTCCCTTGATATCTCTAATTTTCTTGAAGAGACCCTAGTCTTTCCCATTCTATTGTTTTCTTCTATTTCTTTCCATTGATTACTGAAGAATCAAATGGGTATATTTTTCATTTTCTCCTTTGCCTTTACCTTCTCTTGTCTTCTCAGCTATTTGTAAGGCCTCCTCAAACAACTATTTTGCCTTTTTGCATTTCTTTTTCTTGGGGATGGTCTTGATCACTGTATAATAGTAAGGGATTTTATTTAGGTCTGCATTAAAATGATGTATAAAATAACCACATTTATTTAAGAATGTATTCCAATATCAAATAGCAAATTTCAACAATGCAAAACTGAAATTACTTTAATGTATTTTCTTTTCTCTTGGGTTTTGGAACCTAGAAGTGGAAGAGCTGAACCAGTTATTTAACTTTTTAAAAAATTACCGAATTGATTTCCAAAATGTTTGTACTATTTTGCATTCCCAGCAGCAGTGTATAAGAGTTCCTTACCAAGAGTTCCCCTATATCCACACAAACACTTGGTTTGGTCTATCATTTCTCATAGGTGTGTAGCTGTATCTCATTGTGGTTTTCATTTGCATTTCCCTAATAACTGAGAATATTTTCATATACTGTTTGCCATCTGCATAGGTCATTTGGTGAAAAGTTTATGCAAATATTTTGCCTATTTTAATTGATTTGTTTGTTTTCTTATCTTTTCTTTTTTTGGCCACACTCTGAGGCATGCAGATCTTAATTCCCTGACCAGGGATCGAACATGTGCTCCCTGTATTGGGAACGTGGAGTCTTAACCCCTGGACTGCCAGGGAAGTCTCCAAGCTGTTTGTTTTCTTATTGTTGAGTTTTGAGAGCTCTTTATATATTCTTTATCTTTTATCAGATATATTTTTACAAAGACATTTTTCTCCTATGTTTTCTTCTACACATTGTGTGGTTGTAGTTGTTATATATAGGTCTACTGTCTATGTAGGATTAATTTTTGCATATAGTGTGAAGGATGGATGAAGTTTTGTTTTTCTTTTCCTTCCTTTTCTTTCTTTCTTTGTTGCTATTGCTGTATACAAATTTTCAATTGTTCCAGTACCATTTGTTGAAGAGGCTAGTCTTTCTCCACTGCATTGCTTTTGCAACTTTGTCAAAACTCAGATTCTATATATGTACAGATTTGTTTCTGGATACTTTATTTTGTTCCATTGTTTTATTTGTTTGTCTTTATGCCAATACCATGCTCTTTTGATTACCAGAGTTTTAGATTAATTGTTGAATTCAGGTAGAGTTAACCTTGCAACTTTATTTCAAATTGCTTTGGTTACTCTATAACCTTTGCTTTTCCACATGAACTTTAGAATCACCCAGTCATTAAAAAAAAAAAAAGTATGCTGGGATGTTAATTGTGATTGCATGAAATCTGGTGAAGTATTTGGGTAGAACTGACATCTCAATAACATTGAGTTTTGCTATGCATGAAGAGTATATATTCCTCCATTTGTTTACTAATAGATCCTCTTAATTTCTCTCAGCAATAGTTACATCATTTTGCTTCTTCCTTTCCTATCTGAATGCTTTTATTTTTCTTGTCTAGTTGTATTGGTTAGAACTCCAGTAGAATGTTAAATTGCAGTGATGAGAATAACATCATTGTCTTATTTCTGATCTTGTTGGGGGTGAATATTCAGTGTTTCAAGATTAAGCATGATGTTAGTTGCAGGTTTTTACAGATGCCTTTTATTATTTTCTATGTTGTGGTGTGATGGGAAATATGTGGCCTTTGTCCCTGGTTCCTGATACAGAGCTCCTAAAATTCTTGGAATTTCCTGAGTGATAGGTATAGATTTTGTTATTCATAATAAGCACTTTTCAGAAATATATGAGATTACTAATCAGGGGACTCTTGGTGGGTCCCTAGATAGCTTCAGGATGGATCCTGGTGGCCAGAAAGACCAACCATGACTAGAGAGTTGGAACTTTCAGCCCTACCCTCAGTCTCTGGGTTTTAGTCCTACCCTCAAACTCTGGGTTTCAGCCCTGCTCTCGACTCGGGGTATAAAACTCTGAGGAGAGTAGAGGAATTAGAGATTGAGTTCAATCACCAGTGGCCAATGATTTGATCAGTCATGCCCTACATAATTGGGGAAGGAAATGGCAACCCACTCCAGTATCCTTGCCTGGAGAACTCCATGGACAGAGGAGCCTGGTGGGCTGCTGTCCATGGGGTCGCACAGAGTCAGACACAACTGAAGCGACTTAGCATGCAATGCATGCATTGGAGAAGGAAATGGCAACCCACTCCAGTATTCTTGCCTGGAGAATTCCGTGGACAGAGGAGCCTGGTGGGCTGCCGTCTATGGGGTCGCACAGAGTCAGACACGACTGAAGCGACTTAGCAGCAGCAGCAGCCCTCCATAATGGAGTCTCCACAAAAACCCCTTTAGAAGGGGTTCAGGGAGCTTCCAGTGAACACACTGATATGCTGGGAGGACAGGACACACGAAGTCATGCAAGCTACCCCACAGCTCTTACCTTGCCCTGTGTGTCTTTTCTGTTTAGCTGTTGCTGAGTTATATCCCTGTAATAAAGAGGTAGAAGCAGTAAAGTGCTTTCCTGAGGTCTGTGAATCATTCTAATGAATCATCAACCTCAAGAAGGTGTTGTAGGAAACCCAAGTTTATAGCCAGTTAGTCAGAAGTACAGGTGGCAACTTCAGACTTGTGACTGGAGTCTGAAGTGAGGGCAGTCTTATAGAATAGCCCTTAACTTGTGAGGTCTGTATTAACTACAGATGGTTAGTGTCAGAACTAAATTAAGTTTTTGGACAATCAGTTTGGCCTCTGAGAACCAGAGAATCTGAGATATTACTAGATTGCTTAGTTTTATCAAATTAATATTGAATTCTTTCAAAGAAGTTTTCTGTCTACTGAAATCATATGATTTTTCTTTTGTTATTATAGTGAATTATATATTATGTTTTGAATGTTAGTAGTGTATTCTGGAGATAAAGCCCCTTTTGCTTGTAATGTGTTAGACCTCTCATATATTTTTGGATATGATCTACAAAATTTTTAAATGAATTATTACATCAGTGTTCATAAAAGATATTGGTTGTAATTTTCTTTGCCTGGTTCTGACTTCAGGATAACCCTGGTCCTATAGAAAAAGTTGGGACAAATTCCCATTTCTTTAATTTTCTGGAAATTTGTGTATATTTGTTATTGCTTCTTCCTTAAATGTTTGGTTGGAATCATCAGCAAACCTATATGGGCTTGGAGTTTTTACTGCAAGAAAGTTTTTAACTACAAATTTAACTTCTTATAGACAAATGGCTATTCTTATAACATTTCTTCTGGGAGAATTCTGATCATTTGTGTCTTTCACGGAATTTAATCTAAATTGTCAAATTTATTGCCATAAAATTGTTTGCAGTTGTCCCTTATTATCTGTTGGAGCCACTCCTCAGAAACGTGAAGAGTGATGATGTCACCACACAAAGAAAGATGTGATGAAAAGGGCTATTACATAATGAAGCTTTCTAGAGGAGAGCAGGGCAGCTTCCAACCAGGTCTGAAAATAGCCTTAGAGAGCAGAGAAAGCAGATTGGTTTGGAATTTTTATGGTGGTTATGAGCTGTGGAAGGTTCCCACAGCTAAGCTGGGCTTATGTGGTTTGAAATCCTCCAGGTGCCAAAGAAGGAAGCTCTTAGGTTTGCTTATCAGCTTTTCCAGATGTCAATCAGAAGGGGAAGAGGGAAAAGGAAGGCTTTAAAAGCTGTGGGCAGTTTAACATTAAACACAGAGTTTGACTATTGTTATTTTAAATACCTATAGAATTTGTAGTGAAGTTACCTCTCTCATTCCTGGTTTTGGCATAGAGTGTTCTCTCTCCTCTCGCCATCTCTATTTCCTTGAGTAGTCTGGCTAGAAGTCTAATTCTGTTGATCTTCTTGAAGAACTAGTTTTTGGTTTTATTTATTTTCTCATTGTTTTTGGCTTTCTAGCTCATTTTTTTCTGCTCTGTATTATTTCTTTTATGCTGTTTACTTGGATTACTCCACTCTTTCTTTTTGCACTTTCCTAAGGTGGGAGCTGAGATCAGTAATACCAGGTCTTATTATTTTCTAATTTAAACTTCCCACTAAGTGCTGCTTTAGTGGCACCCCATAATACTGATATGTTTTGCTTTCATTATTATCCAGTGCAAAATAACCTTAGTCTCCATTTTGGTTTTTCTTTAACCTATGAGTTAATCCATACATGTTCTTTAATTTCCAAATAATAGATTTTCCAAAAATCTTTATGTTATTTCTTTCTAATTTAATTCTGTTGTGGTCAGAGAAACTCAACATTTGAAAAGCTAAGATCATGGCATCCAATCCCATCATTTCACAGCAAATAGAAGGGGGGAAAGTGGAAACAGTAACAGATTTTATTTTCTTGGGCTCCAAAATCACTGCAGATGGTGACTGCAGTCATGAAATTAAGACACTTGCTTCTTGGAAGGAGAGCTATGACAAACCTTGACAGCGTATTAAAAAGCAGAGACAACTTTGCCAATGAAGGTCCATGTAGTCAAAGCTATGGTTTTTCCAGTAGTCATGTACAGATGTGAGAATTGAACCATAAAAAAGGCTAAATGCCAAAGAACTTGTACTTTTGAATTCTTCAGTGGTGCTGGAGAAGACTCTTGAGAGTCCCTTTGATAGCAAGGAGATCAAACCAATCAATCCTAAAGGAAATCCACTCTGAATATTCATTGGAAGGACTAATGCTGAAGCTGAAGCTCCAGTGCTTTAGCCACCTGATGAGGAGAGCCGATTCATTAGAAAAGACCCTGATTCTGGTAAAGATAGAAGGCAGAAGGAGAAGAGGGTTACAGAGGATGAGATGGTTGGATAGCATCACTGACTCAAAAGACATGAATTTGATCAGACTCTAGGAGATGGTGAAGAACTGGGAAGTCTGGTGCACTGCAGTTCGTGAGGTCTCAAAGAGTTGGGCATGACTTAGCAACTGAACAGAGAACGTACTTTATATAATTTGAATTTTTAAAAACATTTAAAAAATAATTTAATGTTTTTATTTATTGGCTGTGCAGACTTTTCTCTAGTTGCAGTGAGTGGTGGCTACTATTGATTGCAGTGCCCGGGTTTCTTATTGCAGTGGCTTCTCTTGTTGCAGAGCACAGGCTCTAGGGCATGCGGGCTTCAGTAGTTTCAGCTTGAGGGCTCAGGGGTTGTGGTTTCGAGTCTCTAGAATACAGGTTCAATAGCTGTGGCACACGGGCATAGTTGCTCCATGGCATGTGGGATCCTCCTGGACCAGAGATTGAACCCATGTCTCCTGTATTGGCAGGAGGATCCTTTATCATTGAGCTAACAGGAAAGCCCTAAATCCTTTTAAATTTGTTGATACTTGTTTTATGGTCTATCTTGGCGAGCTGTGTGAACTTGAGAATGTGTTCTGCTGTTGTTGGGGGGAATGTTCCATAAATGTTTGTCAGGCCTGATTAACAATGTTATTCAAGCTATATATTTGCAGAATTCCTGCATACCTGTTCTATCAGTTATCAAGAAAATGATATTGAAAATCATGGATTTGTCTATTTCTCCTGGTAGTTTTACTGGTTTTTGCTTTATATATTTTGAAGATTCCTTATTAGATGCATAAACATTTCAGACTGTTTTTATTCTCTTGATTAATTGATCCATTTACCAAAATGAAATTACCTTCTTTCTCCTTGGTATTAATAATATTATTTGGCCTGGAATCTTCTTTGCCCGATGTTAATAGAGCCACTCTGGCTTCTTTTGACTCATGTTAGCATGACATGTCTCTTTCCACTCTTTCACTTTGAATCTATTTGTGTCTTCATATAAAGCACATTTATCCGAGTTGGGTCTTGATTTTTTTTTCACTCTGATGAAAGCCTTTTTATTTGGAGTGTTTAGACCATTTTCAGTTGATGTGATTATTGATATGGCTAGATTTGAGTTTTATCATCTTGCTATTTGCTTCTATTTGCCCAATCTGGTTTTTGTTCCCTTCCTCCTCTCTACCTTCTTTAGGATTAATTGTGTATCTTTTATAATCCTATTTTATCTCCATTGCTGGCTTATTAGCAATAGCCCTATTATTTTAGTGGTTGCTTGAGGGCTTATGGACTTCCCTGGTGGCTCAAATGGTAAAGAATCTGCCTGCAATGCAGGAGACCTAGGTTTGACTCCTGGGTCGGAAAGATCCCCTGGAGAAGGGAATGGCTATCCACTCCAGTCTTCTTGCCTGGGAAATCCCATAGAGGAGCCTGGCACACTTAGTCCATGGGGTTGCAAAGAATCAAACACAACTGAGGGACTTTCACTTTCTTGAGGGCTTATAGCACACATCTTTAACTTATCACAGTCTACCTTCACCTCACTTCACATATAGTATAAAACCCTTATCCTACTGTACTTCCATGATGTCTCTCCTAGGTCCATGCTATTATTGTCATGTACTTTCCTTTTACATGTAATGAATGTCACATTACATTGTTATTTTAAAAACAGTGAGGTATGTTTTGAAAGACTTAAATAATATGAAAACAGTCTTACATAGTTACGGTTTTCGTTGCCATTTCTGGTGTTCTTTATTCCTTTTAGATTCAGATTTTCCTTCTGCCTGAAGGATTTTCTATAACATTTCTTATAGTGTGAATCTGCTGGTTATGAATTCTTTCAGCTTTTGCATGTCAGAAAGTGTTTTTATTTTGTCTTCATATTTGAAAGATATTTTAGCTAGATATAGAATTCTAGGTTGACATTTTAAAACTCATATTTTAAAGATTTTTCTCCACTTTCTTCATACTTGGATTGTTTCCAACAAGAAAGCAGATGTCATCCTTATTTTTATTCTTCTGTGTGAAATGTGTGTGTGTGTTTTTTCCTTTGGCTGTTAATATTTTCTCTTTATCACTGGCTTCAGCAGTTTGACTATGATGTACTTTGGTATAGTTTTAGCCATATTTATTTTTCTAGGTGTTTGTCAAATTTCTTGGATGTGGGTTGTTTTTTTTTTTTTTAATAGTTTTCATCAAGTTTGGTAAATATTTGACCATTATTTTTTAAAATATTTTTCCTGTCCTTCCCCAACCCTGTCATTTCCTTCAGAGACTTCAATTACTCAAATATTGGGACACAAAGCTGTTCCCCCTCTAAGTAATTCTGTTTTTAAAAAAATTCTCACCCCTCTCTGGGTTTCATTTTGAGTAATTTCTATTGCTATGTCTTCAATTTCACAAGGCTTTTCTTCTCAGTGACTAACCTGCTATTAATCCCACTTAGTGTATTTTTCATGACATTGTGGTTCTCATCTCCAGAAATTTGATTTGAATCTTTTCTATATCTTCTTTGTCTTTTAACTTTTTGAAATATGGACTACAATTACAATAATTATAAGTATAATTTAGCAACTGAAAAAAGCCAGCAAATTATTATTTTCATTATGGGTCATATTTTCCTGCTTCTTTGCTTGCCTGGTAATCTTTGAAGTCATACATTGTGATTTTTTTACCTTGTTTGACATTGTATATTTTTACATTCCTATGAATCTTAATATTTTGAGAGGATACAGTTAAGTTACTAGGAAAAAAAATGATCTTTTAGTGCTTGCTTCCCTGGTGGCTCAGATGGTAAAGAATCTGCCTGCCAGTGCAGGAGACCCGGGTTTGATCCCTGGGTTGGGGAGATCACCTGGAGAAGGGAGTAACTACCCACTCCAGTGGTCTTGCCTGGATAATCCCATGGACAGAGGAGCCTACAGTCCCCAGGGTGGTGAAGAATCAGACACGACTGAGTGACTAACACTTTCACTTTCACTTCATTAATTGTTAGGTGAGTCTGGAGCCATGCTCATTCTGGGACTAAGATTTCCTGAGGACTCACTTCAGTGTCTCATGATTTACAAGTTTTTCCAGTCTTGTTAGTGGGAGCAGGCTTTGTTCTGATTCTATTTGAGCTCCAACACTGCCCTCAATCTTTTCCTGTGGAGCCTTCCACGGCACGAGGGAATTTCCTCACAGACAAGAGCTGAGCTCTGTTGAACACTCCCGGGAGACTCTCCGCAGATCTCTGGTTTGTCTCTCTGTGCTGCGCTCTCTTCTCTGGACTCTGTCCTATGCACTTGAAATGTCTTGACCCCCCCAGAGGCTCAGTTCCATTTCCTAAACTCAAAGAATCTGCCAGGCTTTGCTTGGGTTCCCTCTTTCTGCCCTTTCAAGCTCTCTCAAGGCGGTAAATTGTGGCAACCGTAGAGCTAATCTTGTGTATATCCTGTCTCTCAGAGATTAGTATCTTTTATTGCCTGAGGTCCAGTGTCTTGAAAACTGTTGTTCCATATATTTTTGTTTATTTTGTTTTATTTTTCCAGAAGGGAGAATAAATTCAGACTTTGTTACTCTATGTGGGTCAGATGAGGAAATAATAAAATCCAATTTTAACCAATATTTGGTATTTAGAAGAAGATCTATAAAAGTCAGCCATGATAGACAGAGATATTCTGGCCCAATCCCCCTTTCCAGAGAGGACTTGCTGCCTGTCGAGGTATGACCAGCCTTCAGGTGTCAGATCCTTTGGCATTGCTGTGCCCTTCCCACATCAGCCTACATTTGGAGGCTGAGCAAAAGGACCTACAGTCGCCTGCCCATTGCAGCTCAACATAGGGTACTCTGATGGGCAGAGCTGGATCAGGCATTGCTTGTCAGGCCTGGGGTGTAGTTTGCCTTCTCCTATGTTTCATCTACCT
The DNA here is from genome assembly GCF_023699985.2 of Odocoileus virginianus. NCBI lineage: Eukaryota > Metazoa > Chordata > Mammalia > Artiodactyla > Cervidae > Odocoileus > Odocoileus virginianus. The sequence goes on from NC_069704.1 coordinate 25,705,691, forward strand.
CCTCCTACTCTTACAGATGGCAGTCTTGGATATCTCGTACCCCAAACTGTGTCTTAGCTTCTGCTTCCAGAGACGCAACCTGTGATACCAAATGTTAGGTGGCTAGTGTGGCCCAGTCCCCAGCAGCCTCTGCCTTGGCCACTCTGCAGATATCCCTTCTCTACAAAAGCCAAAATTTAGAACTTGTTTCTCAAAGACTATCTAGTCTTCAGTCTGTGTGTGTGTGTGTGTGTGACTTAGAAAAGTTTGTTCTCTTGACAAATGTATCCAGAGATTAATTCCTAATATCTAAGTTTCGGCAGGGCCGGGGGGGGGCGGGGGGGAGTCATAAAATAAGGAAAATAAACCATAGAAGCTAGGATGCATCTTACTTAGTCATCTTAAAAGAGTAAAGTGAAGTGGAAAGTCACTCAGTCATGTCTGACTCTTTGCGACCCCATGGACTATACTGTTCATGGACTTCTCCAGGCTCAAATATTAGTATGGGTAGCCATTCCCTTCTCCAGGGGATCTTCACAACCCAGAGATGGAACCCAGGTCTCTCACACTGTAGGCGGATTCTTTACCAGCTGAGCCACCAGGGAAACCCAAAAGAGTAAAATGGCCATTAAATGATCATTTTGGAATCCCTTTAAGCAAATAGAATTCAACCATTTCTCAACATGCACATTTCAAAACTTGACATATTTCAGAACACACTTAAGGAGACTCACTCTCTAGAGAATTTCTCCCTCTTAATTAAATACTGCTTTTGTTAATGTAGTGTCCTCAAGAGAACAGCAAATCATTTGAATGGAAGCCAAACATTGCCCTGCTGTTGGAGAAAAGACATGAGCCATATGAGGCATACCTGCACTGCCTGTGCTGTGCTCTCAGATTTCTTCAGCACCAACTGAATATCCATAGCAAAGTTCACTTTCCTCTCTGCATAGGCATCAGAAATCTTGGCTACTGGGTGAGACTTGTGGTCCCCAAAGAGCTTGCATATTCCACATATTGGTTCTTCATCACTTAGGCACATCTGATTGACAAAAGAAAAGTCAATGACACTTATTTCCCTTCTTGTTCCAGTCCTACACACTCAGAACCTTTTGTAACCTCAGGCTACTGACATTCTGAATGTGTTCTTAAGCAGATATCAAAAATCAATTGCACAGGAGGCTTGATGTATGGAAGGCAGAGGTGGTGGTGGTGCTAGGATGCTTGAATGGTAATTTAGTCAGCACATACCACACTTGGTATTTCTTGGACTCCTCATAATGACCCTTTGATTTGGATAGTATTGTGTCCATTTTACAGGCGAGAAAGCTGGTAAGTCTCCAAGTTGCTAAATGATTTGCCCAAGGACACACTGCCATGAAGGGATAGAACTGGGCTTAGAAGCAAAGTCCTTTCCACTTGCCCAAGCCAAGGGCTGTTATAAAGATTAAATATGATGCATGGAACATGCTTGGTATGCAATCTGGCACTCAGCAGACATTATACACATGGTAGCTACTGATAATATCATAAGGACCTCAATAAAGTTGACCCTGCTACAGGCTCAAGATAAACTGGCCTATTTTAGATGAAATGGATTGAGTAGGACCCTCACTGTCCTGCTGGCCCCTTCACTTGGCTAATGGGAGCCTTGGAATGAAACCTTACGAATGAAATGAAAACTTACTAGTGAAAACTTGGAATCTCAGAAAGGGAGGTTACTGCTGAGGGTGAGACAGAACCACTGAGAATTTGTGATGAATGAGACAGATTTTTAAAGGCAGAATTCAACAAGAACACCAAATCACATTGTATTCTCTTGAGTCCTCTTAGTGGCCTGAGCTAGCCTGTCCCAAACATGTCGTTTATGTCCTTGCATGAGGAGGGGTGGCTGGAAGAAGCAGAGCAGAAGCTGGTGGAGCTCAGAACAGCCCAGGAAACTGGCTGAGGGTGGCAACTCCCAAAGAAACCCTGCCCTCTGAGGACAGACCCTTGATATTCTGCCCTAAAGTTCTGGGGGCCCTGGAGCTATGAAGCCTTCTCTCAGAGCTACATCTATGCTTTAGGAGTTGTCTGCAGAGCTTCAAGCTAGAGCCAATTTATAAAGACTCAGGAAAACTTTTGACGTTCTCCAAGGAAATCACTTAGTTCATCCCTGACCATTATCAAAGCAACCTAAACCTGGTGGTTGGTGCTGCATAGTCTGTGAAACATGGAAACGGCCTCACTCTGTCCCTCCAGGGTTGGTGGGGAAATCAAACAGGCTCAAGGTTGTGTATGGGCTTTGTCAACTGTGAAGAATGAAAGCTAAAGTGGTGTTATGTCTGATTCATATCGGAGTTATATCTGACATGGAGATCATCCTAAAGTTATTACCAAAGGGGTAGATTACATGTGTCAAATTACCTGTGAAGATCTCTTAGCTGGGGAACATGGAATTAGAGTGGGGTACACATGGTTTTATTTAAATCACACTGTAGACATGTGTATATAAACATATAACATGTACAGCATCATAGAGAGTACAGTGAAGAGTTCATATGGCATTTTGTATCAAAAATTCATGCTTAAGATCAAACATCAGAGTCACACACAGCTCTCCAAATGGCATGTGGCCAAAAGGAGGAATGGCAGATTCCTGGTCCCATCTTACCCTACCTTCTATCTCTGCATGATCATGGGTAGCTAAATTCTTATAGATCTGACTGTCATGTAACTTCTTTGTAACTAAGTGAGCCTGTCTATCTGTGGTCCCTTAAAACTTGCTGCAGTTTACCTGACTGAATACCACACACACACACCAAACCCTGGGCTCCATCACTAAGAATGAAGGTAGCCTTGGTATGTGCATTTGCCTGGAAAGTAATCCTCTACTACACTCCTGAGCAAATATCTGATTTCAACAATAGGTTGCTGAGTAATTTGACAGATTGGGTAGCTAAGCAAGAATAAGATAAAATTAAAAGTGTGATTGAATACCAGATTCACAGTTTCTCCATGCTTTTCACATGTCTGAGCAAGTTGATTTTGCTCCTTGGTGCGAAGCGTCTCAAGTTCTTCCTTAAACTTCTCCAGTATGTTTTCAGCCAGGATGTTCCTCTGCAATCTGTCTGTTCCCCTTCCCCTCAAATAAATGACCTAAAACACAGAGCCGGCATGAGCTTGTGGCAAATTCCCATCATCAACTGTGACATCGTCATGGGGAAGGATGAGACACCGCCCTTCCTGCACATAAACATCAGTGAGCGGGAAGTCAGCCCAGGCCACCCCTTCAGGCTTTCAAAAGGAAATGACTGTGAAGACTCCTCATCCCTGTAGAATATCTCCTCCTGCTCCAAAGCACTCTCACTGGAGCAAGTATGTGCACTGTCTACAGAGACAATCATCACAGACTCCATCAGATGAAGCAGGAACCTGCTTTCTTTGACCCTGTGAGTCTTGGTTAGCACCTGCTCTGTCTCCTGGGAATGCTCAGGCCAGTGGGAAGACAGACCTTCATGAAGGACTGTGTGGTTGGATGTATAGGGGAGCAGAGAGAAGGAAGGATCTCCTTGGGGTGACAGAGGAGAGCGTGACTGGGGTCTTAAGAAGATGCCTAAATTAAGCATTGAAGACCAAAGCAGATTAGCCATATCTTGTATTTACTGTGTCCTGATGTTCTAGTATCTGGAACTTGGGATGACCTTTCCCATTGGCTAGCCAGTTCCTAGAGACAGTAAAGGATTCACTTGGGGGCATGCATTTTACATGTAAACTGACAAATCTGGGGTCCACACCCCAACCACCTCCTTTATATTTGCTGTTCCCCTACCCGCTCCCCTAGCCATCCGGGGCCAGATATACTAGACATCTAGAGGCAACCCTGTGTCCCAGAGGCCGCTGAAATTGTTCAAGCTGGCCAATCCTAAGCCTTCTCACCATACCTTACCTGTTTTCTTCCTGCAGAAACCCAAACAAAGGGCTTTCTTGTCCACATTTCCCCCACCCCCCTGTTTCCTGACTCACTCTGATTTCCACATGTGGCCCACTGTCTTGTGGTATGGCCCCTCCTCTTGGGGTCTATGAGTTACAAGCTATTTTTCAATGGCAGTCATCTCCTGATCTGTTCGTCTTGTCATACCCAAATAAGAGCAAGGGAAAAAAAGCCAAGGCTACATGCCACCCTGAGGTACCATCACAGTCCACTCATCTGTCAGTATCCTTAAATTCCACTGTTTAATAAACTTTCATTAAGCACCTACCATGCTGGGAATGTGATAGGAAACAGGACAATGCACCTGGCCCTACCCTCAGGGGTTTATATACTAGAGAGGGGGATAAATGCCAAACAACCAATGTGCTAGTTATATCCACTGATTTCCAACCAGACAATCTAAACCCTTCTTGGACCCAGTTGTCTCTTCCGCAAAACTAACCCATGGTAAAAGAAGTCTTAAAGTTTCTTGTGCATGTGTGTGTGTGGGAAGCACATGGGGTGAAGAAAATGTTCTAGATGTTGGTCCAGGTGGGGCTTATGTGGAAATATACATATGTGCTTTATTGGGATAAAGTGTACCTCAGATGTCCTCAATTTAGCAACTAAACAGTAACAACAAATACCTCAGATGTGAGCATCACACACTTTACTGTGTGTATTTTATACCTCGAGGGAAAAAAGAAGTGGGTGAACTTAAACACCATGACTTGAATTTTCAGCCTCAGTTTCATCATCTGCAAACAGAAATCCCAGCCCATTCTCTTTATACATGCTTAGATTCCTATTTGAGAATATGCGTTAAAGGAATTACTATCATTATTATTACAGTGAATTTTCAGTTACTTCTTTGAAAAAAAAAGTGCCTACTTAAGCTTGGGGAGGGAGTTCCATAAAGTGGGCAGTCTTAAATTTAGAGATTATCTTGCCCGTAATCCTGATATGGTAAATGTTAACATATTTTTTTTTCCAGATAGTCCCTCTCTCTCGACCGAGGAGCTGGGCTGCTCAGCCCTCCTCAGCCAGCATACCATTTCCAAAGGGATTACACCCTGCTCAGAATTTCCCTGGTCCCTCTGGGAAGAGAAAAAAAATTAATCTTTAAAGGAGCCAGTCCTGGGTTTAAACCCCAGGCTAGCCATCGCTGCAAAACGAAAAGCATAAGTAAATCTAAGCATCTGGTGTTCTTGAACTGCTGCCCCCACAGCTGTATACACACGCTCTCTCACACACAGCCTCCTCACTGGCACCCTAGCCCCCACATTCAGTTGATTATCAATGGAGAGCCAGCACCCATCTCTCCAGTCGGCCCGCCCTCTGTTCCTACTGACGTAGAACCCTACATGACTTCCCTCTTCCTGCAATCCATTCATTTTATATTTCCTTACTTCCTTCCACGCATACCCAAGGGACCTGCAGAAACACCAATCACAGTACTTACATGCCACCTGGGGAGAGAAACACCATACAAGTCACTGTCCAATAAGTTTCCATGAGAATACATACTGCAGGTAACAGTACAGTTTCAACACCAGTGCTATATGACCTTTTCCAGGTGAAACATTTCTCCTGGCCCCACTGCTTAGGGGACAGCATATAAAGAAAGCCTTTTGCATGACATGTAAGACCTCCTTCAACATGCCCTGACCTGCCCTCCTAATGGATGCCCTAAGTGCCCTGGCAGCTCCCACAACCCCACACCGAAGCCTTCTTATTTACTAACCAACTCTAAGCAACCTGGCTGCAGGCCCCCCTTCGGGCCCTTGGTATCTGCCATCCTCTCTTCATCTGCCCTGTAGTCTCTCCCCAGCTGTCAGCTCCTCTGCGATCTTCTGTGTCTCCACTGCAGGACCTCTCACTGTACAGAGAGCCACTGGCTCCTACAAGGACATGTCTTGTCATCTCTGTATCCCTGGGATCCTGGCACAGTGACAAGGCCCCTGGCAGGTGCTTGAAAATGTCCCCCTACCCCAACATATACTGAATAAGTGAAAGTTGGTGTATTGGATCTCTTGGTGGTTCTGTTAGAACCTTCTAACATTAAACCACAGTGCATATCTTCCTGTAGCTCCTATCCTGGGTTCCACCATGTCTTCTAAGCCTGCTCCCCCCAGAATCCACTGATATGCTTAGTCACTCAGTCATGTCCAACTCTTTGTGACCCCATGAACTGTAGCCCACCAGGCTTCTCTGTCCATGGGATTCTCCAGGCAAGAATACTGGAGTGGATTGCCATTTCCTTCTCCAGAAATCTGCTGATAACCCTTCACAGATGTGAGTTCTGGCCAGACAGTCTTCATTTTGCAGGCCAAATAACCTTAGCTCTTTTATCGCATAGATTCAAAGCTGTGTCGACCAGAAAGAAGTCTGCTATGTCAGCAGCAGAAGGGCCCCAAGCCTCTCTTACTTTCCTGCACACTGGGCAGCAGAACTGTCCGTTGACGTGGGTGCAGTTCTGGTTCACCAGGACCAGCTCCAGGCATTGTTTGCAGAAGTTGTGGGAGCAGGAGAGGAGCAGAACCGGGGGCGTAAACAGCTCCATGCACACGGGGCAGGACAGGACCGCACTCAGGGCCTCCATGGCGTCCACAGCTGTCTGCCTCTCCCCAGCGGCCAGCCCCTGCCAGGCTTCTAGAACAGGCGTGGAATGTGGTCACAATAGACACAGCCAGGCTTTCCTCAGCGGATGGAAGGAACAAGGGAAGCTCCTCCAGACACTCAGGGCCCCAGATGTATTAGCAGGGAGGTGACAGACCATGCCCTGCCATGGAAATCCAGCCCACAGCTTATTTTTGGTACAACTCACGAGCCACAAATATTTTTTACATTTTAAGGCATTGTAAACAACAAAAAACAAATCAAAAAAGCAAGAATATGTAATGTGCTTAGTCATTCAGTTGTGTCTGACTCTGTGCAATCCCATGTACTGTAGCCTGCCAGGCTCCTCTGTCCATGGGGATTCTCCAGGTAAGAATACTGGCCCTTCCTCCAGGGGATTTTCCTAACCCAGGGATCAAACCCAGGTCTCCTGCATTGCAGGCAGATTTTTTACCTTCTGAGTCACGAAAGAAGCCCAAGAATATGTAATAGAAGCCATGCTTGACCTACAAAGTCTTAAATATTTACTTTCCAGCTCTTTACTGAAAGAGTTTTCTGACTCTGCCTAATTTAGAAGATAAGCATAACTGGAATCCAGTCCACCTCATATGCACACTTTCAGCTTTAGGATTTGGTGGGATTGAATGAGGAACAGGAAGCCTGCTTCTATCTAGCTCACAGTCTATGAGCTGGTTGATTATGAGCAGTGACTACTAGCCTGTCTCCTGTTTGTTCACCCACAATATGTGGAACTGGGTCCTTGCTAATCCCTACCAGTCCTGTAAATCTGTGCATCTAGTCTCTGGCTTTCCTAACCTCCACTCCTGTCACAAAGAGGGCAATTTTAGAGGTCTTATCTGGCCTGTGGGTTCTTCAGAAGATAAACTAGTCTTAAAAAGAAGCATTGATTGGACTCCCAGAGTGGGCCAGGCAGTTGTCACATTGCATGAGTGCTCAGTAGCTCAGCCGTGTCTGACTCTGGGCGACCCCGTGAACTGTAGCCCACCGGGCTGCTATGTTCATGGGATTCTCCAGGCAATAATACTGGGTTGCCATGCCCTCCTCCAGGGGAATCTTCCTGACCCAGGGATTGAACTGTTAACCTGTCATTTAATCTTCACAACAGGAAGAGGCTCAAGTCATTAGCTTTCATCTGCATCATTGAAACTGAAGCCTGGAGAAGTCGAATAACCTGCCCGGGGCTTCAGTTCATGAAGGTGGCAGAGCTGGTGATATACACTTCCTTTGCTTCTGATGGGCTGTTGTTGCAGAGATGAGGTCCTCCTGCAGATGTTCCCAGTGAGATATACAGTTTCCCTACACTCCCTAGATGTGTTCATGAGACCATGGAGAGCAGGGAGAAAGGAGTGAAAACCCACCACGTGTGCTCTCAGCATCCGTTTGACAAACACAGATTGAGGACTGAACAAGTTTGAGACACATGATGGGTTGTGTACGGGCTTAACATGCTCATTATTCATGACAGTGACAGCCACTCTCCAGGCTCATTAGGACTGTGCTTTGCACATCCCACCCTGTTACTTACCACATGGCTCCTGTGTAACTGAGTCTAAGTCATGAACACAGACAAGGCAAATCCTTGCTTGTGGAGAGCTCACAGTCCAAAGGAGATGACAGGTACAGGAGGAGAGGTGTGGATGTCCCAGGTGGCCCACTGGCCATTCCTTCTCTGTCTTCCAGGACAGTGGCCAGAAATATCAACTCTGTCCCATCAAACTATCTGACATTGGGGGATGGTCATGTCAGAAGCTTTTGGCCAATGAGACTTGCATTGAAGTCTGCTGAAAGGATTTGGGAGAATCTTTCTTGCTTTCCTGATGAAAGATATTGATACAAATTTCAACACAGTTTCTTTCATCTTTCTGCCTTGTATGAAAATGTAGAACCTGGAGTTGCAGCAGCCACTTTGCAACCGTGAGGATCACAGATATGAAGCCCAACATCAGTGATTAGCAGCACTGATGCTGGTACTCACCTCCCTCCAGCTTACTGTACACGAGTAAGCAAAGACACCATGAAGCTGGTTTGCAATCCTAACTGATAAAGCAAAGCAGCAAGTATTACAAGCCATGGTGATAAGCTGGAAGCATTTTGAGAATACCATCTTACAACAGAAAGGACTGTGGACAGTGCTTGCTGCTTACTCTGCAGAGGCGTTGTCTTCTGTCTTGCTAACAGGTTCCCAGCTACACTCAAGACTCCAGAATGTTTGTAGGGAAAGAGCAAATTAGCCAAGATGGCATATTCAGGCTCTCACCCCACGTTTTGTAAATAATGACTGTGTAACTGCTGAGATCACTTATAGCACTACGCATGCCCTTCATGAAGTACTCGCTTGGTCACAGGTTGTGTGTGGCACTCAGATATGTGAGCTCCACCTAGAAAGCGTTTATTGCAGCCTCATGGCTGTGTCCGTTGGGTTAGCCACCAGAGGACAAAATATAGAGTGTCTACTGCTACGGCTGCTGCATCAGTCAGTTGAGAATAAACGTGTCTGCAGTTCCTACAGCTTCTCGAGTTTTCTTTCAACTTTCCCACTTGCACCTTATCTACCATAAGTTCAGCGAACAGTGTGAATAGCGAGACAATTAGCATCATGAACAGGATGAAGAACATTATGGTGCTTCATCCTGAGGTTTCCCTGACTGAGACAAGACCCCAAAAGCAATGTCATCTGCCTTCCCAGTCACTCAGATCTTTAGGCTAGCTTCATTACATGGCCCACTTGATTACATGGCCCACTTCTCTCCAGTGAGACACTAGGGGGATTTTACCAGAAAGTTACTGGGAAATTTTTCCACCATAATTAAAGGGGAAATATCCCACTCTTTTTTTTTTTCTGGCCTTGAATACAGTTGTGTGAAGACATGATCTTGGAGCCACAGCAGATAGAGAGGTAAATCCCTGAAGATCAGCAGAGACACTAACCCAGACTATTGATACTGACATCAGTGAGCTGGTTCTAGACTTCTTGTAGGTAAAGGGTAGACATCCTCAATGCTTAAATCCTATTGGCTGGGCAGGCTCACAAGCTCGTTCTTGGCTTGTGCACAGACTTCCTGGAGCACTAGATGTTTGGCTCTTCATATCCAAGCCTCTCAAAGGCTGCATGGTCAGTCAGGACTGGGAGCAGCAGGCTGGGCAGGTATGGCCTCCGTCTACTCCTCCATCCTTGGGGGACTGTCTTGGGAACTGTTCCAGTCTTGGGAACTGCCAGCAGGAAGCAAACTTTTGATCATTAAGCCATTGCTTTTTGTTCATTTTTTATTGTGCTAAAATATGCAAAACATAAAATTTACCTTTTTAAACACTCCCCCCCCTTTTTTTCACACCGTACAGCATATGTGATCTTAGTTTCCTGATCAGAGATGGAACCCATGCTCCTTACAGTGAAAGCTCAGAGCCCTAACCACTGGACAGCTAGGGAATCTCCTTAACCATGCTTAAGTGCACAATTAAGCAGCCTTAAGTGCATTCAAACTGTTGAGTGACCATCACTGCCCTCCATTTCCAGAATTCTTCATCTTGCAAAACTAAACCTGACCCATTAAACAGTTCCCCCTCCTACCCTCCCCAAGCTCTTGGCACCCCTTCCCCTAACCCTGGAACCACCTCTTACAGATGGAAAGTGACAGAGAGGAGGTGGAGGCCACAGGTGGTTGGCCGGACCCAGGCAGGACAGCCTCCAGGGTCAAGCTCTGGTGGCCACAGGAGCTGGAGAGGGTAGGCACAGTACGGTGATCCTCCTCCCTCCCAGGCAGGAGTTGGGTGGGAAGAATCCAGAAAGGGATTGGAGAGGCCAGAATGTCCAGGGGAGACCAAGGAAAAACGGTGTCCAAGCTGCCTCTCAAGTTGGTGAGGGAGACCCAAAACCTCAGTCATCACCTGTGGCTTCAGGAGAGCAGGGAGTGGATGCCAGATGGTTGGCTTTAGGAACCAGGAACGCAGGAGGGAGGAGTGTGCGCAGCAAATCCACCCACACTGTGCATCTGCCAGGCACCCTGAGCTCTTCCCGCAAGTGCTGGACTGAACAAAGGTGGACACCTTCCTCCCACCTTGTCCTCCCTCCCTGTCCCCATCGTGTTTCCACTTGAGAGTGGGATTTTTCTGATTTTCCATTTTTTCCACTTACCCTCTTCCTGTGGCAGAGTCTTCCCTGCCTGTGTCCACCTTGGGCACCACCTCTGTGCCAAGCACCTGCTGGGATGGGGGATCAGACTTTAATGAGAAGTCACCCCTGCCTCCCAGGATCTGGCAGTCAACAGCAGGTGGTTCAGGGAGGCAGCAGTCTGATTCCAGACTCTTGCTGTCACTTGGCCTGGGCCCCAGGAAGCCACGCAGAGAAAGATTCTCCTTGGGTGGACCCAGGAGAATGGATGTCACTGAGGGAAGGGTGAAAACAGGGCAGGAGGGCTCAGGATATGGGGGTCCTGAGTGGTGCAGGTGGCAGTTTGATGCCCAAAAGGCAAGGTCCCAGTGAGGCTGAGGGGGACGGGTGTGATGAGACACATCTTTAGAAAGCAAGGAAAGTATAGAGGGAAACCCAGTGACTGAAGGGGGCTTGGAGACCAAGGGATGGAGCTGAAAGACAGTTACCCATGAATCTGTGGAAAAAGTGAAGGCTGGGCAGAAGAGAAGAAGTTTAGGCAGAGGTAAGAGAACGAAGCCTCTGGAGGAAACAATGAAAATGAGCAGCGTCTTATAAAGTTGCTTACCACCTGGCCCAGCCATCCCTCTCCTAGGCTTTTTACCAAGAGAAACCAAAACCAAGTTTTGAAGGGAGAACCTACCCAAGCTCGTGTATCATCACGTCCTTTATTCACAATTGGCAAGAACTAGAACCAGCCCAAGTGTCCTCGGTGGAATGGATAAACACTCCACAGTTGTCCACAAAACCGAAACTCCCTCAGCTCAAAAATGAACAAATGACAGATGGAGACAGCATTGGCGAATGGCAAATGGATTTTGTGAAACTGAGAAAAGCCAGTCCTGCAAAGGCTGCATATGTCTGACATTCTGGAAATGCAAAACTATAGGGAGAGAAAGCAGATGACTGGGTGCAGGGCCGGGGGTGAGGGCTGCCAAGGGATATGAAGGGCTTTCTGTATGCATGGAGCAGTCCAGTATCATGACCGTGGTGGTGATTACGAGACAGTGTGTTTTTGTCAAAACTTAGAACATGAAGACGGAGAAGGCAACGGCAACCCACTCCAGGATTCCCGCCTGGAGAGTCCCATCGATGGAGGAGCCTGGTGCGCTGCAGTCCAATGGGTCTCTGGGAGTCGGACATGACCGAGCGACTTCACCTTCACTTTTCACTTTCATGCATTGGAGAAGGAAATGGCAACCCACTCCAGTGTTCTTGCCTGGAGAATCCCAGGGACGGGGGAGCCTTCTGGGCTGCCATCTATGGGGTCGCACAGAGCCGGACACGACTGAAGCGACTTAGCAGAAGCAGCAGCAGCAGAACATGAAGAAGCAGTAGAATTTCAGAAAAACATCTATTTCTGCTTTATTGACTATGCCAAAGCCTTTGACTGTGTGGATCATAACAAACCATGGAAAGTTCTTCAAGAGATGGGAATACCAGACCACCTGACCTGCCTCCTGAGAAACTTGTGTGCAGGGCAAGAAGCATCAATTAGAACTGGACATGAAACAATAGACTGGTTCAAAATTGGGAAAGGAGTATGTCAAGGCTGTATATTGTCACCCTGCTTATTATTTAAATTTTATGCCAAGTACATCAGGCAAAATGCTGGACTGGATGAAGCACAAGCTGGAATCAAGATTGCCGGGAGAAATATCAATAACCTCAGATATGCAGATGACACCATCCTTATGGAAGAAAGCAAAGAGGAACTAAAGAGCCTCTTGAAGGTGAAAGAGGAGAGTGAAAAAGCTGGCTTAAAACTCAACATTCAATAAATGAAAATCTTGGCATCCAGTCCCATCACTTCATGGCAAATAGATGGAGAAACAATGGAAACAGTGACAGACTTCATTTTCTTGAGCTCCAAAATCACTGTGGATAGTGATTGCAGCCATGAAATTAAAAGACACTTTCTCCCTGGAAGAAAAGCTGTGAAAAACTTAGACAATGTATTAAAAAGCAGAGACATCACTTTGCTGACAAAGGTCCATATGGTCAAAACTATGGTTTTTCTGCTGGTCGAGTGTGGAGCTGAGTGTCGAACCATAAGGAAGGCAGAGTGCTGAAGAATTGATGCTTTTGAACTGTATTGTTAGAGGAGGCACTTGAGTCCCTTGGACTGCAAGGAGATGAAACCAGTCAATCTTAAAGGAAATCTACACTGAATATTCATTGAAAGGACTGATGCCGAAGCTGAAGCTCCAATACATTGGCCATCTATGCAAAGAGCCCACTCATTGGAAAAGACCCTGATGTTGAGGAAGATTGAGGACAGGAGAAGAGGGTGACACAGCATGAGATGGTTCAGTGGCATCACCAACTCAACAGACATGAGTTTGAACAAGCTCTGGGAGATGTTGAAGGACAGGGAAGCCTGGCGTGCTGCAGTCCATGGGGTTGCAAAGAGTTGAACACAACTTAGTGATTGAACAGCAGCAAGAACATGAAAAGCAGAGACTTTGACTGTATATTAATTATATCTAATATTTGTTGTTGTTGTCCAGTCACTAAATTGTGTCCAATTCTTTTGCGACCCGATGGACTGTATAGCCCGTCAGGCTCCTCTGCCCATGGGATTCTCCAGGCAAGAATACTGGAGTATGTTGCCATTTCCTTCTCCAGGGGATCTTCCCAACCCAGGGATTGAACCCACGTCTCCTGTAATGCAGGTGCATTCTTTACCACTGAGCCACTAGGGAAGTTCCATATATATTAATAATAAGCCTGAATTTAAAATAAGCAACTACTGGAGTGACAGCCTTCTTGAGGGAGGCGGCTGAGCCAGGGTGGCTGGTCCTGCTGTGAAAGGCTGAGAAGGAATGAAATGTGAGGTCAGGCCCTGGGGGACAGTTCAGGAAGGGGCTTCTCCAGACAAGCCTGGTTTTTGGAGCTGGGGGAGGAATAGATCCTGGAGGTCCCCGTTTCTTCCTGGTCATCCCATCAGTGTTCTGTGCCAGAGTCAGCTTCAGGAGATGATCGATCCCCTTCGCCATCAGACCTCCCCCTATGCCTGCCCTGGAGAGGGTCACAGCTCTTTTTTCACCTTCTCCTGAGTGTTACAAGAGCTCCTGCACAAGCCGTCTCCTTAGCCAGCGTCAAACAAATGGTCACAGAAAAGTAATTTCCTCAGGGTCAAGAGTGGATCCCAAATCAGAAGACAGGTCTCTGAACTCCTGGAGCCCTGTTTGTCAGGATTTCTAGGGGAGCAGACAGAATGCACAGCCACCTACACACTCATCTTGGAAGGTGGCTCAATCTCTGGCTGCTTGGGAGGTGCCAGCCTCCAGGACACAATTCTGTATTTAAAGGAGAAAATATGTATGTGTTCCAGCCTTGCTGAAAGCACCTCGGCCACAAGCCTAGTGGGCCAGGGAGAGAAGAGGTCCCAGGCCTGGGGGATATTCAACATCTCAGCTCCAAATGATCGGTGAACCTTAGCAAAATCTTGGGGCCCAGAACAACCTCAATCAGATCTTTCATCAGCTCTGGGGGGAAATGGGGACTTGGAGTCAACACCAAGTTGATCTAAAGAAAGGAATATGGATTTAGAAGAGTGGAAAAGGAGGGAGCCCCTTGAAAATTGGCACCAAAACCATCTTTAGTTTCTCTCACCTCCAGCCTCTCCTACAATCCAGGCACAGAGTGATTTGGTCTCAGAACGAAAGGCCAGAAGCCCTTCCATGATTGTGTCTTTGTCCAGAATTCTCCTCCCCCTACTTTCTGTGGGCCACATTCAAGCATCCTCCCCGGCCTGGGAGCCTCTCCTTCTTGCCAAGGGAATTTGGGTCCAGGGCTCCATGTGCTCCTAGGGCCCCCTGGCTCCCTAGAAGGGAGCCAGCTGTGCATCTCCAGTTCCTAAGAAGGGGATGGGAGACCTAAAGGTACTTAAGTGAGGATTGAATGGATGATGCCAGAGAGAAAGAATTTAGATGGTCCCATATTTAATTCAACTTTCTGCTCTGTGGCTCAGACACAGTACTTTCTAAAGGACCATTTCTCATTTGTCTGAAGGTTTATTTTACGCAGAGTTTCTTCATGACTCACAGTCCCTGGGCAGCAGCCAGGAGTCTCTGCCTATCAGAATTCCTGGGGTGATGACTCCTGGGCACACCATCAGCACCATGGCAGGAGGCAACAGGCTGAACTTTTTCTGGAGCTCTTTAATTAAACTGAGGTTTCTGTGCCTCAATTTAATTAGTCTGTGGATACTGTGGTTGTCAAAATTTTTAATTGTTGAAAAAAATCATTATGCAGCTGTAATGGCTAAGTCTTCTCGGAATCCTGTAAATATGGAGAGCAGGAAGACAAACATCTGGCAACAGAGGTTGTGTTCTGAGGGTGCTGGCCAAAAAATTTCATGCATTAGTCAGAGTCTAGAAAAATACTGAGGAGAGAACGTAAGACATCTGTTAAAAAGCAGATTTTTCCAAACTCAGTCCTTCAGAAATCCTCAGGAAAAATAATATTTAAAATAAGGAACACATTTCAATTCATTTAAAGGTATTTTAGATTGTTAAAAACAAAATTCCCACTGTAAAAATATTAAAGGTCAGATAGGTTCTCTGAAGATTGAGTCAACAAACATCAGAGCCTACTTGTGTGTCAGCCATTTTTTTTTTAACTTTAAAAAAATAACATAGTTAATATGTGGGCCTAGTTGTGTTAAAAAAAATTCAAATAATTCACTTAAAGCCCCAGTCCCCTTTGACAGTAATGACCCATTCCAATCCCCTCCCGGAGAAAACCACTGTGAACATTTAATATTCTCCTTTCCAAAATGTTTTCTTTCATCATCTATACGTTTTTATTTTATCTTAACAACTTCATTGAGGTACAATCGACATACAGTGTTTAAAGTTTATACTTTGATAGGTTCTGACATGAAACCAATATGACAACCAATGTGTTGGCCATATCCGCCTCCTCCAAAGTTGCCTTGTGCTCCTTTGTGATTCCTCCCTTCTTGCCATCCCCTACCCCAGACAACCACACACACATTTGTTTCCAGGCTCTACAGATTACTTTTCCATTTTCTAGAGTTATATACAAGTGAAATCATCAATATGTACTTTTGTGGGGGGAAGGTTGATGTCCACTCAGCACAATTAGGCTGAGATTCATTCCTGTTTCTTTCTTTTTTTTTTCATTCCTGTTGCTGTTTCAATGGTTCATTCCTTTTTATTGCTGCATGGCATTCCATGTGCAGATAAACCAAAATTTAGTTATCCACATACCCATTCATGGACATTTGTGTTGTTTCCAGTTTGGGGATATTCCAAATACAGCTGATATGAGTACTGATGTACAAGTCTTAGGAGGGACATACACATTTATCTCCTCTTGGGTAAATGCCTAGGAACGTAAGTTTGGATCACATAGTAGGTGCATGTTTAACTGTTTAAGGTATTGCTAAACTGTTTTCGAAAGTGTGTACCATTTTATATCCCCACTAACAGTGCAGGTGGGTTCCTGTTTCTTGACATCCTCACCAACACTTGGTGTGATCGGTCTTTTTCATTTTAACCATTTTGGAAGATGTGAAGTGATATCTCACTGTGGCTTTAATTTGCTAATGCTTAGCATCTCCTTCTGTGCTTCTCTGTCAACTTTGTATCTTTTCTGTTGTATACAAATCTTTTGCACTTTAAAAAATTTAGGCTGTTTTTTTCTTTTGTCTTGTTGAATTCTGAGAGGTTTTATATAGTCTGGATTCAAGCCCTTTATCAGTTATATGTCTTGCAAAATTCTCTCCTCGTCTATGGCTTGTCTTCTCATTTTCTTAGCAGTGTTTTTGAAGAGCAGAAGTTTTAAACACTGACCAGTTTAAACAGATTTTTCTTCCTTAAAGAGTTGATTAATCAAACCTGGAGCTACTTTACAGACAGCATTGTGCATTTGCAAGACACGTGTCTCCCAAATGACCCCAGAACCAAGAATCTTCAGTCTAGAAAACTCAAAGAATAGAAATGCTGCCACTGGAGCCCTTTATGAAGTAAACGGTCCTTCAGTAAGGAAATTCCAGTTTCCAGCAGCTTATCACAATATACGGACTCATATAAGACTTGTCAATCAGCTCATCCCTTAAATTTCACCTGAAACCCTCGATAGGGAGACAGATTTTAGCCTTGCCTCCTATCTCCTTACCTGGTGATCTTTTAATAAAACTTTTCTTTTCTCAAAAGTCTGTACCATTATATTGGCTTCCATGCAGGTCAGGCAGCCAGCCCTTTCACAGTAACACTCTTGGTGTCATATCTAAATCTCTGGCTTACCTAATGTAACATATACCTTCTCCTAGAAAGTTTATAGTTTTAGATTTTACATTTAAAAGTTGATTTTTGTAAATGGTGCCAGATATGGATCCAAGTGCTTTTCTTCATGTAAATATCCAAATTGGATATTTCATGTAAATATCCAAATATCTAAATTGTCCCAGCACCATCTGTGGGCAGACTATCCTTACTCCATTATATTGCCTTTTCACTTTTGTAAAAAATCAGGTGTTCATGTATATGTGGGTCTGTTTCTGGACTCTTTCTGTTTCACTGATCTATTTGTACAAAATATCACAGTTTTGATTAGTGTCAATTCAGTTCAGTCGCTCAGTCATGTCCACCTCTTTGTGACCCCATGGACTGTAGCACGCCAGGCTTCCCTGTCCATCACCAACTCCTGGAGCTTGCTCAAACTCATGTCCATCGAATTGGTTATGCCATCCAACCATCTCATCCCGTTGTCCTCTTCTCCTCCTGCCTTCAATCTTTCCTGGCATCAGGGTCTTTTCCAATGAGTCAGTTCTTCGCATCAGGTGGCCAAAGTATTGGAGCTTCAGCTTCAGCATCAGTCCTTCCAATGAATATTCAGGACTGATTTCCTTTAGGATGGACTGGTTTGCTCTCCTTGCAGTCCAAGAGACTCTCAAGAGTCTTCTCCAACACCACAGTTCAAAGGCATCAATTCTTCAGCGCTCAGTTTCTTTATGGCCCAACTCTCACATCCACACATGACTACTGGAAAAACCATAGCTTTGACTAGATGGACCTTTGTTGGCAAAGTAATGTCTCTGCTTTTTAATATGCTGTCTAGTTTGATCATAACTTTTCTTCCAAGGAGCAAGTGTCTTTTAATTTCATGGTTGCAGTCACCATCTGCAGTGATTTTGGAACCCAAGAAAATCAAGTCTGTCACTGTTTCCATTGTTTCTCCATCTATTTACCATGGAGTGATGGGACCGGATGCCATGATCTTTGTTTTCTGAATGTTGAATTTTAAGCCAGCTTTTTCACTCTCCTTTTTCACTTTCATCAAGAGGCTCTTTAGTTCTTCCTCACTTTCTGCCATAAGGGTGGTGTCATCTGCATATCTGAGGTTATTGATATTTCTCCTGGCAATCTTGATTCCAGCTTGTGCTTCATCCAGCCAAGCATTTCACATGATATACTTTGCATAGAAGTTTAAATAAGCAGGGTGACAATATACAGCCTTGACATACTCCTTTCCCAATTTGGAACCAGTGTGTTGTTCCATGTCTGGGTGATTCATGTAGCTTTATAATAATCTTGAAATCAGGTAGTGTTAGCCTGCCAATTTAGTTCTTTTTCTAAGTTGTTTTGGTTGTTTGAGTTCTTTGCCTTTCCATATAAATTTTATGGTGTTTTTTTGTTTGTTTGTTTGTTTGTTTGTTTGTTTCTTTGCTGCACTGCACAGCCTGCAAGATGTTAGTTCCCTGGAATTTAACCCATGCTCCCTGCAATGGAAGCTGAGTCCCAACCATTGGCCTGCCAGGAAGTTCTCCTAAATTTTAGAATCCATTTGTTAATTTCTCCAAGAAAAGCCTGGTTGGATTTTGGGTAGGATTGCATAGAACCTAGAGGGAAAAGACATTTTAGCAATCTTGAGTCCTCTGATTCATGGAGAGGTGTAACTTGTCTTAATTAGGTATAAGTTTCTCTTGCCAATATTTTGTAGTTTTCAGTGAACAAGTGTAGTGAATTAAATCATTGCCCCCACCCCTCCCTCCAGCCCTCAAGATATGTCCACATCCTAATCTCCAGAGCCTGAGAGTGTGACTTTATTTAGTAAAAATGTCTTTGCAGATGTAGTTAAAGGTCTTGTGATGAGGAGGTCATCCTGGATTATCCAGATGGGCCTTAAGTTTAATGGCAAGCATCCTCACGTAGAGGACAGAGAGAGAGGAGGAGAAGGTGACATGAAGAAGAGTGATGATAGTGACATGAGTGATAATGCTACAAGCCAAGACACACTGAAGGGCGTTTGAAGTCAGCAGAAGCTGAAAGAGGGAGGAAGGATCCTCCCCTGGAGCCTTTGGAAGGAGCACGGCCCTGCTGACACTTTGATTTCAGACTTCTGGCCTCCAGAACTGAGAGAGAACAAATTACTGTTATTGTTAAGCTACCAAATCTATTATAATTTGTTTTAGCAGGCCTAAAAAACTAATACAACAGGTTGTTTACATCTTCTGTCAGATTTCATCTTTTTGATGCCCTGCCCTTATTTTTCAATTTCAGATTGTTCATCGCTAGTACATAGAAGTGGGATTGATTTTTATATATTGATATTGTATCCTTCCACTTTTATGAAATCACTTATTCTCATAGTTTTTCTGCAAATTCCATCACATTTTTTACAAAAATGGTTATGTCTAATAATAGAAACCATTTACTTTTTACTCCTGATGCCTTTGACTTCTTTTTCTTGCCTGACTGTACTTGCCAGAACTTTCAGTACAATGTTGAATGGGACTGGTGAGAGCAGCCCTCCTTGATTTGCTCCTAATCTTATGGGGACAGCATCCTTACACATGGCATCCTTATATATGGCATCAGCTATAGACTTTTTGTAGATGCCCTTTGGCAGGTTCAGGAAGTGCTTTTCTATTATTTGCTGAGAACTTTTATCAGAAATAGATGTTGGATTTTGTCAAATGCTTTTTCTTGACCCTTGGCAATGATGTTTCATTTTTTTTTCTTCTTCTCTTCTGTTTGTTTATATGGTAATGACCTCATCCTAGAGATGATCAGTACTCAGCTGAGCACCCAAGGGGTCCCTCTGCAGATCTCTGGGCCTGTGAATCTCCCTCCTGGGTGGCACTCTGTCCAAAAGCTCTAGCCGCCTGGTCTCTCTTGCCTCTCAGCTCCATTTCCTCCAGTAAGAAGCTGCAAGGCTGTTCTCAGTCCCCTCTTCTCTGCCACAGAAACTTTCTCAGAGCAGTAAGCTGTGTCAATAGTGAGGCTCTAAGCATTTGTTTCCCATATCTCAAAGATCATTGTCTTTTGTTTCCTGAGGCCCAGTTTCCTAATATTGTCATTGTTACTGTTGTTGGTAGTGGTGGTGGGGCATGTATGTGTGTGTATATTTGTTTCAGGAGTGAGATATATATGGCCCCTGTTTTTTCCATCTTGGCTAGAAGGGGAGGTCATATACAGAAACTTATGTAAGTTAAAAAAATGTGTTGTACATATTGCTTTTCTTTTTTAAACTTTGCTTGTGGAAAATTTCAAAAGTATACAAAAATAGACAAAATGAATCCCCATATACCCAAAAACTAACTTTAACAATTATTAATTTATGACCAATCTTGCTTCATCTATAACTCTGCCCAGATCCTAGGAGACTCTCTCCCCCATTAGATAATTTTGAAATGAATTGCGAACATTGCATTGTTTTATTTGTAAGTACTTTGGTTTATATTTCTAAAATATGACTTTTAAAAACATAAATGACAACTGCATTATATCATCAAATGTCTATATGTTGTCATCACTGTTTTATAACGTCTTGTTAATATCAGGATCCTGCCTAGGTCTATATGTTGCATTTGGCAGATAGGTATTTTAAAATCTATGGATTCTTTCCCTAATTTTTCCTTTGTGGTTTCTGTATTCAAGAAACCAGGTCATTTGTCCTGTATAGTTTCTCAGAGAATGGAGATTCTGATTGCATCCTCATGTTGTCTTTCACATGATTCTCTGATAAACTTAGATGTGATTCAGTTTCTAGTTTTTGGCAAATATTTCACAGGTTACCTGGTATAGTAGCATCAAGAATTTATAATCGTATTGTCCCTCTCTGGAGTGTTCAACTGCCTCCTGTGCATACAACTACCATGTGTAATCATATACCTTGTATTAGTCTGCTGAGGCTGCTATAACAAAGCACCATAGAACGGGTGAGTTAAACCACAGACATTTATTTTCTCACGGTTCGAGAGGTTTAAGTCTGAGGTTAAGGTCTGGCAGGTTTGGTTCCCGGAGTGGACTCTTCCTGACTTGTGGACAGCCACCTTTTCCCTGTGTCCCAACAAGGGAGAGCGCGAGCTCTGATATCTCTTCTTCTTCTTATAAGGGCACCAACCCCCTCAGGTTAGGGCCCTTCCCTTATGGCCTGTTAACCTTTATCATCTCCTCACAGGCCTGATGTCCAAATAGACACATTGGGGGTTACGGTTTCTGTACATGACTTTTTTGTAGAAATACCAAGATTTAGTCCATGATACACCTTAAAATTGTCTTTTTAAAACAATAAACTTTTAAAGAATAATTTTAGCATAGAAAGAGAGTTGCAGATGTAGAAACAAATTTAATGGTTAACAAAGGGTAAGGTGGGGGGGAGGGATAAATCGGGAGACTGGGGTTGATATACATGCACTGCTATGTAAAATAGATAACTAATAAGGACATACTGTATATCATAGGAAACTCTATTCAATACTCTGTAATGGCCTATCTGGGAAAAGAATCTTAAAAAAGAGCAAATATATGTGTAAGTGATTCATTTTGCTCTACACCTGAAACTAACAGAAACTTGTAAATCAGCTATATTCCAATAAATTTTTTTTAATTTTTAAATTTTAATTAAAAAATTTTTAATTGCCATACTACGAAAAAAAAATAGTTTTAGCCTAACACAAATGTTTCAAAAATAGTAGAATTCTTGTATGTTCTTGACTCAATTTCCCTATTGTTAACATTTTATATCACCACAATACATTTGTCACAACTAAGAAATCAACATTGGTACATTGCTCTTAACTAAACTCGACACTTTACTTGGATTTCACCAGTTTAACCCCAATGTCCTTTTTCTGTTCCAGTGTTTAAACCTGGATATCACAGTTAGTTATTATGTCTCCTTAGACTCCCCTGGGTTGTGACAGTTTCTTAGATTTTCTGGTCCTTGATTAACTTGATAGTTTTAAGAAGTCCAGCAGTTTGGGGTTGCCTGATGTTTTCCTCATGGATAGAGTAGAATTATGGGTTTTGGGGAGGATGACCACAGAGGGATATCAAACTAGTCAATCCTAAAGGAATTTAACCCTGAATATTCATTGGAAGGGCTGACACTGAAGCTGAAGCTCCAATACTTTAACCACCTGATTCGAAGAGCTGACACTTTTAGAAAAGACTCTGATGCTGGAAAAGATTGAGGGCAGGAAGAGAAGGGGGCAACAGAGGATGAGATGGTTGGATGGCATCACCATTTCAATGGACATGAATTTGAAGGAACTCCAGGAGACAGTGAAGGTCAGGGAAGCATGGCATGTTGCAGTCCATGGGGTCACAAAAAGTCAGACACGGCTTAGTGACAAACAAACAACTACCGCCACAGAGGTAAAGTGCCTTTCTCCTCACATCACATCAGGGGAAAATGCTATCAACATGACTTAACACTGAAGATGCTGACTCTGATTCTCTGGCCAGGAGCCGTTTGCAGCTTTTGCCACTGTAAACTGATTCCCTTCCCCATCCCCTTCCACCTTATACTTTCTGGAGGCAACTTACTAAGTGCATTTTAGTGGGAGAAGAGAAGAGTATCTACCTAAATTAACCTGGAATTCTTCACAGGAGGTTTGTCTCATCTTCCCGGTTATTTATTGCTCACTTATTTATATAAATTTGAGCTCGTGGATATTTTATACTTTTTCTGTGGCTCCTGCATTGTACACAAACAGGCACTGGGCTAGATTTAGAATGACCCTGAGTCACAGAAGTCTCCTCGGGAAGGACTCATGTGAACAATATTCTCTGAGTTATTATATGTTGATACACATGTGTGGCCTTTATATATAAAAGCTGCATCATTTGGAAATAAAATCATTTTCTCCATCTCTTTAAAAATAGGCTGTTGGAATTGTATCGAATCTGTAAATAGCTTAGATAATATTGATGTCTTAGCAAGATACTTTTTGAGTATCATTAGCTTTTGGCATGGTGTTGCTTTTGAAAAGTCAGAAGTCAGTCTAATTTTACTTCCCTTTTAAATGGCTTGGTCTTTTAAAAAATTTTTTCATATCATAATATATATATTTTATTGAAATATAGTTGATTTACAATGTTTCAGGTGCAAAGCAAGGTGACTCAGTTATACATATACATACATATTATTTTTCAGATTATTTTCCATTATAGGTTATTACAAAATATTGGCTATGGTTCCCTGTGATATACAGTAAATCTTTGTTGCTTGTTGCATATCTATTTTTTTAAAAGTAGAAATCTAGCAGTTTATTCATACCAAGTCAAACAAGTGGAGTCACAAATTTTTGAGTGTCATAAAATGTCATTTAAAATGTCATAAAATTTTAGCTAGGCAAAAATTCATACATTTTCTAAGATATATATATTATATATACTATTTATATATATGTGTACAAGAGCTTATCTACTACACATGATAAAGGTTTGAGAAAGAACATCAAGAAAAGAGATGGAGAAATTGAAAACATAAACTACATGAAAAGGGAGCACTGAATATGAAATAGGAAAAGTAAAACAAACTAGATAAAAATAAAAGATCATCATATAGTTCAGTAGTTTTTAAACATGGCTGCTCATTAGAAACATATCTGGAGTTCTAGAAGAAAAAAGAAATATCTAGGCATTTGTATTTTTCAAAAAATTCCAAGATAATTCTGATATGCATCTAGATTTTAAAAAGTGATTACAGCTTTTTCTTTTAAATGGTAGTTTTAGTGATATAGAATTCTGTTATTTTTCTGTTGGCGGATCATGATACAATGGTGTTAAGTGAGTAATAGTTACATAATAACAATAGTAAGAGTGGTTTATCAGTTTTCACAATCAGTTGAGTTCAGTTCAGTTGCTCAGTCGTGTCCAACTCTTTGCAAACCCATGGACTGCAGCACCCCAGGCTTCGCTGTCTATCACCAGCTCC
The DNA here is from genome assembly GCF_023699985.2 of Odocoileus virginianus. Taxonomy (NCBI): domain Eukaryota; kingdom Metazoa; phylum Chordata; class Mammalia; order Artiodactyla; family Cervidae; genus Odocoileus; species Odocoileus virginianus. The sequence goes on from NC_069704.1 coordinate 25,729,609, forward strand.
CTGAGCTTCCTCAAACTCATGTCCATAGAGTCGGTGATGCCATCCAACCATCTCATCCTCTGTCATTCTCTTCTCCTCCTGTCTTCAATCTTTCACAGCATTAGGGCCTTTTCAAATGAGTCAATATTAACACATCAGGTCGCCAAAATATTGGAGTTTCAGCTTTAGCATCAGTCCTTCCAATGAATATTCAGGACTGATTTCCTTTAGGATGGACTGCTTGGATCTCCTTGCAGTCCAAGGGACTCTCAAGAGTCTTCTCCAACACCACAGTTCAAAAACATCAATTCTTTGATGCTCAGCTTTCTTTATAGTCCAACTCTCTCATCCATACATAACTACTGGAAAAACCAAAGCTTTGACTAGATGGACCTTTGTTGGCAGAGTAATGTCTCTGCTTTTAAATAAGCTGTCTAGGTTGGTCATAACTTTTCTTCCAAGGAGCAAGTGTCTTTTAATTTCATGGCTGCAGTCACCATCTGCAGTGATTTTGGAGCCCAAGAAAATAGTCTGTCACTGTTTCCACATCTATTTGCCATAAAGTGATGGGACCAGGTGCCATGATCTTAGTTTTCTGAATGTTGAGGGTTTTTTTTTTTTTGAATGTTGAGTCCTTCCTTAACAAAATTCTAGCAAACAGAATCCAACAACATATTAAAAAGATCATGCATCATGACCAAGTGGGCTTTATCCCAGGAATTCAAGGATTCTTTAATATCTGCAAATCAATCAACATAATACACCACATTAACAAACTGAAAGATAAAAACTGTATGATTTTCTCAATAGCAGCAGAAAAAGCCTTTGACAAAATTCAACATCCATTTATGATAAAAAAAAAAACTCTCCAGAAAGCAGGAATAGAAGGAACATACCTTAACATAATAAAAGCTATATATGACAAACCCACAGCAAACATTATCCTCAATGGTGAAAAATTGAAAGCATTTCCCCTAAAATCAGGAACAAGACAAGGGTGCCCACTCTCACCACTACTATTCAACATGGTTTTGGAAGTTTTGGCCACAGCAATCAGAGCAGAAAAAGAAATAAAAGGAATCCAGATAGGAAAAGAAGTGAAACTCTCACTGTTTGTAGATGACATGATTCTCTACACAGAAAACCCTAAAGACCAGAAAACTACTAGAGCTAATCAATGAATATAGTAAAGTTGCAGGATATAAAATTAACACACAGAAATCCCTTGCATTCCTATACACTAACAATGAGAAAACAGAAAGAGAAATTAAGGAAACAATACCATTCACCATTACAACAAAAAGAATAAAATACTTAGGAGTATATCTACCTAAAGAAACAAAAGACCTATACATAGAAAACTATAAAACACTGATGAAAGAAATCACAGAGGACACAAATAGATGGAGAAATATACTGTGTTCTTGGATTGGAAGAATCAATATTGTAGAAATGATTGTGAAATGATTGGAAATTATACTACCCAAAGCAATCTATAGATTCAATGCAATCCCTATCAAGCTACCAATGGTATTCTTCACAGAACTAGAACAAATAATTTCACAATTTGTATGGAAATACAAAAAACCTCGAATAGCCAAAGCAATCGAGAAAGAAGAATGGAACCGGAGGAATCAACCCACCTGACTTCAGACTATACTACAAAGCCACAGTCATCAAGACAGTATGGTACTGGCACAAAGACAGAAATATAGATCAATGGAACAAAATAGAAAGCCCAGAGATAAATCCACATACCTATGGACACCTTATCTTCGACAAAGGAGGCAAGAATATACAATGGAAAAAAGACAACCTCTTTAACAAGTGGTGCTGGGAAAACTGGTCAACCACATGTAAAAGAATGAAACTAGAACACTTTCTAACACCATACACAAAAATAAACTCAAAATGGATTAAAGATCTAAATGTAAGACCAGAAGCTATAACACTCCTAGAGGAGAACATAGGCAAAACACTCTCTGACATAAATCACAGCAAGATCCTCTATGACCCACCTCCCAGAATATTGGAAATAAAAGCAAAAATAAACAAATGCAACCTAATTAAACTTAAAGCTTTTGCACAAAAAGGAAACTATAAGCAAGGTGAAAAGACAACCTTCAGAATGGGAGAAAATAATAGCAAATGAAGAAACAAACAAAAGATTAATCTCAAAAATATACAAGCAACTCCTGCAGCTCAATTCCAGAAAAATAAATCACCCAATCAAAAAATGGGCCAAAGATCTAAACAGACATTTCTCCAAAGAAGACATACAGATGGCTAACAAACACATGAAAAGATGCTCAACATCCCTCATTATCAGAGAAATGCAAATCAAAACCACAGTGTGGTACCATTACATGCCAGTCAGAATGGCTGCTATCCAAAAGTCTACAAGCAATAAATGCTGGAGAGGGTGTGGAGAAAAGGAAACCCTCTTACACTGTTTGTGGGAATGCAAACTAGTACAGCCACTTTGGAGAACAGTGTGGAGATTCCTTAAAAAGCTGGAAATAGAACTGCCATACGACCCAGCAATCCCACTCCTGGGCATACACACCAAGGAAACCAGATCTGAAAGAGACACGTGCACCCCAGTGTTCATCACAGCACTGTTTATAATAGCCAGGACATGGAAGCAACCTAGATGCCCATCAGCAGATGAATGGATAAGAAAGCTGTGGTACATATACACAATGGAATATTACTCAGCCGTTAAAAAGAATACATTTGAATCAGTTCTAATGAGGTGGATGAAACTGGAGCCCATTATACAGAGTGAAGCCAGAAAGTAAAACACCAATACAGTATACTAATGCATATATATGGAATTTTAAAAGATGGTAACGATAACCCTATATGCAAGACAGAAAAAGAGACACAGATGTATAGAACAGACTTTTGGACTCTATGGGAGAAGGTGAGGGTGGGATGACCTGAGAGAACAGCATCAAAACATGTGTATTATCAAGTGTGAAACAGATTGCCAGTCCAGGTTGGATGCATGAGACAAGTGCTCGGGGCTGGTGCACTGGGATGACCCAGAGGGATGGAATGGGGAGGGAGGTGGGTGGGGGGCTCAGGATGGGGAATACATGTAAATCCATGGCTGATTCATGTCAATGTATGGCAAAAACGACTACAATATTGTAAAGTAATTAGCCTCCAACTAATAAAAATAATTGGGAAAAAAATACATCTGGAGGAAAAGGCATGTCACATGAAAGATACAAATAAAATGTGATGGTTATTTTAAAAAAAATGAATGTTGAGTCTTAAGCCAAGTTTTTCACTCTTCTCTTTCACTTTCATCAAGATTGAGTTTAATTTCTGTAGGTCTTTTCCTTGCCATGTTTCCTGTCTAGAGAAGTTCCTTAGCAGTTGTTGTAAAGCTGGTTTGGTGGTATTGAACTCTTAACTTTTGCTTGTCTGGAAAGCTTTTGATTTCTCCATCAAATCTGAAGGAGAGTCTGGCTGGATAGAGTATTTTTGGTTCTTCCTTTTCACCACTTTAAATATATTATAATGCCATTCCCTTCTGGCTTATAGAGTTTTTGTTGAGAAATCAGCTGATAACCTGATGGGAGTTCCCTTGTATGTTATTTGTTGTTTTTTCCTTGTTGCTTTTAATATTTTATCTTTGTCTTTAATTTTTGTGAGTTTGATTACTATGGGTCTTGGTGTGTTCCTCCCTGAGTTTATCCTTCCTGGGACTCTCTGTGCTTACTAATTTGATTGACTGTTTCCTTTCCCATGTTATGGTAGTTTTCAGCATTATCTCTTCAAATATTTTCTCAGGCAGGTCATTTCTCTCTTTCTTCTCCTTCTGGGACTCCTATAATGCAAATGCTGGTGCATTTACTGTGTCCCAGGGGTCACTTAGGCTGTCTTCTTTTCATTCTTTTCTCTATATTCTTTGTTCTGTGGCAGTGATTTCCGCCATTCTGTCCTCCATATAATTTATCTGTTTATCTGTCTCAGTTATTCTGCTATTGATTTCTTATCATGTGTTATTCATCTGTTTGTTCTTTAGTTCTTGTAGATCTTTGTAAACAGTTTTTGCATTTTCTCCATCGTTTTCACAAGATCTTGGATCATCTTCACTATCATTATTCTGAATTATTTTTCTGGAATGTTGCCTGTCTCCACCTCATTCAGTTGCTTTTCTGGGGTTTTATCTTGTCCCTTCAACTGGGACATAACTTTATGCTTTTTCATCCTGATTAACCTTTTGTAATGTAGTTTTCAACACAAGAGAAGACTCTACACATGGACATCACCAGATGGTGAACACCGAAATCAGATTGATTATATTCTTTGCAGTCAAAGATGGAGAAGCACTATACAGTCAGCAAAAACAAGACCAGGGGCTGACTGTGGCTCATATCATGAGCTCCTTATTACCAAATTCAGACTTAAGTTGAAGAAAGTAGGGAAAACCGCTAGACCATTCAGGTATGACCTAAATCAAATCCCTAATGATTATATGGTGGAAGTGAGAAATAGATTAAGGGACTAGATCTGATGGACAGAGAGCCTGATGAACTGTGGACAGAGGTTTGTGACATTCTACAGGGGACAGGGAGCAAGACCATCCCCAAGAAAAAGAAATGCAAAAAAGCAAAATGGCTGCCTGAGGAGGCCTTACAATAGCTGTGAAAAGATGAGAAGCGAAAAGCAAAGGAGGAAAGGAACGATATACCCATTTGAATGCAGAGTTCCAAAGAATAGCAAGGAGAGATAAGAAAGCCTTCTTTAGTGATCAATGCAAATAAATAGAGGAAAACAATAGAATGGGAAAGACTAGAGATCTCTTCAAGAAAATTAGAGATACCAAGGGAACATTTCATGCAAAGATAGGCACAATAAAGCACAGAAATAGTATGGGCCTAACAGTAGCAGAAGATAATAAGAAGAGGTGGCAAGAATACACAGAAGAACTGTACAAAAAAGATCTTCGTGACCCAGATAATCACGATGGTGTGATCACTCACCTAGAGCCAGACATCCTGGAATGTGAAGGCAAGCGGACCTTAGGAAACACCACTATGAACAAAGCTAGTAGAGGTGATGGAATTCCAATTGAGCTATTTCACATCCTAAAAGGTGATGTTGTGAAAGTGCTGCACTCAAAATGTCAGCAAATTTGGAAAACTCAGCAGTGGCTACAGGACTGGAAAAGTCAGTTTTCATTCCAGTTCCAAAGAAACACAATGCCAAAGAATGCTCAAACTACCGCACAATTGTACTCATCTCACACGCTAGCAAAGTAATGGTCAAAATTCTTCAAGCCAGGCTTCAACAGTATGTGAACTGTGAACTTCCAGATATTCAAGCTGGTTTTAGAAAAGGCAGAGAAACCAGAGATCAAATTGCCAACATCCACTGGATCATCAAAAGAGCAAGAGAGTTCCAGAAAAACATATTTCTGCTTTATTGACTATGCCAAAGCCTTTGACTGAGTGGCTCACAAGAAACCATGGAAAATTCTTAAAGAGATGGGAATACCAGACCACCTGACCTGCCTCTTGAGAAATCTGTATGCAGGTCAAGAAGCAACAGTTAGAACTGGACATAGAACAACAGAATGGTTCCAAATAGGAAAAGGAGTATGTCAAGGCTGTATATTGTCACCGTGCTTATTTAATTTATATGCAGAGTACATCATGAGAAATGCTGGGCTGGATGAAGCACAAGCTGGAATCAAGGTTGCTGGGAGAAATATCAATAACCTCAGATATGCAGATGACACCACCCTTATGGCAGAAAGTGAAGAAGAACTAAAGAGCCTCTTGATGAAAGTGAAAGAGGAGAGTGAAAAAGCTGGCTTAAAACTCAACATTCAATAAATGAAAATCATGGCATCCAGTCCCATCACTTCATGGCAAATAGATGGAGAAACAGTGGAAACAGTGACAGACTTTATTTTTGGGGGGCTCTCAAGTCACTGCAGATGGTGACTGCAGCCATGAAATTAAAAGATGCTTGCTCCTTGGAAGGAAACTTATGACCAACCTAGACAGCATATTAAAAAGCAGAGACATTACTTTGTCAACAAAGGTTCGTCTAGTCAAGGCTATGATTTTTCCAGTGGTCATGTATGGATGTGAGAGTTGGACTGTAAAGAAAGCTGAGCGGCGAGGAATTGATGTTTTTGAACTGTGGTGTTGGAGAAGACTCTTGAGAGTGTCTTGGACTGCAAGGAGAGCCAACCAGTCCATCCTAAAGGAGATCAGTCCTGGGTGTTCATTGGTAGGACTGATGTTGAAGCTGAAATTCCAGTACTTTGGCCACCTGATGCGAACAGCTGACTCATTTGAAAAGACCATGATGCTGGGAAAGATTGAAGGCTAGAGGAGAAGAGGACAACAGAGAATGAGATGGTTGGATGGCATCACTGACTTGATGGACATGAGTTTGAGTAAACTCCGGGAGTTGGTGATGGACAGGGAGGCCTGGCATGCTGCAGTCCATGGGGTCACAAAGAGTCAGACGTGACTGAGTGACTGAACTGACTGACTAAATGTAGTTTTTATTCTAGCTGTGGGATTGTGGTTCTTCTTGTTTCTTCTGTTTGCCCTCTGATGGAGGAGGCTAAGGGGCTGTGTAAGCTTCTTGATGGGAGGGCCTGGCAGTGGGAAAAACTGGGTCTTGCTTTGGTGGGCAGGGCCTTGCTCAGTAAAACTTTAATCCAATTATCTGCTGATGGGTGGGGTTGTACCCTCACTGTTAGTTGTTTGGCCTGAGGCAACCCATCCCTGGGGTCTAGGGCTCTATGGGAGGGTTAATGGTGACCTCCCAGAGGGCGTATGCCAAAGGGGGCCTTCCAGGACTGCTGCTGCCAGTGACCCCTTCCCTGTGGTAAGCCCCTGTTGATCCACGCCTCCACAGGAGACCCTCCAACACTAGCAGGTGGTTTTGGTTGAGTCTCCTGTGAGGTCACTTCTCCTTTTCTCATGGTCTTGGTGCACACAAGATTTTGTTTATACTCTCCAAGACTGGAGACTCTGTTTCCCTCAGTCCTGTGGAAGTCCTATAATCAAATCCCGCTGGCCTTCAAGGTCAGATTCCCTGGGAATTCCCAGTTTCTGTGTTGGATCCCCAGGCTGGGAATCTTGACATGGGGTTCAGAACCTTCACAACAGTGGGAAAACTCCTTTTGTATTATTGTTCTCCAGTTTGTGGGTCACCAACCAGGCAGGTATAGGATTTGATTTTATTGTGGTTGTGCTCCTTCTACTGTTTCACTGTGTCTTCTTTGTCTTTGGACATGGGATATTTTTGTGGTGGGTTCCAGCATCCTCCTGTCAATGGTTGTTCAACAGCTAGTTGTGATTTTGGTGCTCTTGCAGAAGGAGATGAGTGCATGTCCTACTCTGCCATCTTGAACTGGAAGCTTAAATAAGTTGGTCTTTTGTCTGATTGTCCAATGAGCCTTTTCTTCTTCCTTTAAAAACCAATAATTTTACTAGAGTATGTGTCACTGTTGACCAGTTTGGGTTGATTTTCCCATGTAAATGGAGTTAATTTTTAGTATATATTTGTAAGTACATTGCTCTTTCACTGAGCAATATTTTTGATAATGTAGTTTTTTAAATTATTATTTTTTCCCATTATTTCAGCTTTCTTTTTTGGATATACCTGTTATATCTATGTTAAATCTTCTTTGTCCTCTGTAGCTATCACTTTTCTCAAATCTTCTTAACCTTTACTTTGTACATTTATTTTCCTCCTTCCCCCTTTGTTTCTCTTGGACTTATTTGCTTTTTTGCTTCCCAGGTGGCACTAGTGGTAAAGAACCCACCTGCCAACGTAGGAGACATAAGAGACACAGGTTCAATCCCTGGGTCAGGAAGATATGCTGGAGGAGGGCATGGCAACCCATTCCAGGAGAATCCCATAGAGAGAAGCCTAGTGGGCTAAAGTGTAGAGGGTCACAAAGATTTGTATACAACTGAAGCAACATAGGACATAGAACATCCATCTAGTTTAATATTCAGTTTCTCAGAATTTTCCTCTTTATTTCTAATTCTTTCTTGAGTTCATCTGCATTTTTTTCCAGACCTTGTTTTTAACCAATCATCTCATTTCTGAATTTTTCATATTCTACTTTTTTGCTATTCTATCATAGCTTCTATAATCTTAATTTTTAAAGCTCATTTAAATATTAGACATGGCTTTATTTCACAAGAATATATCTCTGCATTCTTTATTTATAGGCATGTTATTCCAAACTTAACCCATTAATTTTTTTTCTTTTAATAATTTTACATGGGATTGTTGTTCATGTTATATGAGATGGGGCAGAACTGCTTCCCTAGCTTCACAGTTTCAGGATGTCTTTCTGTGTGGTTTTTGAAAAGTGATGAAAAAAATAGCCCAAACAAAAAACCTCATACTTTCCGTTCCTCTCCCAACTTTCCTTTCCCTCCTCCTTTGCACTCAATTTCTCTCTCCTTGTCAAATTGAATCCACTTCCAGCAGCATCACCTTTGTGGGAGGCTTTTTGGAAAGGAGCTTTTTTTTTTTTTCCATTTATTTTCATTAGTTGGAGGCCAATCACTTCACAATATTGCAGTGGCTTTTGTCATACATTGACATGAATCAGCCATGGATTTACATGTATTCCCCATCCCGATCCTCCCTCCCACTTCCCTCTCTACCCAATCCCTCTGGGTCTTCCCAATGCACCAGGCCCGAGCACTTGTCTCACGCATCCAACCTGGGCTGGTGATCTGTTTCACTATTAGATAATATACATGTTTTGAAGTTGTTCTCTCGAAACATCCCACCCTCGCCTTCTCCCACAGAGTCCAAAAGTCTGTTCTGTATATCTGTGGAAAGGAGCTTTGGGCTGTTAGTTTTGACTTGATAGAGGCCATATGCTGTCAGGGATACCTGTAGGGGACCTGAGATTAAGGTGTCTGCAACCTTTGCTTTTTCATTAGAGTATTAAGATGTTATGTGCATTTCTCACACTCATGAATGTACGGTGGAGTTTTCAAGTGGTTAGAAGATGTGTGATAGTATAACAAAATGAATGCAAGGCAGATATGAGAATCCAATTGTTTTCTCTTGTCAGAATTTAGAGATTTGCAAAAAAAAAATACAATGCCACTAACTTAAAAAAATAAGTAGCTACTTTTCACTAAGATTTATATTAAGAAGTATTGAATGGGTTTATGTTCTTTAAGTGAATTATTTTAGAAAGGTGTCAATTACTAATATATGTGTGTGTGTGTGTGTGTGTGTGTGTGTGTCTGGGCATGTTAAATCACTTCAGTTGTGTCCGACCCTTTGTGATCCTATGGACTATAGGCCACCAGGCTCTTCTGCCTATGAGATTCTCTAGGCAAGAATACTAGAGTGGGTTGCTATGCCCCTCTCCAGGGGATCTTCCCGACCCACGGATCAAACCCTTATTGTCTCCTGCATTGGCAGGCATGTTCTTTACCACTAGCACCACTGGAGAAGCCCAATATATATATATATATTAAAAAATATAAGTATAAATTATATAATGTATATAAATATATAATTTAACATATAATTATATATAATATATAACTATATATAATTTGTTATAATTATTATATGTATAATTATATATTGTATCTATATTATTATACTATATAATTATACATATTACATAATTATCACATAATTATATACATTATAAATATATATTAAAATGTTTATAATATATAATTATATGATTATATAATTACATATAATCATATAATATATATTATTCTTACATATAACACACACATATACATAAATCAAGAAATATATAATAGAAATAAGCAAGAGCTCTTTGCGGAACTGACTGATTCTAGGCGAGCAGAGTGGCCCTGAGACAAGCCGGCCTGAACTGCTGCATAGGAGCCAGTGTTTGCCGTGTGCTTCTGTGCGTGTGGAAGCCACTGTTGTATGCGTGTGCAGGCTTCAGTGACTCTACAACCTTGCTTTCTGTTACATAGTCTCTCAGTTGCTGAGAGTGGGATGGTGAAGTTATAAGCCTAACTGTGGCTTTGTCTATTTTTCCTTTCAGCTCTACCAGGTTTTGCTTCATGTATTTGGAAGCTCTGATGGTTGGTATGGACTTACTCAGAATTATGTATCCCTGGTGGGCTGATCCTTTCATCATTGTGTAATGTTTCTGTGGGGAAGGAAATGGCAACCCACTTCAGTATTCTTGCTTGGAAAACCCCATGGACAGAGGAGCCTGGCAGGCTATGGCCCAAGGGGTTGCAAAAGAGTCAGACAATTTAGTGACTAAACAACAGAAACAAATGTTTCTGTAATTTTCTTTGCTCTAAAGTCTATTTTATCTAATAAACCATTCTGTTTTTAAAAAATAATGTATGATATAACCTATCTATAACATTGTATTTTAATCTTTCTGGAAAGCAGGATTTATTAATCATTTTTATCTACTAAGTCAATCTGTCTTTGGTGCATTTAGACCATCTGAATTTAGGTAATTGTTACTTTGTCAGCCATTTGATTATTTGTGTTTGTTTGTTTTCTGTATTCCTCATTCTTCTTCTCTTTCCTGTTGTAGTTATTTAAACATAAAATAAATCCCATCTTGATTATAGTGAGTATATCACTACAGTTTTCCTAGTGCTTACTCTAGATATATGTAACTTGGTAGTCTACTGGCATGGGATGTTTTATTCTCCAGGCCAGAATACTGGAATGGGCAGCCTTTCCCTTCTCCAGGGGATCTTCCCAACCCAGGGATCAAACCCAGGTCTCCTGCAATGCAGGCGGATTCTTTACCAGCTGAGCCACAAGGGAAACCCAAATACTGGAGTGTGTAGCCTATCCCTTCTCCAGTGGATCTTCCCGACCCAGGGATTAAACTGGGGTCTCCTGCATTGCAGGTGGATTCTTTACCAACTGAGCTATCAGGGAAGCCCATTGAATGAAGTGGAGAACCATGACTTCCATTATGGCCCTGTACACTCTACTTCCTTGTTTTTATTTATTTAAATTAATATTTACTGGTATATAGTTGCTTTACAATGTTAAGTTTCTATTGTATAGCAAAGCAAAGCTATACATATACATATATCCCCTCTTTTTTGGGTTTTCCTTCCTTTTGGTCACCACAGAGCACTGCATAGTTTCCTGAGCTATACAGTGGGTTTTCATTAACCATCTATTTCATACATAGTATCAATAGTGTACATATGTTAATTCCAATCTCCCATTTCATCCCACCTTCCCCTCTTTGTGTCCAAACATTTGTTCTCTGCATCTGTGTCTCTATCTCTGCTTTACAAATAACCCAATTTTTAAATATAACTGACCTAGGTATTTTTTTCTATATACACTGACACCAGGGCTCTACCTTCCTTTCCTTCACCCTCCTCCCTTTTACCCACATTATTTTTATTGAGTCCTCTCTATGCACCAGTGTTACACCAGAAGTAGCAGTATCATGGATGAAAATACCAACAAATCCAGCATCTTACGTTTAAGTCACGTGAGACACATATATGGACTTTGTTTTTAAACTTTATCACCTCTTAAAAGGCCTGTCTCCAGAGTCACACTCTGAGGTACTAGAGGTTAGGATTTCAACATATGAATTTTAGGACTTAATTCAGCTCACGACACCTCTCTACCTCTGTGGTCATCGGGTAGTTGAATTTAATTACATTTAACAAAGTGTTAATTAATACACAGTTTGAAGGGATCAGAGCTGAGTTTTGAAGGACATTCAGAATTAACAACAATAAAGTATCAAGAATTATTCTTCCACCATTGTATAGAAAGAATGAAGGTGTGGACTGAAGTGGGTAGCTAAGTGGCAAACAATGCAGAACTCATTTTGGGTGCTGATGAAAAAGTGACATACAGACATGCACTAGACTTGGCTCCTGATGGAGGGATGAATGACAATGATTCCTGGGTGTCCCCAGCATCAGCAGAGTGGAAGCTCAGAGGAGCACAAATCGGTTGCTGAAAGAATAGTTCTATATTAATCTCTTTCATTTGTTTTGGAACTCTGAGCATAAAGGATATTCTTAGAAAGTAATTGATCATCTAAACTTTGCTAAAATAATTTAGAAAATGTAACCTACTGGCCCCAGGAAAATTAAATTTAGTATTCGGTTGAACTGTATAAAATGGCCCACATTTGACAATTTTGACCTGCAGAAATTCAATATGGTTCAACATAATTCAATGTTTGAGTAGTCTGTTTTATTTTTAAGAGGAGAAAGAAATGAAAAGGCAATTCACTAAATCAAAACCAGGTAGTATTTGCAGACTATAATCAAATGGTTAGGTCAGTAGGAATGTATTCTAAAAATATAACTTTTCTCCCAAAGAGGCAATCTGAAGAGTAAAACATTATTTAATTTTAATCAAGAAAGCCAGGAGGCAAGGGCATAATAGCCTTCTATTGTGATGTAAATTGCAGCGGATGTATGAAACTTTTATTTTTCAGGGCAAAAGATTTTATGATGTTAAAATCTTATTGGGACATTATTTTTAGTGACTAGTTATTTTAATCGACTATTTAGAATGAAGGTTCACTACAGCTCTACTGTTGAATGGCTCCATTGTGATTATTTGTAAATCAGCTTTATTGTCAGCCAGTGTTGGGCTAATCAGAGATCAGCTCATGCTTAAAAGTATAACTAAAAAGTAATCCACTGATGTGTAACAGGATTTGTTGAATCTTTTTCCTGCCATTTTATCTGTAAATAATTTTCAACCACCTAACACTGAAAAGTGAAAGTCGCTCAGTCGTGTCTGACTTTGTGACCCCATGGACTATACAGTCCATGGAATTCTCTAGGCCAGAATACTGGAGTGGGTAGCCTTTCCCTTCTCCAGGGGATCTTCCCGTCCCAGGGATAGACCCAAGTCTCCTACATTGCAGGCGGATTCTTTACCAGCTGAGCCCCAAGTAAGCCCCGATATTAGGGCTTCCCTGATAGCTCAGATGGTAAAGAATCCGCCTGCAATGCAGAAGACCCTGGTTCAATTCCTGGGTCAGGAAGATCTGCTGGAGAATGGATAGGCTACCCCCTCCAGTATTCTGGCCTGGAGAATTCCATGGACTGTATAGTCCATGGGGTCACAAAGAGTCGGACACGACTGAGCAACTTTCACCTCAACACAGGAAAGGGCTCCTTGGGGAAGGTGTTACTCTTGGGTCACATTCAAGCACCAAAGGAAATGTAGTTCTTAATTTACTGAAAATGTATCAATGTTTAATAATTTTGAACAACAAAGATCCTATGAGTAAGCTGTCACTTTTAAACAATTCCTCCAATTATCCTCAAATTATTGGGGGCCTTCAGATATCAAGAACTTGGGGCACATACTCTGTGTACAACATACTATCTCTGGAAACTTTTTCAGACCTCTAGAGAACAGCCAGAAATAGCACCCAATCATATAAGCAAGTGTCCTCCATTTAAGAGAAAAATATAGAAACTTCCTCTCTATTGAAGTATGATATATGTTTATTTTCATGGAATCCAGAGTGATGAAAGCACATACTCTTTCTCAGATAGAACTGGGAAGTTGGTTGAAGCTATGAGAAAGTAGATCAGCATAGTGTTTCTGAGTTATGCAAACAGATGAAGCAACTTTAAAATAGCAGCACATCATCTTAAAGAGCATCAGCAAGTTCTCTGAAACAGGAAAAAAACAGAAGTGGCAAGAAATCATGCACTTTCTATATATATATATATATGTTTGTGTGTATCACACACATATATATAATAGCAATAGAGTGAGCTCAGTCTTTTTCAGAGGACAAAAATTGTAGGATATTTCCACTGAAGTTACGGATAATGCAGTGCTCTGTTATGTCATCATGGAGTCTAGTGCTGAAAGGGCCTCAAGAAGGAGAACATACCTCAAAGTCAGTCAGAGGGGAATTCTTTCATCAGCCAAGTATGAAAAGTACTTCACTCCTGGTCTGGTAAGAGAAGTAATCAAGACAATACATGTGCTCAGCCATGGTTGTTAAGTTCTGAATGTGTGCAGCTTTGGCCCTTTCCACTCTGCTGAGCTGAATTTTTTACAGGCCTGTAACTTCTTCTAGTAGGTAGACTTCTATCCTCTGGGCTACAGAGAACTCTTTACCAGTTCATACTGGAAGGCAGAATCCTGCTGACCTTGAGATTTTCCTCCCACATTCCTCTTAGAAACCTCCTATCTGCCTGCCTCCATCCCTTGGTCATTCTGAACCAACAGTGTCAGGGCTGCCTAGAGCCTGGCCAGCTGACTACTACTCAGCCTGCAACTCAGACTGCTCATTAGGAAATCCTAATCACAAAGCCAAATCTTTATCATCAGGATCTCAAGAGCACTAAGCTAAAGAAGTACAAGACAAAGATCATGTGCTTTTTTCCCCCACTTTTATTCAAATAAATACAAAACCTGTATACAGCTTGATTAATCACACCGTCTCTCTTTCTCAGACTGGTGCACTTAGATTTTAGACACGCACTGCTGTGGTCACAGCACGGCCGTGCAGGATCTACCCTCTAATCCGTAATGATGATTTCAGGAGCACAGGCCGAGAGCCACTTGTCAGATGAGCCATGGTGGCACCTGTCCATTTAGACTGACAAAGATGAGGATAAATGTCTTTTTAAGTATAAAATACATATCTTTATAATGTACCTTTGGATAAATGTAATTGTTTTCTCCCTGTCTTTCCCAGATCAGGCACTTGAAAAGAAGAAATGTCAGGAATGGGCAAACCAATTCACTAAAATTCACTGGATTTGATTTCCTAAAAATTCAAACAGTATGGCATTTGCCACTAGTTAGTAAGACCAATAATGACAGACATTTTTGATGTGCTAGAGTTGATTCAGAAATGTACAAGTTGGAGAAATTTCATTTCTTGTAAATCAGTTACTCTCTCTGAAATTCTGTCTTTAAGATTAAGTAGTAGCTTTAGTTTGAAACTGGTTTAATATCATTTTTATTGGGGAAAAAAAGAGAGGCTTGGCTTCTTGTGCCCCACATATTCACTTAAATAGTATTTAATGACTTTGATTACTGATAGTTTGGTCTATAAGGAACTAAATAATTTAGGCAATTACTTCCTCTTATCTAAAACCAGTAGGGTGAATGCAACCTACAATGAGTCAAATTCAATTTAAAGATCTAAATTCTCACAGAAAAGCAACCAAAGATAAAGCCCTAAGGCAACTGGGTCTATGCAACAGCAGATTTAGGACACGTGGGCTGGTGCTATGCTATCACAACACCAGCATGAACAGAACTGCCTCTGGGGAGTGGCTGTGGCTATGGCGCCCGCCGCTGTAAGACAGTTCTGCTGGAGTCCCACAGCTTCCTACACTGCTTGTCACCGATCCTACTTTCTCTATAAAGATGCTGCTCAGCTCAGCAACAGCCCAGGAGAGTGGGAATAAGGCTTCATGTGTTAAGAACTGTTCCTTCCGCCTGTGACAGCAGCAGTCAGTGAGGCTGTCAGGAAGCCTGACAAAGAGCAAGCCTATTTCCTACAATAAAAAGTCCCAAACACTGTGCTGTCAATCCTTCACCATAAAACTAAAACACTTACAAAAATAACACATTTGAGACTTTTTGCCACATTTACAAAAGGAAAAAACAAAAATTCAAACAACTGTAAAAAAAAATCCTTTAAAATGTTGTAACAATAGCCTTCTTATAACAAATATCATACAGTTTAAGACACTTGGTGACTTCCTTAAGGTCATGTATCAGGGCATACACAATAAAGTTTTACTATTAAAATTATATATTTTGTAAACAGATAATTCCATCAATAAAGAGAAGAGCTCCATCAATAAAATAATTGTTTTGGAAAGAAGAGTTATAACTTTTTCCAAAATGTCAAAAAAGAATAAGGATGTAAACACCACATTCTTAAAATATTAATACAACAATATTAATTCAGTTAAATAAATACATAAATAAAAGAAATGGCACCAACTTTATGGCAATTTTTTAACATAAAAATGTAACTGAAGGATATTTTAAAATAAATAATTGCTCCAAACAGGAACAAGCATTTCTGAGCACAAACTGAGAGCATCTGAAATAAAGTGCTATGAAATGAGGCAGTTCCGCACTTCAGTTTGTTCAGCTATGAGCAGGAATGCCACCCAGATCTTCAAGTCTGAAACAGTCATGAAGGGAAAGTCAGCGTCACTAAATGCCAGGCTCAGGGCTATCTTTTGTCATTTTTCTTTTTTCTTCCAGTGTGTGCTTAAATATTTTCTTCAGGGTGTTGTAGACTATTGGTCCATTTTCAGAATCAAAATTAACCTAGTGATAAAGAAAATTTATATTCAGTTTACTATAACAGGAATTGAGGATACTATAACCAGTCTTTATTCTGGGAGAAAAGAAAGGGGATGGAGAAAAACAAAGACTTACAAACAAAATTACATATAATTAAAAAGGACACACAATACAGTTCACATATTAGCTTAAATTAAAGTACTACATTAGAACTGCCAGTTATGTCAATACTAAACTTATGAATGAAAACTAAAACAATTAAACCTAGTGCCTGGATAGGTACTGTACTCATGAGGCAAGCCAACAGTGAGTGTGATGGGGGTTTTGAATCCAGAGACTAATCACGGCTGGCCTAAGGGAAAAGTCTCCTTATTAAAACAGTGCACACCAGCTTAAGTGTTGCACTGAGGTGACCTGAATAGGAAGCCTAGTTCTCTGTAAGCAACTGTAGCCTCGTGTCACATCTAACCTTTCTGTAAAATGGAGATCACAACATCCATCTCCTTAGGATTTCTGTGAGTACAAAATATGAAGATCTAACACGGGCATGACACATGTAAAAACCTCTCTGTAAAAGTTAATTTCCTTTCCCACTGGTGGGAAGGCACCATGTACACATATTTGGATTTTTTTATCCAAGTTCACTGTTTTGCAGGGTTGCAATGACATTAGGACAGAGAACCAGAGCAATCACCACACCTCCATCCTACTCCCACTGCCAAATGTGCAACTCCTTAGGAAAAGATCTGTACTCCATGACCAGTGATCCCTTCCCTTCTGGAGGAAGACAGGAAGGCCATGCCCTCCAGGGGGGCTGGGAAGGGTCTCACACAACTTGTGGACACTGGCAGAAGACATGACAGTGTTGGGTCAAACAACTTTATGACTGAAGGCAGCACACGCTCCATAATCACATGGGTTCCCTTGCCTTCCAAGCCCCCTGGGGGTGATGCAGAGCGGCACAAGTGGAGGCCACACAGCAAGGAGTCTGCCTCACCACTGAGGAACTCCCCAGTGTCTGATGAGGGAGCTGTGCCAAGGCTGCTAAGCTGTGGCCTGAAGGAAATCTTATCTATTACACTGGAAGCAGATGCTACACAGATTTCCTTGATGAGCTAGTCTGGAATAAAAGCTATCAGGGCCTCTATTCCTAAGACTGTACACAAGGGGAGAGACCTAAGAACAGTCTTCTAACATTTTTATAGACAGATTTGGAACAACCAGTATATTTAACTTTTCATTAGTATTGCTATGAAAGGTCAATAGAAGTTGTAAAGAATTCCTACTGCTTTCAGGGAGATCAGTATTAAGGACTTATTTTTAATTAAATTCAGAAATTTAACTTTATCTTAATCTTGTTTTGTCTATGCTATCTGAAAAACTTAATATTAGTAATGGCCTGAACTGCATACTTTGTTACACACCAAACCACAACCCTCCCCACAGAGCAGGTAATCTCTGGGTCTATGAAAACATAAACACAGTTGTAACAGATCACATAGTTTGGTTTTGATGTGCTAACTCTGAAACAGTCACAAAGAGACTGACTAAGAGGATGAAAGTGGTTAGTGCTGTAAAGCTCTAGATGAAGAAAAAAGCTCCTGATGAGGAACAAAGAAATCTGTAAGAAGGACATCACTTTGGAAAGAGTGGATGGGGAAAGAGATTGGTGAATGAGTACAAATAACAATTGCTATTAATATGTTTGCCAAAGATGCTGTCATCAAAAAACAGGGTTCTTTGTTTAATGATATTTTGGTATCACATGCAAGAGACACAAAACAAATTAGCTGAGGGGAACCTTTTCTCTTGGCATGAAATCTGGCATCTTTCTTCAGTCAGGAAAGACTGCTGCAGGACAAAAGGATGTGCATGGTAAGGAAACTTCGCTTAGAATTTGCCAACCCAGACACGGTACTGAACTGCCAAAGCTGGATGTTAAACTCTCAATAGGTGGTTTCTTGTTCAGACCCAAGGTAGAACTGGTTCAAGAAGAAAAGATTCTCTACTAGGGTTAGAATTCTACTAGGCACATGATTTAAAAATATTTCCTCAACACTCAATTGTTTCCCTCTACATAAAAGTTCTTTGTTTCAAAGTTTGCCTTCAAAAAGCCCACGGTTCAGCCTTTTCTTATATCATTGTTAGGAAACTGGTATTTTTTAGCCAAAAGTCTATAACTTTCATGAAATGTCAAACATATTTCCATTAAAGGGAAACATGGTCAAAAGTTTTATTTTAGAGAAGGCTGATGACCTCTGGATTCTGATTTACTAAGATTATGCTGACTGTGGTCTGAAGTGGAAAGGAGGAGTGCAACCCACCTTAGTGAAAGCTTTAATGGCGCGGGCAAGAACAGCTTCCTCCACATCTGCAGGAATCGTCTGCAGGCTCACTATGCAATGCAACACGCAAAGAATAGTTTGTTGCTGGCCCTGTTTTGCAGAAATCAAAATCAAACAAGTTGTCTGAAAAATGCCTCAAGAAATAAACTCAAAACAACTGCTGAGCCAAGAACTGGTTTGCAATCAAGTATTCACTACCTCAAATACTAAACTATCTACCAAGGGCTCTACCAGTGTTTACTGTTATATATTAATCTGAACAGCTTTCAGGAGATAATATCAAAGCTGGTTGTTTATTACACAAAATATAGCTGAATCTGAAGATAAGTGCAACTTTTAATCAAACACCTTCCATGCAGTGTACTGAAGACGATTCATTCTTGCTGTTTCTAGACACAGTCACACTGAAGTAGATGCTGGCACCTCACGCAATATGTGTACAGACAGCTGAGTACTCAGCACTCAGTACCTTCATCATGTCCTGCCAGTTGCACACAATACTGAATGGGGAAGGACAGAAGAAGAAAGACTACCACAGTCCTCCAGGAACATGCTAAAGCATAAGGTCCCTGAAGAATGTGTCCCCAGCTTAACTCTTAACACTTGTTTCCTTTGGAGAAGCAAAGGAGAAACCCCATCACTGGAGCAATTTGCCTCCAACACACCCTGTCCACTGAGTCACTCACTAATTTTACTTCTGAAAATCTACTCCCAGGACATAATCTGAAATGCAGAAAAACATGCAATCACAAATTATCATTACAGTGATCTGTATCAAAACTCTAAATAATGTAAACACCCTGAATGTAAGGACTGAAGTGAATAATGTGGAAATAGCACAATGAGACAGAAAGGTACAGGACTTCGGTGCCAGAGTTTGAATCCTGCTCTGACACATGCTGCACGCTGTGGGCAGACTGCTTCACATTCCCTCTTCTGAAAAGTGGGGCCTCTACCTCTCTGAGCAATGGAGATGAACAAAGGTGAAAACAGAAATTATGACCTAGCAAGGGCCTGGCCCACTGCCACCCAATCAGTGAAAGTTAACTGCCTTCCTTATCCCTGCTCTGGATTCATCTCTGTCATTCAAATGCTCATGGGCATCACACAACTGTGCACAAATGCCTGTGTGTATCTCTGTGTGTCTATATTAAGCAGTAGTTAGTAGCAGAAGATTTAGAAGCAATGAAATGTTTATACCACAGCATAGCAGATTACTCAAGGCTGATTATGAGGTAACATTGTTTCCTAAAACAAAACAAATCCTATTTACAGATGAAAATTTAATATATCTACATGGTTAAAAATATTAAATTGTATAAAAGAATCTACAGTGAAAAGTCTCTCTTGCTTTCTAGATCCACTGTCTCTGATTACTATTCTCTAAAGGCAACCATCATTATCAGTTCCTTATTTTTCCTTCTATATTTTATACATACACAAACTACACACATAAATGTATATGTGACACACACCCTTTTTAAAGAAATACAAATGCATGTATATTCCAACCCACTTCAGTTAGTCACATTATATGCTCACAGTAAATAAGTAGAAACAAATACCTGAAAATGAGAAAGTGATTAGTTATATCTCATGTTAGAGCATTATCTACCCATTTAAGTTTACATTTATGAAAAACACATGGAAAAACATCTATGTTATAATTCTGAGCAAAAATGAAGTATAACATTTTATGTGAAATAATTTTTACCAAGTTAACATATGTATTGATAAGACTGAAAGAAAAAACTTTAAAATGTTTCAATGAAAATGTTTAAAGTAGCTCTCCTGACTCATTTGATGTCGGGAAAGATTGAAGGCAGGAAGAGAAGGGGACAACAGAAGATGAGATGGTTAGATGGCATCACCGACTCAATGGACAGAGTTTGGGTAAACTCGGGGAGTTGGTGATGGACAGGGAGGCCTGGTGTGCTGCAGTTCATGGGTCGCAAAGAGTTATACATGACTGAGCGACTGAACTGAACTGAAATGAACCTGTATGGGTATTTTCCCATTTTATTTTTGTATCTTCTGAATGTTTATATTGGGGGTGCATTTCTTCCCTTACTTTGGAAAATTTTAAATTAGACCTCAATATGGAATTCTGTGAGATTCCTCTTTTTAAAAATGGTTATTTTTATTGTGTAAAACTTGTACTGAGAGCCTCAGTTAACGTCATCAACTGTTCAACAGCTATTTTACCTTTTCTAATAAGAACAGTGCTTCCGAGGCATCTGCACATCTGTCAACCAACATGTCCATGTCCTCTTTGGTTATCACAGGCTCCTTTAGCTGCTCCACCCAAGACCACATCAAACTGCACAGGATGAAAGGATCCTTTTCGCCACATATTCTTTCCCAAGCTCCGTCTCGGGAATTTAGTTCTTTCTAAAAAGGAAAGGAGAAAGAAAAAGAAAGAGAAAGGAGAGAGGACAGGACAGAAGAGGAGGGAAAGGAACAGAGAGGGGGAGGGACAAAGTGCGGGAGAGAGGAGGGCAGGGAGGCATGGTTTGACATCTGATGAGCCTTAGGCTCTCCAGGAGAGTCAAGTCTCAGGCTCTGAGGTGGGGACTGGGACCCCTCCCAGTGGTCCCCCTTTCACTCAGGACCCTGGGCTAAGACGTTTAATTTCTCTAAGCCTCAGTTTCCCTTTGCGAAGTTCATCCCCACCCCACTGGTAGGATGACTAAACTGAGAGGGCTGTTAAAGCTCCTGATACTGAGAAGGCTTAGTTAACCCGAGGTCTCCATTTCGTTCAGAAAATACAGAAACAATTCAGGAAGGAACCTTTCTTTTCAGGCTCCTTAGAACAAAACAAATATTTACTGCAAGGAAGTTGAATGGTAAATGAAAAAGTATAAAAGTGCCAAAAAGTTAATTAATAAAAAAAAAGAAAAAAAAAAGTTAATTAATGTGGTATATATAACCTATTTCTTTCAAATTCCTTTTTAGAATCCCATGTAAAATTTACCAAGTCCTGCATTCTGAATTTGATAGGGTAAAACAACTAGGAAGTTTTGCCAATACTCCAAATGCCTGGAGATAATTTAAGGAGATTTTAAAACTTTACCTCACAGAGAGTATGGGGGAAGGTAAGGTAGCTATTTTTAATTCTGAGAGGGTTCAGATTTATGTTTTAATAAATAAAATACATGTTTGCAATAGTAATAAGCAGAATAATTACCACCATTCATTCATTCACCCCACCTAATATTCATAGAATACTTATAGTATGACAGGAATGATGACACAAGACTTTTCTCTGCTTCTTATAGCAACCCAGCATGGAGGTCTCCTTTACTGATGAATGTACTGGGAAGTTCATAAATGAAGAAGTAACTTGCCAGAGCCCAAACTAAGAGAGCACATTCCCAACCCAGATCTGCTCTACCCCAGTCTGTGATGTTTTTCTCATGCTATCAGGGTCCTCCAGCACTGGTTTCTCTTTATTTTCTCATAAATAAGTCCAAACTTTTAGTTATGCATAGTCCTTCATATCTCATAGATCATGTACATAGCAGAGTAGCTTTTATTCAATTTTATGTTATGCAGAAATAACACGACTCAAAGACCCCCTTAGTAAAATGACCATTACATCATTATTGTTTTCTGAAAGTTTCCAATAGGGCTAGGAAAAACATCAGGGATGATAGAAAGTATTAAACACGTGAACCGTATCCTGGCTCTGCTACATTCAGACCATGTGACCTCAAGCACATCACTTGACCTCTGTGAGTTTCCCCACCTGTGATACTTAGTTTGTAAGTACTCAAAGATTAACAAAGAACTTGTAAATAGTATCATCAGTCTCACAGGATTACTGTGAAAATCACATGAAACAACGTGAAAGGGCCTAAGGGGTGCGTGGAATTCAACTGATTTTCTTTATTCCTGAAAGACCCACAGTAAAATCCAGGAAGGAAGAAAGGCAAACCTATCCAAAGGACAGAGCTGTATCTACATCTAGAAAATGCTTTTGTATACATTATGTGCTCAAACAGTTCAGTCAAGTCGGGCAGACCCACGATGGGGTGGTGAGCTGCAGAGCCTGAAAGCAGGGGTTCTGGGGCTAGCTACTGTGGCTCAGTTATGCGGAGGAGACCCATCCACTGAGTGGAATGCTTGTTCAGCTTGGAGTACGAAATAAAGAAAATATTTCATGTTGGAAGACAGCAATACGTTTAACTGTTGATTAAGCAAAACACTACAATTCTGATGAAAAAATCATGCGTGGAAGTGCTCTCCTCCTGGTCATACAGTTAGGCTCCATGCCTCCTCTTCTTGCCTCTGCATCTGGAAGGCCTGACCTCCTGGAAAGTGTACACACCTTGCTTGATTAGTGGTAGGAGATGGAAAAGCAGCTACAAATAATTCATGGTACATTATGGGCTAACAAGCCAAAATATCACTGAGCGAGGTCTCCTCAGGTCAGCCCCAGATTTGGGCAGTTTACCATAACTAGGTTCATAAGGCCTGTCTTCTCTCTAATCAGCTGCTCATTCTAGGCAGAGAGCATGATTTAAGACTGCTCCCTCATGAAAGTACAACACAAAATGATATTAAAGTTTAAAATGTCACATTCTAATTTAACTAAAAGCCAAGAAATAGAGCTTAGGGACTCAATCTCAGATAAAACTAGTGGACAAAGGGGCTCTGTGGCCACTCTCATTTGCTTTCTGGAATCCAACACCTGCCTTGTTTGGGTGGGCTGGGGAGGGACTGCTGAGCAGTCAGCATTCATCACTATCCTTCTGTCC
The DNA here is from genome assembly GCF_023699985.2 of Odocoileus virginianus. NCBI lineage: Eukaryota > Metazoa > Chordata > Mammalia > Artiodactyla > Cervidae > Odocoileus > Odocoileus virginianus. The sequence continues at coordinate 25,752,980 of NC_069704.1, forward strand.
TTACTTGATACTTGGGTTAATAAGCTTTGGGAAAGAATTGTCTCTATTTCATTTTATCTCTCAGCTCGGGGTTCTCAAAGTGTGGTTCCCTGCTAGGGCTCAGGTTAGAGATGCTTTAGGTCAGTTCCTACAGTTTTCTATCCATCTGGCCATCAGTCCCACAGGCCCAGCAAGGAAGAAGGAAACTATTGCCATCAATCACTTTCATTGCCATGTTCAGTCAAGCACCCTGATGAGTGCTAAGCACTAAGTGCTTTCGTTCACAGAGACCGAAATGAACCTATACAAGAGACCTGTGTCTGTTGTTTCAATGACAGCAATTTGGTATTACAGTTGAGTAACTTGACGTTCAAAAGTTATGTATTATACCAACATGTCTTCAAATTCCTGAAAACAAATGAACTTGGGAAAATGTATTACTTTTGCTCTGACAAAAATATTTCCTACTCATAAATAATTAAATGAAATACAAATACCTGCCACATCTCTACCTTCTTTTTCACTTCCTCCTTTTCTGCAGTATCATTTAAATTAGCCAGGGCTTTGGCTGCCAGTATTCTCCTTGCTTCAACACTCAACTCAGACTGTAAAGCCATATGTGCAGCAACTTCAGACAGGTATTTGCTGTTCTGAGTTTCATTCCCCAAGAACTGTGCTTTGGGACTGGACCCACAGTCAACAGGGTGGCGGCAAGTCTCACCATCCTCTGCAACAGAGCTTGGGCCACAACCACCATGACTTTCACACTCATAATGGTACACTTTCTGTTGAGAACAGTTTGGTTCCTTAGGAATATTTGCAAAGTTTGGTGCAACTGGCTCCCCAGGGTTGTATGAACCTGCAATTCCTGAAGAGAAGGTTCTGCTTCGCTGTACTTCCTTTGGAACGCTCGTCCTATGGAACATTGATGACCCATCATCTTTAAGTCCCTCTGGGATTCCAAATTTAGTGTGATTCCAGAAAGAAAATGTATTGCGGACCAGCGTTTCCTTATTTAAATCTAGCTGTGGAGACTGTGGGGAGTAACAATGGCTTATGTGCTTCTGCTGCCTGGGATTATGGCAAAGCAAGGCCTGGGCAGGCACTGTCCATGGAGTCCTCCCTTGCTCCAGAAGTGACTCCGCCCTTTTTAAATCTGAGTCACTGTAGCTGAGCTGCCTTTTCAGATGAGCCAGGGGCTGAAGACACTCGACATTCCGCCTCTTCCAAAGAGGGTCCAACTCTTGCTCACTGGAAAGAACCACATCCTTATTCTCAAAATCCATCACCACTGCACTGGGGGTGAAAGAGTCTGATGCATCACTATCATGTCTCAGTAACTCCTTATCAAGCTGCCTTGTGATCATCTCAGAAACAGTCTTTTCAATTTCAGCTGAGAGGCCAGGTATGTCTGCCACTTTTTCTGTCACCACTGGCCTGTTCTCAGCTAAGTCCAGCAGCAATTTGCAAACGAGGTGGATAATTTTTGGTATGTGTTTCAGAAGTCGTGCCTCATATCCGTGAAGCATGTGTCGCTGACGAATGAGATACTGTGCTAAGGTGACAGCATGTGCCTTGGGGTCACAGCAAGAGAATATATTGCGAAGAGGAATCAGAAACTGAGTAAATTCCCTTACACAGAGTAGCTGTCCTCGAGTTTGTATGGAATTAGGTCGCTTTGCCCGAACAAATATAATTGCTTGGTCAGCAGTCATTCTTGTTGCAAAAACTAAGTAACAGGCTATTAAAACACCTAAACAATGAAGAAATGAAGATTGGCATGAGAAAATTTTATATTTTTATTTATTCTCTTTGATAATTTTAAAATTTGAATATGTATTAGGAAACCATATAAATAAAGGAACATTTTAAGAACAATGATAACTTTTAAACTTTTGGTACAGGGGTTCACCTATTTACTTGTCTCTATGGTAACCCTCCCCCTGACTGAGAACCCTTGGTCACCTCTGTAGCCCAGGGCAAGCACAAGCACTGCCACAGTGAACCTGAGTAGGTGTGGAGTGAGGGAGGATGGCTGAGTGTGGAGGGCAATGACTGAATGAACTGATGACCTGGTTCATTTACCCTCATTATGCCCAACTCCAACATGGAAGAAAGACAATACTGCTTTCCACTTTGAACAGTTCTTAAAAATTTCTATTCAATCACTCCATACATTCTGCTTGGAACTTCCCACCCCTTTCATCTTTGACATCAACTGGTGGCACATTCCAGACCTGCATTTTCCCCACTTGGGTATTTTTATCTTTGGCAACTATTCATTTTCACAATCTATTTTCTCTCTTGAAGTTTCTTCTTTAAGACTAAACTAATGCCTAAACTAATATATATTTTCCTCTAGATCATAGATACTTTTCTATAAGTATTTAATATTAAGGAAGACCACATTAATAGTGTAAAAATTATGTACTATCATTAATACTAAACTGAAATAATAAAAATGTGATAAATTAATTTAAATAAAACAATTAACATCAAGTAAAAGGCAAATCAAAAGACATCTATGTGATTCATGAAGGTTCTGAATCTCATTACATGTGAAAATCAGAACCTCTGAAAAATGCCTGTTTTCCTAATATGAGGTAAGGTCCAACATATCTTTTTCACTAGGATAAGGCAGTTCTTTAGGATAAGTATGATATATCTGCAGAACTATCACATGGAATCCCTAGAACAGTGAGATCTTGGCTCAACCATGAGAGCTGACAACCTGGAGCAGAACTATGTCCCCATCTGAAGATGCACCCCAGTAAGTGGGAAGGCCAGTGTTAAGTACATGGGTACATTGTAAACAGAGTAAAACTCTGGTGTCTGGCTGGATTAGATGACCAATGAAGAGTCCATCCTTTTTGTGCCCTAGTATCAGCATTGCACTGATATTCTGCTGCATTTTAAAGTAAAATCATTGATTTTTACACAGAATTGCAGGCACAGTTAAGACTCTACAAACAAAATCCTTATAGCCGTGGCTTTAAATCATGGTCCTGCCACTTATTAGTTACAGCAAATTAACCTCCTTCAAAACTTAGTGTTGCTAACAACTTAAAAAGATTATTGGATGAAACAATGCTTGCTATTTCCATTATTATTTTGGTTAAGGAAGATAAGATTTTAAAGAGACATGTATTAAAAACAAAAGTATTGACTTTTTTCCTTGAAAGAAGAAAATCAGAAAGGTCATTCAGCTAGCTATGGAAACCCACCTATTTCTCAATATGATGCAGTTTTAACTCTAAACCATTCAAAAAATACTCTCATGGATATATGGTCACTGAAACTATCTATTTAAGATATTTCAAGTATCTTTTACTGACTTGCCATTTGACTCCAAACCTTCGATAGGAATTTGAAAACTATCCTTAAGAACTAGGAAATATTTTTCCTTATATGTTTATATACACAGAAAGGCAATAAAACCACCCCCTAGAATTTACCTGTTCGACCAAGCCCTGCATGACAATGGATAGCTACTTTTCCTTCTTGTAAGGCAAATGTCATCACCTTCACCATATCTAAGATGGTGGTAAGGGACGCTACACCATAATCCTTCCATCCAAAGTTGTAGAAATAAACTGGACAATGAGAAAGAACAAGAAGAAATCAACATATAGGAGAAATACTTGCAAATATATTTGAAAAAACTGAGTGAAGTCATGACAGTATATAGCTGTAAAACACGCAGATCTCACTAGATGTGTAGACCTAAAATAACAGGCTTTTCCCATTTCCAGTAAAGTTACTGTTTGCATTTCTTAAAAAGCATATTCTGTATTATTTAACACATTTCCTGCTGAAACTCAGAAATAATTAATGAAAAGCAGGATTATACATTAAAGTTGATGACCTATGCCAAAATTACTCTACCATGGAGGGAAAGCATGCAACTTTGTTTAAGCATTGAAACATGTCTGACTGACTGATAAATGACATGGGGTGGTACATACAGATTTTTCTAACTAGTGGGATAAAAAAGTGAACACGAACTTCAGGTTGTAGAAGTGGCACAGTCTGGTCCCTTCCAGCTTGGTGTGAATGACACATGTTCAGTGGATTCTACGCTGTAGCTCCTGTGACAGAGCTTCTGGACTCGTCACAGACAGAATCCCCGCATCCTGCCCACAGGGTAGAGCTATGCGGTAGGTAAAAGCACAAATAAGTCGTGGGTTCTAATCCTGTTGCTATATTTTGTTGTGTAATCCTGGGCAAGTCAGAACTTTCTCAGTCTGTGTGACCTCATATGTGAAGCAGAACAACAACTACACACACACACACACACACACACACACACACACACACAGAGTTAAATGTTCATTTATTTATTTGGCTGTGCTGGGTCTTGGTTGCAGCATGTGGGATCTACTTCCCTGACCAGGGATGGAACCTGGGCCCCCTGCATTGGAAGCACAGTCTTAGCCACTGGACCATCAGGGAAGTCTCAGAACAACTGTATTACATGACTGCTTTAAGGATTAAATGAGAAGACAGGTCTGACATACTGTTTATATTAATTATCAGGTATTATTTCTACAAGGTCTTCTCTCAAGATCTCTCTCACAGGAAAAAAGAAATTCTGTACTTTCAACACCAATACTAAATAAGATATTTAAAGACAAAGTTATCTCATCTTCACTTTTTAGAAGCCCTACTACTATGCATGAACTTTGCTTCCATCTCCTTTTTAATCTAAGAACTGAGCAGACAAAAGTCTCTGAGTTCTGTCCTTGGTAATGTATGGAGAAGAGGTTGGAAAGACTTACTGCCAGCCTCCATGAAAGCTTCAGGAAGGTATGTGAAGCCACTTTCTTGTTCCAGAGGGTTCCCACAGCTGGCATGCTCACCAGGACGCTGAAGGTTAATGATACTTTTTATGCCATGGCTTAAAGGAAAAAGAAAAAAATTAGTTATATTGGGGAGGTAGTGTTAACAAAAAAATAACCATTTTTGGTATTAATAAAGATTACTCTTAAAACTTTATCTTACTTGAAATAAGTTCTTCACATTTCTGTTGGTAAAATGAAAGCACTTTTCTATTTGAAGTCAAAAGCAGTGGAAAAGAAGACATAAGCTGGCTTATTACAGTGGGTAAACATGCAACATTTACCTTCGGAACTGCTCAATGATACAGAACTTCTCCAGGACCTCAGTGGATGGGCGTGCCATGGCCAGGATATTATCAGTGACCCTACAGATGGGAGGAGGGGCTGATGAAATGCATAGAACTGAGAAAGCAAGATATCAAGCCCTTACTTTTTCTATGACTTCAATAATACTGTAAGGTAAGAATCTCCTTATACAAATCTGGCTTCAATTCTGTATTATGATTACGGCTCTAAGAAACCCTCACTTCTTAAATCCTGGAAACAATTCCAGAACATAATGTATTTATGGACTCTAGCAAAGTATCCTCAAGGACTTTCATGAGATTCTAGTGGATATGACAGAATGATGGAGAAACCTCACTGGCAGCAAAAGTAACTTCCTGGATTAGTTATCCAGAGGTTACTGACTAAATGAGGAGGGCCAGCTGGGAGGCATTTTTAGTTACTTATTTATGTGTACCTCAGTCATCTAATGTGTTGAGTGAGGGTAATAACGCCTGCCTCATAGGGTTGGCGTGAGAATTCAATATGATGTGACTGTAAAGTCTTTTAGCATAAATCCCAGCATGTGGTTATGCATAAATGCTGAGTTATTGTAATTTAGGAAAAAATATCACTTTGGAGTCAGTCAGGCCTGGTTTCAAATGCTGGCTTTTCTATTTTCCAGCTGTGCAGCAAATTACTTAGTCTCTCTGGACTTCAATTCCTTATCAATAACATGACACTAACAATGCCTACTTAAAAGGGTTTTATGACCATAATAATTGAAAATGTCTATCACTGTGACTGGCCTGTAACCAAATGGATGTTTACTGAGTGTACACATGGATAGAGGCCCAGTAAATGGCTGTCACTCTCACTAGGGCTCTAACTTCCCTCTGTTCTGATCAGATTTCTCACCAGTGGTCTGGTGAAAGATACCTAAGATAGACTGTCACAAGCTGTGGGTTACAAGAACCTGAGAGGAGTAACAGAGACATCAGATGAGCAGGTCAGGATTCAGAAAGATACCATCTCTCATGCCTGGGGCAATATCTAAAAACAGGGAACCACGAAAGTTTGGGATCTCGCAAATTTAACAGCACTTAGTATTAGGAGAGATGCAATGTGAAAGCAGCAGAGGTGAAAACAAGATAGTTTAGTCAACAATAAACCAGAAATATTAATGTGACCTTAAGCTGCATTATTATAAATTTATGTATCTGACCACATCTCAAGAGTAGTGTTTGCTTTTTCATGACACTCTTTAAGAAAGGTAGTGATGAAGGTAGTGACAGTGGATCCCAGACTATAACACTGTACCTGTACCCAACATATCCAATATGAAAAAGTACAGGGTTGGAGGCTAGTAAAGTGGCTGACAAATATCTAATTTGCAAATGGAGTCTTACTCCATAAAATGATTCACCAGCAGAGTTCTTTAAATCGTGAATTCCTCAGTGCATTCCAAATATGGTTTTAAATATCAGAATTTTTCAGAGATATCACTGTATCAAAAAAGGGTATACTTGACAATTTGCTAATAATAATAAAAACAGCACGATTCAATAATGAATGAATTATACTTACATACCGTAAACAATGAAAGCATCTTACATCATCTACTGAACCGACAACTTATATCACCCTCTACTGAGGCAGACTGGAAGTGTATGTATTTGTATGAAAATGTATCCTTTTATACAGAATACAGGAACAAAATAAAAATAAGGCTAAAGTTCACCTGCATGAAAGTGAAAAACTACCTAATTTACCTCAAAATTTCTCAAATTTATAGCTGAATATTTTAATTGTTTCTAGCAATCTCTGAAATTTAAAATCTATCTAGTTACCAATTCTTTAAGATACTTTACCTACAACATTCTACTTTATTAAAAAAAAATAATCCTATAGGGTTGGTTTTATTATTTCCATTTTACAGATGAGGAAACTGTGGTTCAGAGTGCCTGTGAGTAGGCCAGATTGTCAAGAGGGGAAGCCAGGGATGGAAGATGAGGTCCTCTGACTTCAAAACCCCACATTCCTTCTTCTACAGGCTACTGCCTCTGGCCATCACCTATACCTCCATTTCCTTTTCCTACTTAGCAGTAGGTGGGAGCTATCAAAGACTGACAGAATCACTTACCAGGACGAGTAGACCCCTTTAATAGCTTGTTCCTGTTCACCCCAGCGGGCTGCATTTTCATACTTGCAAGCTTTGCCACCACATGCCATAGAACAGGCCACGTGTCCAGGAATGACATGTCTCAAACGCTCTCCAACTTTTGTATATTTTGGCGTAGGACGTCCTGAATTTCCTAGAACATACGAAGAAGGGAAGATTTAAAATCCTACTTTCCAAATGGAATAGTAACAAGGGAAAGAGCTTCCAATTTCTCTCAGGATTGTATATGACAAGCTGGTGCTAAATCCCCTTCATTTTGTCAGGAATAAAACTGTTTCCCTTTCATATAAGTGTACTAGCCTTCACTTCAGAAAAGGCCTTTGCACACAAGAATCTCCGTATGGGCTACTGGTAATGAAAAGGAAGAAACTGTTATAGCAGATCTTTTGCAAAGAAATGAGTTTTACACAAGAACTACAATTTTAATGGAAAAAAACATAAAACATTCAAGCATTGTCATCTCCTATTACATGTCTACTGAATCTCACAGCATAACAGACAATAAAAAGTATAATGCAGAATTCTCAAAATTTTAAAAGGTATAAACACAGCATAGCTTCTTCACAGTTGTTATATTTAAACTCAAAGGTGTGTCAATCTTTAAGAAGAAAAGGAACTTTACTTTTTCTCTCGGGGCAAGCTGGGTTTCTCTCAGCACAGCTGACAGAGGACATGGCCACCATCACCTGGAGAGAAGACGAGGAGAGCACCTTGGCAGCAGAGCCGCGCCGCGCCTGCTGCAGCCGCAGGATAGGGTCGGAGGCGGAGTGGCGACGGCCCTCGAAAAAGGAGCTGAGGAATGGCAAAGCGGAGAGCCTCCGGGGTGGATCCTGCATGGTGCTGGGCTTCCAGGAGGGAAGAGCTGGAGGCGAGATGTCAGCGCCAGCCTGCTCCATGATGAAGTTACACTGAGAACGTGAGCATCAGTCTGCGTGATCTAACCGCCGTTCAGGATAGGCTGACTTGTTTCCATAGTGACAAACAAAGAAAGTACTGATTCCCACTCAGATCTGTACAAGCAAAATCCCTTATGAATGGATTGTGTTTAGAACAGATTGTTCGAATATAGGGAAGAATAACATGTATTTTAAATAGATTATACCTTAAACGTGACTTTTCTACTGTTTCTCAAATACCTTCAAAAAGATCTGACTGCTCAGAGAATTAGTTCTAAAATATTGTAATGAATTTAGAAAAATGTCTTTATGATGCAAACACACACATTATTAAAATACCTAAATTTTGTTCTTCCTTTCATATCTATTCTCTGAACATTTTGAAAAATACTCTCTTTCTACTCCTCTCTGAAACAGGGCAAATAAAAAGTTAATTGTAATAAAGTGGGACATATTAGATATCTATAACATTATTAAAACATCATTTTTCAAAACCAAAAATCCCTCTATTTTTTGTTTAGTTGCTAAGTCATATCTGACTCTTTCTCAATCTCATGGGCTATAGCCTGCCAGGTTCCTCTGTCCATGGGATTTCCCAGGCAAGAATACTGGAGTGCATTGCCATTTCCTTCTCCAGGGAATCTTCCTGACCCAGGGACTGAACTCGCATCTCCTGCACTGAAGGTAGACTCTTTATCAGTGGGCCACTTAGGAAGCCCCAAACTCTATATTATTTTATAGAACAATTTAAGAAATGCTTGGATAGAAGAAATAAAGACATCTTTAGGGCTGGTATACTAACCAAAAGACATTTATTTTCATATTTATATTTTCAGAATGTGAAAATCCAATTCTTGGTTATTGGATAGTTACAGCAGTCATAACTACAGCCCTCAAAAACTCAAAAGACATGCTTCTGTGTCTTTTCTTGCTGACTAAGGGGAAAAGAGAAGCTTCAGTAAGTCTTGGCAGAGACATAGGAAGAAAATCCACTAAGTATCACATTTTTTAAAGGAACTGGATGAGGGGGAGATTGCAACTTGAGGATAAAGGATATAAAGAACACAGAAACTGTAACAACCACCAATTGTCCGCCTCCTCTCTTGTTAATGTCAAACTGCAACAACCTCACCCCACGCAGTGCCTTTTTCTCTTTCTGTTTCTCCAAATGGTATTCTGGCCATGCGTAGATGGAAACAACCTATTGTCACAGATAGGGCTCTTTACTTTGTTCTGTTCTATTTTAATAATTAATAATGCTTTAAAACTTGCTCCTTTTAAAACACACCCCCATTTCTTCAAATGGGTATGTTTTGTCAAATAAGATAGAGCAGCTCAATTTGGTGTCTAAATTTGAGTGTAGCACCTTGCCCCTGTCATTTTATAAACAGCAATGAAAAAGAATTTCTTTTAATGTAGTCTATTCAGAAGGCACAGCTTCCACACAATTTTAAAGGAAAGGAAAGTACAGAAGATGTGGTGCGGAAGGCAAGTTGGAACCTGATGTCAAGAGGCCCTAAATGCTCAAAATAAGAAGTCTGAGTCTGCTGTTGGGGAACAGAAGTCTGACTCAAGTTTCTCATGGTTAACACTCCCTGCAGAGACAGGGATTGGAGTCAAGGACTGAGGGCCTGCTGGGACAGTGACAGTACGTGTGGGAGCAAGACAGTACAGGGGCGGACACTGCACTGCGTGCCAAGACTTCAAGTCTAAGCGAGCAGCAACAGACCCTTAAGTCAGTAAACACAGAGTCCGTAAGGAGAAGGTGCCAGAGAAAACCCAGCAGGCAATCTCCATATGAGATGAAAATGCACATGAGGCAGCAATTAGGAGGCCTCAGCCAGTGAGCAGGAAATGCCTGATCTGTGCAGCTCTAAGGACATGAGAGTCCAAGTGACTCTGCTCTCAACAGTTCTGAAAATGAGAATGAAATTGATGAGGACAGGACTTGTCTGGACCAAGTCAAGGAAGGGAAGATTTTTGTATCATCTTAGGAATAATTTCTGCTGTGAAATCTTAAGGACTGGGCTGGCCTCAAATAAACATGCAACCACTTGGTGGCCTCGGTTACCAGCCAGGGACACTGAATTTGGGCTTTCAGAAAAGTGGAGCTGAAGGCAAACAGGAATCCAAAATGTGACTGCAGCCCTACCTCTCAGCATATTCTTGCCTTGCTCACTCACCTGGGGCACCCAGGGGTGCTGGGATACACTGGCACTGTCTGGTGCTGAACTGGAGTGCTGCCCACCTGTGGGCACCACTTCCCCAAGACATGTCAGAACTGTCAACCTCACTGTTGCAAGTCCAAACTATTCCTTGAAAAACTGCCCAATCCATAGCCAAATCCACCTTTAAAAATCAGTTTTTATTTATGCCAAATGACGTTACAATAGGGAAGAGTACCTTTCATTCCACCCCTAAACTCATCTTCCTTTCAGTATTTGTCCACAGACATGTGGATTTTCTACATATTTGTAGTCATAATTGCAAATAATTTCCCCTGCTTTTTCTAAGCAGCATAGCCAACACCTTCCCATTTTGCTTTAGTCTTCTCATTTTCATTCACTGGATGCACAAGAATTTGATGCATTATAATTTACCTAGTCATTCTTGAGCTGTTGAATATTTAGGCTATTATCAATTGCATTGTTTAAAAATAAGGTATTATATATTTTCAGGATTAAAATTTTTTATTTCTATTTTTCCTTCATTAAACTAGAGATGATATGACTGGTGTGCAAAGCTCATATTTTTATTTACTTGAGTCTTTACATGTTTGAACAACTAACTTTATAGAAGTGGAAAGGAGTAATATTTTTAGCAAATCACAGGTTCTTCCTGAGGTCAGAGAGGAACACAGCATTAAAATAAAGATCAAGAGATGCTGTCTCTGATAAGCTATTTTGCCAACCTCTGTGACCTCAGAAATCCATATCTCCAACATGACCATGTTTTCATTCACAGAATGTTGCCAAAAAACAATCATGCCGTGACTTTAAAGGGATTATCTTCTAATTCATGGAATAAAAGATGTTAGAACTTGTACCAAATTAGTACAAATTGGTCTCTCTTTTCTGTATTGTTTTTAAAAATAGTTATTTTATTCATTTTGTGGATCAATTTAGTTAGTAATACTCACACTTTTTGTTTCACACCTCTGTAAGACTTCGTATTATATCTTAAAAATCAATTAAAATTTTTAAATTGGGATGAATCATATAGACTGCTAATGATGAATTTTTCAGACTAACATTTTAATATTTATTTAAATTACCAATAGGAAAAAATGAAGTCTTTTCTTTAAATAAAAGGAGCAACAAGACTACTTAATTTCTAATATATTTCATGTTTTATATAAAATGGAAGTGTTTTAAGCAAGAGTAATTTTATGAAGGGCCATATTTTCAATAGACACCTAAAAGCTGAAGAAACTTTTTTCTGACAGCCACAGAGAAAGGCTGTTGTTCTTGTTCAGCTGCTCAGTCCTGTCCGACTCTCTGCGACCCCACAGACTGCAGCACTGTTTGACAGCTCAGGATGTTTCCTACTGTTGAGTCAAAATCCATTTCTCTATGAACACTGGTCCTGGTCCCTCCCTTTAAAAATGAAAAATACAGCATCTCTATGACTTGCAAGGTTTTCAAATATCTGAAGACAGAACTCCTCCAAGACTCCCCCAATTGTGGTCAAATCTTAATTTTTACAAACATTAATAGTCATTGTTTCCAGATCCTTCATTATAATTCCCTTTCTTCAGAGAGCACCCCCATCCCCTGCCTCCCCTTTACAGACAAAATTCTAAAAAGAAAATCTGACTTCATTTGCTATTTTCATTTGTGACCTGTTTCATTCTTGCTAAGGTCTCTGACAGTCCTTTTTATAGTTTTTGTCTTATTTTTACTGCTTAGCACACATTCAACAGAATTGAACAATTTAGTTTTAATTTTAAAAATATTTGGAGAGGATTTTATTTTTTGATGCAATCTCAAACTTATAGAAAAGTTTTAAGTATAATACAAAGAATTTTTTTTTTTCTTGAACCATTTGAGAATAAGCTGCAGATATGCTGCTCCATTACTCTAAATAAGTTAGGGTATATTTCCCATGAACTTAATTCTCCAAAATTCCCCCAAATCAGAAAATTATAATTGATATATTATTAGTTGCCCACTATTCCTCAGACCTCACACAAGTTCCACTGATTACCTCAATGTTCCTTATGGTAAAATCATACTACACAATGTTCAGAATCACACACTTTGTTTTAGTTGTCTTCTCATTTATTTCACTTTAGAACAAGTTTCTCAGTCCTTCCTTGATATCAATGCCTTTGGCCTTTGAAGAGTATAGACCAGCTATTTTGTAGAACATTTCCTCAATTTGGGTGTGTGTGCTTCCTCATAATTCGATCTAATAAGTTCTGGTGTTTATGGTGAAAAATGATATTTAGAAACCAAGTCCAGATGCTAGGTGTGGTCACTACTGTTAAAGAGTTGTTGCCTGCAGGCATTCTCAGTGGATAGAACTAAAGAATGCATACAATACATACATGCATACACACACATACACCACACATTTACATCCATATTTATATATGCATGCGTTTATGTTGAAAACAGAGTTTATGCTGATGTTAGCAATTCTAATCCAACAACACAGGGCTCCTCCTAACAGCCGCTTTAATACACAGGGGCTTCCCAGGTGGCGCTAGTGGTGTAGAACCTGCCTGCCAATGCGGGAGATGTAAGAGACGTGGGTTGGACCTATGAGCCAGGGAGATCCCCTGTTCTGTAAATAAGTTCATTTGTACCATTTAAAAAGATTCCACATATAAGCAATGATATCTGTCTTTTTCTATCTGACTTCATGTAATACCTGTCTTTCTTTATCTGACTTATTTCATTCAGTATGGCAATCTCTAAGTCCCTCCATATTGCTGCAAACAGCATTATTTCATTCTTTTTTATAGCCGAGTAATATTCCATTTGTACACATGTACCACATCTTCTGTATAGTTGTGTTTACATTGTCATTTATTTTGAGGTAATTTTTTAAAAAATCTCTTCATTTCATCATGTACCCACTGGTTTTTTAGTAGCATGTTGTTTAGTTTCCATGAAACCTTGTTTTCACTTCTCTTTCTGAGGTTAATTTCTAGTTTCATGCTCCTGTGGTCAGAAAAGATGCTTGAAATTATTTACTCTCTTTAAAATTTGTTAAGGCTTGTTTTGTGCCCTAAAGAATGTTCCATGTGCTCTTGAAAAGAATGTATTTTCAGTTGTTCTTTTTTTTGGGGGGGGTGGAATGTAATGTCCTGAGTATATCAGTTAAGTATAACTGTTGTTATTGTGTCATTTAGGATCTCTGTTACCTTATTGATTTTTCTGTCTGGAAGATCTGTCCATTGCTGTCAGTGGGATGTTAAGGTCTCTTACTATTAATATATTCCTATCAATTTTTCTTTTTTCTTGCTGGCATTTGTTTTAGGTACTCCTATATTGGATGCATATATGTTAGTGAGCGTAGAATCTTCTTGTATTGACCCTTTTATCAATATACAGTGTCCTTCTTTATCTTTCTTTATGGGTTTTGTTTTAAAGTCTATTTTGCTTGATATAAGTATTGTCACCCCTACTTTCTTGTCATTTCTATTTGCATAAAATACCTTTTTCCATTCCCTCACTTTCAATCTATGTGTATCTTTCACCCTAAAGTTGGTCTCCTGTAGGCAGCATCTTGTTTTATTATCTAGTCTGCCACTCTGTGTCATTTGATTGGGGCATTTAGTCCACTAACATTGAAAGCAATTTTGGGGGGAGGGCCCACACTGCATGGCTTGTGTGATCTTAGTCCCCTGGCCAAGGAATGAACTCAAGCCCTGGCAGTGAAAGAACAGAGTCCTAACCACTGGAATGCCAGGGAATTCCTTGTTTTTTCTTTTCTGGTTCCCTACTATATTAGGGTTGAGTTTTCTTTTTCGTTTTTGTGAATCTATGCTTTTGACCTGTGGTTACCCTAGTTTTCAAGTATGTTAACTCATTACTATATCTACTTGTTTTACACTGGTAGTCATATTGGCTCAAACACATTCTAAAAGATTTACATTTTCTTAGTCCTCTCCATTTTATGATTTTTATATCCTATGTTTACACTTTCTGTTTATCCTTTTGCTGTTTATTATAGTTATAATCATTTTCACAAAAAAATTTTATTGCTTTTCAAAACATATGTACTAGCTTAAGTGACCTTCAATCCTTTTATATATTTGCCTTTCCTACTGTGATTTTTTTTCCTTCTCTATAGATACTTGTTTTTTTCTATTCAGAGAAGAACTTCCAGTATTTCCTTTAGAATAGGTTTAGTATTGCTTAATTCTTCTAGTTTTTTGCTTATCTGAGAAATTTTTTATCTCTCCTTCTAAATGATAATCTTGCTGGATTGAGTATCCCAGGTTGCAGGCTTTTTATTTTCAGGACTGAATGTATTGTGCTACTTCCTTCTGATGTCCAAAGTTTCTGTAGAGAAATCAGCTAATAGCCTTACTGGGATTTTCCTCATAACTGGCTGTTTTTCTCTTACTGTCTTTAGAATCCTCTCTTTAACTTTCGTCATTTTAATTATGATGTGTCTTGATATAGGTCTATTTGGTTCATCTTGTTTGGGACCTTCTGTACTTCCTGTACCTAGATATTTTCCCCCTTTCAATTTAGCAAGTTTTCAGCAATAATTTTTTCAAATGAATTTTCAATCCCCTTATCTCTTTCTTCTTCCTCAGGAATCTCTATTATGTGTAAATTGGCATCCTATAGGTCAAATATGTTGCTTTCATTTTTTTCATTTGTCCTTTTGTCTGTTAATTGTGATTGCGTGATTTCCATTATTCTATCTTCCAGCTCATTAATTCATTCTTCAGAATTAATTTGCTGTTTTAAAAAAAATTTATTTATTTTCATTGGAGGCTAATTACTTTACAATATTGTGGTGTGGTGGGTTTTGCCATACATCAACATGAATCAGCCACAGGTGTCAATAGAACTAGGCTGTCTCCCCATCCTGAACCCCCTACCCACGTCCCTCCCCACCCCATCCCTCTGGGTCGTCCCAAAGCACTGGCTTTGAGTGCCCTGCTTCATGCATTGAACTTGCACTAGTCACCTGTTTTACATATGGTAATATACAAGTTTCAATATACATATTGTCTCAAGTTGCCTCACCCTTGCCTTCTCCCTCATGTCCAAAAGTCTGTTCCTTACATCTGTCTCTTTTGCTGTCTTGCATATAGAGTCGTCATTACTGTCTTTCTAAATTCCATATATACGTGTTAATATACTGTGTTGGTGTTTCTCTTCCTGTTTCTCCTTCTTACTTCACTTTGTATAATAGGCTCCAGTTTCATCCACTTCATTAGAAGTGACCCAAATGTGTTCTTTTTTATAGTTGAGTAATATTTCATTGTATATATGTGCCACACATCCTTATCCACTCGTCTGCCGATGTACATCTAGGTTGCTTCCATGTCCCAGCTATTATAAACAGTGCTGCAGTGAACACTGAGGTACATGTGTCTCTTTCAATTCTTGTTTCCTTGGTGTGTATGCCCAGCAGTGGGATTGCTGGGTCACATGGCAGTTCTATTTCTAGTTTTTTAAGAAATCTCCACACTGTTCTCCATGGTGGCTGTATTAGTTTGTATTCTCACCAACAGTGTAAGAGGGTTCCCTTTTCTCCACACCCTCTCCAGCACTTTTGTAGACTTTTTGATGGCTGCCATTCTGTTCGATGTGAGATGGTACCTCATTGTGGTGTTGATTTGCATTTTTCTGATAATGAGTGATGTGTTTGTTAGCCATTTGTATGTCTTCTTTAGAGAAATGTCTGTTTAGTTCTTTGGCCCATTTTTTGATTGGGTTACACTGAGCTGCATGAGCTGCTAGTATACTTTGGAGATTAATTCTTTGTCAGCTGTTTCATTTGCTACTATTTCTCCCATTCTGAAGGCTGCCTTTTCACCTTGCTTATAGTTTCCTTCATTATGCAAAAGCTTTTAAGTTTAATTAGGTCCCATTTACTTATTTTTGTTTTTATTTCCATTACTCTGGGAGGTGGGTCATAGAGGATCTTGCTGTGATTTATGTCAGAGTGTTCTGCATGTTTTCCTCTAAGAGTTTTATAGTTTCTGGTCTTACATGTAGATCTTTAATCCATTTTGAGTTTATTTTTGGGTATGGTGTTAGAAAGTGTTCTAACTTCATTCTTTTACAGGTGGCGGACCAGTTTTGCCAGCACTTGTTAAAGAGATTGTCTTTTCTCCATTGTATATTTTTGCATCCATTGTCAAAGATAAGATATCCATCATTTCTGCTTAATCGCTCAGTCATGTCCGACTCTTTGTGACCCCATAAACTGCAGCACACCTGGCCTCCCTGTCCAGCATCAACTCCCGGTGTTTCCTCAAACTCATGTCCATTGAGTTGGTGATTCCATCCAACCACCTCATCCTCTGTTGTCCCCTTCTTCTCCTGCTTTCAATCTTTCCCAGCATCAGGGTCTTTTCAAATGAGACAGCTCTTTGCATTGGGTGGCCAAACTACTGGAGTCTCAGCTTCGGCATCAGTCCTTCCAATGAACATTCAGGGCCGATCTCCTTTAGGATGGACTGGCTGGATCTCCTTGCAGTCCAAGAACTCTCAAGAGTATTCTCCAACACCATAGCTCAAAAGCATCAATTCTTTCGCACTCAGCTTTCTTTATAGTCCAACTCTCACATCCATACATGACTACTAGAAAAACCACAGCCCTGAGTAGATGGATCTTTGTTGGCAACGGAACGTCTCCGCTTTTTAATATGCTGTCTACGTTGGTCATTACTTTCCTGCCAAGGATTAAGTGCCTTTTCATTTCATGACTGCAGTCACCATCTGCAGTGATTTTGGAACCCCTCAAAAAATAAAGTCTGCCACTGTTTCCCTATCTATTTGCCATAAAGTGATGGGACTGGATGCCATGATCTTAGTTTTCTGAATATTGAGTTAAGCCAACTTTTTCACTCTCCTATCACTTTCATCAACAGGCTCTTTAGTTCCTCTTCACTTTCTGCCACAAGGGCAGTGTCATCTGCTTATCTGAGATTATTGATATTTCTCCCAGCAATCTTGATTCCAGCTTGTGCTTCATCCAGCCCAGCATTTCTCATGATGTACTCTGCATATAAGTTAAATACACAGGGTGACAATATACAGCCTTGACGTACTCCTTTCCCTGTTTGGAACCAGGCTGTTGTTCCATGTCCAGTTCTAACTGTTGCCTTTTGACCTGCATACAGATTTCTCAGGAGGCAGGTCAGGTGGTCTGGTATTCCCATCTCTTTCAGAATTTTCCACAGTTTGTTGTGATCCACACAGTCAAAGGCTTTGACATAGTTAATAAAGCAGAAGTGCATGTTTTTCTGGAACTCTCTTGCTTTTTCGATGTTCCAACGGATGCTGGCGATTTGATCTCTGGTTCCTCTGCCTTTTAAAAATCCAGTTTGAATATCTGAAAGTTCACAGTTCACGCATTGTTGAAGCCTGTCTTGGAGAATTTTGAACATTACTTTGCTAGTGTGTGAGCTCAGTGCAATTGTGTGGTAGTTTGGGCATTCTTTGGCATCGCCTTTCTTAAGGATTGGAATGAAAACTGACCATTTCCAGTCCTGTGGCCACTGCTGTTTTCCAAATTTGCTGGCATATTGCCTGCAGCACTTTCATAGCATCATCTTTCAGGATTTGAAATAGTTCAACTGGAATTCCATCACTTCCCTTACGTTTGTTCATAGTGATGCTTCCTAAAGCCCACTTGACTTCGCATTCCAGCATGTCTGGCTCTAGGTGAGTGATCACACCATCGTGATTATCTGGATCATGATGATCTTTTTTGTACAGTTCTTCTGTGTATTCTTGCCACCTCTTCTTAATATCTTCTGCTTCTGTTAGGTCCATACCATTTCTGTTCTTTATTGTGCCCATCTTTGCAATGAAATGTTTCCTTGGTATCTCTAATTTCTTGAAGAGATTTCTAGTCTTTCCCATTCTATTGCTTTCCTCTATTTCTTTGCATTGATCACTGAAGAAGCCTTTCTTATCTTTCCTTGCTATTCTTTGGAACTCTGCATTCAGTTCAGTTCAGTTCAGTTGCTCAGTCGTGTCCAACTCTTTGCAACCCCATGAACCGCAGCACGCCAGGCCTCCCTTGTCCATCACCAACTCCCAGAGGCCACCCAAACCCATGTCCATTGAGTCAGTGATGCCATCCAACCATCTCATCCTCTGTTGTCACCGACTCCTCCTGCTTTCAATCTTTCCCAGCATCAGGGTCTTTTCAGATGAGTCAGCTCTTCATATCAGGTAGTCAAAGTATTAGAATTTCAGCTTCAACATCAGTCCTTCCAATGGACACCCAGGACTGATCTCCTTTAGGATGGACTGGTTGGATCTCCTTTCAGTCCAAGACTCTCAAGAGTCTTCTCCAACACCACAGCTCAAAAGCATCAATTCTTCAGCACTCAGCTTTCTTTATAGTCCAACTCTCACATCCATACATGACCACAGGAAAAACCAAAGCCTTGACTAGACAGACCTTTGTTGACAAAGTAATGCAAATGGGTATATCTTTCCTTTTCTCCTTTGCCTTTTGCTTCTCTTCTTTTCTCAGCTATTTATAAGGCCTCCTCAGACAACCATTGTGCATTTCTTTTTCTTGGGGATGGTCTTGATCACTGCCTCCTGTACAGGGTCACGAACCTCCATCTAACTCTTCAGGCACTCTGTCTAACAGATCTAATCCCTTGAATCTATTTGTCACTTCCACTGTATAATCATAAGGAATTTGATTTAGGTCATACGTGAATGGTCTAGTGGTTTTCCCTACTGTCTTCAATTTAGGTCTGAATCTGGCAATAAGGAGTTCATGATCTGAGCCACAGTCAGCTCCGGGTCTTGTTTTTGCTGACTGTATAGAGCTTCTCCATCTTTGGCTGCAAATAATATAATCAATTTGATTTCAGTATTGTCCACCTGGTGATGTCCACCTGTAGTCTTCTCTTGTGTTGTTGGAAGAGGGTGTTCGCTATGACCAGTGCATTCTCTTGGCAAAAACCAGTCAGAATGGTCATTATCAAAAGTCTACAAACAATAAATGTTACAGAGGATATGCAGAAAAGGGAACCCTCCTACACAGCTGGTGGAAAAGTAAACTGATACAGCCATTATGGAGATTTCTTAAGAAGCTAGGAATAAATCTACCATATGACCCAGCACTCCCACTACTGGGGATATATCCTGATAAAACCACAATTCAAAAAGACACACGTACCCCAGTGTTCATTGCAACACTACTTACAATAGCCAGGACACAGAAGGAACCTAGATGTCCATCAACAGACGAATGGATAAAGAAGATGTACATGTATACAATGGATTATTAAGCCATAAAAATAAAAAGGCTTCCTTGGTGGCTCAGCTGATAAAGAATCCGCCTGCAATTCATGAGACCTGGGTTCAATCCCTGGGTTGGGAAGATCCCCTGGAGATGGGAACGGCTACCCACTCCAGTATTCTGGCCTGGACAATTCCATGGACGATATAGTCCATGGGGTCACAAATTTGAGTTAGTGGTAGTGAGGTCGATGAACTTAGAGCTTGTTATACAGAGCAAAGTAAGTCAATACATAACATATATTAAATGTATATATACAAAATTTAGAAAAATGATACTGATGAACCTATCTGCATGGGAGTAATGGAGACACAGATGTACAGAATGGACTTGTGGAGATAGTGGAGAAGAGGGTGGGACAAATGGAGACAGTAGCATTGACATATATACACTATGATGGGTAAAACAGATAGCTGGTGGAAGTTGCTATAAGAGCCCAACCTGGTGCTCTATGATGACCTGGTAGGGTGGAAAGAGGGAAGGGAGGGAGGCTCAAGAGGGAGGCAATATATGTATAATTATGGCTTATTCAAGTTGTTGTATGGCAGAAACCAACGTAAGATTATAAAGCAATTTTCCTCCAATTAAAAAATAAATTTAAGAAAAAATAAAGTAAAATAAAATAAAGTACAAAATAATAAGAAAAAAAAGAACTATTACCTTTCATGTTTGCAGCATATCCACTGTTATTCACCAATGTAGAATATGGTTGTTCATTTTGAGGCAAGGCTCCTGCAGCCATGGTTGTCTGTTGGGGGGAAAAGATTACTTTTTGAAGTTTTGTCTATGGAATATTTATTTGCTAATCACCTACAATGTGTTAGTCTTCTACTATCTAATACAGCAATCATTAACTAAGTGGTTACTGAGCATTTAAAATGTGGGTAGTATAGATCTGAGATATGCTATAGATATAAACTACAAGATTTTGGAGAACGGCACAAAAAAAGAATATATTTATTTTTTTACACTGATTTAACATTTAAATATTTTAAAATATATTAGGTTAAACAAATTATTAAAATTATTTTTCTGATTCTTTTTGTTGTTACTAGAGAATCCAAATTTGAATATGTGGCTCATATAATATTCTAGTGGACAGTGCTGTGCTAGACTATAAGGAAATGATAGAAAAAAATACGACCTACTCTTCCTGTACATTTATAGATTGTTGGGAAGATAAGATGTAGACATAAATAATGCTAACATGTGCTAAGTATCACAAGGCAGTCTGGGACAAGCTAGAGGGCTGCCCAATTTGAGGGCAGGTGCAATGCTTAAAAAAGGAATTTGTACCAGACAAAGATGCCACAAAAAAAGAGAACTACAGGCCAATATCACTGATGAACATAGATGCAAAAATCCTTAACAAAATTCTAGCAAACAGAATCCAACAACATATTAAAAAAATCATACACCATGACCAAGTGGGCTTTATCCCAGGAATGCAAGGATTCTTTAATATCCACAAATCAATCAATGTAATACACCACATTAACAAATTGAAAGATAAAAACCATATGATTATCTCAATAGATGCAGAGAAAGCCTTTGACAAAATTCAACATCCATTTATGATTAAAACTCTCCAGAAAGCAAGAATAGAAGGAACATACCTCAACATAATAAAAGCTATATATGACAAACCCACAGCAAGCATCACCCTCAATGGTGAAAAATTGAAAGCATTTCCCCTGAAATCAGGAACAAGACAAGGGTGCCCACTCTCACCACTACTATTCAACATAGTTTTGGAAGTGTTGGCCACAGCAATCAGGGCAGAAAAAGAAGTAAAAGGAATCCAGATAGGAAAAGAAGAAGTGAAACTCTCTCTGTTTGCAGATGACATGATCCTCTACATAGAAAACCCTAAAGACTCTACCAGAAAATTACTAGAGCTAATCAATGAATACAGTAAAGTTGCAGGATATAAAATGAACACACAGAAATCTCTTGCATTCCTATACACTAACAATGAGAAAACAGAAAGAGAAATTAAGGAAACAATACCATTCACCACTGCAACAAAAAGAATAAAATACTTAGGAGTATATCTACCTAAAGAAACAAAAGACCTATACATAGAAAGCTATAAAACACTGATGAAAGAAATCAAAGAGGACACAAACAGATGGAGAAATATACCGTGTTCACGGATTGGAAGAATCAATATTGTCAAAATGGCTATACTACCCAAAGCAATCTATAGATTCAATGCAATCCCTATCAAACTACCAACGGTATTTTTCACAGAACTAGAACAAATAATTTCACAATTTGTATGGAAATACAAAAAACCTCGAATAGCCAAAGTAACCTTGAGAAAGAAGAATGGAACTGGAGGAATCAACCTGCCTGACTTCAGACTATACTACAAAGCCACAGTCATCAAGACAGTATGGTACTGGCACAAAGACAGAAATATAGATCAATGGAACAAAATAGAAAGCCCAGAGATAAATCCACGAACCTATGGTCACCTTATCTTCGACAAAGGAGGCAAGGATATACAATGGAAAAAAGACAACCTCTTTAACAAGTGGTGCTGGGAAAACTGGTCAACCACCTGTAAAAGAATGAAACTAGAACACTTTCTAATACCATACACAAAAATAAACTCAAAATGGATTAAAGATCTAAATGTAAGACCAGAAACTATAAAACTCCTAGAGGAGAACATAGGCAAAACACTCTCCGACATAAATCACAGCAGGATCCTCTATGACCCACATCCCAGAATTTTAGAAACAAAAGCAAAAATAAACAAATGGGACCTAATTAAACTTAAAGCTTTTGCACAGCAAAGGAAACTATAAGCAAGGTGAAAAGACAGCCCTCAGATTGGGAGAAAATAATAGCAAATGAAGCAACAGACAAAGGATTAATCTCAAAAATATACAAGCAACTCCTGCAGCTCAATTCCAGAAAAATAAATGACCCAATCAAAAAATGGGCTAAAGAACTAAACAGACATTTCTCCAAGGAAGACATACGGATGGCAAAAAAACACATGAAAAGATGCTCAACATCACTCATTATCAGAGAAATGCAAATCAAAACCACAATGAGGTACCATTACACGCCAGTCAGGATGGCTGCTATCCAAAAGTCTACAAGCAATAAATGCTGGAGAGGGTGTGGAGAAAAGGGAACGCTCTTACACTGTTGGTGGGAATGCAAACTAGTACAGCCACTATGGAAAACAGTGTGGAGATTTCTTAAAAAACTGGAAATAGAACTGTCACATGACCCAGCAATACCACTTCTAGGCATACACACTGAGGAAACCAGATCCGAAAGAGACACGTGCACCCCAATGTTCATCGAAGCACTGTTTATAATTGCCAGGACATGGAAGCAACCTAGATGCCCATCAGCAGATGAATGGATGAGGAAGCTGTGGTACATATACACCATGGAATATTACTCAGCCATTAAAAAAATTCATTTGAATCAGTTCTAATGAGATGGGTGAAACTGGAGCCCATTATACAGAGCGAAGTAAGCCAGAAAGAGAAAGATCATTACAGTATACTAACACATATATATGGAATTTAGAAAGATGGTAACGATATCCCTATATGCAAAAAAAGAAAAAGAGACTCAGATGTATAGAACAGACTTGTGGACTCTGTGGGAAAAGGCGAGGGTGGGATGTTTCAAGAGAACAGCATCGAAACATGGATATCTAGGGTGAAACAGATCACCAGCCCAGGTTGGATGCATGAGACAAGTGCTCAGGCCTGGTGCACTGGGAAGACCCAGAGGGATGGGGTGGAGAGGGAGGTGGGAGGGGGGACCAGGATGGGGAATACATGTAAATCCATGGCTAATTCATTTCAATGTATGACAAAAACCACTGCAATGCTGTAAAGTAATTAGCCTCCAACTAATAAAAATAAATGGAAAAGGAAAAAAAAAAAGAAAAAAAAAAAAGGAATTTGTATTTGAACTAGGCTCAAGGGGTAACATTTATTGTAGACACAATGGTACACTAGGGAATTAAACAGAATCCCTCCTTCTTTACTAATTCAATTCAGTGAGGGTTACTGAATTTATGACTTTACAGTTAACAGTCTTCATCTATCTCATGGTAAATTATATGGCTAAGTAACCATTGTGTTGCTATGGTTTCAACTGAGGAAAGTTAAGTAAATCATTTAATGTGTCAAAAAGCAAAAATCATCACTTTTTTGAAGCCCCTATTATGTGTCAGATTGTGAAATAAACAAAACACATATTGATTTCTGCTCCCTGGTTCCTGACACAGAACAACTAGACTCCTGTAAATTCCTAAATGATAAGGACCCTAGGAGACTCTTTGTTCTAATTCTAATGGGGTAACTTTTAACTCTAGGTGGGCTACTGGATGGCTCCTGGATGGGGGCTGGTCAGAAAGCCCCCAGTAATCAGAAAGCCATGATTAGAAGCTTGGAATTTTCTAGAAGGGGAGAGTTAACTGTGATACAACAGAAAGTCACATACAGTATTAAAGTTTTTTCCTGAATAATGATCTTAATATTTTTCTTTGAAAAGGCATGTTTATTGTTTGAGCATCAATGACTAGGGGGTCAAAGACTAATTTTTATGTGATTATTAACTTTTTAAAAATACTTAAAAATTTGTTGAAAATTTTGGCACCAATAAACTAAGTGGTAATTAAATAATATTTTCCTTGGAGCATTGATTTTTGTGTAAAAAAAAAAAAATCACTTCACAAATTTCAGTGACCCGCTGAGAATTTCAAATTCACTGAAATTTTATTTCTAAAATCAAGTTTTATATGCACAATAGGTATAAAATTTTAAAGTCCTACTTGATGAAACTGTCTCCCTTCAAAAGAAATACAGAAATTAAAATCATACATGTATTCTACCAAGAAAGAGAAAAGAAATTCCTGCAATATTCATATCACAAATCTGGTATCATACTAATTAATATAAAACTTTATAATGTACATAATATTTCAAACAAATATTGCATAAAGAAAGAAGTCAATGGACTAATGGAACAAGTTGTTCCAGGACACTCATTAGCAAAAATTTAATTTAAAAGAATACCCACTAAGATCAGATTTACACTAAATATTTTTATATTACTTTTCAAAATTAAAAATTAAATTACTTTTCAAAACATATTTTGACCCAAAAAAACCAACTACCACCATTTTAGAACCATGGGATTTTTAGAGCAGTCAGAATTGTTGTTCAGTAGATGAGGAGTTATGAAGCATGTCCCAGGTGATCCAGCATGTGGTGACAAGACAGACCTAGCTGTCACTTTCTCTGTTAAGTCTTTCCTGAAGCCACCCTAAGCTCTTCAGCTGTGACGTAGTAAAATGCGACCACTGGACTGGCTTCCTTGCACACCACAGGGTCTCAAGAGGAGAAGACATGAGTCACTCTTCTCTGTCTCTTGTAAAGGGGAGAGTCTGGTGTAAGGGACACATTCACTGCATTCATATCTCTTGAGGTGAAATGGCATATTAGACTGAATTTCATGGATCTAACACCTAAACCCCACTGAAAACATGGCTTTAGGAACTTCCCTGGTGGTCCCGTGGTTAAGACTACATACTTTCAATGCAGGAGAAGAGGTTTGATCCCTGGTCTGGGAATTAAGATCCCATATGCTGTACAGAGTGGCCAAAGAAACAACCTCCAAAATGGCTTTAAATAGTGTTAAATTAATCTTACCCTTTGGGTAGTAAAAAGTACAAATAAGATAGTGGACTACTGCATTAAAACTTTCTTCTCAACTCAGCCCTCAGAAACTCAAATTTGTGAGGAACCTCACAAGTCCTCTATTAGAATCCTAACCCACATGAGCATTCTTTCCACAATGTCTTTGAAAAGTAACAGTGACATCATCACATGATTCTAGTAAAAAACTCTTTTTATGTGGCTACTCTGTAAATATCTGCTCTGAGACCACACAATAATAAACCCTTTGTTCCACATATCTAAAGCTGGCTGGCGATCATGTACTCTCGCATTACATCTTCCCAGACTATCCACCAGCGGATCTCTTCCTCCACATTTTTCACATGTAATGGTTCTAGACCTCATAGACATGGATGCCCTTTCTATTTAAATTCTATAGTTATTCACATCCTAGTACCCAGAGCTGAGATCTAATCCTCAGATGGGCTGTGATCATCAAAAATTAAAACAAAAACAATCAGCTCCCCTGCCTGCACAGTGTATGTGGTTTACCGTCACATTAGTGTTTTCAGAAGTCCCAAGACACATCAAGATACAATAGTTTTTTTTTTTTTAAAGGCTAAAAATGATTGGCAATACATTTTGAGGTTAAAAAATGGACATTCAAACACAGATAATTAAGTATATATAAAAGTTTATAATGAAATAAATGGTACAGAATGAAAAGTCTCCATTCCTATTTCCCAGCCCAACTCTTACTCCCCAGAGGTAAAAAATGTAAACACTGGGTTTAGTTCTTCCAGGGGAAATGACTACATGTACACTTCTGGTTATTATCATCTTTAAAATGATTCACCATATTATTGAATTCCTGGTATAAAAAATGAGGAAACTGGCTCATTTACTCTACTTACCTCCCACCATGCCAAATCTTTCTCCATTAAACACACCAAAATATTTTTAATTCTTCTGATTATCTTTGTAATTTTAAGTAACATCCTTTAATCATATTTTATTCTATCAACTTTACACAGTATCTTGATTCCTTACCTTGTAAAATAAGAAAAGTAGTTTTATCTGTACTATTCCATTTCACCTTTCCCCTCAACATCCAAGTTCTGCCACCTATTTCATTTTCTTTTTTTTAAAACAACTTTTAATTTTAAGCTTTAGCTAATTAAGATCTAGCTAAAGCTTAAAGATTAAAAGTAATTGCAAAAATGATATAGGTAAAAGAACTTGGAAGTAGAGGGGACCTATATCATTTTTTAAATGATTTTTAATTTTTATACTTTAGCTATATCTGCAACTGGGCATTCCTGGGGGCTCAGCAGTAAAGAATTCACCTGCCAATGCAGGAGATACATCTTTGATTCCTGAGTGAGGAAGAACCCCTGGAGAAGGAAATGGCAACTCATTTCAGTAATCTTGCATGGAAAATTCCATGGTCAGAGGAGCCTGGCGGGCTATAGTCCATGGGATTGCAAAAGAGTCAGATATGATTTAGCAACTAAACAATAAAAAATACCTGTAATCAAGTTTTCCACGCCTTGTCTATATGCTTATTCTAATATGCAAGGGAAAATACAAAATAATTATTTTGTGTTATATTATATACATGTATTGTGTATGCATGCATGCATGCATGGTAAGTCACCTTAGTTGTAAGTCTTTGCAACCCTTATCTCCAGGCAAGAATACTGGAATGGCTTGCCATTTCATTCTCCAGGGGCTTGATCCCAACCAGGGACTGAACCTACATCTCATGTCTCCTGTATGGGCAGGCAGGTTCTTTCCCACTAGCACCACCTAAGAAGCTCATTTGTATCTGTAGGACTATCAAAAGTATTCAGTGCAAATTCCCTTTCATTCTTCTTGCAGTTGTTTATCACATGCCTTCATCTAAACTCTAGTAGCCTCAGTTCCACTGGTTTACAAATTAAACAGCTTTCCTGTTTGCCTGAACAACCAGTCATACTTTTATCCTGTTTTTACTTAATCCTTCTTTCTCAAGGAAGTCCTCATTATTTATTCAATAGGTCTCAATTACTGACTTTTTTCCTGCCTCATTAGACTAGTTATCTGAAATTAGTATGGCAGCTCCATAGCTGCCTTCAGTTTAGGCTAATTTAGCCCATTGCTTAAGGCCACAACTTTGTAAGGCTTCCACCTGCTGCTCTGGGTATCTTGAGGCTTTTCTTCTCTGACTGGTGGGAACATGAACTATTTCCAGCCCCGAGTGCCCTTGAACTGTTCTGTCTACTTCTTCCTGTATCTTTCCCCAGTCTTGGGTAGTCTGTGCAGATCAGCCAAATACTCTAGGCCAGCAAAAACTTGAGGGTCCTCCACATGTTTCTATAGCCTCTCTTCACGCTACTCCCATCTCTCCATACTACACTGCAAATTCTGGCCATCCTGGCTCTCTACACGTCTCCCAGAAGGCTTCGTTTAGGTACTCCCACACTGCAGCATGCAAACTGCTTCCAGGGAGGCAGCTGGTGCAACCTGAAGCTCACCACGTTTGCTTGTCCTCTCTCAAAGAATCATGATTCCAAGCTACCTGCTTTTCAATGTCCAAAACCATTTTTACATATTTTGTCTTGTTTTATAGTTATTTCAGTCAGGAGGGTGATTCTGGTCTCTGTTATTTCATCTTGTTTGGAAGCAGAAATCCCCCTTGGCCCTCTTCAAATAACTCAAATCTAGGAGAACTCTGCAAAAGTGCTCATTTGTGCACTGACTCTCCATAAAACCATTAATTTACAGTCCAATTATACACAGCTTAACTAAGTTAGTTAAACGACATGGTACAGTCCAATGTTCTGTGTGTTTATATCCTAACTCTGTACATTGTCTGCCATATGAACCATTTTGAGCTACACTTTTACCTTATGTAAAAAGAGGGTTATTATACCTACTGTCTTAAGATGTTGCGAAGATGAAGAGAGGTTGTATGTTTGTGTGTGTGGGTGTATTACCAGCACAATGTCTGGTATATAGGTATTCGATAAACACTTGTTTATTTTCATTTACAAGCCAGTACCTGTAATCTTTTTCTTTACCGTCTAAGTCTGTGTTCACTTCATTTTTTTGCTATTATTAGAATTTGTATTCCCTTCATTATCTGTAAAACAGTCCTACCAACAGTTAGTAATGGTTGAGTTTCTCAAGATTTATAAAAACATTATCTCCATTCACAACTGAATTTATTTCATATGCTTGGTTGTAGATTCAGTAGAAAACGGGGATAAATAGTAATCCTATCATTTCACTGCAAATCATACCTGAATTTCATTTCTTGTTTCTTATGACAGATATTTTGCTTACTCTATCATACAGTTTGCTTTTATCCCAAAATGTCCCTCAAAATGACTTAACTGCTTAGGGCTAATCACATGTTCACTAATTAGTACCTAATACTTGAAAGTCAGAACACCAATGGACTGTGACTCATACTGTTAAGAAGAATCATCATAAAGTAAGATGATTTTTGATACAAAAAATGTTCTACTTCATAAAAAAGTCATTTCACACACGAGACCAGGTTCTGAAGTGAACTAAATAGTTCTTAGGTCACTACTTTCTCTTCCATCTTCCAGATACATACTGATCTGCCAAAATTTATACATGTATTTTTGGGAGAGAATTTACAGGGATTGTATTAATAAGTGCCTGAGATATCAGAAGTATGGTATATTCTTCTTAGACTCTCAAAGCACTAGCACTCCAACGTGCATCAGAATCACCTTGAGTGCTTGTGGAAAATGCAGATTTTTTTGGCCCATCCTCAAAAGGATTTGTTAAATTTGGTCTAACAATTTCTATCATCAACTTACACTCCAGCTCATTCTGGTAAGAGGCTTTCTGTCACACTTAAAGAAATACAATTGAAATGATTAGATTCTACACAGCAATCATGATAAAAGCTTCTGTGGCTGAAAATTTTAAGTTTGTATGGGGAAAAACAGATGCAAGCCTAAGGCTATGAGTGAACCTATGCAACCTATATGTTTTTATGTTCATGAATAACATAATAACACATATGCTTACTTAATGCCAAGCCCTGTTGCAAATGCTTTATATATCTCAACTCATAATATCCATGACAATATTACTAGATAAGTATCACCATTATTTCCATTTTAATAACTTAGTTTACTTTTAGAGAAGTTTTAGATCCATAGCAAAACTGAGTAGAAGGTACAGAGATTTTCCCCTAAACCCCCGCCCTATTTCCCACATGCCCAGCCTCTCTCATTATCAACACCCCCCCAGCCAAAGTGGTACATTTGTTATAATAGAAGAACCTACACTGATACATCATAATCACGCAGAGTCAATAGTTTACCTTAGGATTCACTCTTGGCATTGGACGCTCTATGAAACTGGACAAATGTATGACATGCATAGGTTTCCCAGGTGGTGCTGGTGGTAAAGAACCCACCTGCCAATGCAGCAGACACCAGGAACTGGGGTTCAATCCCTAGGTTGGGAAGAGCCCCTGAAGTAGGAAACGGCAACCCATTCCAGTATTCTTGCCTGGAGAATTCCACGGACAGAGGAGCCTGGTGGGCTACAGTCTATGGGGTCACAAAGAATCATGGTATGTATCCAACATTATAATATCATACACAGTATTGTGCCTGTCCTAAACAACCTCTGTGCTCCACTTAGTTACACTCTATATCCCATCCCAGTAATAATTAATCTGTTCACTGTCTCCAGACTTTGGCTTTTCCAGAATGCGATAGAGTTGAAATCCTACATTATGCAACCTTTTCAGATTCGCTTTCACTTACTAATATGCAGTTAACATCTTCCATGTCTTCAGGGCTTGAAAGTGCATTTCTTTTTAGTGCTGAATAATAGTCCATTCTCTAAATGTACCACAGTTTATTCACTCACCTACTGGAGAACAACTTGGTTGTTTCCAAGTTTTGGTATTTATGAATATAGTGGCTATAAACATCGGTGTACAGGTTTTTATGTGGACAAAGGTTTTTCAGCTCCTTTGGGTAAACATCAAGGAGCATGACTGCTGGATTATATGGCAAGAACATGTTTAGTCTGTGCATTATTTTTACAGATTTTACAGATTAGGAAACTAAGGCAAAGAGAAGTCAGACAATTTGTCTGAAGTCATAGCTATTATCTGAACTTGGATTTGAGCTGGGATTTGAATTTACATAGTTCAGCTCCAGAGTTTGTGCTCTTAACCACTATACATACAGATTTTCAACAATAAAGACAGACCTTAGTCTGCTACACTATGCATTGGAACTTAGCTACACTGGATTCTGCACCACTTATAACTGCTTTCCTTTCAAGAAACTCTTCAGAGCTCCTTTCCACAGTAGTATTTTCAAATTTGTCTTGCTCTGTGCAGACAATCTGTCAATTCTTCCTTTCAAATCTTCATTCACTACTATACCAAAGACAAGTACCAACAACGCAGCCCTTTTACATACTTTAGGACAGAAACAGAAATGCAGTTAGTCTAAACATAATGTCACAAAATCTAAACATATTTTGAATGGAGTTGTTGGCACTTACTGGCTTTGTGATCTTAAGCACACTTACTAACAGCTCTGAGACTCACTATCTGCTCTGTAGAAGTTATAAAGATTACCTGAGAGCCAGTACAGAGATCTAATTCCATACCTGATTGATAATACAGTCTGTTTTCAACACAGAAGCCAGAATGATCTTGTTAACTTCAGGTGGATCATGTCACCGTTCTCTTCAAAATCCTTCTAGTCACCCTATTCACATTTTAAATCAGCCCTCTTTCCCTGTTCCATTTTTCTCCTCAGGACTTATAAAGAAAATATATCTAAGCACATTACATAATTTACTTATTTATCTCATTTACCATCTGCCTTTCTCTACCCAATGAAGTCATAGATTTTTGTGTGCTTTGTCAACTACTGTGTCTTAAAAGCCCAGAAAAGGGCCTGTTATGTAGTAGATGCTCAAAAATTTGTTGAATAAATGTTGGATTGGCCAAAGAGTTCAATAATTTGCAGTGTTGTTTGCTATTCAGTTGTTAAGTCATGTCTGACTTTTTGAGACCCCGTGGAATGTAGCACCCTTGTCCTTCACTATCTCCCACAGCTTGCTCAAATTCATGTTCACTGAGTCGGTGATACTATCTAACCATCTCATTCTCTGCCACTTCCCTCTTCTCTTGCCTTCATTCTTTCCATTAAGGTCTTCTCCAATGAGTCGCCTCTTTGCAGCAGGTGGTTAAAGTATTAGAGCTTCAGCTTCAACATCAATCCTTCCAATCAATATTCAGGACTGATTTCATTTAGGATTGACTGGTTTGATCTCCTTGCAGTCCAATGGACTCACAAGAGTCTTCTTCAACACCACAGTTCAAAAACATCAATTCTTTGACACTCAGTCTTCTTCATGGTACAACTCTCACATCTGTACATGAATACTAGAAAAACCATAGCTTTGATTATATGGACCCTCTATATCGTTCGCTATATATATCTAACTATACATTGTTCACAGTATCTTACGGAAAAGCCCAAATGAAGTTTATGATCAACCCAATATATATCACACCACCATCATTTAATCTCTCTGAACCTCAGCTTTTTCATCTGTAAAGGAGGAAGAGTAATCATGCTTTACTTATCTCAAGATTGTTGCTAAGAGCCTATCAAACAACAGCACCACTACACAAATGCAAGAAATGGCATTCTATCTTAACTTCCCTGATCACAGTGACATCTCCAACATCTTTTCAATTTTCAACCTGAAAAATTTGTGTTTCTCCTAATTCCCTAAGGAGTGTAGCTAGTTTTTTTTTAGCCAAGTATGCACGATGACAATAAATTCAACCCTCAGCCCAAATTTTCTCTCCTTTAGGATGCTTTCCCTAATGCTAATTACACATTCTATTCACATCCCCTCATCATGAAGGGCTGACAAGATTTATCTAGTGGCTTAGATGCTATAAAAAATAGATTCTTAATACCACAGTATGTAGTATTTTGTCCTTAATAGAATTAATGCACTCCTTATGACTCCTTATGTAGTAAAACAAAATAAAACTGTGAATCCCACCTCTGAGTCTGCATCCTCAACAAAACTACAACAAAAAAACCCTAGAACTATATAAAATCCTCTTTCTCCTCAAATCACCTCTGGAGAACAGGCCGGCAACATTTAAAACACACCTTTTCTTTTTTTCAAATCCCTCCAGCCTTTCTAACTAGGTAAGTCCTCAGGGAAATAACTTATGACTGCTTTGAATATACGTTATGTCTGGCAGTTTGCTATGAACTACACTGGCTTCTGTGATATCACACCTTAAATACACCTTAGGGAAGGTCCCCAGCTCTCAGGAGACTAATCACAGATCAGAGAAAAACAACACTACAGTATCATTCTCAGTATTTCATCATTTGAAGAAATACGCTGTTTGGTTCAGATTGTTCACAAAACATATTATAATAAAACAGGTAAGATGTTAATAATAGGTGAAACTGGTTTTCATAAGCAAGGTTTCCATACTCTTTTCCCACAAACCACCACATCTGACTGGTTATTCCTACAGGTTTCAACCATCTTCACATGAGTGCCACTACCACAAATACTTCTAAATTCATTAAAAAAAAAAAAGTCAACAAATCCTAATTCAACACTCATCGGAATCAATTGGAGAGCTTTCCTAAAATCCAGACTGGTCAGCCCCACCTCAAGAAACATATTTGAAACACTTGAGTGACAAGCTTGGATAACTTAAAACAAGGGCAGGTGTGCAGCTCCTGGGAAATCACAGGCTTAGATCAGAACTTCTATAGCAAGATACAGAGAATATCTGGTTTAGGTAGTGGACTGAATTCACACACTAACTTCCCCTTCCTCCTAAGATCCTGGTGAGAAGAAATTTAAAAAGAATAAGCTCACGGAGCAAGAAGCAGGAGGCTTCAATGGATTTGCAAAGAAAGAAAGCAGATAGAAGTAGAGGCAACTAAAACTGAGTGGAGGAAGTTGTAGCCTAAAATATGACCATGAAGAGAGTTAACAGACAGTTATGTCTTATCAGAAAAGATGAAAGACAGTCAGATGATCATCTTCAAAGTGCTAAAAGAAATACATGGTCAACCAAGAATTATATATCCAGCTAAATTCTCCGTTAAAAATAAAGGCGAAATTAAGGCATCTCCAGATTTAAAAACAAAGACCAAAAAAACAGATATGAGAGAATTTATTGCCAGCAAATCTGCCCTATGAGAAGTACTAAAGGAATCCTTCAGGCTGAAATGACTGACATCATAGGGCATCTATAAAGATTTCAAATCCTAAATGATGATGCTGTTAAAGTGCTGCACTCAATATGCCAGCAAATTTGGAACTCTCAGCAGTGGACACAGGACTGGAAAAGGTCAGTTTTCATTCCAGTCCCAAAGAAGGGCAATGCCAAAGAATGTTCAAACCAGCACACAACTGCACTCATTTCACATGCTAGCAAAGTAATGCTCAAGATATTTCAAGCTACGCTTCAACAGTATGTGAATCAAGAACTTACAGATGTACAAGCTAGATTTAGAAAAGGCAGAGGAATCAGAGATAAAATTGCCAACATCAACATGTCAACAGACAGTAACATGGAAACTTACACTACCATATGTAAAATAGATAGCCAATGGGAATTTCCTGTATGACTCAAGGAACTCAAACTGGGGCTCTGTAAAAACCGAGAAAGGTGGGATGGGGAGAGAGATGGAGGGAGGTTTAAGAGGGAGCGGACAGATATATACTTACGGCCAAGTCAAGTTGATGTTTGGCAGAAACCAACACAATTCTGTAAAGCAATTATTCTTCAATTAAAAAAATAAATAAATTTAAAAACAAGAATGAACACTAAGGTAAATGATACTTTGGTTGACTATATTTATATAGGTTCATAGATTATAACAAATATATTATTCTGGTAAGCAGTGTTGGTAATGGGTGACATATCTGTTGGAGCAGGAGATATTTGGGAAATCCCTGTAACTTCCTCTTAATTTTGTTGTGAACTTAAAACTGATCTTAAAAAACTAGTCTTAAAAATATGGACCCAAAACCATAAAATAAAAAAGCATAAATTAGATTTCATTCTCCCCCTAAAAAACTAAACTACTAATATATACAATCTACAAAAGACATGTTAGATTCAATGACACAAACAGGTTGAAAAGTAAAGGACAGGGCTTCCCTGATGGCTCAAGTGGTAAAGAATCTACCTGCTAGGACAGGTGACACAGGTTCAATCCCTGGTCTGGGAAGATCCCACATGTCACAGAGCAATTAAGCCCCACCATCTGCAGTGATTTTGGAGCCCAGCAAAATAAAATCTCCCACTATTTCCATTTTTTTCCCCATCTGTTTGCCATGAAGTGATGGGACCAGATGCCATAACCTTAGTTTTCTGAATATTGAGTTTTAAGCCAGCTTTTTCACTCTCCTCTTTCACCTTCATCAAGAGGCTCTTCTTTGTTTCATCTTTGCTTTCTGCCCATCAGGTGGAGGGTGGAAAGTGCTACTTCCTAAATATAACCAGAGGCAGCGCAGGTAAGAGAAAAATGTGTGCTATAGCGCCACCTATTGGAAGAGAAAATAAAATCCTCTTAATTACTTTTGAGTTATTAGAATCAGTTGAAAAGTATTCTCTATTTCAAATACACCACCAGAGGAACAACTCATGAAGCATCATGAAGAACCACAGTAACACTATCACAAAAATAAAATGACAATTTCATCCAAAACAAAATTAAAACTATGGAGTATTATGATCTAACAGAGAATTCAAAAGAGCTGTAATGAAGAAACTCAACAAGCTACAAGAAGACTCAGAAAGGCTCAAGTTCAGTTAGCTCAAGATCAAATTAATGAACCAAAATAATAGTTTACCACAGAGGTTGAAACCCTAAAAAAGAACCAAACAAATTCTGGAGCTGAAGAACTCAAAATACGACATAAAGAATGTATTCGAAAGCACTGGAAATAGAGCACACCAGATACCACAAAAATGCAAAAAATTATAGAAGAATATCATGAACAGCTATGTAACAACTAATTGGAAACATAGAAATAGACAAATTTTTAGAGTCATTATAACCACCCAAAACTGAATCATGAAGACAGACAGTGAAATGGAAACATAAAAACCTCCCCCAAAACAAAAGCCCAGGACCAGAGGCTTCACATGTAAATTCTAACATTCAAAGATGATTTAATATCTATCCTTACCAAACTCTTCAAAAAAAACTGAAAAATAGGGAAAAGCCAACATCACTCCGATACCAAAACCAAATGAAGACAACACAAAGAAAATTATAGCCAATAACTCTGATAAGCAAAGATGCAAAAATTCTCAACAAAATATTAACAAGCTGAATACAATACATTCAAAGATCACACAACCATGATCTACAGAAGCAAGGATGGTTCAACATTCTCAAACCAAACCATGATCTATCAAAGCAAGTTGATTCAACATCCTCAAACCCATCACTGTGATACATCACATAGAGAGACAGATATGTATATACAGGAATACAAACTACTCAATCACAAAAATGATAGAATACTGCTCAGTATCATCTTTCAACATGGATGTACCTTAAGAGTATTATACTAAATGAAATAAGTCAGATGAAGAAAGATAAATACCATGTGATTTCACTCATGTGAAATATAAAAAATAAAAAACTTGAATAAACGAAACCAAATAGATAGATATAGAGAACATAGTGGTCACCAGAGAGGAAGGAGTGATCAGGGGGAGAGTGAAATAGGTAAAGGGGATCAACTAAATGGTAACAGATGGAAATTGAATTTTTGGTGGTGAGCTGTAACGTACATAGAAAAAATATATTATTGTACACAGAAGTTTATATAATGTTGTAGCCAATGTTACCTCAACAAAAAGGTAATTAAAAAAACAGAAAATCTGAAGAGACATGATTAAGTATGCACGCACACGCGTGTGTGCATGCACACACACACACAGCTTAATCCTATTCGTGGATTCAACCAACCACGGATGGAAAATATTTGGGAACAGAACCCCAAAAAGCTCCAAAAGCAGAACTTAAGAATTTGCTACATACCTGCAACTATTTACATAATCTTTAGCTTGTATTACAACCATTTACATAGCATTTGGGCTTCCCAGGTGGTACTAATGGTAAAGAACCCACCTGCCAATGCATGTAGACATTAAGAGACACAAGTTCAATTCCTGGGTTGAGAAGATTCTCTGGAGGCAACCCACTCCAGTATTCTTGCCTGGAGAATCCCATGGACAGAGGAGTCTGGCAAGTTGCAGTCCACTGGGTCGCACAAAGTCAGAAATAACTGAAGTAACTCAGCACGCACGTGCGCAGGCACATAGCGTTTACATCGTATCTATAAGTAATTTTATAGGGTTTAAAAGTAATCCAGAGATGCTTTAAAGTATATGGGAGGATATGCATAGGTTATATGCAGACATTACATTAATTGATACAAGGGACTTGAGCATCCATGGATTTTGGAATCCAAGGTGGGGTGGGGGATCCTGGAACCAATTCACTGTGAATAAGCAGGATGACTGTATTTACAGTTGGAAGTTTCAGCACCTGTTTTCAAGGAATTGATAGATCAGGTAGGCAGAAAATCAGTAACAATATACATGACCTGAACAGTACCATCAATCAACTTGATCCAACCGATATTTATAGAACATTCCATCCAACAACAGAAGCACACACGGAACATTCACCAACATTCCGGTACATAAAGCACAATTTAATAAATATAAAAGAATACAAACCTTGTAAAATGTTCTCAGAGCATACCAAAATAAAACTAGAAATCAATAATAGATGATAGCTAGAAAATACAAATTATTTGGAAATTAAGCAATGTACTTTAAATTATACATGAGTTAAGTCTCAAGATAAATTTGAAAATGTTTTGAACTAAATAAAAACAAAAAGTACAACTTCATTTACACAACATGAATATACTTAGTGAACTGTACACTTAAAGCGGTTGTTGCTGTTGTTTAGTTGCTAAGTCATCTCTGACACTTTTGTGACTCCAAGGACTGTAGCCCTCCTCTGTCCATGGGACATCATATTAACACAGAGAACAAGAAAAATCATGTGATCATGTAATTCATGAGCAGAAACAGTTCAACATCAATTCATGATAAAAACGCTCAAAAATTAGAAAAGAACTTCACTAATCTAATACAGATTATTTTTTAAAAAATCACAGCTAACATCATTCTCAACAGCAAGATGCTAAGCCTTCCCCCTAAGA
This sequence comes from Odocoileus virginianus, assembly GCF_023699985.2. Lineage (NCBI taxonomy): Eukaryota > Metazoa > Chordata > Mammalia > Artiodactyla > Cervidae > Odocoileus > Odocoileus virginianus. The sequence goes on from NC_069704.1 coordinate 25,790,589, forward strand.
TCAGGAACAAGGCAAGGATATCCTCTCTTTGTTGTTGTTGTTCAGTCCCTAAGTTGTGTCCAACTCTTTGTGACTTTAGCATGCCAGGACTTCAGCACACCAGGCTCCACTGTCCTCCACTTATCTCCTGCAGTTTGTTCAAATTCATGTCCACTGAGTCAGTGAAGCTATATAATCTTCTCATCCTCTGCCGCTCCCTTCCCCTTTTGCCTTCAATCATTCCCAGCCTCAGGCTCTTTTCCAATGAGTCCGCTCTTCGAATCAGGTGGCCAAAGTACTGGAGTTTCAGCTTCAACATCAGTCCTTCCAATGAACATCCAGGACTGATCTCCTTTAGGTTGGACTGGCTGGATTTCCTTGCAGTCCAAGGGACTCTCAAGAGTCTTCTCCAACACCACAGTTCAAAAGCATCAATTCTTCAGCACTCAGCATTTTTCATGGTACAGCTTTCACAACTGTACGTGAGCACTGGAAAAGCCATAGCTTTTACTACACAGACAAGTGTCAGCAAAGTATTCCTCTGCTTTGGAATATGGTGTCTGGGTTTGTCAGAGGTTTTCTTTCAAGGAGCAAGCTTTAATTTTGTGGCTGCAGTCACTGTCCACAATGATTCTGGAGCCCAAGAAAATAAAATCTGTCAATGTTTCCACTTTTTTCCCTTCTATTTGCCATGAAGTGATAGGACTGGATCTTAGTTTTTTGAATATTCAGTTTTAAGCCAGTTTTTTCACTCTCCTCTTTCACCCTCATCAAGCAGCTCTTTAGTTCCTCTTCATTTTCTGCCATTAGAGTGGTATTATCTGCGTATCTGAGGATGTTGATATTTCTCTCAGCAATCTTGATTCCAGCTTGTGATTCAGCCAGCCCGCATTTTGTATGATGTACTGTGCATGTAAATTAAATAGGCAGAGTGACAATAACAGCCTTGTCGTACTCCCTTACCAGTTTTGAACCAGTCAGTAGTTTCATGTTCCGTTCTTACTTGCTTCTTTACCTGCATACAAGTTTCTCAGGAGACAGATAAGGTAGTGTGGTATTCCCATCTCTTTAAGAATTTTCCAATTTGTTGTGGTCCACAAAGGCTTTAGCATAATCAATGAAGCATAAGTGGATGTTTTTCTGGAATTCTCTTGCTTTCTCCATGATCCAATGAATGTTGGCAATTTGATCTCTGGTTCCTCTAAACCCAGCTTGTACATCTGGAAGTTCTCAGTTCACATACTACTGAAGCCTATCTTGAATAATTTTGAGCATAAATGTTAAGTATTTCCCCTAAGATCAGTAACAGGGCAAGGATGTCCTCTCTCATCACTTCTAATTCAACCTCATACTGAAAGTCCTAGCTAGTGTATTTAAATAAAAAAAAGAAATGAAGGGTATTCAGGCTATTTGAAAGGAAGAAGTATGTAAAACTGCTTTAACCACAGACAACATAACTGTATGCAGAAAACCCCAAAGAATCTACCAAGTAACTCTTATTCATAATGAGTTTAGCAAAGTCAAAAGGCACACAGCCAACACATAAAAGTCAACTAGTCAGTAAAGATGTCAGTTTTCTGTGACCTAATGCAGCGACTGGGGGCAGGAGGAGAAGGGGACGACAGAGGATAAGATGGCTGGATGGCATCACAGACTCAATGGGCATGAGTTTGACTAACCTCCGGGAGTTGGTGATGGACAGGGAGGCCTGGCGTGCTGCAATTCATGGGGTCGCAAAGAGTCGGACACGACTGAGCGACTGAACTGAACTGAACTGAATGCAATCCCTATTGAAATTCTAGCCAGGTTTTCTTTTTTTTTTAATAGAAATATATAAACTTATTTCAAAAATTTGTGGAAAAGTAGAGGTACTAGAATAACCAATTCAATTCTGGGAAAGAAGAGCAAAAGCTTAAGCATTTATATTATTCAATTTCAAGACTCACCGTTACAATATTGAACATGGGGTGGAGGGGGGAAGAATAGACACATCAGTCAATGAAACAGAATAGAGAGTATGGAAACACACCTACACAAATACTGTCAATTTTTGACAAAGGTGCAAAGGCAATTCAATGGAGAAAGAAGAGTCTTTTCAATAAATCACAGTACACATTGGAAGTCCATATACAACAAACTGAACTTCACATCTTACACAAAAATTAACTTGAAGTGGATCACAGACCTAAATGTAAAATGTAGAAACTAAAAAATTTCTGTAAGAAAACTTAGGGAAAAATCAGCATGACTTTGAGTTTGGTAATGAGTTTTTAAGTACAATACTAAAAGCAAAATTCATTAAAGAAAAAAATTTTAAGGGAGAAGTCAAGATGGCAGAATAAGAGGACCCAGAACTTGTCTCTCCTCACAATTACATCAAGAATACATCTATACAAATGAAACAATTCTTACAGAGCACCTTCTGAACATTAGTGGAAGACTCTGGACTCCTAAAAGGATAAGAAAAATCCCCTAACAACAGGGTAGGACGAAAGAAAGAAAAAAAGAAAAGGAATCAAAAAAGGGGCCAGCAATCCTGGCGGGAGGCTGAAGGTGAGGACAGGTTCCCACACTCAGAAAATGTGGGGAGATCAGCTGGAGCAGAAAGGGAACTTTGGGGGATCAAAGGAGATGGCGCTTTCTGTGGAAGGCAGAACAAAGTAAGAAATGCATGCGTGGTCTGTGCCTCAGCCCTGTGCGCTCCAGTATGAGTTGTGTGTCTCCTGGTGTAGAGGGCATTGGGTGCTGGAAAGTGGGGTTCAGAGAGTGGACTCAGGGAGGATTGGCTGTGAAAAGACAGCCTGAAGTAACAGGACTAAGGGCCCCACAACCAGGAAAGTTCACACAAAAAACCTGGGACATCACAGAAGCAAGGCATCATTGCTGAGTGGCACAGAAGGGGCAGGGCCACCACTGCAACCCCCTTCCTCAACCATCTGCTTCAGCCTCTGCAGGCACTGGGAGGGACTCCCACCAGAGTGATCCTGCCCCAGGATAACTGCCTGTCAGTCTCCTTGAGCACAGCCCAGCTGTGGTACCCCTCCCTGACCTGGGTGAATCAGTGTGCTTCAATGATGAGCAGATTAGAGCAAGTCCTGGTTCCTAATACCATTTTCCAGTGAAAGGATCCAGGGAAATGGGTGATTTTACATAAAAAAGAATGAAATAATGTCATTTGCAGCAGCACAGATGAACCTAGAGATTGTCATAAGTGAAGTCAGAAAGAAAAAGACAGATACAATATGATATATGTGGAATCTAAAATATGACACAAATGAACTTATTTACAAAACAGTCACAGATACAGAGAATAGACTTGTGGTTGCCAAGGGGAAGTGGGATGGGGGAGGAATGGATTGGGAGTTTGGGACTAACAGATGCAAACTATTATATATATTAATAGAATGGATAAACATCAAGGTCCTACTGTATAGCACAGGGGATTATATTCAATATCTTGTAAAAAGCCATATGGAAAATAAAAAAGTAAAAAACAACAAAGATAAACAAAAAGAGAAATGGCTGATTTTAGAAGCGGAGTAGAGAATATGCAAGATGATCCTGGCCCAGAAAGTAGAAAAGTGCTCAAAACACAAACTGCAAGGGCTATGTCAAAGCGATTCAGAAGCCAACTAAAACAGCTCACAATGGCAAACACTGGAACAATCTGAACAACAAAATAAATAATGCAGTTTTTAGTTATAACTGTATGATGATGGAAAACTTTGACATCCTCAATAATAATAAAATTAGATCTTTGATATTTTTCCAGTTTTCAATCATATAAAATTGTGTCTTTGTGCAAATATATATATTTTTCAAAATATGAAGACAGAGTATACAGGAACATACTGAAAAGAGACAGATAAACTAGTATATGCTAAGGGGGGAAAAAGCCAGGATAGTTAGGGACTCATGAGTCAGTATAATAAATACCTGAGTTGCTACTAGGTGCCAAGAACTACAAGGAGCATGAGGAATATAAGGATAAATAGTCCCTGACCTTTAAAAACATCATTGTCTGGGAGAAAGAATGAAAGCATATACCCAGGAAGTATTTTTATTCAGCTATCTTTCCTTTCCCTATAAGTCTGAGAAAGAATTCCAGCATATGATCTTATTTTCCTGTATTACTCCAAATCCTCCCAACTCCACTCGTGATGTTTGTCTCCAGCAAATAAAATAAAACATAAAATTTCTGAAGGATTTACTGAAAAAGACTGGAAAAGAAGAGAACTTAAGTGTTAGCAATGTATAACTGACTAGATAAAACTTCCTTCAGAGATTCCCCCAAAAGAACCCTTCTGGGGGTGGGGAAATGGGCAGTGGGGAGTAAAAGGTACAGAATTAAGGTCAAAAAGAAGCAGAGAAATAATTCTGTTCCTGGGTTGGTAGACTGGGTTTCTGTAAACTGATTTAATAAATAGATTCTTGTGGTCCCTACTTTAGCAACAAAACATCTGCTCACAAAGAGCTGAAATCATGTGTGTAAAAAGCATATTTATTTGTCATATGATACTAGATTAAAAAATATAAGGTATAAAATAGAATGTAGAGTATGATCTCATTTTTATTAAGAAATACATAAATAAAACAGGTACATAAACAAAGACCAGAAGAACATATGTCAAAATATTAACAGTGTATTTTATTTTCTGATTATCAGTATTTTCTAAATTTGATATTGACTATATATATTACCTACCTTTATTTATTTTTAGAAAACATTATTTTTAAAAGTCAATACATATTATATGCAAACTTCCTGGGAAATAGTATTGTGTCTAGAATAAAATAAAAACATAGAAACAACACTAATTAAACTACTGGGCAATTTAAAGCCTAAATCAGAAGATTTTTTTAAATGGAGAAAATATAAATCCTCTAGAACATTTTCCACCTAGAGCTAAATTAAATTAGTCTTTATAAAGCTATAAAAATAACATATTAGAATTGACTTTCAATACAGTATGATTTAAAATGAGAAAATGTTTCCATGAATAGCTAAGATCATATGGCCCTTCTTAAACATACAGGAATCTATGAATCTATAATAATAATTGATCCATTTAAACTATTATAATACCTAGCACAAGTATTCAAACATTTTTTAGGAAATAAAATCCTGAGTTCATTTATGGAGCCAGACAACCTTCCTTTTGAAGGGAAGAGTGCCACAAATTATTAGATCAAGTGTGCAGAAGAAATGGTGCTGCTTGAACTGTAGTGAATAAAAACGACTCCAAGATCAAAAAAGACATGCCTTGTTTCCCCCAAGTACTATTTGTAGGCCTTCTCTAAACCATTCTCCACCTGCAATGGCCAACTTCTTGCACTATAAACACAGGAGCAACCAGACAGGAAAGTATGAGCCAAAGACTAACACCTATTCACATCCAAGAGAAAGAACAAAGAAAGGAAGTATTCTTTCATAGCAGCTAGAATAAGGCTAGGTAATGGTCTTGTAGTAGAATCTGCCACTCAAAAAGTTACAGATTAAAATCATAAAGGTTTACTACCCAAGAGAACAAATGTTAGGTTCTAAACAAGACAAAAAAAAAAAAAAAAGAATAAAACATGATCATTAACAAACTGAGAAGATGTTAAAGCAGAATCCCTATTAATAGTTATTTTTTTCATGCAAGTGTAAGTAGATAGAGAATTTCAAATTTTCATCACTGTAACTAGCTACAATGCAAAATTCAGAGTTTCTTTAAAAATACAATTTGCTCAATTTACTGTGACCAGATTGATCACTGTTTGAAAGTGTTGGAATTGGGGTTGGAGCACCAAGTCTTCCTTAAACCAAAACTCACTTTATTTCCTGTATCCCATATTGCCTCCATAAGAACTAGAAAAATAAAACCTTTTTAGCAGCAAAGTGCATTAAATGACACTTGAATGACACATTAATAACTGCAAAGAAATGTTTCGATTATTCAACTTACATTTTTTAGAACATGAAATATATAAGCAAATTAAGTATTAATAATTAAATCTATCTTTTGGTGAGAATGAAGTGATATGGGAAAGAACAGATAAAGTCACTGGAAAAGAAACATTTTAGTGTATACATATTCATACCAAAACGATACCATTTATTTTTAGAACTAAAGAAAAATCTTCAGATTTTGAGGCATTCAGAAGAAGAATGAGATATGCTCTTAAGAGAACTGTGATTTAAGGTTTATCTTCAGCATAATTATCTGATTTCCAATTGGAATTGTGAGGTTCAAGCTCATCTCCTAGAAGAATTTTCTAAATTGTGTGAACTTGAACAATCTATATGATTAACAAGAGGGAGAGTATTAATTAATAGCAGAACATGAAAACTTACAGATTGGAAGCATTATGAGTGAATTGTGGTTTTAAAACTTTTTTCATGGTGTTTTAAATTTTAATATGGACTTTAAAATAAATGCCTTGAGCCATTTTCTCAGGAGTATCAGAGTAGCAACAAAGGAAGCTGTACAAAAAAAGAGGGGAGAGAAAGCGAGGAGGAGAAAGGAAGGAAGGAAGAGGGAGGGAGGAAGAAAGAAAACCAAAATTGCCAGCACTTTCTCAAACTGAGAGCTGTGCAAGGTGCTAGCTCATAAACCTTGGCTTCTCCCAAAGCTTGGTTGGCCACCTCTTTAGAAGAGAAGATGTAATCTCTGCTCTTTTGAATCCCGAGGGTACACCCCATCAGGACGTGGGGGCTGGATGGGAAATTTACAGAGTAGTTGTTCTCCAAATGGTCCCTGGATCACCAAAATGGAATCACCTAGTAACAGTTAAAATGCAGATTACCAGGCGAGGTCCCAGATACTGAATTCACATTTTTTGGGTGTGGGGGGGCTGGGAATGTTCATATTTTAAGTCACAAAGAATTCTTGGTTGGGACAAAACTGGAACAGAGGCTGAGAGGCAACATGATGAATGGGTTTGGAGCCACCGAGGCTTGGGTTTAAATTCCAGTTCTTCATTTAATAGCTCTGACTGCAGCATGTCACCCAAACCCTTGGATTCTCACTTTTCTCATTATAGAAGGTGGAATGACAGTCTGTTTTGGAGACCAAGTAAAATTATGTGTGTGTACGTGTGCGGCGTCACAAAACTATTCTAACAGACGACCTTTCAAGTTCTTCCAATTCGTTTGTTTTAATCCACTAATGTATAAAACTATCACAAGAACGTCTCTTTATCTCTTTCCTTAAAGAAGGGTTTCTCACCTTTTTCTCATTTACCCCCTCTCCTCCCAGGAGCCTTTCTAAGCATTTTCTCTTCTAATCCTCCAGTCCGAGACAGGCAGTACTTAAGTTTTGAGGCCCTTTGGAAAGCCACAAGCCATTGTATTATCTGAGATCTTTTCCCCCTCAAAAATATAAGCACTATCATCCACGTTGAGAATGTCCATCCTCGAGAGGTGACTTGGTCAAGGTCACACCACAAATTAGAAGCAGGTTCTGGTCTACATTGGCCAAAAACCGATGGTCTGGAATCGGCCCATCCGCTCTCCCCCTCCGTTTACTCATTTACTTTTAATTAGTTACTGGCATTTAAAAATCAGGAGCTCCGACAGAAGGATGTCGGGTCCTGGGCGGGGCTGAGAGAGGCCCCTAGCAACCGGGCCCTGCAGCCCCGAAACCCAGGCCAGTCCCCCTCACTGAGGTGCCCGCCAGCACTCACCACGTGAGGATTCAGACGTTTAACACGCAGCTGGAATCGCCGGCGCAGCTAAGTTAGCAGCAGATCGCGCGCCTCTCCCCCGGCTTCTCATCCATAGTCCTCGTAGCGGCGGGCGGGTAGGCTTTACTGCCTTTCCCGCCCCACTTGCCCCCCGTCCGCCGGCTGACCTCCGCCCCAGCCCCAACTGAACCCCACAGGCCGTGCTTCGCCTTCGTGTCCCAGAGGCCCCGCCGCCGCCCAGCAGGGCAGGCAACACGACCGCCCCTCACAGTCCTCCTGCCTGACCAGGCCGCCCGCCTAGCGGTCCATTCACCGCCGCTGGGCACTAGGGGCTGAGGCAACGCTCCTTCTGCGGTCCCCGGCGCGTCCTCGCGGCCTCGCACTGCACCAATCGCCGCCGCGCGCTGCTGCACGTGACGCGCGCTGGCCAATGGCAGCTTGAGACGGCCCGTGACGCGGCTGGCGGCTCTGGGAGCTTTCAAAGTGGGCGGCGGGCTGAGGGCGCGGCGGGGCACTAACTGCTCAGCTGACGCTGTTGGGTGGATTCGGGGTCAGTTCTGCGGGACTGCGGGTAGCCGAAGTCCGGTTTTGACTCCCGCTGCTCTCCCCGGACTACACCAGTAGGAGAAAAAAGGGACGAGGGCTGACACAGTGTGGGGTTTGGCCAGCCTCTCAGTCCTGGACCGAGAGCCTGTTTTCCACCTTTTCTTCCTCTGTTGTCATCCTAGTCCGGCCCCAGTTTTACTGGCTACCTAGCCTCCAGCTAGTCCCCGATGTTCCCAAGGACGGGAATACTGGGATTAGATCAAGGCCCCGCAGTCAGCCTCACACTAGCTCCGTTAACAGATGGACGGATGGGTTCCCCTGCATGCCTAACTTTCAACATCCTAAGCCCTTAGGCTTTTCCTCCTCTCTCAGAAGGTGTTAGGTTGGTACCCCAGGAATGCAGACTTCACTCTATCCTTACTCTTGGCTTCTATCCCCAAGTTTGGGCCAAAATGGTTGTTGTAGCTTCGGACATCACCTTAGTTTAGTTTAGTTTGAACTAGTAGTCATTGTCGGAGAAAGCAATGCACCAATCCAGTAGTGGCACCCCACTCCAGTACTCTTGCCTGGAAAATCCCATGGATGGAGCAGCCTGGTAGGCTGCAGTCCATGGGGTCGCTGAGAGTCGGACACAACTGGGCGACTTCACTTTCACTCTTCACTTTGATGCATCGGAGAAGGACATGGCAACCCACTCCAGTGTTCTTGCCTGGAGAATCCCAGGGACGGGGGAGCCTGGTGGGCTGCCGTCTGTGGGGTCGCACAGAGTCGGACACGACTGAAGAGACTTAGCAGCAGCAGCAGCAGTAGTCATTGTATTCTTCACCACTACTCTTTGCAGAAAAAGAAAAAAAGCCAATTTCACAGTAACAATTATTAACTCTATCAAAAGTTGACCCTTGAGATATATGTATATTTAAAATTCTATGATGATTGTCTGGAAAGGCATTTGGACTATTAGGTTGGATGATATGATATGGCATTGCCATTTGTTCTAATCAAATGCAGTTTGAGTTGTGAGCTTAACTAGTCACTGTTTTGCAAAATGAAACACCAGTTTTACTTGACTAAGAAACTAGTATTCAGACTTGAGTATTTGCCAGATTTTTAAAAAATCTCTTTTAGAAAGGATCTTGCCAGAAGCCCCACCCAACAACTACTATCTACATCTTACAGATTTGAACTTAGTGACATGGCCTTGCCTGGTACTCTAAGCATATTTCTGCCCTCAATAAAATTTTCTTCCAAAAAAGAAGGAAGAATGCCTTTGGATGAACAACTACAACCTCTTTTTATAAACACTTGCAAGTGGTCCTGTACCACACAACTCAGTAGAAATAATTCCTTCCCCTGGGTGTGCTGAACAACTTACTAGGCAAATATAAACTCTGTGGCTGACCCTGTGGTAAATGCATAACATGTATTTTCCTCTTAAATGCTCAACAATCCTGCAAGGTGGGCAGGCATTATTAGCCCTCTCATGCACATGAGCACTGAAAGATAATAGTGACAAACCATAGATATGCCAAATGATCTAGATATACTACTGAGCTGCTACACAGTATTTTACAAGCATATGGGTCTAAGGAATATAATTTTGTGTACTAAGTCAAGAAGGACCACTCTACTCTGTCTAAAGCTGACTAGAATCAAACAAAATGAGAATAAAGCCACTCCTCTATAAGCGCAGGAAGCAGGCCTCGGGTAATATACCAGTGTAAAACTATAGTATGTCACAACACCAATATAGTAATGTTGTAAAAACAATTGCTTTTGATAAACAGTCGAAGCTAAAAGAGAACTGAAAAAGTTGAACTTGGAAGGCAGCTATGCTCACCACTATACTACCAACGCTCCACAAAAGTTGAACTTCTTGATACTGTCCAGGGGAGAAGAGTGCCCATATTAGAGTTTATTAGTAAGTAATGAGACTGATTTTTTGCATTCAATAAACTTTAATGCTTATTGAATACATGCTGCTCCATTAAGCATAAATGTTCGTCACATAATCCTTGCCTTTAGGGAGTCCACAGTCATGGCGGAGAAAGACAAGAGTACAGACAATTTGAATACATCATGACACTATGGGTGGTATGGAACAGGTGAGAAGGCATCCAACCTGGAAGGGAGGGGAGGGAGTTGTCACAGAAGAATTTCTAAAGAACTGATGGCTCTAAATAATATTTTTTTTAAAGAGCTGATGACTAATGGGGTCTTGAAAATTGAACTGGAGACCACCAGCTAAGTGTAAGGAATGGTAGTTCAAAAGTATATAGATGGCAAAGAGGGTGAGGCATATTGACTACTGGGTATGAAGAGAGGGGGGATAGGTGAGTACGTGGAACAGTTAGGCAGTGCCTTATGATGGGTCACATATTCATGCTAAGGAGTTTGATTGCTATGGCTGGTAGCATCCATTGTCTCCTTGCTTTGGGCAGCGGGTGGGGGTGGATGGAGTTACTTTAACTTGTGGGCAGTTTTCTTGGTGGCATTTTTAATTTAGACATCTTCTGCTTCCCCAGCCAATGGATGGGCACTTGACACAAGCAAAACCAATCAGATGAGAGGAAAAGACGCAGGATAGGGATTCAAGTATTTAGACATCTGCACTATAGAGCTGGTGAGGCTCTTGGATCCATGAAAAGATTCCAAGATTGAATGATACTCACAGCTGACAATATTTTCCTTAGCAAACCCAATAACCTAGAGTTTAGTTACTTCATTGTCACATCTCACAACTAGCTATAAATACTGTATTTTAGCTGCTGAAAAGATGTACTCTATAGTTATTATGATTGTACTTTCTAGCCAAAAATTAAATTGTATTTAATCATCCCTCTTACAGAAAACCTGTACTATGTAGGAATCATTTTTTAGTTAGTATGAAAACAGCTTATTCCAGGTACCATCTCCAATTACGATATTCTCAGTAATACACCTTAGCCACTGCTCTGAATCTATCTACTGTTAAGGGAGATAATGGACAGTCATTCTTGAATGGTAAGTTGTTGCAGTTATTGAAGACTTGCCCTGTTAGTTTATCTCAAATATTCCATTATTGAGTTGAATGAATGTTCTGGCTTATCAGTTTTTCAAGTTATAATTTTGTTTCCTTATGAAGCACAAGCTGGAATCAAGATTGCAGGGAGAAATATCAGTAACCTCAGATATGCAGATGATACCACCCTATGGCAGAAAGTGAAGAAGAGCTAAAGAGCCTCTTGATGAAAGTGAAAGAGGAGAGTGAAAAAGCTGGCTTAAAGCTCAATATTCAGAAAACTAAGATCATGGCATCTGGTCCAATCCCTCAATGGCAAATAGATGGGTAAACAGTGGCTGACTTTATTTTTTGGGGGCCCAAGAAAAAGAAATGCAAAAAAGCAAAATGGCTGTCTGAGGAGGCCTTACAAATAGCTGTGAAAAGAAGGGAAGCCAAAAGTAAAGAAGAAAAGGAAAGATATACCCATTTGAATGCAGAGTTCTAAAGAATAGCAAGGAGAGATAAGAAAGACTTCCTCAGTGATCAATGCAAAGAAATAGAGGAAAAGAGTAGAATGGGAAAACTAGAGAGCTCTTCAAGAAAAATAGAGATACCAAGGGAACATTTCATGCAAAAATGGGCTCGATAAAGGACAGAAATGATAGGGACCTAACAGAAGCAGAAGATATTAAGAAGAGGTGGCAAGAATACACAGAACTGTACAAAAAAGATCTCCACAACCCAGATAATCATGATGGTGTGATCATTCACCTAGAGCCAGACATCCTGGAATGTGAAGTCAAGAGGGCCTTAGGAAGCATCACCACGAACAAAGCTAGTGGAGGTGATGGAATTCCAGTTGAGCTATTTCAAATCCTAAAAGATGATGCCGTGAAAGTGCTGCACTCAATATGCCAGCAAATTTGGAAAACCCAGCAGTGGCCACAGGACTGCAAAAGGTCAGTTTTCTTTCCAATCCCAAAGAAAGGCAATGCCAAAGAATGCTCAAACTACCACACAGTTGCACTCATCTCACACACTAGTAAAGTAATGCTCAAAATTCTCCAAGCCAGGCTTCAACAATATGTGAATGGTGAACTTCCAGATGTTCAAGCTGGATTTAGAAAAGGCAGAGGAACCAGAGATCAAATTGCCAACATCCGCTGGATCATCAGAAAAGCAAGAGAGCTCCAGAAATACATCTATTTCTGCTTTATTGACTATGCCAAAGCCTTTGACTGTGTGGATCACAACAAACTCTGGAAAATCCTGAAAGAGATGCGAATACCAGACCACCTGATCTGCTTCCTGAGAAATCTGTATGCAGGTCAGGAAGCAACAGTTAGAACTGGACATGGAACAACAGACTGGTTCCAAATCAGGAAAAGAGTATGTCAAGGCTGTATATTGTCACCGTGCTTATTTAACTTATATGCAGAGTATACATCATGAGAAATGCCGGGCTGGAGGAAGCACAAGCTGGAATCAAGATTGCTGGGAGAGATATCAGTAAGTGAAGAAGAACTAAAGAGCCTCCTGATGAAAGTGAAAGAGGAGAGTGAAAAAGTTGACTTAAAGCTCAACACTCAGAATACTAAGATCATGGCATCTGGTCCCATCACTTCATGGCAAATAGATGGGGAAACAATGGAAACAGTGGCTGACTTTATTTTTGGGGGCTCCAAAATCACTGCAGATGGTGACTGCAGCCATGAAATTAAAAGACGCTTACTCCTTGGAAGGAAAGTCATGACCGACCTAGACAGCATATTAAAAAGCAGAGACATTACTTTGTCAACAAAGGTCCGTCTAGTCAAGGCTATGGTTTTTCCAGTGGTCATGTATGGATGTGAGAGTTAGACTATAAAGAAAGCTGATCACCGAAGAATTGATGCATTTGAACTGTGGTGTTGGGGAAGAATGTTGAGAGTCCCTTGGACTGCAAGGAGATCCAACCAGTCCATCCTAAAGGAAATCAGTCGTGGGTGTTCATTGGAAGGACTTATGCTGAAACTGAAACTCCAATACTTTGGCCACCTGATGCGAAGAGCTGACTCATCTGAAAAGACCCTGTGTTTTTTTTTGCCATCTGTATGTCTTCCTTGGAGAAATGTCTGTTTAGTTCTATGGCCCATTTTTTGATTGGGTCATTTATTTTTCCGGAGTTGAGCTGGAGGAGTTGCTTGTATATTTTTGAGATTAATCCTTTGTCTGTTGCTTCATTTGCAAAAAAACACATGAAAAGATGCTCAACATCACTCATTATCAGAGAAATGCAAATCAAAACCACAACGAGGTACCATTACACGCCAGTCAGGATGGCTGCTATCCAAAAGTCTACAAGCAATAAATGCTGGAGAGGGTGTGGAGAAAAGGGAACCCTCTTACAACCCTCTTACACTGTTGGTGGGAATGCAAATTAGTACAGCCACTATGGAAAACAGTGTGGAGATTTCTTAAAAAGCTGGAAATAGAACTGCCATATGACCCAGCAATCCCACTTCTGGGCATACACACCGAGGAAACCAGATCTGAAAGAGACACGTGCACCCCAATGTTCATCGCAGCACTGTTTATCATAGCCAGGACATGGAAGCAACCTAAATGCCCATCAGCAGACGAATGGATGAGGAAGCTGTGGTACATGTACACCATGGAATATTACTCAGCCATTAAAAAGAATTCATTTGAATCAGTTCTAATGAGATGGATGAAACTGGAGCCCATTATATAGAGCGAAGTAAGCCAGAAAGATAAAGACCATTACAGTATACTAACACATATATATGGAATTTATAAAGATGGTAACGATAACCCTATATGCAAAACAGAAAAAGAGACACAGATGTATAGAACAGACTTGTGGACTCTGGGAGAAGGTGAGCGTGGAATGTTTCAAGAGAACAGCGTCGAAACATGTATATTATCTAGGGTGAAACAGATCACCAGCCCAGGTTGGGTGCATGAGACAAGTGCTCGGGCCTGGTGCACTGGGAAGACCCAGAGGGATGGGGTGGAGAGGGAGGTGGGAGGGGGGACCGGGATGGGGAATACATGTAAATCCATGGCTAATTCATTTCAATGTATGACAAAAACCACTGCAATGATGTAAAGTAATTAGCCTTCAACTAATAAAAATAAATGGAAAAATAAAATAAAATAAATTAATTAATTAAAAAAAAAGAAAAGAAAAGACCCTGATGCTGGGAAAGACTGAGGGCAGGAGGAGAAGGGGATGACAGAGGATGAGATGGTTGGATGGCATCACCGACTCAATGGACATGGGTTTGGATGAACTCCCGGAGTTGGTGATGGACAGGAAGGCCTGGTGTGCTGCAGTTCATGGGGTTGCAAAGAGTCAGACATGACTGAGCAACTGAACTGAACTGACAATTATTTGCAATTGTGTTTGAAATAAGCCATAATGTAATTGTCTCAATTTAATGTGAGCTGTTTTTAGCAATGCAAAAGCTCTGATTGCATTTTTTCATTTTATCCTTAGTATTAATAAAAGATGGGCATTCATGTTTAATCATATTCACAGATTACTTTAATGAACAGAAATATGTTACATTACCTTTAAATCAGTGAATTTCAGTGTGTTCCAAGGTTACCCCCCAAATGTTGCATCATATGATACAAAATGATAAACTTTCCTCCCAAGGTTTTGAATATATTATTTTTGAAAATGAGAATATATCTATCTTTAATTATAAAAACGTATTCATTGAAAAAATAAATTGCAAGAAAGTAGAACAGTATGAGGACTACTTTTAAAATATATAAATTTTATATATAAAAATACATAAATTTAAAATATATAAAAGTGGCTTATACTGTCCAAGACATTTTTGTACAAATTTATTCAAACATAAGCTTAATTCAAATAAGATCATATGACATACTATTTCATAAATTATTTTTTACCTAACATAACAGAGACAGCTTTGAATGACAAATTACCACAAACTTAGTGACTTAAAACAACACTTATTTATTATCTCACAGTTTTTGTTGCCAGGCTGCAATCAGCTGTTGGCCAGAACAGCAGTCCCATCAGAGGTTTGACCATGGAAATATCTGCTTCCAAGCTGCTATTGGCAAGATTTATCTCCCTACAGCTCTAGCCTGTGGTTCCATTTTTTTTTGCTGACTGTCAGCAGTGGGCTGCTCTCAGCCTCTTGGTTCTCTCCATCGACCCTCTTACAACCTGGCAGCTTCTTTGAAGCCAGTAAAGGAGTGAGAATTGTGACCCCATGGATGAAGCCCATTGGGCTTCTCTGTTCATGAAACTCGTGGAACTGGAATGGGTTGCCATGCCCTTCTCCAGGGGATCTTCCCAACCCAGGGATCAAACCCAGGTCTCCTGCATGGCAGGCAGAGCCTTTACCACTGAGCCACCTGGGAAGCCCATAACAGTAGCATAATATTCCACTGTACAAGTGTCATATAATTTAACTACCCTCTGTAGATAGAAGGTTGTTTCAAATTCTTCTTTATTATAAACAGTGCTATAATACATTTTTGTGACTTCTCTATTTATTTCCTTAGGATAATGCCTAAAAATGAAATTGCTGAGTAGGATGGTATATATTATCTAGGGTGAAACGGATAACCAGCTCAGGTTGGGTACATGAGACAAGTGCTCAGGCCTGGTGCACTGGGAAGACCCAGAGGGATCGGGTGGAGAGGGAGGTGGGAGGGGGGACTGGGATGGGGAGTACATGTAAATCCATGGCTAATTCATATCAATGTATAACAAAAACTACTGTAATGATGTAAAGTAATTAGCCTCCAACTAATAAAAATTAAAAAAATAAATAAAATAAAATAAAATAAAAATAAAAACAATTTGCATATTAAAAAATAGCCATCCAGAAAATTAATCCCATCCAGTAAGAATGTATGAGTGCTGGTTCATGCACGTACTTGCCTTATCCATAAATTTAAGCTTTACCATTCTAATGGTGAAAAATTATGTTTCATAGTGTTAATCTGTATCCCTCTATTGGTAAAGTCAAACATGTTTATATGTTTACTGGACATTTGTTTTGTGAATTGTCTTCTCATGACTTTTGCCTAGCATGCAACTGTGAAAAACTATATGTTAACTGCTCTTTATGGATTGCAAATATTTTCCCTAATTTATGTTTGTTAATATTTGGCAGAATTCTTGGTCTTGTAAAAGTTTCAAATTTTTTTCAGAAATCAATTCTATTGGTCATTTTCTTAATGCTTTCTGCCTTTGACGCAATGCTTAGTAATACCTTTCCCACTTGAGAAGTATAAAAATTTCCCCACATTTGTGGTTCTAAAATTCTTATAGTTTTATATGTTATTTAACTTTTCATTGTTCTGGAATTGTGTTGTAAGATTGATTAATTGTGACAAACATGACAAGTGTGTGTGTGTGTTTTACTTGAGTTATTTTAGATGGGCAACTCTAGAGCTAGTTTTAAAATGAGTCACTTGTTGCTGTGGATTTGTGGGAGATAGAGAACAAATCAGCACTGTGGAATGTTTCTTCATAATGCGGTTCTCTGAGTACATTTATTTCCAGTAAAATCCACTTTTTCCTGAAATTTTATGGAACTATGTCACTTGTGCTATAATAACATTATATAAGAGGACATACTTAGTGATGAAATTGACAACAGGGAATAAATTAAAAGGATCTAGGACAAGGACCAAACCACAGAAGCCCTTAATTAAGAGAGCAGGATGTTCTTGCCAAAACACAATTACTTTCAAAAGCAATCACATTGAGGCCCAGGGCACTGAAGCTTCTGTTGAGAAAGTGGAGTTATTCTTCACTACAAGTGGGAAATCAAAGATAGTTGGGGAGCAGTGGGAGGCCAAGACTGAGCTCAGGCTTGGCTGGAGTGTAAAGCAAGTCTCTTGGGTATGCTCTCCTGCCCCAGTGGAATGCAAAGAAGACTGAGTCAAAAAGAAATTTTGGTGACTGGAACGCCAAAGTGGCCTGCTGAGCTTTGATGTCTCTTAAATGAACTAATGTGTGAAATGGAGAAGCAAAAGCAGATATGAGATTCAAATTATGTGACTTGTTCACCTGCGAGTCCCAACACTCAGCACAGAGTCTGGCTCAGTGTGGGTTCTCAGTGTTAATTTCCTCTCCCTTTCGCCTGAGCCATCCTCTCACTTAACATCTGTCATTTAGCACAGGGACTGGAATATTATTAAGCACTTAGTGAATGTTTATGGAATAAATGTTTGCATGGTTTGAAGAAATAAATGTACAGGTATTCAAGAGGAAATTTAGTTACATACAATCATACAGCCAATTTATGAAGAGCCTATTTCTAAACTAAGTGTTTTGTGTACTTAGTTCATTTAACCTTCATAATAACCCCGTGATATAAATATTAATATTATTGTTCCAATTTTCCATGTGAAGAAACAGAAGATCAGAGAGGAACCAAAGTTATCCAACTACGTGGAGGAATCAAGGTTTAAAACATTGAGCTGACTACAAAGCCCAAGTAGTTTCCCAGTATTCCTTTAGAGCCTCTAAAAACTTCACAGATCACTAAGGAGAGACATCTCTAATCATTGTATAGGCATGTGCACTCCCAGGTATTTCCTGGGTGTTTATCTTCCAAAATGGACAAGACCCACATCCAAAGATTATGCAAGATCACAGGAGCCAGAGAGAGCTCATTAACCTTTCAAATTCCTTCAACTCAGCTCCCCAGGGAAGAAAGACAACAGATGGTCAACGTGCTGTTCACTTCCTCAGCTGCATGACTATTTATAGAGACATTTAACTTGACAGACTGGTTGGAATTTCTAGTGGATATAGGAGCTGACACATTCAAGTTTAGCCTGAGCTTTAACACCTGCTTATTAAATCTGTTCAAAAGGCAGCCACTAGCCCAATATAGTGGGAAACAGTTTACTAGAAAGAGTGGTGGGTGGGAAATAGGAAATATGGGTCCAGCTCACTGTTTTATTATGATTACTTTTATTATAAATTTGTTCATTTGGCAAATGCTTTTTGAAATATCTGTTTTATGCCAGACTGCTCTATTCTATGTATCTAGCAAAAAAGGGTTGAGGGAGACCATCACATAATGGTTTCTTCTGCTGAAGAGGCAAACATGGTTAGTATATGTAAGCCATCATTCTTAAGCAATTTACATCCAGATTTATGTGCTCCTTTCTCAGAAAGTAAGCTACACTGAAGGAAGAGAAAATCAGCCTCCTACAGATGTGTGTGCTGGCTTACTTGTACCTTTAGAATCTTGCCCCTTTGGTAGTGTTCTAAATGAAGAGAGCTATGACTATATGTTAACATAAGTCACAATTTTTGCGCTAAGGAACATTGGAGAGTGGGGAGGGATGGACGAGCTTTCTTCCTTGCTGAAACATGTGCCCAGTTATCTCGGCTGTGCCTTCCCCTTCTGAGTTAGGCCCCAACTTTATCAGATGAACATGTCAGCTTGGGGGTCTAAGACTGTTTGGTCACTTGAAGAAATCCCAGCTTTAGCCAAGGGCTAGAGCAGTCCAGATACATCCAAATACAGCTTAGTCCTGGGCGGGAAGAACCTGCCTTTTGAAATCCTGTAGCTCCTCTCCTTTCCTTGGTGCCCTCAACTTCCATGTCATTATGACGGCAGGGCTGACACTGCAGAGGAGGAAGCCCCTATTTTTGGCAGGTCTGAAGAGACAAACTTTCCTCTAACTTTTAGCAATTTTGAGTCTAGTGATGCCACATACTTGTACATATTAACTTGAACTAGACCTTGCCAGGTTATGCCTTATACCTTAAAGCCATTCTCATATCCATCTTCTCACTAACACAAAAACTTTGTGGGGTAGTTATTAATTTCAGTCTACAATGAAGAAATATGAGTTCAATCAAATGTAATGATATGTCCAACCACAGCGATGGTGAGTAGTGAAGCTGGTATCAAAACCATGCCTCTGATTTCCACTCCCTGTGTGTAGGCAGGATTCTAACTTGTTTTCCAAGAGTTCCTGCCTACCTTCCACATACACATCCTGAATCATCCTTGGGACTGAATCTGATGGGTTTTCCTGCTGTGATTAGGTTATGTTATCTGGCACAGTTGATGATAAGAAAAAGACAGGATCCTGGTCGGCCTAACCTAATCACATGGGACCTTTGAAAACAGAGGATTTTCTGTAGCTGGTAGCCATGGCACAAATCAGAGACTGGAAGTATTAGAAGGATTTAATGCCCTGTTGTTGTTGGCTTGATGATGGAGGGGTCAGGTATAAAGGATTTGAGAGCCAATGGCCAACAAGGAAACGGGGCCTTCAATCCTGCAACTGAGTCCTGCCAGTAAGGATGAACTTGGGAGTAGGTCCTTCCCCAGAGCCTCCAAGTGGGAACTCAGCCCACTGATGCCTTAATTACAGCTTCATGAGACCCTGTGAGCAAGGAGCCAGTCATGCTGAGCCAGGCAGGGCCTCTGACCCATAGAACTGTGAGTTAATAAATGGGTGTTGTCTTAAGCCATTAAATTTGTGGTAATTTGTTTTGCAGCTTGCTTTTCTTGCTAAATCTTAGGACTCAGAGTAAGTTTTTAAAATTTTCTGGTCTTCATTTTCATTTGAAAGAGAATTGGTATGTTCTTTAAGGTACTTCCAGCTCAGATGATTCTAAGATTCTTAAAACTGTGTTTTTATAAAGATGGAAAGAAAATAGTACATATGAAAGCACTTTAATCTTGAGAAAACATGTGAATTGAGAATAGTAATCAATCTAATGATGTTTCTAGTCATCTGATGCCCTCTTGGGATTTTCTAGGACAATTTCCCATGAAAAGTAATCCCATGAAAAGCCCTAAAAGTAATTTTAGGGCTACAGCCGTGGACATATAGGGAGAAGAGACTTTCTGACTCCCCAGAGACTCCTCTCCACTGTGGCAGACTTTAGGGAGCATACAGAAGGAAGGACACCCTCTAGCATCTTGAAGAACCCAAGCTACAGGGTTGGAGGTGCAGTAGGAATGAGGCGAGGCTCCAGCCTTGCAGTGTGAGAGGATGGTGTCCACATAAATAAGCCGAGACAACAAAGTGATCAGAAGCTCCAGAGGAGGAAGAGAGGCTTTGTCAGAGGCATCTGTGAGCTTGGATTGGGTTTTGAAGGGAAGGGGTTTCCCAGCCACACTAGATTGGAGCGGCACAAACAGAAGCAACAGCCCATGTGAAGACATGGGTAATAGCTGCTGATCCTAAAGTCCAGGTGGGTATTCAGTCAGTGGGAACTGTTAGTTGATTATTGCTGGAGCCTTGGAGTGAACATGCTGGAGGGAGATTAGGGTACCTCTGTGCTAATATTTGAGTCTGTTATCACCTCTCTAATATTAACTCCACATAATTGCTAACTTCAATCTCATGCATATACCTTCAGAAGGATAGTTTTGTTGTGCTTTACTTTCTGTAGTTGGGCTTTCCAGGTGGTGCTAGTGGTAAAATAACCCACTTAATGCAGGTAGATGTAAAAGATGTGGGTTTGATCCCTGGGTTGGGAAGGTCCCGTGGAAGAGGGCACGGCAACCCACTTCAGTATTCTCGCCTGGAAAATCCCAGGGACAGAGGAACCTGGTGGGCTGCAGTTCACAGGGTTGCACAGAATCAGACATGACTGAAGCGACTTAGCACACACACACTTTCTGTAGTTAGAATAATCAAATTAAATGCACATATTGAATCTATCCTTTCCAATGACCTCAGCATCACCCCTTTCTGTTACCCAATTCAAGATTCCATTAGGTTCTCCTAAAGAGTAGGAATCATTTGTCCAAAATATGAACTTAATGTGAGCTATGACTAATAGTGCTGAAATAAGAAATGCCGGAAATCTAACACTTTGGCCACCTGATGCAAAGAACTGACTCATTGGAAAAGACCCTGATGCTAGGTAAGATTGAGGGCAAAATAATAAGGAAACGGCAAAGGGTGAGATGGTTAGATAGCATCACCAACTCAATGGACGTGAATTTGAGCAAACCCTGGGAGATAGTGAAGGACAGGGAAGCCTGAAGTGATGCAGTTCATGTGGTCACAAAGATTCAGGCACGACTTAGCAAATGAACAACAGCAGCAAGAAATACTGAACTGTAAACTTCTTGAGGACAGGAGTCTCGCTTTTCACATCTCTATAGGACTCAGCACAGTTTTTTGCACACAGCAAATGTTCACTGTTGAATTAAATTTAAGTTTTATTAGCATGCAAAACAAAAGGAGCAAAGATCATATAAAAATCTCCCCAATGGATAGTGTTCAGGCTTTTTGCACACACCAACCAGAGCAGCCTCAAAGCACAGAGCCAATTGGTTAGAGCACATTTCTCTTGGAAAATATCATATTTAAGACCCTGTTCCTGGGAGAAAGTTGTTCAGCTGCCAGAGGCAAGCTTGGAAGAAATCCCCTCTCCACATTAGATCCAAGTTGTTGTTCTCAGTCACAGGAGACTCATTTATTACTACTCTAGATGACAGCTTCAGAAGTGGATAGTTAAATTACACAATTATGAATAATAGTGTGACATTAACTGAGGAAATGTAAAATAGTTCCTAAGCGTTGCTAATAGTCTTCCACCACCACATAGAGTTAAAGACCAGAAATGATGGAAGCTTGATCAATCTTTTGTTTCTTTTTGGTGGGAAAAAAATGTTTCCCCTGAGATCTGGAGGAAGAAATCTTAGAGGTTATCTATTTCTCTAATGTTTAGTCTACCATTACTTTATTCATTGAGCAATGCTAATTATTGAATGCCTACTATGACTCAGACACAGGGCTGGCCTCTATATTTGAGCTGCAAATGAGATCAGTGTGGTTGTTTGTCCTTATATGAAGCTTCAAACCTAGAAGTTAGAAATTTCAAGAGTGTGAAGTATGACCAAGGGCAAAGATGCTCCAGGAGCATGGTCTCAGGAAACTAACCTTGTTCAGGGAGATGAGAGTCTCTAAGGAAATGATATTTTAGGTGTAAGCTAAAGATGAATGTGAGTTAGTGAGAGAAGGGAGATAAGAGATGGTGGGAGGGATTCCAGATTAAAGGAATAACCATATTCATGTAAGCTTGCCCTTATTACATAGAAAAATCAGACTGAATTTCTAAAAGAGAAAGGATGCTCTGGGTGGAGAAGGCAAATTTGAGATTTTAGACTTAGACCAACCTCATTGCTGGAGTAGGAAAAGGCAACCCGCTACACTATTCTTGCCCGGAGAACGCCATGGACAGAGGAGACTGACGGGCTATACACTCCACGAGTTCGCAGAGCTGGACAATACTGAAGCGACTTGGCACGCATGCACGCAACCTCGTTGCATTTACTGAGAATTGTGCCACCTTGTGGCAGCTAGTTATCAATGCACATACTGTGAATCAACAGGTTTTCTTGGAATCCTAGGATTTTTTTGAGAGGGAAGGTCCTTGCTTTAGAAAACAACTATTCCATTTCCATAGATTTCTAACCTTATTGAGAAGGATATACATAATTACATGCCTCTCCCTATGAGTCATGTTTTGAATGGTATCTATAGAACAAAAGTCCACTTCTTTTTCCTTTTTTCCCTCTGTAACTGGCTGTTGTTTGGTCACTGAGTCGTGTCCGACTCTCTGCCACCCCATGGAATACCAGGAGTCTGCCAGGCTCTTCTGCCCATAGGATTTCCAGCACTGGCAATACCAGAGTGGGTTGCCATTTCCTTCTGCAGTTAACTGGATAATCCTGGCTAAATTATTAAGTTGATATAATTTCATTTAAAAGCAAAGAAATCAGATTTTTTTTTGTTTTATTTAGTTTTGTAAAATGCCAATTCTGCCTTAGGAAAGTTATCTTCCTCTCTGTGTGCTAGTTCTTCATTTGAAAATGGAAATACCTACTTCATTATGCAACTTCAAGGAAACATAAACCTAAGTACATATGTACTTAGTAAATGTTTATTCCTTCTGTAGCCTTTTTGTGGGCAAAAGTTCCATTTTATTAGCTTATTTATTCTTGTTTACATCACTGAGAGCCCCCTGGGAATCTAGGGGTTCCATTCTTGTCCTCTAATTCCAATCAAATTCAACCTTCTTGTTTTACAGATGAATAAACTATGACACAAGAGAAAGGAAGTGATCTATTTCTGCTCTTGAAGTTAAATTGCATGTCAATTTACTTCCAGTCATTATAAAGAAGCAGTTAGTATAAATAAGGCCTTGGGCCTTACAGAAATGCAAACGAGTCCATTATGGCAGGCAAGGAGTGAGCAAGGAGGAGAAGGGGCATGAGAAATTAACGTAGAATGTTAATTGTAGTTGAGATTTGGAAACATCTTGATAAATGCATTTAAAAATGTTCATTCATATGTTTGGAATAGTTCAATCACAGGTTTTAAGTTATAAAGTTATAAAGCTTACTGTGTAAGCTCACAGTAAGAAATTATTTCCAGTGAGAATAAGAACTGAAAGCAATGGGCTTAACCAGACAAAAGAGATGTAGGTTGAATGTGGATGGAGATTCTTGACTGCAACACTACAGAAGTTCTTCCATCCTGGAAAAGACCCCAGGCAGCAGTATTCTTAGAAAAGACCATTATGAATCTGAGCGTTTCCAAGCTTAACCATGCACGATAAAGATTTAATCTATGTAAAGAGCCTTTAAGATGTGTGTTTTTAAAGGGGCTCCCTGTTTGATTTTCTTTTTAACAAATTCTGAGGAATGAAGGTGGAGAGTTTAGAAGCCTCTGGATATAGTACATCCATATACAAGCTATGAGACTGTGATCCCAATAACACTCTAAGAGTGTCTTCTGTTTACATACATCCCACATCTCCCTCCTATGTTCCAACAGTTTATTAGACCCTTTTACTTGCTTGTCCCACAGGTGCCTCTAACTCAACATTCTAAAACTGGATCCTCTCTTTCCCTCGAATTGCTTCTGCTTCTAACTGAGTGAAGGAACCTCTTGATCTGTCAGTTCAGATCAGAAACTAGGAGTCATCCTCCACCCCCTAAACCTCCCTGCTCACTGGTGTTCTGTCCGATGGACCCCACCTCCTCAGAACTTCCTGGATTACTATGCCCTCCTCCGCCTGTGGAATGCCTGCCCTAACCTGGGTTCTTGACGTCCCTGGCCTGGGTTACTGCTCCTGCTTCCTGAGTGATCTCTCAGGGTAGTCTGACTGCTTCTATGCCTCCTCCTATACTGCCCTCCCAGATATGCCTTCCATACCACAAATCTGATCATTCCACTCCCTCTTTAAACACCCCATTTACCACATCTGTAAAAGTCCATACTCCGTAGGGTGATATGCAAAGTGCTTTATGACCTTGCCTGCCTGTACTGTTAACATCATGTCTCCTCCACCCATTTCCCTCAATTCTTTAATCTGACTGTGCAGACTATGAGTGGTTTTTTTTCCCCAGATCTGTCTAGCCTTCCTTTTCCTTGTTCATGCTCCTCTCTTGTCCTATCACCCTTCTTCTTTTCTCCTCCTTCATGCTTCAGTTTAGTTATTATTTCTTCTCTCTACACCCTAGACCAAGTTAGGGGCCTATGCTCTGAAAAGGAATGTATTAATGCAGTACATTTCAGTTTACAAAGTGCTTTTAAATATAAAACTATTTAATTCTTTTCAAAAACTAGATAAAGTAGATTTATACCCATTTTATAGACAAGGCTCAGAGAGTTGACTTGTTCACAGCTAGTCAGTGACAGACCTGGGACGATAACCAGGTCATATAGTGCAGGGCTCTTTCTCCTGTACCCTGTGGAGTAAAATCAGAGAAGAGAGCAGAGGGTGTGCCATCCAGACTGTGACAGACTGTCATCAAGAAAGCGAGGGCCACATTAAAAAGAATTCACTTGAATCAGTTCTAATGAGATGGATGAAACTGGAGCCCATTATACAGAGTGAAGTAAGCCAGAAAGATAAAGACCATTACAGTATACTAACACATATATATGGAATTTAGAAAGAGGATAACAATAACCCTATATGCAAAATAGAAAAAGAGACACAGATGTACAGAACAGGATTTTGGACTCTGTGGGAGAAGGCGAGGGTGGGATGTTTCAAGAGAACAACATCGAAACATGTATATTATCTAGGGTGAAACAGATCACCAGCCCAGGTTGGGTGCATGAGACAAGTGCTCGGGCCTGGTGCACTGGGAAGACCCAGAGGGATCGGGTGGAGAGGGAGGTGGGAGGGGGGACCAGGATGGGGAATACATGTAAATCCATGGCTGATTCATGTCAATGTATGACAAAAACCACTACAATATTGTAAAGTAATTAGCCTCCAACTAATAAAAATAAATAAAGAAAGAAAGAAAGAAAGCGAGGGCCATAAGAGAAATCTACCTTCTTGCTTGCCACCCATCCCCAACCCTGTCAATGTGATTTAGACTATTCAAGAAGAGAAGAAAAGTCTACTGGGTTTATTCATATTTTTACTCCTACTGTTTTTCTGTCTTCCACACTGACATTCCAGAATTTCTTCTTTTATCATTTTGGTCTCAAGAATATCTTTTGCAGTTTGTCTCAGTTAAGTTCAGTTCAGTCGCTCAGCCGTGTCCGACTCTTTGCAAACCCATGAACTGCAGCACGCCACGCCTCCCTGTCCATCACCAACTCCCAGAGTCCACTCAAACCCATGTCCATTGAGTCGGTGATGCCATCCAACCATCTCATCCTCTGTCAGCCCCTTCTCCTCTGCCCTCAATCTTTCCCAGCATCAGGGTCTTTTCCAATAAGTCAGCTCTTCACATCAGGTGGCCAAATTATTGGAGTTTCAACTTCAGCATCAGTCCTTCCAATGAACACCCAGGACTGATCTTCTTTAGGATGGACTGGTTGGATCTCCTTGCAGTCCACGGGACTCTCAAGAGTCTTCTCCAACACCACAGTTCAAAAGCATCAATTCTTCAGTGCTCAGCTTTCTTTATAGTCCAACTCTCATATCCATACATGACCACTGGAAAAACCATAGCCTTGACTAGATGAAACTTTGTTGGCAAAGTAATGTCTCTGCTTTTTAATATGCTGTCTAGGTTGGTCATAACTTTCCTTCCAAGGAGTAAGTGTCTTTTAATTTCATGGCTGCAGTCACCATCTGCAGTGATTTTGGAGCCCCCCAAAATAAAGTCAGCCACTATTTCCACTGTTTCCCCATCTATCTGCCATGAAGTGACGGGACTGGATGCCATGTCTGCTGATGACAAATTTTAGTTTTTCTTCCTCTAAGCATGTTTTGATTTTCCGCTTATTCCTGAGGGATATTTTCACTGGCTATAGAATTATGCATTCATAGTTCTTCTCTTTCTGTATTTGAAGTATGCTGTGCCACTTAATTCTGGCTGGATGATTTCTAATGAGAAATATGGGCATTTGAATGGTTTTCTCTATAGGTAAAAAGTCATTTCTTGGTCCTTCCTAAATATGAGACCAAATGTTTTAAAACACCTAGAAGAAAACATAGGCAGAACACTCTCTAACATTTCAATCCATTTCCTAGAATAATGAAAATAAAAGCAAAAATAAACACATGGGACTTACTTAAACTCAAAAACTTGCACAGCAAAGGAAACAATAAACAAAGTGATAAGACAACCCATAAATTGGAAGAAGATACTTGCAAATGATGTGACGAACAAGGGATTAGTCTTCAGAATTTACAAACAGCTCATGTTGCTTAACAGCATCAAAACAAACAATCCAATCAACAAATGAGCAGAAGACCTAAATAGACATTTCTCCTAAGAAGACATACAGTGGCCAAGAGGCACATTAAAATGTGTTTAACATCACTAATTATTAGAGAAATGCAAATCAAAACTACAGCCAAAATGGCTATCATCAAAAAATCCACAAACAGTAAGTGCTGGCGAGAGTGTGGAGAGAGGGGATCCCTCCTACACTGTTGGTGGGAATGTAAATTGGTACAGCCACTACAGAGAACAGTATGGAAGTTTCTTAAGAATCTAAAAATAGAGCTACCATATGACCCTATAATCCTGCTGCTGGGCATATATCCAGAGAAAAACATGATCCAAAAGGATACATGCACCCCAATGTTTATTGCAGCACTGTTTACAATAGCAAGGACATGGAAGCAACCTAAATGTCCATCGACAGAGGAATGGATAAAGATGATGTGGTACACGTATACAGTGGAATATTACTTAGTCATTTAAAAGAATGAAACAATGCCATTTGCAGCAACAGGGATAAACCTAGAGATTGTCATACTGAGTGAAGTAAGTCAAATAGAGAAGGAGAAATATTGTATGACATCCCTTATATGTGGAATATAAAAATAAATGATACAGATGAACTTACTTACAAAATAGAAAGAGACTCACAGACTTTGAGAAAGAACCTATGGTTGCTGGGGGAAGAATGGGGGGAAGGGATAGTTAGGGAGTTTGGGATGGACTTGCACACACTGCTATATTTAACATGGATAGCCAACAAGGACCTCCTGTATAGCACATGGAGCTCTGCTCAATGTTTCTGGCACCCTGGATGGGAGGGAAGTCTGAGGGAGAAAGTATACATTTAGATGCATGGCTGAGTCCCTTTGCTGTCCACCTGAAACTATCACAACATTGTTAATCAACGTTAACAATACAAAATAAAAAGCTTAAAATTTTTTCTTAAATTAAAAAAATTTCTTGGTCTTTCATTTTCAGAACTTTGTGCTGTTTTACATGGATTTCATCGGGTTTATACTATTTGGAGTTTGTTCATCTTCTAGAATCTGTATTACAGGACAGTCTTAACCCACAGGAATTGGGGGCTCACTTTTAGAAAATCTGTTTTCTTTCTCTTGTTCAGTTGGATAATTTCCATCATTCTACCTTAAACTTTGTTGATTCTTCACTCTGTACTTTCCTCTCTGTTTTCCGTTGTGCCCATTCATTGAGTTTTTCATTTGTATTTTTTAGTTCTAAAATATTCATTTTACTTTCTTTATATTTTCTATTTCTTTTCTGAGACTATTTTTTGCCATTTGTTTCAAACATGCTCATATTTGCTCATTGAAGCATTTTCATTATGGGTGTTTTAAAGCCCTTGCTGTGTAATTCCAACATGTGTCCTATTGGTATTGGCTTCTGCTGCCTTTTCTCAATCAAGTTGAGATTTTCCTGCTTCTTGGTTTATCTGATGATTTTCTATTATATTCTGGACATAATTATTATGCTATGAGACTGTTCCATATTTAAATTCTTTGTTTCAGCAGGCTCCTCTGTCACTGCATTGGTGAGAAAAGGGGTATACCACCTTGGTATTGCCCAGTTGGGGTGGAAATTCAGATTCCCTACTTAGTCTCTACTGACATAGTGGAGGAGGGATTCATTACCATCAGACTGGGATAAAAGCCCTAGCTCCTCATTCAGCCTTCTCTAACACCATGCTGGTTAAGTGGGAGGGGCTGTCTTGTTACAGTCAGGTGGGTGAGGGTGGGCATCTAGTTTCCCCAGTAACTCTTTGAGGATGGAGATGGCAATAGAGTTGCAGTATTTTTTGTGATATTTGATTAGAGTTTTTAATGTGCATTTTCTAGTTTTAAGATTTCTATTTGGTTCTTTAAAGTCTTTAAGTTATGGTCTAAAAGTTTTCTGTCTTGCTAGGTTGTTCTTTTCCAATTCTTTTGGCTAGAGAGAATTGACTCTGTGTGCGGGTGTATGGGGCTTCTGTTGTCTGTACTCATTGGCATTTGCAAGTTGCCAGCTTCTTAATTCTTCATATTAATAACGTCATCTATGCAGATGACACCACCTTTATGGTAGAAAACAAAGAGGAATTAAAGAGCCTTTTGATGAAGGTGAAAGAGGAGAGTGAAAAACCTGGCTTGAAACTCAGCATTCAGAAAACTAAGATCGTGGCATCTGATCCCATCACTTCATGGCAAATAGATGGGAAAACAATGGAAACTGTGACAGACTTTATTTTATTGGGCTCAAAAATCACTGAAGGTGGTGACTTCAAGCATGAAATTAAAAGACACTTCTCCTTGGAAGAAAAGCTATGACAAACCTAGACAATGTATTAAAAAGCAGAGGCATCACTTTGACGGCAAAGGTCCGTATAGTCAAAGCTATAGTTTTCCCAGTAGTCATGTACGGATGTGAGAGTTGGACCATAAAGAAGGCTGAGTGCCAAATAATTGATGCTTTTGAACTGTGGTGTTGAAGAAGACTCTTGAGAGTCTGTTGGACAGCAAAATCAAACTAGTCAATTCTAAAGGAAATCAGTCCTGAATATTCTTTGGAAGGATTGATGCTGAAGCTGCAGCTCCAATACTTTGTCCACCTGTTGCAAAAACCCAACTCATTAAAAAAACCCTGATGCTGGGAAAGATTGAAGGCAGAAGGAGGAGGGGATGACAGAGGACGAGACGGTTGGATGGCATCACTGACTCAATGGACATGAGTTTGAACAAGCTCCAGGAGATGGTGAAGGACAGGGAAGCCTGGTGTGCTGCAGTCCACGGGGGTCACAGAAAGTCAGACACGACTGAGCAACTAAGCACCGCACAGCACATAGCCCTTCTCTGTGCCTCAGTTTCCTCATCTGCAGTGTGATATTGAGGCAGGAAATAGATGGGCCCCCGGCTGAGCAGCTAAAATTTGCACTCTAAGATGAAGGTAGGAGAGGCCGAGCCCTGCCCAGAATAAAACATAAGGGACTATGTATTTCTCATTCGTTGAATACAAGGAGACCTTCCTGACTATACGGCTCCCTGAAGGTCAAAAAGGGAGCAGGCACCACCCTGTAGCAGGTGATGTCAACATACCCATAGTCCTCTTTGCTAGAATCCATCTTTGCTAAGAGATGTGCGTGCACTCATGGGAGGATCCTGAGATATACCAAATACAGACTCAGACAGGCAAAGCAAGATGATTCATCAAAGGAAACCCAGAAGGAATGCCCCGTAAAAGCAATTTAAACCACCATGAGGGTTCAACTCTCTCTGAGCCTGCCTGTGTGTAATCCACATGTACTCTTTTTCCTCTTAATAAATATTTTACTTGTTTCACTATTTTCTGTCTTTGTGGGAATTCATTTCTGCAAAGCTGAAGGGCCAGAGCCTTGTCACTGGCCTCTCATCTAGGAGTTAGGATTCTATACTCACTACTGCAGCCCAACCTCAATCTCTGGTGGGGAACTGAAACCCTACTTCAAGCTGTTACAGCTGAGGCCACCCAAGATCACACAGTGCTGTGCTTCGTTGGTCAGATGTGTCCGACTCTTCGTGACTCCATGCACTGTAGCCCGCCAGACTCTTCTGTCCATGACGATTCTCCAGGCAAGAGTACTGGAGTGGGTTGCCATGCTCTCCTCCAGGAAGTCTTCCCAACCCAGGGATCGAACTTGGGTCTCCCACCCTGCAAGTGAATTCTTTACTGTCTGAGCTACCAGGGAAACCCCAAGATCATACTTGGTGCCAAAACCTAGGAACTCAAGGTAAACTGCAGGCCTTGCCCAAGGGCAGCTTGAGGTCCCTGACTGTTGCTCTTCCCCTTTGTCTTGCTCTCTGCTTTGCTCTCTTTTCAATACCCACAGGGCATAAACTCTGTTCTCCCACTGCACTAAGTCTTCCCCCCAAAGTTGGAGGTGGCAAGGGTATTCCCCAGGTCACAAAGATTCAAATAACACTTGAGTGACAGCTGACACTGTCCTCTGGGACCTGGTGAAAATGTGATTTCCCATCGTGAAGGAGCCCATGAGGTTTCTCTCACTCTCACTGTCTAGTGTGGGACCCTCCACTATACTTTTCTTTCGCATCTTACTTTCACAACAAGGTATCTTTCTCACTTTGTATCTCCATGCCCTTTTAAGGGAGGATTTCTTGGACATCATTCCTAAACTGAGTCCCTGCTCTGCCAAATTCAGTGCTGTCTATGTCAGACAAAATTCTCAGATGATTCCCAATTCTGTCTTTGTTGCCAGACATACAGGGCAAAGCATTTTGGGTTCTTCTGCTATTTAGTTTCTTACTTTACTCAGAGACCAAAATTGACTATGAGAATTTGTCTCCCAGCCTCCAGCCTTGAACCCTATGCCATCTTCCATAACACCCAACTTCAATTTCTCCAAGGGGCCCTCTTTGTATCTATTGGACTCCTTCACTCCAGGCTTTGACAGCCTATGCATTGTTATGAACAGCCTATCTGGCTGGCCACTACCCAAAAGCCCCAATTAGAAACTTTGTAGATGCTCAATTATGAGCAATATACCCCAGTGTAGGAAGACTTATCGTAGGACGTAAGCTGTGTAGACAATGGATCCCTCCAAGGGAAAATCCTGGCAACCAGTGTGCAATGATTCAAATGTTCCCCCCCCCCCCACCCTGGCCATACTGGGGGATACCTTGGCCAAGGCACTAAGGAAGACCAGAGACATCTGGCCAGGAATTGATAGCAGAGTAGAGGATGCTTGAAATCCCATCAGGTTTGAAAGGAACATGGGGGACACCCTGAACCCCTTCAGATTAAAGCCTCCTGGTAAATGTTTCTGGGACACCAGATTCCATTTGTAGAACTTTCTTGTTCTCAGTTGCAAATTACCTGACATGGGAGGATCCCTCTCCAAGCCAGAAGAAACACCTCTGAAGTGTATTCTTTAAGAACTGAAAAAATTTTTTAAATAGAAGGACTTATAAAGGAAAAACTTAAGTTGTATAAGTTGGGAAATGGATAAAAATAGCCTGGAAAGAGGTCTCTAAATTATAATACCATTCTGCAATTGGATCTTTATAGCTGCAGGATGGGAAAGTGGACTGAAGTTTCCTATATTCAGGCTTTCAAGGTACTTGACCGAAATCCTGCCCCCTTGTAATCCAAAATGTGGGGAACCAGAAGCTTTCCTGACATTTCATATGATCCCCTTCTACGATCTCCCATCTCTCAGAGGGGATCACGAGTCTCCCCCAGCTCCTGACAGTATCTCTACTTCTCCAGAGCCACTCACTTCTCTGCAGTCACATATTATTCTCCATCTCTGACCACTCCCAGCCTCTACCTCTCTATGTCCCTCAATACTCTTTACCCCAAGGAAGAGACACTAGTCCCTCTGGGGTAACTTGTAGTAGAGCCTCCTCTCACCCAGGGTCAGGGAAATTATGCTCTCTTAGGGAAGTGGCAAGAAATTCAGGCAAGGCTTTACTGGGACTCCTGTGCCAGCTACAAGGAGGGAGCAAAAACAAGAAATAGGTTCTCTCACTTGCTCCCCGGGGCAGGAGCAGGGCAGGGTGGGCAAGCTCATTCCTTATATGGGGTGAGGGTAGGAGTATGTCCAGGGGTCAGGCTGGAGGGGTGGCTTAGGTGATTTACCCACCCCTTTGTGATGTTGAGTGCTCGGGGCTTGCCCAGCACCCTGTTTTGCTCCCAACACCCAGTTTTTGCTCCCAGCTCTTCAGAAATGGCAGTTGGGATTTTTGTCTTTTTGTGTCTTTTGGTCCAGAATTTGCCCCAACTGCACATGCATCGTTATTTTCACTCTCATATAATTTCTTTGTATTTTCTAGCTCAAGGATAGGTGTGTCCAGGTGCAAGCATTGCAGCATGCATCAAAGGGTCTCAGGTCCCAGGCCTGACTCATGATCAATCACAGGTATGAAAGCAACTTTCAAAGGTATTTATGGATTAAAAATGATATCATGACAATCATCATGAAACTGTGGAGTGGGACAGATTTTGACCTTTTAGATGTCAGCTGTTGACTGAATTCAGCAGGCTTTGCATTGATCTTTTCAAATAAATCAAATATGGAGCTATGACCTAAGAAAAATGGGCCATTGTCCCTTCAGCAAACCACCGGGAAGATGGTGTGGTGCACAGGTCAGCTCTAGCTGTTATCCTGTATTGTCTCCTGTTGCTGGTAACAAAATTAATAGGTTGGTGCAAAAGTCATTGCGGCTTTGCCCCGTTGAACATTGCCATTTGATATTAGAATGCATTCTTAAGTAAATGTGGTTATGCTATACATCATTTTTAATGCCCATTTCTCACTTTATGTATTTTTGCTAATGACATTGCTTGCTGTTTATTTTGTATTTATTTTAAATTAGGGAAATGATGTCAGACAAAAAGCAAGTTTGAGTGATTTTCTTATTCGAGTTCAAAATGGGTTGTGAGGGAGTGGAGACAATACAACATCAACAATGCATCTGGCCCAGGAACTGCTAATGAATGTATAGTGCAGCGGTAGTTCAAGAAGTTTTGCAAAGGAAACAAGAGCCTTGAAGATGAGAAGCACAGTGGCCGGCCATGGGAAGTTGACAACAACAAACTGATCAACAAAGCTGATCCTCTTACGAAGAAGTTGCCAAAGAACTCAACATCATCCATCTTATGGTCATTCAGCATCTGAAGCAAACTGGAAAGGTGAAACATCTCAGTAAGTGGGTGCCTCATGAGCTAACTGCAAATCAAAAACATTGTCATTTTGAAGTGACTTCTCTTATTCTATGCAACAACAAAGAACCATTTCTCAATTGGATTGTGATCTACAACGAAAAGTGCACTTTATACAACAACTGGTGATGACCCTCTCAATGACTGGACCAAAAAAGAAGCTCCAAAGCACTTCCCAAAGCCAAATTTGCACCCAAAAAAGATTATGGTCACTGTTTGGTGGTCTGCTGCCCATTTGATCCACTAAAGCTTTCTGAATCCCAGCAAAACCATTACATCTGAGAAGTATGCTCAGCAAATCAATGAGTCACACTGAAAACTACAATGCCTGCAGCCAGCATTGGTCAACTGAAGGGACCCAATGCTTCTGCACCACCATGCTCAACCACACATCGCACAACCAACGCTTCAAAAGTTGAGAGAATTGGGCTATGCATTTTTGCCATATTCACCTGACCTCTTGCCAGCCAACTACCACTTCTGCAAACATCTTGACAACTTTTTGCAGAGAAAATGCTTCCACAACCAGCAGGAGGCAGAAAATGCTTTCCAAAAGTTCGTTGAATCCTGAAGTACAGATTTTTATGCTGCAGGAATAAACAAACTTATTTTTCATTGGCAAAAATGTGTTGATTGTAATGGTTCCTATTTAATGAGTGTTTGAGACTAGTTATAGTGATTTAAAATTCACAGTCTGAAACTGCAGTTATGTTTACACCAACCTAATAATGATGCTGAAGCTGAAACTCCAATACTTGACCACCTCATGCGAAGAGTTGACTCATTGGAAAAGACCCTGATGCTGGGAGGAATTGGGGGCAGGAGGAGAAGGGGATGACAGAGGATGAGATGACTGGATGGCATCACCGACTCCATGGACATGAGTTTGAGTAAACTCTGGGAGTTGGTGATGGACAGGGATGCCTGACGTGCTGCGATTCATAGGGTCGCAAAGAGTCGGACACAACTGACCGACTGAACTGAACTGAATAACACAAACTTAGTGACTTAATGGGACTTCTCTGGTAGCTCAGCAGTGAAGAATCCGCCTGCCATTGCAGATATGGGCTCAATCCCTGGGTCAGGAAGATCCTGTGGAGAAGAGAATGGCTACCCACTCTAGTATTCTTGCCTGGAGAATTCCATGGATAGAGGAGACTCTGAGGCTACAGTCCATGGGGTCACCAAGAGTCAGACATGACTGAGGGACTAACACTTTTACTTTTTTAGAGTGACTTAAATGACTCACATTTACTGTCTTATAGCTCTGAAGTTCAAAAGTGTGAAATCAATTTCTCAGGGCTCAGCATTAAGGGGTCAGCAGGACTGGTCCATTCTGGGAACTCTGGGGGAAATCTATTTCCTTGCCTTTTCCAGCTTCTAGAGGAAAGAATCACTCCAATCTCTGCCTCTGTCATCACGTTGCTTCTTTGACTCTCTTGCCTCCATATTTTGAGGACCTTTGGAATTACACTGAGCCCACTTGGATAATCCAGGAAAATTTCTCCTCAAGAGCCTCAACTCCACCATATCTGGAAAGCCTCTTTTGCCATGTAAGCTAACATAATCACAGGTTCTGGAGATTAGGACAGGGGTATCTTTGGAGGCAATTATTCTGCATACCATGCACTGGAAGAATGCTGCCCCAGTTGTGCTGCCAGACCACAGAGCAGGCAGCCCGTAGCTGACTGCTGAAGGCTGAGTTGGTGTTATAGTCACTAAATTGTGACCCCAACTCCTTTGTAGCCTGCTAGGCTCCTCTTTCCATGGAATTCTCCAGACAAGAATACTGGAGTAGGTTGCCATGTCCTTCTCCAGGGGATCTTGATGACCCAGGGATTGAACCCATATCTCCTGCATAGGCAGGTGGGTTCTTTACCCTTAAGCCACCTGAGAAGCCTGAAGGCTGAGTAAGGACTGCTTTAAGAGGGTGTTGTAAGAACAGGGACCCTGGAGGGGTTCTGCAGGGTCCTCCTCCAAGTATCTGTTGTAGAATTGCTATGTCAGGAACTCTGCTTGGGGCCTTATGCCCCCTTCTCTTTTCATCCTCCAGACACCCCCATGAGATTCTCTTTTTGGAAGAGAAAAGTAAGTCACCTTCCAGTATTGAATCTAGGCCCATGAGATTCACAAACTTGTGTTATTTTTTATAATACCATGGTAATAAATAGGGCTGAGGTGGCAAGTGGTGTTGGTCTTATGTGTGGGTTATACATATATGAGAATTAAGAGAAAAAGGAAAAAGTAACAATATTGTGGGCCATGCAGAGCACTGTCACAAGCCCTGTTATCAGTGCTCGTGAAAACCTGATTGGTGAGCACCATCACAGGCCCTGGTCTGGATGAGAAGTTCAGGGATGTTGAGAAATGAGCAGATCTGGAAGGTGAGGGCCTGGGATCAAGTCTATCTGGTTGGCTGAGACTGGGTCATGAGGAGTTTCTATTTCATGCCAAGGACTTAGGACTTCATTCTGGGCGCGGCAATGAGGTGTCATTGCTACTCCAATGCTCGGCTATGCATTTGAGACAATTAAAAAGAGAATTCAAATCAGAGTGGAGTAGACCGGAGTGGGATGGGAAGGCTGGAAGGCCCTGGCAGTGGCTACATACATGTGTGATGGTGGGGTTGGAAAGAGGGTCTGGTGTCAAGTGGACAGGGAGGGATGGGAACAGTCATCTGGAAGGATGCTAATGTTCTTGCCTCAATGGCCATGAGAGTGAATGCTAGAGAACATGTTCTTTTTATTTTAAGGATGATATTCCTAGGTAATTTTTTTTCAAGGTTATAGCGGAGTAAAAGACAAAAAGCAAAAGTCCTTGCCTTTTGTCTCTCTCAGTTCCACAGTTAAACTCTCCAAATGCAGCCTCTATTAAAATAGTTTCATTTCAGAAATTTTTCTCTGAAAAACAAAGATTTGGGGGGCAGAGAAGAGAGGAAGTTTAGTCTGGACTCTTCAGTCTGAGGTGCTGTTGGACATCCAGCGAGAGGATACTGGAGACAATGGAGAAAAGGGGTCTAGCATTTAATAGACAGGTATGGACAGAAAAGACTTATAATATAGCCTTAGAAATTTCATTTTCTGGAGATAGGATATGCTAGAAACTACCATTATAATGATTTTTCCTGGATATTAATATTATAAGCACTTTTCCCCCAAGCATCCATAGTACCATGGGTGAACACTTCCTTTTTCAGTAACTTACTTGCACATGTCAGGGTAGTAAATCTCTTCTGCTTGAAATGTTTTAGTTTAAGAATGCTACTGTCTGGCTTCATCAAGGGGGCTATCCACCCTAGCTATTTGGATAGAATCATCTTTATGGTCTCACTGTTCAGGGAATTAGAGTTAGCTCTGACTACCAGGAAGATTTTAGTTCAGTAGATGTCATCACTGGGCATAATTTCTGCCCTCTTAGCCTCAAAAATATTATTAAAAAGAAATCAAGGCTGAGTTTCATTTTCTGTAATGGTGAACCAGTTTGTTTCAAACTAACCCTCACAACCAAGAACAACTAGAAAATCTGGACAAAATTCAAAGTCACATCTTTTGACATCATCATAGAGAGAAATGAAGTGCAGTTAGGGGAACCCAACATCTGGCACATTTTCTCACCAAGATATTTGCCAGAAATAAATACTGCTGCTGCAGAGGCTGAGAAACTCAATGAGACTGTTGGTGGTTCCATGGGCCTGGGGAGCAACAACTGTCATTCAAAGTTGGTTGAGGATGGGGGGGCCTATCTAGCACCCAGAATCTCAGCTTGGTCCCTGAAGGCTTATGCCCTATCCCTTACGAACTACCTGCCAAAGTAAGAGTAAATCCTCTCTGCATGTGAAGGAATCCAAAGTCTCAAATTATCTCCATTATTTTTAAACCACAGATACCTGGCAATCAACCAAATATAAGCAGGCATTTAAAAGGACAATAATTAACGAAAAATTAAAAGAAGCAAAATAAGACTGAAGACAGTCCCACAGATGTCCCAGATATTAGGATTATCAATCATGGACTTTAAAATAATTGTTTCATATTTCGTGTCTTCAATACATCCAATGAGAATATAGAGGTTTTTCTGGTTTTTTTTTTTTTTTTAAGAGAACTGGAAATGATTTAAAAAATCAAATGGAAATTCTAGAATTGAAAACTATGTTAACTGAAATTAAGAACTCAATGGATGACTTATACTTCTGTCCATGAAAGATTAAATGCTACAGGAATTGCCCTCTGGCCATAAAAATGAGAAAACTAGATAGAATATCTGAAACAATAGTTTCCAGACATTGAAACTCAGGTGGCATAGGACTGAGAAACTGAAAGGCAGCAACGGACATGAGCCCTATAATTGTCCCAACTTGCTGCCTGGAGTCAACTTCCAAAGAGCAATGCAAGAGAGGACAGGAAAACCCAACAACATTCGGAAGCATTGCTGAGTTCAAGAAAGAGTTATTGGGTTCTGGGAAAGTCGAAAGGTTAGAAATTTGCAGACAGAATTTAGAAAAGGATTGTATTATAGAGTTCCAGTCATCTACAGAAAGATCCTGTTGAAGCTTTGTTAGAGTACTTGTGCATATTTGCACCGAGGAAAGGAATCTCCCAAAGCAATAGACAGAACAATTCCTGGTGCTTAGGGAAAGGTGGGAATAGTTTGTGTTCCCACAGACCTCCTAATAATGCCTGGGGGATTGAGTAGCATATGCACAAGGGCCAGGCCTACTAGGCTGAATTTTCCCCAGAATAAGAGCTACTCTGAAACCTCTATAAGTTTTAAAATTAAACCTCAAAATTATCAAATTGATCTGAAAGTAACTGCTACCAGAACAACACTCTTTACAATAATGTAACAGTATCCAGCAGGGCTCCCACACGGCTCAGTGGCAAAGAATCCACCTGCCAATGCAGGAAACACAGATTCAATCCCTGGATCAGGAAGATTCCCTGGAGAAGGAAATGGCAACCCACCCCAGTATTCTTGTCTGGGAAATATCATGGACAGAGGAGCCTGGCAGGCTACAGTCCATGGGGTGGCAAAAAGTCGGACACGACTTAGCAAGTAGACAACAACAACAACAAATAGTATCCAGCATGAAAGAACACTGTAAAATTCACAATATGGAATATTCAAACACAAGTTACCAGGCAGGCAGAGAAGCAAGAAAACATGACCCATGGCCAGGAGAAAAATTACTTAACAGAAACAGACTGAGTACAAGGTTTTTTGACTCCTTAGATAGTTTATTCCTAAGTATTTTATTCTTTTTGTTGTGATGGTAAATGGAATTGTTACCCTAATTTTTCTTTCTGCTCTTTCATTGTTAGTGTATAGGAATGCAAGAAATTTCTGTGCATTAATTTTGTATCCTGCAACTTTGCTGAACTCATTGATTAGCTACAGAAGTTTTCTTGTGGGATCGCTAGCATTTTCTATATATAGTATCATGTCATAGGTAAACAGTGACAGTTTTATTTCTTCTTTTCCAACTTGTATTCCTTTATTTATTTTTCTTCTCTGATTGTTGTGGCTAGGATTTCTAAAACTATGTTGAATAAGAGTGGCCAGAGTGGCCATCCTAGTCTTGTTCCTGATCTTAGGTGAAATGCTTTCAGTTTTTCACCACTGAGAATGATGTTTGCTCTGAGTTTACTGTATATGGTCTTTAGCTAACACCTTTCCCCTCTTAAATTCTTCCCAAAAATGGAAGAAGGAGGAATACTCCCAAATTTGTTCTATGAGGCCATAATCACCCTTATACCAAAACCAGACAAATATATCACACAAAAAAGAAAATTACACACCA
The DNA here is from genome assembly GCF_023699985.2 of Odocoileus virginianus. Lineage (NCBI taxonomy): Eukaryota > Metazoa > Chordata > Mammalia > Artiodactyla > Cervidae > Odocoileus > Odocoileus virginianus. The sequence goes on from NC_069704.1 coordinate 25,829,968, forward strand.
GTATCATGATGAATACAGAGGCAAAAATCCTCAACAAAATACTAGCAAACAGAACCCAACAACACATTAAAGGGATCATATACCATGATCAAGTGGGATTTATCACAGGAATGCAAGGGTTCTTTAATATATGCAAATCAATCAATGTGATACATCATATTAACAAATTAAAGAATAAAATCCATATGCTAATCTCAATGAATGCAGAAAAAGCTTTTGACAAAATTCAACACTCATTTATGATAAAAACTCTCCAGAAAGTAGGCATAGAGGTAAACTACCTCAACATGATAAAGACATTGCTGGTGAGAATGTGAACTGATACAGCCACTATAGAAAGCAGTATGGAAGTTCCTTAAATAACTAAACATGTAACTACCATATGACCCAGAAATCCCACTACTGGGCATACACCTTGAAAACACCATAATTCAAATGGACACATGTATCCCAGTGTTCATTGCAGCACTATTTGCAATAGCCAGGAAATGGAAACAATCTAAGTATCCAATGACAGATGAATGGATAAAGAAGATGTGGTCCATAAATACAGCAGAATACTACTCAGCCACTAAAGGAGTGAAATAGAGTCATTTGGAGAGACGCAAAAGGACCTAGAATCTGTCATACAGACTGAAGGAAGTCAGAAAGAGAAAAACAAATATTGTTCATAACAAATAAATGTAGGATGTAGAAAAATGGTACAGATGAACCTATCTCCAAGGTAAGAATAGAGACACAGCCATAGAGAATGGACATGTGGACAAGGGAAAGGGGAGGGTGGGACAAATTGGGAGATTAAGACTGACATGGATACACTATCGTGTGTAAAATAAATAGCTAGTGGGAACCCACTATAAAGTGCAGGAAGCTCAGCTTGGTGTTCTGTGATAACCTAGATGGTTGGGATTGGGGAGGTGGAAGACAGACCAAAAGGGAGGGGATATATGTATGCATATGGCTGATTTACTTCATTCTACAGCAGAAACTAACACAACACTACAAAGCAATTACATTCCCATAAAAAATAAAACACAAAAAAAGAAAAAGAAACTGAGAAATGACAGAGATAATGGAGTTAATAGATAAAGACAGTAAAACAACTATAAATCTTATAACTATGTTCAAGGCAATAAAGAAAAATGTGAACGTAATGAGGAAAAAACAGAAGATATAAAACAGCCCCAAGTATATTTCAAGATGTGTGTAAGCCAAATCATTATTCTGTATACCTGAAATGTATATAGTGATGTATATCAGTAAAACTAGAAGAGGAAAAAAAAGATCCAAGTGGAAGTTACAGAGATTAAAAATATGATACTGAAATGAAAAATAAACTAGATGGAATTAAAAGCAAGCTAGATTCTGCAGAAGAACAAATCAGTGAACTTGTAGCTGTAGCAATAGAAACCATTCAAAATTAAGCACATAGAGAAAAACAAGACTGAAAGAAAAAGTATAGAACTTTACTCAGTTGTGTTGCAATACTGAGTAGTCTAACAGATTTGTAATTGGAGTACTTAAAGGAGAGAAAAGGAAGAAAAGTATTTAGAGAAATGATACTTGAACACTTCCAAATTTGATAAAAACAGGAAACCCAAATATCCATGAAGCTTAACAAACTCCAAATAAAAGAAACATAAAGGAATTCACACATTATCAAATTGTTGAAAATGAGCGATAAAGAGAGAAACTCATAAAGCGGCTAGAGAAAAAAAAAAAAGGCTTCTTACAAGAACAAAGTAAGAATGACAATAAATTTTTATTCAGAAACTGTGCAGTTCAGAAGATAATAAAACAGCATTTTTAAGTACTGAAAGAAAATGTTAACCCAGAATTCCATACTCAGTGAAAATATCTTTCAAAAAAGAAACAAAAGCTGAGATAATTTATTGCTAGCAGATTTTTACTACAATGTTAGCAATTTTTACTAAATGTTAAAGGAATTGTTTCAAGAATAAAGAAACAGATGCCAGGCCAAAACTGTGTTTCTCCACAAGAGAAATAAAGAATATCCAAAATGGCAAATATGTGAATAAATTTGGAACACATTTTCCAATTTAAAAAGTTTTTTAAAAAAGAGTGCTGTTTAAAGCAAAAAGTGACAATGTATTTTGGAGTTTATAACATGTAGAATTAAAATATCTGATAACAATAGCACAGAATATTGGGTGGGAGTAAAGAAATACAAGTTTACTATTGTAAGGTTTATATATTATATATGAAAATATTGTTATTTGAATATAGACTGTGATCAGTGTAAACCCTAGAGTAAATCAATAAATAAATGTGATTTATCTAATAACACAACTATGGAGACAAAATGAAATCATAAAAATGTATTCATCCTAAATGAAGGTATGGAAAGAAGCAAAAAAATGACAAAGAGCAAATAAAAAAATCAGTATGGTAGATGCAAATGCAGCCATATGGATAATTACATTAAATGTGAATGGTTTAAACACATGCCAAAAGGCAGAGATAGATATAAAAGCAAGACTCACTTATGCATTGTATGTAAGAAATTCACTTAAATATAAAAACATAGATAGGCTCCTAGCTACAGCAACTAAACAGAAAATTGAAGACATCTAATTGGAAATGAAGAAATAAAACTGTCACCATTTGCAAATAATGTATACAGTAAACCCTAAAGACTCCACCCAAAAATGATTACAACTAATAAATGCAGTAAGATTGCAGGATACAAAAACAACTTGCAGAAATCTGTTGCTTACAGACAAAGGATTAATCTCAAAAATATACAAGCAACTCTTCCAGCTCAACTCCAGAAAAATAAATGACCCAATCAAAAAATGGGCCAAAGAACTAAACAGACATTTCTCCAAAGACGACATACAGATGGCTAACAAACACATGAAAAGATGCTCAACATCACTCATTATCAGAGAAATGCAAATCAAAACCACAATGAGGTACCATTATACGCCAGTCAGGATGGCTGCTATCCAAAAGTCTACAAGCAATAAATGCTGGAGAGGGTGTGGAGAAAAGGGAACCCTCTTACACTGTTGGTGGGAATGCAAACTAGTACAGCCACTATGGAAAACAGTGTGGAGATTCCTTAAAAAGCTGGAAATAGAACTGCCATATGACCCAGCAATCCCACTTCTGGGCATACACACCGAGGAAACCAGATCTGAAAGAGACACGTGCACCCCAATGTTCATCGCAGCACTGTTTATAATAGCCAGGATATGGAAGCAACCTAGATGCCCATCAGCAGACAAATGGATGAGGAAGCTGTGGTACATATACACCGTGGAATATTACTCAGCCATTAAAAGAATTCATTTGAATCAGTTCTAATGAGATGGATGAAACTGGAGCCCATTATACAGAGTGAAGTAAGCCAGAAAGATAAAGACCATTACAGTATACTAACACATATATATGGAATTTAGAAAGATGGTAACCATAACCCTATATGCAAAACAGAAAAAGAGACTCAGATGTATAGAACAGACTTGTGGACTCTGTGGGAGAAGGTGAGGGTGGGATGTTTCAAGAGAACAGCATCGAAACATGTATATTATCTATAGTGAAACAGATCACCAGCCCAGGTTGGATGCATGAGACAAGTGCTCAGGCCTGGTGCACTGGGAAGACCCAGAGGGATCGGGTGGAGAAGGAGGTGGGAGGGGGGACCGGGATGGGGAATACATGTAAATCCATGGCTAATTCATTTCAATGTAAGACAAAAACCCCTGCAATGTTGTAAAGTAATTAGCCTCCAACTAATAAAAATAAATGGAAAATAAAATAAAATAAAAAAATAAAATAACAACAACAAAAAAAGAAATCTGTTGCTTTTTATACTCTAATAATGATCTAACAAAAAGAGAAATGAAGGGAAAAAACCCATTTATAATTTGCATGAAAAAGAATAAAATATATAGGAATAAATTTAACCAAAGAGGTGAAAAACCTGTATACTAAAACCCAAAAGGCATTAATGAAAAAAATTGAGGAAGACACAGATAAATGGAAAGATATGATGTGCTCAAGGATTTAACAGTTCTTAAATGGCCATGCTACCCAAGGTAACCTACAGATTCAATGCAATCCCTAACAAAATTTCAATGGCATTTTTCAGAGAAATAGAACTATCAATCCTAAAATTTATAAGGAACTACAAAAGACCAAGAAGATAAAGCTGATGTCATAATGCTTCCTGATTTCAAACTGAATTACAAAGCTACAGTAATTAAAATAGTATAGTATTGGCATAAAAACACACATAAATACACAGAATAGAATAGCAATTACAGGGGTCAACTTATGCTATAAATATGGTCAATCAACTTATGACAAAAGATCCAAGAATATACTATGGGGAAAAGACAGTCTTTTCAATGGTGTTGGGAAGACTGCACAACCACATGCAAAATGATGAAACTGGACCACAAAATCTCACACTAGACACAAAATTAACTCAATGGATTAAGCACTTGAATATAAGATCTGAGATCATAAAACCCTTTGAAGAAAACAGACAGTATGTTCCTTGGTATTGGCCTTGGTGATGATTTTTTGCATTTGACATCAAAAAGAGAAACAAATACTTTAGGATCTCACTTATATGTGGAATCTAAAAAAACAAAAAACAAAATCCAACTCATAGATACAGAGAACAGATTGGCAGGTGCCAAAAGTGGGAGTACTGAGTGGGAAAAATGGGCAATGGTGTTCAAATGGAACAAACTTCCATTATAAAATAAATAAGTCCTGGAGATGTAGTGTACAGAATGGTGGCTATAGTTAATACTCTATTATATATTTGAAATTTTGTAAGAGAGTAGATCTTGAAAACCCTCAGGAAAAAGCTTTTTATAACTATGTGTGGTGATGAATGTAAACTAGACTTTTTGTGGTAACCATTTCACAATACATACCAATATAAAATCATTATATTGCATACTGAAATTAATATAATATGTCAATTATATCTCAAATTTTGAAATGCCTACAGGCTGCATATTTAAAAATTGAAAAATGTGTACAATGCAAACTCTATCAAACCAAATGAAATCTAGTGTGGCTATATTGATATTAGACAAAGTATGTTTCAGAACAAGGAATATTGACACAGATAATGAAGAGAAGTCGTAATGATAAGGGAGTTGATTCTTCAAAAGGACTTCATCTTTAAGAGTGTGCATCTAACGACAGAACTTCAAAATACATGAAGCAAAACCAATGGAGCAAAAAGGAGAAATAGACAAATCCTCATGCATGGTTAGAGATTTAAACATTTGCCTCTTAAAACTTGACACCCAAAATCGGTAAGCATACGGACCAGCTTGACTTAATTGACATTTGTCAGACACCCAGCCAACAACAGTATCACACACACTGTGTTCAAGTGTATATGCAACATTCATCAACATGGGCTAAATGATGGGCAGAAAAATCAAATATCACAAGGTACACAACTAACCCATAACTTGTTCCCTGGAAAGAGCCTGGATCCCTAAGTCATTGCATGGAGAAAGAAACAGCATCCATAGACCAGGAACATCCACATCAGACAAACATCTGAATGAAAAAGAATTGTAAGTGGGTTAAGCCACAGAGCTCTTGAGGTTTACTTTTCAAAGCAAATAGTGATACTGTAACTACTAGAAATAGAATGTATATTCAGAACTACAGCTAAAACATGGGGTGTAGGATCAGAACTAGGAGGGAAAAGACACTGGCCAAGAAACATGAGAACGGACTGAGGAAAGGAGGGTGGTGGACCGGGTTAAGATTTGTGCCAGAGAACATCAGTGCCAGGATGATGAAACATCCCAGTCAAAAGAGACAGAGGGACCCTCTGCTGGGCACTCTCCAGTGCTCAGAATTTACTGGGCACATGGCTGGTGCTCCTGGAAATTGCCACCCCAGGCTGTGGTGCTGTTGAGAAGTTCAGAGTGGAATCATCGGCGCTGGTATCTCTAGATTGGAGGGATACCGCAGGCACCTCAGAGCAGCGGTCGTTGTGTACATGGCGCAGATAAGAATCTAGGTGGATCTGCTCCTCTGTGGACCCAAGGGCTGTGACTTCCCTCGTTCCTCTTCCTGCTCGGGAAAGCATATTAAAAGGCAAGAGATTGAGGATGGTGTTGCTACAGGTATAACTTAAAATTTCATTTTTTTCATATAAAAAGATGCATTTTTAATTTATATAAATGTAAATTATTCACAAATCAATAAGAACAAACTATTTGGGACACCTCTCAAAACTGGAAACATTATATTAATATGCTGCCACTGAAGCATGCAGGTCTTACCCAATCCTCTTCTACACCTTTCCTGACCAATCAACCTGCCTCTGCCTGAACACCTCCAGTAATTCACTCCACACCAGACATTCACTTTTACCAACGGGCAGCTGGCCCAGGGGGCTCCCTCCTGCCTCCAGCGGAGTGGCCTAGTGATGAGAGGCCTTTGAGAGTGTGCTCAGATTCCAGTTTCAGCCCTGCCACTTATTATAGGGTAAACCAGGCAAGTTACCACCCTTGCTGAACCTCAGTTCCCTCATCCATAAAGAGAGATAATTGTGTCAAAACCTTAGGACTGCTGTGGGTAAGTGGCTCATGGCTTGAGTAAACACGTGAAGAAATAGATCCCAAACAAAGAGAACCAGGACAAAGATGACGTCAGAAGTGGTAGGAGCCTTGAGAACGATCCAACCCATCCTTCCTCTCGTAGACAGGGAGATGGAGGCCCAGATGTGAAATGGATCATGTCTGCGAGGCCAGTGCCCTAAAGTTGTGTAGAAGGCAGCAGAAAGAAGAAATGTATGTGGTGAGGATGCAGGGATGCAGGCATGCCTAGGCATGAGGCGCCAGCTGTTTACAGCGGCACAGGGCCAGGTGTCCATGGATCCCTTTACATACGAGGGCCATGAAGGGGACACCACATGTCAGGCACCAGCCAGTTAGGTCCAGGGCTATTCCTGAGACCCCATTCACCAGCCTGACCCAGGAAGACCCCAGCCAGGAGGTGTTTCTGGATCTACTGCAGCTTCTCCCCAGATCTCTAGATGATTGTGGTCCCAGGTGACCAAGAGTTACCCACAGAGGTGCTTTCCATAATACCTGAGTTGTGCAATTTTGAGGATATTCCCCAACCAGGGATTGGACCAATGTTCCCTGTACTGGCAGGCAGATTCTTAACCACTGGATTGCCAGGAAAGTCCCTCAGCAAATTTTTAATTTAACTTCATTCCAAAAAAATCAGTACAGTTTAGTTCAGTTGCTCAGTCATGTTCGACTCTTTGCGACCTCATGAACTGCAGCACGCCAGGCCTCCCTGTCCATCACCAACTCCTGGAGTCCACCCAAACCCAAATAAGTCAGTGATGCCATCCAACCATCTCATCCTCTGTTGTCCCCTTCTTCTCCTGCCCTCAATCTTTCCCAGCATCGGGGTTCTTTCAAATGAGTCAGCCCTCCACATCAGGTGGCCAAAATATTGGAGTTTCAGCTTCAACATCAGTCCTTCCAATGAACACCCAGGACTCATCTCCTTTAGGATGGACTGGTTGGATCTCCTTGCAGTCCAAGGAACTCTCAAGAGTCTTCTCTAACACCACAGTTCAAAAGCATTGATTCTTCGGTGCTCAGCTTTCTTTATAGTCCAACTCTCACATCCATACATGACCACTGGAAAAACCATAGCCTTTACTAGACGGACCTTTGTTGGCAAAGTAATGTCTCTGCTTTTTAATATGCTGTCTAGGTTGGTCATAAGTTTCCTTCCAAGGAGCAAGCATCTTTTAATTTCATGGCTGCCATCACCATTAGCAGTGATTTTGGAGCCCAGAAAAATAAAGTCAGCCACTGTTTCCACTGTTTCCCCATCTATTTGCCATGAAGTGATGGAACTGGATGCCATGATCTTAGTTTTCTGAATGTTGAGCTTTAAGCCAACTTTTTCACTCTCCTCTTTCACTTTCATCAACAGGCTTTTTACTTCCTCTTCACTTTCTGCCAGAAGGGTGGTGTCATCTGCATATCTGAGGTTATTGATATTTCTCCTAGCAATCTTGATTCCAGCTTGTGCTTCCTCCAGCCCAGCGTTTCTCATGATGTACTCTGCATATAAGTCAGATAAGCACGGTGACAATATACAGCCTTGATGTACTCCTTTTCCTATTTGGAACCAGTCTGTTGTTCTATGTCCAGTTCTAGCTGTTGCTTCCTGACCTGCCTATAGGTTTCTCAAGAGGCAGGTCAGGTGGTCTGGTATTCCCATCTCTTGAAGAATTTTCCACAGTTTATTGTGATCCACACAGTCAAAGGCTTTGGCATAGTCAATAAAGTAAGAATGGATGTTTTTCTGGAATTCTCTTGCTTTTTTGATGATCCATAGGATGTCGGCAATTTGATTTCTGGTTCCTCTGCCTTTTCTAAATCCAGCTTGAACATCTGGAAGTTCAGGGTTCACATATTACTGAAGCCTGGCTTGGAGAATTTTGAGCATTACTTTACTAGCGTGTGAGATGAGTGCAATTGTGCAGTAGTTTGAACATTCTTTGACATTACCTTTCTTTGGGATTGGAATGAAAACTGACCTTTTCTAGTCCTGTGGCCATTGCTGAGTTTTCCAAATTTGCTGACATATTGAATGCAGCACTTTCACAGCGTCATCTTTTAGGATTTGAAATAGCTCAACAGGAATTCCATCTCCTTCACTAGCTTTGTTTGTAGTGATGTTTCCTAAGGCCCACCTGACTTCACATTCCAGGATGTCCAGCTCTAGGTGAGTGTGAGTGATCACACCTTTGTGATTATCTGGGTCGTGAAGATTGTTTTTGTACAGTTCTTCTGTGTACTCTTGCTACCTCTTCTTAATATCTCTGCTTCTGTTAGGTCCATACCATTTCTGTCCTTTATTGAGCCCATCTTTGCATGAAATGTTCCCTTGGTATCTCTAATTTTTTTGAAGAGATCTCTAGTCTTCCCCACTCTATTGTTTTCCTCTATTTTTTTCCATTGATCACTGAAGAAGGCTTTCTTATCTCTCCTTACTATTCTTTGGAACTCTGCATTCAAATGGCCAAAAAAGTTATTACAGTATAAAATAGGAAGACAAATTAACATGGATAAAACTTTTACACTAACATATTTTAGGGGAGCACATTCAACCAAAACATTGATCTGCTATGGTTTAATAACAAATTAAAAATACATAATGTAATTGTAAAAGAATAATAAATTTAAGTTAAATATTTCATGTGCAAAATAAATCTGCATTCACAAAACTATCACACTTTGCATTTTGCACTACTTCATTGTTCTGTTTGGCTTTTGAGATTATTCTTGCCCGCAGGTACCTTTTTAACTTTTTATTTTAAACTATATTTTAGATTCAAAGTAAGTTGCACAGGTAATACAGAAAGGTCCGGTGTACCCTCCACCTTGCTCTCCCCAGCGACACCTTAGGTTAACTAACTATAGTTAATCAAAATCAAAAGCAGGAAGTTGATGTTGGTACATATGTATTGTTCTTTGTCATTTTACCACCTGTCCAGTAATCATCACCCCATTCAGAATACAGAATTGTCATACTTTACACTTGGCTCTCTGTTTCATTGTTGCAAGTTTTTAAAAAATTATTATTATTATTTATTAGGCTGGGCCAGGTCTTAGTCACAGCAAGCAAACTCTTAGCCATGGCATGTGGGATCTAGTTCCCTGACCAGGGATCAAAGCCAGACCCCCTGCGTTGGGAGCTCAGAGTCTTAGCCACTGATCCACCAGGGAAGTCCCTGTTGTAAGGTTTAAACACCAATAAAAAATAAAACCGCCAGTGCTCTGGCAGAATAGTAGATTTGGAGCCTAAGGTCTGTGTTTGTCTTCGCAGACACCCTGCTTTCAGGATGGACACGGATTCTACCATTGGTCTCAGGAGTGTGTTTTCCTACTGGGGCTCACCAATGGTCCCCAGACCTCACAAACTCAAGACGTATGTCAGGCTCTATTGCTTAACTTCCAGTTATCTAAATAACTTCCATGCAGACCACAGTTTTCATGAAAAGGTAAATAATAGTGTATGCTAGCCTAAAGCATCCATATATTATAAAAAGGATGACAACAGCAGCAGTTGTTTAGAACTCAAACCAGCATAAGATGTGGGTAAGGGAGGAGAGTTTCATGATTGACATTGTTTAAAATAGCAGATACACAGTGATGATAAAAAAAGGAGACCAACTTTTAGACACCTTCGTTATTGCTCTTAAACCCTCTGTAGATAATGTATCACTTACAGGCTTGTCTGCTGCAGACCCTGCTTTGCCCCACCCTTGGGATGCAGCCACTCAAGTTCTTCCTTTGGGTAGCACCGTTGATGCAGGCTGAAGTTGAAATTTCAGTTTGGACCTTTTGCTTGGGGTGGATGTTAGTGTTTAAATGAAAGGTTCCAGAATAGGGCTGTTGCTTACAGCTGTGCAGGTTGTCCTCTGCACACCGGTACCCAGCCCAAGGGTAAGCGAGGGGCGCAAACCCAGCCTGTGGTCGATTGCTGCAGCCATGCCTACCTTCAGGAAGGGGTGTCTTTATGTAATTTGAACAAAGGTGCCACATGGGCAGTGTTGTGGGGTGAACTCTGCTCCCCAGAGACATATGCTGTAGTCCTAACTCCCGGGACCTGTGAATGTCACTTTATTTGGAAATAGGGTCTCTGTAGATGTAATCAGTTATGATGAATGAAGGTAACCCTAAACCAATGACAGGAGGGAGATGGAGACACAGACATACAGAAGAAAAGACTATTCGACTACAGAGGCTGAGACTGGAGAGATGCAGCCAGAAGTCAGGGGTCATCGGCAGCCACAAGAAGTTGAAAGAGAAGAGGAAGGATCCTCCCTGGAGCCTTCAGAGGAAGTATGGCCCTGCCGACATTTTGATTTCAGACTTCCAACCTCCAGCACACAAAAAACAGATTTCTGCTGTTTTAAGTCAGCCGGCTTGTGGTGCTTTCTTATGACAGCCAAAGGAAACTCATGCAGGCAGTGATGGCCTTGTTCTAATATCCTCTTTTAACTATTTTAAAATATCAGAACGTATCCCCTTCTCCCTAGAAAACATTAAGTTCTCCCCACTGTGGTGAAGGTGGGGTTGGTGAATGTTGTTGTCAAGGACCTTAAAGGCCTTTGGCAGAGATTTAAAAAAATAGAAACACATGATACATAAACAAACAAACACTTGTTTCTTTGGGGGAAAAATGTTTTCTCCTGCCAACAGAAGGGCAGGTGGAGACAGACAGATGGGAGCTAAGTTGTTACTCCGGGAGAAACCAGCAGAGGGCGCGCGGGCTGCACGCAGGCAGGTTGGTCACACCTGCGCTCAGCAAGGACCTGGCGCCTCACAGGCCTTCCAGAAGCAGGGCGCAGCCCTGGAGCACCTTCCACAGCTCTCTCTTCTTTTCCTCGGGACTTCCACAGGCCAACTTGGCTCTCCTGGGGCCACCCCTGGTCTCTCACACCCTCTGGGAAGCCACTCACCCTCATTGTCTCAGAGATGGGGAACTGTCCAAAGTCCCCAGCAGAGAAAGCCGGGGCTGGAGGCAAGGAGGGAGGACTCACGTGAGTCATCAGTCCTGTTGGGGTATCTGCATCTTCTCTCTCCCCACCCATGCTGAGAAGGCGCCTGGCTTCATACCAAGTTCTGAAACCTAAGGCTGGACCTGTGCAAGGGAGTTGGGGGCTGGGGGACACTTGGCAGAACACTTGACAGGCACAGACTCCAGGAAGCAAAACAGGAGTCCCACAGCCTGGGCTTCCATCCCTGCTCTCAGCTCTGCGCCCCGACTTGAGCTTCTTCAAGAAGATGCCTAGGTGGACCGCAGTGTTGAGGATGGGAGAACACCATGCCAGCATTTTTTTTCTCCAAGAATTTAAAGTTTATTTTTATTTTATTTCGTATTAATCTGGGAAATTCTTTTTTAAAATTTATTTATTTTTAATTGAAGGACAATTGCTTTATAGTATTGCATTGGTTTCTACCAAACATTAACAGGGATTAGTCATAGGTTTACCCATGTCCCCTCCCACTTGAACATCCCCCCCACCTCCCTCCCTATCCTACCCCTCTAGGTTGTTATCGAGCCCCAGTTTGAGTTCCCTGAGTCATACGGCAAATTCCCATTGCATGCCAGCATCTTTACCTAGAACCACCCAGCTGCTTCTTTGCACACAGGCCTCCAAGACTGCCCTGAAATGCACCCATGCAGTGCCAGCATCTTCTATCGTGACCTCTGCACTGCTCCTCTCAGTACTTCAATATCCACCCTTTATTCTGGGCATTGGTACATATAAGCTTCATCCCTAAAACCTGGCCATTAGTTTCCTGCACCCAGGATAGGGTAACCATAGATTTCCTAGCATAGGATTCAAACTTGACTGTGCTTTTACTAGCTTCCTTGGGCATTTTCTGTAATGCCTCTAGACTCAGTTTTCTGGTCAGAAAGATGGGGACAACACTGCCTTATGCCAAAGGGCTTAGGTGTATGGTAGAAGATACTCATTCAAAGGGTAATCACTGGTAAGGATTTTCTGAGCACTTAGAAGTATCTTATTGTTCCAATTTTGTGAGCACTTACTCTGTTCCTGGCCTTCTGCTAAGCACCTTGAACATATTATCCCATTTCACTCTCACACTATTCCCGGAACATGGGATTGCTGCTGTCCCCCATGGAGAGATGAGAAAGATAAAGCTCAGACAGGTTTCAATGTTTGTCTCCCAAACTAGTGAAGGCTGGAGCCAGAATGGTCAGAGAGACAGGACTGGTCAAGACACACATGAATTGGTTGTCACAGTGTTGGGCAGGAGGGTGCTTGGAGATCTCTTTCAACCCTGACACCCTACCTCACTAAGGGAGAGACAGACTGGGGATGCCACAGAGCAAGGGGGGCAGCCTGGAGGCAGGACCCCCGCTCTGAGCTTTGGCTGCCTGGAGTGCTCGTCTCAGCCCTGCTGTGTGTGTGGTAGGATTGTCCTGGCTCTGGTCAGGTTGTCAAGGAAAGCGACCAGCATCACCTCCAAGCTGGACCACTTAATCACCAATCTGAAACTCTCCAGAATTCCCTCTTCCCCTCTGCTCCTTACGAGCAGTCCCCACACAGAGCCACTCTGTGGGCTGATGAGTGATGGACTCACAGCAGGAGTGGACACAGACCTTGGCCTCGCCAGGCTCCCAGGAGAGGAGGCTTTCTTTACAGGCTGTTGCGACCATACATGTTCTTCCAATCCCGCCACGAGCCGTGTGGCTTGGAGTGAGCCCCTCCCCTCCTCAGTTTTGCACGCAGCAAGTGGGAGCTTCTATTCGTTAAGTACCTGCTATGAACCAAGTGCTGAGAAATCCTGTGATAAGGAAGTTGGTCTGACTTTTATTTTATGATGGGAAACTGAGTCTCTCAGGGGTGACGCGATGTATTGACATAGCCTTCTCACTGGGCTTCCCAGGTGGCGCTAGTGGTAAAGAACACACCTGCCAATGAAGGAGACATAAGAAACGTGGGTTCGATCCCTGGATCAGGAAGATCCCCTGGAGGAGGGCATGGCAACCCACTCCAGTATTCTTGCCTGGAGAATCCCATAGACAGAGGAGCCTGGCGAGCTACAGTCCATGGGGTTGCAAAGAGGGGAACATGACTGAAACAACTTAGCATGCAAGCCTCCTCACCGGTGACACAGGGCACAGTTCACTGAACTCCACAACATTTATAAGGAATTCTGGCCTGTGAGATTGAAGGGGCCCCAGAGGAAACAGGGTGGCCAGGCTGGCGGCGAGCAGCAGCCTGGACAGCTTCTGGCCCTGTCGCCTTGTCCTTCCTCAGGTGGGATGAGTGAATAGACTCCCTGAGACAGACCCAGGGCTGGACAAGGCCTTTAAGGAGGGGGATGGCCACTGGGATGGGGGTGATCAGTCCTTGGGGTTGGAGGCCCTCTTAACTCTTCCACCCTACCAGATGTTGGAGGTCTACCCCAATGACAAAGGCCTTAGGAAGGACAGTCCAGCATGACTCTGCTTTGCTGGAACGTCTAACTGGAACAAAGCCTCTGCCCAACTCAAGGGGGATCTGGCATCAGGAGCTCCAGGGCCTCGCTGGGAGGGCAGCAGGGCCTGGAAATCAGATTAGGCTTGTTGTCTCCAAGCCCTGGAGATGGCTCAGCACAGCAAACTTCCAAGAACAGCCACTCTCCAGCCCAGCCTCACCCACTGTTCTCCCCAGCCCAGCTGCACATCCCCCCCACAACCACCACTCCACCATGACCAGCACCAGCCTCGGGGCTCCAGGCGGCCACTGCCCATCTGGCTGCAGTTCACTTCGTTGTCTATAGGGGAACCATGCAGATGTTGAGTTGAGCCCTGACCGTAAGACTTCTGCCTACAACAAGGGAGACCCTCGATCCCTGGGTCGGGAAGATCCCCTGGAGAAGGAAATGGCATCCCACTCCAGTATTCTTGCCTGGAGAATCCCATGGACAGAGGAACCTGGTGGGCTACAGCCCATGGGGTCGCAGAGTCGGACACAACTGAGTGACTTCACTTTCACTTTTTCCACTTTCCTCCTGCCAGGACTCATAGGGTCCTGTCTAGGGGACAAGAGAAGCAAGTGGGAGAGAAAATTTGGAGCTACAGGTGTCAGCGCGGGGGCAGCACCTCTCAGCCGGGGCTCAGAAAGTCCTTACAGGAATGGCCATTGGCAGCATCTAAAAGGACTCACTATGCAGGCTTCCTTAACCCCATTTGTCAGTTCTATTGAACAAACACTCACATAGCAAGTGCTGCACGGTTGAGAGCTTTGTGAATATGCACATAGTGGGTCCTCACAATGTTGTTGTCCTTTCTTGGTGAAAGAAATTGAAGCACAAAGAAGGATGGTGCCCTAGGTTACTGAGTGAAGTTCGAATCCAAATCTATGCTGCCCTGCTCACACCACCTCCATGATCACGTCATTTCCTCATGAATCATCTGTGCTACTGTTTATCTGATTTTTCCCCCTTTAAATGGCATTGCTCTAACTAACTAAATGTATTTAAATTTTACCTAGATGTGGCTCAGATGGTAAAAAATATGCCTGCAATGCAGGAGACACTGATTCAATCCCTGGGTTGGGAAGATCCTCTGGACTAGGAAATGGCAACCTACTCCAGTATTCTTGCTTGGAAAATCTTATGGACAGAGGAGCCTGGTGGGCTACGGTCCATAGGGTTGCAAAGAGTCGGATACGCGTAAGCAACACTTTCACTTTCACAGATTCTAAAAACAAAAACAACCACCCAGCATCACTTAGGAAAAATTAGAAGTAGTTAACTATAACGACAAATCCAATTACAACATCGCTCTGTCCCTGCATGGCCCAGCGCTGCTATCTGTCTGGTGCTGCACAACTGAGGCTGGACTCGGCGGCTGAAAGAAGAGTGGCCAGTCTGTGAGCACACTGCACCCATACCAGCAGCAAAGTGAGACGTGAGACTCAACAAATCAGGACAATGAAGAATAACTGGAAAGAGAGGAAACTTCCCAGCATGTGATCCAGTGTAATCAGCACACAGTCTGTGTAAGTTCCCTGCTAGAAATTAGCCAGCTCTGCCACTCTCTCACAGTCCTGATTTCCTCTAACTTAAGGAACTGTGGAAAATTCTGAAAGAGATGGGAATACCAGACCACCTGACCTGCCTCTTGAGAAACCTGTATGCAGGTCAGGAAGCAACAGTTAGAACTGGACATAGAACAACAGACTGGTTCCAAATAGGAAAAGGAGTACATCAAGGCTGTATATTGTCACCCTGCTTATCTAACTTATATGCAGAGTACATCATGAGAAACGCTGGGCTGGAGGAAGCACAAGCTGGAATCAAGATTGCCAGGAGAAATATCAATAACCTCAGATATGCAGATGACACCACCCTTATGGCAGAAAGTGAAGAAGAACTAAAGAGGCTTTTGATGAAAGTGAAAGAGGAGAGGGAAAAAGTTGGCTTAAATTTCAACATTCAGAAAACTAAGATCATGGCATCTGGTCCCATCACTTCATGGCAAATAGATGGGGAAACAGTGTAAATAGTGGCTGACTTTATTTTTCTGGGCTCCAAAATCACTGCAGATGGTGATTGCAGTCATGAAATTAAAAGATGCTTGCTCCTTGGAAGGAAAGTTATGACCAACCTAGACAGCATATTGAAAAGCAGAGACATTTGTCAACAAAGCTCCATCTAGTCAAGGCTATGGTTTTTCCAGTGGTCATGTATGGATGTGAGAGTTGGACTATAAAGAAAGCTGAGCACTGAAGAATTGATGCTTTTGAAATGTGGTGTTGGAGAAGACTCCTGAGAGTCCCTTGGACTGTGAGGAGATCCAACCAGTCCATCCTAAAGGAGATGAGTCCTGGGTGTTCATTGGAAGGACTGATGTTGATGCTGAAACTCCAATACTGTGGCCACCTGATGTGGAGAATTGACTCATTTGAAAAGACCCAGATGCTGGGAAAGATTGTGGGCAGGAGGAGAAGGGGACAACAGAGGATGAGATGGTTGGATGGCATCACCGACTCAATGGACATGGATTTGGATGAACTCTGGGAGTTGGTGATGGACAGGGAGGCCTGGCGTGCTGCGGTTCATGGGGTCACAAAGAGTTGGACACGACTGAGTGACTGAACTGACCTGAACTGAGGGGGCGTGAGAAGAGGACACAGAGAACTGGAGCAGGATTCAGCGGTCTATCAAAGCCACGTTGACCAGGGCCTGGCCGGCAGAAAGTTCTGGTCTCATGGGCCACAACAGGCTCCTACCAGGAGCTCTAGACCAGGTGCAGCAGGCAGAGGGTAGGACCTGGTGACTGAAGTCTGTCACCAGGAGGGAGAGGAGGCGGCCTGTGGGCAATACATTTGCTGTGAGAGTGGGGCTGGGTGGAGGGGACTGTGACATAGCCACAGAACAAACTTCAAATAGGGGGGTGGGGACTGAGCAGACGGGCCCCGGTTGCACCAGGCCAAATGCCTGAGAATGGAGTCAAACTCCATGTGCTACTGCATCCTGCCTCCCAGAGCCCAGAGGATGGGAGGAAGAGGAACTGGACGCACATCTTCCCCCACCTCACTCCTGGTTTGCCCTGGGTCTGCATGCAACACTGGCCAGTTCTGCAGCCTCAGAGAGGCTTAGAGCAGCTTCCCCTCTCTGGGTGGAGTCTTCCTTGGATTCACTCTTAATCATAGTGAGTGGGCGGTTGCAGGATACCAGGACACTGGTGATCAGAACCACCTCTCTTGTTCTCCACCCTAGGTGAGGAAGCACCGTGTAGATCCCGCCCACACTGTGGCCAGCTGCCTGCCAGGGGGAGACAGGATGCATGCCGGGACTAAAGGCACATGATAGTCCCTCTCGAGGCAGAAGTCAGGATTGGCCCATGCACAAGTAACTTACTGAACTGGTTTCTATTCCTGAATAACAAATTATTGCAAATGCAGTTGCTTAACGCAATGTACACATGTTATCTCAGGGTGTCTGTGGGTTGGGACTCCAGGCAGGGCTTAGCTGGGTCTTCTGCCCGGGACCTCACAGAGTAGCAATCAGGGATGTGGTCTCATCTGGAGGCCCAGCTGGGGATGAATCCACTGTGAAGCTCTTCTCACTCAGGGTGTGAGCAGAATCTATTCCCTTGCTCTTAGTTCCTTGAGGCCACTGTGGGGCCCTGGTCCCACGTCCCCTGTGTGCCCCCTCACAATGTGGCAGCTGACTTCAAGGCCTGTAGAAGAACTGCTCAGACCCCAGGGAGGCCTAAAAGGGGTCATCTACTTAAGTCAAGTCCAGAATAATCTTCCTTTTGATCATTTCAACACCAACCAGTTAAGGACCTTAATCACGTTAGCAAAATCCCTTTTGCCATATGGCGTTAGTTGTTCAGTTGTGTCCAACTCTTTATGACCCAGGGACTGTAACCTGCCAGGCTCCTCTGTCTATGGGAATTCTCCAGGCAAGAATACTGGAGTGGGTAGCCATTCCTTTCTCCAGGGGATCTTCCCAACCCAGGGATCGAGCCCTGGTCTCCTGCATTGCAGGCAGATTCTTCACCATCTCAGCCACAGGGAAGCCCCTTTTTCCACATAAGGTAACACAATCAGGGATGTGACAGTCCATCACACATTCAAGGGGAAGGCTTACATAGGGTGTGTACACACACCAAGGGGCAGTCTTAGAATTGGTCTGCCTATGTCCCTGACTCAAAACTTCAAGAGAAAGTTTGCTCTAATCTGTAACAGAAATATAACATGGCTAGGCAGTAGAGTTTTAAATTAAGCTAGATTTTTAACATGAGTATGAAGATAGGATGTTTTCCTTTGTGATATAAAATTGTGGCTTATTATTTGGAAAAGGGGCATATATAATGCCATAAAATTTAATGACAACAATCTCTTCAACCCTACATGGTTCTATGAAAACAGAAGGAAATAAATAATTGGCAGGACTGCTGGACATAGTTAGGGGGGACAGGGGTTGTGCGTTGCACAGCCAGGAGGTGCCATTTCCAGCTCGGTCGATGACACTCCTAGTGGTTATGCAGCCTGTAAATGGGGCCACAGCAGAGGTCCTCAGACCTGCCTCAGGGTCTCCAGGCTGTCTTTGGGCACTAGGAGCATCTACAATTGTAACTCCCTGACTGAGGACAAGCTGCTGTGGGCAACATCGAATGCAAAACCATTTGGGAACAAGCTTGTTTCTGGAACAAGCCCTTCAGCCTCAAAATGGGTGACTTCCCAGACATCACAGAAAGGCTCAAACCCCCTCTCCGAGCTCAGCACGTGGGTGGGCTTTCCAGTCCTGCTACACCCAGATACCTACTCAGCTGTCCCCTCCGCAGCCTTCTCTATTGTCTCCTCAGGTTCCCAAAGCAGCCTGTCCTTCCCAAAGCCACCACCTTTGGTTACCTTCTGTCCTCTCTACCCATACGCCCTCCTAGACAGCTGGAGTGGGCCTGGGTTGGGCCATGGAAGGGGCCCAGTACGCTGGCTACCCTGCCGGCTGAATGGGGATGCCCTGCCTTCTGTGAGCGCTCTGGTAAGAGTGGGGCCTGCCTCTCGGGCCCTCCTGGCTGGTGGGCAGTAAAGTGTGTGTACACTGCTCCAGCGGATGCCCCCCACCCAGCCTGGGCATGAGGGACAGCAGCAGCAGCCTGGAGGGAGGCGAGAGACGATGAGTCCAGATTTGGGCCCGGTGAGCGCAGCATGTCTGTGGACACCTGCCTGGAAGTGACCTTTGGCAGATGGAGCTACTGGTATAAACCTCAGTAGAAATCAGGGCTTGGAGAGAAAACAGAGGTTAAGTCAGAAGGTGGAGGACCGCCCCCCTCCCCAACCAAAGAGGTCACTGAGGTGCTATGGACAGAGTGCTGTTTCAAATACCAGCTCACCACTTGGACAAATGAAGTCACTCTGCTACCTCTACTGACTTACCTGTAAACCAAGGGTAAAACTGCCCTCTTCCCAGAGTGAGATGAAAGGAGATAACGTAAGGGGGAGGGTGATGAAGACCCCACAGAAGACATGCTCTTAAGATGGTTTTGAGGGCTACTTCGTGTCGGGGAGTACCCAGTGGAACCCACGACTGAATGGAGAGACACCCCAAGCATGGAGCTCAGAGGGCCGGTATGTCTCTGAAGGCCAATTGTGGCTGGCACTAAAGTATCCAGACATTTAAAAACATACTGACACATGCTGCCAGCCACTGATTGGAACACTAACACTCTCCAGAAGCATGAGCTTACTGCGTCTGCGATGGGAAGCTCCGCACCCCTCAAGGGGTTTATTTAGATCATGTCACCTGCTCTTGGAAGCCATCCCCCTCCCCCGCACCTTGTCGTCACTTGTAAGCACATTTGTCCATCTCTCTCCATAAACTGCACTCCCTGAAGGTATCTCCTTACTCCTGCTCAGCATCCAGCAAGCGTCTGGTACATAAGAGGGAGATAAAGTTCTGGGTTGCTTTTCCTTTTGAAGAGGAAAGATGGATCCGAGTGAGCCTGGTTAGGATTCAATCTGACCAGCAGAGGGCGCAAAAGTCATTGAAGATGCAGAAGAGGCTGAGGCCTCCGCTTGTGCAAGATTTCCTGGAAACACTTTTAGCAAGTAACACATTTATAATAGCTTTTCTTCTGTCATATTCTTTCCTTTTGCCTATTCCTTGCAGGATTTGTCACTTGGCAGCTGCAAAGGCCTGCAAAAGCTCAGGGCTTGGGAAACTCCCAGAAAGTCAAGGCTGCGGCCCCCTGTCCAATCCACATTTCAACAGCTGGAGGGGATTTACTTGGAATTGAGAGGAGATGGGAAAGGATGGTCCTGGCGGGAGCACTCACACCCTTGCTGGCCTTTGACCTTCCAGGGCTGCCAGCCAGGTCCCTGAGCTCTCAGCAGCTGGGGTTCTCCAGAGGAATCAGCCTTTAGAGTCTGTTAGGGCTGCCATTTAAGGGAGTGAGTGTACTGTCACAAGGAGTATGCAAGAAACTGGAAAGTAAGGGTGAATAATTCCTACTCTAAAGACTATTGTGGGATTAAATGAGATGATGGCTGAAAAGCATCCAACCCAGTGCCCAGGTGTATTAGTATCAGGAAGACTTTAAATTGTTGAGAATTCAGACATGGGAGTAGGAAATGAACTTAATGATTTGTGTTTCTAAGGCTGCAATACTGCAAAAATAATGAGCACTTTCACAGAAAAAAAATTTAAAATGTTTTTTAAATAAGGTAACCCTTCAGATACAGAGGTGTACATATTTGGGCAATCAGAATTTGCATCTAGACTCATAGACTAGGAATTGGCAACTATGGCCCATTGCCTGTTTTGCATGGCCTGTGAACTGAGAATGTTTTTCACATTTTTAAATAGTTGAAACAAATAGAGATAGAGCAAATATCTGTGACATAATATTTTATGAAAATTAGATGAAATTCAAGTTTTAATGTGCATTTGGTGTGTGACTGGCACAGAGCCACATTCACTCCTTTATATGTTCCCTATGGCGGCATTCATGCTCAAAGGCAGAATGGAGGCGCTACACCAGATCCATGCAGCCCACAAAGCTTAAAATATTTACTTATCTGGCCTTTTACAGAAAGTTTTTCAACCCTTGATCTAGACTGTTAAAACTGGTAAGAAAGCAGTATTCATCTAGCTCATCCCTTCTTGTTTTTTTATTTGGGGAAACAGGGAATGAGCTTGCATCGCGGGTTCTGTGTGTGCCCTGTACGGCATTTGGACATTTGCAAGCAGGGCCTCTGTGTCCATGCTTGGCACTGAGGAGCGTGTACAAAAAAGTGCCAGAAGCACAGGTGTATGTGGACTGGGCACCAAGCTCCTAGACCCTTTATCTCACTCGTCTGACCAGCAGGAGAAGGACTGGACTGGAGCCCA
This sequence comes from Odocoileus virginianus, assembly GCF_023699985.2. Taxonomy (NCBI): domain Eukaryota; kingdom Metazoa; phylum Chordata; class Mammalia; order Artiodactyla; family Cervidae; genus Odocoileus; species Odocoileus virginianus. Next base: position 25,851,390 of record NC_069704.1, read on the forward strand.
GGAACCAGAGGCTGGGTCTGGCCTGGTGTCTAAGGAACAAGGTGATTGTGGCTTCTCTCTTTCCTCTTTACTCCCCGCCCCCTCCCCTCCCAATACTGCAGAGGAGAAGGGATTTCTGTGTTAGGGAGGACAGATGCAGGTGTGAATTTCCTCTTGAAAGGGGTAATATGTTCTGGCCTCCCATCTGTTGGAAGACATCCTGGAGGAGATGTACCTGCCTCGCCTGGCTGGGGTCACAGATTCAGTCTTTGGCCTCATTCAGCTTTGCCACTTCGGGTGCCCAGCTAGCTGGGAGGAGACCCTAACCCAGGTCCACAGCCCACATAAGCCTCCCAGGGCTCTGCAGTGGGGTACCTGGAGGTCCCCTCTGCAGAGGGGACCCTCCCTTTATTACCAGGGAGACAGACTGGGATGTGGACTCCTTCTGACCAAAGGAATCAGGGAAAGGGAGAGAGCAGAGAAGCAGGGAAGGAGGCGAAGGGAAGGAGCAAGAGCGCAAGAAAAGAGGAAGGAGAAGCGTGCAGAGGAAGCAGGCTAAAGAAGAAAAAGGGCAAACAGATGAAGGGACGGAAGAGAGAACGAACAGCAAAGAAGGAAGGGAGAAAAAAAAGGAAGAAAAACAAAACTTGAGCCATTTTCATGAACCTTGCCTGCGCGTCTGTTTGGAGGGACCGGCCTCTGTAGTGGGGCCTCTCCTTTTCTGTCCTGTCGCCGAGGCTGGTCCCGCGGCTTCAGGAGGACAGTGGCCCAGGCAAGCGAGCACCTCGTTCTCTCAAAGGCCAGAACAGCTGGGAGCCTGGACTGGGGTCCCTGACTGGCGCCCGGGCAGGAGTCCGACCCAGCCTCCTGCTCCTTGGCACCCTGTCCCTGAGCACAGCGCCCTTGTTTCAGAGCACGTTCTCGAAGGACCTGCGCAAATCTGCGGGAGAAGCCGGCGGGAGACCCTGGGCTGCCTACACACGGCGTGGCTATCTGCGCGCAGGATGTGCTGCGCGAATCTTGGGGCCCCAGAGAATGGAGGTACTCGCGGCCACTACTTCCCGGCCCTGCGTGTGGCCTCCAGTGCAGATACTGTTCAAGACTCCACTCGGAACCAAGGTAGTTGCTCAAACCTCCCCAGCTAGGCTGAAATGCCTAGGGGCGAGTGTAGAACGGCTTTGGGGTCTGGGCTGTGTCCAGCAGGAACGCTTTGGGTTCCTGGGGGCATCAAGAATGGGATCCTCGCTGGGTCAAGGTAATTACTGCCTACCTATGGATCTAGCCTTTAAAACACATTTCTAAAGAAAATCACACGTTAAAAAAATAGTTAGAAAACAAAAATAAAGTAACTATTTCCAGAGGAATAAATTTGTAAATTACTTGAAGAGGGAGAATTTGAAGGGGAGAGGGAGGGATGTGTCTCAAGGCGCTGTCCCCCAACGCTCTTTGAGCTCACAGGTGTTTGAAACGATTCAAAACGAAAAGTCCACACGTGACTTGAAATGTTCATAAAGGAAGGCATCATTAGAGATCCGCTTCTCCAAAGAGAAAGTGATCATGCGGTCATCAGGTGGTGTGACCTAGGAGCGTGGAGACGGAGTAATTTTGTAACATCGAGATTTTCTGTTCTGAAGGCAAGGCAGATGTCGCCAGTCTTGAATCCAGACGTTATGAGCAAGAATGGGGCACGGGGCCTCAGGACGAACGATGCGTTCCCGGCGGGGCCGGTATGCTCCTCCTGGCATGGTCCACGGAGACAGAGCCGGTGCGGCCACCGGAGAGCCTCAGCCACCAGCGTTAGCCTGCCCTGTGCCGGGGACAATCACAAGGGACCGCTTTCAAAAGAAGCGCGTAGAGGATGACTTTCGTTCTGGGCGCCGACGCGACCGCGGGCGTCCTTGAGGAGACCCGGCACAAGGGCGAGGGACGCCGGGTTGCCAAGGGTGACAGAGACCGGGAAGTCCCTCGCGGCTCCGTTCCTGGGTCACTTGGGTGTGGGGGGTGGGGGGAGCCCAGCAGCTGCCTACGGGAGGTTGCGCCCAGGGGTGAGCAGCTATGTCCAGAAGAAACCGCTCCTGGTGGCTCCCATCCCCGACTCTGTTTTGCGGAGCAGGACACAAACCCTCGACAACTGGGAAAGGAGACAACGAAAAAGGGCCGGGGTTCAGTGGGTGCTGGAGGGGATCTGGGCCCAGAACACTCCGGGTAATGCAGAAGCACCCAGACCAGGTCACAGACCTTGCCCCGGCCTGCGCACAGCCGGACTCAGCTTCCTCATCTGTACAATGGTTCGGGACCCCTTCGCCCCATCGGCTCCAGAAACCCACCCGGGAGGCGCCAGGGGAGGAGGAGCCCTTAGCTGGAGGAGGGGAAGGTCTGGAACCCGCGTGCCTGGGCTGACGGGTTCGGTTAGAGAGGGAGGTAATCCTCTCTCGCGCTATTGCCGTTTCAGCGCGCGGCTGTGGGGTCTGAGGAGCAGAGCAGCGGCGGGGAGGGGGCCCCACCCGGCGTCCGGGCGGCGCCGAGACCCCCCTGCTGCCCGGAGCCCCTCATCGCCCGGCCAGCGGTGAGGGCGGCTGGCCGCGGGCGCTGAGGTCACCTTTTCCACTGCGCCCGCCGAGAGCGGACGGTTTCCGGGATTTTCGAGGCGGCAGCGGCGGCGGGAGGCCCGGGGTGGAGGAGCTGGGCCCGGCGGTTGCACCCCCGAGGTGGGGGCTACAAGGCTGGGACCGCGCGATAGGCCCCGAGGCCCCTTCGCCCAAGGGGGTTTTCCCTTCTCTGGGCCTCTGTTACCCACGGGGAGGAGGGACCCTTCTCTCTGGGAAGGAAGGAGGAAGGACCCCACTCTCTGGGAATCATTTGCCGGCCAATAATGCTGCAATTCCCAAGCAAAAGAGGCCCTACTGCTTTTTGTGAGTATTTTTTTCGCATAAAAGGGGGTTTATCTGTAGATCTTCTTTGGGATCACAGCCTAGCACAGGCATGCCCAGAGATGGGAGATCAGAGGCCTACCCACCCAGGGAAGGGCCTTGAGGGGTGACAGGAAGCCCTTTGGACCAGCTAGGGTCTCCAATGTTCCCCCAAAGAGTCTTGGGCCTTATTCCTGGTGCCTGCCATGACTCAGACCTCCAGAAGCTAAGCCCAAGTAGCTGAGGGGAAGTGTTCCCCTTCAGCATCTGCAAAATAGGGTGGGGACTGGACTGCACTCGTCTTCTGACTCCCCAAAATCTAGAGGTGAAGCCTCAATCCTGAAAATAACCTCCTACCCCTAAAGCTGACCCAGGACTGGAGGCAAAATGAATTTGGTGAGAGTTGATCAATGTGATTCCCAAGTCCTCAGATCTGGGTCCTGAGCTCCACCGGTCTGGAGGACCTAAGACCCTCAGGGAGGCAACTGCCTAGAGCAGAGATGGTTCAAAGCCAGGTGGCTTCAGTGAAGGACACAAATAGAAGGTAAAGGGATGGAGCGGGGTGGCTGGGTTTAACCCTCACAGTAGGCTACCCATAGGTTGTGCCCTTGCGAAGGTACAGAAAGAAGACGGAGGTGGCTGATGGGCCCTACTAGGTGGAAGGAGGTGAGAGGAAAATGGGCCCCATGCCATATGCACCAGGAGGAAATAGAAAACAAACCCTGCTCACTGTGGTCCCTGGGCCAGTACTTTCCTCTTGCTGGGCCTTAGTTTCACTATCTGAGAAAGTAGGTGGTTGTTGGACTGGGTGACACCCAAGCACCTATCTAGGGAGAAGTTCTCTTTGCCTTTGAGCCGGAAGGGACTTCCAGCTGGACTGCCTAGAGCTCTGGGAGACACTGGCTTTTTTCTGTTTGCCTGGTGGCTGCTGGGCCAACTGAGGTGGCACAGACCCACTCTCTGTCTCCCTACCTCTCACTGGGAGAGAGGCCTGTCTTGTGTGGGATATCCTCACTGTTAGTGGGTCCCACACCATCCCCTTCTGAGCAGCCCTGTGACTCATAAGATCACCCACATATGGAGCAGCTGGAGGTCTTTTCAGTCCTGAGGAGGGCTGGGAGGCTCAGAAAGGTGCAGCCCTGGGTGAAGTCACTCAACAGCTAGGGGGAGGGGCAGCTGGGCTCTTAGCGCTTCTGGTAAGACTTCCCTTTGTCCCTGTGGACAAAGAGTCTTGGGCATCTCCTCATCCGCAGGTGCCAGGGCTTCGCCACCAGCAACTAGAGCTTGAGAAGCTCCACCATCTTGAGGTGAGGCAGGGCCATGGGTGTAGTAAGTAGGTCCTGTTTCCCACAGGTGACCACTGAGGTCCCAGGCAGAGCTCACAGGGGAAAGAGAAGAGGCCCAGGACCCCAGCTGAGGGACTGCCAAGGGACAGGAGGAGAAGGGGTAGGCACCCTCCCCAGTCTCCTGGGGACACCCACCCATCTCTGCTGACACACCACCCTCCTTGTCTGGATAAACTATATACTCCTCCCTAATTGATCCTGTGGACCCATGGGAACAGGACCCCCCACTAAGTCCTCACAGCCTCCCTGAAATCAAATATCAGCATCTTCTCTGGACAGGTCAGGAGACTGAGGTCCAGAATGGGGCAGTGAGTGACAATGCCAAAGAGACAGACTAAGTGGAGAGTTGAGCTTTGGGATTGACTCCCTAACTTGGACTATTATCCCCTTAATGATAAAGAGAGAGACCCGCAAAGACTCTGGCCTTCCTCAATCATATTGGGGCCCTTAAGGCTCAGAGAGGAGGCAGTAGCCAGAGTTCATCTCCAGACTCCCAGGTCCCTCTGTGGCTTCTCATCCAGCTCCACCCAATACCCGTTTTCTCTGTTGCTCCAAAACTGCGAAAAGGCAAATCTGCAGCCTTTCCTTTTCCTGGCATCCACCTCTTGCTCTAACTAGGGGAACCTAACCCACTCCACAGCGTCTAGGATTGTGTGGAGGGGTCCACATATCACTTGGCAATATAAGCAAATTCTGGCTGGAGAAATCTGACTCTCAGGGCGGTTCCGGAGAAATGAGGCGGTGCCTGGGAAACTGAGGCACAGGTAAGATCACTGCCCTGCGAGTTGCCGTCGGCCCACTGTTGCACTCCAGCCCCGCGGGCGGCCCTGCGTCCTGGCATGGAAGCTGAGCACCGCCACCCACTTCCCAGCAAAGCTTTCTATTCCACCACCCCCGCCCATCTCTCCGGGGCTCCCTAACCCCTGCCCAGGCCGCCCGCCTTGCTAGCTGTCCCATCTTTCTTTACTGCCCCCTCTTTCTGTCCTGCTTGCCTCTGTGCTCTCTGGCACGTCACGGCCCGCTGACTCCCGCGCCTCTGCCGGTCGCTCTCTGCGCACGTCTCGGCGTCCCTGGCATCCTCACGTCACCGTCTCGCATCTTGTGTGGCCCTCGGTGTCTCGCTCTAGACCCTCTCTCACCTCTCTCTCTCTCTCTCTCTCTCGATCTCCCATCCCTGGTGTTCCCGTGTCCCGAGCTCTCCGGCTCGATCCTTTCTGGGCGTGCGCTCCGCTGGGTCTCCCTCTGTCTGGGTCGGTCTGCCCCTCTCGCGGCCCCCTCCCTCCTGCCACCCTCCCATCTCTGGCCCTCCCACGGGCTCGGCCTGGGGGGTGAGGGGCGGTGTCGCGGGGCGGGGCGGGGCGGCCGGGCGGGGCGGGGCGGGGCGGTGACGCGGGGCCGACCGGGCTAGAGGCGCGGCAGAGCGGGGCGGGGGCGCAGTCTCGGGTCCGACCAGCCGAGCCCCGCGCGCCCCGCCCGCGCCCTGTGCCTCCGCCCGGCTGGCCGGCGGGGGAGGGGGCATGAGCCGGCGCCCGCGCGCCGCCGGGAGCTGCGGGCCGGCCTAGACCCCGCGCGGGCCCCGCGCCCCAGCCGCTGACGCCGCCTAGCTCCGGGAGCCGCGATGCAGCGGCCGGGGGAGCCGGGCGCAGCGCGCTTCGGGCCGCCCGAGGGCTGCGCCGACCACCGGCCGCACCGCTACCGCAGCTTCATGATCGAGGAAATCCTCACTGAGCCTCCGGGGCCCAAGGGCGCCGCTCCCGCCGCCGCCGCCGCCGCCGCGGGCGAGCTGCTCAAGTTCGGCGTGCAGGCGCTACTGGCGGCGCGGCCCTTCCACAGCCACCTGGGTACGTGCGGGTCCGGGGTCCGCGGGGAGCTGGCCGGGCTCGGCGGGAGGAAGCGAGCCGCGGCCTCTGCGGGACGCAGCTCCGGGCACGCAGGCCACGGGCCGTTCCTTCGGCGCGTTCCAGGCAGGGAAGCAAAAGGGGCAGGAGCCGGGCCGCGCAGAAACCAGGCCTCGTGCCCGTGGGCCAGGCCAGCCGGGAGAGCATTCGCTCTCTTCTTCACTGCGACCCTGTGGTTTCCAGCCCCAAGGAGTCCAGCCCGGGGACCCGAGCCCGCATCCCCATCGCGGGCGCTGGACCAGACTGCGAATGTCAGACTTCGGGTCAAAGCGACCTCAGGCCGCGGGCGCCTGGGCCTTCGCCACAGGACTTGGGAGTGGCCGTTGCTGCCCAAGCCGGGAAAGCTGGACCTTGACGGAAGAGGCCCGTGTGTCTGAGTGCTGTGCTGGGGGCTGACGCTGGCCGGAGCCAGCCCAGAGCCTCCCGGAGTCCAGGGTCTCAGGCTGGCGAGGAACCCGCCTGTGCTGTAGCGTAGACCCCCTTGGGCCTTGCCTGAGGACGAGAGGCTTGTCTCTGAGCTGCTGCCGGACTAGCCCTTACGCTCTGGATCCGCGGCACCTTGGCCGAGCCTGAACCAGCAACTCAGACTTTTTCTGCTCCTTTCAGTTCTCTTCTCTTCTTTCCTTGTCCGGGCCCTGCCTTGACCTGCCTGCCCTCTCCACTGCATCCCCTCTTCTGACCTTTCCCTATCTCTCTCCAGCCTTCCTCTCAGTGGGGTGGGTCTGCCCTTCCTCTCATCGTCCCCCAAGGATCCCTTCTCCCCTCCCGCTGCCTCCTCACTTTCACCCGCTCATCTTGCTGGGCCCTTCCTGACTGCAGCGGGCCTAACACCCCCGGTAGTGAGATGCTATCCCGGCAGGGAGCCCTCCTACCTTCTAGCAGGACCTCAGCCCAGGGAACTGACATCCTCTATACCCAGTGATCCTCCAGCCAGTGATCCGCCTGCCTGAGGGGCAGCGGGACCAGTTGGTTCGTTTTGAGTTCCATTTCTGCTGTCTTTTGCCTCCAGCTGCGCTGTTAATAATTCGTTTGAAGCGGGCAAAAAATAAAAAAATCATTTAGGACTAATGAAAATTGAAATGTCTTCGCGGGGAAAAGTCTAAAGAGAGAAAACAGGAAGAACAAATTTCCCACTTCTTGGGGGTGCTTTGGAATTTCCGGGAAGCTCCCAACTTCACCCTCACTGACTGTCCCTCGGGGTGGCTGTTTTGCTCTGCATAGACCAGCAGACTGCTTACTCCATTGAAACTCTCCCCCCCACCCCCCAATGCAGCAAAGCCGATTTTGGTGGGGGCAAATGCTCTTCCTAACTGTGCCGTTTTTTCTTGGCTTCCCTTTTCTGTCACACATATACTCCATTGGTTTGGGAACTTCGACCTTGTTCATTGGGAATCCTGAAATGTCAGGGCAGTGGGGCCTGGGGAACGCCGGGGGTGGGGGAAGTCCCCCTCCCAGACTGGGAACCCCGGCGTCGAGGAGGGTCGGCCTAGCACAGATTTCTCACTTCCCGGCCAGCACGAAGGTTTTGTGCCGGGGGCACTGGCTGAGGGCGAGCTGTCGGCAGGGGCGCACGGTGCGAGGATCTCCAGGAGGAGGAGCGAGGCTCGAGCTCACCCGGCTCCCCACTCTCTCCCCCGCAGCCGTGCTGAAGGCCGAGCAGGCAGCGGTGTTTAAGTTCCCGCTGGCGCCGCTCGGCTGCTCCGGACTGGGCTCGGCGCTGCTGGCCGCGGGGCCTGGGCTCCCCGGCGCGGCGGGCGCTCCGCACCTGCCGCTGGAGCTGCAGCTCCGCGGGAAGCTGGAGGCGCCAGGCGCTGGGGAGCCGGGCACAAAGGCCAAGAAAGGGCGTCGGAGCCGCACGGTGTTCACCGAGCTGCAGCTGATGGGCCTAGAGAAACGCTTTGAGAAGCAGAAGTACCTCTCCACGCCGGACAGGTAGCGCGGGGCCAGGCTGGGCCCAGCGGGTAGTGGGAGGGAGGCTGCATGCCCTGCTGAGGGTGCACCCCGCTCTTTCCAGAATAGATCTCGCCGAGTCCCTGGGTCTGAGCCAGTTGCAGGTTAAGACGTGGTACCAGAATCGAAGGATGAAGTGGAAGAAAATAGTAAGTGTTTTCGCGGTTTTCTGTGCTATTTGCCACCACGCCCCTGCAGCCTTCGAGAGTTACTCTCCTCTCCACTGTGGAGACTTGCGCCCAATCCTCCAGATTCCCTCCGTCCTGGTGCCCAGAGGGACCCTCCCTGCTCTGTCCCTCTGGGTGCCCTAGCCCAGCTTCCTTCCGGTGCCCTGGTCCAGTTCCTTTCGTGCTCCTTGAGCTCTCAGTGTTCCTGGAAGACTTGAACCCCTCCGCCCGAAAAGCTCTGGTCGTTTTGCCCCAGCAGCGTTCGGACAAATGGCCACCATTTCCCCGGGTCTAGGCGCGGCCTCCAGTGGCCTCGTTGGGCTCTCCAGGTCCTGTCTGCCTCTCCAGGGCGCCGGGATCCCCGGCCATATCCCAGTTCACCCAGTGCCCCTGGTCTCCCTCGCAGGTGCTACAGGGCGGCGGCCTGGAGTCTCCTACCAAGCCCAAGGGGAGGCCAAAGAAGAACTCCATCCCCACGAGCGAACAGCTGACGGAGCAGGAGCGCGCCAAGGAGGCGGAGAAGACGGCGGAGGCGCCAGGCGAGGCCAGCGACCGGAGCCACGAGGACTGAGCGCGGCAGAAGGTGCGGGCCCAGGGAACCCCAGCGCAGGCAGCGGCTCCCAGAATCCGCCGAAAGCCGCGAGTCGGCCTGCTGCGTCCACGCCGTTTGCTTTCTAAACTTTTTATTATTACCTTGAATGCGGACAGTTAGGGGCCAAACAAGGACAGACCCTGAAGCCAAACCGAGGCCCCAGTGCGCTCGCGGGCCCCAGCCTGGAAACTCACATCAGACGCGGCAGAAGGTCGCCTCCGCTCGGAGCTCCGCGGCGCCAGGCGCTCCACGCGCGTTCACGCCCCGCTCCTCTCCTGCACCCCCCACTCGCCTCTGGCCGGCCTCCGGGCCCAGACGCCTCCAGGCACACACGCGCTTCCACGCGTCGGGGACCCCGCGGCCCGGCGCAGGCCACCACGGCCGGAGATGGCGCCCAGACAAACCGACGTCGCTGGGGCCCCTACCCCTCTCTTACGAAGACGGTGATTTTTTTTTTTTCAATAAAATATTTTATGACACAGCGGGACTTGATGAGGGAGTTTCTGAATCCGCAAGGTTGGAGGGGGACGCGGCGAGGTAAGAGGGACACACGCAGTGGCTTCTGAAACATCCTTGCCCCGGGGTTCCGTGGACCCGAGCCTTAACCAGCTCCACCCGGCCGGGGCCGGCACGCAGGCGGCTCGGTTGCTGCAGAATCCTAGGAATCGCTTCCAGTTTGGGCATGAGAGGCCAGTCCGAACTTGCTCCCTTCCTTCTCAGCCCAGGGCGCTGTGGATGGCAGCAATCAGGCTACACAGCGGTCGCCAACAGGAGCGGGAGCCCCAGGCCACCGCGCTCTTACTCGGCAAGTTGCCCCGGGCTGAAAGCTTCCCGGATTGTTGGTTCGGTCTCAGGGACTAACTGTGAGGTCCTTGAGATTGTTCTGGCCAGCCCTTCCTAAGGCTGACGGGAAACCTAGGACTCACCTCGAGGCCGGCCACCATCTGCAGCCCTTGCCTGCAATTGCATCCGGCTCCCGGAGTTTTCACGTTTTCTACAGTATACACGGGGCGAAGGCACCTGGGAATTGAGTGGGGGTACCTGAGGCAGAGGGCAGAGGACCCCAAACTGCTCACAGTCTTGCAGGGTGCCCCTTTCCAAGGGCATGGCCTGGTGGCACATGCTTGCTGCCCCCCCAGCCGGCCCCTTTCACTGGGGAAGGTTTCCACTTGCTCCTCCCTGACCTAAGCTGGGCTTCTAGCTCCCCAGTTGGTTCCTGTTTGTGTGCTTTCTAGGACTACCACCAGGCTATGGAGATGGGGAAATGGGCACACCACTGGTTAAAGCTAGGGGACAGACGGAAACTTGGCCCTGCAGAGTTCCAAACAGGAACAAGATTTGAAACCAGGTCCTTGGCAGGTGCAAAGAGAGGGGGAAAGAGTCAGGAATACTCATTATACTGAGATGCAGGCTTTGAATTTCAGAATGTGAAAACTGTTATGGCTTTCACCTGCAGTGACTGATAGCTTCCTTTTCAAATCGGCTGCTTGACTGCCCTTTCCTGAAACTTGCACTTGGACTTCTGGTACCCAAGCATCACTGGCCTTGGTTTGAGTCTGGGAGGATGGAAAAAGAGGATGTTTTCTGAGGTCGGCAGGCAATTCTCTGCAAGCCCCAGCCCTGCCAAGTCTTTGGGAAATCAGCTCACTTTCTAGGCTTTTAACCTCGAAAACAGCTCCCAGACTACTCACTTGCCACTGTCCCCTGAGGGGCCTGAGAAGACCTGCAGGCAGGAGGGAAGAAATAGACCATCAGCGTATGACTGCAACTCCTAATCTCTTCCATCCCTTAGGGTTACCTACAGGTCTGCTCAGTGTAGTGGTCCTGCCAAAACCTTCCTACAGCAGGCCCAGGCTAGCCAAATCAGGTACACGACTGAGTTTAATCCTCTCCACCTCAAAGTGGGGCAGGAGTGGGGGTGAAAATTCAAGAAGTTCTGTCCCTTCTTGGCCTGGGAGAGATTTCAGCACAGTTTTTGTCAACTATGCCGTGTTGCAGAAGACGAGTGAAAGAGAGATGAGGCATACCGACCTGCACTCCTCCAGTCCATTCTGGGACCTCGTTCTGGGTCCTCTGGTCCTCAGGTTTCATTAAATCTGCGGAATGCAACCTCCGGGCGGATTGCCTTGTGGTTCTTTGGTGCTTCCCCAAGGCAGCCCCCTCATTGGACTGGAGGAAAGAGCCTTAAAGGACCAGGGCTCTAAGAGGGAGGGAGGGCGTCCGGGGAAATCGGCTCCAGAGCACAAGGGCCCCAATATTCCAGTAAGTACAGCTCCTCCAGGCACAGATGGGGAACCTGACGCGGGCATTGCTGTCACGAGGTCACCAGCCGGTCAGTGGGGGAGCCGGGCCCCTGTAGAAGGGGTCCAAATTCCAGTGCAGGCGGGGGTGGGAGGGGTTTCTGTCACTGCCTGCGCCTTTGTGCTCCTTGGCGGAAAGGAAGCGGGGCGACCGCAGTAGATCGAGACCTGGAGGCCCGGGAGAGGACCGGGCTGCTAACCGACCGCGTTCCGGCACCTCGGCGTTCCTGACTTGGGCAATTCCTATGAGACTCGATGGAAGCTCAGGCTCGCTCCAGGAAAAAGCGAAGAAGCAGAGGCAGATCTGCAGCCCATCCTCAGACTTACGGTCAAGGACCGCCGCCCGCAGAACTAGGGCTCTAAATAAAGGGCCGCGCCGTATCTCTGACGGCGAGGCGGTCGCCCAGCCTCAGAGCCACCCCGCCCCGGCCACCTGGGCCACCCAGCGCGGAAACCCTCTTCCTGCCCGGCAGCAACTGCTCGCTCCCCGACCCGAGCCTTGGGGAAGGAACGATCTTCTCGCTCGCCAGCGCCGCACAAATCTCATCCCCATCCCAAGGTTCTGGAAAACAAAACCCGGAGACCACACCAAAGCGCAAAAGAGGTCGCGCGGCTGTGCCTCCAGAGCCCCGGGCCCTCAGCCAGGGCAGGAGCGGGCTCGGGCGTCTCGAGATCCCAGACGAGGGCCCAGATTGGGGGTGGAGGCCCTTTGGTGGCCAGGACTCCGGCTCGTTTGGGAGGGCGCGCGGCTTGGCGCAAGGACTGAGCGGCACCCGGGATTAGCTCGGCGGCAGCGCCCGGAGGCGAGCACGAAGTTTGCGCGTCTGGGCTTTGTGAGGTGGGGGTAGGTAGGGGCCTAGACAAGAAGGGAGACTATGGGCTCAGTTTGGTTGAAGGCCTGGCCGGGGATGGGGGTTATGACCCCGATCCGCAGCCAGTCATTCTCCTTGTCGGCGGAAGCGGGAGCCTAGCTCTGTGTAGCGCTCCGCTCAGGCCAGGATCGCAGGAAGCGTTCGAGAATAAATTGGCCTGTCGCGGCCGGCCTGGGGTTCGCCGCAACTTTCGAAGCTTCCGTCTAGCCGCGGGTTTTCGGCGAAGCCGGCACCACTAAGATATGACAGCGCAGCCGAGCGGGGGCTCCCCATTCCTCCTCCTGTCGCCTCTTTGTCAAAAATAGAGTTTATTCGGGTTTACTCCGTTTCCCTTGAACACGGTCCTCAGGACCACATTAACCAGGCCAGGTGCGAGGTTTGCCTCTCCTGGAGCCGAAAGTTTCTCTCTTACTGCACCTAAGGGAGAACCAGGATCCAGAGTGGTGCGGGCTCAACCTGGAGTGAGCGATACTGCCGGGGGACATTTCCCGAGGCCCCGAACTGGAGTAGAAACCAGGCCTCTCCTCCGTTTTTAGTTGCCCACTGCCTGATTTCCTTTCTACACTCAAGGGGAACCCCTGCCCCAGAAGTTACATCTCTGATCCCATGTCGAGCTCCCATGTCCACGGAGGGGACCAGCTGACCCCTTGAGTCTCTGCCCCTCAAGGCCTCTTCAGGCCCAGAGGGGCTGCAGTCAGGCTAAGAATGACTACAGAGGTCCAACGGGCTCCCTCCAGCTCAATCTGGCCCCGGACTTTCTGAGCTGAAAATAAATGTCTCCAAAACCACTTTCCCAGCCCCACTTTAAGGGGAAGGAAGGAAGCCAGGACTCACTCCTCATTTGTGGGCAGGGCAGAAAGGTGACAACAACAACAGTGTCAGGCATCTGAGTCAGCCTGGCTCAAGGCCAAGTTTTTCACTGGCCCTGGTCCCTGGACCACTCCACACCCATGGTGCAGCAGAAGGCAGGTCCTCCCTGACTTTGCAGGGGCCTCTCCATTTTGTGACTTCAGATGTTTCCTTTGTGTTAGTTCTCACACTGTATTATGCTCATCTTATTTACTTTAAGACAGTGTCTTCCCGTTTCTGAAATCTGGCTTCATGTGACAGTTGGGGTGGAAAGCCGTGTGGGCCCTGTGTCCGCAAAGATGTGACTGTCCCTAAGGATGTGTCCTTGGCTGGACAATGGAGGCCCCTCACCTCTCAGGCACCAACTCTTGATGCAGAAAGCCACAAAGCCTGGAGGGAGGAAGGAATCTTCCTTAAGGTGCAGGAAGACACAGGGCAATAGCATAGCAGGAACTCAGAGACACTCACACACCAGTCTGAGGCCAAGTGGGACAGGACTGTAGGCTGCTGGGGGGTGGGGGGGGGGCGGTGATCAATTCAAAGATGCCTCTGACCTTGGAGAAGTTTTAGGAATGCTCAATCCATTGATTTCCCTGGTTGTTTCCTTTTCATGTAAACTCAGTAGTGATCTGTGATATAAATTTTTGTCTTAATAAGCCCAAAAGAGATCCTTGAGTAAGTACAAGATAAAAATTCTGGGCGCTAAAAAACCGCTGGGTTATGTCTTCATTGGCAGTGTTTTAACATTTTTCTTTCTTGGTGTTTCAGGAAATAATGGTGTGAGACATCAGTGCTATCAAGGACTCTCTGATATTAATCAAGCTCTTTCTTGGGCACTTCATTCATTTAACTAGCAGTTGCAGAATGTATTGGGGTTCTCAGCACTGGAACACAGGCTATTGCCCCTTCACTGATCCAGTTACAGTCCAGTAAAATAGGGGCCCTACTCCCATTTTGCAGATGAAGATACTGCTCAGAGATGTTAGGCAACTCGCTCAGGGACACACAGCTGTCAGCAGCAGAATTTGGATCTGACTTCAGCTCTGTGGATCTTCACTGCCTTGAGGTTCAAATTGGTGTATCCTAGACACCTTAGGGTCCCCAATGGCCCCTGCCTGCCCAGAATGAGTCTCATCCATTTGTCTGCCAAGTATCTATTAAATGCCTACTGTGTGCCAAGCACTGTGCTAGGCATGAGGCACACAGCCTGTGACCCAAGGAGCTCAAGTTGGAGGCAAAAATGTCACAATTAAATCTACAAGACGATATCAGGAAGTAACAAATGCCTTGTAGAAAATAAAAACAGGTGATAGACAATGAGTGGGATGGAAGCTTTAGTCAGGGTGGTCAGAGAGAGTCAATCTCAGGAGCTGACTCTTCAATTGAGACATAAATGATGACAAATACTTACCAGGCAGTGGGCATAGCAAGTGCAAAGGTCCTGTGGTAGAGTGAAGCTTGGCCTTAAAGACCCAGGAGGAAGATCAGAGTGATGGGAATACATATGGAGAGGTGGGCAAAGGTAGTGGGTAAGAAGGTGAGAAGGTGGGTCTTGCTGCCTGGTAGGTGGTGGAGAGGAGGTGGCATTCTGGTTCCCTCCAGGGGCAGCTTTCTCTGCCAGCTCAGCCCCCCTGAACTCCAAGCGCAGCCACTAGAGCCCTGAGGCAGCTCCGCCTACACCAAGCAATTTGCTTTTTTTTTTTTCTTTTTCATAAGGATGCAATTTTCTGCGTGCTTTAAGGACATTAGAAGGGCGTTTGACTGACGCGCCATGCGAAACGCATTAGCAAGGCTCTAGGCGCTGAGCACAGGAGGCGGCGCCGCCGTGCGTGCGCGTGAAGGGGCAGGTGAAGGCGGGAGCTGGCCCTGGGGACCCGCTTGGGGCAGGAGGTAGAAAGGCAGAAACCAGCAGAGAGGAGAGACAAAAGAGGAAGAGTTGGAGAGATAGGAGATGCAATAGTGAACTATCAATTTAGAAGCGTTTAAGGCGGGGGTGGGGGTGTTGAGGGGGGGTTGCGAGGAGGAGGAGGAAGCTGGAGGAGGGTGAGGGCGGCTTCGGCAAGAGGGAGAAGGGAGCTGGGAGTGGAGAGGAGGGATGCGAAGTAACAAGGCATGCTGGGAAGAGGGAGGGAGGAGAGAGAAGGGGAGAGAGAGAAGATGGAAGGGGTAAAGAAACAGCTAAAAGGGGAGTGAGGAGACAGTGGAGATGGAGAGAAACAGAGGAGAAAGATGGGAAAAGGAGGCAGAAATGAGAGTTACTGGCAGGAGATAACAAAAGGGAAGGGGGACAAGGAAGGCGAAAGCAGGAATGGGGTTCTTCCTGGGGCATGCTGTCTCCCAGACCAACCTGTGACCTGATGCAGAGGGGGTCTTGTTTGGTAGTCACTGGGGAAGATGGGAAGCAGTCTAAAGTGCCTTTGCCTGCTGTTGACCTGCTGTGTTCAGCCTTTCAAACATGCCAGGCTCCTCCTTTCCTCAGGGCCCTTGCACATTCTATTCCCCCATCCATGGTGTTCTTCCTTGCACTCCCCTGCTGTGAGTCCTTTCTCTCCCTCCCTCCGGGTGGAGGCTCCCTCATTATTCCCAAGGTGGTCTGCTCTGAGTGCTGGCTGACACTCAACCCCGTTGTGATTCTCTGTGCATTTGCCTGGGTCTGTCAAATTGCTTGGGGGTCTGTGCATTTGCCTGGGAGGCAAAATCACATTTGCCTGTGATTCTCTGCGCATTTGTCTGGGGGCATGGCTGTCTCAGTGCCGGTATAGCCTCAGCCTCCAGCAGCAGCTCCTTTCCATCTGACAGTCTCCTGAGTAACAAGGGACACTGTATTTGCAGCCAGACAGACCTGGATTCAGACGTCCTGTTTCTTGCTGGGTTGGGTGCCCACTGCAGATGCGCAGAAAACTCCCAGCGCTTAGGAGGACACGGGGCTGAGCTCTTTCCCTTTCAGGGACCCTTCAGGATACTTCTTTCCTGTGTGAACAGTGGCAGGTGGGCTGGGCATAAGCAGTATGGGCTCTGTAGGGGTTTGATCTCTCTTGGAGCTGTGTACCTTCCAGGGTGTCTCCTGGGGATGTGGTGTGAAAGCTTGTAGTGGCATTGTCCCCCAGCCTTGGAGCTTGACTGGAACCCAGGGCCCTCCCTGAGCTTCTAAGCATGCCACCACTGCCTCCACCATTTACGGAGCACTGATGGTGGGCACTGCTTTGGTTAATTGTCATCAAGGTTAATCTTGAAGGCCTTGAAGGTAAAAACTATACCAAGCCCATTTCACAGATGAGGAAACAAGTGCAAAAGAGGAGTAGTTTGCCTGTACTTACATAAGCAGAACTGGAGTACAAATTTAAGTCAGAGCAACTTACTGTCTCAGCTCTGCATCCTCAACCTCGAGTAGATTCCTATGAAGGTTTCGCTGAGAGCACTGGAGGCAGTCTGGCTTGGTGGTTGAGGTCCAGACTAGCTTAGGTTGAAATCCTGACACCCCACTCCCTAACTGTGTCACCTTGGGCAAGTTACCTGTCCTCTTTTTGCCTCAATTTCCCTCTTGAAAATGGGGACAACTAATAAAACTTCAAAGCTGTGGTTTTTCCAGTAGTCATGTATAGATGTGAGAGTTGGACCAGAAAGAAGGCTAAGTGCCAAAGAATTGATGCTTTTGAATTGTGGTGCTGGAAAAGACTCTTGAGAGTCCCTTGGCCAGCAAGGCGATCAAGCCAGTCAGTCCTAAAAGAAATCAACACTGAATATTCATTGGAAGGACTGACACTAAAACTGAAGCTCCAATACTTTGGCCACCTAATGCAAAGAAACAACTCATTGGAAAAGACCCTAAGGCTGGGAAAGATTGAGGGCAAGATGACAGAGGATGAGACGATTGGATGGCATTGCCGACTCAATGGACATGAGTATGAGCAAACTCTGGGAGATAGCGAAGGAGAGGGAAGGCTGGCATGCTGCAGTCCATAGGGTTGCAAGGAGTCTGACACGACTCAGCAACTGAACATAGCAATAAACCTTGTATTCTCCTTAAGGTGCCTGATCATTTTGTGAGCAGGATTTCCTCACAAAGGAGTTTGAAGATATGACATGATGTTTGTGTGTCTCAGGGGCTGATGGGAGTGGCTCAGGTTTTGGCAAGGAACAAGGAATTCAGGTTGTCAGTTGATGGATTTCTGGCCAACTCTCCCACTGGGAGGGAGAGACCCTGCCTGTTCTGCTCATCCTTCAGCCCTCATTTCTGGGACAGTGCCTGGGATGTGGTAGGTGCACAAGAAACATCTATGGGCCAGAAGAGTGAATGCCACGTGTAGGCTGGGAGATCCTGGGCCAGGCACTTTTGCCCCTCCTGCCTCAGTGTGTGCTGAGAATGTGTGCAAAGGTCTCGCATGAAAGGTAGCCTAGCCTTTGCTCCAGCAGGCTCTGGAATGCAAAATCTCTCCTCCCAGGGCCTTGTGGTGGTACCCTGAGGCAGCGGCAGGTTGCTTGGCAGGCTTCTGGGTGTGGCCTTGGCAGAGCTGTCCTCATTCAGGTGACTGCTTGGAGCTCAGGGTGGCATCATTGTCATGCTTACTCTTCAACAGCTTCCATCAGGCTCAGAGCCCTCAACTCACACCACCCCCCACCCCCACCCTGCCCACCCTCTCCTTTTACCACCCTTTGCCTGGGCTGAGGGTTCCAGAACCACTCACTTTCCAAAGCTCCCCTCCCTGCCTGCAGCACCATTTCTGCCCTTCCTCGGATGACCAACCACAAATACTTCTCAGGCACGGCTTCTCCAGAGTCCTCCCTGCCTCCATCCCTATCTGTGTTGGGCACTGGACTGTGCTCCCACACCCCCCGGGCTTGCCCTGAACCTGGACACTCATGCACGTCCCCTCCAGGCTTGCAGTGAATGAGTAAGTGAGTGAACAGATGAATGATGTCCTGGGCCTGACTTCCACCTGTAAGTGGTGGCTTTAGGAGGCTGCCTGAGTACTACTGCTGCCATGACAGCCTGCTCTCCCAGGAATTCACACCATACACCCGCAACCAGTCGCTGCCAGAAGTTGGCTGGTAGGCACAGCCTCTTAACCTCCAGTTGCCCCCAGTGGGGATTTGCTGGCAAACACACCCTTTGTCAGCCATGTGCCGTTTTGTGATTGGAGTGTATGGGGTAAGCTGCATGAAGGGCTGTCAGGGAAAGTAATCATAGAAATAGCTCCGCTGACAGCTCTGAGTTAATAGGTTCTAGTAAGATTTTATTTGAACAAAGGATTGACTGCTAAATAAATTTAAGACAGTCAGATGTAATAGATGCTTTCTGAGGACCCAGCTCACAGCTTCTGGAATCCTCTGATGCTGTTCATCCACTTTCAAGGACTTCTAGAATCTTCTCATGCTGTCCCATCTTCAAGCAGCCACTGGCTTTGCTTCAGCCATGCAGCAGCCACTAAGATGTTTGAAGATGAGGAGGTGGGGGAGACAGGGGAGGGGCAGGTGAGGTGGGAAGGAGGAGAAATGTATGGAGCCACATAAGGAAGGAGGAAGAACGAGGAGGAAGCAGAGAAGTACATCATTGCTGCCCTGATGTCCAGTCTGTGTGATGCTAACAGCTCCTATCCAAAACTTCTGGATTCCTGCCTTGCACTTCCCACTTGTGAAGGAGACCTTATGCACTGTGTGAAACAAACTGGTAGAAGCCCTTCCAAAGAAGGGGCATCATGGATCTTTGTAGCCATGGCCTTGCCTGATGACCCAGCTGATGTTAGGATATATAGGTTGAAAGAAGAGAAGAGAGAGAGGGAGGACACAGAAACCACACCTCAGGGGTCTGTTCAAGAAAGCCCAGGCCTGGTTGCTCTGAGCGTGCACCTTTCATTAATTTATGCATTCATGTCTCCATTCCCTCCTTTGATCCTCCTTTGGCAACAAAAAGTTTCTCATGCCAATTTGTACACCTATGTTCATCTCAGCATTCACATGAACCACAGGTGGAAATAACCCAAATATCCATTGATGGTTGAATGGATAAACAAAATATGGTCTATCCATACAATGGATAGTTGTGTTGTTCAGTCGCTAACTCATGTCTGACTCTCTGTGACCCCATGGACTGCAGCACACCAGGCTTCCCTGTCCTCCAATATCTCTTGGAGTTTGCTCAAACTCATGCCCATTGAGTTGGTGATACTATCTAACCATCTTACCATCTGCCGCCTTTTTCTTTTGCCTGCAATCTTTTCCAGCATCAGGGTCTTTCCCAATGAGTCAGCTTTTCACATCAGGTGGTCAAAGTACTGGAGCTTCAGCTTCAGCATCATTCCTTCCAATGAATATTTAGGGTTGATTTCCTCTAGGATTGACTTGTTTGGTTGTCTGGCTCTCCAAGGGGCTGTCAAGAGTCTTCTCCAACAAGACCATAATTTGAAAGCATCAATTCTTTGGCGCTCAGCCTTCTTTCTGGTCCAACTCTCACATCTATACACGAAAAACCATAGCTTTGACTTTTGTCGGAACTTTGTCAGCAAAACGATGTCTATGCCTTTTAATACACTATCTAGGTTTGTCATACAATGGAATAGTATTCAGCCTTAAAATAAGGAAACTGTGACACATGTTACAACATGGATGAACCTTAAGGACAGTATTCTCAGTGAAATAAGCCAGTTACAAAAAGACAAATTCTACATGATTCCAGTCATATGAAGTGCTTAGCGTTGTCAAAATCATACAGACAGAAAGTAAAATGGTGGGTGCCAAGGGCCGGAGGAAGGGGAGAATGGGAAATTATTGTTTGGTATGTATACATATATAGAGATATATAGAGAGTTTCAGTCTTACAAGATAAAAAGAGTATGGAGATGGATGGTAGTGATGGCTACACAATAATGTGAAAGTTTTTAGTACCATTGAACTATACACTTAAAAATGGTTAATGGTAAATTTTACATTATGCATATTTTAGCATAATAAAAGAAAATCTTTAAAGAATTTGTGTATTCTAGCTCATCCACTGAATATTCCTTGAAACGATGAATCCAGTAGCAGCAAGCCATCTGGTACCTTCACTGTGGACTTTGTATCATTTCCCATTAAAAGGAACCAGGCCCCCATAGAGAAATAGCTGGTCTATGTCTGGGGCAGGAAACAGGCAAGATGAGCTTGAAGTTTTTGTTATATCAGACAGCAAGGAGGTGACTAGGGCTGCTGGGCACCAGTGAAAAGAAACTGGGCCAAGGAGGAGAGCCCCCAAACCGGGCCAGAGAAGAGCCCCCAAACTGGGCCAAGGAGAAGAGCCCCCAAACTGGGCCAAGGAGGAGAGCCCCCAGCCGAGGCAGTTTGAGCAACAGTAGTAACTGCAGTGGTTTGAAACATCACTTACTTGAAACAAACTCAAGAGGAAGGGAAGCTCTTTTGTTGTTTTTGAAGGGTGCTAGGTGTTAGGGACTCAATGTTTGTGTTCCTCTCAAATTTATATGTTGAAATCCTAAATGCCCAAAGTGATGGGTTGGCCCAGGGCAAGGAGCAGGGAGAGGCTAGGGCTCCGTTTTGCCTGGGGCCCTGGGAAGCAGTCCTTGGAGCACTCCCCCGCCCCCTCGCCTTGTGGTCTGTTTCTCCTTGGGAGACTGGAGCTCACAATGAAGAGTGTTCTTCCGACGTCTGCTGCCAGGGATGTCTCTAAGGGGGTGAATGTCCCCTCAGGAGGGGCTGTAGGAGGACTGTGTGGCAAGTGGGGCTGCCTCTGAAGGCAGATCCAGCCCTTAGAGGCAGGGTTCTTCTCTCCAGTCTGTAAATGAGGAAACTGAAGCCCAGAATGAGCCAGTGAAATAGGAAGTGTCATTTCTGGGCCCCCAAACCACAGGACCATTGGCTCTGCCTGTGGCATCTGGGCTGGTATGTGAAGCATGGAAAGTGGGGAGGACACAGTCTCCGATGCCAATGGTGCTGTTCACTATCTGGGTGCAGGTCTGGACTGAGTGTTCCCTTGGAGGGAGCCCTGACCCGTGGGGGCATGAGGTTGTGTCCCCCGTGTGTCTGTACTTCTTCTTTGCTGGGGTCCCGCGTCTGTAGGACAAGCCCCTGTTCACTGCCGTCTTCACCACAAAGTACTGTTTGTGATTTTTTAAAAAACACACTCTCTGTGAGTGACTCATGCATTTAAAATTATTTTAATATATTTTACACACTTGTGTATAAATGGGGCCGTGTGTTTCTTCTTATTAAAGGAGTCTTATTTAGACTGGTCATAATATGGTCAGGAGGCTCTCTGCTGAGCCTGGGGTATTTATAGGGACTCAGAGTGGTGAACGTGTGGAGGGCAGCTCTGCCGTGTGGGAGTCCAGGGGTCCCTGTGCCCAGGGGTCCCCTTTGGGATGCTACAGACCTCAGGGCCAGAGCATGCAGGCTGCAGGCCTCCTGCACACAACAGCATGAGATGCCTTTCTGGAGACCCCCAGGACCTGATCCAAGGCTCCAGAGAAGGTGTTGGTCAGGTAAGAAATGTTGTCAGGTCCTAGCCAACACAATGGGTGGGCATGGGCGGGTGGGACGGGCAATGGACCCCAGGTCCTGTTCTTGTGGGGCTGACTTAACTTACTCCCCTTTTGAGAACCTGCAAAATGTCACATCTGCACTCTGGGGATGCAGGTGTGGGTGAGAGCTGCCCCTGCCCTCATCAGCGAGGAGGTGGACGTGTGAATGGACTCCACTTTCCTTCCCACTCTTCTCAAGAACCCTGGCTCCCGGGACTCCTCCCACCCTCCCTCTGCTCCAACCAACGGTCCAGCCATGCTGCCCTCCCTGCTTTCTTTGCAACACCTGCCCCAGGGTCTTTGCCCGTGCGCTTCCTGCTGGATTGCCCTTCCCCCAGACACTTACACAGCCAACCCCACCCATCTCTCACACACGCTCTCTTCTCTGCTGATTTTTAGGGAAGCCCTTCACGGCCCTGCCCATGCTCATATTGTAGCTCTCAACCCAGCCCCCCACCCGCTTCCCCCATTTCCCTGTTCCAGGGCTCTTGGCACATATCCCTAGAAATCACATTATGCATTTTTTGGACTTCTTCTTGTTTACGTCTGTTTCCCCCTCCAGAATGAGCTCTCCAAGCACTTTTCTATTTTTCATGACTCAGGGTGGTGCCTGCACACAGTAGGTGTCTGATAAATATTTGCAGACTGACTGGACGGGTGTGTTGATTGATTGAGTCTGGTCTCCCAGAGATACACAGCCCACATTCTGTTGGGTGTAGATTAGGGTTGAGCCACTGGGCCACAATTCCAGGCAGGTTCAGCATGGTGGAAACTGCCAACAGCTCTCCAAATGCTGCACTGCCTCAGCCTCCTTCTGTGGGACTCAGGTTGTTCTCTGTCCTCCCCTCTCTTGGCACCATCAATCTCTTTCACTTTATCTCATCTGTGCAGGGTGGTGGCAACATACTGGGAATTTAATTTGTATTGTTGCCTTTCCCTATGTTTGTTGTCACATAGATATGGCATCAGTACTGGAGTGGGTAACCTATCCCATCACCAGGGGATCTTCCTGATCCAGGAATTGAACCGAGGTCTCCTGCATTGCAGGTGGATTCTTTACCAGCTGAGCTGGGATTTTAATTTCTATTATTACCTTTCCGTGCATTTGTTGCCACATAGATGTGCTCTTTTGTGTGTGCTTATTCAAGACTTCTGTTCTCTTTCCTGTGGGGCTACGTGTTTTTTATTTATCATTATTAACTTTAGGACCCTGTACCTATGCTGGGTAAAACTCTTGGTCACTGCATGGGTTGCAGGGAGAACATAGTTCTCTGTGTAGCCAGTACCCACCATAATCCCTCCCTTCCTCTCAGCTGGGAGCTGGGTTTGCGCTGTAATGCTATTCCTCAGACTACCCCAGGAGAGGGGGCCACGGAGTTACCAGGGGAACTAATATAATATAAATGTGCCTTATTGGGCTTACTTTCCCAAGGCCTCTTTTTTTTTTTTTTTTTTTTGGTCATCTGAATGCCCACTTCTATTCAGAGTCATTTTAGAGGCCACTTCCTCCAAGAAGCCCTCCACACTTTTCCAAGGCTGAGCTGGGAGCCTTCTCAGGGCTCTTACGAGTTACTCTGTTGAATCATCATTGTTCAGTTGTCTGTTTCCACAGCTGAGGCAGTGGAAACTTGCCTCAGCAAGTGGCTTGGTTGTCAGGGCCAGTGCTTCCCTGGGTGCCCAGGGCCTAATGCCTGTGTGCGGTAGGCACTCATTGTGTGATGCTGAATGCTGAACAAAGCCACAAGTTTGAGTCTCAAAGTTGTGTCTTCCCCTGGTTGCAAAGTCTCAAGTGAGGACTCTCATATGTCTGGGCTTTCTCATCACAGCCTTAGCTTTAGTTGACTGATTCCTTACCATGCACTTTTCTTACCTGCAACACAATGATTCACCTCATGAATCTCTTTAAATATATTTGCTGTTTTTTTTTCTTTCTTTCTTTCTATTTTTTTGGTTGGTTGGTTGCTAGATCTTCTCATTTATTTAAAAAATCAGTTTCTCCATAATTGCAAAAGACAAATGTACCCCAGGGTTCACTGCAGCACTGTTTATAATAGCTAGGACATAGAAGCAACTTGGATATCCATCAACAGCTGAATGGGTAAGGAAGCTGTGGTACATATACACAATGGAATTAATATTACACAGCTATAAAAAGGAACCCATTCGAGTCAGTTCTAATGAGGCGGATGAACCTAGAGCCTATTATACAGAGTGAAGTAAGTCAGAAAGGGAAAGACAAATATTGCGTATTAAGGCATATATATGAAACCTAGAAAGATAGTACTGATGACCCTACGTGCAGGGCAGCAAAGGAGACACAAACATAAAGACCAGACTTTTGGACACACTAGTGTGAAGGAGAGTGTGGGATGATTTGAGAGAGTAACATTGAAACATATAATTACCATATGTAAAATAGATAGACAGTGGGAGTTTGATGTATGACTCAGGGCACCCAAAGTTGGTGCTCTGTGACTACCTAGAAGGATGGAGTGGGGAGTGAGGTGGGAGAGGGATTCTGTACATGTACCGTGTTCTCAAGCCATCTGTCTGCCGAACAGAAGGTGGGAATGATGATTCTGAGATGGCAAACAGTGCACAGAAAACCTCATGCAAGGTGAGGAAATGATGCCAAACTGGTTTTCCACAAGCTTACAGAAACTTCCACAAACTTACAGAAGAACTTCAGTTTCTTCTAGTTTTTAGAATTGGGGACTTGCCCCCTGGTCCCCCCTCCCCTCCGCATGTTATCCATTTCACAGATGAGGAAATAGAGATGCAGAGAAGTGAGCAGCCTGCCTGGCAAGGGGTTGGGGGAACCGAGTCTCCAATGGGGTGGAGTGGTTCTGATGGCTTTCCGCCTATGTGCCAGGTCATGGGCTTGTCCTTAATAAGGGATGAGAAGTGTAGGACAGACCAAAGTGTCCTGTGCATCCTTCTTCCTGAAGCCAGAGGAGCTGACTCAAGTGTGTAAGTGTTTAGAGCAACGCCAGGGCAAACTCAGTCCCTTCCCTCAGCTGGGTGATGGGCACAGCTTGGAAATTCTCCTGGAAGTTCCTGTCAGTACTCTCCCCCATCCTCTGTGGGAATGATTTTGTCTTCCCCACCTGTGATAGAGTGATTTAACCCCTTCCTCTATCCCCATAATCATGTTCTTCCAGAATCGATCTTCCTTCACCTCAGGGCCAATAGAATGTGATGGTTTTAAAGGAGTGCCTGCTCTGAACTTGGCCTGGGGTCCATGCAAACTCAGCTCTCTCCTGCCTTGGCCATGAGGACAAGCAGAGGTGGTGGTTATCCCACATTCAAGTGCTGTGGTGTTGGTGGTCACCAGCATTTGTGAGTTACCACCATGAAGGAGCCCAGATCCTGCATAGACTTGTGAGCCATAAGTGGTGGCTGCGGTTTTAAGCCATTAAACTTTGGGGAGGTTCTTAGACAGCAATAGCAGTTTGATGCACTGCTATTCAGGGGCCAGTCTGTCTCCACCCTCATCTTTTCAGTGAAAACTCTGGCTTTCTATTGAAGTAGGAGTCAAGCTCATCACCCTCCCTGGTGCCCCTAATATGTGCCTGAATGCTTCTTGCTTCTCCTTAGAGAGGGGAGTGGAGTCTCCTCCTGTGAGGCCCAGGGTCCCGCATGAGCTCTGGGCCCTGCTCCTGTCATCTTCCCTGACCTCATGCCCCAGGGTATCAACTTCCTGGGGCAGCCAAAAAATGCCCCATCCCTGGGCAGCTCAAACGACAGAGAAGTTTATTGTCTCTCAGTTCTGGAGGCTAGAAGTCCAAAATCAAGGTGTCAGCAGGGCTGGTTCCTCCTGAGGGTGTGAGGTAGAAACTGTTTCAGGTCTCTCTCCTGATCTTCCAGTGATTTTCTGGTGCTCCTTGGCTGGTAGAAGCACCATGCTGATCTCCACCTTCATCTGCACGTGTGGTTCTCCCTGTGTGGGCCTGTGTCCAAATTTGCCGTTTTTATAAGGATGTCAATCATGTTGGTCAGGGGCTATCCTACTCTAGTATCACCTCAGTGAAGGGCCTTTGTTGTAATGACCCTGTTTCCAAATAAGGTTGCATTCTGATGTTCACATGGCAGGACTGGAACATATGAATCTGGGGGGACACCTGCCATTAGGATGCAGTGGCTGGGGACTTGGACTTAGAAGTCAACAAAGTCAGAGGCCTCTTGGCTCTGTCAGTTACCCAGCTCAGGTGTGAGCCCTGAGGCATCTGTGAGGTGGGCGTGCAAACACAAAGTATACTGCCGGACTGTCACCAGCCCTCAGACGGGAGCATGGTATGCATAGAATGCTCAATAAAGCATAACTCTCATGTCTTAAGTTATCACTCTGCTCCTCCCACCTTCAGCCTCTCCCTTCTCTAGTGATGTACAAATCACTACACCTGTAAACACCTCCTGATGCCACTTTGTAGCTCCCCGCCCCCCTCCGCTGCCTTTTGCATCCAGACCCTGTGCCCCAGTCAGCCACGCCTCCCAGATTTCTCACCCTCCTCCCTACTCTGGGCTTGACCATACTGGTAACTGTGGGCCATGGGACATTAGTAAGCATGATGCAAGCAGAGGCTTGACATACGCTTGCCCCACGAAACCCATCTTCTTGAAGTGCTGGTTCATCACACCCAGTGCCATGCTGTGAGGAAGCCCAAGCAGCCGTGTGGACCAGACACGTGGATGAGAACCAAGATATCCTGACTAGAAACCCCAGGGAGCTCCTAGTTGATGGCCAGAACCAATGGCTTGCTCTGTGAAAGAAGACACTCTAGATCTCCCAGCTGTCCCAGGCGGTGCTCTGTTGTGCTAAGTGGCTTTGGTGGTGGGAGAAGTATCTAATGAACCCATACAGAAAAATAAACTGTTATTTTAAGTCAGCATGATTTTTCCCCCAGCAATAGGTAGGCAGAACACCCCTATTCACAGCTAAATTTCTCAAAAGAGCTGTCCTCACCAGCTATCTCCAGTTCTCCACAGTCTACACTTCCCTGCCCTATGTCTCCCTTCTCCCCATCACTCTGCCAACATTCCTCTCAATAAGGTCACTTAATACCGCCTGAACTGTGTCCCCCACAAAATCATATGTTGAAGCCCTGACCCATGACACCTCAGAATGTGACTGTATTTGGAGACAGGGCTTTCAAAGAGTTCAGTTCAGTCACTCAGTCGTGTCCGACTCTTCGCAACCCCATGGACCGCAGCACACCAGGCCTCCCTGTCCATCACCAACTCCTGGAGTCCACCCAAACCGTGTCCATTGAGTTGGTGATGCCATCCAACCATCTCATCCTCTGTCGTCCCCTTCTCCTCTTGCCCTCAATCTTTCCCAGCATCAGGGTCTTTTCAAATGAGTCAGCTCTTCGCATCAGGTGGCCAAAGTATTGGAGTTTCAGCTTTGACATCAGTCCTTCCAATGGACACGCAGGACTGATCTCCTTTAGGATGGACTGATTGGACTCCTTGCAGTCGAAGGGACTCTCAAGAGTCTTCTCCAACACCACGGTTCAAAAGCATCAATTCTTTGGTGCTCAGCTTTCTTTATAGTCCAACTCTCACATCCATACATGACCACTGGAAAAACCATAGCCTTGACTTGAGTCCCTGAGTGTCCTCAGAGCCCAGCAGAGTGTCTGATGACAGTAGGTACATAGGAAGGACTGTGGGGCTGTATGGAGATGAGGCTCTGACAGTGAGCCCTGGGTGGGAAGAGCAGGGTGGGGAGCCCTGGTCTGGTGAGGATGTGTGATGGCCAAGGTATGTGAGGTGTCCCGGGGGCAGAGTGGACAGAGACCTGCTGCCTGATCCTGGATCTCTCCTTCCTCTTACCCTGCCCTGTCTCTGCTTCACACCTTTCAGAACCCTGGGAGGAAGCCCAGAGCGTTCCACCATGGACTTGCAGCATTCAACCCTCCCCCAGCACCAGTGGTTTGGTCATTGTTCTCACAACCGTGTCAGTACCGAACAAACAGATGTTTATAGTTAATCCCTAATTTTGCCATCAAAAAATATACAATCTTGGGTAGAAACCGAAGAGGAAAGAATTTTTTAATTTACAGTGTCTCCCCACCGCCCCACTCCTGAAATTTGAAATTGCTGAACAGCCTCCAAATTCAATATTCAAAGTCAAACAAATCTATGTGTTCTCCGAAAGGAAGTATTGAATGTCGACCAAGATGGAGAAAGGCAGGAGAGGGAGAAGCGCCCTTCTCCCGGCAGTGCTCCCCAGAACGCCTCTTTTCCGGTGTTTGTTCGTTCTTCCTTTCTCTCGTGTTTTAATGAAAGAAATACCTCTGTCAGTATTTCCTCGGAGGAGCTGGCTGCGGGTCTCGGATGGCAGTCCGATTAATTGGAAATCCTGGCTTGTCAGTGCCACACTCTGCTGTCAGGGGGCTGGGCCTGGGTCTGGGTGAGCCTGGGCCACCCTGAGGGACATAGAGCCAGGAGGAGATTCATGGCTGTGCTGCCATGAATCAGGTCTGTAGTGGGGGAGCCCGACTTCTGGGGGTGTCAGGAAGGTTTGATGCCAGAGGAGACCCTGGATCTGAGTCTGTAGGAGAAGCAGGCAGTCACCCAGAAGAGCTAGGGCCAGCAGTATGACCAGCCTGGGGCTCCAGGTAGAGCTGAGGTTGGGGCTTGCTTTCAGGAGGACAGGAAGGAGCTTTGGGGCCTCTTACTAACGTGGTATGTCTGGGAGGGAGCTGACATTCTAGACCCTACTCTGGAGCCCTCCCCACTCCTCAGCTGGAATTTGCTTTGTCCCCCCTCTACTCCCAAAGTCCACTCGTTTGAGTTCTTGGCCCTGCCGCTGCATGGGGCTGCCCTCTTGTCAAAGCTTGTAGGCGGCAGTGTTCCTTTCAGAGTGAGCATTGTAGAAGTTAGGGCAGCCTCCACTTTATGAGTGGGGAAGGTGAAATGACCTGACCTGTCCCATTAGCCCAGACTGTACTGGTCGTGAGCGACAGAAACCAACTGCTAGTGCTTGAACACAGACGGGAATTTGCTAGCTCACATCACTAAGGAGTCTAGGGCCTAAAGGGATCCAGAAAAGGGAACAGATGCCTTCAGTTGGGTGTCCCCCCAAACCCCTTTGTTCTGGCCCCCTGTTATGGTGGGGCAAGTTGGTGGCGGGCTTCAGGGTGCCTTCCCAGCCTGTCCACCATCTTAAAGAAATGATGGTCTTTTTCTAACAGCCCAGGTAAGGATGGGATCTCCTGTCTTAGAGTCCTGTACTTGTTCAGGTAACAATCACCATGGTGGGTGGAACCCAAACTATGCCCTCATCCTGCATCCCAGGGTCTTGTTAGTCCCTCAAACCACAGATGGTTAGTTCCTCAAACCACTAACCTCAAACCTCATTAGTCCTCCCATAGATGGAGGGCCAGTTTCCCAAGGAAAATCAGAGGATGTGCTTAAAGAAGGGAAGTGGAGGGAGGGGACTGCTAACGTGTTCCGCTGCAGCTGCCAAACCTCGCTGCTCAAAACTGGAGCACCAGGATTCAAACCTGAGTTCCGGGGGGTGTCACTGCCAGGAGGGCATTACAGGATCCATGTTCTATCCGTCCATGAACCTCTGCCGAGTGACAAGCCAGCCTTCCCCATGGGGGTCACCAGATTGGAATAGAGGAGTGGCCAGAAGGATCCCCTGAGGAATTAATTCATGCTGCTTAGGTAAGATCATTAAGCGCCATCTGCCTAGAAGGGTTTTGGACGGGGAAACTCTCTTGTTATCCCGTCAGAAAGTGGTTTGCAGGGCTATATTGTAGCTGCTGAGCATTGGTGACAATTTTTTTTTCTGGAGTCCTGAGGTTGCAGCTCATTTATTTGAGTTTCACTCAATAAATACTTGCTGAGCACCCCCGCTGGAGGCAGGACGTGAGCTAAGGTGGAGATGCAGTGGGGAAGCGGCCACCATAGGCCAACAGAAGCTTGTGGAACTGTCTCTTCCTATAATCCAAAGACTTCAGGGGGTGGAGCAGACCAGGCTATGCCACTGGCTGAATGGGTAAACTATGTACTCTTTTCTTTCTACAAACCTAAATTCTCCCATCCAGTCTTTGTTGAGCATGGTGACAAGTGCTAGGCAATCAGCCCCAGTCCTGTAGGGTTTGCAATCCAGTGACATCCACATAAGTGGAAGCTCCCAGGTTTCTAAGCCGTGCTCAGCTGCTGAGATCTCTTTCCTTTGCTGGGGCCTCACTTCACTCTTGCTGCTGTCACCGTCCCGGCTTCAGGGCACTCCCCTGCCAGCGTTTCCAGTATGGGTATAAAAGCGTTTCATTACATGTGGCCTAGTTTAGAAAAGGTCAGAATTTTCAAAGATAAGATTTTCTGAAGCCTGGAGCAATGCTGGCCAGGAGAGTGTTCTTCAATGATGAGATGTGGCTGGTGCCGCAGGGCCCCTTGCCTGACCCTGACCTCAACCAACCACTTCCACTCACAGCAGCACGAGGGCCAGATGTGGTCATCCCAAGCCACAGGCCAGCACCAGCCTCATGCCAGGCACCACCCTGGGGGCACATAAATCTGCAAAATTTGCGGCCTGGGGGTTAGCACAGTCATCTTGAAAAATAAATGGTATAAATGCACATTAGTTGTTGTTCAGTCACTAAGTTGTGTCTGCCTCTTTGTGACCCCATGGACTGCAGCACACCAGGCTTCCTTGTCCTTTACTATCTCCCAGAGCTTGCTCAAACTCATGTACACTGAATCAGTGTTGCTATCCAACCATCTCATCCTCTGTCACCTCCTTCTCCTCCTGCCTTCAATCTTTGCCAGCACCAGGGTCTTTTCTAATGAGTCAGTTCTTTGCATCAGGTGGCCAAAGTTTTGGAGCTTCAGCGTCAGTCCTTCTAATGAATATTAAGGGATGATTTCCTTTAGGATTGACTGATTTGATGTCCTTGCTGTCCAAGGGACTCTCAATACACATTAAGGTGACTTGCATTGAGTATTAACAACAGAAACTCTGTTCACACTCTTGAGACTGTGTGTCTGTTTGGGAAGCACCACAGAATGGCCACATTCCTTCCCAATGTGGTCGCAGGTGCTGTGGAAAGCTGTGAATGCTACAGAGCAAGGATGAGTTGATTGACTTGTAGATTGTCTAAAAGAAGTATCAGCAAACTGTTCTGCAGGAACAACATTTTAGGCTTTGCAGGCCACATATGGTCCCTGTTACACCTCCCCTCTCTCCATTCCCTGTCTTCCTCCTCACCTGTCTCCCTTTAGGAGCTGTGTGCTGGCTGAGGGCTTGAACCTATTCAATATTATCCAAGCCTATGGCTTGGTGTCCATCCCTCATATGCATTTGGCTAAAGGTCACATGTCAGGTACAGGCTCTTAATTAGGGGGATCCCTGAGGCTCCAGCAACAGAGTCAGAGTTTGGGAAATGAGGTTGGTGATGGGCTGGAGACTGGCTTGGGGAGGGTCTCTGTGTGGCCCTGCAGGGAGAATGTGGTCAGTCTTTCTCTCCAGAAAGACAGCAGCAGTGCAGAGTGACTGAAGGTGGTGACTACAGTGAGGGCTTGCTTCACTGACCCAGGAGAGGCTTCCACTTGGGGTATGGGCATGAGCTTCAGTGTCCCTATGATGAAGAAATGCCCTGTCCTGGTTCTGCTCCCTGAGAGCTGGGCTGGGTGGGATTTAGAAGTTCCTGCAGTTCTCTTGTTGGCACCCACCACGTGCAGTGGATGCCCACCTCAAGACATGAGGACATCAAGGGCACCTTGGGTGTAAGGGCACAGCAGCATCCATCCATTTCCACCCAGCAGGACGGCATCCATGCATCCAGCACAGGCCCGGGGGCCCAGCACGGGCCAGGATGTTCATGTGATTCTGCTCTGTGTCTCTCATGGACAAAGAGAAAGCTTGGGCAGTTCCTAAGGACCCCGTCCATCTCATCATCCCATGCCACCACC
Source organism: Odocoileus virginianus (assembly GCF_023699985.2). Classification (NCBI taxonomy): domain Eukaryota; kingdom Metazoa; phylum Chordata; class Mammalia; order Artiodactyla; family Cervidae; genus Odocoileus; species Odocoileus virginianus. The sequence goes on from NC_069704.1 coordinate 25,882,686, forward strand.
CTGCCCCATATCAATCCCTCCTACACTCCTCACCCCATTCCCGGTCCCCTGTCCCCTGTCATGGCCGAGCAGTGGCTGGGCCTAGCCCCCACATGCACCGGATAAGCCTAATTACCACAAAACCTAATTCTTCCAGGCTGCATGCTCTGGTCAGTGGGGACTCCCGTGTGTTTTCCTTGGCTGTCTTCTGACAATAGGATTGGGGGAAAGAAAAGCAATGTAGGGAGGGCTGTGGACTCTGAAGGCCCCAGGCTGCTGCTCCACTTGGCAAAGCCCACTAGCACTCTGGTTTCTGGGGTTGGATCATCCTCTGTTTTGGGGTAGCCTGGGGTTCCACAGGGCTGCCTTCACCCAGATGCCAGTACTGTCCCCTACCCCTGTCGTGATGTTGTCTAGTGTCAAGCTGATCCAGAATCTGAGGGGCTGAGGGAGATAGACCTGTATACACCCAACGGATGTGTCTCATGTGCCAAAGGACCAGGTGGCTTAGAGCAGGGAGGGTGACCTCCCACTGGTGAGAGAGAAACTAGCCAGAGAGGAGATATGAGCAAAGAGCTGGGGGCACCTGGTAGGTTTGGGGAGCAGAGGAGGAAGTGTGATGTGGCCAGAAGCCTGAGCCCAGCTCCCCTGCAGGCCAGGGTCTCAACAATGGGTCTGTACAGCTCAGGGCCAGTGGGGACTGGGTGCAAATGACTGCACTTTCTAATCTAACGATGGGAGCATCTAATCTAAAGACAGGAAGCATGGCTCCCCAGGGAGGCTGGGGGCCCGTCTCTGAGCCGCTGTCACACAGGTCCAGCGTGTAGGGGCTTCATGTCTTGACGGATGAGGGGCTGCGTTCCTCTGCTCTGGAGATGTCACAACCCCGTGCCACGTGCAGCCTTCCAGGGGGGCCTGCGGTCCAGTGCCCCAAGGCAAGGCAACGCCGGGCGGCACCTCACTCCTGGGTCGTGGCTCTCAGAGCAGCCCTGGCAGCTGGTGCACTCTTTATCCTCCTCCGTACAGATGAGAAACTGAGGCACAGAGCGGCAGCAACTCAACCAGGGACTTGCTGCATAGAAGCCAAACCCGAACTGGACACCTGCTCTGGCTCCTGCCTCTGCCCTCGGGAGTTTCCGTCAAGGTTCCCTCTGTCTGGGTGTCTGGTCAATTACAGTGCACGAGCACAGATACATGCTGCTCATGTACACATGCACACACCCTCACTCGCGCCCTAGCACACAGTTCTTACACACACTCATACCCATGCACACACATGTACACGCTCATGCTTACACACTCTCATGCTCACATGCAATCACAAGTGCACATCTTCCAGCACCTGTAGGAGGAAGTCTATCAGATGGAGGAGGAAGGCTATCAGATGGAGGAGGAAGGCTATCGGATGGAGGAGGAAGGCTATCGGATGGAGGAGGACAGCATTCGGTGTCTGCACTCTGAGGTTAAAGTCTGCTGACACTGGCCCAGCAGGGGTCCCAGGCTCCCAGGGACTCAGTTTTCTCATTTCTTTGCCACAGCATAAGCATCAGAGGGTGGAGTGTGTGGGTGATCATCCCAGGAGGTCTCCCTGCTGGCACAGCTGGGCCCAGCAGCTCCACCTTGCCCTTCTCCGCTGGCTTCCTTCTCAGGGTGCCCCCCTTTGTGGAACCAGGGCTGGGGTGGGCACCCCGGGAAACTTTGAGTCCCACAGCTGTCAGGACAGCAGCCCTTTTCCTACTGGCTCCCAGACAGCTCTGACTGGGGGGCATGTGCCAGCTCAGCATTTTGGTGGGCAGGAGTGCATTTTCACTCTTGCATCAGGATGGGAACTGGCTTCTAAAACCAGGTGGCCTGAGGACAGGGCAGACCCCCAAGGGATATTGGTGGGAAGCACAAGCCCCAGAAAAGGAAAACACAACACCAGAATGTCATTCTGTAGGGAAACCGTTCTGGTGCCTGTGCAGCATACAGAGTGACCAGTGAAACTCATTCCGCAGAAGAGGTAACTGAGGCTTTAGAGGGGCAGAGCGCCTTGTCCAAGGCCACTGAGGTGGGCAGGGAGAGCAATGGTGAGCCGTGGGGGCCTTTGAGCAGGAGAACACCACAGGCCAGGGTGGAGGATGAAGGAGGAGAAAGTGGAAGCAGGGAAGACAGGGCGAGCAGTGGAGACCCTGGATGTGCAAAGCACAGGAGTAAGGCCCGTGGTGAGTAGGGCGGGCCCTGTGGCCGGCTCTTAGAGTCTCCAAGCTATTGGAGCACAGATCAGGACTGTAGGCCGGAAGTGGTGATAAGGACCTGCAGCTCGTCTAAGGTGGGTGACCCCAGCCCTGTCCTCCAGTCCTGTAGTGATTTAGTTTTCTCATGAATCTGGTCCAGCCTCCCTGGCACAGGAGCTGACACTTGTTTACTGAATGACCCCAGTGCCCTACACTGGTTTGCTAATGTCCTTTGTATAATACAGAGCAAGAAATGGATATAATTATATTATATAATTATAATGGATATAATTCAGCTGAAGGGAGGGGCTTCTCTAGCTGTAGTATAGATGACACCCCTCTGAGCTTGTGAGACAGCCGTTGGAGACCACGTCTTTGTTTTGCTATCAAATTTGTTCCATCATTTCAGCTTGTGGTCAGCTAAGACCTTTAGATCATTTTCATAGGAGCTTTTGATATGTCATGAAATCAATTCCATTGTTGCTGAGAGCTGGGCTCTGGTTCTTCACACTTAGGTGGTTCTGCCCCTAATCCTGCCACTAGCTACAGCTTATCCCTACTGGTGCTCTCCAAGGCTCCCTAGAGATTCGAGGTGTTTCTTTGCCTAACTCTACCTGTGACAGGGCCTGAAATGGCACCGTGCTTTTCGTTTCTTCTTTGGAAATCCCGATTAAAAACGTGAATGTTCTCTGAGCAGGAGATGGCCTGAATTAGGTCAGTTTTTCCCCAGTTCCAGTCATGTGGGCGTCACAGGCTGCATGCCTCAGGATCTTATGGATTTAACATCACTCTTGCAGTGGGCCCGCCCTTGGGTCTGTACTGTGCTGTGCCCAAAGAAGTCATGACCATACAGTGATGTTTGTGAGCTGGTTTCATACCTATCATCCTAGGGTGCTGCCTTCCCCACCTCCGCCCGCAGGCTATGGAGCTCTCCACTCCCCGTGGAGGGAGGGCAGTGGCCAACTCCTCTCCCAGTCTCAATGTTTCACCCTCCTTTACAGTTCCTCCTAGAAAGAGGTGGGCATCCCATGCCTGGTAGTACTTAGGCCAGTGGAATTGGGCTGCGGCGCTGGTGGCCCCCTTTGAGGCATAGGCCCTGAAAGCACAGGTCTCCTCTGTAAGCAGCCCATCCTCACCACATGGCCTCCAGGCCACAGGCGTGTGGGGTAAGTCCGTGCTTTTGTTGCCTGAGCTCCTGTGGTTATTGTGCTGTGTCACTGCTGCCACGGCTGACACTCATAGGTCCTGAGGGGCTCTGATAGGGGTGGTCCAGCAAAGGACATGCAAGGCCACTCCTACAGGAGACAACTCCAGGGCTGCATGCTGCCTTGTGAGCTGTGATGCTGGAGGTGGGACCCCAGGCTCCAGCTGAACTTTGGCCATAGGCATGCTGGTGGTTTTGAGCCAGATCTCACCCTCTCTGATCCTGTTTTCCCACCTGCGGAACAAGAAGGTTGGACTTGGTCTCTGACATCTGGTTATCCTGATCTGCTCTCACTCCATCTAGCAACCTCTGGTCAACTTGACTATGTGTGACACCTCTGGGTGATGCCCCCCCCGCCCTCCACATGCACACAGCAAAAAGTACTTCCTGGTGATGGTTTTAATTATGAATCATATAATATATGAGTCATATAATAGCTGTCTCCAAATAATAGCATATATCAACTTCCATCGAGGCTATAGTACTCCATATGGATTACATCCCCAAGGCAAGTTTGTTGTGGTCCCAATGTGTGGATGGAAAGACTGAGCCGAGAGGGGCTAAATGACTTAACAGGTTTGGAGGTTTTTGAACCAAGGAGGTGATGCCTGTCTAGTTCCAATGTCCTTTTCCTAATCCCCTCTCCCTGGGATGTCTGAGGCCTGGTAGTGGTGCTCTAAACCCTCAGAGGCTCTGTTTTATCCTCCTAGGCCTGTCACAACAAAGCAACATAGAACGACAGAAAGTTATTCTCCCACTGTTCTGGAGTTCAGAAGTCTGAGATTAAGGTGTCAGCAGGGCTCAGACAGCAAAAAATCCACTTGCAATGCAGGAGAACTGGGTCAAATCTCTGGGTTGGGAAGATCCCCTGGAGGAGGGCATGGCGACCTACTCCAGTATTCTTGCCTGGAAGAGCCCATGGACAGGGGAGCCCGGTGGGCTACAGTCCATAGCGTCACAAAGAGTTGGACACGATTGAAGTGACTGAGCACTCAATGCTTAACAGCCCTCAGCATGGATATTGGTGCTGCAGCCACAGACCTGGCTATTTTTTGGCCACTAGGGGAGTACGGGCACCCTCTTGGTGGGATATCCACGTGTTCTCCTTAGGAATCCATGTCTGCAGAGGACTGAGCCTTGAGTGGCCTTTAGGGGGAAAGGAAGGGACAGGGCTGTTTGGGGGTGTCACCACTTTGCCAGAGAAGAGGAAGGGGCTGTTTACACACCAGCTCTCCTGGAATGGCCCCCACAACTGCAGAAAATGCTGTCTCTGGGGCAGGGGCTGAATGAGAGGGTACAGAGGTGAGGACATGTCCTCAATGGCCTGCCAGCGTGTACATTTTGATTGTGGACCATGAAAAAGAATTGCAGAAACGATTTCAAAAAAAATTTTTTTTTTCATTAAAAATAGCTCCAAACCTTAAAAAACAGGACCTACCAGGTAGGCAGGGTGAGGAGCCAGTGAACTAATGGATGGAAACACCACTGGCCTGGCCCCTGCTTGCAGTGCTATTATTAGCTACCGGCCCGTGCTGGCCTCTGAGGTGGCTCCAGGCTCGGCAGCCTTGGCTGAGCAGAGATGGACCAGGCCCCTCCATCCTGGTCCAAGGAAGCCTTCGGAGCCAGCGTGGCCTGGCTTGGCCTGATGTCGATGAACTCAGGGGATAGGCCGATGGAGGGCCCATCAGGAGGCCCCACTTCTGCCAGAGGCTCCTGCGGCCTCTGGACAGGTGTGAGAGCCCCTGGGCCTCCCGCCTTCACACAGCCTTTTCCGGCCCTGCCAGCTCTGCTGCCAGGCCAGGCAGCCCTCGGGCCTTGGCAGCCCTGCGAAACCTCCAGCTGGGCGGATGATGGATGGGGCCGCGTCAGCACTGGCCTGAGAGTGGATTTTGTGTGTGTGTGACATTTATTTACTGTCCGTATAAACACTAACACCTATGAAGCATGCTCCCCGTGTGATAGCTTGGCTGAAGGCAGCTCTTAAATACATAAATTATGCACACCTCGCTAATGAAGGTCCTGACAGCCGGGAAGTTCTATTTACCACGGGCCGAGTTTCCATATAAAACCCGGCACCAGCGAGCCAGGATTTGTGCATGATCACAGTCCTGCCTGTTCAGACTCCGACTCATTTCTTTCTTCTTTTAAAAAAAAATCTCTCCTATGTCTTCTTTTTTATTTCCCCCTTTTAAAGGTTTGACATAAAACCGAAGTCGATGTGTAACTTTGCTGCCTGGAGCACACGTAGGAAGCCAGCCCATCTGGCGCGGGCTTCTCTGACGGGCGTGTGCAAGAACAATATGTGGTTTGACAAATTTCAAGGCAGGCTTATGAAAAAATAACAGTGGCGCAGCCGTCGCGGTGAATGCCCGTCCACCTGCGGGCGCGGGCAGGGGTGCCAGGCCCATGAGTCAGGGTGCCCGGTGGGGGATTAGGAGGCCCCGTGTAAATCACCGTCGGCCTGCACGTGTCGACACAGCAGCGTTGTTGTTCCTGAGACCTGTCTCCACCAGCAGGGTGCAGCTGTCCTCGGCAGGGGTGGGAGGCGGGGTGCGTCCTCCCTCAGGGAGCCTTGAGACACTCCAGGTAGGGTGAACCTCGGGCCTGACCTCTCTGGAGACTCAGTCTTCTCATCTGAGAAAGGGGTGCATGTGGTGGACCATGGCTTCAGCTGAGCCCTAGCAGCAGAGCCCGTCTCGAGGGCCCAGGCTTGTGAGGCTGCTGGGAGAGGCATGGGGGTCTGGCCTCCAGGCCGTCTTGTCCTGAGGACTCCAGCCAGTCATCGTGGGCACACTCCAGGGTTGCCATATACTGCGTGGCCTCAAAGGCCTCTTATCATTTCTGTGCCTTGGTTTCTCCACTTGAAAATTGGAGGTGATAACAACACCTGCCTCTGAGGGGTGCTGTGAGCAAGCACTCCCCTCGCTGGGCCAGACCCAGAGTGGCTAGGCTATCTGCTAGGGGATTTTGCGTGCTTCATGTGGGGCTGGGGCCCTGCCAGGAGGGAAGCAGGGGGAGGCTGTGGCCTGCTCTATGACCAGCCTCTGAAGGGTGTGTGTGTGGGGAGGGGTGGAGTTGCTACAGGTGCCTGGCACCAGCTGACCTTATCTTTATGGATGGCATCAGCCATCCTGAGAATCCTAGGAAGGGGTGTGGATGGTTCCTGCAGCACTGGGATCCCCAGCCACAGCAGATTGTTCCAGTCTCCTTGCCTGGATCACAGCTTGTGGGACATATCTTCTCTGGCACATTCCACCAGCCATGTCTGGGGCCCTCAACCAGGGTGGGGTTGAGTCTGACTCTGTCTGGGTCTCTGGCCTTCTTGTACAGAAAGGGTTCAGTGAATGTCACAGGACAGGTAGGGGGCAGGAGGTATGACGTGAGCAGATGTGCAGTGTGGGAGTTATGCACACCCTCCCTTGCCTCTAGTGGGATGGAGCTTCCTGGCCACAAGAGGATGCCCTCCCTAAGGGGCATTGTCCCCCCACACCCTGCTGCTGGGCCCACAAGGACTTTGCAGAGCTGGATAGTGGTTCCTCCCCAACCCTAGACCCTGTTACTGAAATGGCACACCTAGTGGGCCCCAGCTCCTCTCTATTCTGCTACTTACTTGTGAGAAAGTCGCTTCATTTTCTGGAGTCCCTGTCTCCCCTCTACAAAGTGGGGTTAGTGAAGCCTCAGAGGGAGGCCTGCTGCACCCAGGGCAGGTCTGAAAGTCTGTGGGTGTGGTCACAGCACTCAGGTTGCCAGCCTCATCAGCAAAGTCATGAGAGCTTCCTGGAGGAGAGGATGGCCATAGTGGGCCAACAGCTCTACACTGGCCTGCAAGAGTTTGTAGACTGCTCCAAGGCTCAGACTGGGGAGGGGTTGTAAATTGCCAAGGTCACAGGAGTGATACAGGAAGCGAGGCCCTGTTCTGAGCAGCCCAGGCTGCTGGGACACTGGCTCAGGGGCCCAAGGAGCAGGGCCACGTGCCGCCAGCTTTATTAAATTCATATTTCCACCTCTGTCCCACACAAATATCTGTATTTACCATCAACTTCGGCAGTATTTATTTTCTAAAGTAGTTCTGTTTAAACAAGGAGTTTCTCTCTTAAATTCATCGACTCCAATTTCCTGTGGACCCCGGCCCTCCACGGAGCTGACATTAATCATTTGCATGACTGCAGGTTCTGTGGCCATGAGGCCTCCGGCAGGCGGCATCCATGGCGCCGGGCTTTGCCGTGGCTTTTCCTGACTTTTCCTATTACAGTAGGCGGGCATGGGATGGAAATTGAATGCCCCACCCTGTCCAGCTCCTCGATGTGCCTGTCTTACCCCCAGGTAACCATAGGTGGAGTGTGGCTGGGTAGGGTGGGGCAGAGTGGAAGGGCCAGCACGTCAGCTCCTGGCTTCCACTCTGGCCAAGTGATTCCTTTGAGCATCCTGGCTTAGACCTTGGGCATCAGAACTTAGACCCCAGATGGCTATCTGCATCCAATGCTGGTCCTATCATGGACAGATTTTATGCCTCAGTTTGCTCATCTGTGAAATGGAGCACCACACAACCTTCCTGTCTTGCTGGGACTGAATTAATACATATGAGGATGGCCCTTGGCTGTGACTTCTGTCATTATGATGTTTGTTACCATTTGGTGACTGGCAGGATCCTCAGACACAGTGCTACCCTACAGCAGGTGGGGGTCACCCCTGTCCCCTACCCAGTGGTACTCTCTGGACGAGTCTTCCTGCCAAGCAAGATGCTCTGGTCTCATCTCCTTAGGGGAAGGGCAAGTGCATGCATCCCAGGAGTCCTGCAGTGCCTGCTGGTGCCTGAGCCCTGTAGCCCTTTGGAGTCTCCGAGTATGAGGGGCAACCCTGGGCCATACTGCCACCTTACCCTGCGCCAGCTGGATTGCCATTCTGGCCTGATTGTTTCCATGGGGCATCTCTGTGCAGTGTCTTGGAGTTGTGTTGTGGGCCATGACAGCCCAGGGAGCTTGGCTGCCCACAGCAGTAGGCAGGGGCTAACCTGGAAGTTTATGAGGGGAGGCCCAAGTATTGGGTTTGGAAGAAGACAGTGACTGGGTCAGCCCCAGGAGACTGATGGTAAGGATGACAGAAAGAACTCCCTGAGCTGAGGCTTCGTGAACCCTCATGGTGTGCCAGGCACTGTGCCATCGGGTCACACATCAGCCCCTATTAGCCTATTGTACAGATGTGGAAACTGAGGCCAGAGCCAGTGAGTAGCTTGTGAGTGGGAGAGCTTGGAGTTAGAAGCCTGACTTTGGAACCAGGTGGCTGGCTCTGCTCTTGTTAGCTGCACATGGTCCTCGAGTGCGGATGCCTCAGGAAGAGGATCTCAGAGTTCTGCTGCCTGGTGAGATTTCAGGGATGATGAGCCTCTGGCTACACGGCTACTTCTTTATAGTGGGAAAGCAGGCACTGGAGCATCCACAACGATTATCTCCAACGGCACTGGGGATTTGGAAAGGAACCCAAGCGTCATCTTCAGAACAAGGTGCCATGAATTCTTGCTGACCCAATCTCCTGTCCACCAAAAGGGCTAAATAATACCTAAAAGTCATCATTCCTATCCAAGCCCCTTACTTACTTTGCAGATGAGAGACACTGAAGTCCAGAGCAGGGGTGGAAGTTGAACCAGACTTCCAGAGTGCATGCCCTCGCTGCCACTCACCAGTAACCCCTCCCATTTAAGGCACCAAGGACAGTGGCTATTTCTCAGTTTGCATTCCTCTTCCCCATCTCTCTGGTCAAAGCTCCAGAGATGAGTGGAGACCTGTATCAGTTAGATGTAAAAAACTACCCCAAGACACCAACAATAATTTAATTGCTCCAGATTCTGCAATTTGGGTGAAAGAAAACTGAAAGTGAAAGTCACTTAGTCACATCTGACTCTACAATCCCATGGACTATAGCTTGCCAGGCTCCTCTGTCCATGGAATTCTCCAGGCCAGAATGCTGGAGTGAGTGGCCATTCCCTTCTCCAGGGGCACTTCCCAACCCAGGGATCTAACCCAGGTCTCCTGCATTGCAGACGGATTCTTAACTGTCTGAGCAATCAGAGAAGAGTGGAGCAATTTATCTCTGCTCCATATGGCAACCTAATCTTTCCGAGATGATCCCATTCACTGCCTGCTGCCTGTTTCAGGGCTGGGGCTGTCTGCCAATCTCTCCAAGCTCTCTCCTCTCCAGGGCCCTTCTCACCACACCGCTTCGTGTCTTGCTAGGGCCCAGGAAAGCTTCTGGTCCCGGTTATCTGGGAGGCTGAAAGGGAACATTCTAGAAAGTGGACATGGGAACAACAAAGCCCCGGAAGGCCCAGTCTGCAGGGATGAGGTCCCTCCCTCCACCTTCCATTGGACAAAGCAAGTCATGAGGCAAGTCTAGACGTGAGCGGTGAGGAAATGACATTAAACTCCAGGGAGGAGCAGTTGTGGGGACGGAGAGGAGGAATGCCTGGCTTGTCTCTGTAGACAAAGTCTATGTGGCCAGCCATTTCAGCAACTGTTCTGTTGTCAGAATTAAGGAAAGTCTTTGAAGGAAGGCAAGACAAGGTCAGGTCTGGATTTGACACAGGGTCTTTGGGGCCGGCCTGGGAGTGGGCTGGGGTGGGCTAGAGTGGGGAGAAGCAGAGGGACTTCAACGGATTGAATCCTGTCCCCAAATCCCCCTGTTGAAGCCCACCCTCCAATGTGACTGTATTAGAGATGGAGCCTGTAAGGAGGTGATTCAGGCTCAATGAGGTCATAAGGGAAGTCCCTGATCCCATAGGACTGGTGTCCTAATAGGAAGAACCTCTCTCTCTGCCGTGTGAGGATGCAGCAAGAAGGTGGCGGTCCACAAACCAGGAAGCGAGTCCTCACTAGATCCTTGCTCCTGGACTGCCAGCCTTCGGAACCGTGAGGAAGAGATGTTTGTAGCTTAAGCCGCAGCCTGTGGTGCTCTGTTAAAGTGGCCCAAGCTGCCTGAGACAGGTGCGTCCTGGTGTGGGGCTCCTTCCTCAGCCGGCATCATCTCTGACGCCGTGGCGTGGGACACGTTTGTTGGTTTGTGGCCACCAGAGCAGGTGGGGATCCCACCTTACTCCTCTTGGGCCCCTGTATTCCTGCCCCAGGGCTGGAGAAAGTGAGCTCGGCCTGTGCTGGCTTCATACTGGTCACAGTGGCTGGGTGGGTGGTCATGTGCCCGGTCTGGCCACAAGGATGGACCCTCAGAGACCTTGCCCAGGCAGCTGGGAAGGCAACTGAGGGTAGAGGCCCACTGCGAAAACCAGCATGCCATTCCAGGCCATAGAGAAGGGAAACTGAGTCTTGACACCAGCTCTTGAACCCTGGGTCCAGCCAGGCCTCTAGCTACTTCCTCGGTCCCTTTGTACCTGAGCAAGTTTGTATCCTCATCACCAGCCTCTGTTCCAGTTGCTCCCACCACAGTGCCTGTTATTCAGTGAATATTATCTAAGCTCACCCTTAGAATAATCATATCTGCAGCACAGACACTGCTGTGGTCCCCATTTACACCTGGGGACTGTTGTGACAATTATCCTCTCCCAGTTCTGGAGGCTAGAAATCTGAGATCAAGGCGTCGCAGGCCTGTGCTCCCTCTGATAGCCCCAGGGGAGGGTTGTTCCTGCCTCTTTCAGCTTCTGGGGGCCTCCAGGTATCCCTGGGCTTGTGGCTGTATCACTCGAATTTCTTCCTCCATTGTCCCATTACCTCTCCCTTCATATACCTCTGTGTCCTCATCTCCTCTAAGGACATCATTCATTGGATTTGGGCCCCAACTTACTCCAGGACAACCTCGTCTTAACTAATTACATATGCAAAGATATTGCTTCCTAATAAGATCATGTTCTTGGACTCTAGGTGGACATAACTTTGGAGGGGGGGTGGTAACACTATTCCACACACTATGGAATCTGAGCGCAGAAATGGCCCTCTCCAGCCGCGCCGACCAGCAGCAGATCTGGGGTTTACACAGGACCAGTGGTCACCCTACCTGCTCCGCCCTCACAGGAAACTTCCCACTCCCCCTCTTGGGGTTACTGAAAACCAAATGGTGGCTCCTGGTGCATCTGGCCCCCAGCTACCTTCTTTGCCCTGAGCTGTCAGTCCTGTGGAGTAATACACATAAAGTGACATCCAAGTGGCCTTGTGGGAATGGAGAGTGGCTGCCCTGCTCCATGTCTGGCGAGGACTCTGCTCCTTCCACCAGCCCCTGGGCCATGGTAGACACGGCCTCAGGCAGGGATGTGCAGACGTGGAGTGAGCACCACTTCTCTGAAACTTGCAGGCAGAGTGTGTAGGGTTGTGGGAACACCTGGCTCTTAAGCCACCACTGAAGCCCACAGCACCAGATTTTTCTTTTTGTTAACTGAAAAATAAAAATTGAATATATTTAAGGTATGCAATGTGATGTTTTGATATATGTATACATTGTGAATTGACTAGTACAATCAAACTAATTAACATACTCTTCACCTCATATAGTTATCTTTGTGTGTGTGTGCATATGTGTGTGTGTGTGTGTGTGTGTGTGTGACTATGTGTGTGGTGAGAACACTTGTGATCTAACTTCTTGGCACATTTCAGGTGTACAATACAGTATTGTCAACTGTAGTCACCACGCCATGCATTAGATCCTCAGGACTAATTCATCTTATAACTGAACCTTTGTACCACTCAGCCTTTTTCCTTCTATTATTTGGTTGAGGGCAGATTCAAGTACACGAGTAAAACTTCTAGGCATTCTCTCTCTAAAAAATCTCACCCTACAAATTAAGATTCATGGCTTCACAAATGGCCACACCCCTCTAATCTGGGTCCCACCTCCACAGGTGTCCACCTTTGCCTGTTTGGAGCATATCCTTTTGGCCGTTAGAACATGCCTTTATTTATATTCAAGTATATATGTAGAGACTTAGCAGTAGCAGCAGCATATATGTAGAAAACACATAGTATTGCTTTATGGTGCTTAATTATTTTTGTTGAAATTTTCAAGTACAATAGTATGAGTCCTGTACCCACTGGGCAGCCCCACCAAGCTCCTCTCATGACCGCTCTTGGCGCCTCCATATCCCTGCCCCCACTGAATTGTTCCAAGCAAATCTCAGGCACCACCATCTCATTTGCAGTCATCTCAGTATTTTGCTGTCTCCCCGAGGTAGGTCTCCTTTCCCCTTTAACAACACCATTCCATCAGCACACTTAACAAAATTAACAGTCATTCCTTAATATTGTCTAATGCCCCATCAGTCTTCAAATTTCCCCGATTGTTCAAAAAATGTCTTCCTGTGATTAGTTTGTTTGACTCGGGATTTGCTGGGCTGTCAAAGGCCTCCATGGGATCATGTTTCCACACTTCACTGTATAGGTTGCTTCCTCCGCTCCCCACTGTGTCTCAGAGATCCATCCTGTCCGAACCTGCAGAAAACCTCGGAGGGTTTCCTAATTTATTTAGTCACACCTCTATTGATGAAGGCACATTTAGGCTGGTCTGGGGGTTTTGCTACAAAAACAAGGCTGCAATTAACATTCTTGGCCTGTTCTTTCTGTGTTCTCTGAGTGTTTTTCTAGGGACAATGGCTGTCTCTTGGGCAAACTGTTTCCCTTCTTTGAGCCTTAGTTTCCCTTTGGTGAAAGGCGGAAATGCCTACATTCTGTCAGCATGGATATTCAGGAGGTCTCCCTGAAATCACCCACTGTGACCTCTCATTTTTCCCTGTGACAGGAGAGAAGGTACTTTGCCACAACTTGGAGGCACTGTTACAGCGTGTCTCAGACACAGGGTCAGTGGCAAGGACCTAAGTGTCTGATGAAGCTCCTTTCCATCAGCTGGGCTGCTTGCTGTTCCAGCCTCTCCTGGATGACTCCGTCAGGATCTCCACTGGTTTCCCATAGCTGCGTTAGAAAAACCACACAACTAGGATGGCAGGGGGCTTACAACTGAAGTGTATCTTTTCCCAGTTTTGGAGGAGGGAAGTCTGAAATCAAGCTATCAGCAGAGCCACGCTCCCTCTAGAGGCTCTTGTGGGGACGCTTCTTGCCTCTTCCAGTTCCTGGTGGCCCCAGTCACCCCTGGATTATGGCCTCATCGCTAGACTCTGCCTCTAGTGTCATGCGATATTTCCCTGTCTGTGTGTGTCTGTGTCCTTGCCTCTTATAAGGACACCAGTCATTGGAATGAGGGCCCACCCGGACAATCCAGGATGATCTCATCGCAAGATCCTCAATTCATTAACCCGCCAAGACTCTATTTGCAAGTAAGTTCACACCCAGAAATACCGGGGAGGGGTGACGTTTGGAAGGACACCATTCCACCTCTACGTGGTGTGTCATAGAGAATTTTGGCCTCAACCACTGGGAAAACTGGGAGGCTGGGAAGGTTTGTGCAGCCTCAGGGAAGGACGCGTGCTTCTCCCAGGCAGGAACCCTTCAAGTCCTGCCTGTGTCCATTTTCTAAGCTGCTCAAGGAGCTGCCACACACTGATCACAGTAGCAGACTGAGTAGCAGACTGACGATCTCATGGTCTCCACGGTCGGAAGCCCAGGAGCAGCTTAGGTGGAGCTCTGCTTAGGGTCTCCAGACTTAATGTCCTTCTGTCTCTCAGGACTGCAGTCTCATCTGGGACACTCGTCCTCTCCAAGCTCCCTGTGGTTGGCAGAATTCAGGTCCATGCAGCCGTGGGATGAGGTTGTCTGCCAGGCACGGCTCTCCTTCCCAGAGGCCACCCAAGTAGCCATGTGGCCCCCAGAAACAGTTGGTCTTGGCTGTCCGTGCCTTCCCAGGCCAGCAGAAGGGCGTCTATCTCCCTGACGCTTCATGTTCTTCTAAAGCCCTCCCTTCCAGTTAGTTTAGGCCCACCCTCAAGACAGTCTGTTCAGTAACCCGTTCATGGTTCCTGTCACATCACAGGAAGGGACTCTGGGGTAGGCTCTGGGCCATCTCAGGATCCTGCTCACCATAGTGCCTGAGAGGGGGGTGGGTGGGGGAGCTTCAGCAGGAGGGCTGAGTGGGTGCAGGAGCTAGGAGGGAGTGGCCAAAGAGTTGATATTGTGTCACAGAAAAGGACCAGCAAAGGTGTCTCCTCGAATGCCCACAGATGTGCCCTGAGAGTCCACTTCACCCACCCCCAGGCTTGGGAGAGTGACGCCATCAGCAAAAGAACTCATCACTTTCCCCCATCCCTCCCCACTGTTATACTCTGGCTGGGCAGCCAGTAAGCAGGAGGCAAATCCACCTGGTGCCTGCAAGGAGATGGTGCCTTACAGGTCAAGTTCAGAGCTTTCATTGTCCTACAGGATGGAACTGTCTAACCTCTGAACTGTCTCCATTCCTAAAAGATGGACCAGGAGTTTGGGACATGCGAAGGTGTAGTGAGAAAATTCCACATGTCCATCAAAGGCCATTTTCTTTCCCCATTGCATGAGGAGAGTGCCTTTCCCTGGCCTCTGCAATCCCAGGACTGGTTCTAGCCACTACAGGTTGGGCAAGGGAGGTGGGTGCCTTTCCTGGCTTGGCCCCCAAATCTCTGCACCCTCTATCTCTTATCATCTCTTGACCTTTGCATAGGACCCAATCAAGGATGCTGAGGCCCTTGAGATGCTAGAGTCACCAGGTGGAAGGAGGTTGGCTCCCTAGTTACCACGTAAATAAGCGAAGGAAATCAAAGCAGAGTCATGAGGAGGGTCCCAGAAGCCACAGGAGATGAGGCTCCGAAGGTTGAAGGGCAGGTAGGAGGGATGTCATCAGGCCAGGGCACACAGCCCCCAGGGCAGCTCCCACTTCCTCTACCTCGCTGTGTGGGGGCCAAGTCCTGCCCCCCCAGGAGGTAGAGAATTAACTGAGAATGACCACAGGAAGTTAAGAAAGCTACCTGGGATTTCCCAGCCTGGTAGGAAGGCAGTGGGGGACAGCAAAATTGTTTCACAGATGGAGAAACTGAGGCTCAGAGAGGTCTCTGGCAGCTCCTACTCTGAGCTCACGGGATGGTAGGCCCGCCTTGCTGCTGAGTCTTGCCATTGAGCCCTGGTAACTCAGTGAAGCCAGGGCTGCTCTCCCGAAGAACATGTCCATGCCCAGCTCTGCAGTTGTCTCCAGGAGTCGATGGAGCCTTGGACACAGACGCCCCCGCTGTTTTGTTCTCATGCACTGCTTTGTGACTATCAGAGCACCCTTCCTTTAAACAAGGCTCTGGAAGCTTCCAGTACTTTCAAACTTTTGACCTCATGGAGCACCTGTCATCTGTAGGACAGGATGATATCCAAGGCCCACAGGGGAGGTGAGACCTGAGTTTCCACACTGCGGGGCTGAGTCTCCCGCAGCCCCCTGCCCACCTGGAGAGGGGAGACAGACACTCTCCAGGATAGCCCCTCTCGTGCCCCCACCCATCACATTCTTTTCCCATGACATCACCTGGCGCAGGCAGGTGGCAACCCAAAGCCCCTGTGGCAGGCAGACAAAGGGCAGGGATTAGGCCTGAATGACAAGCCCGACAGCGCCTTGGGTGAATCCCTGTTGGGGCTGCCTCTGCCCCGAGTGAGTGGGAAGGGCCTGGCCCCAAGATGCAGTAATAGCTGGGTGTCTGTCATCATCCCTCCCAGGGTGGCCCCAGGCCTCGGGAACACACTTCAACCTCTCCTGGCCGCTCTGTTGCTCTGAGAGTCCTAGTACCTGTGCCAAAGTCACCAGCTGGAGACCTGCAGCACAAAAACCTGAGCCCAGGCTGTAACCCCAGGTGCACACCTCCCTTGCACCAATGTGCTGCCCCAAGTTCTTCTGGAGGTCGCCTAGGCAAGCACTGTCTCTCTCCATTTTGCAGGTGAGCAAAACTGAGTCAGCCTGCCACTAGGTCCTCATGATGCCTGTTGGATGGAGGCTGGAGTTTGGGCCATGATTGTAAGGTCCTGGCTGGTGGGGGGGTTGGGATGTACCCTCCGGTATTAAAAAGCAGAGATGTTATTTTTCCAACAAAGGTCCATATAGTAAAAGCTATGGTTTTTCCAGTAGTCATGTATGGATGTGAGAGTTGGACCATAAAGACGGCTGAGCGCCAAAGAATTGATGCTTTTGAACTGTGGTGTTGGAGAAGACTCTTGAGAGTCCCTTGGCCTGCAAGGAGATCCAACCAGTCAATCCTAAAGGAAATCAGTCCTGAATATTCATTGGAAGGACTGATGCGGAAGCTGAAGCTCCAATCTGGCCACCTGATACAAAGAAACCACTTATTAGAAAAGACCCTGATGCTGGGAAAGATTGAAGGCAGGAGGAGAAGGGGATGACAGAGGATGAGATGGTTGTTTGGCATCATCGACTCATGAGTTTGAGCAAACTCTGAGAGATGGTGAAGGACAGGGAAGCCTGGCATGCTGCAGTCCCTGGGGTCTCAAAGAGTTGGACACGACTGAGTGACTGGACAACAACAAGTCAGGTAGTGGTCCTGAGTGTCCATCCAGCTTTGGGGGATATGTCTTTCCTAGGAGACTGGGGTGAAGGCCAGAAGTCCAGGTGGTTCTTTTGGCATGAGTCTTGCCTGTAAGGAGGAGAGAAGGTCCCCAGCTCCAGTGGGTTGGAGGGGAGGTCAGCCCCTGAGACCAGCTTGCCACATTTGGTGCCTCAAAGTCCACTCGTGACAACAGGGATGCTCCTGCTCATCCTGCCCGAGTCCCAGAGCTCCCTGGATCTGTGTCCCTTTGTAAAAGGTGGCGACCATTCCTGTCTCACTGGGCTAAGGTAGAGAGACAACTAGTGGCTTTTGACACAGGCACTGAAGCAAAGGGAGGCTTGGCAAGGTGATAATTGTCCGCCTCACTCTGGCTCCTCCTTTCCTTCTCTCCGCTGGTCCCTCATCCTGCACCTCTCTTGTCCCCTCCTTCTCCATCTCTTCCCTATCACCCCATTCCCCCACAGCCAGTCCCCTGATATGACTCCAGTCTTGGACTCAAAATCCCTCAAAGCTGAACAGTCTCCCAGGGCTGTTTGGTGGCTGAGCACCACTGCCTATGGTAAACTTTCTTCATGGGTCTCCAGGAATCCCAGGCTGGGCTCAGCCATGAGGGAGTGGCTCAGCTGGCGCCCAGGAGCAGGCATGGTGGGCATCAGCACATCCTCCTGGGGGCCACACCACAACCTAGGCCAGCCCTGCCCGCCACGGTCATCAGGACCCCGACTCCTTTCCCACTGAGCCTCTGCCCACCTCTGGTCCCTCGGTCTCTCTTCTCAGCCACTGATGAGACCGATGGGGGTGAGTGGTGGAGCCAAGGAAGGCCTGCGATGGTGTCCTTTAGCCACACTGCCAGCCTCTCTCTCACTGGGAGAGGAATGATTCTTTATGTAGTACAGAAAGTGAACACAGAGGTCATCCTAAACAAGCCAGCTCCTGACCAAACTATCACAGATGCCTCAGCGGGTCCAGCCAAGATCAGTCAAGACCGGAGCTGACCACTAGATTCAGGAGCGGATGCAACCACCTGCTCGTTCTGGATACGTTGTTGCGCAGTGGGAGCTGACCAATACTGATTGTCAGCACCTGCAAGCCAAGAGGGAAGGCCTGAAAAACACAGCACAGGTTGCTCTGGGGGCTTCAAGGGTTGAGGATTTGGGGTCAGGAGGTTTCAGAGGGCATGTCTAAGCTGAGCAAGTAGGGGAGGAGGGAAGGACATTTCTGGCAGAGGAATGAGCACAAGCAGGAGTACAGGCCTTCGGGATCAGAAGTGGAGGGTGAAGCGGCTGGGAAGGCAGGAGCAGGACCCCGAGGGTCTTGGGCACTCGTCCAGAGGGCACCAGTTTGAGCAGCACAGGGACAAAGCTGCGGGGTCTAGCAGATGGCATGGAAGATGGAATTGAAGGGGATACCATGGAGCAGATGGATCAAAGGAATTAGGGTGCTCATCCTAAGAGCCTCCTCTCCAGGGACCCTGGGAAATGTCAGTGGTAAACTGAGGCAGAGTTCTAGGGGCAGATGGGGGTAGAAGAGAGAGAGGAGGCCATGACTGAGGGCCCCGTGGGAGGAGGGCTTGGGCAGCAAGGGACCCACCTAGGTCATCAGCCTGGGCCCAGTGGGTCCCCTGCCCAAGTGGGCTGAGCTCCCTGGGAAAGAAGGGGCTGCCTCAGGGGTCCTGACTGAGAGATTCCCCACCTCCAGCTTGAACATGCCAAGTCAGAGACCTCCCAGGAGAGCTGTAAAATAGAAACACAACTCATTACTCCCTGGGCCCTGGAGGAATGCATGGTCCCAAATAGGCTCACATGCATAAGCCTCTATGACCATTTCTCAGTCAGAGAGACTGAGGTTCAGAGAAGTGGGGTAACCTGCCTAATATCAAACAGATGGTCCAGAAGGGAAGGGCTCTGATTGGAGGATGCCTGTCCCTGAGGGTTGGGGTTGAGACTGTTGTGGTTGTGCCCCAAGGTGGCTTTGTGTGGGGAGGGAGAGCTGGAGCCCACAGCTCACCCCTCTTCTTCCCATCCCGGCTCCACCCTGAATGGCAGGAGCTGGGGAGTGATGTTACGACTTGGAAAGCATTAGACCACAGGAGAAACCAATTTTTGCCTCCACTTATGTGAAATAAAATAAAATAACCCTGAAGCATTTGAAGTTCTGCCCGCCTTGGCCGCCTTCCCTGGGGGCTGGCTTGGAACCACCTCAGACTTGGGTCCTCAGAATGCCCTTTTCTTGCGTGCCCCAGGCCCCAGCCTGGCTCTGACGGGCCCCCTCAGTCCTGCCAGGCTACTGACAAGCCTAGCCCCAGCCCCGGAAACAGGGCAAGCCTGAGAACATAGTTTCTTAGCCTCAGGATATTCAAACAACGGACCTTTACAGCCTCGGGAAGTTCAGAGTCCTTTAGGATTTCAGGTCCCTCCCATCTAAGAGGGGGTTTCCCATGCAGTGCTCAGTGAACAGGTCCTGTCCTACCAAGAGACTGGGGTGTCAGAGCCCCGAGTCAGAGGGGGAGTGGACGCCTTGACTAGGTCTTGCTTCTGCTCTCTCGTCTGTTGTACGCTCACAGGGCCCTGACCCGGGGCCCAAGGAGACCCTTCTTTCCATTCAGCTGCATTGATTTTCTTTGGGTGCTGAGTAGCCCCCCGAATAGGCCCACTTCTGGGCTGGGGAATGAGTGGCAAATAACCCTGCCTACAGGCCTGTTGTCTAGGCCTCCCAGTCCATGGTACTTCGTTTTGCAGCCACAAGAAACAAATTCTCTCTCAGCCTTCTGCAGGGATAAAGCTGCTCTGAATCTGATCCACCCTTATTCTGATCTTGCCTGAGGCCATCTGATAGATTAGGAGAGTTGACTAGGCATTGCCTCTCCAAGGCATCACATTCACCTTCAATGTCTGAGTTGAGAAGCAGTTAGTCTTTTTAGCCATCTAGGCTCAGTTCTCTGGGCACTATCAACTCCTTTTCTATTCTGATAGCAATCTGACCAGTTCTATCCTGAGCTCCGTTCTTTTCTGTAGCCACTGTACAAGCAGAGCCAGTTGCAACTCCACATGCTGCTAGGTCTGCTTTCCTACCTCTTCTTTCAAAGCCACTCAAAGTTTTCTTTGCAGCTGTAATCATGTGGGTCACCACCCTTCCAGCCTCTGATATGGATTTCAGCCCACCTCCTACCCAAACCCTCTGCACCAATACCACCATACCAGAGTCAGTCACATACCCCCTAGCACCCCCAAGGCTTATTTCTCATGCCTGCCCCATCTCACACACAGGTTAGCTGGGGCTCTGCACCCCACAAGTCACTCATGGTTCCAGGCTTGACAACAGCTTCACTGTCTTGCAGCAACACCTGTGATCACTTGGGTGCTGCAAACTGAAGAAAAAGAGTGAGAAGGTGGAAGACTGCCTCTTCTCTGTTGCAGCCTGGGAGTGACCTCATCACTACGTCCACAGGCCAAAACTACTCCTGTGGAACCACTGCTGCTGCTGTTTCGTCTCTCAGTTGTGTTCGACTCTTTTGCGACCCCTTGGACTGTAGCCCACCAGGCTCCTCTGTCCATGGGATTTCCCAGGCAAGAATACTGGAGTGGGTTGCTATTTCCTCCTCCAGGGGATATTCTCAAGCCAGGGACTGAACTTGCATCTTCTGCGTTGGCAGGCAGATTCTTTACCACCTGGGAAGCCCCCCGCAGATCTGCCTGGACAGAAAAAGGGGCTGAGAGTGTGGAGTGCTTGATGAACTGAGGCCATAATGTGTGGAAAGTCAGAAAGACACTCACAGAGGCAGGAGGCCTTGGGGACAGAGATGTGGCCTGCCTCCCCTCTGTACTTGCCCAGTATGTATCAAGCCTAGGGCTGCATTTTACTCTACCCTTTTGCAGCTCACTTCAGGCTCCTGAGCACAGTCCCTGGCTGTTGGGAGTCTCAGCTCTGGATCTAGTCCCGAAGAAAAAAGGAAAACCAAAGGCCCCCACAGAGTCTGCTTTCTGAAGCCCTAGGTTTCCCACCTAGTACAAGAGGCAAGGCCTCTGTGTGGGAGGTGAGGTGGGTCTGCAGGGCTCTTCATCCTCTGCCCCCAGCCACAGGCTTTTGACCAGCCTTACATTTCTCGAGGGACTGCCATGGAGTCAGGGTCCACACGTCTCTCCTGCCAGAAACCAAGAAGGGACTGTGACCTTGTTCTGCAGAAGGAAGTCTTCATGGTATGTGCTCGGGCGGCCCAGTTAAATGC
The DNA here is from genome assembly GCF_023699985.2 of Odocoileus virginianus. Taxonomy (NCBI): domain Eukaryota; kingdom Metazoa; phylum Chordata; class Mammalia; order Artiodactyla; family Cervidae; genus Odocoileus; species Odocoileus virginianus. The sequence continues at coordinate 25,903,754 of NC_069704.1, forward strand.
CCTGTGTGTGTTCTCACCAGGCCCAGCCTTCAAGGCTGGCTACGAGGACCCTCCTGCTAGATGAGGACTGGGAAAAGGCCAAGAGGATGGCCTAGGTCACAGCTCCATAGGCCAGTTCCCATGTGGGGACAGGACCTACTCTCTGTCTACACTAGCCTCTGCTAGGAGGAGCCATCTAGTCCCCTTGACCCTTCTCCAAAACTTGGCCCACTTCCTGGTCTCTCCCTCCAGGACCTTGTATTGTTTCAGACCCTGCACATGTTCTGTTCTTCCAGAACTTCAGACCATGAAAGACAGAGGCAGTTAGTACCATGAGATGGAAATGGGGGCTGTGGGGTGGGCCCCTGGAAGACTTCCTGGAGGAGATGATAGTGGGTCCAATCAGAAGAAGATCAGGAGGGACCCTGCATAGGAATAGGGTGGGTGGGAGAGAATTCCTCATGGAGGAAGGAGGATGGGCAATGAGGTGTCTGGGGAGAGGGACCTTTACATCTTGGCAGATGGCTTCTCCCACCTATGGCCCTGACATCCCCTCTTGCTAAGTCTGTGGGATCCCACCTCTAAGCCCCAGATTCACCTACTGTTCTTTTGCCTCCTGCCCCTTTTGCATCTGATTCCCCCTTGCTACCCTGCCTGGCCTCAAATTAATTGTCGCCTCCTATTCCACCCCTCTGGGCACCTGCCAGGGCAGGGGCTTCATCCCAGCTCCCCCATTACCCCCCTACCCCAGCCCCCACCTGCAGAGTAGAGAAGCACCCACCCCTCGCCTGCACAGGCCTCCTCCAGGCTGCGGAAACAGCCCATTACACCCGGTACCGATAATGGCCCCTCAATTGAATTAAGAGAGTTCACGGGAAGCCCAGGCATGAAATCCGTTTCCGTAAAAGTCCAAATTTGGGACAGTGGTAGGAATAGGGGGTGGGGAGGGGACCGCGGATCCACCAAAGAAAACACCCCCGTGCATTTGTTTCCAATTCGCCTTCCAGCATGCTTGCTCCCTCCCTGCTCTCCCAAGGACCTTGGGCGCTGAGCCAGACGCTGCGTTTGTAATTCTCTTTCATTAATGGGTAATTTCCCCTTCAGAGGAGGAGGGAGGAGAGAGCCTTGTCAGCGAGGCAGGCAGCACTCGGCCCTCCAGCCTGGAGCCTCTCTGATGGGGTGGTAAGAGCTGGGTCACCTCTTGGCTTCCTCCCACCAGGATCCCCACGAACAGATGTGAAAGCTGAGGTCTGAGCGGGTGCTGGTTTGTCCAAGCGCCCACAGTGGGTAGCCAGGACCCAGAGTCCTCTGACTTCTGTGTGGTCAACAATACCTCAAAATAAGAGGACGTGGGAGAGCAGGACCAAGAGCCCAGGTGCAAAACAATCAGATTCCCAAACTACCAGCCAGGAGGCTGACAACCATTCTGTTGGTGTGAACTAGGGAACAGAGCGGAGGCCATGGGAAGGACTCCTGGCCCACCTCAAGAGGCTTGGGGAAGCTGACATGCCCACGTCGAGCCTCTGTTTCTCTACCTGAACATGGGAGTGTTTCACGGCGGAGATCTGTGCCTTGCTTGAGTGGATCAGACCTCCATGAGGCTCCTGTCACTCTGGGATGCCAGGATTTTATGTTCTAGGGCATGTATCCCTGCACACTCTCTCACTGCCCCTGAATCCCACTTGCAGCTTTGTGACCATTGTCTCCAAAGATGACCAGGAAATGACCGTGTAGCCCTGTGTGCAGGTAAGTATTGTGTGATGTTAAGACCAGTGTCTGGGGTTGAAGAGACAGCTTCTGAGATGGGAGTCGGTGGAGGGAAGCCCCATGGGAAAGGCAGGAAGGAGCACAGGTTTGGAGCTCATAGTCTCTCATTCCTGGCAGGGACTATTTGGTGGGGATGGGTCTGGAGTGGAAGGGTGAGCGGTGGTAGACGGGTGGGGGTTGGGAGGATTAGGCTGAGCCCAGAACCCTCCATTCCCTTCCCAGTGCAGAGGCTGGTTTCTCATCCTGGGTAGATCTATTTTAGAAAACAAGTGGGGACTGTGGACCCTCTGCCCACAGACAGGTGCCCTACCTGCCCATCACCAGTTTGGCCTGCTGTTTCTTCATCTCCTGAGCCCCAGGCAGAACTCTGGTCGGAGGCACATGGGACATATTCGGGAAGCTATTAAACCTGGGCTCTGGCCCAACATAGCTCAGCTCAGCTCCCAGGGTGGCCCGGGTGTGGCTCTAGGCAGAGGAACCGGGCTCAGAGCCCCAAGCTCTCCCCTGGCAGAGCTGCCCCTGCAGTAGTTGGATGAACAGGGATCACCAGGGAACACTACGGGACCTCAGGGGCTGCTGCTGAAGTGAGCCGGGGCGTACGGGAGCAGGCTCCTCCTCGGTCAGCCTTGATAGACGGAGTGTGACTAAAGGGCAAAATGTGAGGCTAATGGAAAGCAAACACCAAGGGACGCACAGCCCACACGGTGTTTTCTCAGCAGCTTGCTGCACGGCCCGCGCTGCTTGGCCAAGGGCTGCGGCTGTGTCAATCACTCACCGCTGTTTGTCTAACCTCGCCAAGTGTGTTTCTCTTTATTAGCAGAACACAGATAGGGAAGGAGATCTCCCCACAGATGCTGGGCTGCAGGAATGCACGCTTCCAGCAGTGTGGAGGGCAGCAGGAGGGGCCTACGGCCCAAAGGACCCTGTCACAGCTTTGGGCTGCTCTGGAGACCCCACCCCGCCAAGCACTCACCTGACCAGGCTCTGGGAAGGGCGCTCGGCAGGCTCTCTCTCAGAAGCATGCAAACCTCCAGGGCACTGTCATTCTGACCATTTTACAAGTGCAATGTTGAGCTCAGCTGGCAAGGTGGGCCAACAAGACAGACACACAGCCAGGAAGAGGTTGCCACTGACTTCTGCCTCTTAACCAAAATCAGCATTCTGTTCTCATCACCACTGTGCTGACCCTAGTCAGCTGCCTTCTCAGTCATTCTAGATACATCCCAGAGGCCTCTGTATCCTCAGATCCTTCTTTCCTTGTGCTGGAGTAGGGATAGCAAACTACTGTTAAGAGCCACTCACAGTAACAGTGCCATGAGGACAGAAGTGAGAGCTTCTGCGTGGACCCTTGGAAGGCTTCCTGGAGGAGGTGATGGTGGCTCCAACCAAAGGATGAGCAGGTGGGGCTCTATTTACATAGCAATGGGGTGGTGAGAGAGAATTCCTCAAGGAGAAAGGATTTGGGTAGCTGACTTGCTCATGGTGAGCTTGGTTTCTCTTCCTGTACATACAGGTGTTTCACAGAGGTGACCTGCTCCTTGCTTTAGTAAATAGTCTCTGTCACAACTACTCAATGCTGCTTTTGTAGCATGAAAGCAGCCATAGGCAACTGCAAACAAAGGGGATGGCTGTGCCCCTGTGAAACTATTTGTAAAAATGTGCACTAGGTCAGACTCGCCAATTCAGCGCTAGGTTGATTACAAGCATTCTTTAGGCCTTCCTGTATATACATCCTGTACATACACTGTGTATGTACAGTTCAGCTTCTTCCATCAAGAGGTGGAGTCAGCACCCCATCCAGTGAATCTGGCCTGGCCTCTCCACTTGCCTGGTCAACAGAACAAGATGGAGCCAACAGGGTGTTGGATCCAAGCCTAAGCCTTAGAACCTGGGACACTTCCACCTCTAAGGGGTAACATGCCATTCTCCTCACGTCATAACAAGGGTACATACTGCCTATATGACTTGATGTTATGATTACCTGCCTGAGGAATCATTTATCACATGTCTCTGCTGTAAAGTCACTCTTTTCCCCCCTTGTGTATCATGCTCTTTCAAAGGAAACCATTTAGTACATCTCACACCTAAGGGTGGAGCTGTGCCTTCATCTTTGAGGGTGCAGTTTTGCCAACTCGATGCACATGAGTTGGAGCAAACTCTGGGAGGTAGTGGAGGACAGAGGAGCCTCGAACGCTGCAGTCCACAGGATCGCAAAGATTTGGACATGACTTAGTGACTGAACAAGAACATCTACATAAATTATTTGGAATTCTGCATATGAGGTTTTTATCTTCTCCTTCATTTATTAATTTTTTCTGTCATTTATTTATATTAGTGTGATCCTGTGGCTATTTATTTTATACTTTGGGTTATAACCCAATACTACTTTATTTTGTTGCTCAAATTGTTCCATTTTTGATCATTGGGAGCTCTTTCAGTTGGTTCCTGTGAAACTTTGAAATACCTCCATCAATATGTTTCTGTGTGTGCATTTTGATCACTTCTTTACTTTCTGCAACTGCAAGATGCTCCAGATACATCTTCTATATTTCCTCCCCAGCCTTAGAATCACCAATTACTCCAAGGAGCCCTGAGTTCTCTTATTGGAGAATGGCAGTAGAACCCAAGATCTTGGTGCTGGATGTGCTCATTGCTACTGGGTTATTATTTCTTTTAGGCCCTCTCGGTTAATAGAGCCACAAACGGATGTGCTTATAGTAACGAGTATATACACAAATCTATAAATATTTCTATGTGGGACCATCTGTATCTATATCATTTAAGCATGAATTCATACTGATGGCTCCTACTTAAATCCGTCACACGTGGATAACTGCCTCCTCTTGCTTATCTGGGCTTCCCTGGTGGCTCAGATGGTAAAATGTCTGTCTGCAATGCAGGAGACCCGGGTTCAATCCCTGGGTTGGGAAGATCCCTTGGAGAAGGAAACGGCAGCCCACTTCAGTAGTCTTGCCTGGAAAATCCCATCGACAGAGGACCCCGGTAGGCTAGAGTCCATGTAGAGTTGGACACGACTGAGTGACTTCACTTACATTTGCTTATCTGCAAATTCCTACTCATAAATGAGACATCTGGTTCCACCATTCACAAGCCATTTACTTAATACATACTTAATTTTCTGTCTTTAAAATGATGGCACTCCTAGTAGGTGTGAAGTGGTATCTCCACATTGTGGTTTCATTTATTTGCATTTTCCTGTCTAATTAAATTGAACATCTTTTCATGTACTTATTGGCCATTTTTATATCTTCTTGGATAAGAGTCCTTTGCTCATTATTTAATTGTGTTATCTTTTGTTGAGTTGCAGGGGTTCTTTATATATTCTGAATATTAAGTCATTATCAAATACATGATTTGCAATATTTTTTCCCATTCTGTAGGCCATTTCACTTTCTCAATAATGTTTCTTGATACAGAAGAGTTTTAATTTTTTTTAAGTCCAATTTATCAGTGTATCCTTCTGTTATTCATGCTTTTTTATGTCACATCTAGGAAACCATTGCAAAATCCAAAATCATGAAGATTTATCCTCATATTTTCTTCTAAGAATGTTATGTTTCAGCTCTTATATTCAAGTCATTGACCCATTTTAGTTTATTTTTTATATATGATGTAACATAGGGCTCAATCTTCAATCTTTTGCTTGTAGAAATCCACTTGTCTCAGCATCATTTGTTGAAGAGACTATTATTTTCTCAAGAATAGAATTGGCATTCTTATAAAAATCAATTGGCCATAAGTGTATGGGTTACCTTCTGGACTCTTAGATTCTGTTCCATTTGTGTGTATATCTATCCATATGCCAGTACACTATTGTGATTACTGTCAAGTTCTGAGATTGAAAGCTCTAAGTCCTTCAAATTGTTCCTCTTTTTCAAGGTTTTTTGGATATTCATGGTTTTTTGTTATTATATGTGAAATTGAGGTTCAGATTTTCCCTTTCTCCAAAAATATAGTGGAATTTTCATAGTGATTGTGTTGAGTCTGTAGATCTTTGGGGTAGTATTAAAAATGTAAAATCTTCCTAGCCATGAGCTTAAATCTTAAGTTTATTTCAGCAATGCATTGTCACTTTCAGTGTGTAAGTCTTTAACTTCCATGGTTAAATTTATTCCATGTATTTTATCCTTTTACATGCTATCATAAATTGCTTTCTTAATTTCATTTTAGATTACTTATTACTTGTGTTGTAAACACAAATGAGTTTCATGTATTTACCTTGTACCCTGTGAATTTTACTGAATTTTTAAATTTGCTTTTGTAGCTTATGGATTCTTTGGGGTTCTCTAGACATAGAATCTTGCAATCTGAAAATAAAGATAGCTTTACATGTATCTTTCTAATTTGAATGTCTTTTAATTTCTTTCTTTCTTTTTTTTTTTTTTTTGTCTAATTGCTCTGGCTAGTCCAGTGCAGTGTTGGATAGCAGCCATGAACATGGGCTTCCTTGTCTTGTTCTTGATCTTAGTGGGAGCATTTTCAACTTTTCACTATTGAAAATGATGTTTGCTGTCAGTTTTTAAAAAATACCATTTATTGTATAGGAATTTCCCTTCTATTTGTAGTTCTGTGAGTATTTTTTTGTTAATCATAAGAGGTGTTAGATTTTGTCAAATGTGCTTCTTGTGTCAGTTGAGATGATCATTAATGTGATGTATTACATTAATTGATTTTCTTATATCAGACCAACTTTGCATTTATAAGATACATTTCACTTAATGTATAATTTGGTGTGTAATCTTCTAAACATTCTGTTAAATTCAACTTGTTTGTTGCTATGGAATAAATGTTTGCATATCCCTCTCCCCCAGATTCACATACTGAACTCCTAACCTCCAATGTGGTAGTATTTGGAGGTAGAATCTGGAAGGTGATCAGATTTAGATGAGGTTGAAGGTGGGACCTTTGTGATGCAATTAATGTCCCTATTTTAAAAAGGAAGCCCTCCTCCCCACTTCATACACACGCACTGAAGAAACCCTATGTCAACACATAGTGAAAAGTGGCCATCTGCAAGCCGTGAAAATGTTCTTCACCGGATCCTACCATGCTAGTACTCTGCTCTTGTCCTTCCAGCCTCCAAAACTGTGAGAAAAAAAAATCTGTTGCTTAAGCCACAAAGGCTATGATATTTTGTTGTAACAGCCTGAGAAGACTAGACGTTAGTATTCTGTTGAGGACTTTTACATCGTTATTCATAAAAGACATGGTCTGTAATTTTCTTTTTTCATGATGTCTTGCCTAGCATTGGTATTAGGATAATACTAGATTATAGAAGGAGTTAGTAAGTGTTCACTCTTCTCTTTATTTTTTGGAAGAGTTTGAGAAAAATTGGTGTTAAATATTCTTTGACTGTTTACTAGAATTCTTTAGTGAAGCTATGTTGTTCTGAACTTTTCTTTGTTGGGAAGTTTTAAATTACTGATTTAATATTATTGATAACTATATTGTGATATGATTATCAAAATAAGGTTAGTTAACATCTCAATTACCTCATAATTTACTTTAGTGCATGTGTGTGGTGAGAACTTTTAAGATCTACTCTTTTAGTAACTTTCAAGAGCACATTGCAGTATTGCTACCTGTAGTCACCACACTGTATATTAGAGTCCCAGAACTTATTTAAAACCAAAATTTTTACCCATTGACCACCTTTATCCATCATTTTATGCTGGATTTATGCTTTATCCATATCATTTTATCCACCTTTATTCACCTTTATCCACCCCCACCCTCATCTCTGCCTATAGCAATCATCAATCTAGTCTCTATTTCTATGTTTAGTTTTTTTTGTATATATAGATTTCATATAACTGAGATCATATGATATTTGTCTTTGTCTGTCTGACTTATTTCACTAAGTATAACTGTCTTCAAGTTCCATCCATGTTGCTGCAAAAGATAGAATTTCCTTTTTTTAATGGTTGCATAACATCAGTTGCATTTTCTTTATTCATTCATTCATTGATGGACACTTAGCTTGGCTTTCATAACTATCATAAATAATGCTCCAGTGAACATGGGGAGGCAGATATCTTTTCAAAGATGGTGATTTCATTTCTTTCCGATATATATATACTAAAGTGGAATTACTGGATCACATTGTAGTTCTATTTTTAAGTTTTTGAAAAACCTACATGCTATTTCCATAGTGACTATACCAGCTTACATTCCCATCCTTACCAGGACTTATGAAGTCTTGTCTTTTTGATAACAGCCATTCTAATAGGTGTGAGGTGATAGCTCATTGTGGTTTTCATTTATATTTCCCTAATGATTAGTAACACTGAATACCTTTTCATGTACCTTTTGTACATTTGTAGATCTTATTTGGAGAAAAAAGTCTATTCAGGTCGATTGCCCATTTTTGATTGGATTATTTGGGTTTTGCTTTCTTGGTTTTTTTTTTTGCTATGAAATTATATTAGTTCATCATATATTTTAGCTATTAGCTCCTTATAAGATATATGGTTTACAAATATTTTCTCTCATTCCATAGATTGCCTTTCATTTTGTGATAGCTTACTTTCCTATACAGAAGCATTTTAGTTTGATGTAGCTTCACTTCTTGCTCTTTGCTTTCGTTCTTGATATTAAATCCAAAAAATCATTGTGAAAACTAATGTCAAGGAGTTTTTTCATGTATTATCTTCTAGAATTTTTACAGTTTCATGTCTTAGTTAAAAGTCTTTAATCCACCTATAATTAACTCAAATTATTGTTAGCGGTGTAAGATAGGGGTCCAATTTTACTCTTTTGCACAGGGATAACCAGTTTTCCCAACATCATTTATTGAAGAAATCTCCATTTACTGATAGAGTATTTTAGCTTCCTTGTCAAATATTATTTGACCATGTATGCATGGGTTTATTTTGGGGATGTTGGTTTTATTCTATTGATCTATGTGTCTATTTTTATGTTAGTACTATACTATTTTGATTACTGTGAATTTGTAATATGGTTTGAAATCAAGAAATGTTATACCTCCAGTTTCATTCTTCTTTCTTAATTTTTTTTCCATTTATTTTTAGTAGTTGGAGGCTAATTACTTTACAATATTGTAGTGGTTTTTGCCATACATTGACATGAACCAGCCATGGATTTACATGTGTTCCCCATCCTGATCCCCCCTCCCACTTCCCTCTCCACCCGATCCCTCTGGGTCTTCCCAGTGCACCAGCCCCGATTGCTTTGGCTCTTCAAGGTCTTTGAAGTTTCATACCGATTTAAGGATTTACTTTTTCTAATTCTGTAAGAAATACTATTGGAATCTTACAGGGATTGCATAATCTTTGGGTAGTATGGCATTTTAAACAATATTGCTTCTGGTCCATGAACACAGGATATCTTTTTATTTGTTTGTGTTTCATCACTTCTTTCCTCAATGTCTTATAGTTTTCATTGTATAGATATTTCACTTCCTCATTTAAATTTATTCCAAAGTATTTAGTTATTTTTTATGTTATTGTGCATGGGATTGGTTTTTTTTTTTCTCAGATATTTTACTGTTAGTGAAAAGAAATGCAACTGATTTTTGTATACTTGAAATTTTACTACGAGGGCTTTAGGAGTTTCTGTATATAAGATTATGTCATCTGTAAATAGACAGTTTTACTTCTTTCTTATTTGGATGGCCATTTTTCTCTTTATTGTTTGATTGCTCTTTCAGTACTATTTGAGTAAGAGCATGAAAATGGGAACCCTAGTCTTGTTTCTGATCTTAAGGGAAAAGCATTGTCTTTCACCATTGAATATGATGTTAGTTGTGGACTTATCGTATATGGTCTTTAGTATATTGAGGAACATTTCTTCTTACCATATTTTTTGAGAATTTGTATCATGAAAGGATGTTAGATTTTGTCAAGTATTCTTTCTAGATCTCTTGAGATGATTATATGATTTTTATTATTCATTGTTTTAATGTGATATCACGTTTATTAATTTGCTTATGTTGAATCATCCTTGCATCCCAGGGATAATCTCACTAACAGTAAAATATCACAGAACTTCTTCAAGAGAATTATTCTGAATTCTTTGTCTGATAGCTCACAGATCTCCATTTTTTGGGGGGAAGTTATTGGAGCTTTGTTTATGGTATTCTTTGGAGGTGTCACGTTTCCCTGATTTTTCACAATTCTTTATCCTTTTGTTGGTATCTTCTCATTTGAGGCAGTAGTCTCCTCTTCCAGACTTACAGTTCTCTTCAGTTAGTCAGTTCAGCTTAAGTCTTTGGACAGGTCAGCTGGTGGCGTCTAAGGGCAAATAGAGCTTGCTATCAGGGTTTTTAGTTGAGGAAGGTCACTGCCTGAGTTCTAAGGTGGGCAGTGGGAGTGCTGCTGGCTGGGCTATGCTGTTGGATGGGCCTGCTGGCTGGGTTCCATGTTCCACTGGCACCTCTGAATGGTCTTCTTGGTCAGGAGAGGCTCCTGACTGTGTTCCATTGCTGGATAGGGCACTAGCTGGGCCAAGCAGTCCCCCATAGTTAGGAGGGGTTCCGTCTGTGTTCCCTGGTAGAGCAATGCCTCTGGTTGGGCTCCGTGATTTCGCAGGGTGGCAGTCTGGGCTCCAATACTGCTCTTGGTTAGGTGAAGCCTTGGGCTGGGCTACCTGCCTGGGTGAGGCATCAAGCTGTGTTCAGCAATTGGGCAGGGCTCTATGCTTGGCCCTGCTGCTGGACTCCATGGGTAGATGGTACCACAGCCTGAGCTCAGAGGGAACCCAGAGTCACTGCTCAGGGTCCCTAATTATGCAAGGCAAAATGCTATACTCAACAGTTGGACAGGAATGGTAACTCCTTCCCTGAGCTGGGCTATAGGTGGAGTATATTCTCAGCAGTTGGGTGGATCTTCAAACTTGCTTCTCTGCTCAGGTGGGATCATAGGCTCCATGGCCAGTATGGCCCATTGGCTGAGGACCGAAATCAGCCAGAACTGCCAGCTGAGCTCCCTGGTCAGACAGGACCACCAGTTTGGCTCTGTAGATGGGCAGAGAAGCTGACTAGGATCTCTGCTTGGACAATCTTGCAAGCAGAGATGTGGAATACAAATATCTAAGAGCTGGTTTCTGTAAACTCTTCCCCTTTCTCTGTCTCTATCTGATTCCCAATGACTGAGCTCTAGATTCCCCCAGTGATCTCCATGAGATGGGACCCCAGTGAGCCTCCAAGGAACTGTCATGCAACACAGAGGAAGATGGATATCCACCTAGGACTCTCTTTTCCCACTGGAGAAACTGTAGGCTCAAGGGGCCTCTCTTGGTGTTGCACTGTGCCAGGTTGGGGGATGGATGATCAAAGTGTAGCCACTCCTCTTATCATACTAATGCAGTTTGTCTTAGTCTCTGTGATATGGGGAGCAGGGGGTTCTTTGGCTCCATACTTGGTTTCTAGGATTTTCACAGTAGTGTGTTGTCTATGGACAGTTGGGAGTTGGTTTTCTTGTGAGGGAGACTGAAGTCTGGAATAACCTATATTACTACCTTAATGTCATCTCTCTGGGCTCTGTTGTTTGGCACGGGTGTGTTTATAGGTATAATATCTTCTGATAAATTGATCTCTTTGTCAATATTTAGTGACTTTTGGGTCTCTTTTTGTAGTTTTTTAAAAATTTATTTTTAGTTGGGGGAAAATTGTTTTACAATGTTGTGTTGGTTTCTACCATATGACAACACAAATCAGCCATAATATATATATATATATATATATATACCACCTCCCTCTTAAGCCTCCCTCCCCTCCCCCCAGCCCACCCCTCTAGGTCATCATAGAGCACCAGGCTGGATTTCCTGTGTTATACAGAAACTTCTCACCAGCTATCTATTTTACATGTGGTTGCGTATACATGTTGATGCTACTTTCTGCATTCACCCCACACTCTCCTTTCTCCACTATGTCCACAAGTCCATTCTCTATGTCTGAGTCTCCATTCCTTCCCTGCAAATAGGTTCACTGGTACCATTCTTCTAGATTCCATGTATGTGTATATATGCATTAATATCAGATATTTGTTTTTCTCTTTCTGACTTACTTACTTTACTCTTTTAATAGGCTCTAGGTCCATCCACCTCACTAGGACTGACTCAAATTCATTTGTTTTTATGGCTGAGTAAAATTCCATTGTTATATGTACTACTTCTTTATCCATTCATCTATTGATGGACATCTAGGTTGCTTCTGTGTCCTAGCTTTTGTGAATAGTCTGCTATGAACATTGGGATACACGTGTCTCTTTCAATTATGGTTTTCTCAGTGTATATGCCCAGTAGTGGGATTGCTCTGTCATATGATTGTTTTATTTCTAGCTTTTAAGGAATCTCTATACTATTCTTCTTAGTGGTTGTATCAATATTTACATTCTTACCAACTGTACAAGAGGGCTCCCTTTGCTCCACATCCTCTCCAGCTTTTATTTCTTGTAGCTTTTTAATGATGGCCATTCTGACTGGTGTGAGGTGATACCTCATCACAGTTTTGATTTGCATTTCTTTTGTAATTACTGATGTTGAGCATCTTTTTATGTGTCTCTTGGCCATCTGTATGTCTTCTTTAGAGAAATGTCTGTTTAGGTCTTCTGCCTATTTTTTGATTGGGCTGTTTGTTTTTCTGATATTGAGCTGTATGAGATGCTTATATATTTTGGAAATTAATCCTTCATCAGTTTTTTCATTTGCAATTATTTTCTTCCATTCTGAGAGTTTTCTTTTAGTCTTATTTATTGCTTCCTTTGCTGTGAAAAAACTTTTAATTAGGTCCCATTTGGCTATTTTTGTTTTTATTTCCATTACTCTAGGAGGTGGTTCAAAGAGGATATTGCTGTGATTTATGTCAGAGTGTACCACCTGTTTTCCTCTAAGAGCTTTATAGTTTCTGGCCTTACATTTAGATCTTTCATCCATCTTGAGTTTATTTTTGTGTATGGTGTTAGAAAGTGTTCTAGTTTCATTCTTTCATATGTAGCTGTTCAGTTTTCCTGACATCACTTAATGAAGACTGTCTCTTCTGTATTGTATATTCTTGCCTCCTTTGTCAAAGATAAAATATCCATAGGTACATGGGTTTATCTCTGGGTTTTCTATCTTATTCCATTGGTCTATATTTCCATTTTTGTGCCAGTACCATACTGTCTTGATGACTGTAGCTTTGTAGTATAGTTTGTAGTTTTTAACTTAAAGTCTATTTTATCTGTGAGAAGTATAGCCATTCTCACTGCCTTTTAGTTGCCATTTGCCTGGAATATATTTTTCCACCCTCCCATTTTTGTGTCTTTAGATCTAAAGTGAACCATTTGTGAACCACATATTCAACTATGGACAGTTTAATGCTTTGGTTTTTAATTATTTATTCCACTCTGCATTTTTATCTGGGCGTTAAACCCATTCATGTTTAAAGGAAAAGGTTAGCAGTAAAGAAAGATTTCTGTCCTTTTCTATTTGTTTTCTCTATGTCTGAGCTTTTATGCCCCCCATTTCCTCAATTACTACCTTCTTTTGTATTTAGTTGATTTTTTTCTAGGGAGACCATTTTGATTCCCTTCTCATTTTCTTCTATGTATTTTCCTTAATATTTTCTTTATTGCCATGAATTACATTTAATATCCTAAATTTACATTGATCTACTTTTAATTGATATAAACTTTGCATCAGTAACACAAAATTTTTTTCTAAACAGCTTTGTCCCTTTATCTTATTGTTATCACAAACTGTATCTTTATTTATACAGTAGCATAAGTTTGTAATTATTTTTATGCAGTTTTTTAGTCATGTAGGAAATAAAAAACAGAAGTCAAATATTCAATAATGCCAATGTTTATATTGTCCATGTATCTACCTTTAATGGAGATCTTTATTTCTTCATTAAGTTACTGTCTAGAGCTCTTTCATGTCAACCTACAGGGGCCCCTTTGGCATTTTTAAAAATAATTTTATTTACTTATTTATGTTTGGTTGTTCTTGGTCTTTGTTGCCACACAGGATTTTCTTTAGTCACGGTGAATGAGGGCCCCTCCTCGATGTGGTGTGCAGACTTCTCATTGTCGCAGCTTCTCTTGCTGCAGAGTGCAGGCTCCAGGGCGTGTGGGCTTCAGTAGCTGTAGCATGTGGGCTCAGAAGGTGCCCAGGCTCTAGACTAAAGGCTCAGTAGTTGTGGTACACAGGCTTAGCTGTTCTTTGACATGTGGCATCTTCCCAGATCAGGGATTGAACCTGTGTATCCTGCATTGGCAGGTGGGTTCTTTACCACTGAGCCACCAAGGAAGCCCCCTTTGGCATTTCTTGTAGGGCAGGTCTGGTGATACTTCCTTAGCCTTTGGTTATCTGAGAATGTCTTACTTTCTCTTAAATTTTTTAGAGACAAGTTTATCAGTTATAGGATTCTTTGTTGACAGGGTTTTTTTTTTTTCTTTCAGCACTTTAAATGTCATCCCACTACCTCCTGGCTTCCAAAGTTTCTGATGAGAAATCAGCTGTTAATATTATCAAAGATCCTTTGCACCTGGTGAGCCACTTCTGTCTTACTGCTTTCAAGATTCTCTGTTTTTGTCTTTCAACAGTTTGATTATGATGCATCTCAGCATGGGTCTCTTTTGATTTTATCTGTCTTGGGGTAAAGTTTGTTGAGCTTCTTGACTTTGTAGTTTCATCAAATTTGTGAAATTGTTGGCCTTTAGTCCTTATTTTTTCAGATATTCTTTATACACCTTTCTCTCTGTCTCCTGCAATGGAAGCACAGAGCCCTAACCACTAGAATTTCCCTCTCTCCTCTCAAGACTCCTATCATGTCTATGTTTGTCCACTTGATGTATCCCACAGGTTCTTCAGGGTCTGCTCACTTTTCTGCATTATTTTGTTCTCTTCAGACTCAGTTTTGATGAGCCTATACTCAAGTTTAATAATTATTTATTTTGTCTGCTCAAGTTTGCTGTTAAGCCACTTTAGTGAATTCTGCATTTTTGTTACTGTACTTTTTAGCTCCAAAACTTTTGCTTGGTTTCTTTATATAATTTCTTTTTATTGAAATTCTCACGTTCGTGCATCATTTTTCCAATTTCCTTTAGCTCTTTGTTCATGTTTAAAGTCTTTGTCTTCTAGTAGATCTGATGTCTGGGCTTTCATGGGGACAATTTTTGTCAATTTATTTTTCCTTTAAATGGATGACACATTTTTTTCCCTTGTATTCCTTATAAATTTTTGCTGTTGTTGAAAATTAAACATTTGAATGCTGTAACTTTGGAGATCAGTCCTTCCCCTTCCCTAGCATTTGCTGCTATGTTTTATTTTGATTGTTGAAGGGTGTAGCTTTAGGAGCATATTTATTCGGGGGCTTTCTCAAAATATTTTTGCAAAGACTTTAACTCTTGTCATATGTGATTACTGAACTCTTTGATTCTTTACCTTATGTTCAACTAATATTTTGACAGACATTTCAATGCATGCCAAAAACGTAAAGAAAGGAAAAAATACAAACACAAACAATAAACAACAAAACCAAACACCTCTCCTAGTCTTTGCAGATTGTCTCTGCACTGGGTCACTCTAACACTTAAGCAGGTTTGCACTGAACCTCAGGATGATTCCAACATGAAAGCTTAGGTTGTTCTTTACGTACTTTCCGAACACATCTTGTCCTGGGCATGTGTCTGGCTTCCTAAAATCCTCTATATTCTTGGTGCTTTTTAGTGTTCTAATTTCCCAAAGAATCAAGAATTCCCTCAGATTTTCCTCTCAGGCCTTATGTAGTCTACTATATGTCTAACCATCATCTTTTGCCAGAGCCATCTGTGGGTTGTTAGCTTACCTTGCAGCATTTTTGAGCAATGTTCATCAGGTTTCTGGCCTGAGGTCCAAGATAGGTGAAACAGAGATGTGTGCCCTGCAATAGTCCATCAGTGGCCCCCAGTCAACTTAGAACAGACATACACAATGACTTTCAATAAGATCTTTCCTGCTCTTGCAGAACCAGGGACCAGAACTCATACTGAGAATGCAGGCTGCTGCTGCTTGCAGACTATCATTGCACTAGGGAGGATGTGGTCCAAGGGCAAGTAAAAATGCCACAAAGCTTTGCTACTGTTTTCAAGTTGCCTTTTGCTTGATTCATTGTTCAGTTGGTTGCTGTAAACCTTTGGCTGTTTTCCAGAGCTCTGACAGTTTTTTCTTGTTTTTTGATGTTTCTGTGGAAGGACAGAAGTTTGGAACTCATCTGTACCATTTTGCTGACATCATTCTGCTCATGCATTCTTAATCTTTTTAAATATTTATATGAAGTCCTAATCTTGTTGGCTTACCATCTTTCTTGCCCCTAGGAGCACAACGATCTAGTATCATTCCTGTTGTCCTCCTTGGTGTTAGGGGGCCTAGTGTCATCAATTTCTAGATTCATAACTGTTCCTCATCCTCACTGCTTCAGTGAGGAAGCGTCCATAGTTTCCTCCTTGAAGAACATAGTAAACTGGAGGGCTTTTTGGACTTAGAGATCTGTTCAAACACAACAAGTTTATCAGAATATTTGATCCAACCAACATCACTCTGCCAAAGCTGTTTTAATATCTCCATTTCGTTTACTGTAGATCATTGCTTTTTGTTTTTCAAGCTTTCAGGAACCATCCCAATAGTGTTCCTGGTGTCCTGTCTGGTTGTGTCTTAGTAAGCTTAGGCTATTGTAACAAAATACCACAGACCCAGGGGCCTTAAACAATAGAAATTTATTTCTCACTGTTCTGGAGGCTATGAAGTCCAAGATCAAGGGCTGATAGGTTTGATGTCTAATAAGATCCTGTTTCTTGATTTACAGATTTCTGCCTTCTCGCTACAGATTTACATGGACTTTCCTTGGTGCATGTGTGAGGTCATGTCGGTTCCTCTTCTTATAAGGGTGCTAATCCCACCATGAGGATCCCACATTCATGACCTCATCTAAGCCTAAGCACCTTCCAAGGGGCCCACTTCCAAATACCATCACATTGGGTGGTATAACTTTAACATGTGGATTTTGGAGGTATTCAAACATGTAGTCCATAACAGGGGGTAAATCCTGAATCACAGGAGAATGTCCTTGCATAAACAAACTCTCTGTCCTCCAGGCTTCCTTTCTGAACCCTAGTCCCTTAGGTGCAGCATCCTCAAGATCACCCCCAGGTATATTCTCTGAGTTTGTGATGGAGCATATTTGCCAGGTTCTGCACCTTCTTTGATGAATAATTTCTCTTCTCTGTTAGCAGGTCCTTTTCTACTGGGTCATACTGGGACTTGACTATCCCTTCTTAATCTAACAAGCAAGAGAGAAAGGGAGAGAGGCTTTCGTGCAGGGCCTTCCCCTGAGTGGAGATATCTGCATGATATTCAGGGGAGGCTGTTAATCTCCAGCAAGGGGATTGATAATTCTTTCATGCATGCAGATAAGGAAATCTGGGGTTCACTACTATGCAGCACACTATAAGACAGTCTTATCCCAGATGTGAACAGAATTGTGGCCCTTCAAAGGAGTCCACACCCCAATTTCTGAACCCTGTGAACATGTTACCTTTCATGGCAAAAGAGACTTTGTAGATGAAATTAGAGCTACAGACTTTAAACAGAGAGGTCAATAGTTGAATCAATCTATTCACTGGGGTCGTTAAGAGTAGAGAACCTCGCCTAGCTGATGTCTGAGATGTGGCTGGAGAGGAAGTGAGAGACTGATATCAAAAGGGACTTGACCCCTCATTGTTAGAGGGTGCCACATGGAAAGAAAACACAAGAAGGAACATGCTCCTCTAGGAGCACAGGCCAGCTCCTAGCCAATCTAGCCAATAGCCAGCAAACAAACATAAACTCAGTCCTATGGGACAAAGACAGGTATTCAGCTCTCAACCTGCATGAATGTGGGAGCAGACTCATTCTCAGAAGCTCCAGAAAGAGGTGCAGGCTGACTGGCAGCATGGCTTCAGCCTTGGAGAACCCAGGCAGGGCAGCCAGCTGAGCCCCACTGGCCCCAGGCTTCTGAGGTTCTGGGCCTACACAAGGGTAAGAGAATGAATTTGTGTTGTTTAAGGTGCTCAGTTTGTGGTAATCTGTTATAGGAGCTGTGCCCAGTCGCTTAAGTCATATCTGACTCTCTGCGACCCTGTGAATTATAGCCTGCCAGGCTCCTCTGTCCATGGGATTCTCCAGGCAAGAATACTGGAGTGGGTTGCCATTTACCCCCATCTCATTACCTGCCAACTGGGTTGCCCCCAGTAAGTCTCCTCTCTCTGGACCGCAGTTTCTGAACCTGTAGAGGGAGGGAGGTGGCTGGGATGGAGCAGAGGGTCAGAGACCGTTGCGTAGAGTTATTGAGGGCATGACTAGTCCAGCAGGCCGAGTTCCAGCCATGGATCCCCAGGGCCATTATGAGAGCTGAGGACAGACTTCCATGGCCCAGGGAAGTGTGGAAGCTCAGTACTTCTGTGTGTGTGCGCAAGCATGCATGTGTGTGATTGTGTGAGTGTGTATGAGTGCGTGTGCATATGTACGTGGAATGCATATATACTGTGTGTGTTGTGTGTGTGTGTGTATGATGTATACATATGTGTAGTGCATAGGTGTGTATAGTATGTTATGTGTGTGTGTGTATATATTGTGTATATATATGTGTATATATATGTGTGTGTGTGAGTATGTGGTATGTGTCTGCATATGTATGTGTCCATGTGTATACATGCGCTAGTGTCCATGTGTGTATATGTGGGGGAGGTATGGTGTGCAGATACGTGAGTGTGGTATGTGTGTGTGTGTGTATGTGCGGTATGGTATAATGTATATGTGTGTGGTGTGGGTCTGTGTTACTCATCCTTTACCCTCCTGCCCTCCCCTGGGTTAACACTTTGTAGGGCTGTGTGCCTCAGGCCCTTGCCCAGGGCACACCGTGGCCCTGCCTCTAGGCCTGCCCGCTTAGACTGTGTCTGCCCGCCTCTTGGCTTCCTGGGCAGGAAGCAGGCAGGTGGAGCCCAGTGTCCAAGCCCTGGCCTGGGGCTCTCAGAGGAGGGAAGGTGGGCCACAGCGGGCAGGCAGGGCTAGGAGGAGGCATTTCCTTCTCCATCCCCCGGGCAGACGGCCCCTAATATGCAGCAGACACTGGAGCTCTCGACTCTCTGCCCTCCACACCGCCAGGCCTGGAACAAGAAAGGGGCTCACAGAGCAGCCCCCAGAGGCTTTCATTAGTTCTGCAGCATTGCTTCTGGAGCCCGGATTCCTGGTGGGGATGTGCGGATGGGAACTCAGGCCAGAAGCCGCCCTCACTGCACAGATCAAATCCTCCCTCATACAGTCAAGTGGGAAACTTCCAGAAGCCCCAGGAGACTCAAGCCCTAAGTGATACTTTAAGTCCCACTTTGACGGTGCTTCACAGGTTTCTGTCTTTTGTGAGTAAATTGTGGCCACCATAGTCTGGGTGAGTTAACCAAAGTCCTCAGTTCAGGGGCTTTGCCAGCATGGGCTGGTTTTGACAGCCCCCTGTTTCTGTCCTAGAGGCCCCCTCAAATGTGTTTGGTGTTGTTTTTTGTCCAGGATTTATTCTTTGAACATATACTGTTTTGTGCATGGAAGTTTTTAATTTGAGATTTTACTTTTTCTGCTCAGCCTTGCATTTGTAAGGTTTATCCATGCCTCTTATTGCCTCCTGGTCCTCCAAGCAGTGTGTTCACTGAATGTTCTCTTTCATTCCCCTGGCCTCCTTCAGCTCCTTCTGTCTCAACAAGGCTGTCTTCATACCCCATCCTTGTCCCCTCTGGGATCTGTGTGAAATGAGAACACTCTTAAAAGTGACAGAGGCCCTTGGTGTCCTGGCCAGCTCAGAACAGAGGCCCGGGCAGAGACTCTGACATCCTTTAGCTTTGGGCTAATGGCAGCCAAGTCCCTGGGTAAATGTTTGAGACAAATGTGGGTCTAGAAATGAAAACCCATAGGGTTAGTGTGATAAAGCTGGTGATGAAACCATATAAATACATGCTTATAGGTATGTATGCATACATCTATACACATATATTTATCGACACATACATGCATACATAATAAGCACACTTTTACACTATGTGTACACACACACACACACACAGATCACTCTGCTCACTGTCACCAATTGTCTTTCCCACCCACCCCCATTGCACATGCCTGTGCCAGGCATTGTCAGCTGCATCTCACTGAAGCCCCCCAACACATCTGGGGGATTATGACCATCTTACAGATGAAAAGCTGAGGCACCATGAAGACTGATGCTAAGAGCAGATGGCCTGAACTCAGAGGGTTCTGTCTGGGGGTCATGAGCAGCAGGCATTGTGTTACAGAATCCCTGAAGAAACGAGTGGTGGTTTCAGTCTTGGTTTGGGGTATAGGAGAAACATCCACACTGTCTGAAGATGAGCGTGATGCTAGATCCAGGTTGGAGGTCAAAGGTCAGAGGTCAGTGTTGAAAAAGTGGCCTCTGAAAGGGAGGGGTGTCTGCAGGGACTTCCCTGTGGACAAAAGCACTTTGGAGGCCAGGCAGGAGGCCAGAGGTCCTCAGGGAGCCTCCTGTGAGGCAGCACCCAAAGTCTGCTGATACTCCAGCCATAATGGATGAGGGACAATGGATAAGGGATCTGAGAACAGATGGGGGATGATGGGTGAAGAAAGGGTATAGGTTGACTCCAAGGCTTACGGCTTAGACTGGCAGGTTTGGGGGAAGATGATGGACTTTTGATACAGTCCTGTGGCATTTCATGGGCTTCCCACGTGGCACTAGTGGTAAAGAGCCCTCCTGCCAATGCAGAAGATGTAATAGATGCGGGTTTGATCCCTGGGTTGGGAAGATTCCCTGGAGGAAGGCATGGCAACCCCCTCCAGTATTCTTGCCTGGAGAATCCTATGGACAGAGGAGCCTGGTGGGCTATAGTCCATAGGGTCGCAAAGAGTCGGGTACAACTGAGTGACTGAGCATGCAGGCACATGGCATTTCATGGCATCCCCGATCCCTTTCCTTGACATGGGCTCCTGTAGCCTGGATTTCAGCCCAGACTGCAGGGCCCTGGCAGGAGTGAACTCCTTGCTGGTGTGAAGAGATGCCTGAGGCATGGGCAGTGAAAAGAATGGCTTGTAGACAAGCAGGCAGGCCTGCTGCCAATGGAGGAGACAGATTCCATAGGACAAGGAAAGTCCAGGGGGCATCCCAGGGGAAGTAGCGACATGTGTGTTTCTGAACATTTTCACACATGTGAAATGTTGTGAGCTGAAGCTTTTAATTCTGAGTCACTCGTTATTTTTCAAACAACAAATATCTTTTATTATCTATCTGTAAATGTTGTACATCTCTCAGTGAACGAAGGAAGGGAGGCATTGAATAATTCATCCCTAGGATTAGGTCTGGGCTGCAGGTCCCTGCTTCGCTTCTGGACATCCTCTCTGGGGGACTAGTGAGATCCAGGTTTGATTGGACCAGGGCAGTTCCTGTCTTCACGTAGACTGTTCCTCTCTGTTCTGCTCTGTCCCCTGCCCGCCCCCCCTGCCTTATGACCAGCCCAGTTCCCTGGACGTGTCTCCTCCATTCACATATGCTCTCTCTCAAAGGCTAGGCCCCCTCTCAACACGACCCCTGCCCATTCACCCTCCTGTGGGTGGGCTGCTTCAGGAATCATCTGGGACTGGAAGTGGGTCACTGGGGACCAGGTGATAGGTTGGGATCCAGTTCTGCCCCCATCCACCCTGTTTGCCATGATGGTCCTAGACATAACTAGGAAAAGAGGGGTGCACTCAGATCTGGGGTCTGCATCCCCCCAGAACTACACTCACAGGGCTACACTGCAGAGATGTGGGTACAGGGTGAGGCTCTTGTCCTGGCCCTGTGTCATCTAGCTTCATGCTCCTGGGCCCATTGTTGAACCTCCGTGTGCCTCTGATTCTAAGCCTTGAAAATATGGAGATACCAAGAGCCAGCCTCCGGTTGTCCCATGACTGCAGGGAGTGAGTGTGTGCCAGGGATGCGTGGCAGCCACTGGGGTGATGTGTGTCTAGGACAATGCCAGAGGAATCCTGTCCATAATACCTCTGAATCCTCCCAGTGGTTTCACAGGAGCACTCCAACATTTGGGAGAGAAATAAGGTCTGGTGATGGAAGGCCTCACCAGAGTGCTCACAGTGGCGTGGACAGGCTGGTCCCTGCTGTCCAGGCTTGTGGTGGCCCCTGCCCCAGCTGCTTCTCTCCTCAAGGGCCCTGGAACCCTGGCCAGCCATCCTGCCTTTCTTGCCCAATAGTGGGGCTGCCCAAATTCTGTGGTCTGGATTGACCCTCCCTGCCATGCCCTGCCTCTTACCCAGGGCCCTTGTTATGCCCTCTCTGTCCACAAAGCAGTGCCCATTCCCCACCTATCACATCCCATGGCTGCCTATCCTCCTTGTCCTGACCCTTCCAGCCATCCCAATCTAAAGGCTATCCCTGATTTTGCCCCATGTGCCCTTTGCAGCACTGTCCCCCTTCTTTTACTGTCTCCATGCAACCACTTTCTATTCTCCTTCAAGACTGCTCAGAAGTCACCACCTCCATGCAGCCAACCTTGATTTCTTCACCTCCACCAAAATACAGTAGCCCTTCTTATAGGTTCTCCCCACCTCCAACAATATACTTCATTCATCCTCCACTGCTGAAATTGCCCTGTACCCCAGACCTGGGGGCCATGTCAAGCCCCCTCTGAGCCCCCAGGGCTAAGAAGTGAAGAAGAGGAGCCTTGCTCTTCACAGGACCTATGCTGGAAGGGAGCGTGTACAAGCTGGAAGGCAGAGTTGGAGGACAAAAGCCTGGAGATGGACAAAGGGGAACAAAGATTAGAAGTCAGCATTGGACATATAAGGAAAGAGAGGAACAAGAGAAGAGATGCAGGCAGTGCGGAGACAATGAGAGCGATAGAGAATCAGACAGACAAGAAAAGAAAGGAGAGAATGAAAGAGAGAGAAGGGGGTGGAGGAGGGCCAGGGGATAAGGGAGGGAGGTGAGACTCAGGGAAACAGAATAAGAGAAGGCAAGAGAGAAACCAAGGAACTAGAGCCACTCCCCCGCCTGCCCACCTGCCCAGGAGAAGGAAGGGAAGCAGGGGAGGGCTGTGGGGGGAAGCAGGGAAGAGGCCGGCCAGGCTTGGCTGTCTCTGGGGAACCCTGACCCCACCTCCAGCGGCCCAGCCGCTCACCTCCCAACCACGCTCAGGTTTCAGGGCTTGGAGCTCACGCAGATTCGGTAACAAATGCATGTGCAACGCATTATGAAGAAAGCCTTAAAAAGCCCTCGTTTATCGCTGTTTACGTTACATGATTGAGGGGAGAATTTGCCAAGACCAAAGGTTACTGCTGGTGTTTCTGTGACGAATATTACCTCAAACTAAAGCAATTAGCTTCAAGGAAACGTGCGCTGTCTTTGGGAGAGCTTTCAAGAGCGACCAGTAATGTGCCCGCGATGGATTTCCACGCTACCCAGCACGACCGGCCACACGTACACATCTTCTGTTTTGCATGGAATTTCTGCATGCGCTTGACCTGACCGCCTGCCTGCCTCGCTGGGCCTTGATTTCCCTTTCCGTGGAGCGGCATGGGGTGGCGGGGGAGGAATGGGGTGGCATGGACTAGACCCAGGCCCAGGACTCCCTGTGGCCCCTGTGATTTATTTCCTCTGGTTTGGGCTCCCCCAGCACAAATCTTTAGCTTTTCTCCCTGAGGCTGTTTCTGCTCACGTTTGGCTGATAAAACCCTTTCTTGAGGCAATTATGGAAATTGCTTGAGTGGTAATTAGCGAACAGTAATTAGTGAACTCTCCTTTCTTCCAAAAAGGACACGTGACAAATCTGCCCTGCCCTGCCTCCCTCCTTCGGCTCCCCAGGCAGGGCTTTGGGAGGCGGCAGGAAATAGCTGGAGCAGACCCTTGTGCTTGTTGACATGCCTGGGTGTGCCTCAGTTTCTCCATCTGCAAGCAGCTTGATGATAGCACCTAACGTGGGGCCGTGAGGAGGGAAGGGACTCATTCTGGGCATGTAGGCAACATAAATGAAGGTCATTGTCACTGTTGTGCCCAGGAACCTGCATGGACTGGCCAGTGAGGCTGCAGGGAATGGAGGGATGAACTTTTCATCAAGGTGAGAGGGGCAGACACCGCAAATTGGAGGGGAAAGAGACCTGAGCCTGTTGGGATGTGGGGGAAGTCCTGCTATCTGCTTCCCACTGCCTGTTCCGAATCGCCTTGCAAACAAACCAGCTGAAGTCACGTAGGTGTTGCTATGTGCCCGTTACTCACATCTAGTGTTAGCAGAAGGTGGAGATACGATCTCCCAGAGGCACTGAGAGCGGGACTGACCTTAAACATACAGCTGGCGGCCAGGATCTGCCCCTAATTCTCTTGGCACTTAGCAGGGGCTCCTCACAGAAAGACATATGCCTCTCCTGAGCTACAGAAAGAGTAGATTATACAGGGAGAGTGCTCAGAAGAGGGCATGGAGCAGACCCTGTATGCAACAGGCCTCTGAACGCTGACTGTGGGGAGGGGTCGGAACAGACCGGGGGGCCCCACAGCGGGGACACAACCACCTGGGTTTGCATGCAGGATCTGGAAACAAAATAGCGTCCAAGTCGAGTTTGAAGGAGGGTCCAGCCCTCCTGTGCTCCTCCCTCCAGAGGCCCCAGGACAGTCCAGCGGTCTGGCCTGAAAACAGAACAAGCCTGACTGTTCTCAGGGGGGCCAGGAGCCTGAGTCAGCAACATGGGGGCAGACGGATAGGGGTCCCTGGAAGAGAGATGTCCCTGCAGCTCTATCCCAGTCTGTGCAGGCTGTTCCAGCCTCCACAGTGTGGAAAGTATCTGCCCAGAGTCGTAGTGGAGGGAGGGGTGAAACGGTGATTTGGAAAGCCAGGGCTCAACTGCCAGCGGAGACGCAAGCAACCAAGCAACAAGAGGGACATCTGGGCTCCCCCAGGCTGAATGCTTCTTTCTTCTTCCCATTATTATCCCACTTTACAGATAAGCAAACCAAGGCTCAGAGGTGATGTAACTGTCCATTCAAGGCTTGAATGGTTGTCTGTCAAGTTGCTGGAGGGAATTGGTAGTCATCCCAATGACTACAGTCTACTGTAGTCATCCCACACTCCTCCCAGCACCTAGCAGGGAGCTGGGCATGTCCTGGAATCTCCATCAGCACCTCCCTCTCCCCTCCCCCTGCAGGCCTCGATGACACTTCAGCTCTGTCAGCCCAGAATTGGATGCAGGGTCACACCCCCGAAGTGCTCTCCGAC
Source organism: Odocoileus virginianus (assembly GCF_023699985.2). Classification (NCBI taxonomy): domain Eukaryota; kingdom Metazoa; phylum Chordata; class Mammalia; order Artiodactyla; family Cervidae; genus Odocoileus; species Odocoileus virginianus. Next base: position 25,928,767 of record NC_069704.1, read on the forward strand.
ATTTTCTGAGCTGATGGACGGAGGTACAGGAAGCTGGCCTGCAGCCAGCCAGCTGCCCAGCCCAGCAGGGTGCTTTCCACCGCAGGATCCTCCAAGAGCTCTTGGGCAGGGTCCCATCCTCAGCTGCTCCTTCATGCGCCCTGCCCTGGGTGACCTCGGTGATCCTGGCACCTCCTTGGTCAGTGACCACAAGCCCTGTAACCCGAGGATGCCCAGAGGGACCCGACAACCCATCACGCCGCTCTGCTTCTACCTCCAGAGAGACCAGCTAATTCCTCAAGGTCGCCGCACACCCTCAGCATAAAGCGCCCATTCTTCCCCAGCGTGGGGCTGAGGTGGGAAAATATTTTCCAAAGGTCAGTTTTCCAATTATACTTAAAATTTGAAAGTTCATTTCTCTTTTTTTTGCCTCCCCTCAGTGCAGCCGCGTTCTGCTAATTTCATAAAGATACCATTTAGCTGAGGTAGGTGGGATTCTGGGCATCAGAACAGCTTCCCAACGTCAACAGCCAGCCGTAACTGTAACCACCGACTTCCCATCATTTGTGGGGAAAAAAACGTTTCTCTCCCCAAAAATTATGGCCTGTAGGAACCAGACAACATCCCCATTGCCCGGCGGGAAATTACAGAGATTTTCTTATGTACTTAACTTTAAGCCACGTTTATAAAGCTCTGCTAGGTCTTAATGACTTGCTCATGGGCCGCTGGGGATGCAGGATGTTCAAGGCTGTTGCTTTGGCATGGGGTGATGCAGTTGAGCGCCTGCATCATGGGACAGTGGCCCCAGGGGGTCTGGCATGCAGCCTGAGGGCTGAGAACTCTCAGGGCCTGGAGGGGAGTGGGCAGGGCTCCCTGAGGGTTTGGGTATGAGTCTGAGAGGGGTCGGACCAGGCCAGACAGGACTGTCTTGGCTACACTCTTTGGGTGGGAATGGAATGAGGGACACATAGGCCACGAACCTGGGACTCTCTCTCCCTCATCTGCCCCAGGCGACCCCAAAGGCAATTGGAAATCTGATCCTCTCCCCACCTCCACTCCATCTGTCCCCCATACTCCAGTCTCCCTCAGCCAGACTGTGTCCTTCCCTCATCCATCCAGGCCCCAACGTGGTTCAGAGGGAAGGGGCTCCCCCCTGAGGTTTGAGAGCCATCCGTCCTCTCTAGTCACTCTGCTCCAGCCACATGGGTTGACATGAGTTGGAGGAGTGATAGCCAACAAGAAGGCAGAAGCAAAGGGCCCAGAGGATGGGCTGAGCTGGACCTGGAGTCAGGATGCAGGAGCAGAGAGGCCTCTGTCCTATAGGGTCCAGGAAGGGCAAGGTACAGGGGCAGTGAGGGGCTTGGGTGTACAGATCCCACCCCTTACTAAAGGGCTGAGGGTCCTACTGGGCCCAGGCAGGGGTGGGAGATTCTTGTTCAGTTGGCAGTAGGGCTGTGCCTCTAAGTTCCAGATTATAAACCTGGTGGTACCAACAATGCCAAATTTTAGGACAACAGAGAGTCCAACTTTTGATGTGAAATATCCCAAATTTTCAAATTTGGCATCTATTTCATATTTTTAAACACTGGGCATGTCACACCACACCAGGCTTTGGGTTTCATCAGTTCTATCACCTCCCATCTTTTCCCTCATCCCCATGCTCCAGTCACTTCTTAAGGGTCCTTGCTCCTATCTCAGGGTCTTGGCTCAGGTTTTCTTTGTCCCTCTGCCCAGAAAACCCCTCACCAGTAACTGCATGTCCAACTACTTCTCTGTTCAGAGGGCTCTGACCATCTGTCACTCTGGTCTACCGTTCCATTTTGTTTTCTTCCCAGCCCTACCTTGACTTCACTTTAAATTATCCATTCATCAATCCATATATTCATTCACCCACCTGTCCACTTAGCCACTCACTTACACATCCTATAAGTGCACAGGAACAGGGCTGAGAACAACTACTGTGAGCTCAAGAGCTGAATGGAGATTGGTACGATGCTCAGGGACACTGGAGTTCAGCCAAGCTAGTGGGAAAGGCTAAACCCACTCCCCCCAAAATCTCACTAAGATCAAGTTTATTAGCCAGCAAATTGTCCATCAGAAAATCAGTCAACACTCTTTAAAGAAAAACAACATTCAGGATCTCAACAGCATAGCATTCAGAATGTTTGAAATACAATCAAAATTCCTAGACATACAAATAATAAGGAAGAAAGGTTTGTTCCACAACCAGGAACAAAAAAAATCAATGTAAACAGACACAGGAAAAATATGTTGAGTTAGCAGACAAGAACATTAAATTATTGCTGTAGTATACCGTATTATTTATTATATTCTGGTTGAGAATTTAAAGGATGGCATGAAGAAGAAGTGAAATTTCATCAGAAAAAAAATCTATAAAGAAGAATCATGTGTAAATTCCAGAGCTGATAAATAAAATATTTGCATAGTGAAATTCTCTAGATAGGTTAAATAGCAATTTGGACACTGCAGGAAAAAAGATCAGTAAACTTGAAGACAAGGCAATAAGAACTATCCAACTGAAGCATACAGAGAAAAAAAACAGAAAATAAATAAACAGAACCTCAGAACTGTGTGGGAAAATGTCAGTCTAACATTTGTGCAACTGAAGTTCCAAGAGAAGAGAGAGAAATTGGGAAAAAAAAATATTTGAAAAAATAGAGGAAGAACATTTTTGAAACTGGGTAAAAACAATAGACCTACAGATGCAAGAAGCACACACACACACACAAAAAAACTCAAGCAGAAAAAGTAGAAAGCAAAACAAAACTCACACCAGGGCTCATCATATTCAAATCGTGAAAAAAAAAGTTAAAGAGAAAAGTCTTAAACACAATCAGACAAAAAGACACGATTATATATAGGATAACAAAGATAAAAATACTAAGTTGTCATTAGAAACAAGGAAGTCAAAAGACAATGAAATTCTGAAAGAAATGAAAGAAATGCTGAAAGAAAAAAGACCTGGCAATCTAGAATTCTACAGCAGCAAAAATACTCCTCAAAAATAAAGAAAAAATATTGTATTTTTATACAAACAAAAGCTGAGATAATTTATCACGATAGATTTGAACTACTATAAATGTTAAAGTTCTGTGAACTGAAAAAGAATATCTGATGGAAGTATATTTACATGAAAAAATGAAATGGTAACTGTTAGAAAATATTAAGTCTTATTAAAGAAGGGAAATAGATTTACATTGGTAAGAGTGGATTCTTCAGAAAGATACAGTAATTCTAATCATTAACACATCTAATAATAGACACTTAAAATGAAGACAGAGAAGTAAAAACTGAGAGAACTAAAGAGAAATAAACACAACAACAGATATAGTTGAAGATTTAGGCTTCTTTTTTGAATAGCTCATTAAAAACTAGACAATTTAATAAGGATGTAAAATATTTGAACAGTATCATAAACTAATTATGTCAATTAATTCTAATTGATATTTATATATCATCTTCTGGAGAATATGCATTTTTAACTGTACAATGGAAATTTAGCAAAACATGTTTGTTTGTTCTTTGAACTTTTTGTTTTGTATTGTGGTATAGCCTATTAACAATGTTGTGACAGTTTCAGATGACCAGAAAGGGACTCAGCCATATGTATACATGTATCCATTCCCCCGCAACACCCCTCCTATCCAAGCTGCACATAACTATGAGCAGAGTTCTATATGCTCTTCAGTAGGTCCTTATTGTTTATCCATTTTAAATATGTTAATAGCAGTGTATACAGGCAACCACAAGTTCCTTCTCTAAGTCTGTGAGTCTCTTTCTGTTTCGTAAGTAAATTGAAATCATACTCTGTAGAGAGTATGTAGCACTACAGAGTTAAATTAGAAATTCATAACAATAAAGTAATAAGAAAATTCTCAAATCTTTAAAAGAAATACACTTCTAAATAACCCATAGGTCAAAGAGGAAATCACAGGATAAGTTTTAAAAAATGTTTTGAACTGATAAAAAGTAAAACAGAGCATATCAAAATGCAGAATGAAGCAAAAGTTGTGCTTAAAGGGAAATTTATAGCTTTAAATGTTTGTATTATCAAAGTGTCTCAAATCAGTTATCTAAGTATCTATATAATGCATCTAGACAAAGAATAAATTAAAATCAAAGTAGAAAAAGGGAAATAATAAAGATAATATAATTCAATAAAGCAGACGAACAATGACTAGAACAAACAACAGAGAAAATTACTGAAATAAAAGTTGATTACTTGAAAAGATCGGCAAAATTAATAAAAACCCCTAAGTCAATTAAAGTAATAACAGAGAAAACATAAATTATTATTACAGACCAAAGAGGAGATGTAATTCAGGTTTTAAAGACAACAAAAGAATAGTAAATGAGTATTATGGACAACACTACGCCAATAGATTTGACAACTTAGATGAAATGAACAGATTTCTTAAAAGTCATAAAATGCCAAACTCCTTTCTCTGTCTCAAAACACACACACACACACACACACATAATGAATACATTTCTTTACCTCCTCGGGGCTGCCACAGGCTCCAGGGCCACACCCCGCCCACAAGAAATGCATACCCACGGACCCTTAGTAACCACCAGCAAATCAGAAATACTCTGGAGGGACTTCCCTGGTGGTCAAGACTCCATGCTTCTAATGCAGGGAACACGGGTTCGATCCCCAGTCAGTAAAGACCTTGTATGCCACATTTCCCCTCGACTCCCTGCCACAAAATAATGCTCTGAAAATGGGGAGATTTGGGGTATGTTAGGAAGCAAAACCCAACTTGAGCTAACGGAGATTTATAGTCCCTGTCAGCACTAACAGAACTTTGCTGTCTGGTATTGTAGCCACACGACACATGTGCCTGTTGAACTCTTGAAATGTGACTAGTGTGACTGAGGATCTGCATTTTTAGTTTTATTTCAGTTTTAATTAATTTAAACTTAAAACATCATGTGTGCTTCTTATGTGACACAGGTCTGTATATATCTCAGTTAATGTGACTCTTCATATGTTTCAGGACCAAAAAAATATTAATGGGTATGACTGGGGCAAATCTTATATATAATTGTGATTCAAAATAAAATTACAGTATTCAATATAGAAATATACTGGCTTCCCAGGTGGTGCAGTCGTAAAGAATCTGCCTGCCAACGCAGGAGATGCAAGAGACGTGGGTTTGATCTCTGGGTCTGGAAGATTCCCCGCAATAGGAAATGGCAACCCACTCCAGTATTCCTGCCCGGAAAATTCCAAGGACAGAGGAGCCTGGCAGACAGTCCCTGGGGCTGCAAAAAGTTGGACATGACTGAACACAAACACATACTAACTAAAAATCTGAAATCTCCTCGCAAAGAAATTTTTAGGCTCAGATGGTTTCACTGGTGAATTATATCAAGCATTTAAGAAAGCAATAATATCAATCTACACTAACTGTTTAGGAAAATAAAGGAGGAAGAACAACTTTCCAATTATTGTATGAGGGTAGCAAAACCTTAATAAAAAAACTAGTGAAGGATATTACAAAAAAAATCATAGACTAATATCATTTTAAAATGTGGATATAAAATACTTAACAAATATTAGCAAATCAATTCCAGGAAAAAATTTGTGTTTGTGTGTGTGTGCACACACGTATATGCACACATGCATATGCTAATGGCAAGGATGCAAGATTTGTTTAATATTTAAAAATCAATATAACTTACCACAATAACAGAATGAAGGCAAAAAATATCATATCATCATCTCAGTAGATGCAGGAAAAAATGCTTTAAAAGTACAACACCTATCCAAATCCCATGATTTGGAGGAAGAACAGCCAACACTTAGCAACTTCTAGGAACAGAGGAAAATCTTAATCTGTCAAATAGTATCCACAGAACTGGAACTGAAAAGAACTACAACTTGAGGAAAACATAAAAGCATATTTTTGCAACCCCAAAGCAGGCAAAGTTTTCTTGAGAAGACACAGAAAGCATTAGCTTTTTTTTTTTTAAACATAAATGGAACTTCATCAAAAATTAAAATCTGATTTTTCTTCATCAAATGACACCAACTAAGAAAATGTACAGAGAAGTCATCTAGTGAGAAAAAAATAATTTTTTCTTTCTGCTTTCTATCCTCTATCATATCTGGTGGCCCAGATGGTAAAGAATCCACCTGCAATGCAGGAGACCTGGGTTTGATTCCCGGGCTGGGAAGATCCCTTGGAGGAGGTGTGGCTACCCACTCCAGTATTCTTGCCTGGAGAATCCCCATGGACAGAGAAGCCTGGCGGGCTACAGTCCCTGGGGTCACAAAGAGTCGGACATGACTGGGTGACTAAGCACAGTGCATAATCTCTCTCACTTTCAGGACTTGTATCCAGAATATATAAAGAACTCCCACAGCTCACCCAACAAAAGTGCCTTGAAAAGATATGTCACAAAAGAAGATATTGTTGTTCAGTCGCTCAGTTGTGTCTGACTCTTTGTGACCCCATGGACTGCAGCACGCCAGGCTTCACTGTCCTTCACTATCTCCCAGAGTTTGCTCAAACTCGTGTCCATTGAGTCAGTGATGCCATTCAACCATCTCATCCTCTGTCATCCCCTTCTCCTGCCTTCAATCTTTCCTAGCATCAGGGTCTTTTCTAATAAGCTGGCTCTTCATATCAGGTGGCCAAAGTAGTGGAGCTTCAGCTTCAGCATCAGTCCTTCCAATGAATATTCAGAATTGATTTCCTTTAGGATTGACTGGTTTGATCTCCTTGCAGTCTAAGGGACTCTCAGGAGTCTTCTCCAGCACCACAGTTTGAAAGCATCAATTCTTCGGCACTCAACTTTCTTTATGGTCCAACTCTCACATCTGTACATGACTACTGGAAAAGACATAGCCTTGACTATAAGGACCTTTATTGGCAAAGTAATGTTTCTGCTTTATAATATGCTATCTAGGTTGGTCATAGCTTTTCTTCCAAAGAGCAAGCGTCTTTTAATGTCATGGCTGCAGTCACTATCTGCAATGATTTTGGAGCCCAAGAAAATAAGGTCTGTCACTGTTTCCATTGTTTTCCTATCTATTTGCCATGAAGTGATGGGACTGGATGCCATGATGTTACTTTGCAGATGGTCAATAGAACCATGAAAAGTACTTAGCACTGTAAAATCAAACATGAGACACCACCATTTCATGCACATCAGAGGGGCTGAAAGGAAAACAAATGACAATGCAAAATATAAGTGAGAGTGTGGAAGAAATGCATACCTCATACATTGCTGGTAGAAATGTAAAACAGCACAATCACTTTGGGGAAATTTTTGGCATTTTCTCACAAAGTTAAAAGTATAGTTACCACTAGCTTTCTAGGTATTGATCAAGGAGAAATGAAATCAAATCATGTATCTATCCTAAGATTTGCATTGAAATATTCATAGAACTTTGTTAATAATTTTTTTTAAATTGGGAGCAATCTAGATACCCATCAGCAAGAGAATGGATAAAAACAGTGATACACCCATATAGTGGAATACTACCCAGCAATAGAAATGAATGTACTATTGATACATATAGAAACATGAATGAATCTCAAATTTATTATGCTAAGACAGACACAGGTGACTTTAATACATGACTCCATTTATATAAAAGTGTAAAGTGGTATTTGTGGGTGCAGGACAGCGTCCTCTATAGCAGCATATCTTGAAATCTCTACTCACCTTGTGTTTTCCACTTTATAATGTATTATGGTCACTGACCCCTGTCAGAATATTTAGATCTGCCTCTCTGTCTTCATCAGTAGTATGGTATTCCACTGGGTAGAAGGAATATAAATAATTTACCCAGCCTGCTATTGGAAGACAGAAATTATTTCCGGTCTTTTGTTCCAGCGCAGTGAAACTCCTTGTACGTTTGTCTAGTGCATGTCAACAAGTCTATCCAACTGGAGCACAAATTCCTAGAATGGACTTTTAGGGTCAGAAGAATGCATTGGTCTTTTTCTTGGGAAGTCAGAACACAGCTCCTAGCTCTCCAGGGAATAAGGGCTTTCCTGAGCCATCTCAAGGCACACCAAAGGCCCTGAGTCCAGAATTTCCAGTATAGATAGGCATTAGGAGTCACCTCCAGTCACCAAGAGAGTGCTGGTGGTCTCAGAGGGCAGGCAAGGTGTGCTGGTAACACCTAGCTGTGGCCATACTATGTGTGAGACCTCAGGATATTCCTGCCTATAGGTCAGCAAGCTGAAGGATGACACCTGGAAGAAGATTTGCCCATGCTAGAGCTTTGTCTGAACACAAATGTACTAGGTTTTCTACCCCAGGGAAGAGGCACCTGAAGCCTCATGCAGATCCTTTCTTGCCAAGCCTACAACTAACCTGGGTTGTAAGATTGGGCTAGTGTCCGCAAAAGCAGAGATCCTCCTGGACCAGGACTCATACGTCAAAACCCCAATATGCCTGATTGGTACCTCCTGGTCTTTCTCTTCTTGCCAGCTTCCACTCTTATCTCCGAGTCTGATCCCACCCACTCAAACCTAGCCTTCCAGTCCACCCTTCAAACCTCTCCAAGCAATTGTTCTTTTTTTAAAAAAAAATTATATTGGAGTATAGTTGATTTACAATGTTGTTGTTAGTTTCGGAGGCAACCATTTTTTATGAAAATAAACTTACAAAAAATTATGAAAAGATTTCTACTTTTCATTATAGAGTAACAGAGTCTAGATTTGCCCTCTCACCTGCAACAAACAAGCAAACAAATAAAAAACAGAATATGTGAAACAATGGTTTTTTAAAGACAAGGGACTATAAAATATAAGGGCCAGGAAAAAATGTAGGTTAGCCTTGCAATTACTCTGTTGAGAGTTTCCATGCCACAGTGCAGGGAGAAGGAGCCTAGATGGAGTCTGGTGGTCTCACTGAATTGAAAAACACAGCTGAGAGTGTGGCGAGAACAGATAACTGGAACTGTAGGATAGAGTGTTAGTGGGTAGAAACCTGGAGATAACTCCAGAGAACTGCAGAGATCCCTCCACCTCAGTATGTAGCGGAGTATGAATCAGCACTTGCATGGGAGAAACTAATCAAGGATAGAAAAAGAATTACCAGAAAGGGTTGTAGGTAACAAAGCCCAGCACTCACACCAGGCCAGGAACATACCTATTCCCACCACCAGATTAGAAAACTCCATTATTAACAAGGCATTGGATGGAATACATAGACAAGTCTTGCCTTTTTAGGGAGTCATTTGTCCTTGGGGGTTTCCTAGGTAGTGCTAGTGGTGAAGAACCTGCCTGTCAATGCAGGAGATGCAAGAGAGGTGGGTTTGATCCCTGGGTTGGGAAGATCCTCTGGAGGAGGGCATGGCAACACACTCCAGTATTCTTGCCTGGAAAATCCCCACAGATGGAGGAGCCTGGCAGGCTACAGAGTGTTGGGTCACACAGAGTCAGACATGACTGAAGCAACTTAGCATGCACACATGCATTTGCCCTAGACTGAACACTGCTTCAGCCCCATCTAATAAATCTTAAAAGTATGATCTCAAACCATCAAACTGTTTCCAAGTAACTTAACTGTGTCCCAGAAATGAAGCTTGATAATATTTCCAAGCATACAAATCATTCAGCATCCAACTAGGTAAAATCCATAATGCTTGGCATCCAATAAAAAAAAAATTATTAGGCAAGAAAAGAAGCAAGAACATACAACCTATGATGAGGAGAAAAATGAATCAAAACTGACCCAGAGATGACACAGATATTGGAATTAGTAGACAAGAATATCAAATAGTTATTATATTCTATATGTTTAAAAAATTAGGTAGACACATGGAAGACATACAAAAAAGAACTAAAACTAAAACCAAACTTCTCTTAAAAAGAAAAACAGAGTTGGAGGAGTAATACTAACTGATTACGTGACATCATAAAGCTACAGTAATCAAAACAGTGTAGTATTGGCACAAAAACAGTCAAATACATTGATGGAGCAGAAATAGAGTCCAGAATACAGATATATAGTTAGCTGACTTTTAACAATAGTCAAAGGCAATTCAGTGAAGTAAAAATAGACTTTTTAACAAACAGTGCTGAAACAACTGGATACCAAGAGGCAAAAAATTTAAACTTCAAAACTCGTGTCAGAAATTAAACTCAAAATAAATCATATATTTACATGTAGACCTCAAAACTATAAAACTTCTAGAACAAAACACAGGAGAAAACCTTGTGACTTGGGCTAGGCAAAGATTTTCTAGCTAAGATACCAAAAGCATCATCCAAAAAGAATAAATTGATAACTTGCATGTCATAAAAAGTAAAAACATCTGTTTTGCAACAGGCACTCTTAAGAGATCAAAAGACAAGCTACAGACTTGGGGAAAATCTTTGTAAAGCATGTATCCAATAAAGAGCTTTTATCTATAATTATTAAGGAGTTATCAAAATTCAATAAAAAATAAACCCAAGTTTTAAATGGGCAAAAACTTTGAATAGGCACTTCACTAATGAATATATTTGAATGGCAAATAGACTTATGAAAAAATGCCCCAAATAATTAATCATCAGAAAATGCAAGTTAAAAACACAATGAGATACCAATATCTACCTAACAGAATGGCTAAAATTAAAAGGACTGACCAGAGACTGATTGAGAATGTAGAGAAACCAGGACCAGTGAGAAAGTAACATGGTACAAACACTTCAGAAAATAATCTGACTGTTCGTTAAAAAGCCATAGTGGGATGTCAGCATGAGTTGTTCCATGGACTCACCAGATGAAAAAAGCAAAGCTGGCAATAGCTATTAACAAACAAAAAACCCTAACCACTTAAAATCTCTGGAAGTTGTCCTAAGAGCATATGACAAAAGAAAAAAGCTCACTGAAGAAAACATACTAAAACTTGGTAAGAATAGCAAGAATCTGTGTCATTTGAGCCATTTCTTCTCTCCCTCTCCACTCTCAGCTTGATGGATGCTCCATTCTGGGTGAGTGTGGCCAAGAACATGATGCTCCCTCTCCCTTCACCTTCCGACCAAGTCTTACTACACCTCATCAAGAAGGGCAGTCTTGATTTCTAATCCTTGAGTCTAATCCCCTGAAATTCCATTTTGAAGAAGTCCTGTTGAGTGTGGCTGAGAGGTCAAGAGTTCCCTTTTCCCACCAGCTTTGCATCTATAGGACAGAAGCTCTTCCCTAGGCACAGCAGGTCAAGAATACTAGAGTTCTGCTGGTGCTGTTAAGCCGCTTCAGTCGTGTCCGACTCTGTGCAACCCCATAGATGGCAGCCCACCAGGCTCCCCAGTCCCTGGGATTCTCCAGGCAAGAACACTGGAGTGGGTTGCCATTTCCTTCTCCAATGCATGAAAGTGAGGTTGCTCAGTTGTGTCCGACTCAGCGACCCCATGGACTGCAGCCTACAAGGCTCCTCCATCCATGGGATTTGCCAGGCAAGAGTACTGGAGTGAGTTGCCATTGCCTTCTCTGACTAGAGTTCTAATCATCCCTAATTTAGGACAGAGTTTCTGGGTCAAGAAGGACAAATCATGAAGACCAGAGGCTACTGCCCCATTCAGAGCCCAGAAGAGTAAATTAGATACTGTGTACAGGAGAAAGGTAGCCCATAAGAAAAGAGATCTCCAAAGCTCTCCACAAAGTAACTGATATTTGAAAAGAGGAAAAATTTAAGTCTAAAGTTGCTCTCAAGAACTGTAGCTCCTCTTAAAATTAGGAGCAGCAAGCTAAATCAGTTCAGCTTGTAGAGAATCTACCTGCAATGCAGGAGACCCCGGTTCGATTTCTGTGTCAGAAAGACCCACTGGGGAAGGGATAGGCTACCCACTCCAGTATTCTCGGGCTTCCCTGTTGGTAAAGAATCCTCCTGCAATGTGAGAGACCTGGGTTTGATCCCTGGGTTGGGAAAATTCCTGGAGGAGGTGCATGACAACCCACTTCAGTATTTGTGCCTGGAGAATTCCCATAGACAGAGGAGCCTAGCAGGCTAGAGTCCATGGGGTCTCAATGAGTCAGACACTACTGAGCGACTTACTTTCACTTTCACTTTTCAGCTAAATCATAACCATGTAGTTCAGCAGAGAGAACCAGGGAAAAAGACAGAAGACTTCCTCTGGAAACAAAACAAACCTCAAAGACTCATCTGAAAATCTACTCTTGTCCAACTTTAATTGGATCAGACTGTGGAGAAATAAATGTCCAAGGGCATTGCCAAAACTATAAAGCAAACTGTTGGTACTTACTTAGTGGCTCCTAAAGGATAGAGAGTAATATCAAATGAAGAAGATAGACTAACAGAGAAATCAAAGAGTCAAAGAGAGCCCTGCTAAAACCGCTCTCACGCAGGGTGACTCTGTATATATTCAAGCCTCTGCCCCCAGAGGAGCAACAGCAATGGCTTCATGCTGTGAGGAAAGTAGACTTCACTAAAATAGTCAAGTCACCAAACAAATAACAAAACAAAAATAAGCCCCTCAGAGAAGAAGGGCAGTCAAAACTTGCCAAAATGTATTACCTAAAATACCAAGTTTTCCACAAAAAAATTATAAAACACACAAAGAAACAGGAACATTTTTAAACAGAAAAAAGAAAAGAAGAAAAAAGTGCTTCTAAGAAGGTCCATCACAAACAGATGGAGAAATATACCGTGTTCATGGATTGGAAGAATCAATATTGTCAAAATGGCTATACTACCCAAAGTAATCTATAGATTCAATGCAATCCCTATCAAACTACCAACGGTATTTTTCACAGAACTAGAACAAATAATTTCACAATTTGTATGGAAATACAAAAAACCTCGAATAGCCAAAGTAATCCTGAGAAAGAAGAATGGAACTGGTGGAATCAATCTGCCTGACTTCAGACTCTACTACAAATCCACAGTCATCAAGACAGTATGGTACTGGCACAAAGACAGAAATATAGATCAATGGAACAGAATAGAAAGCCCAGAGATAAATCCATGAACCTATGGTCACCTTATCTTCGACAAAGGAGGCAAGGATATACAATGGAAAAAAGATAACCTCTTTAACAAGTGGTGCTGGGAAAACTGGTCAACCACCTGTAAAAGAATGAAACTAGAACACTTTCTAACACCATACACAAAAATAAACTCAAAATGGATTAAAGATCTAAATGTAAGACCAGAAACTATCAAACTCCTAGAGGAGAACATAGGCAAAACACTCTCCGACATAAATCACAGCAGGATCCTCTATGACCCACATCCCAGAATTTTAGAAATAAAAGCAAAAATAAACAAATGGGACCTAATGAAACTTAAAAGCTTTTGCACAACAAAGGAAACTATAAGCAAGGTGAAAAGACAGCCCTCAGATTGGGAGAAAATAATAGCAAATGAAGCAACAGACAAAGGATTAATCTCAAAAATATACAAGCAACTCCTCCAGCTCAACTCCTCCAGCTCAACTCCAGAAAAATAAATGACCCAATCAAAAAATGGGCCAAAGAACTCAACAGACATTTCTCCAAGGAAGACATACAGATGGCTAACAAACACATGAAAAGATGCTCAACATCACTCATTATCAGAGAAATGCAAATCAAAACCACAATGAGGTACCATTATACGCCAGTCAGGATTGCTGCTATCCAAAAGTCTATAAGCAATAAATGCTGGAGAGGGTGTGGAGAAAAGGGAACCCTCTTACACTGTTGGTGGGAATGCAAATTAGTACAGCCACTATGGAAAACAATGTGGAGATTCCTTAAAAAGCTGGAAATAGAACTGCCATATGACCCAGCAATCCCACTTCTGGGCATACACACCAAGGAAACCAGATCTGAAAGAGATACGTGCACCCCAATGTTCATCGCAGCACTGTTTATAATAGCCAGGGCATGGAAGCAACCCAGATGCCCATCAGCAGACGAATGGATGAGGAAGCTGTGGTACATATACACCATGGAATATTACTCAGCCATTAAAAAGAATTCATTTGAATCAGTTCTAATGAGATGGATGAAACTGGAGCCCATTATACAGAGCGAAGTAAGCCAGAAAGATAAAGACCATTACAGTATACTAACACATATATATGGAATTTAGAAAGATGGTAACGATAACCCTATATGCAAAACAGAAAAAGAGACACAGATGTATAGAACAGACTTGTGGACTCTGGGAGAAGGCGAGGGTGGGATGTTTCAAGAGAACAGCATTGAAACATGTATATTATCTAGGGTGAAACAGATAACCAGCCCAGGTTGGGTACATGAGACAAGTGCTCGGGCCTGGTGCACTGGGAAGACCCAGAGGGATCGGGTGGAGAGGGAGGTAGGAGGGGGGACTGGGATGGGGAATACATGTAAATCCATGGCTAATTCATTTCAATGTATAACAAAAACTACTGTAATGATGTAAAGTAATTAGCCTACAACTAATAAAAATAAATGGAAAAAAAAATAAAAGAAAAGAAAAAGAAGGTCCATATGTCTTATTTAACAAAGACTTCAAGGTCACCATTATAGATATGTTCAAAGACAAGAGTAAAAACCATTTCAATAAGGTAAGGAAAATATGAAGACAATGTTTCATCAAATAGACACTGTCAATAGACATAGAAACTATTTAAAAAGAACCACATGAAAATTCTGGAGTTTAAAAGTATAATAAAATGAATCAAACAATTTATTAGAGGGGCTTAACCAGATTTGTACTGGCAAAAGAAAGAATCAGTAAATTTAAAGATAGACTAGTAGAAATTAGGCAGTCAAAAAAACAGAGAAAATAGAAGGTGCAAAATTGAACAGAACCTCAGAAAAATGTGGGACACTTTTAAGCACATGAACATATATGCAATGGAAATACTCTGAGGAGAAGAAAAAGAAGCTGAAATAACAGAAGGAATAATGGTTGAAAAATTCCCAATTGACAAAAAACTTTACATATCCATGAAGCTCAACAAATTCCAATTAGGATAATAACAAAGAAATTCACAACCAGATACATCATAGTAAAAATGCTGAAAGATAAACTCTTCACAGCAACAAGAGAAAATGAATTTTATACCCAGCAAAACTATCTTTCAAAAATGAAAGTGAAATAAAAACATTCTTGGGTAAACAAAAAAAGAATTTGGCATCAGCAGCCCAACTTATAAGAAATGTTAAAAGAAGTTCTTAAGGTCAAAATAAAACAAATGCAGATGAAAATCATAATCCACATAAAAAGCCTATTTAAAGTAATCATGTAATTATTAGAAAATTATACAGGAAATTTTGTATTTTTCTTTCTTCTCTTAACTGATTTTAAAAAGCATCTGTATGAAATAACTTGTATATAAACGCATTAGTGGGATACATATGTTATATATATGACAACAACATCACAAATGAGGTGGAAAAGAGCTGAGCTATATTACAGTAGGAAAATGACACCAGATTGTAATTGAACCCATGAGAATTCACGAAGACCAACAGAAATACTAAATAATGAAGTAAATATAACAACGCAGTA
Source organism: Odocoileus virginianus (assembly GCF_023699985.2). Classification (NCBI taxonomy): domain Eukaryota; kingdom Metazoa; phylum Chordata; class Mammalia; order Artiodactyla; family Cervidae; genus Odocoileus; species Odocoileus virginianus. Next base: position 25,944,224 of record NC_069704.1, read on the forward strand.
ATACAAACTTGTTCTCCTTTCTTTTCTCAGCTTCTCTATATATATAAAATAGAAATTATTACATTTTGTGCTGTTGGTTCAGTTCAGTTCAGTCACTCAGTCATGTCCTACTCTTTGCGACACCACAGACTGCAGCATGCCAGGCTTCCCTATCCATCACCAACTCCTGGAGCTTGCTCAAACTCATGGCCATTGAGTCGGTGATACCATCCAACCATCTCATCCCTGTTGTCCCCTTCTCCTCCTGCCTTCAATCTTTCCCAGCATCAGGGTCTTTTCCAATGAGTCAGCTCTTTGCATCAGATGGCCAAAGTATTGGAGTTTCAGCTTCAAGATCAGTCCTTCCAAATCAGGAATGATTTCCTTTAGGATAAACTGGTTGGATCTCCTTGCAGTCCAAGGGACTCTCAAGAGTCTTCTCTAACACCACAGTTCAAAAGCATCAATTCTTCGGCACTCAGCTTTCTTTATAGCCCAACTCTCACATCCATACATGACTACTGGAAAAACCATAGCTTTGACTACATGGACCTTTGTTGGCAAAGTAATGGCTCTGCTTTTTAATATGCTGTCTAGGTTGGTCATAACTTTTCTTCCAAGGAGCAAGCGTCTTTTAATTTCATGGCTGCAGTCACCATCTGCAGTGACTTTGGAGCCCAAGAAAATAAAGTCTGTCACTGTTTCCATTGTTTCCCCATCTAATTGACATGAAGTGATGGGACCAGATGCCATGATCTTAGTTTTCTGAATGCTGAGTTTTAAGCCAACTTTTTCACTCTCCTCTTTCACTTTCATCAAGAAACTCTTTAATTCTTCGTTTTCTGTCATAAGGGTGGTGTCATCTGCATATCTGAGGTTACTGATATTTCTCCCGGCAATCTTGATTCCAGCTTGTGCTTCAGCCAGCCCAGCATTTCACATGATATACTCTGTATTTAAGCTAAATAAGCAGGGTGATAATAAACAGCCTTGATGTACTCCTTTCCCAATTTGGAACCAGTCTGTTGTTCTATGTCCAGTTCTAACTGTTGCTCTTGACCTGCATACAGATTTCTCAGGAACAGGACAGGTGGTCTGGTATTCCCATCTCTTGAAGAATTTTCCACAGTTTGTTGTGATCCACACAGTAAAAGGCTTTGACATAGTCAATAAAGCAGAAGTAGATGTTTTTCTGAACTTTCTTGCTTTTTCTATGATCCAATGGATGTTGACAATTTGATCTCTGGTTCCTCTGCCTTTTCTAAATCCAGCTTGAACATCTGGAAGTTTACAGTTCATGTACTATTGAAGCCTGGCTTGGATAATTTTGAGCATTACTTTGCTAGCATGTGAGACGAGTACAATCGTGTGGTAGTTTGACCATTCTTTGTCATTGCCTTTCTTTGAGGTTGAAATGAAAACTGACCTTTTCCAGTCCTGTGACTACTGATGAGTTTTCCAAATTTACTGGCATATTGAGTGCAGCACTTTCACAGCATCATCATTTAGGGTTTGAAATAACTAAGCTGGAATTCCACCACCTCCACTACCTTTGTTTGTAGTGATGCTTCCTAAGGTCCACTTGACTTCACATTCCAGGGTGTCTGGCTCTAGGTGAGTGATCACATCATCATGATTATCTGGGTGATGAAGATCTTTTTTGTATAGTTCTTCTGTGTATTCTTGCCGGCTCTTCTTAATATCTTCTGCTTCAGTTAGGTCCATACCATTTCTGTCCTTAACTGTGCCCATCTTGCATGAAATGTTCCCTTGGTATCTCTAATTTTCTTAAAGAGATCTCTAGTCTTTCCTGTTCTATTGTTTTTCTCTATTTCTTTGCATTGATCACTGAGGAAGGCTTTCTTATCTCTCCATGATATTCTTTGGAACTCTTCATTCAGATGGGTATATCTTCCCTTTTCTCTTTTTCCTTTAGCTTCTCTTCATTTCTCAGCTACTTGTAAGGCCTCCTCAGACAACCATTTTGCCTATTTGCATTTCTTTTTCTTGGGGATGGTCTTGATCACTGCCTCCTGTTGGTTTAGTAACATATATATATGTAATAAGTATAATAATAATAGCACAAAAAGGGGAAGAGTTATCTAGGAATAACATTTCTATAGCTCACTGGAATCAAGTTTTTAGAAATCCGAAGCAGATTCTTATAAGATATATACAGTAGGTCCTACAGCAACCACTAAAGAAATAATGAGACAAAATAGAGAGGCATTAAAGGAATTAAAATGTTACATGAGAAAACATTCAGTGCATGCAAAAGAAAGAAGTAAAGGAGGAACAAGAGAAGAGATATATATTTACTCTATAAATGGCTGATGTAAATCCAGCTATACTAACAACCTACATTAATGTGAATGAATTAAACAATCCAACCAAAAGGCAGGGATTGTCATAGTGGATTAAAAAAAAATCACCCAACTATATACATGCTGGCTGTAGGAAACATTTATTCGATTCAGAGATCTAACAGATTGGAAGTAAAAAAATGAAAAGAGATATATTATGCATACAGTAACTGTAAGAAAGTTGAAATGGCTATGCTAATATCAGACAAAATAGCTTTAAGATTTTTTACTAAACACAGAGGGACATTTTCTAATGATATGAATGTCAATCCATCAGGAAGTTATAATAATTATGAACATGTATGCACCTAACAACAGAGCCCTGAAATATATGAAGCAAAGGCTGACAGAGTTGAGGGTAGAGATAGATAATTCAACAATAATCATCAGAGACTTTAATGCTGTACTTTCATTACTGGATGGAACAACCAAGGAGAAGATCAACAAGAAAATAGAAGACCAGAATAACAGTATATACAAATTAGACCTAATTGATATCCATAGAACACCTAACAGGAGCAGAATGCACATTTTTTTCTCAAGCATACATGAAACATTCTACAGGGAAGACCTTATGGTAGGTTATAAAACAAACCTCAATTAATTTTAAAGAGTTAACATCTTACAAAGTATGGCCTCCCCAAAATGGAATAAAATTGGAAATTAGAAAGAAAATTGAGACATTCACAAATGTGTGGAAATTAAATAACATAATAAATGTAAATGGGTCAAGAAGAAATCACAAAGGAAATTAGAAAATACTTTGAGATGAATAAAAATAAAAATAGCAAGAAAATTTCTGGGATACAGCTAAAGAAGTGCTTAGGGTGCAATTTATAGGTATAAATTACATGAAAGAAGAAGAAAGACCTCAAACCAACAACTCTCCACCTTAAGAACCTAGAAATAAGAAGTGCAAACTGAACTCAAAGCAACCAGCTGGGATAAAATAAGTATTACAATGGAAACTAATGAAATAGAAAAACAATAGAGAAAATCAAACTAAACCAATTAGAATGCCTGTCTTTTAAGAGCTGTTTTGTATGTACAGTTCTTCCATGTAGTCTTGCCACCTCTTCTTAATCTCTTCTGCTTCTGTTAGGTCCTTGCTGTTTGTGTCTTTTATCATGCTTTCTTTGCATTTTAAATGTTCCCTTGGTATCTCCAATTTTCTTAAAGACATCTCTAGTCTTTCCCATTCTGTTTTTTCCCCTCTATTTCTTTTCATTGTTCACTTTAGAAGACTTTCTTCTCTCTCCTTGCCATTCTCTGGAACTCTGCATTGAGTTGCTTATATCTTTCCCTTTCTCCTTTGCTTTTCATTTCTTTTCTCAGCTATTTGTAAGGCCTTCTCAGACAACCATTTTGCCTTTTTGCACTTCTTTTTTTGGGGGATGATTTTGGTCACCACCTCCTTTACAATGTCACAAAGCTCTGTCCGGAGTTCCTCAGGCACCCTGTCTACCAGATTTAGTCACTTGAATCTATTTGCCACCTCCACTGTATAATCATTAGGGATTTGATGTAGGTCGTACCTGAATGGGTTACTGGTTTTCCCTACTTTCCTCAATCTGAGCCTGAATTTTGCAATAAGGAACTGATGATCTGAGCTACAGTCAGCTCCAGGCCTGCTTTTGCTGACTGTATAGAGCTTCTCCATTGGTGGTAAAGGATATAATCAATCTGATTTCAGTAGTGACCATCTGGTGAAGTCCAGGTGTAGAGTTGTCTCTTGTGTTGTTGGAAGAGGGGGTTTTCTATGACCAATGCATTCTCTTGGCAAAACTTTGTTAGTTTTTGCCCTGCTTCATTTTGTACAGTTCTGTGTATTCTTGCCACCTCTTCTTAATATCTTCTGCTTCTGTTAGGTCCCTATCATTTCTGTCCTTTATCGAGCCCATTTTTGCATGAATGTTCCCTTGGTATCTCTGTTTTTCTTGAAGAGATCTCTAGTCTTTCCCATTCTACTCTTTTCCTCTATTTCTTTGCATTGATCACTGAGGAAGTCTTTCTTATCTCTCCTTGCTATTCTTTAGAACTCTGTATTCAGTGGGTATATCTTTCCTTTTCTTCTTTACTTTTGGCTTCCCTTCTTTTCACAGCTGTTTGTAAGGCCTCCTCAGACAGCCATTTTGCTTTTTTGCATTTCTTTTTCTTGGGCCCCCCAAAAATAAAGTCAGCCACTGTTTACCCATCTATTTGCCACTAAGGGATTGGACCGCATGCCATGATCTTAGATTTCTGAATATTGAGTTTTAAGCCAGCTTTTTCACTCTCCTTTCTCACCTTCATCAAGAGACTCTTTAGTTCCTCTTTGCTTTCTGTGATTAAAATAGTATCATCTAAATACCTGATTGCTGATATTTTCCCCAGCAATCTTGATTCCAGCTTGTGAGTCATCCAGCCTGGCATTTCACATGATATGCTCTGCATGTAAGTTAAATAACCAGGGTGACAACATACAGCCTTGATGTACTCCTTTCCAAATTTGGAACCAGTCTGTTATTCCATGTCCAATTCTAACTGTTGCTTCTTGAGCTGCATACAGGTTGCTCAGGAGGCAGGTAAGGTGGTCTGGCATTCCTTCTCTTTAAGAATTTCCCACAGTTTGTTGTGATCCACACAGTCAAAGACTTTAGAATAATCAATGAAGCAGAAGTAGTTTTTTTTTTTAATTCTCTTGCTTTTTCTATGATCCAGTAAATGTTAGCAATTTGATCTCTGGTTCCTCTGCCTTTTCTGAATCCAGCTTGTACATCAAAGCTTTCAGTTCACATATTGCTGAAGTCTAGCTTGATGGATTTTGAGCATAATCTTGCTAGTGTGTGAAATAAGTGCAATTGTACGGTAATTTGAACATTCTTTGGCATTGCCTTTCTTTGGGATTGAAATGAAAACTGACCTTTTGCAGTTCTGTGGCCACTGCTGAGCTTTCCAAATTTGCTGGCATATTTAATGCAGCATCTGTCTTTTCACAGCATCGTCTTTCAGGATTTAAAATAGCTCAACTGAAATTCCATCACCTCCACTAACTTGGTTCATAGTAATGCTTCCTAAGGCCCACTTGACTTCACACTCCAGCACCAGAGTTCAAAAGCATCAATTCTTTGGCACTCAGCCTTCTTTATGTCCCAAATCTCACATCCACACATGACTACTGGAAAAACCATAGCTTTGTTAATATGGACCTTTGTCAGCAAAACGATGCCTCTGATTTTTAATATGCTGTCTAGGTTTGTCATAGCTTTTCTCCTCAGTCGTCACCAACTCTTTGCGACCCCATAGTCTATACACTCACTGGAATTCTCCAAGGAAGAATACTGGCGTGGGTAGCCTTTCCCTTCTCTAGGGGATATTCCCAACCCAGGATCGAACCCAGGTCTCTCTCATTGCAGGCAGATTCTTTACCAGCTGAGCCACCAGGGAAACCCAAGAATACTGGAGTGGGTAGACTTTCCCTTCTCCAGGGGATCTTCTCGACCCAGGAATTGCCTGCATTGCCTATCCCTCCTCCAGTGGATCTTCCTGACCCAGGAATCGAACCGGGGTCTCCTGCATAGCAGGCGGATTCTTTACAGAGCTATTGGGGCATAGACTTGGATTTCTGTGATGTTGAATGGTTTGCCTTAGAAAGGAACCAAGATCATTCTGTCATTTTTGAGATTGCAACCATTTTGAGTACTGCATTTTGGATTCTTTTGTTGCCTGTGAGGGCTACTCCTTTTCCTCTAAGGGATTCTTGCCCACAGCTATAGATATAATGATCATCTGAATTAAATTCACCCATTCCCATCCATTTTAGTTCACTGATTCCTGAAATGTGGATGTTCGTTCTTGCCATCTCCTGTTTGACCACATCCAACTTACCTTGATTCATGGACCTAACAGGTTCCTATGCAATATTACTCTTTACAGTGTTGGACTTTCACCATCAGCCACAACCACAACTGGGTGTCATTTCTGCTTTGGCTTTCTGTAGCTATTTCTCCTCTCTTCTCCAGTAGCATACTGCACACCTACCGACCGTGGTTGGGGGGTGGGGGGGCTCATCTTTCAGTGTCATATCTTTTTGCCTTTTCATACTGTTCATGGGGTTCTCATGGCAAGAATACTGAAGTGGTTTGCCATTCCCTTCTCCAGTAGACCACATTTTGTGAGACCCTAACTAGCAGGGACGTGCCCTTCACTGCTCCACGTAGCTGGACAATATGCCCTGTGCCCTGGTTGTCCCACAGCTGGTGCTCGTTGAGTGTATAAACCTTCACTGGCCGTTGGGTGTCGGTCAGTGTGCGGCCCAGGATGGATGCAAAGGTCCTGCTGGAGTGGCTGGGAAGGAAGTCCAGAGAGGCTGGAGCTCCCCAGCCTCTTTGCTGCTGCTGGCCACCCTGCGGCCTACCTTCTACCCAGTAATTTCTGTCTGCCCTCGAGCTGATCTGCTGCCCAGGAGTGGAGGGTCTCTCAATCTCAAGAAAATGCGAATCAAAGCCAGGATGAGATACTGCTTCATACTTACTCAGTTCAGTTCAGTTCAGTTCAGTTCAGTTCAGTTGCTCAGTCACGTCTGACTCTTTGCAACCCCATTGACTGCAACACACCTGTCCATCACCAACTCCTGGAGCCTGCTCAAACTCATGTCCATCGAGTCAGTGATGCCATCCAACCATCTCATCCTCTGTCGTCCCCTTCTCCTCCCACCTTCCCTCTTTCCCAGCATCAGAGTCTTTTCTAGTGAGTCAGTTCTTTGCATCAGGTGGCCAAATTATTGGAGTTTCAGCTTTCAGCATCAATCCTTCCAATGAATATTCAGGACTGGTTTCCTTTAGGATAGACTGGTTGGATCTCCGTGCAGTCCAGGGGACTCTCCAGAGTCTTTTCCAATGCCACCAATTCAAAAGCATCAATTCTTCAGTGCTCAGCTTTCTTTATAGTCCAACTTTCACATCTACATATGACTACTGGAGAAACCATAGCTTTGACTAGATGGACCTTTGTTGGCAAAGTAATGTCTCTGCTTTTTAATATGCTGTGTAGGTTGGTCATAGATTTTCTTCCAAGGAGCAAGTATCTTTTAATTTCATGGCTGCAGTCACCATCTGCAGTGATTTTGGAGCCCAAGAAAATAAAGTTTGTCACTGTTTCCATTGTTTCCTCATCCATTTGGCATGAAGTGATGGGACTGGATGCCATGATCTTTGTTTTTTGAATGTTGAGTTTTAAGCCAGCTTTTTCACTCTCCTCTTTCACTTTCATCAAGAGGCTCTTTAGTTCCTCTTTGCTTTCTGCCATAAGCATGGTGCCATCTGCATATCTAAAGTTACTGAACTTTCTCCAGGCAATCTTGATTCCAGCTTGTGCTTCATCCAGCCTGGCATTTCACATTATATACTCAGCATATAAGTTAAATAAGCAGGGTAACAATATACAGCCTTGATGCACTCCTTTACCAATTTGAAACCAACCCATTTTTCCATGTCCAGTTCTAACTGTTGCTTCTTGTCCTGCATACAAGTTTCTCAGGAGACAGGTAAGGTGGTCTGGTATTCCCATCTCTTTAAGAATTTTCCACAGTTTGTTGTGATCCACACAATCAAAGGCTTTCACGTAGTCAATGAAGCACAAAGAAGCAAGTGCCAGGGACTGAGGGGAGTGGGGAATGTGGAGTTAATGTTTAATGGAGAGTTTCTGTTTGGTAAGTGCTGCCACTGAATTGTATACTTAAAATGATTAATATTGAAAATTTTATGCTGTATACATTTCACCACAATTGAAAATAACGTAATATGCCAAAAAACATTGACTGGGATGCTTTAAATAGGTGAATTGTATCATATGTGAATTATATCAACAATAAAGCTTTTTCAAAAAGCAATCAATTTTTTACATTTTTGTGAAGACAAAATATACATATACATGTGTGTGTGTGTGTGTGTGTGTGTGTGTGTGTGTGTACGTATTTATATAAAGATAACAGAAGCCCTCCTTGAAAGTAATTTAGTTAAGATCATTGATTGGATGGGGAAAAAATGAACACAATGAAAGCTAGAAACAGAGACACTCAAGATGTGGGTCTCACCCCCACCCCAAGTGGCACCACCTATGGTCCTAGACAAGTTTGCAGAGGAGAGACCCATGCGGGAGATGGACTCTGTGCAAAATCAGGACTAGAAGCACATCACTGCATCTTGTCTGCCTTTGTGGGTCTGGTAGCTGGTCAAGGCCACTGGTTTGTTCTCCTGTGGAAGGCTTTCAAACATTTGAATGTGCACAAAGTCATCATCCATTTGAACCTTGATGAAGAAGGTCCTCCCAGCAACCCCTTGGCTTTTGAACTCCACAGTGTTGAACACCGGGAACTTCTTGCTTTCCTTCTCTTCCAGCAGGGACTTCACCTTGTCAGCAATGGCTTGGATCTCAGCCACGGCCAGCTGCTTGGCAGGGGGCGCACCACGCGTCATCTCGGCAGTGGGTCCGCGGACACCAGGAGGCAGTCATGGAGCGGTGGTCACGTAGCCCCAGCGGTTGCGCAGGAGCAACAGACACTCACAGGAATTTTATGTGCATTTTACTGTATATAAATTATACTTAGTAAAGCAGCTAACAAAACTAAGTATGAATTACTTTGATAAAAATAAAAATTAAATTTTAAGAAAAAAATTCTCTTTTAATCATTCAACAGTACAGATTTAATACAGAGGGAAACAAAGCTTCCCACTGTGTCCCTGCTGCCCTGAGATGCATTCATTCAAATGCGAATCAAATGCCTATCACTTAGCACATACCAGATGAGCTGTGGTCTGGACATATGCCTCAGTTTATCTCACTGGCATTAGGAAACAAGCAGTGAGACACAGGTGCAAGAAAACAGAAACGGGACCATGGTGACTTTATTTAAGTCCTTCAAGCCTTGGTTTCTTTATCCATAAAATGGAGTAACAATAATGTCTGCTTCAAAGAATTAATAGAAGCATTTTAGAAAAGGCTTAGCAGTATCAGGCATGCAGAAAGGGCTAGATACACATCAGCTACTTAGTGGGGACCATGTGTTAGGGACACTTGGTCATTGCCTGGACCTTTGAAACATAGCAAGAGGGGAGACCCTGCATCAGGAGAGAAAAGTGAGGGCAGAAACCAGGCCTGGAGGCTAGCAGTGACCTTGGTACACCTCTTGATCCCTGAGAGGGTCTGGGGTCATGGCAGGTAAGTAATCTGGGAGGGATACGCAGCGCCAGGAAGAGACATAGGAGCTGGTCCTGAGACCATAGCTGAGCCCATAGCGGAGACCAGGGGCCCCATGACCATACAGAATTACAGTACTAATACTTTATTCAGCCCCTTTCCAAGACTGGGGGTATCCATGTCCTTACCTGGAAAAAATAGTGGGAGCTACTTGGTGAGGCAGTGAGGAAATGGAAGAGGAAAAAGGGGCTCACATTCCCCACCTTATCCTCAGTCTCCCCATGGCATAATGCTCTAGGGTCTGCCCACCCCCTTAACCCCAGGGACCCAGCCCACGCCCCTTCTGCCCTCTCAGATCCGTCCATCCCACCAGGCCCACCCCTTTGCCCCGCTTGGACAGCCTGGCTGGGCTATGAATAGCACATGGCCCTTTTCCTTTCCAAATATAAAATGTTTGCTTTCAATCAGGGGCGTCTGGGGAAATGGAAATTATAGGATTGGAGAGTGTCCTTGGGTAAAGAAATACCTCGAATGCCGAAACCTCGCAGGGCCTCTGATTAGGGCTGGAATAATTCCTGCTGTAATATAAACAATCCTCGCTCGGCTAATGGGGGGCGGGGGAGCGGGGCCAGAAAATAGGGGCACATGCTGCCTCTTTGTTCTCTCCCCTCCCAGCATGCCTCTGTGGCTGGGCCAGGGCTCGGGGTCCAGAGCAGACAGCTTGAGAGCCTCAGGACATCAGAAGCCTCGGTTTCTGGGGTGCTGAGTGACCATGGGTGAAGCCCTGCCCCAGAGCCCCCCGCTCCTGCCATAGCGAGTAGCAGATGGATTCTCCGTGAGGAGCAGCCAGTCCTGGCCCCTTGGTCTTCTCAGGCTTCAGAGCCTTGGACCTGCTCTGGGGGCTGACGAAGAGCACGGGGTGGGGGTGGGGGTGGGGTGGGGGGAGGCCAGCTGAGTAGATGACCAGGGAGAAAGGAGAGGAGCCTGGGAAAACGGCTCTGAGTGAAGTTTCCCAAATGGTTGGTCAGTTAGTCAGCAAATACTTCTCAGTGTCTCCCGGAGGCACCAGGATGTGAAGGTGGTAAAGGCACTGTCCCCACCCTGGAGGGGCACAGGCTCTGTCTGGTAAATACACCAACAACACATCATGAGCCTGGCAGCAGTGGCTTAGGGCAGAGGCCCTGGGAAGGGGCTTTGCACATCCCGGTGACTCCCAGCGTTACGTACAGGAGGGACAGCTCCCTGCCCCTCAGAGCATGAAGGCTGTGCCTCAGAGGCCCTGCCTATGTCTTCAGCATTGGGCAAACAGCTCTCAACATCCCATCAGCTGGCCTGGTTAGCTAGCACCTCAATTAACCAGAGCAGGGAATGTCCTCGAAATCAGCATGCATTTGATAACATCCAGCTCCAAAGCCAAGCTTTTTTTTTCTCTTTTGCAGAGGAACCTCTCAGGCTAACAGCTCTTCTTGACACCTCATTCTCAAATGTACAGTTATCTTGATGCAAAGCACTAAGAAAGAGAAAGCAGGTCAAGCTTCTCATAAAACAGAAAAACTGGGAAACTGTAGGAAGCATTTGTAAAGATTCACACGTCACAGACCTATGTGGCCATGTAGGTTACAGTCAAACCATGCTGAGGACACAGCCAATCAATCTAGGCGTGGGGGTTGGGAAGGGTACTGGTTTTCTGTGTTTCTATGGCTGCAGTCTCTCATCTGTAGAATGGGTGCAAATGGCAAAGAAAAACCAGCCAAGGTGAGACTGAGGAAGATGAATCAGGGGTGCTTTGTGGAGGATCAGGTCCTAGCTGATGGAGCTAGGGGTCCTGGGGGAACCTTCAGTCCACAGGCATGGCTGGCTCATGGAGTCCAGCCCAATTCCCAGTTCTGAGAGTGGCCAGTCCAAGTTGGCCCCCACGTACTGAAGGCCCAGACGTTGTGAACACAAGAGGAGGCCTACAATGCAGGCTGGGCTCTCTGAAGAGAAGTGAAGGTATGGACGGGACAAGGAGAGAAGCTGGGGTTTCCTGATGGTTGGGAGGGGAGGCTGTCAGCCCCAGGCCTGAGAGCTGGGCCTGCTGTGAGGGAGGGGCTGGGAACGTACCTGACCACTGTCTCCCAGCCTCCCATCTCCTGCTGCTGCCTCCCAGGATGGACACTCAGGATGGTCAGGATGCAACTGGTGGGTCCAGAGCAGGTGAAGGAGGGGAAGGGAAGATGGGGGCAATGGGGGGACACCTGCTCAGTGCTCCCCAACAGTGGACACACACTCCCCCAAGGGGGCAGAGGCTGCAGCCAGACCTCTGCCGAGTGACTGAGTGATGGGACTTGACCCTCACGTGGCAGCTCCACATCTTAAGTGAGAACATGTTGAAAACCCTTCAACGTGGGGAAGCATTTGCAGGCCTGCTCAGAACCCCAACGGGCGCCTGCCCTGCAGCTTGAGGCCGGCAGGAGGAAGCCATCACCTGCAGCAGCGGCTCCTGGGGGCGGGGGCAGGGGTGGGGGCCCTGCCCAGGAGGGTGGGGCGGGAATAGGCCCCAGGAATGTAATGGCAACGTCCTCCTAGGCAGATGGGCCCCCCACCCACACACCCTGGGCCGCCAGCGGTTCCGTATTTATACTACATTAATAATGGTTTAAACGTTCTCATAAATAGATGCTGATTAATTGGCAATCCATTTGCTGAAGCCTGGGCTGCCAGACGGTTTCCTGGAGGCCCGTTCCACATCCCGATAAACACCATCAGGGAGCAAGGCAGGCGCTAATGTAGTGGGCGTCCCTCCCGGGCCGCAGCCCGAGAGCAATTCCTCAAGCCTGAAAGGGCCCGACCTGGAACTCCAGCCTCACACAGCAGGGCGCCAGCCGGGTTGGGCCCAGTCCACCCCCAACAGGCTTTGGCTTCAGCCCCGCCCCCTACGTTGGTCCTGGTGGACAGTGCCCCTACTGCAGTACTCCTGACATCTAAGAAAAGATGGGTCATCAAGGATCTGAGTTATGAGGGCCGAAACCCTATCCTGTTGCTTGTTGGTTCACCTGTTCCTTCACTCATTCAGGCTGTCAGTCATTTCTTCATTTAGAGGAATCTACCCCTGGACAAGCCTGAAGGTCATCAGGGACGGGCCTGAGGACTGGGAACCCCTTCACAAGGCCTTGGACTCCTGGGAGACCATTTTTGGAGGATGCCTGGTGGATGGAATCCCTCAGTGCAGGTGTGAACAAAGGGCAGAAACTCTGTGCTCCCAGTTAGGAGGGACTTAGCTGAGCATCACTGCCCATGAATGGCCCTCTTGAGGCATATTTACTTCTGCCCTCTCTCAGGTCTCCCAGCTCTGCATCCCCAGCCTGCATGGCCCCCCTCCCTGTTCACCTGGCAGATGCTCCTGTACTTTCCAGGCTGAGCCCCAGCCCTCCCCTGTAGGATGGGGACTCCATTGCACCGTCACACAGGAGCCCCTTCGCAGCCCAATGTCCCTGTCCCTAGTGCGGCAGCCCACAGCCGGCTCATGTTCTGGGAACCCCCCCCCCACCAGCCATTACTGGATGCTGTTTCATGGTGTCACATGCGCCCCCCCCCCCCACAGATGGGACCACTGACATCTGACAGTCACCTGTCCAAGGTCACCTGGCGGGTAAGTGCCACAGTCAGGACTCAAACTGCAGGTCCACTAGAGAGGGTCCTAACTATTGCCAGGCTGCCCGATGCTGGGTTGGTGAAAGAATGAAAGCAGGAGGGATGAATGAATGAATTCTACCAGCCCAGATCCAGGGAGCAAAGGGGTTGGGGGAGGGGCCTCCCCTGATGACTGGTTTTTAAAACTCAGGCAGACCCTGAGCCTGAGTGCGGAGGTCAAAGGTGGCTGTTGATGGTTGTCACTCAAGCAAAATAGGCCCATTTTCATTTTTCACTTGGGCCCAGACCCCTCCAAACAGACAGTGATTAGACCCTGATTGAGCCTTTCCTCTGCCTGATGACTCCCACATGTGACCCACTCCCAAATTACATGCAAATGTTCCGCCGATGAGCTGCTGAAAGCCCCCGGCCTCCCAGCCAGCTCCTGCCGGCCGCGCAGGCGCCCTTGGTGCAGGTGTGTGCAGGGCCAGGTCACCACCAGAGGCACCTGCAGGCCTCTGAACTCCACAGCGCCCCTAGGGGTGATGCACCTGAGCCTCAGTCTGCTCATCTGTAGACAGGGCATATTGACAGAGCGAAAGCTGCCTCACAGGCCACAGTGAGCATGACATTACACTTGAGAAGCCAAAGTGCCTGGGATCAAAAGACACACAGACTAGTTATTCCATGTTGGTCTCTGATTCTATAAGAGTCCCTGACGCCCAGGGGTGTTGGGGACAGACTAAACAGACATATCTAGCTGCTTAGAACAGAGCTGGGCATGAGTATTCACACCTGTCACTGTCACTGTGGTTTTTACGGACACTGTGCCAAAAGAGGCAAACCCCCTCCTCCAAGAAGTCTGGAGCCCGTCCACAGGTATTTCACTGCTCCCTGGGCAGCAGCTATGGTCGCTGGAGACTTCTCTGTACCAGCCAGCCTTATGTAGGTGCCCCACCCTGCCTGTCCCATGAGGGTGGGGTGACACCCTGAGTCTCATTTTCAGTGGGAGTCGCTGTGGGGCCAAGAGAGGCCCACGGTCACAGAGCTGGCCAATGGTGAAGACATCCTGAGGGGCCAGCGCATGCCCTCAACTTTGGAGCCGAAGCCCTGGCCTGCAGATGGCAGGGTTCTCCTCTGTCATCCCAGGCCTGGCCATTTGCCTCCTGTGAAGCTGGAAGCGCACTGCAGCCCTTTCCATGAGCTGGGAGGGAAAGGTTCCTGATCGCCTTGCGTCTGTGCTTTAAGGTACCCCAGTTGGATCTTCCATCTCGTCCTTTTCTTCACTCATTCACTCATTCATTTATTTAGCAAGGCCTTCTCTGACGATACACCTTAGTTTCCTCCCCACCCTCGAGCATGTTTCATTGTATTCTCGATGCTGATACCTCTTTGACATGAGCTGGTTCGTGGGTTGGTTCGCTCTTGCCTGGGTCCCTGGTAGAACATCAGCTTCACAAGGGCAAGAGCCATATTCATCTCCCTCACCTGGATCAGAGCCATTGTGAAATGCACACTCCAGAGAAAGACAGACAGAGAGAGAGAGAGAGAGAGAGAGACAGAGAGAGAGAGAGAGAGATGGGGTGGGGGTAGGAGGAAAAGGAAGAAAGAGCAAAGAGCGAGAGGAAGAGAGAAGGAGAGAAACAGAGACAGAGAGGAGGGAGGGAGAAACAGGAAGAGGGAGAGGTGGGAATGAAGGATTCGTGCTTTGGATGGGGGAGAGTTTGGATGGGGGAGAGGGGAGTAAGGGGCCCAGGTAAGGATGGAGGCCAGGCCTTGGAAAAAGAATGGGCAGATAGGCAGGGCCTTTGGTTTAACTGTGTGAAGTGACTAGATCTGGCTCTAGGGTCAGACTGGGAGGGGCCAGGGAGGGGTGAGGTGGAGACATAAACATATGAGCCATCCAAACATCTGGGCAAGCTGGGTACCACGCACAGGGGTTCTGTGGAATCCAGCCAGTCTCACCGGACATGCCGAGCTCTCTGGAGGGAGACTGCACCCTCCCCAGCCAGGAGAGATGTCTTTGCTTGAATCCTGGCTGAGACAGTAAAGAATCTGCCTGCAATATGGGTTTGATCCCTGGGTCCGGAAGATCCCCTGGAGAACGGGTTGGCTACCCACTCCAGTATTCTTGCTGGAAAATGCCATGGACACAGGAGCCTGGCGGGCTACAATTCATGGGGTTGCAAAGAGTTGGATTCAACTGAGTGACGAACACACACACACAGGAGCACTGGGGGCCTTTGGCTGGCTCATTCTGGGAAAAGGAGATCTGAACTGCTGGGGCTATCTGCCTATGGGTTTGTCTGTGAGTTAAAGGCTGGGAAGGATGGGACCCTGTTGATGGAAAAGCAAGTCTGGAGGGAGGGGCCAGGCATGGGGGGTCTGTGTGGAGGCACACTCACCATGAGCTGTGCTGGGGCCCTTCCCTCACTGCGTGCATCTGCCTTCTCTCAGGCCCACAATCGTCCTTCACGCAGCTGTTATCCTCAGCCCTGCCGGGACAGTGAGACAGCAGCGTCCTGCAGATAAGTGACTTGCCCAGGTTGCAAGGTACCAATACAGGAGGGAACGGCGCCCCTTCCCTGTCCCCTTGGCCTAGGATACCCACATGCCCATCCCCTTCATTCCTGGGCAGGAAGCAGCTCAGTTCAGCCCCTCCCTCCGCGGCAGGTGGGTGGCCCTTCATCAGCCTGATGTGGAAAGTGAAATAACTTCTCCCAATTACCCTCGAATCTGGAAACTTTTTGTGCCTCCGACATTTCCTCCTGCCCGGGAGTTAATCAGCCCCTTGGCCATCCCCCCACTGGGCCGGGGCGTGGGGGCACCAGGGGCAGTTGTGCCCCAGAAAATTATTTCTCATCGCCAATTACTGCCCATTAGAGCTAATGGTCGCGCTTAATCACCACACACTTATCTGGGTTTTTTAAGCCACTGGAATGGGTCCGGACCCTCCCCCACCTCCCCCTCCCCACTCTCTCTTGAGCAAAGCTCAAGTCATTGCCAGAAATATATTTTTTTAAACCAAATCACACATCTGATACCGTTTTGTTTGAAAAATGAGCTACCCTCCCTTTCTTGTGTCTGCTGGTTAAACAACCAGTAAAGTTTTGGGGACAGAGACAGGACCTCCATGGGGCTCATTCCCAGGACTCTGGGGAGGTGGGACCCCTCTTCAAAGGGAAGGGTACTTAGCCCCAGCAACAGAAAAGGAAACTGAGGCTGGTGGGGGGGATATTAAAGGCCCCATAGGAGCAGTGGCAGAGTGAGGATCGGAGTCCAGGTTGGTGAGTCAGACCTGATGGATACAGGAAAGGGGTGGGGAACAGAGGACAGCCTGAGGGATATTTAACCCTTGGGATTGGTACAAGGCAAGTCAGATGCTGGGGGCTCTCCCACAGCAGCCCTCTGGGGCTGAGGAGTTGAATCAGGATTAAGAGAGTGTTCACCTGAAAAGTGGAAAGGCTCAGATGGTGCCAAAGGTGTGGCTGCCACAGTGCGTGCACAACACCTGGTTCTACATGAACCCAAAGCACTTAGGCAGAATTTGCTCTTCAGTCTCTTTCCACAGAAGTGTCAGAGCCTCTCTGAGCCTGGTTTCCTGACCTGACAAACGAGTCTCTGGTTTCCCAAAGGGCAGGACTGCTATGAGGACTCAGGGTCTGGGCCCTCACCTTCAGTGTGGTGTGTGGCCTGGGCAACTCTATCCCCAGGTAGGCTGACCCTCTGCAGTGAAGGTGACTGGGACGTGCGTACACACAACTGTTGCCAAGCAAACTCATCTGCCACTGCCAGGGGCTGAGACCACCCAGCCCAGCCAGATGGCATGTTCCGTGGACCCTCACTCCAAACGCAAAAACCTCAGGCAAATCTCAGCAACCACAGAGGTGCGCCCACTCATTAGAGAGTCCTTACAGGCCTCCTCCACTCTGGGCCCCCTGTGAAGGACAAGACAGGTCTATCCCTGCCTCTGTGGGGCTAGTGGATGGCTCTGGAGGACAGAGCAACAGGTAGAGGGATTAGGAAACCAGATCATTCCAGAGCATCCTATGGAAACCACACTGGGGAATATGAGGGAGCACAGTGAGGTGCCTGTTCATATATGTCAGGTTTTGAACACATTGTCCATCATGTGTTTCTGGCTCTGTCTGTTGCGACCTTTGCAGCTGGCCACTGGGATCTCAGAGCACCCCCTGCTCCCAGAACTTGATCTCTAATGTCATGGCCTGGGAAAAGGATTCCAGCTTCTCAGAATATAGCTGGTTCCAAAGTCGGGGCAGGGTTGATACAACATAAGCCTGGACCATGTATTACATGGTGAAGAAAGTGCTCAAAAAAAAAAAAGAAAAAATGATGATAGCATGTCAAAGGTCACAGGAGCCAGCTTGTGGGGGCTCCCATTGGCTGAATCTGAGACAAATGAAGCACCAAACCACTCAAGCAAAGTAATGATTATGAACCATTGAAAAAGAGGAATTCATGGTCTGTCCTTATAATAAGGGTAAATGAGTGGGGGGGGGGTACTCTTTTTTTACAGGAGAAAGCTGAGGGTTTTGTTACCAGCTGGCAAATGCAGAGGGAGGCTTCGGTTGAAAATCAGCATTTTGCTGCCTTTATAAGGCGGGAGCCATCCACAGATATTAAACCCGGTGGAAAGTCACGAGAGGAGCAAGGTGTTTCCATGCTCTTACATAGTTCCCCAACAGACCCTGGGTTAGACACAAGAAGGCAAAAGGCTACAGAGGCAGCGCCTTGGTAGGTGATTGAGTTAACTGCTGCCACAGAGGGCAAGCGGGTTCGTGGGCTTCCACACAGCGCCCTGAGAGGGACGCGTCCCTCACATCACTCACACCAGCTGGAGAGACACAACCTGAACCAAACAGGGGAAAACTCAGAGAGACCCACATGAGGAGTGTTCCACTAAAGACACTCTATTTTACAAAAATGCTACTGCAATAAAAGGAAAAAAACGTGTGGGCACTGCTGCAGACTAAGGAGCACAAATGAGACACTATGGCTGAGGGCAATACCTGGCCCTGTATCAGATCCACAGCTGGAGGGGAAGGAAAGGCTATGAAGGACATGGTGTGTGGATGGCAGATGAGAGAAAAGTGTGGTATCAGTGTTAAAGGTACTGAAGTGGGAACTGAACCATGCCCACGTAAGAGCATGACCTATTCTTGGGAATTTCACCCTGAAGTATTTAGGTGCAAAGGGCCCTGATGCCTGCAGCTTGTCCTTGAACTGTGTGTGTGAGAGAAGACAGAACAAGAGCCAATAATACATAGCAATAAAAAGTTAACAGCAGGTGAGGTCTATGCCTGTGTTCTTTGTCCCGTTCTCATTTTTGCAAATTTTCTGTAAATTTTAAAAGGTTTCCAAATAAAAAGTTAAAAAAGAAAGATGTGAGTAAGAGGCAATTTGAAATGGGATCAGGGTGCATGCTCTGAGAGGGGACATGTGGGCAGAGGCCTGAAACATGAGCAGAAACCACTGAGAAAGTGTGTTTTAGAGGGAGGGCCAGCTCGTGTGTAGGCCCTGGGGGCACCGGCTGGGTGTGCAGGGGCCAGTGTAGCAGAGTGGATGAGGGGCAGGGAGGCTGTGAAGTTGAGGGAGTTGGCAGGGGCCCAGTAGGTCCAGGTGGGGAGTTTGGGATTTAGTCTTAGTTGCCATAGGTGTAATAGGGGCAGAGCCCAGTCCTGGGGATGATGTTGAGTGAAGACAACACCACCATTCAAAAAACATTGTTACCCCTGTCCGTGACCAGGACCCAGGAAGAGGGTGTCCTGTGCTTCTATAACAGTCACGGCATTGGGGGAAGATTGTGCTAGAAAGGAGGGCACAGGTATTGCCCTAAAGGTAGTCCTTGGGGTCTGTGAATCAGGACGGGCTGGGCTCTGTTCAGTAACAGACAAGCCCTCATCTAAACGCCAAGCACAACTGTCACACCATGCACCGATGGCCAGTCTGTCACTGTCCCTGGGGACCCCAGGGATGGGACAGGTGGTGGGTAAAGGCACACCGTTTCTGCTCACATTCCTCTAGCTAAGTTATATGCCGCACCCAACTGGAAGGTACATGGGGAGTGCCGGGAAGGAGAGGGAAAGCCCAAGTTAGGAGCAGCCCTAAGGATAACCGCAGACAGGAGGGACGCCCTGTCTGTGCAGCTGTCCACCTGTACTGGCTGAGAATGTGTGATAAAGACTGGGGTCTTTGAGGACCCCTTGTTGAGCGGCCTCATAAAGTCAGGCCATGGCACTGCCAACGGGATGCTTCATAGCTGGCAGTGAGCGCATGGCCAATTGCTGGCCAGGCAGAGTACCAGGTAAGTTTGTTATTTCTCTCTCCAGCCCTCAACCCTGATGGAAATGTCACAAAATGCAGGGAGGAGGAACTAGCTGGTTGCCCCCAGAATCACAGCTTGCAGGGAATGGCTGTGTTTGGGTCATTCAAGGGGTCCCTGGAGGAATCAGAAGACATGGCTATTCTACATCCAGACACCTGAGTGGTCTGGCCAGCCTCTATGCCAGCTGCCACATCCCCACTACTCCCTATTGTCCCCTAGTTGAGGACTCACAGTGGCCATTTCCCACCAGGCAGTGGCTGGTATCCATCTGCAGCCAGAAGAGAACCTGGAAGGGCTGCATAGCTTTAGCAGCAGGGGAACAAGTAGGTTGTTGGGGAATTCTGGGGACTCCAGAGGATCTGCTGTTTGCTGAGCTGGAGGCTCCCTCTGTGGACCTTTGACTTCATGGCCTGCTTTCAGGGTTCAGGACCACTGTCCAGCAGGACAGCTCTGCCTCTGCCCAGGCCCAGGTTCTTCCTGCTATACCTCACACTGTCCCTCAGGCCTTCTGGATGTGGTACTTCTGCAGGGGAGGGACCCATCCATCAATGAGTTGTCAGCGGTCAGGCACGACTTGCGCACCACCCGGAAGGGGCCAAAGCAGAGTCAGCTCAGGCCACTGCAGAGAGCCGCCGGGCCGCGGCCTCGGGCATGATGGATGGGCGTCACCCGGCCACTTGAAGTCGTGTTTATGGGACACCCAAACAGCCGGTCAATCCCCCAAGACGATCACTCACCCCGGCTACCAGGCGTCCCTGACAGGCCCCCTAGTTGTTTTGCTGCTTTCACTCCAAGAGCACTTAGAGTCTTAGCCTGTCAGGCCTGAGGGTCCCACCCAGCCAGCACGTGACAGATGGGCACGGAGCCCTACAGGGCATAGGACTGCCAGGGTTACCAGCTATGAGCGGGGCTTCTGGGGCTCAGCCATCCTGCTCACCCACTGGACTGTCTGTGTGTCCCTGCAGACTTGGTGATTAGGCCCTATGCATATAGACAGATAAACCTGTTGTGTGGTTTAACTCATGTTCTCGTGTTATCATGGTGTACTCGGGGCCAAGGGGAACTCTGGTAACCTCCTTCCTTCCTTCAATTTGACAACTGGTATAACCCAAGAAACACAAGCAAAAAACCAAAAATGCGGAATGGGACATCATTGAAATCAGAAACTATTGTGCTTCAAACAACCCAATCGAGAAGGTAAAAATACAACTATGGTATGGGAGAAAATATTCGCAAATCACATATCTGGTCAGACTCTTATATCTGGTATACACAAAGAACCCTTACAGCTAAAACAAAAAGGCAAAAGATAATTTGTCAATGGGGGAAACAAAATCAAATCCTAGTGAGATACCACTTTATACCCACTAGGACAGCCAAGTACCAAAGGACAAATAATAACAAGTGCTGGCAAGAGTGTGGAGATATTGGGACCCTCATACATTGCTGATCTGGGTAGAAAATTGTGCGGCTACTTTTGCAAATAGCCTCGTGTTCCCTCAAGGTGTTAAAGGTAGTTATCACATGGTCCAGAGGTTCAAGCCTACCTATATATCCAGGGGAATTGAAAACATGTATCCACTCAGAAAACAGTATACAAGTGTTCAAGCAGTATTTTTCCTAACAACCCCAAAAGGTAATAACTCAAATGTCCATCAACAGACAAGTGGATAAGCAAAAGTGGTTCATCCACACAACAGAATATTATTCAGTCATAAAAAGGAATGAAACAGTGAAATATGGGTAAACCCTGAGGATAGCTGAGTGATAGAAGCCTGTCACAAAAGACCACAAATTACAGGATTCATTTATATGAAATGTCCAAAATAGTGAAAGACTCAGAGGCAGAAAGGAGATTACTGGTTTCCCTGGGCTGGAAAGCAGGGAAGGGTGAATTAGGAGTAACTACTAAGGGATATGGGTTTCTTTTTGGGGTGATGAAAATGTCTTGGAATTACTGGTGATGGTTCCATGACCCTAAATACTAAAGGTCACTGAATTGTACACTTAAAAGGGGTGAATTTCATGACATGTGAATTACATCTTGATACAGGTGACATATTAAAAAGTAATAATCTGAGTTGGCACCAGGCAGTGTCTTAAAGCCATTCTTGCCTTTCTTGTTCTGGCCCCAAATTTCCATCAGGTGGGTGAGGGGCCAACAGATTTCATGATGGAGTGTGGATTCCTCTACCATTTGGCTCCAAACCTCCTTCAAAACCCTACAATCTTTGGTAACAATTAATGACTGCTTGGAATTTTGTAACGGAGGGGCCAGCCCGCTTGTGGTTAATAAATAAAGGGAAAAATCGTTCATCAGAACCCAAGATGATAAGTGGGCTTAGCATGTTTAACTATTTGCAATTGAGACATTAAAAGCGTTGGAATCAACCCCCCACCCAATTGCTCATATCCTTTGGCAAAGTAACCACCCTTTGGGGAAGGTTTTTCCTACAGAAATTATTTAAAAAGAAAAAAGCTGTGTGTGGGTGCTCCTGGCAATGCCATTCCATCGGGTGACCTGTCTTAGGGCTGGAGGGAAAGCCGAGGAGCAGAAGGAGGCAGAGGCCATCCGCTGGGTGAGTGGTTTACTGGGGATGGCCACGGTATTAGGGCGTTTCCATGCTGTGTCCACATCTTTATATCCAACAAGCACCCACAGAACTCAGAGGAAGCCCAAGTCCCAGAGTGGCCCACAGGTTAGGTAGAAGGCCTGGAGGCTGAACTTGCAGGACAGGACAGTCCAGCGAGTGGGCAATGCAGTGGGGTCCTGCTGGGAGGAACAAGTATCTGTGTGTTGGCTCCACGGCTTCCTGGAGAGTAGAGGTCAGCAGAGCCAAGGAGAAATGACACAGAGGTGGAACGCGGGTAGCAGGAAGCTCCTCTGGTGTTTAGAAGAAAGAGTCTCTAATGCAGAGAACTGGTTGTGTAGGTGGGTAAGGGTGGGATAGCTCTCTCTGCAGATCAGCACCTGCCGCAAGTCCCATCTTCTGGCTGGTGGGGCCATAGGACAGTACTGAGCAGAAATGGGAGGGGACTGCTCCTTTTCTCTTACTGAAGATGGAGTTCAGGACAGGGGGAAGGGAGGGAGGGATCTCACAGCCCATGACCAGCACAAAGGTGAGGGGGCTGGACCTTCTGCTATGTCTTTGAACAAACCAGGGCCCCAGTCCAGGTGTGGACCCCAGCCCACTAAGCTTCAGCCATGGCTCAGGTCACCTTGACTGTGGTGTAAACAATTTTCTTTCCGTGATGTGCTTTCTTTTCCTTAAAATAATTTACTTCCAAGAAGACATTTTCCCACCACCATAAAACCCAAGCATGGAAGCATAACTAGGAAAATGAAGACAATAGGAACCAAAGAGTGGGATCGAATTCTAGCCACAGGGACTTGCTCCTAGAGTCAGCCAGAAGTTTCCAGATGACTGGGAAGGGGTGCCACCTTCTATCCCCATCAGGAGGTCCCACACCTGAGCCTCCTAAACTCATGTGCTGCTCCAAGACCTGCCCAGACCCCAGGGCCAGGTGCCACCAGGCACTGGGACTGAACCAGCTGGGTACACGTGGTTTTCTCTGTCTTCTCAGGACAGCAGAGGGTGTAATCACAACATCTCGGCCCCAGTGGGGCTGCCTGATGTCCGTGACCACAGGAAAAGGACAACCCTGGCGCCTCCAGAACCATATCTTCCTGCAGTGTTTTGTTCTCAAGCATCCTTTGTGTGAGTCTGCATTTAACTGCCCCACCAGCAGCCAGGCTGGGGGTGGGGGCTTTGAGCGGGAGATTGCACCCTAATGTCAAAAGCTTTCCCCCTCCCCGAAAGCATCTCACAGCTGTCAGGGGCCTCGGCAGGCAGGGCCCTCCATTAGTGGAGGCAGGTGATTTGTATTGCTTGCTGCTGCTTATGTAAACAAAGGGCTTAGGAAGCTGGAGAGGGAAGGGGGCTGGGAATGCACCTGGTACACCTGAGCTGGAGGCTCGCCCCCAAGCAGTCATCTACAGACCCGTGCCAGGGCCCACCTGCTCCGCACTGGCACTCTGGCACCTTGGGCGAGGCCAGGGCCACCTTGAGTGTCTCTGCACATAGGGAGAGACAGAGGTGAGGACACACCCACTATACTCCCACTAGACTGTTGCTGCAGCCCTGCACTGGGAATGAAACACCCCAGAGAGTGCTGATTCTGAGTCCCTTCCTGCTTCCTGGCCGGGCACCCGAGGTGTGCCCATCTCTATGTTGAGCCGGTATCAAGTCCATTTCAGCTCACTGGGCTTCACATGGCAGCCTCTCTGCCCCCCATCCCCCACCATCCTCCCAGCACTTACCACACGGCTGTGATGGTCTGTTTACAAGGCTGTCTTCCGCACCAGACGCAGGGCTCTTGAGGGATTTTAATGACCTCCACCTCCCCTGTCATCGCTAATCAGTGTTTCCTGAATGAATGGATAAAGGAATGAATGAATTCTTGAGCACCTACCACGTGCCAGGCTCCATGCTGGGAGCACGAGCGGGAGCAGCATGTCAGCAGGCCTGTGGTTGTTACACCCCAGGTGATCCTGGGGAAATGTTGGGATTGGGTGGGGAAAGGGCTTGTTGAGAAAAGGGCTCTGAATAAAGACCTGATGGGGTGGGGAGGGAGCTGCGTAGACAGACATGTGGGGAAGAGTACTCTGGGGGATGGCACATGCAAAGACCCTGGGGCAAGGCCAGCCTAGGAAGGTTCAGAGAACACTGAAAAAAAATGGCTCAGCTAGGGCCAAGTGAGGGAGAGAGAGAGATAGAGGGAGAGAGAGAGGCCAGGTTCTGAGAAGTCCTGATATGGGACGGGCTAGCTAACCCCCACACCTAGTCCCACTCTCTCCTGCCACTCTCACCGTAAGGGAGAAAGAGCCAGACCCTCACTTCAACTTGCACTAAAGCAGGGCAGGAGAGGGCAGGCAGCTCTGCTCAATGAGATGTAGAGAGAGCTCCCTGAGAACGAGGTTCTTAGAGGATTCATCCTCCTTGAGAAGATGAGTGGGACCTTTCCTAGTGTCACTCCCAACCTCTCTTACATATGCTTCAAGTCCCTGCCTTTCCTGTGGCCCTGTGTGCACGTGCTGTCTGGAGTGCTGGCAGCCACTTTGAGCCCATGAGATACTGCAGAGCCCCTACCCCAACGCGCAGATGGGAGAACAGTTGCCACTTCCCACCGTTGCCTTGAGTGCCGTGTGAATCCTGGCTCCAGTTTGTGTCACTCAACTCTGACAAACAGCACTGCCCCGAGAAGCCCTCCCGGACCGTCTGAGCTGTGTGCTGCTCCTTGATCTGTATTACTCTCTTCATAGCTCTTTACTCTCTCTCCAAAGTGGTCTGTTTTCTCTCTAGATATTCCCCTTGGGACATCATGGCATTAGACCGGGGCTTGTTTTGCCTGCAAACGTGACTTCTTCCTGGAACAGGGTCTGACAAAGGACAGGTGCACCAAAATGTCATTTAGTACATGAGCCAGTGGGCAGCATGAGCTGGCATCTAAGGACCGTATTATCACTGCTGTTGTAGCTTCTGCTTCCTTTGCCCTGATGGAGCACCCATGGGCTTCGTTGCATTGTGAACCCATCTCCCTTTACAAGCTATGGACCTGGTGTGATGCCCTGCAGGGGGCTGCAAGCCAGTGAGTGGGGACTGAGTCCCCTCAGTGACCCAGGATGAACAGGAAAGGATGTGGGCGCTGCCATGGCCATCATCTGCCAAGGCCCAGGAACTCCCTAGAGACCACAGCCATGAAGGTAGCGGGGACCACAAGCCTAGCCGGAACCAGCAACCCAGCTCCTGATGTATTTTGTGGCAATCATTACCATCCTGGGGTAAAATCAGTAAACAACACAACCTCCCCAAATACCTCATTTCAAGCCTCCATATAATACCTCATCTGCAATGGAAGGAGAAATAAAGGAAACTGACCTGACATTTTTAAATGTATACTTTAACATACAAATGTGTAGGAGGCCTGGTTACACCACACAACATGAAGAGCAACGCAAATGCACAATGCAGCAAATACAAACTGGACTGAAGAGAGCATTCAGCTGTGTGGACCGCCAACACTATTTGTCTCTGTGAAATTCGGTTATGATCACGCATCTGTGTGATGCAACTGTGAAGGGCATGGCAGGCAGGATGGGGAGGAACTGGATGGGCTGGCCCTCAGCACCAGGTACACTCTGGCTAGCAGTTTCCTACAAAGGTGAGCAGCATCTGGGAATGCTTCATAAACATACATTAGCATATGTAAAATAATCAATGGGAATTTGTTGTTGTATAATTCAGGGAACTCAACCTGGGGCTCTGTAACAACCTAGAGGGGTGGGATGGGGTGGGAGGTAGGAGGCAGGTTCAAGAGGGAGGGGACATAGGTATACCTATGGCTGATTTTTGTTGATATTTGACAGAAAACAACAAAATTCTGTTAAGGATTATCCTTCAATTAAAAAATAAATAATTTTTTTTTAAACGCAATGTGACAGTTCCTTAGATTACTCAGGCATTGCCTTGGAAAATTCCGAATATATCAGAATCACAGAAAAGACACTGCATGTTTTCTGTTTTCTTTTTTTAAAACAATTCTTTCTTTTTTAAAAAATTTAATTAATTTATTTTAATTGGAGGATAATTACAATATTGTGATGGGTTTTTTTTTTTTTCCAAATGTTTTCGTATAAAACAGAGCTGGGCTTCAGGCCAGGAGACTGAAGGGCCTCTGTCCATTGAGTATGTGTAGCGCCCTGGCAAGTGTCTTGGCTCAGGGACCTGGGCTCTCCCTGGCAGCCAGAGCCCTACATCCATGCCCAATGCCACTGCTTTCCAGCCTGGCGCTGCACTGGACCCCCATCTCCCTGGCTCTTCCCCAGCTGGGCTAAGTGGGCAAAGCCCCAGACCTCCCTCCCTTGATGGTGCTTAGTCGCTCAGTTGGGTCCGACTCTTTTCGACCCTCTGGTCTGTAGCCCACCAGTCTCCTCTGTCTGTGGGATTTTCCGGGTAAGAACACTGGAGTGGGTTGCTGTTTCCTTCTCCAGGGGCTCCCTTGGTTGGCCCATTTCTAATGCCCCTGATCCCAAAGGCAGGCCTGGCCTAACTTGGGCCCAGGCAAGCAGGGAGCCCTGGTGTCAGGCTGCAGGAACCCCCCCGGCTGGAGCTAGGCACAGGCCTGAGCAGGCCTCTGCCTCCCCAGACCCCCCACCCCCCAACTACCCAACATAGCAAGGGGCTCCCAGGCAGGTGGTGATGGATGGGCCGAGGAGGCTCCATTCCGCCGCGGGTCTCACAGACATTCCTCCCTGCAGATAAACGGCCTCTGAGTGGCCGCCCCCGCAGCAGCCCATCCAAGAGGCCCTCTTGAAAGGCAGGAGATGAGGGGCCTCTGTATATAATAAAGGTGAAAAGTGCCATCCAGACATTTTTATGCTCTTCTTGAGGCCCCAGCTGCTGCGCGGCCGGAAGGACCTAGGGCTTTTAGCAAGTGGCCTGAGGAAGCGGCTGCTTTTAGCAGGTTCCAGGACTGCAAGGGAGCGCAGGGGTCGGAGGCCTGGGCACGACTCAGGGCCCCTTTCCAACTGAGTCTGCCCCAGCACCCCCTCCTCTGCAGGAATGAGGACAACCTGCCTGAGACCTCAGGGACTTGCTGCCTGATCAGAGCCATGTCTCTGGGGGGCATGTGGCGAGTTGGAGGGGTGGTGCTTGCCTATAGCTGGGCTAGTGGGAGGCAGAGCACCCTTCCAGAACCTCGAGTGACTACCTGAGCTCACGTAGGAAAGCCCAATTTCCTCAGGACACCCAGCCAAGAGCGCCATTGTCCCTAGGGCAGAGGCATAGAGGCCTGGGGGGCCTACTATGGCTTGAGCCCCTGTTGTAGTTTGAGGAGCTTCAGGAGTGAGGTCGGTGGCACTGTGACCCCAGGGCCAACACCTAGCAGGCACTCAGGGATATTTCCCTCCCATTTCCACCCTTCATCCCTCTCC
Source organism: Odocoileus virginianus (assembly GCF_023699985.2). NCBI lineage: Eukaryota > Metazoa > Chordata > Mammalia > Artiodactyla > Cervidae > Odocoileus > Odocoileus virginianus. The sequence goes on from NC_069704.1 coordinate 25,971,693, forward strand.
CAGGTCTGCAGTGTAGCCAGGATGGAGCCTCCAGCTCGACATAGGAAAAGGCCAGGCCACCTCAGCGCATACCACCTGAGTCAAGGCCAAGGACTTGCTCACCAAGGCCCAGGCCACCTAGTGTCCAGGGCAGGGACTCATCTACTAAGCCCCCAGGCCACCAGAGTCTCTGGGGCCAGAATATTCAGTGTTCAGCCTTGAAGGCCTGATGCCCTCCCTCCAGCCAACAGCTGGGACCTGCTCAGCATGGTCTCCATCCTGATATCTTAGATTCCCCCTAGTCCAGCAGCCTGTGACCTTGTAGTACCAGGCCATCCTCTGCCCACCCCAGCCCCTGAACATAAGGGTCATGTAACTTGAAATGGGCTGCTTTTCATGTGGTCAGTGGACCCACAGAGGGGAGGCCTTAGGTCTGGTGGTACTGGAGGCCCATGCCCTGCAGGGAGAACCTGAGGCCCATGCAAAGACAATGAATTTATCATGCCTTTGTGGCAGCCTTCTAACATCAGCATCTATATTCCCATTTTCTGGAGGTTTAAACAGGCGTAAGACATGAACAGATCTGCTCAAGATAGCAAAGGGGTAGGATTTTGGATTCAAACGTGTGTCCATCTGGCTCCAGGTACAGAATTCTTGACAAACTCTATATCTACCCCTTGGCAAGCTGTCACGAAGTAACTTAATGAATAAAGAAGCCCTCTAGAAAATGAAATCAGAAATGATTTAGTATTTGATCGATAGCACTGATTTACCTCTCCAGGTGCCAAGTGGAACTCAGAATTTTCTGAAAAAGCAGATGGAGGGTTTATGAGCCACTCAGAGAAGAAGAAATAGCATGATCTTTAGCTTTTTCTTACCATCCTGAGCTTAATGCTGAACTCCACCTCCTAGGCCAGCTTCAGCACTGGGATCCCCAGCAGCAGGCCCCTCTAGTCTTTAATGGGGGCACACAGATTCTCTGTTGACCCCTGAGAATCTCATGGTTCCTGCACTCTTGGTCTGGCCATTTGGGTAAGGGAGACAGGCTCCCAGCACCTATAGAGGTAGGTAGGACATCCTCACCACCCCATCTCTTAGACTCTCACCATCTTCTCTGCTAGCCCCCAAAACTACCTTCCTCCCACTCAGACCTCAGGACACCCAGCTCCATCTTTTCAATTAGTCTGAGTTTTTCTAAACACAAGAGAGGCTTGGGGGACCAGGGGGATCCTGCCTAAGTGTGGAGATGAAACAATGGGATGGAGCTGGGAAGTGGGTAGTGACCTTCCTCAGGATGTTGAAGGAACTCTTGGGCCTAAAGCAATCCTCCTCTTCACTGCTCAGCCTTGAACTAGCCCACTCCTTTTCCCTGAAGCCATGGGAGCTGGTTCCCCTGGAAACCCCCAAATACATTACCCTGTCCTTTCTTGGAAAGGACTGTCGTGAATGCTAAGACTCCTGCTCTTTGTAGTAACAAATGGCAGTGCATCCTTGTTTGATGACTCAATGCAGAGCCATGGGCAGGTCCTCCCTAACAGTTTTAAGGTTATAGACCATGAAATCTCATGACCAGGGGCTCCTGGGCCTGCTGACCCTCAGAGCCTTCTGAGGGGAGGGTCAGACATCCTGGTCCTGTGCCCTCCACAGAGGTCATAGCCAATTGACCTTAGTAACAGCAGAGCCCCACACTGCCCACCTGGATGCCAAGAATACCAGGCATCTCCGGGCTGGATTCTAAGTCCATCAGGTAATGCCTTTGGGGGAGATCAAAGCAAGGGGTGAAGAGGGGCTGTGTTGTTTGTTCTTAATTTCTAATAGGTAAGTCAATACATTGTTCAAAATATAAAGTATAACAAACGACAGACATGCCCGTATTCTCCCATCCAAGTGCTCCCCCAAGCAGCCTCTGTCCTGGTCTGTGTGACCAGGGTCCCTGACCTGTGTTGGTTGGAAAGGCAGGTGAGAAGACGCCGGAGTAGCTCTCCTGCCAGGAGGCATTGGGCACCAGTGCATCCTCTCTTGGAGGGGGGCACAGTCCACAGTGGCGAAGGGTGGCACCATACACTTGGTTGTCACTGCCCCCTCCCTGCTGCCCATCCACACCCTACTGGTGCTTCCTGGAATCAGCCTCCAAATAGGGGCTTGCATGTCAGCTTCTTGGAGAATACCAGTGGTCTGGCTGCTGAACAAAAGGGGAGTGGGGCCTGGGGACTCTTCATCACAGTGGAAAACTTAGAAGGTGGAAGTGAGGCCAAGAGCAAGGGTGGGACAGCCCTGAGGTGCAAGCACCTGCCCACCCATGGCCACCCACCTCCGCCCTCCCAATGCAGGCCCCAGCCTTCCTGCCCCCACAGTTCTGCACAAAGTATCATTCGTGGTTTCTATAGTGCTCACTGCATCATGTTAAGACCCACAACAAAACCCACTTGGATGGCCTGACGTGTTTACCCATCATGATCAGACCACTCCCTCACCTCCAGCCCCATCCACTTGTCCATCTGCCATTTGCCAACTCCCTCTCTCCTCTCCCCACTGCTAGACCTTCTCCCCAGCTGAAGCCTACTCATCTTCCTGTCAACTTGGACCTGGGAGACCTCCAACAGGCCCTAAACTCCATCTCCCAAGCCCACCTCTCACCCCACCACCCCTACAGGGCACCACAGTGCCCCTGCCCCTGGCACCCCACCTCTCAGCTCATCTGTTCACACATTCTCAAAAAGGAAACTCCCAAGGCAAGAAGACACTGACTCTCTGGAAGGGGCAGGCATGTCCCACCCAGGCTCACAGCTGTACCAGCTGTCCCTCCGTGTCACTCTGGAGACCAGGGATGTGAGAATTGCCATGTTGGCCCGGCCCGTGCCCCGAGCTGAGTCCTGAGCAGAGTAGGCACTTAGGAAGCATGTGTTGACTTGTGTGGTTGTGGGGTGAGTCACCACCCCCATGCCGATGAATAAGGTGGGCTCTCCCCTCTTGCAGAGGCCAAGGTGTCCCGGCCAGGTGCTCCACTTGCCCAGCAAGGCCAGCCCGAGGGATGCTCTGCTCCCCAGGCCACATCATACCCGCTGCCTGGGTCAGGTTTCCATCCGCCGTCATCAGGCAGATGTCATGCTCGAAGGGGCAGCAGTAATTTGGACAATTACGACCGCTATTATTGCTTCCTCTCCTTAAACAGGGGCCCAAATTACTCATTCACAACCACCAGCTGCTCCCCATGGCAGAGGGGACCCAGGGGGGCAGGGAGGAGCAGGGGCATAGGGGCAGGGCACCAGGAAGGGCAGTGTGGGCACAGCACATCTGCTGGCGATCGTCCAGGTTGAGTGTGACATTGGCGGGTCCCACTCTACCCTTCGACTGGCAGGGCCACTGTCAGAGGGAGACTGTGCCCTGAGGGAGAGCTAGCTGAGCTCATCCAGCGGTCACTGCAGGATGGGGAGGGAGCAGGTCTGTTTGAGACAAAAGTCCAGAGTGAGGTCTCCCCCTCTGAATCCCAAGGCAAGTCTGACCCTGAGACTGGGTGGAGGGTGAATGAGGGGCACTGCGGGATGGGGGGGGAAGGGTCTGGGAAGCTGTGACCCAGGATGTTCAACACCCAGGAGATGGTGGCCCAGATGCCAGAATGGGTTCACTAGGGGCCCAGCAGGCCCAGGAGGCCCTTCTGTTGACAGACAGATGCTGGGCACCTGGGCTCTCTGGTGAGTGAGAAATGGCAACTGCTCATTTCTGGGTGAACTATTTCAAATCCTGAAACATGATGCTGTGAAAGTGCTGCACTCAATATGTCAGCAAATTTGGAAAACTCAGGAATGGCCACAGGTCTGGAAAAGGTCAGTTTTCATTTCAATCCCAAATAAAGGAAAAGCTAAAGAATGTTCAAACTACTGCAAAACTGCACTCATTTCATATGCTATCAAGGTAATGCTCAAAATCCTTCAAGCTAGGCTTCAACAATACCTGAACTGAAAACTTACAAACATACAAGCTGGATTTAGAAAAGGCAGAGGAACCAGAGATCAAAATGCCAACATCCGTTGAATCACAGAAAAAGCAACGGCATTGCAGAAAAACATCTGCTTCATTGACTATGCTAAAGCCTTTGACTATGTGGATCACAACAAATTGTGGAAAATTCTTAAAGAGATGGAAATACCCGATCACCTTACCTGCCTCCTGAGAAACCTGCATGAAAGTCAAGAAGCAAGTTAGAACCAGACATGGAACAACGGACTGGTTCTAAATTGGAAAAGGAGTATGTCAAGGCTATATGTTGTCACCCTGCTTATTTATCTTATAGTCAGAGTACATCACTGGAAATGCTGGGCTGGATGAAGCTCAAGTTGGAATCAGGATTGCCAGGAGAAATAACAGTAACCTCAGATATGCAAATGCTGCTGCTGATGTTGCTGCTGCTGCTGCTAAGTCGCTTCAGTTGTATCTGACTCTGTGTGACCCCATAGACGACAGCCCACCAGGCTCCCCCATCCATGGGATTTTCCAGGCGAGAGTACTGGAGTGGGTTGCTATTGCCTTCTCCAGATATGCAGATGACACCCACCCTAATGACAGAAAGCAAAGAGGAACTAAAGAGCCTCTTGATGAAAGTAAAAGAGGAGAGTGAAACAGCTGACTTAAAACTCAACATTCAAAAAACTAAGATCATGGTATCTGGTTCCATCACTTCATGGCAAATAGATGGGGAAACATTGGAAACAGTGAGAGACTTTATTCTCTTGGGCTTCAAAATCACTGAGGATAGCAACTGCAGCCATGAAATTAAAAGACACTTACTCCTTGAAAGAAAAGCTAAGGTGAAACTAGACAGTATATTTAAAAGCAGAGTCATCATTTTGCTGACAAAGGTCTGCATAGTCAAAGCTGTGGTTTTTCTAGTAGTCATGTATGGATGTGAGAGTTGGACCATAAAGAAGGCTGAGTGCTGAAGAATTAACGCTTTTGAACTGTGATGCTGAAGAAGACTCTTGAGAGTCCCTTAGACAGGAAGGACTTAAAATTAAAACCAGCAATTTTAAGGAAAATCAACCCTAAATTTTCATTGAAAGGACTGATGCTGAAGCTGAAGCTCCAATACCTTGGCCACCTGATACGAAGAGTCAACTCATTGGGAAAGATCATTATGCTAGGAAAGATTGAAGGCAAAAGGAGAAGGGGGCAAGAGAGGATGAGGTGGTTGGATGGCATCATTATCTCAATGGACATGAGTTTGAGCAAACTCGGAGATGGTGAAGGACAGGGGAAGCCTGGCATACTGCAGTCAGTCCATGGGGTTGCAAAGTGTTGGACACAACTGAGTGACTGAATAACAACAACAAGCATACTGTTTTGATTAGTGTAGCTTTGTGGTACAGTCTGAAGTCAGGGAGGTTGGTTGCTCCAGCTCCATTTTTCTTCCTCCAGATTGCTTGGCTCTTCAATGTCTTTTGTTTTTCCACACTAATTGTACAATTTTTTGTTCTAGTTCAGTGAAAATTGCCATTAATTTGATAGGGATTGTGTTGAATCTGTGGATTGCTTTGAGTAATATGGTCATTTTCACAATATCGACTTTTCAATCCAAGAACATGGTATATCTCTCTCTTTGTTTGTGTCTTCTTTGATTTCATTCATCAGTGTCTTATAGTTTTCTAGATGCTCAACATTGCTCACTACTAGAGAAATGGAAATCAAAACTTCAGTGATGTATCACCTTACACTGGTCAGAATGGCCATCACCAAAACATCTACAAACAAATAAATGCCAGAGAGGATCTGGAGAATAGATCTCGTACACTGTTGGTGGGGATGTAAATTGATACAATTACTATGGAGAACAGTATGGAAATTCCTTAAGAAACTAGGCATAAAACAACCATATGACCCAGCAATCCCACTACTGGACATATACTCTGAGAAGACCATAATTCAAAATGACACTTGTACACCAATGTTCATTGAAGCATTATTTAAAATAGCCAGGTCATGGAGGCAACCTAGATGTCCATCAACAGATGAATAGATAAAGAAGTGGTGCATATATACAATGGAATATTATTCAGCCATAAAAAGGAATTAAATTGGGTCATTTGTAGTGATGTGGATGAACCTAGGGTCTGTCATACAGTCTGAAGTAAGTCAGAAAGAGTAAAACAAATATTGTATATTAGAGCATATATATGGAATCTAGCAAATGGAATGGATGAACCTATTTTCAGGGCAGGAATAGGGAAGCAGATGTAGAGAATGGGCTTGTGGACACAGCAGGGGAAGAAAGTAGGACAAATTGAGAGTGGCACTGACATATATACATGACCCCATGTAAACAGACAGCTAGTGGGAAGGTGCTGGATAACACAGGGAGCTCAGCTTGGTGCTCTGTGATGACCTAGAGGGGTAGGATGGGGGCATGGGAGGGAGGCTTCAAAGGGAGGGGATATATGTACACTTACAGCCGATTCATATTGTTGTACAGCAGAAATTAATGCAACAATGTAAAGCAATTATCCTCTAATTTAGAATAATAAATAATTTTTTAGAAACGAATATAGCATTCAAGATGGCTTCCCCGGTGACTCATTGGTAAAGAATCTGCCTGCCAATGCAGGAGACATGAGTCCGATTCCTGGGTCAGGAAGATCCCCTGGAGAAGGAAATGGCAATCCACTCCAGTATTCTTGCCTGGAAAGTTTCATGGACAGAGAAGCCTAGTGGGCCAGAGTCCATGGGGTTGGAAAGAGCTGGACATGACTTAGTGACTAAACAACAGCAACTAGCATTCAAGAAAGATCCTTTAGACTTTAGAAAGATTTCACAGGCATTAGAGATTCAGGGTCATTTGTTGTTTTTAGTAAAAATCTTTGTGTAAGTTGGAAAAAAAGAAGAGGCGATCTATGTTCCATCTCCTTAAGAGCAGATAGTGTACAAAAATTATTTGAAATTCAGCATGAGAGTCTTGTTTGTTTTCCCTATTTGTTTATTTATTCAATCATTTACTTATGTCATAATTGTCATTAATAAAATATTTATTTTATACTTTAGGTTATAATTCAATTTCAAATTATTTATTCTGTTGTTCAAATTTTTCCAGCTTTGGCCACTGGAGCTCTTCCAGTTGGTGTCTGTATGTCTTTGACATATCTCCAATCACTGTGAGTTTTGGTGTTTTTTGTTTGTTTGTTTTTCCTTCTTCTTCTTTTGGATTTTTTTAAAAGTACTTTCTTACTTTCTGGTACTACAAAATTCTTCTGGCTCATTTTGTGTATTTATTACCCTGGTTTAAGAGTCAGCAATTTCTCCAAGGAGCTCAAGTTCCCTTTATTACAGAAAGGTATTAAAACCAAGATAGGGGCACTAATGTACTTGTTTCTACTAGAGTGCATTGCTTTTAGGCCCTCCCGAAAGAAAGAGCTAGGAAATATATGTGTGATACTAACCCACTTTTATACAAGTCTGTAAGTATTTCTAGGCATAGCCTAGAACACTATATGTGTTCCAACTAATGTCAATTACCCTAACTGTTTCTACTTCTTCCACTTGCTTACCTTTGACCTCCCACTCCAAATAAATGTGACTCTCATCATCAGCCATCCATTTATTTAATTGTTCAATTCCAATATATGTAGTGGCTTAAGAATTGTTCACAAATACCCTCAAGGAGATGGTTTATCAACTGGTGAAAGTGAAAGCGAAAGTTACTCAGTCGTGTCTGACTCTTTGCAACCCCATGGACTGTACATTCCACGAATTTCTCCAGACCAGAGTGGGTAGCCTTTCCCTTCTCCAGAGGATCTTCCCAACCCAGGAATTAAACCAAGGTCTCCTACATTGCAGGCGGATTCTTTACCAACTGAGCTATCAGGGAAGTGCTTTATCAACTGGAATACAGTGCTTATACACAGTTCCTTTTACCTTTAGTCTTAAGACCTTACTCATTTCCATAGCTACTTAGATCAGCTCATTTCCATAGTTACATTCTTATTCCTCACTTTCTTAAGTGAGGCTGTTTCATACATTTTTCAGCCTTATTGTGGGGTAATTGACAAATAAAGATTATACATATTTAAGGTGTACAACAATATGCCTTGATATACATCTATATGTGTATATATATACACATATTGTGAAATGATCACTATAATCAATTTATTTAACATATTTATCACCTCTACATCATTATTATTTTCCTTCTTTTCTTTCTTTTCTCTTCCTTCCTTCCTTTCTTTTTTCTTTGTTTCTTTCATGGTAAATGGTAAGAATGCTTAAGATTAACAAATTTCAAGCAGGTAATACAATATTGCTAAGTGTAGTCACCATGCTATACAGTAGGTCTCTGGAACTTATTCATCTTTCATAACTGAAACATTGTACACTTTGACCAACATCTCCCCATTTCCCCCTGTCCCCAGCTCCTGGCAACCACTATTCTATTCTGTGCTTCTATGTCTGATTTTAGATTCCAAGTATACATGATATACTTGGAATTTTTTTTCTGTACCTGGCTGGTATATACATGATATACTTGGAATTTTTTTTCTGTACCTGGCTTATTTCACTTGGCTAATATCTTCCATATTCATATTGTTACAAATGGCAGGATCTTATGTGCGTGTGTGTGTTTGACTAATGAATGGATAAAGGAAAATATAATCACCTTTTTTTATCCATTCATCTGTTGATGAACATTTAGAGTGAATCCATATCTTGTTTATTGTGAATAACCCTGAGATCAACATGGCAGTGCAGATATAATTTCCTTTGGATATACACCCTGAAGAAGGTTTACTGTCCATTGCATTCCCATGACTCATTTATTTTATACCTGGAAGATTGTACCTTTTTATTCCCTTCACCCATTTCACCCACTCCCTCAAAATCAATCTGTTCTCTGTTTCTAATGGGCTTGGGTTTTTGTTTAAGATTCTGCTTATAAGCCTATCATACAGTATTTGTCTTTCTCTGATTTACTTCACTTAGCATAATGCCCTGAATATCCATTCATTTTTGTTTAAAATTCTCCTTCATTTTTAAGGAATAGTTTTGCCAGATGTAATATTCTTGACTAGGTGGCAGGTTTCTTTTTAGTGGAGCAGGGGAGGGTGTCTCTAAGAGTGTCTTTCACTCTGACTTACTGCGAGTTTGCATCTTAGTAATGAGCAGTGCGACCTGGGGTATCTGAGTCTTGGTTTCCTTTTCTGCAGAATGAAGATGATCACTGCCCCTCCTTGTTGTCCTTCCTTCTTTTCTTCCTTTCTTCAATCAGTCAGCAGATATTTATTGAGCACCCAGTGTCAATTTTGTGCCAGGCACTACTGATATGCTGGAAATAAAGCAAGCCACACACTCATAGACCGAGTCCCAGCACAGCAGACAATAGTCACACAAAGAAAAGTATCTTGTGTCTGTCAGACAGCCTTGAGTGTGGTGGAGGAAAATGAAGAGTGGTTGGTGAGTACTGGGTGTGGAGCTCGGTAGTGTCAGGCGTGGGGTCCCAGGGAAGGCTCAGTGAGAACATTTGAGCAAAGTCTTAAGGGCAGTAAGGGGGAGTCATGCAAAACTACAGAGGTAAGCAGGGGGCACAGCAAAGCCAAGGTCTGAGGATGATGCACACAGAGTTCAGGAGCAAAGGAGGCCCTGGGGCAGCAGGGAGAAGTGGGGGCCAAAGGCTGAGGAGAGGACTCCGGAAGTTACTGGAAGGCTATAAGCAGATGAAAGACTGGGTCTGTGTGGGGGTGAAGAACAGTGAGACAGAGACTTCGGTAGGGCTCAGTGACTGAGAAGGAGGTATGAGAAGGCAGTGGGTTCTGAGTGTATTTGAAGGCAGAAGATTCATGATTGGAGGGTAGGCTGCCAAGTTTCTAGAAAGAAGCAGCTCACGCAGACTACTGAACGCAGGAGAAAGGAGATGTTTTGAAGGTGAAGTTCAATAGGCATCTAATGGCCAACCCACCCTACAGGCTCAGGACTCGGATGTATGAGGCAGGATGAGGTCCACTGTGAACAAAGGCCCTGGCTTCTGGCCAGCTTGCCCATGCTGAGGATCTCAGGCTGGGCATGGACCTGGTCCATCTCAGCAGCCCTGGGGGCCGTGTGAACTCATGAGAGCACGTGCCCTGCAGCACATGGCATCTGATCTCCTCTACAGTCTCCCCACTTTGGGGTAGTACCACCCGCGGAGCACCAGGTCTGCCTGGCTGAGGGAGACAGGGCTCCACCTAGCAACACCTTTTCTTGGAAGATAAAGCCTCCTTTTCTGTGCCGCTCACTGAGCCCATTGGGAACACATTTTTTTCCTTACCTTCTCTCCTAAAAGTAAAGAAAAAAAAAAAACAATTTGCACAGCTGTTTTATTTTTGAATGCATTAGAAACAGATATGGAGTGTGCTCAGCGGTTAGGAGGGTTTCCAGACCCAGTTGCTAGCTGACCACTTTCAGAACCTGCTGAGGCTTGTGGGCAGGGTGTGCAAGCAGTGGCTTAGGAATGGCAGCTTCGGAGGGCTGCATATGTGTCCTGCTTGGTAAGGCCAGGACGTGCATACGCACATTTGGGCTTCTGGCTGCACATACCTGCAGACCTGCAACAGGACACCCATAGGCCTTGGGCTAACTGGCTGAAGCCCCTGCCATCTGGGCTTCGCCTCTCTAGGTGGTCATTAACCATGCTTCTCTCTTGCCTCTTCTCAGTCAACACCCTCCCCAATGAGGGAAATCAATGTTCTGCCTTCTATTATCACTGGAGTGCTAGAAGCTTTGAAGTTGTGTGTTCTGAATTTGGAGTTGTATAACTTTGTATCACATGGCAAAAGCATTTCTCATATCTGTTATTCTGTTTCTAATTATACCAGGGAGAAATGCTAAGTATGATAATTATGTTTTGAATGCCTTTATAGTTATTTGTAATAAAAAAGAGCAGCTCTCACTCACTCAGACAACCACTTCAAGCAGCTACAATTCAACATCAGCTCTAAGTTTCCTTGGACTTATTGTGACAGGTAACTTTGATTCTTGGAAATTGATGCTGTTTATTTTTTTATGAGATGGCCTAGTTTCCTTCAGATAGATACACAGAGAGATAGATGATAGCTAATTAGCTAACTTGATAGTAGACAGAAAGACAAATAGATGATAAATAGATAATAGATAAATGTGTGCGTGTGTGTGTGCACGGGTGCGCATACACACACATGCTTAGTCGCTCAGTCATGTCCGACCCTTTGCGACCCTGTGGACTGCAGCCCACCAGGCTCCTCTGTCCATGAGAGTCTACAGGCAAGAATACTGGAGTGGGTTATCATGCCCTCCTCTAGGGGATATTCCCAACCCAGGATGGAGCCCAGGTCTCCTGCATTGCTGGCAGATTCTTTACCATCTAAGCCACCAAGGAAGCCCAAGAATATTGGAGTGGGTAGCCTAACCTTTCTCTGGGGGATCTTCCCGTCCTAGGAATTGAACCAGGGTCTCCTGCATTGCAGGCAGATTCCTTACTAGCTGAGCTACCAGAGAGGCCCAACAGATAAATTGATGTTATAAAGATAGACACATAGGTATAATACATACAAAATATATAAACAGATCAATGATAGATAGATGTGTATATGTACATTTATAAACATATGTACCACATGTCTGAATAATTCCATTTATATAATGATTAAGAACAGGCAACACTTACTAATGATAATAGAAGGCAGAACATTTGTTTCCTCTGTTGGGGAGGGAGTTGACTGAGAAGAGGTATGAGGGAGCTTTCCAGGGTGCTGGAAATAGTATATGACCTGGTTAGATGTGTGTACACATAAGCAAAAAGTCACTGAGTTGGGCACCTTTTTATGTGTGTGTATGTGTCTAAGTGTGTGTTATTTCTCAATTTTTAAACGACAAACTATTTTCAGACCAAAAATGCAACTTAAAATGCTTTTGCATCAATTAAGTTTTCATCTCACAGATTCAATTTCAAACCAGTCAACCAATGTTTCAAACCATTAAAAAAAATTTTAAATCTAATTTATCTATCAATTTATAACTACTGGTATTCATTATATACAATTTGAATAGAATAGGGACTAAAGCAAGAACATAACTTTTGGTATTAAAGAGCTTCTACAAACTCCTTGAGTTGTTTCATACCCTGAAATCTTCCTTTTTACTCATACTACTTGCATTTATTCTATCACAAGGTTATCCTGAAAAGTGTTGTCAAATGATTCACAAAAATATAGACTAGGTCTTATTCATCATGCAAGTGACTATTTTACTCATGTTGTTCAAATCTTTTATACACTATCAGATATGTTTATGCTTGTTCCATCAGTTGCCAAGAGAGATGTGTTTAAAGTCTCCTACCATGATTCTAGGCTTATCTCTTCTTCTTTTCTTTTTTTCCCCCTCATTCTGCAACAGGAATTCTGTACCTCTTAATCCCCCTCACCTAATCTTTTCTCCCCTTACTACACTCTGCTCTAGCAAACACCTGTTTGTTCCCTGTATCTAAAGTTCTGCCTTATGTTTTGTTATGTTTGTTCATTTGTTTTGTTTTTTATTGATTCCACATATAAGTGAAAGCATAGACCATTTGTCTTTCTCTGAGTTATGTCACTTAGCATGATATTCTCTAGGTCCATCCAGGTTGCTGCAAACGGCACAATTTTCTTACTTTTTAGTGGCTGAGTAGTGTTTCATTGTATATATATCGTGCTGTGCTGTGCTTAGTCATTCAGTTGTGTCTGATTCTTTGTGACCCTGTGGACTGTAGCCCACCAGGCTCCTCTGTCCATGGGGTTTCTCTAGGCAAGAATACTGGAGTGGGTTACCATGCCCTCCTCCAGTGGATCTTCCCAACCCAAGGATTGAACCCAAGTCTCCTGCATTGCACGTGGATTATTTACCATCTGAACCACCAGGGAAGCCTAAGAATACTGCAGTAGGTAACCAATCCCTTCTCCAGGGAATCTTCCCAACCCAGGAATCAAACTGGGGTCTCTTGCATTGCAGGCAAATTCTTTACCAGCTGAACTACCAAGGAAGTCCTATATATATCTTACATCTTCTTTATCCATTCATCTGTTCATGGACACAGGTTGCTTCCATAATGTGGTTATTCTGTGGTGCTATGGACATGGGGTGCATGTTTCTTTTCTAATTTCTGTTTTCGTTTTCCTCTGATAAATACTCAAGTGTAGAATTGCTCGATCACACAGTAATTCTAATTTTAATTTTTGAGAAATCTCCATACTGTTTTCCATAGTGACCGTACCAACCTGTGTCACCACCAATACGGCACAGGGGTTCCCTTTATTTCTTTTTCTTTCTAATTTTGGCAATTTTAGCTTAATAATTTTTCAGGCTCTATTATAAAGTATATGCAAATCTAAAATATTCAAATTGAATCATATCATTATGAGAGGTCTCCATTTTTAATTACATTTACATTTAATTTTTTTTGTCTGGTATTGGCTTATCTCTGGATAGTTTGAAAGATAAATCTTTTCACTTTTTAACCTTATAACAAGCAATTTCTCATAAGCAATATGTTGTCAGATTTTAAATTCCAGTCTGGCAATCTTGATCTTTTACTTAAGATGTTGAATACATTTATGTTTAGTAATTACTGATATACTAGGGTTTTAAATCTATTATTTACTATTTTAAATTTATCTCATTTGCTCGATGTTCTTTTTTCCCCTCAGTTTTCTGCTTTATTCTGGATTTTATTTTCCCATTTTTCACTCAGTAGAGCTTCTTATTTATATAATACCTTTGATACTGTTCTTTTTGTGATAACCATAGAAATGATAGCATGTAACCTTATTTTACTAAAATCTAGTTTAAATTTGTATTTTTACCAGTTGCTGGGCAGCACAAGGATCTAAGAACACATAAACTTCATTTACTTTCTGCCTCTTGTGCTATTTTTGCCACACATTTTAATTACATATATTTTTTACTTAAACTTTTTATTTTGAGGTGATGATAGATTTACACACAGTTGTGCAAAATAATACAGAGATTCAGTGGTACACTTCTGTTGTTCGTACCCAGAGTCAGAAGTGTATCCAGTCGCTCCACTGATGACATGTTGCAAAACTATTTAGTTCAATATCACAACCAGTATGTTGAAGTTGATGGAGTCAAGATACAAAACATTTCCACCACAGGGATCCCTTATATTGTCATTTTGGAGGCATGCTCAGTTCCTTCCACCCTAGTTTCCTTTTTGAAGTACATTTCTTTAAATAAAATATTACAAGATGATAGTATAGATAGTATGCTGATACAACGACAACCAGGAAGAAATTTTACAAAGTGATGAAGTTTGGGAAACACAAACTTCAGAGTTTTGGAAGTATCTTGAACTGGGCTGTGAAGAGTAGATTCCAGAGTCAAAATAGTGGTAAGAGGATGGCATGTCAAGACACCCTGAAGCCAAAACAAGCTTGGTTTGTGTGGCTGGCAGGCAGTAAGCTAGTGGGAGAGTAGGGGCAGGGGGACAGGGGCCAGTGGAGACCCTAGAGGCCACAGAAGAGTGTGAGTTTCCTACTAAGCAAAATAAGAAGCTACTGAAAAGTAAAAGTGTTAATCATTCAGTTGTGCCCAACTCTTTGCAACCCTGTGGACTATAGCCCGCCAGGCACCTCTGTCCATGGAATTCTCCATGGACAAGAATACTGGAGTGGGTAGCCATTCCTTTCTCCAGGGTATCTTGCTGATCCAGTGTTCGAACCCAGGTCCCCTGCATTGCAGGCAGATTCTGTACTGCCTGAGCCACCAGGGAAGCCCAGGTAGCTACTGCAGGGATTTAAATAGAGAAATTATGAGACTTGATTATGTTTACGAAGATGCGTTTGGCTGCTCCGGCTGTGTATGGAAAATGGACAGTAGGGGGCTCCAGTGAGGAGGCAAATTCAATAGTTTGAACGAGAGCCCAGGCTGGCAGCAAGATAGTATTAAAGGGATAGATTTTGGATAGGATTTAAAAATTAGCTTTATTGAGAAATAATTTACATCAATAAAATACAGCCACTTTAAATGTACAGTTCGATAAGCATAGACAAGTCTACTCAATCATATAACCACCGCAACTATGATATATAACATTTCCATCACCCCAAAATGTTCCCTTGTGCCCCTCTTCAGTCAATCCACTCCCATTTTCTAGCAACCACTGATCTTTTTCCTGTCAGTATAGTTTTACTTTTGCCAGAATCCCATATAAATAAAATATGCAGTCTTTTGTGTCTGGCTTCTTTCACACAGCATAATGCTTTTGAGATTCGTCTACGTTGTTGTTTGTCAGTTCTTCATTTTGGTGGTTGAGTAGTGTTACATTGTATGGAGGTATCACAATATTGCTTATTCGTTCACCGGTTAATGAACATTTGGATTATTTCCAGTTTTGTAGATAGTGTAAATAAAGTATAACATTAAAGCACAAGTCTTTGCATGAATATAGGTTTGTATTTCTCTTGGGCATATACCAAAAGTGAAAATTTTGAGTCATGTTAAGTATATGTTTAAATTTATAAGAAATTGGAAAATTGTTTCCAAAGTGTCTACACAGGTATTCATTCTCACTAGCAATGGGAGTTCTAGTTGATTTGCCTCCTCAGGAGTGCTTACTACTATCGGTTTTTTAAAATTGTTTATTCCCTTTTAGCTTTCTGAGAATATATAGAGGTATCCCATTGTGATTTTAATTTGCACTGCCATAATGACTAATTATATTAAACAGTTGTTCATGTGCTTCTTGAACATTTGTATATATTCTTTGGAGAAATGTCTATTCAAATCTTTTGCCCATTAAAAAACTTGTCATTTTGTTATTAAATTGTAAGAATTCCTTATGTATTTTGAACACTAGATGCTTTGTCATAAAAAGTGTGCAACTTTTTCTCTCATTCTGTTGGCTGTCTTTACATTTCTTTGATTAGGTCTTTTGATGCACAAAAGTTTCTAATTTTTTTGAAGCATAATATATCTATTTTTCCTTTGGTTTTCTTGTGCTCTTGGTGTCATGATTAAGAATCTATTGTCAAATCCAAGGTCATGAAGATTCACCATTGTTTTCTCTTAAAAGTTTTATTATTTTTCCCCCTATATTTTGTCATTGAAACTTTTAGACTTAATTTTTATAGAGTGAGACAGAAATGGAATTTTACTTTTTACATGTGGAAATCTAGTTGACCAAACAACATTGTTGAACAGACTATTTTTTCACCCTTAGAGTGATCTGGGAACTCATTGAAAATCAATTGACTGTAAGATGTATGGGTTTATTTCTTGCCTCCCAGTTTGATTCCATTGTGCTATATGTCTATCTTGATGCCAATCTGTTTTGATTGCCATAGCTTTGTAGCAAGTTTTGAAATTGAGAAATTAATCTTCCAATTTTATTTTTTCTCCAAGTTTATTGAGTTATAATTAACATACAGTACTACATAAGTTTAAAGTGTACAGCATAACGACTTGATTTATATACATCATGAATGGATCATCTTACGTTTAGTGAAAAGCATCATCTCATATAGATACAATATTAAAGAAATAGAAAAAAGTTTTCCTTGTGATTAGAACTCTTAGGATTTATTCTCTTAACAACTTTCATGTATAACGTACATCAATGTTAATTATATTCATCATGTTATACATTGCATCCCTAGTTTTTATCTTGTAACTGAAAGTTTAAACCTTTTGATCGCCTTTATTCAATTTTTACTACCACCCCCCCCCACCTCTGGTAACCACAATTCTGTTCTTTTTTTCTAACAATTTATTTATTTGTTAGTTGTTCTTTTTTTTTCCTCCATTTATTTTTATTAGATGGAGGCTAATTACTTTACATCATTGCAGTGGTTTTTGTCATACATTGAAATGAATTAGCCATGGATTTACATGTATTCCCCATCCCGGTCCCCCCTCCCACCTCCCTCTCCACCCCATCCCTCTGGGTCTTCCCAGTGCACCAGGCCCGAGCACTTGTCTCATGCATCCATGTTGGTTGGTTTTTGAAGTGTAATGGACCTATAACACTATGTTAGTTCCTGTTAAACAACATAGGGCTTCCTTGGTGGTTCAGACAGTAAAGAATCTGCCTGCAATGCAGGAGATCAGGGTTCAGTCCCTGGGTCAGCCAGATCCCCTGGAGAAGGGAATGGCAACCCACTCCAGTAGTCTTGCCTGGAGAATCCCATGGACAGAGGCGCCTATTTGGGCTATAGTCACGGGGTCGCAGAGAGTCGGACACGACTGAGCGATTGACACACACATCATTAGTGATTTGATATTTCTATCCATTTCAAATTGAGGGCCACCATAAGTCTGTTACCATATGTAACCATACAAAAATATCACTTTGTTACTGCCTATATTCCCCACAGAGTATGTTTCATATCCATGACATTTATTTTGCAACTGGAAATTTGTACCTCTAAGTCACTCTTACCTATTTCTTTCCCCTTCCCTACCCCACCCCTCTAGCAATCCTCTCTTTATTTTCTGTATCAGTGAGTCTATTTCTGTTATATTGTTCTTTTCTTTATTTTCTTAGATTCCACAGATAAGTAAAATCTCAGAGTTTTTTTTTAATTATTGATTTATTTTACTTTACAACATTGTATTGGTTTTGTCATACATTGACTTGAATCCGCCTTGGGTGTCTTGTCTCTCTCTGACTTTTCACCTAGCATTATATTATCCAGGTTCATCCATGTTGTTGCAAGTGAAAAGATTTAACTCTTTTTATGGTTGAGTAATATCTTCTTTATTCATTTATTCTGATGAGCAGTTTGGGTGCTTGCATATCTTGGCAATAGTAAATAATGCTACCATGAACATATGGGTGTATATGCATGCACACTCAATTGCTGAATCACGTCTGTCTCTTGGCAACCCCATGGACTGTAGCTGGCTAGCCTTCACTGTCCATGGAATTTTCTGGGCAAGAATACTTCATTGGGCTGCCATTTTCTACTCCAAGGTATCTCTCCAGCCCAGGGATCAAACCCAGATATCCTGCAGCTCCCTTGGCAGGCGTATTCTTTACCACTGTGCCATCTGGGAAGCCCAGGGATGTATATATCTTTTCTAATTAGTGATTTTGTTTTCTTTAGAGAAGTATCCCAGTAGTGGAAATGCTGGATCTAAAAAGTAAAGTAGCTCTACTTTTTAATTATTTGAAAAATCTCCACACTGTTTTCCATAGTGGCTGTACCAATTTATGTCCCCATCAAAAGTGCACAATGGTGCCCTTTTCTCAACATGTTTATCTACTCTTGATGTTTGTTGTCTTTTTGATAACAGCCATTCTGAAGGTGTAAGGTGATATCTCACTGTGGTTTTGATTTACATTTGCCTGATAATTAGTGATGTTGAACATCTTTTCATATGCCTGTTGGCCATCTGCATGTCCCCCTTGGAAAAATGTCTGTTCAGAAACTCTGCCTATTTTTAATTGGATTTTTTTATGTTGAACTGTTTGAGTTTTTTGTTTATTTTGGATACTGACCTATTATCAAACATATCATTTGCAAATATCTTCTCTCATTCAGTAGGTAGACTTTTCTGTTTGTTGATCATTTCTTTTGCTGTGCTAAACTTTTCAGTTTGTTGTAGTCCTATTTATTTTTGCTTTTGTTTCCCTTGCCTGAGATTGCATACCCACAAAACTATTATGAAGGCTATTGTCAAAGAGCATATGTGTATGTGTGCGTGTGTGTGTATAGCCTATATACAAAACATACTGCCTATATTTTCTTCTAGAAGTTTTACAGTTTCAGGTCTTACATTTAAGTCTATAATCCTTCTTCAGTTGATTTTTGTGCATAGTGTGAGAGAGTAGTCCAGTTTGAGTTTTTCATGTAACTGTCCAATTTTCCCAACATCATTTATTGAGAAACTATTTTTCCCCATTGTATACTCTTTCCCCCTTTGTTATAGATCAATTAACCATTAATTACTTAAGCCAACAAAGGTCAAAGTTATGGTTTTTCCAGTAGTCATGTATGGATGTGAGAGCTGGACCATAAAAAAGGTTGAGTGCCGAAGGATTGATGCTTTTGAACTGTGATTTTGGAGAAGACTCTTGAGAGTTCCTTGGACTGCAAGGAGACCAAACCAGTCAATCCTAAAGGAGATCAATCCTGAATATTCATTGGAAGGACTGAGGCTGAAGTTGAAGCTACAGTACTAGTTGCTTCACTTGATGAGTCCCAGTACTGATACTGACAGACTGGTGGGTGGAGCCAGATTCCAATGCTCATAAGCTAGAGAGAGGATTAAAAAATGGTACTTGCCAGCACCAGTGTCCACTTGGTAGAATGATCTCCCAAAACTGACTACCACCAGGGTCTATGTCTCCCAGTTATGCTCCATTTGCTTCCTGCCTGTGTAGAAGTCTCTCCAAGATCAGCAGGTGAGTCTGACCCAGTTTGATTCAGTTCCATCGCTCAGTGGTGTCTGACTTTTTGCAACCCCATGGATTTCAGTACACCAGACTTCCCTGTCCTTCATGATCCCCCAGAGCTTGCTCAAACTCATGTCCATTGAGTCACTGATGTCAGCCAACCATCTCATCCTCTGTCATCCCCTTCAATATGAATCTGACCCAGGATCCTTTTAAATTACTACTTCTGCCCTGGGTTCCGGAGTGTGTAAGATTTTATGGGCAGGTGCCTATAAAATTAAGAGCGGAGTCTGTTTTGACAGCCCTTTTCATCACCCCAAAATTAAGCCCCACCAACCTTAAAGCCACACTTTGAGGGGTTTGTCTTCCCAGTGAAGCACCTCTGGGTAGGGGAGCTCATCAGGGGCCCTGGCCTCTCACTCCTCGGTGAGAACCTCTGCAGTAGCAGTTATCCTCCTGTTGGTGCATCATCCACCTAGGGATATGGATCCTGCCTCTGTGCATCTCTGCCCCTCCTACTCTTCTTGTTTTGATTTCTTCTCTGTGTCTCTAGTGGTAGAAGATCATTTTTGCTAGTTCCTGGTCTTTCACCTCAATAGTTGCTCCATAAATAGTTGTAATTTTGGTGTGCCTGTGGGAGAAGGTAAGCTCAAGGTCTTAATACTCTGTCATCCTGACCATCCATCCCTTTAATTTTCATCATTCTTTTTCAATATTATTTTTGACTATTCATGGTTCCTTGCATGGCCACGTGAATGTGAGGTTTTTAAAAGCACTTTTTGTTAAAAATGCTGTTGAAATGTTAATATGGATTGCATTGAATCTATAGTTCACTATGAGCAGTATTAACATCTAACCCTATTACAACTTCCAATCAATGATCAAGGGATAGCTTTGCATTTATTTAGGTCTTCTATAATTTCTTTCAAGAATACTTGGTCATTTCAAACATACAAATTTTTCATCTATTTAAGTTTATTCCTAGGTATTTTATTCTTCTCGATACTATTATACCCAGTTGGCACTAGTGTTAAAGAATCCAGCTGCCCATGCAGGAGACACAAGAGACAGGGGTTCAATCCTTGGGTTGGGAAGATCCCCTGGAGTAGGAAATGGCACCCCACTCCAGTGTTCTCACCTGGAAAATTCCATGGACAGAGGAGCCTGACAGGCTACAGTCCATGAGATCACAAAGAGTCAGACATGACAAATGCTTTCACTTCAAACTTTTGTAAATTGAATTATTTTCTTAATTTCCTTTTCAGATTATTCACTTCTGGTATATAGAAGTACAGCTAATCTTTCCATGTTGATCTTATACCCTGAAACTTTGCTGGACTTTTTTATTAGCTCTAGTAATTTTTTGTGGATTCCTTGGGATTATCTGTAGAAAATATTTCCCCCCCTATTTCATTTTCAAATAGAGATAGTTTTACTTCTTCCTTTCCAATTTGGGTGACTTTTATTTCTTTTTCTTATTTAATTGCTATGGCTGAAACTTCCAATACTATGTTGAATAGATCTGGTGAAAGCAGGCAACTGTATTTCAGCCTTGTCTTAGAGAAAAAAATTTCAGTATTTCAGTTTGATTATGATGTTAGCTCTGGGTTTGCATAAATACCCTTTATCATGTAGAGGAGACTTTCCTTCTATTCCTAGTTTTCTGATTATTTTTATCAAGAAAATGTGTTGGATTTTTAAAAAATGTTTTTCCTGCATCAATTATCACATAATTTTTCCCCTTAAATCTATTATGTGGCATATTATACTGACTGATTTTCTTACATTGAACCAGCCTTGCATTCCTGAGACTATTGATATTTAAACAATATTGAGCTTTCTGATTAATGGACATGCTTTATCTCTTCATTTGATTTCTCTCACTAATATTTTGTAGTTTATAATATATGTATTTTGCATAAATATTGTTAAATATTTCACATTTTTGGTGGTATTGAAAAGAACAGTTTCTAATTTTCAAAACTGTTCATTGTCTATATGTCAAAATACAATTAATTTTTGTATGTTAACTTTGTGTCTCAACATTTTTAAACCCATGTTATAGTAAAGAGGCTTTTAAGTTTACTTAGAATTTTCTACATTGACAAACATGTTGTTTACGAATAAAGCCAATTTTACTTCTTCACTTCTAAAATGTATGCCTTTCCTCTTTTGCTTTCCACTGTAGTTACAGCTAAAACAATTTAATAAAAGTGGTAGTAACACATATCTTTGCCTTGTTTCTAATCTTAAAGGGGAAGCACTCAAACTGTTACCATTAAGTAGACTATTAGCTATAGTATTTTCATTGCATGGGTGCTAGCATGCTGTCTTGTCTGACTCTTTTGTGATCCCATGGACTGTAGCCTGCCAGACTCCTCTGTCCATGGGATTCTCCAGGCAAACACAGTTCCCTGATTTTTAAGTATATTCACATTGTTGTGCATGTATCACTCCCATCCATCTCCAGAATGCTTTTCATTTTATAACACTGAAACTCTGTATTCATTAAACATCTACTCCCCCGTTTCTCCTCCTAAACCCTAACTCCTGGCAACCACCATTCTGTTTTCTCTCTGTGAATCTGACTACTCTAGATATCTCATGTGAATGGAGTGATGCAGTATTTGTCTTTTTGTATCTGACTTAGTTCACTGAGCACAATGTCCCCAAGGTTTATCCATATTGTAACATATGTCGGAATTCTTTTACTTTTTTCAGGTTGAATAATATTACATTGTATGAACACACCATGTATTGCTTATTCATTTATCTGTTGATGTATTTCCATTTTTTTACTACTGTGAATGCTATGAACATGGGTGTATAAAAATCTCTTTAAGATCATATTTTCAATTATTTAGGGTTTCACCCAGAAGTAAAACTTCTGGATAATATGGTAATTCTATTTTTAATTTTTTCAAGAACCACTATACTACTTTCTGTAGCAGCTCCACCAACTTGCATTCCTACCAACGGTGTACAAGGGTTTCAATTTCTTCACAACCTAACCAAACTTTTTATTTTCTCTTTTTCTTTTTGACAGTAACTATCCTAATGGATATGAGATGGCATCTAATTGTGGTTTTGATTTACATTTCCCTAATGATTAATGATGTTGACCATCTTTTTATGTGCTTATTGGCTATTTGCTTATTTTCTTTAGAGAACTGTCTAATTTTGCTCTTTTTTTTAAATCGAGTGGTTTGGTTTTTTGTTGTCACATTGTAGAGGTTCTTTATATATTCTGGATATTAATACTGTATCAGATAGATGTCTTGCAAATATTTTTTCACATTTCATAGGCTGCCTTGTAATACTGTTGATTATCCTTTGAAATACAGAAGTTTACATTTTTATATAGTCGAATTAATCTATTTTTTAGTTCTGTTACCAGTGCTTTTGGTGTTATAACCAAAAAATCATTGACAAACCCAATGTCACAAAGCTTCTTCTTTGTATTTTAAGTGTCTTTATACTTTTAGCTCTAACATTAAGATGCTGATGCATTTTGAGTTAATTTTTGTACAAGGAATATGATAAGGCCGAACTTCATTTACTTGTATGTGGATATACAGTTTTCTTAGAACCATTTGCTGAGAAGAGTGTGATTTTCCCATATTAGCATTTCTGTCAAAATTAAATGCCCTAAAATGGGTGGGTTTATTTCTGGGTTCTCTATTCTAATCCATTGGTATATACACATATCTTTATGCTAATACCACACTATTTTAATTACCATAGCTTTGTAATAACTTTTGAAATCAGGAACTGTGAAACCTCCAACTTGGCTCTTTTTCAAGACTGTTTTGACTTATTTGCTTTCATTTAAAAAAAATAATAGGCATTACTTTTCAAAGCCGTTTTAGATTTACCAAAAAAATGAGCAAAGAACACAAAGAGTTCCTTTATACTCCTTTTCCTCCCCACCCCAACAATTCCCCTACTATTAACATTTTACATTAGTATGTACATTTGTTACAAGTGATGAAAATGTTAATATATTATTATTAATAGACATCCATAGTTTTCATAAACCTTTTGTGTTGTAGTTTTATTGGCTTTGATAAATACATAATATCATGTATCTACCAACACAATAACATATAGAATAATTTCTCTACCTTAAAATTCTCCTGTATTCTATCTATTCATCACTCTCACCCCTTTCCCTATCCCTGGAAACCACTGAACTTCTAACTGTCTCCATTGTTTTGCCTTTTCTAAAACATCATAGAATTGGAATCATACATTATGCTGTCTTTTAATATTGACTTATTTCACTTAGTAATATGCATCTCAGGTTACCCTAGGGCTTTTTAGGTAATGATAGGTTATTTCTTTTTGTTACTGAATAACATCCCATGTTATTATACTATGGCTTATTTATCAATTTGTCTATTGAAGGGAATCTTGGTTGCTCCAAATTTAGGCAATTAGGAATAAAGCTGCTATAAACATTTGTGTACAGAATTTTGTGTGGACACATTTTTTTTTTCCAAATAATTAGGGTAAATACCAAGGACCACTTCTTGTAGCTCTAGGCAGCCTCCTTGGCTCAAGGCTCCTAGAAGTCTATTGCAAACCCAGGTCCCAAATCCACTCCTGTGACTGCCAACTTCCATGCTGCTAGACAGCTCCAGTGGCCCAAGACTCTTATCTCACCTCAGTGCCAACCAACTCTCATGACACCAGGCTCCTGGTAGATTCCTAAAAACCCAGGGTTTTAGAATATCCCAGTACAGTTCCTAGAATATCCCAGTACAGTCTGACTTTTACAGCTCTGAAGGCCTCCTGTTGCTCTAGGCTAACAATCAATGCCCAGAAACCTAGTTCTAGGAGGAACTCATAAACCCAGTGGTCCAATGCTTTTGGCTCACCCAAACACCAAGTCAACAAGCACTCCAATAGTAAGTCTGCTGGTGGAGACCACCTGACTTCCCACCCAGAATCTTTGACAGGCTGACTGGTGAAGCTGGTCTACAGAGACTGGAAGAGATGTCTACACTCTCAAAATTCACAGAGACCAACGTAAGACCATAGGATCATAAATAATCAACAAAAATAATACAACCAAGTGGAACTAATAAAATTTCAATAGCTGAACATAAAGAAACAAAGATCTATAAACTAAGGAAGAATTCAGAATAATCCTCTTAAAGTAATTCAGTGAACTACAGTAAACTCAGATAAATAAGTTAAATTAGGAAAACAATGCATGAACAAGATGAGAGATCAACAAAGAAATAGAAATCTTTTTAAAACAGAAATTCTAGAGTTGAAGACTACAATGACTGAACTGTAGAATTCAAAAGACAGCTTCAGCAACAGAATCAACTAAGTAGAAGAAAGATTTAGTGAGCTAGATTCAGGTAGTTGAAGTAATCCAATCAGAAGAACAAAAAGAATAAAAACAAAGTGAAGAAAAATTAAATGAAATGTAGGATAGAATTAAAAGGAACAATCTACATATTATTGAAGTCTCAGAGTAGAAGTGGAGAAAGAAGCAGAAAGTTTATTGAAATAAGTAATAACTGAGAGTTTCCGAAATCTGCAGAGATATTTAGACATCTGAGTTCATAAATCTAATAGGTAATACCCAAATTCCAACATTTCAAAAAGATCCTTTTCCAAGACACATTATAATAAAATTGCCTAAAATCAAACACAGAAAATTTCAAAAGTAGCAAGAGAAAAAAACTTCTCACATATTAGAAAATCCCATAAGATGAACATCAGATTTCTGAACAGAAATCTTGCAGATCAACAGAGAGTGGGGTGACATGTTCAAAGTGCTAAAAGAGTTTGGTGCCAACCAAGAATACTTTACTCAGCAACGTTGCCTTTTAGTAATGAATGAATGAATGAATGATGAGAGATAAATCTTTCCCAAACAACAAAAGCTAAGGGAGCTCATCACCCCTAGATCTATTTTATAAGAACTTCTAGTTCTTAAGTTAAAATGAAATAATGTTAATTAGTGACAAGGAAACATGACAATGTGGAGCATTCTGGTAAAAGTAGGAAGACAGTCAAACTCAGAATGTTCTAATATTGTAATGTGGTGGTGTGTATAAGTATTAAAATAACCATAACTACAATAATTTGTTAATGGCTATACAAATAAAAGAGGTAGATTATGACATCAAAAACAAATTATGGGATGGGTAAAAAGGAAACTTCTTGTATGTGAGTGAAGTTATTAGCAGCATAAAGCAGATTATTACATCTGTAAGATATTTTATGTAAGTGTAATGGCAATTACAAAGAAAAATCTGCAGTAGATATCCAAATGATAAAGAAAAATACCATTAGGGAAAATCATCAACCCACAAAGAAACTAAGCAAAAGATGAAGGAAAGAACATGAACTACAAAACATCCAAAAACAATGAGACAAAATTTATGAGCTCTCGCCTGTTGGTGCTTCCATGGTGCCTCAGCTGGGAAAGAATCTGCCTGCAATGCAGGAGGCCCCAGTTCGATTCCTGGGTCAGGAAGACCCCTGGAGAAGGGAACTCACTCCAGTATTTTCGCCTGGAGAATCCCATGGAGAGAGGAGTCTGGCAGGCTACAGTCTGTGGAGTCACAAAGAGTCAGACACGACTGAGTGACTTTCAGTTTCACCTGCTGATTATCACTTTACATGTAAACTGATTAATTTGCTAATCAAAAGCAGAGTGGTGGAATGGATTGAAAAAAAAGACACAACTATATAAGGCATACAAGAGGCTCATTTCACCCTTAGGAATACTCACAGGGTCAAAGTGAAAAGATGGAGAAAAAATTCCAGTAAAATGGAAAACAAAGGAAAACAGAGGTAGCTATACTTTTATCAGCCAAAATACACTTTAAGTCAAAAACTATAATAAGAGACAAAGAAGGTCATTATATAATGTTCAAGGAGTTGATTCTTTAAGAAGACAAAATAATTATAAATATATATGCACCCAACTTTGGAACACAAATATATTAAGCAAATATTAACAGATCTAAAAGAAGAAACAAAATAATAGTAGGAGACTTCAATACCCTTCTTTTAACAATAGATAGATCATCCAGACAGAAAATCAATACAGATACATTGAACTTGAACTATATCTTAGACTGAGTGAACTCAACACATATGTAGAACATTCCACCCAGCAGTAGCAGAATACACAGTTTTCCCAAGTGCACACAGAATATTCTCCAGGGTAGATCATATGTTAAGTCACAAGAAAAGACTTAGCAAATGTAAGAAGATAGACATCATACCAATTATCTTTTCTGACCACAACTGTAGGAAACCATCAATAACAGGAGAAAAATTGGAAATTCAAAAATGTGTAGGAATTAAACAACACACTCTTGAAAAGCTAATGGGTCAAAAAAAAAAAAAAAGAAATAAAAAAAGCATTTTGAAACAAACAAAAACAGAAACACAGCATATCAAGACTTATGGGATGCAACCAGAAAAGCATGCTTAAGAAAAAAATAGTGAAAAACATTAAAAAGAAAGAAAGAACACAAATAACCTAGCTTTACAGATCAAGTAACAAGGAAAAGAAGAACAAGCTAGCCTCAAAGTTAGCAGAAGGAAGGTAATAATAAAGATTAGAACACAAATAAATAAAATAGAGATTCATAAAAACAAAAGAAATGATCAAAAAAACTGAACTTTTTAAAAAAAGATATATAAAATTGGTACTGCACTCAATATGCCAGCAAATTTGGAAAACTCAGCAGTGGCCACAGGACTGGAAAAGGTCAGTTTTCATTCCAATCCCTAAGAAAGGCAATGCCAAACTACCACACAATTGCACTCATCTCACATGCTAGCAAAGTAATACCCAAAATTCTCCAAACCAGGCTTCAACAGTACATGAACTGTGAACTTCCAGATGTTCAAGCTGGGTTTAAAAAAGGCAGAGGAACCAGAAATCAAATTGCCAACCTCTCCTGGATTATAGAAAAAGCAAGATAGTTCCAGGAAAACATTTATTTCTGCTTTATTGACTATGCCAAAGCTTTTGACTGTGTGGATCACAATAAACTGTGGAAAATTCTTCAAAAGGTGAGAATACCAGACTACCTGACCTGCCTCCTGAGAAATGCAGGTCAGGAAGCAACAGTTAAAACTGGACATGGAACAACAGACTGGTTCCAAATTGGGAAATGAGTACATCAAGGCTGTATATTGTCACCCTGCTTATTTAACTTATATGCAGAGTACATCATGAGAAACTCTGGGCTGGAAGAAGCAGAAGCTGGAATCAAGATTGCTGGAAGAAAGATCAGTAACCTCAGATATGCAGATGACACCACCCTTATGGCATAAAGTGAAGAGGAACTAAAGAGCCTCTTGATGAAAGTGAAAGAGGAGAGTGAAAACATTGGCTTAAAACTCAACATTCAGAAAACTAAGATCATGGCATCTGGTCCCATCACTCGGGGCAGATAGATGGGAAACAATGGAAACAGTGGCAAAGTTTATTTTCTTGGGCTCCAAAATCACTGCAAATGGTGACTGCAGCCATGAGATTAAAAGACGCTCGCTCCTTGGAAGAAAAGTTATGACCAATATAGAGAGCATATTAAAAAGCAGAGACATTACTTTGCCAACAAAGGTCCATCTAGTCAAAGCTATGGTTTTTCCAGTAGTCATGTATAAATGTGAGAGTTGGATTATAAAGAAAGGTGAGTGCTGAAGAATTGGCTGCTTTTGAGCTGTGGTGTTGGAGAAGAATCTTGAGAGTCCTTTACACAGAAAGGAGATCTAACCAGTCCATCCTAAAGGAAATCAGTACTGAATATTCAGTGAAAGGACTGATGCTGAAGCTGAAACTCCAATACTTTGGCCAACAGATGCGAAAAACTGACTCACTGGAAAAGACCCTGATGCTGGGAAAGATTGAAGGCGGGAGGAAAAGGGGATGACAGAGGATGAGATGGTTGGATGGCATCACTGACTCAATGGACATGAGTTTGAGTAAACTCCAGGAGTTGGTGATGGACAGGGAGGCCTGGTGTGCTTCAGTCCATGGGGTCACAAAGGGTTGGACATGATTGAGGGACTGAACTGAACTGAAAATTGGTGCAACCTTAGCTAGACCAAGAAAAAAACAGAGAAGACTCAAAATTAGAATGAGGAGACAGTATATTTGACCCAACAGAAATACAAAGGTCCATATGAGATTACTATGAACAATTACACACCAACAAATTGGGTAACCTAGCATAATGAATAAATTCCTAGAAATATAGAACCTATCAAGACTGAATCATGGAAACATAGAAAACTTGAACAAACCAATAATGATTGAGGAGATTGAAACAGTAACTAAAATCCTCCCAATACAGCAAAGCTCAGGAACAGAATATGTTATCTCTTTATTAATGTTCCATGTGAGTTTGTGAAGAATGTGTTTTATTCTGTTGTTGGATGAAGTGGTTGATAGATGCCAATTATATTCTGTTGACTGATGGGGATATTTAGTTCAACTACATTCTTACTTTCTTTTGCTTACTGAGCCTATATGTTACTGGTAGAAAAGTGTTCCATTGTCCAAATATGAGGACTTGTCTATTTCTCCTTGAAGTTCTATTAGCTTTTGCCCCACATCAGGCCAATTTTGATGCTCTGATGTAAAGTACAAACACATTAAGAATTGTTATGCTTCCTTGCAGAACTGACTCCTTCGTCATATGTAGTATCCTCTTTAACTCTCATAATTTTCTTTGTTCTAAAATTTGCTTCATCTTAAATTAATATGTAATTAGCCTAGCATACCATATCTTTCCTCTTCCCTTTGTTTTTTGTACCTGGAACTTTATACTTCAAGTAGGTCTATGGATCATATACTGTTGGGCCTTGTTTTATTTTTACTCTTACAGTTTCTATATTTTAACTGGTGCATCAGACCAATCACATTTTAAATTATTATTTATATAGTTAGATTAATATCTACCATACTTTGGAAGTATTTTCTATTCATAGTTATTGTTCTTTGCTTTTCATCAGGGTGGGTTTTTTTTGGTATTCTATTCTTTCATCTTCTTTGATTGTAATTGAGCATTTTATATAATTCCATTTTTTCTATCTTAATATTAACTACACTTCTTTTGAAAAAAATTAGTGGTTGCCGTAGGGCTTTCAGTAGGCATTTACAACTAAATTAAATCCACTTTCAAATAACACTACACTGCTTCATGGGTCGTGCTGGCACCTCGTAACAGAATATTTCCAGTTCCTGCCTCCTATTCCTTATAACATTGCTGTCATTCATTACACTTAAGGTATAATCACCTAAATGTTGCTGTTATTATTTTGAACAAAGTATTTTTAAAATCTATTAAGAATAAGAAAAATAAAAGATTTCACTTTACCTTCATTTATTCCTTCTTATGCACTTTTTTTCTTTATGTAGATTAAAATTTCTGATCTATATCAGTTTTCTTTTTGCTGAAGAACTTTTTTAAACATTTCTTGTAAATCAGATCTACAGGCAAGAAATTCTATTGGTTTCTGTTTGAGAAATTCTTTTTTTTTTTTTTCACTTTTGAATAATACTTTCAATGTATACTGAATTTTAGTTTTGTGGTTTTTATTTTCAATACTTTGTATGTTTCACCCACTCTCTTCTTGCTTGCATGATTTCTAAAGAGAAACCCAGTGTAATTCTTATCTTTGTTTAACTGTAGATAATCTATGTCCCTCCCTCCCTCCATGATCTTCTATATTCATTGTCTTTGATTTCCACAATTTGAATATCATATGCCTAACTATGGGGCTTATCCGGTGGCTCAGATGGTAAAGAATCTGCCTGCAATGTAGGAGACCCAGGTTTGATCCCAGGGTCAGAAAGATCCCCTGGAAAAGGAGCTGGCAACCCACTCCAGTACTGTTGTCTGGAGAATCCCATGGACAGAGGGGCCTGGTGCTACAGTCCAGGGGTTCACAGTCAGAAGTGCCGGAGCAACTAGCATACACACACTCACACACTCATGTCTAACTACAGATTCTATGGTATTATAATGCTTGGTGTTTTCTGAGATTCCTGGATCTGTGGTATGTTGTCTCTCGGCTAATTATTTCTTCAAATATTTCTTCTGTTTCTTTCTCTTTCTGCTTTGCCTGATGCTCCTATTATGTATTTGCTACACTTTTGTAATTGTTCCATGGTTCTTGAATGCTGTTCTTTTTTTCACTCCTTTTTCTTTTTGCTGTTTAGTTTGAGACAATATTTTTAATTATCTTCACACTCCACAATTGTTTCCTCAGTCATGTCTAATCTGCTGATGAGTCCATCGAAAGCAATTTTTTTGTTAGACTTTTTTTTTTATTTCTAGTATTTCCTTTTAATTCTTAGCATTTACTTACAAATTCTAAGAAGAATCTCTCTTCTTAGATTCCCGATCTGTTCTGTCAAATTACCAACATTTTCTTTTAGATTCCTTGACCAATAAATCATATTTATTTCAAATTCTTGATCTGATCAATCCAAAATCTCTGCTATATCTACCTACCTCTGGTTGTGATGCTTGCTTTCTCTTCATATGTGTCTTTTGTCTTTAAGTATGCTTAGTATTTTTTTTTTTTTTTATTGAAAGCCAGGCATTGTCTAACTCAGTGAAATTATGAGCCATTCCATGTAGGGCCACCCAAGATGGATGGGTCATGGTGGAGAGTTCTTATAAAACATGGTCCACTAGAGAAGGGAATTGCAAACCACTTCAGCATTTTTGCCTTGAGAACCCCATGAACAGAACAAAAAGGCACAATGATATGACACTGAAACTGAACTCCACAGGTCAGTAGGGGCCCAATGTGCTATGGAGAAGAGCAGAGAAATAGCTCCAGAAAGCATAAAGCTATTGTTTATCCAGTAGTCATGTATGGATGTGAGAGTTGGACCTTAAAAAAGGCTGAACACTAAAGATTTGATGCTTTCAAATGGTGGTGTTGCACAAGACTCTAGAGAGTCCCTTGGACTGCAAGGAGATCAAACAG
This sequence comes from Odocoileus virginianus, assembly GCF_023699985.2. Lineage (NCBI taxonomy): Eukaryota > Metazoa > Chordata > Mammalia > Artiodactyla > Cervidae > Odocoileus > Odocoileus virginianus. The sequence continues at coordinate 26,003,047 of NC_069704.1, forward strand.
TCAATCCTAAAGGAAATCAACCCTGAAAATTCATTGGAAGGGACTAATGCTGAAGCTAAAACTCCAGTACTTTGACCATCTGATGTGAAGAGCCACCTCATTGGAAAAGACACTGATGCTGGGAAAGATTAAAGGCAGGAGGAGAAGGGGCCAACAGAGGATTAGATGGTTGGATGGCATCATCAACTCAATGGACATGAGTTTGAGCAAGCTCTGGGAGATGGTGAAGGACAGGGAAACCTGGCATGCTATAGTCCATGGGGTCATTAAAGTCAGACAAGACTGACCAACTGAATAACAGGTCATGGTACACTGTGATTCTGTGATCTGCCTGACTCTCCAGTTATCAAGGTAGCCATTTGACACTTTTCTTTTTACTGTCTCCATAATTTGCCTTTTCTAAAATATACAGTTGAATCACATAGTATAAATATTTTCAGATTGATCTCTTTACTTAGCAATATTTACTTGTCTCCTCCATAATTTTTGTGGCTTGATAGATCATGTTTTATTTGTTTTGTTGTTGCTCGGTCACTAAGTCTTGTCCTACTCTTTGCAACCCCATGCACTGCAATACACCAGGCTTCCCTGTCCTTCACTATCTCCCAGAGTTTGCTCAGATTCATATTTACTGATGCAGTGATACTGTCTAACCATCTCATCCTTTGCTTCCCTCTTCTTTTTCCTTTAATCTTTCCCAGTGTTAGGGTCTTTTCCAATGAGTTGGCTCTTCACATCAGGTGGCCGAAGTATTGCAGCTTTCAGCATCAGTCCTTCCAATGAATATTCAGGGTTGATTTCCTTTAGGGTTGACTGGTTTGATCTCCTTGCAGCCCAATGGACTCTAAAGAGTCTTCTCCAGCATCACAATTTGAAGATATCAGTTCCTCAGTGCTCGGCCTTCTATCTGGTCCAACTCTCACATCCAGACATAACTAGTGGTTAGTGTTGTATAATATTCCCCTGTATGAATGTGCTACCATTTGTTTATCCATTCACCTATTGAAGGACATCTAGTTTGCTTCCAGCATTTAATAGTTATGAGTAAAACTTCTATGACTATTGCTGTGTAATATTTATTATAAACACAAGTTTTCAACTCATTTAAATAAGCATGTAGGGGAATGACTGTTGAATATTTAGTAAAAGTTTATTCAGTTTTGTGAAATTGACATCCAAAGTCATTTACCAATTTACATTCCAACTAGCAGTGAAAACAGTGAATGAGAATTCCTGTTGCCTCATATCCTAACCAGCATTTCGTGTTGCACTTCCCTTCATTTTCAAATATATATATCCTGGGTATTTTTCTTTTAGTACTTTAAAAGGCATAGCAGAAAAACCCTAATGTCACATCTTCTCAAGGACACACCAAAATTGCACCTATTTACAGAGCAACTATTGATGAGAAAGACCGGAAGACTAGCAGAAAAGGTATTTTACGACTAAAGGTATAAAAAGGAAACCATGAAATGTGTAAGAAGAGAAAAGTCATGGTGTAGCCAAGACCCATTCCTGTAGCTGGGAGATCCACCAATGGGAGACCAACTACAACTGCAGTGGTTCTACCCAAGAAACAAGTCTGAGCTCCACATTGGGCTTCTTATCCTGAGGTCCTACACCAGAAAGACAAGTCCTGAAATATCTGTCTTTGAAAGCCAGTAGGGCTTACTTTCAGAAGTCCCAGAGTGCTGTGGGAAAAAGAGGCTCCACTCTTAAGGGTTGCACACAAAATTCCACACACTTCCGGGCCCAGGGCAGAAGCAATAATCTGTAGGAAGCCTGGATCAGACCTACTCGCTGACCCTGGATGGTGAAGAGGCAACTGGAATCAGAGATTCTAGGACCCAGTTCTGCCTACCAGTGGGCCAATATCAACCTCAGGACCACCACAGACATACAACTTTTCATGGCAGGATCCAGAACTCCTGCAAGCAGGCTGGCACCAACCTTTATACCTCTTGAGCCATAGCCCAACCCACAAGTCGGCCAATACCAAGAGACATCTGAGACATCTGGGACCCTTAGTCAGCTACCTCAGGATCCAGTTCCACCCACCAGCAGGCTGATACAAACTTTCAGACATCCTCACCTCCTCAGCCAGCTGTCTTAGGTACTAGCTCTGCCACCGGCAGGCCAACACCAGCTCCAGGACCCCCAAGGCCCTGCAGCCAGAAATACTGGGATCCATCTCTACCCACTAGTGATCCAACACTGGCACCAGAACCTGTCCTCATCCCCTCCAGGAACCCCTGAGCCTTACTCCACCCACCAGTAGGTAGACACAAGCTTCAATCACTGCAGCCCAGCAGCCTGCTATGGCAGGATCCAGGCCACATACCAGCAGGACAGCACCAGCCCTCAGACCACCTGCTTCTTTGCCCCACCCACCAGTAGGCCAATGCCAACACTGAGACACCTCAGGCCCCTCAGTCAGCCACCCTGGGATCCAGCCCCACTCACCAAGAGGCCAACACCAGCTGGAGGACACCAAGGGCCCTACAGCCAGAGATACCAGGACCCAGCTCCATCCATTAGTCACTGGCACAGCCTTGGGAAATTTTGAGCACCAACATGGCCACCAACAAGATGTTACCAGCCCCAGGACATGATCTGATCCATCAGCAGGCCAACAGCGCTCTAAGGCACCTTGGCCATCTCAGCCAGCCAACCCAGGATATAGCACCATGCCCCACTGGGCAAATACCAGTTTTGGGACACCACAGAACATTTAGCCAGGCATGTCAGGAACTAGTTATACCCACTATCAGGCTAATGCTAGATTTGGGAACCCTGGCCCTGCAGCCACTCACTCCCAAACACAGCTCTGCCCATTGAGCCAGCACTAGCCCCAGGATCTCCCCTCCTCCAGGGTACTGCACCCTGCCACCTCATGACTCAGGTCTGGCAGCAACTGGACCCAGGGACAAGCCATACTTACCAAATCACTTACCAAATCACTTACAATATTCAGCTCACCATAGCAGAAGGACACATTTGGCCCACATAGGGAGCATTCCTAAAGTATATGGCTCTGGTGACCAAAGAGGTGTGCACTTTGGGAATGCATAAGTCACTTCTTCAAGGTCAGTAAATGTAACCAATCTGCAAGACACATAGAAATAAAAAGCAGCATCAGGCAACAGGAGGAAACAGGGGAAGAGGATGAAAAGTTGTAAGTTTTAAGCAAAGTGTTTGAAAATTCTAAATTCTCATTCTTAAAGAAGAATCAAAGCAGGATGAAGAATAACTGAAATAAAAACATGCTAGAAGGAATCAGAAGTAGATTAAATGGTGCAGAGGAATGCATCAGTGAGCTGGGAGACAGAGTAGTGGAAATCTCTGAAGATGAACAACGATAACCAAAGAAAATAAAAAGAAATGAGAACAGTTTAAGAAAACTCTGGGACAACATCAAATGCACTAACATACATATTATAAGAAACCAAGAAAGAGAAGAGAAAGAGAAAGGGACAGAGAATGTATTTGAAGATATAATAGCTGAAAATTTCCCTGACTTGTGAAAGGAAAAGACATTCACATTGAGGAAGCACAGAGTCCCAAACAGGATCAATCCAAAGAGGAAAACATCAAGGCACATTGTAATTACAAAAATTAAAGACAAAAAAAAAAAAAAAAAAAAACACTAAAGGAGCAAAGGAAAAGCAACAAGTTACATACAAGGGAACTTCCCATAAGGTTATCAGCTGACTTTTCAACAGATACTCTGCAGTCCAGAAAGGAGTGACATAATGTATTCAAAGCAATGAAAGGGGAAAATCTACAAGAATAATCTACCCAGCAAGGTGTTCATTCAGATTTGATGGAGTAATCAAAAATTTTACAGACAAGCAAAACCCAAATAAATAAACCCAAAATTATCAGAAGGAAAGAAATCATAAAGATCAGAGCAGAAATAAATGAAATAGAGATGGGGAAAACAGAAAAATTTAGTAAACCTAAGAGCTGGTTCTTTGAAAAGATAAACAAAATACATAAATCTCTACCTAGACACATCAAGAAGAGAGAGCACCCAAATCAATAAGATCAGATGTGAAAAGGAGAAGTTACAACCAATGCCACAGAAAAAAATTATTATTAGATTAAATTAAATCTAAATTATATTAGATATTACTATGAACTATTTGCCAATAAAATAGACTAACATAGCAGAAATTGTCAAATTCCTAGAAATTCAAGACTGAAAGAGGAAGAAATAAAAATGTGACCAGATCAATTACCAGTTCTGAAATTGAATAAGTAATTTTAAAACTTCCAACAGACAAAAGTCCAGATTCAGAGGGGGGTTTCACAGGTGGATCCTATGAAATATTTAAAAGAGAGTTAACAACTACCCTTCTCAAACTATTTCAACTATTTCAAAAAATTTCAGAAAAAGGAATATTTCTGAAATCATTCTATGAGCCAGCACCACTCTCATACCAAAATCAGACAAAGATAATAACAAAAAAATAAATTACAAGTCAATAAAAATAGATAAAAAATCCTGAACAAAATATTAGCAAATCAAATTCAACAATACATTAGCAGGATCATATACCATTAACAAGTGTGATTTCTCCCATGGATGCAAGGATGGCTCACAATTCATAACCAATCATTGCGAGACACTGCATTAACAAGTCAAAAAATAAAAATCATATAATCATCTAAGTAGAGGTAGAAAAGGCTTTTGATTAAAATCAACATTCATTTATGATAAAAGAAAAAACCTTTCCAGAAAGTGATCATAGAGGGAACATACCTCATCCTAATTTGTGATGTATATAATAACCCACAGTTAACATATACTCAATGGTGAAAAGCTGAAAACATTTCTTCTAAGACCAGATGCAAGGATGTCTGCTTGCACCACTTTTATTCAACATAATTTGGGAAATCTTGGCCACAGAAACCAGAGAAGAAAAAGAAAAGGAATCCAAATTAGAAAGGAAGAAGTAAAACTGACATTATTTCCAGGTGACATGATACTATACCCAGAAAATATTAAAGATGCCACCAAAAAACTACTAAATCACATTAATGAATTTGGAAAATTTGTAGAATAATACAAAATTAAATAAATCTGTTGCATTTCTATACATTATCAACAAACTATCAGAAAGAAAGGTTAAGGAAATGATCCCATTTGCAATTGCACCAAAAAGAATAAAATACTAAGGAGTAAACTTATCTAAGGAGGTAAAAGATCTTTACCTGGAAAACTAAGACATTGATGAAAGAAATTGAAGATTACACAAACAGATGGAAGGAAATTCCATGTTCATGGATTGGAAGAATTAATATTGTCAAAAATAACTATACTACACAAGGCAATGTACAGATTCAGTACAATCCTTACCAAAATACCAATGGCATTTTTCACAGAACTAGAAAAAATAATTCTAAAATCTGTATGGAAACACAAAAGACCCCAAGTAGCTAAAGATATCTTGAGAAAGAAGAGCAGAGTTGGAGATATCATGCTCACTGACTTCCAACCATACTATAAAGCTACAATAATCAAAACAGTATGGTGCTGGTGCAAAAAAAGACACACAGATCAATGGAACAGAATAGAGAACCCATAAATAAACCCACATAAATATGATCAATTAATCTATGACCAGGCTCAGTGGTAAAGAATCCACCTACAAAGCAGGAGCCATAGAAGACATGGGTTCAATCCCTAGATTGGGAAGATTCCTTGGAGGAGGAAATGGCAACATACTGCAACATTCTTGCCTGGAGAATCTCATGGGCAGAGGAGCCTGGTGGGGTACAGTCCATGAGGGTTGCAAAGAGCTGGACATGATTGAAGCAACTTAGCATGCACACACAATCTACGACAAAGGAGGCAAGAGTACAATGGTTGAAAAGCAGTTTTTTTTTTATTACTATAGTGGTGCTGGGAAACTGGACAATTACATGAAAAAGAATAAAATTAGAATGTTCTCTAACTCCATCTACAAAAATAAACTCAGAATGGATTAGACCTAAGTGTCTGACCAGATACCATAAAACTCCTAGAAGAAAACACTCTCTGACATAAATTGTAGCAATTTTTTCATCTGTCTCCAAAAGCAAAGGAAACAAAAGCAAAAATAAGCAAATGGGGTCTAATTAAACTTAAAATCTTTTGTACAAGAAAAGAAACCATCAATGAAGCAAAAAGACAACCTACTGAATGTGAGAAAATATTTGCAAATGATATGACCAATAAGGAGCTAAAGGTCCAAAAATGTATAAACAGTTTATCCAACTTAAGGTCAAAAAACAACCAACCAATTTAAAAATGGGCAGAAAATCTAAATAGGCATTTCTTCAAAGAAGATATGCACATGGCCAATAGGCATATTAAAAGATCCCCAACATCATTAATCATCAAAGGAATGTAAATCAAAACCATGATGAGATGTTCCCTTACACCTGTCAGAATGGTTATCGTTAAATGATCACCACAAATAACACACGTTAGCAAGGATTTGGAGAAAAGGAAACACTCATACACTGTTGGTAGGATTATAAATTGATACAGACACTATGGAAAGCAGTATGACAGTCTCTCAAAAAACTAAAAATTAAACTACCATATGACCCCAAAACTCCATTCAAGGTTATAGATCTGAAAAAAACAAAGCATACTAATTTAAAAAGATACATGCACCCAATATTCATAGCAGTGTTAATTACAGTTGCCAAGATATAGAAGGAACATAAGCGTTCATCAATAGATGAAAGGATAAAGAAACATACATACATCTAAAGAAATACTCAACCACAGGGAAGAATGAAACTTTTGCCAGTTGCAGCAACATGAATGGACTTGGAGGGCATTATCCTAAGTGAAATAAGTCAGACAGAGAAAGACAAATACTGTTTAACTTGTTTGTGGAATCTTAAAAAGTACAACAAACTAGTGAATATAATAAAAAGGAAACAGACATACAGATATGGAGAACAAACTAGTAGTTACCAATGCAAAAGAGGGAAGGAGAGAGAGGCAGTATAAGGGTAGAGGATCAAGGGGTACAAACTATCAGGGATAGAATAAGTTGCTAGAGTATATTATACAACATGGGGCAAATAGTAAATATTTTATAATTATAAATGGAACATAACATTTAAAAATTGTGAATTATTATATTTTATACTTGTAATTTATATAATATAATGCATCAGCTATATCTGAATTGGGCTTCCCAGGTTTCTCAAACAGTAAAGAAGCCACCTACAATGCCGGAGACCTGGGTTCAATCCCTGGGTCAGGAAGATCCCTGGAGAAGGGAATGGCAACCCACTCCAGTATTCTTGTCTGGAGAATTCCATGGACAGAGGAGCCTGGCGGGCTACTCCATGGGATTGCAAAGAGTTGGACACTTATGTCTGAATTATAAATAAATAAACTACAAGGATATATTTCACAACAAAGAATATAGTCAATATTTTATGACAACTTTAAATGAAATAAAATCTATAAAAATGTTGAATCATTATGCTGTATAGTTGAGACTAATATAATATTGTTAAGTAGAGTACCTCAATGAAAACAGTTTTTTAGTAAATGGAATCACACAGTTAAAAAAATACTCCATTACTTTCTGGATTGCATACTTTTTGGAAAGATGTCTGCTGTTTTTCTTATATTCTTCTGTTGCAATGTTTCTTTTCTTTTTTCTTAAGATTTTTACTTTATAATTATTTTTAAAAACAAGGTTATGATGCACTAAGTCAGTAAATTGTTTTGTAGTTAGGGTTAGCAGGTGATGGATCAGATGTAGAGAGTCAAGAAAGAAAGACATCAAAGATATTGCCAAGAGTTTGAGTTTGAGCAACTGGATGGATGGAGTGAAATTTGCTGAGAAAGGGAAGACAGTTTATGAAGACCATTGAGAATCACAGTTTGGTTGATTCAGAGATGAAGCGGACACATCCCTTGGGCTACCTCAGAAGCAGAGCAATGGACAAATATAAGTATGTAACTTATTGAGCAGTGACCCCAGAGCACCAAAAGAAAGAGGGACATGATGCCAGGAAGGGAAAGCAGATTAACAGGTGTGTTGTCAAAGTTACCATGCTGGAAAATGTAGCTTACTCCCACTGGAGAACCCTGGGATCCAATATAAAACACACTCCTCAGTAGTAGACAACCCAAGGACTAACGGAGATGAAGTATTGACTTACCAGCTCCCATCAGCATCTGACTGAGGGTTGGTCCTGAAGGTCATTAATCCTCAGACATTTCTGGCCTGTCTCACGGAGGCAGAGAGCAAAACTCTGGAGCCAGATGGCCTTGGGTAGGAATGCAGGTGCTGACAGTTGAATGTTGGCTGCTGTGGTCCAAGGGGATGTGGGCAGAATCCGAGTGGTAGACCAGAGGACAAACGCCTATCAACTATTCATGAGCCAGGGAGTTCCAAAGTTATGAGTGAATGACAGCATCCCTGATAATCCCATTGGCTTGGCTATTTGCCTGGAAGTTCACCTGCCATCTATTTTAACCCTTGTCATGGCATGATGACTCTGCCAAAACCTCAGTAGCAGACTAAGGGAGCCCAGTTTAGCAAGGCTCCCAAACCCCGTTCCCACTGTCAACTAAAAGATCTGCATGCAGAGAGATCTATGCTCACCATTTCATTCCATCCTCAGCTATGCAGCTGGAATTTGGCATCTTTCCCATGTATATTTCATAGAAGAAACTGATGCTCAGAGAGTTGCAGTCACTTATGTAAGGCCACACAGCAAGGGAGTTGGAACCAGGACTGAAACTCATCCCTGTGTCACTGCTTCTCAGGGATCTAGTCTCCCAACTTCCACGCTCTAGAAATAAGTGTTAGACCAGGCAGTGGTTCTTATTCATCATCATGTCTTATGAATTAAAAACAATGTTCATGAGGTCATTTCCATGGGGCTTTGAGGTTGGCTGTGTAAATATTTGGCCTTCGGGGCTCTTCTCGGCCAAACTCCTCAGGGTGCTGACGTTAAACACACTCCTTCAGGAAAAATGCAATTGGTCTCAGGAAGCCCCTGGGGTCCGGCTCTCAGAGGGTGTCTGCTCAGGCTAATGTTTGACAACACAAAGCCCATTTTTCCTATGACTTTTTCTCATTTAAGACAAGAAAGATCACCCTCCTCTCGCCAACGCACATACTCAACAGTCATTAATACGCAGGCATTTAAAAACATTTGTGATCAGAAAGGTCTGTGTTTTCTCATTTCTTTACAGAGTCAGGGAGGTTTGAGAGTGAGAGACAGGGGAGAGGGGAAAGGAGAAAGAGGGAGAGGAAGAAAAGGAGCAAGAAATGGAGAGAGGGAAAGGAAGAGGGAGAGAAGGGAGAGAAAGGGGAGAGAGGGGAGAAGGGAGGAGAGCAGATGAAGAGAGGAAGAAGAGAAAGCAACCTTAGCATGTACCAACAAGACTTGGATAAAGTACGTGCTATCTGTGTTAAACTGATGCTGAAGATCTACATGTAATATCCTCAGGTGACGAAGCAGGTCTCAGAGTAGCCTAAAAAGCTGTAAGTCAGTGTCCACAAAACCTGATAGAAGGGGTGTTCATCAGCTTAGCAGCAGTTTCCTCTGAGTGGTGGAGTTACAGGTGGTTTTTACCTCCAATCTGTGATGCTACCTCATGTGTTTTCTCGCTAAGGCTGCAGTGACCAACTACAACTGATGGAGTGACTTAGATAATAGGCATTTGTTCTATCTCAGTTCTAGAGGCCAGAAGTCCAAGATCAAGATGTCAACAGGGGTATGCTCCCTTTGGGGGCTCCAGAGGGAGGATCCTTCCTTGCCTCTCCTAGTTTTGAGCAGTGGCTGGCCATCCTTGGTTCTCCTTGATTTGCAGCTGCAGCATTCCGATCTCTGCCTCTGTCATCATGTGGCCTCTAACATCTATGTCTATAGCTGTGTTTCCTCTTTTAATAAGAATACCAATCATGTTGGATGAGGGCCCACCCTAGTCCAGCATGACCTCATCTTAATTGCATTTTTAATAACCCTATTTCCAAAAAGGTCACATTCTGAGGGCCTAGGGATCAGGACTTCAAGGTAACTTGTGGTGAGGGTCATAGTGATGAAAAAAGACCAGGCAGGGCCCAGTTCAGAAGATAAAGGCCCATCACTGGGGGACCGACCGTCTGTATTTCTAGGAAGTCACATCTTCCCCCAGTGCTGTGGAAAGCCCGCAGAGTGTCCCCAAATGCAGAGATGCTTTACAGGACAGAAGGGGTCATGGGTCATGCCCTGGGATGAAGGCTGGGTCTCTGACAAGATGACAGGGGAAACCAGGTGAGGGCTCTGAAGCTAGAGCAAGGTCATCATAACAATGCATCCTGGTGCATTGGAAGGGTGCTAGATACATGATCTAGTGGAAGGAGAGGCTGGGACACCTACAATGTGACATGCTAGGAACACTGAACCAGAACATTTTATCATGAATCCCTTGTCTAGCCTGAGGATGGACCTGGAGGACAGGGCAAGTTCATAGAGTCTTCCCTGTTGCAGCGATGAAGAGGACTTGGCCTGGTGGAGGGAGAGCAAAGCCCAGGGATCTGTGGGAAGGAGAGAGACTGAGAGGTCAGCAGGAAAGTGCACGGGCATAGGTGCCTCCGGGCTGGAGCAGTGGGGGAGTGGGATCCCTGAAGAACAGGGGCACTCTCCAGATACACCTGCAGAATCTTCTTAATAACACTGAATTCATAAAAGTGATTATTTACTTTTAAATTTTATTGTTTTTATTCTTATCTTTTTAGGTTGATAAGCATACCTATTAGAGAGGAGAGAGAGTGAGAAATTAGTCATAGAATGTAAATACCAAGGCATTTAAACATCTAGTTTCATTACATGCCAGGGCAATACTACTATTGTAAGATACGGAAGTCTTTGATTATTCTCTTTTTCTCAAACCCCACAGTCATTAGGCATAATGGATTTTTTTAGAAGTGATTACTTATAATATATGTATGAGGTACAAAGAATATCAAGAAACGAGCACCTAGGTAACCATCACGGTTTCTTCATCCCACCTCTGTCCTCCTACCCAGATGCAAGCACTCCCCAAATTCTGCATTAACTTGCCCTTTGTCATTTAGACGTAATCATGACACCTATGTGTGCCTCCCTAAATAGAATCTTGTGACACATGTTCTTTTGTGACTTGCCTCTTGGCTAACAGCTAAGTACATACCTGTAATTAATTTGTTTCAATGCTACTTTGTTTTTCACTGTGTGACTGCATAGTTTGTCCACTGTCCTTCCAGGGAACACATGGCTGCCCCACAGCCTTGCCGCTGTGAGAGGTTTCCTGGGAAGACTTCAGTGCCTGTCTTCTGGCACTTGTGTGTGGGTCCTTGCCCAGGAGGGGACTTGCCTCAGCACAGGATGGGCATGTCAGCTTTGCCAACTGATGCCACACTGGTTTGCCAAGCAGCCAGGCAGGTTCACATGCCCAGTGAGGGGCCAGGGATCTGTACTGCTCCACGCCCTCACTTTTCAGACCCTCAGTCTTATTTCTCATACAGCAGAATTGTCAGGATATTGCTTACAAATGTCACAAAATAACCAGGGAAAGTGGCAATAAAGTGATCTACCCTTCAAAACAAATCCAACTGACAAAAGGAAGGCCATCCATCAAGGAACCACACTTTACCAAGGAGCTCAGGTCTCTGAGGCAAGGGCTAACCCAGCATCCAGGGGCACCAGGAAGGCTGTCCTGGTGAGGGAGGGGCCCCTCAGGCTGGGAAGGGATTTGTGGCACTCCAAGGCAGATGAGCTAAGGGCAGGGAGAGCCCCTTCTCTCTGTGGCACCGCCTGTGCTTGACGCTCAGAGTGAAGCTTCAATGGTCCAGACCACATTGTAGGTCGACACCTAAGGGTCCCCAGGGGTGATGGCTGGCCCTCAAGCATGGTGGTCCAAGAGTGTGGTGGCCAACCCTAGGGCTGGTGGCTGACCCCAAGGGCCTTGACAAGGGCAATTGGAAGGGTGTGAGCGGTTGCTACCCTCCTGGGGTCCTCCTTTCTCCTCACTCCTCCTGGACTTCCCCTGCCCAATGGGAAGAGTGTCTTTTCCCCCACAGGGTTCTGCATGGGGACCTCTTTGCCCCAGGGAACCCTTTGGTACCTTGCAGAGTGGCATGATGCTCTGAGGTTCATCATCTGCTCCTTCCCCTTACCTTTCAAAGGTGTGGCACAAGATAAGCCTGCTGCCTCCCCCTTGCCCTCCCAAAGAGCAAGACAGACATGATGATAGCCCTGCCCTCCTTCCCCAAGCCCTACTCTCGTCCTTCAGCATCATCACCCTCCTTTGCTGACATTCCCTCAGACTCACTGCGCTGGCACCTCGTGGAGACTTCGCCTACCTGTCCAGCATGATGACTTTATGAGGCTGGTGCACAGACAGGCTTGAAGAGTTCATGAGGCAGCAAGGAGGAAGCCCGAGTGAAGGCTGACTGCAACTCCTACCTCAGCCCAGCCACCTCGCTCAACATGCCCTTCATCACCACTGCCTGCCTCTGAGCCGTGGTTTCCTCACAGGGACAGGGCAACACATACCCAGCTAGCCCAACGCCTGTGGAGACGCAGCTCCCTGCCCTGCACACAGGCAGGCATCACACTCTAGGTGATTTCTATGGGCTGGCCGGGCCTCTCATCCCTAACATGCCTCTAACCCGGCCTCCTAGCTGTTTATCCTCAACCGTGTGAAGAAGTCATAAACCGTGGAGCCTGCCCAGGTATTTATTTTAGTTAGTAAAAATGCCTTGGACCTTGCCAAGAGCCATTTGACTTTAATTGGAAACTTTTGAGGCATTAAGAATGCGCTGAGGTTTAAGACGTGTACAAAGTCTCTGCAATCATCGATCATGTGAGCGCTGCTTTGGACCAGGTGGAACGAAGACAACCTTTTAGCAAATCCACCTCCCTTAATGGACTCATTTATAATAACTCTGCATTGCTGGGCAGTGTGTCTCCCCCAGAACTCCATGAACGCTGGCCAGTGCATTTAAAAGCAATGAACATCTGGTGACTGTAAACGAGGAACCCAGGAAAAAAACAAAACATGATATAAACAAAAGGCAGTTTGGGGAGGGCCAATAAGATGGCCCCCAATCTGTGGTCAGGGCAGACATTTCCCCACAGTGTGAAGGAAGCTAGGGAGAGACACCATCTGCTGTTCCTCTGAGAAATGTCATCCCAACAGCTTTGTTTACGGAGGACTTACTGGGTGCCAGGCTCAGTCAGGAAGCCCCAGCCAACTGCTCTAGCCTCATCTCATGACATGTTCCCACTGGCCTTTCTCAGACCCCGTGCTGTTACAGGGCCTTTGCTTATGCTCTTCCCTGTGTCTGTAGCACGTCCCCCTCCCTCTCCTCATCTGCATTAGTTAGCTGTGGCCACATAACAAACTACCCCAATGCTTAGGAACTTAGAACAATAAACGTTTATCATCCTGGTCTCTGAGCCAGGATGCCAAAAGCTGCTTAGCTGGGTGGATCTGGTTCAGGTCTCTCATGAGGTTGTTCTCAAGCTGTCAGCAGGGACTGTAGTCTCCTATGAAGGCTGGATTGGGGCTGTAGGATCTGCTTCCAAGCTCACTTATATGGCTAAAGGTGAATCTGCAGTTCCTCATCACATGGACACATCCACAGGGATGCTTGAGTGTCCTCTACAACATGACAACTAGCTGCCCCAGGGTGAATGATCCAGAGAGAGTCAATATAGAAGACTGGGAAGGCCCAGTCTTTTATGACCTGATTTTGAAAGTGATATACTATCATTTGTGCAGCATTCTGTTATTTACAGGGATCCTCAAAATCCACATGTACCCAGAACTTCAGAATGTGAACCTACTTGGAAATAGGTTCTTCGCAGATGCAATTAGTTAAGATGAGGCCATTCTGAATTGGGGTGGGCCCTAAATCCAGTGACTAGTGTCCTCATAAAAGGCCATGTGGTGGGAACTCAGCCTGGCACTCTGTGATTACCTAGAGGGGTAAGATAGGGAAGGGGAGGGGGGCTCAAGAGAGAGGTGATATATGTATAATTATGGCTGATTTGCATCCTGTATAGCAATAATCAATACAACATTAAATAGCAATTTCTCCCAATTAAAAATAAATTTAAAAAATAAAAGAAGTCCATGTATAGACACAGAGACATAGGGAAACGTAGGGAAACATAGCAAACATAGGGAAGAGGGCCATGGGGCAATGCAGACAGAGATTAGAGTGATGTTCTACAAGCCAAGGATTGCTGGCAGCCATTAGAAGCCAGGAGAAAGTCGTGGAATGGATTCTACTGCAGAATCTCCAGAAGGAACCAATTGCGCCAATAACTTGATGTTGGACTTCTGGCCTACAGACTAGGAAAGAACAAATTCCTATTGTTTTAAGCTCCCTAGATGTGGGCACTTTGTTACAACAGCCCCAGGAAACTAATGCAGACTGGTCACATGCAGTCCTATGGTTCATGTAGGAGGGAGCACGAGGCTGTAACAGAAGGTGGGGACATGGACTGCCTACCCTGTTGCCTGAGCTACTCCACTCATTCTTCAGATCTCAGCTTCTGTGGCTTTCTCCAGGAGGCTGGGCCATGTGCCCTGGAGCATCCAGAGCCCTCTGTAACACCCACCCACTTGGGGTCGTTTCCATTGTCTTTCCACCCTACCACACTGTAAGGTCCAAGATGAGAGCATTTCGATCTTGATCACCTCCTGCCTGCTCCTAACCCTGGTGACAAGCACATGCCCAGCAAACAGTGGGTGCTCAATAAGTACACGAATGACCGCGGGATGTTCTGTACCTCTGCTACTTCTACCACCCCTCCATTGTTAGCAACCCTCCTCTGAGGCTCAAGGGTGATCGAACTCATCAGGTCAGCCTGTACATCTGACTGCATCAACATTGCCTTAAAACAGGTGCCAGTGGTGGGGTGGGAGGGAAAGGGTTCTGGAGAAAGTTACCTGCCTCAGGTGAGGCAATGGAGAGACACTTGCCTCCCGTGGTGGGCGGGGTAGGGGGGGGCAGGAGCAGATGGCCATGGGCCTTTTACCTGGGAATTGCTTGCTGATCATCACTGCTAGTACCCACTGATGGCAGAAGCCTGTTTCTCCTCACCTGGCTGGCCCATAGGATCTCAGGACCCCACCTTTACTCCACAAAGCACAGTGGAGACCAGGCCAGAATAACAAGAACAGATTCACTCATGGCTCAAAAATGATGACAGGGAAACAGACACAGAAGCTAAAAGAACTCAGAGCACACCCATGCTGCAAGCAGCCACCCATTCCCCTTCTCATGCTACCGGTGGTGAATCACTAGCTGGGGGCATGCAGACAATATTTCTCAAACTCCTATGTGGCTACACATGGCCCCAAGTACATCTGAATTCTAGTCAGTGGGATAGCAAGAGTGTCACATGGGACCTCCCTGGAAGTGATGTATGGTGAGGAGGACGAATCCTTCTGTGCGCTTTGTCTTACTTGCAGCTTCCTGGAGTGGCAGCAGTGATGACTGAGGCTCAAGCAGCTGTCTTTGACCATGAGACGGAAGCTGTGTATTGAGGATAGCTGGGCAGGAAAGTAGAAGTGTTGGAGTCCCTTATGCCTACCTCTGTGCTTTTCAAATGAGAGAAGAATAAGCTTCCATCTCTCTTAAGCTACTACTATAATTTGGATTTTTTCTGTTGATGGTAGCCAAACTTAATCCCAATTCATGGAGGAGATTGGGTCTTTTATGCTATAGCCAAGGTCTTGCTATCAGACTGTTCTCACACTCTTTGAGCACCTGCTGAGCTGTGAGGGGGCCACCAAACTGAAGCCATGGATCTGTGGTTCTGACGACCTCTCATTCATGGGGGAGGGAGGCTGATGGTTGGCCATTCCAGAGACTCTTGATGCTCTAGCTGCCCCTTCCACCTCCTTGCCCCCAAAGCTCAGTCTCCTCTCCTGATCCTGGGAACAGACAGCTCACATTTACTAAGCACCAGCTATGTGTGTATGGCAAGTTACTAAGTCCTTCATGTCAATGATCTCACATGGTTCTTACCATTATGCCCTGACATGGGGGGCGGGGAGTGTACAGATAAGGAAATAGAGGGTCAGAAACTCACCATATGCCTCTGTAGCACAAGGGGGTGTCTGTCAGCTCCCAAGCATGAGGGTAACCTGTCTGTAACACCCCTGTGGGATGTGCCTAGCTTTTCAGGAAGCCCCCTACAGCATCTAATCTTCACGGGGTCAAGCACTACCCCCTCCTCTCTACCTCCTGGCCACATTATGACCCAGGCCCCTTACCCACCTGGAGAGAGCCCCTTGCCTACCTAGAGAAGCCTCCTGTCTGTCTCCATACCTACCTTCACTTTACTTGTCCTGCTTACTACACTCCAGATACTCTTTCTGCTCATCAAACAGGCCAAACTAATTCTTGCACGATGGCCACCCAAAGGTATTCATCCTCTATCATACAACCTGCTGCTTTTCACAGTAGTTTTATCTGTTCACTGTCTATCTCCTGAATAGACAAGACTTGGTCTTCTGCTTTGCTGTGTTCACAGAGCATAGAAGAGTGTCTGACATACAGAGATGCTCCGTAAATATCTGTTGAATGAACTAATTAAAGTCAATTTAATTAATGTAACCAGCAGAGCTAGGAGAGACTCCAGGGAGCAATGAGAGGTAAAAGGGGATTAATAGAGAAGCCTGAGACCAAGACAACTGCAGAGAAAAGACCCTTAAGCATCCTGGGCAGGTAAGGTGTATCAGGGATCAACCTCAGGAACAGAGCCAGTAGATGAGATATATACATATATATGACTTGCTACCCCCTCATGGGTCACAGACTTTTCATGGCAAAGGGGCTTGCATAACTCAGTGAAGCTATAAGCCATGCTGTCTATGCAGGGCCACCTAAGACGGATGGGTCACAGTAAAGAATTCCGATAAACCGTGATCCACCAGAGGAGTAAAGGGCAGCCCACTCCAGTATTCTTGCCTCAGAACACCATGAACAGTATGAGAAGGCAAAAAGATATGACACCAGAAGATGGGCCCCCCATGTCAGAAGGTGTCCAATATGCTAATGGGGAAAAGCAAGAGCAATTACTAATAGCTCCAGAAAGAATGAAGCAGCTGGGCCAAAGCAGAGATGACACTCAGTTTTGGATGTGTCCAGTGCTGAAAGTAAAGTCCAATGCTGTAAAGAACCTGCATAAAGATATGCGGATGATATCACTCTAATGGCAGAAAGTGAAGAAGAACTAAAGGGCCTCTTGATGAAGGTGAAAGAAGAGAGTGAAAAAGTTGACTTGAAACTCAACATTTAAAAAATCAAGATCCACCCCCATCACTTCATGACAAATAGAAAGGGGGAAAGTGGGCTCCAGAATCCCTGTGGACAGTGACAGCAGCCATGAAATTAAAATACACTTGCTCCTTGGAGGTAAAATTATGACAAACCTAGACAACATATTAAAAAGTAGAGACATCACTTTGTCAACAAAGCTTTGTATAGTTGAAGCTATGGTTTTTCCAATAGTCATGTAGGGTTGTGAGAGTTGGGCCATAAAGAAGGTTGAGCACTGAAGAACTGATGCCTTCCAAATGTGGTGCTGGAGAAGACTCTTGAGAGTCCCTCAGTCTGCAAGGAGATCAAACCAGTCAATCCTAAAGGAAATCAGTCCTGAATATTCATTGGAAGGACTAATGCTGAAGCTGAATCTCCAATACTTTGGCCACCTGATGCAGAGAGTCAACCCATTAGAAAAGACCCTGATGCTGGGAACAATTGAAGGCAAAAGGATAAGAGGGCAACAGAGGATGAGATGGTTAGATAGCATCACCGACTCAATGGACATGAGTTTGAGCAAACTCTGAGAGGTAGTAGAGCACAGGGGAGCCTAGCATGCTGCAGTCCATGGAGTCGCAAAGAGTCAGACATGACTCAGCAACTGAAAACAACAAAACAAATGACTTATTACAGGGAGGTGGCTCCTGTGATGATGGGCGCTAGCTAAGCAAGTCCAAAAATCATAGGATAGACCACCAAGAAGGAAGACTCTGAGTAGGCTGTAATCCCCAGGCATGTGCTGAAACTGTGGTCCTCAGGTGTTGTATATTCTCTCTTTTAGGGAAGACACAGCTCTGCTTTTAAGACCTCCCCCTCACAAAGTGATTAGGTCAGGCTCACCCAGATCATCCAGGATATTCGCCATTACTTAATGTCAGCTGATTAAGAGCTTTAATTATATCTGAAAAATACCTTCACCACCACATCTGGGTTAGCGTTTGACTGAATAACTTGGAACCATATTCTAGCAGAGACTTCTCAGGTGGCACTAGTGGTAGAGAAATCGCTTGCCAATGCAGGAGATGCAAGAGATGCAGGTTTGATCCCTGGGTCTGTAAGATCCCCTGGAGAAGGGCATAGCAATCCACTCCAGTACTGTTGCCTAGAGAATCCTATGGGCAGAGGAGCCTGTCAGGCTACAGTCCATAGTGTCACATCGAGTCAGACATGACTGAAGCGACTTAGTGTGGAGCATACACGCACATAGTCTAGCCAAGTTGATACATTAAAGAAATCATCATGATCCATCCCCCATCAACGTGACACCCATACACATCTCCTTAAACTAGATTAATCTACAAATAAAAAAGTAACAAAGTCACACTTCCACCTAATATAGTAGAATTATCCTGATGCTGGGAAAGATTGAGGGCAGGAGGAGAAGTACTTGACAAAGGATAAGATGGTTGGATGCATCACTGACTCAATGAACATAAGTCTGGACAAACTCCCGGAGACAGTGAAGGACAAGAAAGCCTGGCATGCTGCATCCATGGGGTTCCAAAGAGTCAAACACAACTTAGCAACTGGACAACAACCAAAAATGCACTAATCATTTCCCCAAAAAGAAAATGCAAGATCCTTGGATGATGTTCACTCTTCTCCTTTATATTCTGAAATTTAAGTACTAGATGTAGTGTTAACACTATTAATACATCTTATACTAGATGATAAATGCTTAAGAGAGGGAAAATTTTTTAAATATTTGGTTATTTTATATAACAAATATATTCATATAGTCAATAAAAGGAAGAAATCACCATTTATCATTTCTGTATTCCTCATTTCTGTAACTAGTCATATAGCATAGCTGGTATTTTTCACTTTCTTTCTTCCAGTGCCTATTCCACATTTATTTCAACAAGCTTCTCAACAGGTCATGGTTCTTTTTTTTCATTTATTTTTATTAGTTGGAGGCTAATTACTTTACAATATTGTAGTGGGTTTTGTCATACATTGACATGAATCAGCCATGGAGTTACATGTATTCCCCATCCCGATCCCCCCTCCCACCTCCCTCTCTACCCGCTCCCTCTGGGTCTTCCCAGTGCACCAGGCCCGAGCACTTGTCTCATGCATCCAACCTGGGCTGGTGATCTGTTTCACCCTAGATAATATACATGTTTCGATGCTGTTCTCTCGAAACATCCCACCCTCGCCTTCTCCCACAGAGTCCAAAAGTCTGTTCTGTACATCTGTGTCTCTTTTTCTGTTTTACATATAGGGTTATCGTTACCATCTTTCTAAATTCCATATATATGTGTTAGTATACTGTATTGGTCTTTATCTTTCTGGCTTACTTCACTCTGTATGATGGGCTCCAGTTTCATCCATCTCATTAGAACTGATTTAAATGAATTCTTTTTAATGGCTGAGTAATATTCCATGGTGTATATGTACCACAGCTTCCTTGTCCATTCATCTGCTGATGGGCATCTAGGTTGCTTCCATATCCTGGCTATTATAAACAGTGCTGCGATGAACACTGGGGTGCATGTGTCTCTTTCAGATCTGGTTTCCTCGGTGTGTATGCCCAGAAGTGGTATTGCTGGGTCATATAGCAGTTCTATTTCCAGTTTTTTAAGGAATCTCCACACTGTTCTCCATAGCGGCTGTACTAGTTTGCATTCTTACCAACAGTGTAAGAGGGTTCCCTTTTCTCCACACCCTCTCCAGCATTTATTGCATGTAGACTTTTGGATAGCAGCCATCCTGACTGACGTGTAATGGTACCTCATTGTGGTTTTGATTTGCATTTCTCTGATAATGAGTGATGTTGAGCATCTTTTCATATGTTTGTTAGCCATCTGTATGTCTTCTTTGGAGAACAGGTCATAGTTCTTAACTTGATGGAACGACCCAAAACTTTGTTCATGAAGGGTCTGGGCCATTGGTTTTTGTAGCTTTGCATTGACCTTAATCATAGGGCATGGGAGATGCCCTAGGGAATCTCCTCTATTCCAAACATCCTCTTCCTTTCCTCAGTTGCATAATAGTAGCCCAGTTTCTCTTGATCAGTCAGGATCAATCACCTTAGCCAGTACAGTGACCTCCTTTTTTAGCTTGTTTATTCAGAGGCACAGGGAACTCAAAGTGGTCAGGTAAAAGTCTTAACCTCTATTTCAGGGGAATCATGGTTGTGCCTCCTAGTGGAAGCATTCCTCCTTCTCTAACTAAGGCCTCTAGGCCAGCAGAGTATAAAGTTACGGGAACAAGAAGCAAAAATTCTGCTAGTGGTCACTAGTGGTAACAGTGAGTGTTGCCGCTCTCATGTCCATCCCTTTATTCCTGCACCTGTGAATCCTGACCTGGGAGAAATAGTACCACATATTGGACACTGATTCAGAGCATACACAGCCTGCTAGAGAACCTTGTTCCAGTCCGGCATGGTATTACCACCTAGGTAGCACTGTAACTGAGTCTTCAAAAGACTATTCCACAGAACCTGTCAAACCAGTTATTACAGGATGGTGGGAAGCATGGTGAATTCAGTGAAATCCATGATCATGGGCCTGCTGTAGCACTTATTCTGCTGTGAAGTGAGTTTCTAGATAAGAAGCAATACTGTGTGAAATACCATGGTGGTGAATAAAGCGCTCTGTAAATCCATGGATGGATGGTGGTTCCAGCAGAAGTATTGCCTGCAGGGAAGGCAAATTCATGTCCTGATCACTCCACAGGATGGTGCTATTTTGGGAACTCAAGTTAGCCAAAGTGATTGGAGGTCCATGTTGCTGAGCCCAGGTATCATCTCTGTCACTCTCACTATGGCCCCAGTGTTCATGACCCCATTATGTCGTGACAGGGTAGCTGAGGAAAGAGGATATAATTTCATCAACTTGATTATTAAAATCCTTCTCTGCTGAGGTCACCCTTTGATTAGATTCACATGGGACACAAATATCTTCACATTGTTTGCCCATTCAGAGAGATCTACACACCAATGTCTTCCCCAGACTTCTTTATCACTAATTTTCCAATCATGTTCCTTCCGAGTCTCTGATCATCTGTTCAACCATTGGTCAAAGCCTATGAATCAGTATGTAATCGCTTATTTGGCTATTTCACCTTCCAAGTAAAGTGAACTTTGAGTTCTGCCTGCTAGGAGGACTTTCCTTTTCTGTTATCCTTCAGTGATGTCCCAGAAAGAAGCTATGGAGCTGCAACTGTCCATTTTCAGATGGTGCCAAATACCAACCAAAAGCATCTGTACATCAGACCCAAGTCACCACTTCCTCTATCAGCTAATCATAGGGAACTCCCCATGAGGCCATAGGTCAAGGCTGGGAAACAGAAGGCAATGTAGCAGGAGTGGGGACCATGGATATTTGAGCCGTTTTTTCTTCTAATTTTACCTGTGCTTTCAGGATTGCTTGGGTCTGATCATGTACATACCATCTTTATGGCATCATACGCACACCCAACTTTATGGCATGGTGGGTCAGGTAATGCCCAGTTCATGATGAGCAGTGTAAGTCACATGGTAACTTGCTGACCCATGATTAAGTGCTTAGTCTCTACTAAGGATCAGTAGCAGGTGAACAACTGTTTCTCAAAAGAAGAGTAGCTATCTGTGGATGATAATAGGGTCATGCTCCAAAATCCTAAAGGCCTGCACTGTGATTCACCTATAGCAGCCTGCCAAAATCTCCAAACAGCATCTGTATCTGCCATGAACATGTCAAGCACCATTGGATCTGCTGGATTATATGACCCAGAGCAGCTTACATCGCAGCCTGGACCTGTTGCAGATGCTTCTCTCGTTTTGGATCCTATTCAAAGCTAGCAGCTTTGGGGGGTCACACAATAAAAGGGCCAAAGTAACACATCCAAAGTCCCCCAAATCCAAAAAGGCCCACTAGGCACTGTGCCTCTCTTTTAGTTGTAAGGAGGCCAGATATGACAACTTATCCTCCTTCTTAGAAGGAATATCTTGACATGCTTCACGCCACTTGAGCCCTAGAAATTTCACTGATGTAGCGGGCCCTTAAATTTTAGTTTGACTTATTTCTCACCCTCTGATTTGCAAATATCTTACCAATAAGTCTAGAGTGATGGCTCTTTCTTCCTCACCAAGTTCAATCAACATGATGTTATAAATGTAATGGACTGGTGGATGTCTTGTGGAAGCGAAATACAACTCTGAGGCAAGACAGTAAAGATATATTGCTGGCCTGCCATCTGAAAGCAACTGGCTTCTGGTAAATCTTATGGACAGGGATCTGGCATTTGCTGCATACCAAGTTCCAAAGGTTCCAATAGTTTGGACACCTGATGCAAAGAGCCAACTCATTGGAAAAGACCCAGATGCCAGGAAAGATTGAAGGCAGGAGGAGAAGGGGACTTCAGAGGATGAGATGGTTGGATGGCATCACTGACTCAAAGGACATGAGTTTGAGAAAGCTCCAGGAGAGGGTGAAGGACAGGGAAGCCTTGCATGCTGCAGTCCATGGGGTCACAAAGAGTCAGACACAACTGAGTGACGAGCATCAACCTCATGGTTACTGTTTTTGACGTCATAGTTCACATCTTTTTGTTCTGTACATCCCTTAACTGCTTTTTGTGTGTATAGCTTATTTTATTTTGTTACCTTTGAGAAGCCTGATAAAAGGTTTTCACAGTGTAATGGAATCCTTCCTGAAGAGCATCTGTCTTCCCTTTCATTCAAGGGGCTCTGGGTCTGTAAATTGGCTAAGTATGGAATTTGATTGAGGGGTGTGACTGTGATTTTATGATTAAGGTTAGACTTTTATTCACTTGACCTGGAACTTTTTTGCTCATACATATCAAATATTTAGTAGACTGTCCATCTATTTCACTTCTAGGAACACCACGATTATTGGTCAACACGTAGGTCTCTGCAAGTCAGACTATTCTGATTGCTCCTTTGACACTGCTGTCCATGCCCACTTTGTACTTAGTGATTAGGGGTTGTCACTTGGCCTCTGTTACCCCAGAATCCAATTATTCCCACTGCCTTTAGGTTTCTCAATTTAGTGACAGCAGTTTCCACTGTAATTTCTTTTTTTTCCCTCATTACATCTTATTTTTTTCTTTTTTTTTCATTTATTTTTATTAGTTGGAGGCTAATTACTTTACAATATTGTAGTGGTTTTTGTCATATCATACATTGACATGAATCAGCCATGGATTTACATGTATTCCCCATCCCGGTCCCCCCTCCCACCTCCCACTCCACCCCATCCCTCTGGGTCTTCCCAGTGCACCAGGCCCGAGCACTTGTCTCATGCATCCAACCTGGGCTGGTGATCTGTTTCACCCTGGGTAATATACATGTTTCAATGCTGTTCTCTTGAAACATCCCACCCTCGCCTTCTCCCACAGAGTCCAAAAGTCTGTTCTGTACATCTGTGTCTCTATTTCTATTTTGCATATAGGGTTATCATTACCATCTTTCTAAATTGCATATATATGTGTTAGTATACTGTATTGGTCTTTATCTTTCTGGCTTACTTCACTCTGTATAATGGGCTCCAGCTTCATCCATCTCATTAGAACTGATTCAAATGAATTCTTTTTAATGGCTGAGTAATATTCCATGGTGTATATGTACCACAGCTTCCTTATCCATTCATCTGCTGATGGACATCTAGGTTGCTTCCATGTCCTGGCTATTATAAACATCCACTGTAATTTCTGACCTACAAAGAAGAGCAGTCACAGAGCTCTTCAAGGATGCGGGGACATCTGCTACAAATGGACTTCTCACAGTTGTGATAAAGGTGTGTCCTTCCTCTTGGTGAGCAAAGGGTGGTGTTGTTTTTGTTCAGTCACCAAGTCATGTCCAATTCTTTGCAACCCCACGCACTGCAGCACACCAGGGTCCTCTGTCTTCCACTATTTCCTGGAGTTCGCTCAAACGCATGTCATTGAGTTGGTGATGCTATTTAAAAATCTCATCACCTGCTGCCCCCTTCTCCTTTTACCTTCAACCTTTCCCAGCATCAGGGTCTTTTCCAAGAGGCCAGCTCTTCACATCAGGTGGCCAAAGTAGAGGAGCCTCACCTTTAGCATCTGTCCTTCCAATGAATATTCAGGGTCTATTTCCTTTAAGATTAACTGGTTTGATCTTCTTGCAGTCAAAGGGACTCCACAGTCTTCTCCAGCACCACAATTTGAAAGCATCAATTCTGTGGCCCTCAGGCTTCTTTATGGTCCAATTGTCATATCTGTATATGACTACTGGAAATGGTGGTGAGCAGGTCTCAAATGACAAACTCACTCTAACGTTCCATTTTCTCTAAGCCTTCTATTTCCTATCTCTGCAGTAAAACAGGACAGCTCTGGCATCTCAACTTTGTCTATGATGGGCCACCACCTGGTCAACAGTATAGCCAAGAAATAAAACAAAACTGTTAGAGCCCTTTCTTTCCCCTCAAGTTGCAACACTAAATCCAGAATCTCTTGGTGCTCCCATATCAATAAACTCTTTCAGATCCAACTTTATGTTTCTTCAGCTATTATCTCTCATTACTCTTAATATTCATCCCCACACATTCCCTAAATTTCTGTCTGTATACATTAGAAAAATCATTTTTTTTCTATTGTAAAAAAAGTCAGTTTTTTGGAGGTTGCAGTTCCTCATGGGTCATAATTTGTACCTCATTCTTGGGGTCTGTTAGGACTTCTGTCTAGTCGTGTCATGTCTAGAAGCCAAGAGGGGTGATGGGGCAGAGTAAGAGTAGGGCTTAAAGAAAATCAGCAATGTCTTGCAAGGCTATATGGCAGGAGAAAAAGACATTACAGGTTTCTTTGGATAAACTTCTCAGGCAGGATAAACTTCTGTGAGTCAAAATGACTCAGCAGAATTTAGAGGTTCAATGTCCCCACTTTCACTGGTATCCTTCCATGTATCCTCCTTTCAACTTTCAGGATCCGATTTCTTCCCAATCAATGCTCTCAATTTAAAAGCAAACACCATGCAGAATTGGGGCTTCAATTTGCTTTATAATTCAGTCATTAACAAGATGACATTCTGTGTTTCATTTACAGAAATCCCATCCCTGTGGGTATATGAGTTAAGGGTTCCAGAAAAGATGTAGAAGACTTTGGGTCATTAATGTAGAGTTTGAGCTGGGAATCTGAAGCTTGAGCTCGTCTTCTTCCCTGCTTTCTTTAGCACACTTAAAAGCAACTACCTAATACCATTATACTCCTTATTTTGACTGAAATGTTCTAAGAAAGCAAACATGTGACAACCCAGACTCTTGCCATCTGTGTTTGATTAAAAATATCCAACAGCAATCATCTGAGTAACTTTTTGTCACATCATGACACACACTTTCACTCTCTTCTTTACCCCTGAAAGCAGGGTTATTAGTGCCTTTAAATCTAGGAAGATAAGAGAACCCACTCCAGAAACCCAGAGCCAATAAAAAGAACTCATCCTTAAGGGTCTGCTTCTCTGTAATCACTTACACTGTGGACATCTGCAAGAGCCAGGATTCAAACAGAGGGAAAGACTCAGTATTACACATATGGAGTGGTTATAATGCTCTACATTTTGATTTAATGTCAGAATGTGCCATAATGGAAATGCTAGAGTCAAGCAAAGAGTGAAGGGACAAACATATGCAAGTCAAAGCATTATGTTGTACACACTAAACTTACATAGTGCTGCCTGTCGATTATATCTCAATAAAACTGGAAAGGAAAAGATAGTTCACTCCCTTTTATTGCTGAGTATTATTCCATGGTATGCAGGTGGTGCTAGTGGTAAAGAACTCACCTGCCAATGCAAAAGAGGTAAAAGACCCGGGTTCAATCCCTGGGTTGGGAAGGTCCCCTGGAGGAAGGCATGGCAATCCACTCCAGTATTCTTGCCTGGAGAATCCCATGGAAAGAGGACCCTGGTGGGCTACAGTCCATAGGGCCACAAAGAGTCAGATACAGCTGAAGCAACTTAACATGCATGCATGCAAATACCTTGTATGTGTACTAGAGCACGCTTAGACATTCACTTCTGGAAGGTCTCATAAAATGAGTTAAGCAGTGTTCTCTCCTCTTCTATTTTCCAGAAAAAATTATGTAAAATTGGTGTTACTTAAATGTTTGGTAGAATTCTCCAGTGAAGCCATTTGGGCCTGGAAATTTCTAGCCTGGGAACTTTTAAATTCAAATTAAATATCTTTATTAGACAGGCTTCCCTGTGGGTAAAGAGAAAGCTGGTAAACTTTCAGCTGGTAAAGAATCACCTATGACGTGGGAGACCTGGGTTCAGTCCCTGGGTTGGGAAGATCCCCTGGCAGGGAAAGGCTACCCGCTCCAGTATTCCAGCCTGGAGAATCCCATGAACTATATAGTCCATGGGGTCACAAAGAGTCAGACACAACTGAGCCAGTCTTTGATAGACACAAGACTATTATTATCTACTTAATCTGGTTGAGTTTTCAAAGTTTGTAGTATTTGAGAAATTGATTCATTTCTTCTAATTGCTGAGCTCATGAGCACAAAGCTCTTCATAGTATTCCTTCATTAGCCTTTTAGTGGCTGTAAGATCTGTAGTGATGTCCCTTACTTCATTCCTGATATTGATGGTTTGAATCTTCTCTTTATTTTTGCTGTTCTTGCTACATGCTTTCAGTTTAATTTATTTTTAAACCAGTTTCCTGTTTTATTGACATTTTATAATTTTAAAAACAATTCCAATTTCATTAACTTCTGCTTTTATTTTTATCATTTCCTTCTTGTGGGTGAGTGTTAAGTCGCTTCAGTTTTATCTGACTCTTTGTAACCCTATGGAGTGTAGCCCACCAGGCTCCTCTGTCCATGGAGAGTCTCCAAGCAAGAATACTGGAGTGGATTGCCACGCCCTCCTCCAGGGAATCTTCCTGACCCAGGGATCAAACCCACATCTCTATGTCTCCTGTATTGGCAGGCAGGTTCTTTACCACTAGTGCCACCTGGGAAGACTTTTATTTCCTTCCTGCATTTTATTATTTCTTTCTAGCTTATTTTTCCCCCTTTTTTTAATATCTTGAGGTAGAAACTTAAGATTATGTATTTGTGACCTTTCTTCCCTTCTAATGTAAGCATTTAAGTGCTGTAAAGTACCTTCTCAGCACCGCTGAGTTGAATCACACATATTTAGATTTTTTTCCTTTGAGACTTCCTCTTTGACCCACAGATTACTTAGAAGTATGTTGTTTAATTTCCAAGGGTCTGGAGGTTTTCCTCTTATCTTTCTCTTATTGATTTCTAGTTTCAGGCCATTATAGTGAGAGAATACACTCTGCAAGATTTCTATTTTTTAAAATTTGTTGAGGGTCTTTTTATGGCCCAGGATATGGTCTATCTTGGTGAATGATACATGGACACTTGAAAAGAATGTGTGTTCTGCTGTTGCTAGATGGAGTGTTCTACAAGTGTTAACTAGATTCTGTTAGTAGACTGTTTTGTTCAATTCTTCTAAGCATTGCTAGTTTTCTATTTTGTGGCTCTATCAGGTACTGAGATAAGGGTATTGAAGTCTCTAAATATAATTGTGGATTTGTCTGTTTCTCCCTTTAGTTTTACCAGTTTTTGCCTCATGCATATTGAGGTCTGTTTTGGAGGATTAGGACTGTTAAACTTCCTGGTAGACTGATCTTTTCTCATTACATAATTTCTCCCTTATCTCTAGTAATTTTCTTTTCTTTGAGATCTACTTTGTTTGATATTTGTGTAGCCACTTCTACATTTAAAAAATTAATATTTGTTTGATATGACTTTTCCAATCTTTTATTTTCATCTTACCTATACCATTGAATTTAAAGTGATGTTCTTATAAACAGCACAATGTTGTATGGTGCTTTTGTATCTGGTCAAGCCCTGATCCATTCATGTGCCTACCCGTGAGCTTATCATGACACAGGAGAATGCCATGGTCTGACTGGCCAGAACCAGACCCCAGGTTTGGCTCCACCTAAACCTCCTGGACCAGGAGAGAGAGCTGTGGGCCTTCAAAGGAAAAGAGGAGATGTCAAGACAGAGAATGGGCGACATAAACAGCCACCCACTCCCCTGACCCACATCCAGGTCCAGACAAAGTGTCAGGCAGTCCTGTCATCACATCCCACTTCCTGCCCCTGCTGGCACATGGGGGTGGATTCTAGAGATTTCTCAAAGGAACTGTCTCACAGCCTCCTTTTCTCTGGAACTGGTGGTTCCAACTGAGTCTGGCAGCACCCCAGCTCTATACTAAGAGTCAGGAGCCAGAGAGAGGAAGGGGAGACCAATCCATCTGAAGTCATCTGAGAACACACTCCTATGCCGAATTATCAGGTAGCCATAGAAACAGCGACCAGAATTCTGAGAAGGGCAAGTTGGGGACTTCTGTGCCCTCTAGAAAGGATCATGGGCCAGAGGCAGGAGCTGGAGGACTGTATCCTGTTAATGGTGTAAGGTGCTCTCGGCCCCAGTCAGGGTGAGCGGGGGGCTCCTTCTCACATAGTACCAGGCACTGTCCAGGAGCCATCAATGCCCTGACCTGCAGAATTGTATCCCAGATGTGAACCTGCATCCAGTGAAGTCAAGGAATGTGCCCAGAGATGCACCTCTGCTAGGAGTGCGGTTGTGACCCAGTTAAGGACCATCTAATCCCAAAGTCCAGGCTCAGCAGAGGAACTGGATTGTTCTCCTTAGAGAAATGAAAACAGAAAAGTGTATTCAGCAATTCTTACAGGGGAGCAAGCCACTTGTCAGCTTTAGCACATGGGCCAGGTCTTGTTCAGCCTGACACTTATCTCCTTACCTACCAGGTACAGGAGTATTCCCTCCTTTCTTCCATCTGGTGTCTGTGGGAGGTCACAGGAGATCTTCCCTAGGCACTCTTTGGTAGACTCTCAGCCCCGCAGTGGGGCTGCTACAAGCAGGACAGAAGCTGTAATACCTGTCAGGGGTTGGACTGGACTACTCTTACCTCCCCACCTTTTCTCCCTCCCTCATCTCCCCCTATTATACTCAACTTCATCTGATGAGGAAGAGTGGGGGCAGCATCTTAAGAGATTTGAGTCTTCCCCAGAATGTCCCAAGGGGCTGTCAGCAAGAAAGTCATGCTCTTGCAAGGGTCTCAGGTGAGTGATAGGGCTGTTGGGGCCTCTGTCCTTGACCCTGCCTTCCAAAGATCCTGTGCTAAGAATTGGGAAGAGGATGAGGGAAAGTAATAAGAGTCTTTCTTCACACTCATGAAGACATTTTCCAAGATGTATCAGTAAAGGAAAAACAAAAGCACAAAGGTTTGCACAGTTAGACAAAAATGAAATAACACATAGACAAAATGCTTGTTTCTGCATAAAGACATTCTAAAGGGGTAGGCAGGAAATGAGCAGGATAGGGTGGTTGACCTGCAGTGCAAGGGGCAGGATTTTCCTGTGTACCCTTCGGTCCCTTCTGAATTTTGAACCATAGAAAAGAGATATTGTTGGGTTTCCCTAGTGACTCAGTGGTAAAATATCTGCCTGCCAATGCAGGAGACATGGGTTCAATCCCTGATCCAGGAAGAACCCACATGCCACAGAACAACCAAGCCTATGTGTCACAACAATTGAGCCTGTGCTCTAAGGCCTGGGAGCCTCAAGTATTGAGCCCATGTGCTGCAACTAACTATTGAAGCCTGTGTGCCCTATAGCCTATGCTCCACAGAAGAATCCATTGCAATGAGAAGCCAATACACTGCAACTAGAGAGTAAGCCCCTGCTCATCACAACTAGAGAAAAGCCCACACAGCAAAGAAGACCCAACACAGCTGAAAATAAATAAATAAAATTATATAAAAAAGAGATTTTTTATAATAAAAAAACTACCTTAATTGATACTTTAAAATTTTTCTGGCTTTTTGTTTAACTTTTTTTAATTGAAGGATTTGTTTTTGTTTAGTAGCTCAGTCTGGAGAAGGCAATGGCACTCCACTCCAGTACTCTTGCCTGGGAAATTCCATGGATGGAGGAGCCTGGTAGGCTGCGGTCCATGGGGTCAGGAAGAGTCGGATACGACTGAGCGACTTCACTTTCACTTTTCACTTTCATGCATTGGAGAAGGAAATGGCAACCCACTCCAGTGTTCTTGCCTAGAGAATCCCAGGGACGGGGGAGCCTGGTGGACTGCCATCTATGGGATCACACAGAGTCGGACACGACTGAAGTGACTTAGCAGTAGCAGCAGCAGTTAGTAGATCAGTCACATCGGACTCTTCAACACCATGGACTGTGGCTTCCCTGTCCTTCACCATCTCCCAGAGCTTGCTCAAACTAATGTCCATTGAGTCAGGGATGCCATCCAACCATCTGGCCCTCTGTTGTCCCTTTATCCTTCTGCCTTTAATCTTTCCAAGCATCGAGGTCTTTTCCAATGCTGATGCTCTTTGCATCAGGCAGCCAAAGGATTGAAGTTTCAGCTTCAGCATCAGTCCTTCCAATGAATGTTCAGGGTTGATTTCCTTTAGGATTGACTGGTTTGGTCTCCTTGCAGTCCAAGGGACTCTCAAGAGTCTTCTCCAACATCACCATTCAAAAGTATCAATTCTTTGGCACTCAGGCTTCTTTATGGTCCAACTCTCATATCCACAAACGACTACTACAAAAACCATAGTTTGACTGTGTGGACCTTTGTTGGTGAAGTAATGTTTCTGCTTTTTAATATGCTGCTAGGTTTGTCATAGTTGATAAGGATAGCTGATAAAGAATTCAAGGATAGTTGATATACAATATTGTAGAAGTAACAGATGTATAATATAGTGTTTCACAATTTTTAGAGGTTATATTCTATTTGTAGTAATCGAATACTTGCTATATTCACCATGTTGTACAATAAACTATTTTCTAAATTTATTTTTATTGAAATATAGTTGAATTACAGTGTTGTATTAATTACTTATATACAGCAAATTGATTCAGTTACATATACATTCTTTTTCATATTCTTTTCCATTACAGTTTATCGCAGGATATTGAATATAGTTCCCTCGTGCAGCAGGATTTTGTTGTTTATCCATTCTATATATACCAGTTAGCATCTACTAATCCCAAATTTCCAATCCAACCCTCTTGTATCCACCCACCTTGGTAACCACCAGTCTATTCTCTATGTCCTTAATTCTGTTTCTGTCTCATAGATAGTTCATTTGTGTCATACTTTAGATTCCACACATAAGTGACATATATAGTATCTGCCTTTTCTCTTTATGACTTATTTCATTTAGTATGATAATCTCTGGGTCGATTCATGTTGCTGCAAATAGCATTCCACTGTATATATGTACCACAGCTTCTTTATTCATTCGTCTGTCCACAGACATTTTTTTTTTTTTGGAGGCTAATTACTTTACAATATTGTGGTGGTTTTTGCCATGCATTCACATGAATTAGCCATGGGTATACATGTGTTCCCCATCCTGACCCTCCCTCCCACCTCCCTCCCCATCCCATCCCTCAGGGTCATCCCAGTGCACCAGCCCTGAGCACCCTGCTTCATGCATCGAACCTGGACTGGCGATCTATTCCACATACGATAATATACATGTTTCAGTGCTATTCTTTCTAATCACCCTAATCACCTTCTAATCACCACCCTCGCCTTCTCCCACAGAGTCCAACAGTCTGTTCTTTACATCTTCAACAGACATTTTAATTGTTTCCATATCTTGGCTATTGTGTATAGCACTGCTATGAACACAGAGATGCATGCATATTTCTGAATTATGGTTTTGTCTGGATATATGTCCAGGAATGGGATTGCTGGATCATATGGTAAATTCTATTTTTAGTTTTCTGAGGAACCTCCATACTGTTTCCACATTGGCTACACCGACCTACATTCCCAAAAACAGTGTGGGAAGATTCCCTTTTCTCCACACCTGCTCCAGCATTTTTTATTTGTAGACGTTAATGATGGCCATTCTGACAAGCATAAATTGGTACCTCATTGTAGTTTTGATTTGCATTTCTCTAATAATTAGTGATATTGAGCATCTTTTTGTGTGCCTAGTGGCCATCTGTATTTATTCTTTGGAGAAATGTCTACTGTGGTTTTATGACCATCTTTTGATTGGGTTGTTCTTTTTTTTTGCTGTTGAGGTTTATGAGCTGTTTGTATATTTTGGAAATTAAACCCTTGTCAACCCCTCTTTTGCAAATACATTCTCCCATTCTGTAGCTTGCCTTTCATTCTGTTTTTTTTGGTTTCCTTTTCTGTGCAAAAGCTTGTAACAATATACTCTTGTGGCTTACTAAGAGTTTGTATCTCTTACTTTCTTACCCCTATATTGTCCACCCCCCAACAGTGGTAACCATTAGTTTGTCCTCTATATCTGTGAGTCTGATTCTTTTTTGTTATATTCACTGATGAGTTGTATTTTTAGATTCCATATATATGAGATGTTATACAGTATTTGTCATTACTTATCTGACTTGCTTTACCTGGCATAATACCCTCCAAGACCACCCATGTTGCTGCAAATGGAAATTTTTCATTATTTTTTATGACTAAGTAGGGTCGCACAGAGTCGAACATGACTGAAGTGACTTAGCAGTAACAGTAGCAGTATTCACTGTGTGTGTGTGTGTGTGTGTGAGAGAGAGAGAGAGAGAGAGAGAGATACCACATCTTCTTTATCCATTCATCTGTTGATGGACATTTCGGTTGCTTCCATAACATGGCAATTGTAAATATGCTGCTATGAAAACTGGTGTACATGGGTGTTTTCAAATTAATGTTTTTTGTTTATTTCAGATGTATACCCAGGCATGGAATTGCTGGATCATCAATTCAGTTCAGTCGCTCAGTTGGGTCTGACTCTCTGCCACCCCATGGACTATAGCACCCCAGGCTTCCCTGTCCATCACCAACTCCCAGAGCTTACTCAAACTTACGTCCATCGAGTCAGTGATACCATTCAACCATCTCATCCTGTGTCATCCTGTTCTCCTCCTGCCTTCAGTCTTTCCCAGCATCACAGTCTTTTCCAAGGAGTCAATTCTTTGCATCAGGTAGCCAAAGTATTAGAGCTTCAGCATCAGTCCCTCCAATGACTATTCGGGACTGATTTCCTTTACAATTGACTACTTTGATATTGCAGTCTAAGGGACTCTCGAGAGTCTTCTCCAACACCATAGTTCAAACGCATCACTTCTTCAGTGCTCAACTTTCTCTATGGTCCAACTCTCACATCCATACGTGACTACTGCAAAAACCATAGCTTTGACTATACAGACCTTTGTCGGCAAAGTATTTATGTCTCTGCTTTTTAAAGTGCTGAGTTCATCCTAACTTTTCTTCTAAGGAGCAAGCATCTTTTAATTTCATGGCCGCAGTCACGATCCACAGTGATTTTGGAGCCCAAGAGAGTAAAGTCTCCCAGTGTTGCCATTGTTTCCCCATCTATTTGCCATGAAGTGGTGGGACTGGATGCCATGATCTTAGTCTTTTGAATGTTAAATTTCAAGCCAGCTTTTTCACTCTCCACTTTCACTTTCACCAAGAGGCTCTTCAGTTCCTCTTCACTTTCTGCCATAAGGGTAGTGTCATCTGCATATCTGAGGTTGTTGATATTTCTCCCTGCAATCTTGATACCAGCTTGTGCTTCATCCCAGTGCTTGCGTTTCACCTCAATGCTGAATTGGTGCTGAAACTCCAACACTTTGGCTGTCTGATGCGAATAATTGACTCCTTGGAAAAGACCCTGACGCTGGGAAAGATTGAAGGCAGGAGGAGAATGGAATGACAAAGGATGAGATGGTTGGATGGCATCACCAACTCGAAAGACATGAATTTGAGCAAGCTCCAGGAGTTGGTGATGGACAAGGAAGCCTGGCGTGCTGCAGTCCATGGGGTTGCAAAGAGCAGGACACGACTGGGCGACTGAACTGAACTGAACTGTGCTTCATCCAGTCCGGTATTTTGCATGATGAACCCTGCATATAAGTTAAATAAATAGGGTGATGATATACAGCCTTGATGTACTTCTTTCCCAATTTTGAACCTGGATCATATGCTGGATCATATGACAATTCAGTTTTTAGTTTTTGAGAAACAGCCATACCATATTGTTTTCCACAATGGCTGTGGAGTTGGATAGCAATTCTGAGAGGTGTGGTTTTGATTTGCATTTCCCTGGTAATGCTGAGCATCTTTTCATGAGTCAGTTGACCATCTGTATTTTCTCTTTGGAAAAACATCTGATCGGTTCTACTGCCCATTTTAAAAATCACATTGTTTGTCTTTTGATGTTGAGTTTTATGAGCTCTTTGTATATTTGGATATTAACCTTTTATTAGTCATATCATTAGCAAATACTTTCTCCCCTTCTGTGAGTTGTCTTTTCATTTTGTCGATGGTTTCCATTGTTATGCAAAAGCTTTTAAGCTTAATTAGGTTCTATTTGTTTATTTTTGCTTTATTTCCTTTGCTCAAGGAGATTGATATAAAAATAGTAATACAATTTATGTTAAGAGTGTTCTGCAGTGTGGAGATTTCTTAAAAAACTGGAAATAGAACTGCCATATGACCCAGCAATCCCACTTCTGGGCACACACACCGAGGAAACCAGATCTGAAAGAGACTTGTGCACCCCAGTGTTCATCACAGCACTGTTTATAATAGCCAGGACATGGAAGCAACCTAGATGCCCATCAGCAGACGAATGGATAAGGAAGCTGTGGTACATATACACCATGGGATATTACTCAGCCATTAAAAAGAATTCATTTGAATCAGTTCTAATGAGATGGATGAAACTGGAGCCCATTATACAGAGCGAAGTAAGCCAGAAAAATAAAGACCAATACAGTATGCTAACACATATATATGCAATTTAGAAAGATGGTAACAATAACCCTATATGTAAAACAGAAAAAGAGACACAGATGTACAGAACAGCCTTTTGAACTCTGTGGGAGAAGGTGAGGGTGGGATGTTTAGAGAGAATAGCATCGAAACATGTATATTATCAAGGGTAAAACAGATCACCAGCCCAGGCTGGATGCATGAGACAAGTGCTCGGGGCTGGTGCACTGGGAAGACCCAGAGGGATCAGGTGGAGAGGGAGGTGGGAAGGGGCATCAGGATGAGGAATACATGTAAATCCATGGCTGATTCATGTCAATGTATGACAAAAACCACTACAATATTGCAAAGTAATTAGCTTCCAACTAATAAAAGTAAATGGAAAAATAAATAAATAAAAATAGAAAGGAAAAATAAATAAATAAATAAATATTTTTTTAAAAAAAGAGTGTTCTGCCTGTTTTCCAGTAAGAGTTTTACAGTATCTGGTTTTACATTTATGTCTTTAATCTATTCTGAGTTTATTTTTGTATACAATGTTTAAAAAAGCTTCTAATTTCATTCATTTACAGGTAGCTTTCAATTTTTTCAGCACCACTTTTTGAAGAGACTATCTTTTCTCTATTGTATACTCTTGCATCATTATCATAGACTAGGTGACTATAGGTGAATGGGTTTATCTCTGAACTTTCTATCCTGTTCTATTGATCTCTATTTCTGCTTTTGGGCCAGTACCACACTGTTTTGATTACCGCAGTTTACAGTCCAAAGCCAGGGGGCATGAGACTTCCAGTTTTATTTTTCTTTCTCAAGATTGTTTTGGTTTTGAAGGTC
This sequence comes from Odocoileus virginianus, assembly GCF_023699985.2. NCBI lineage: Eukaryota > Metazoa > Chordata > Mammalia > Artiodactyla > Cervidae > Odocoileus > Odocoileus virginianus. Next base: position 26,039,001 of record NC_069704.1, read on the forward strand.
TTCCATGTTTTCATACAAATTTTAAAATTATTTGTTCTAGTTCTGTGAAAAATACCACTGACATTTTGTTAGGGATTGCATTGACTATGTAGATTGCCTTTGATAGTATGGTCATCTTATTAATACTTTTTCCAATTCATTAACACAATGTATCTTTCCATCTATTTGTGTCATCTTCAATTTCTTTCATCAGTGCTCCTACATTTCCAAGTACAAGTATTTTTCAACACTAGGTAAGGATATTCCTAGATATTTTATTATTTTTTGGTGCAATGGTCAATGAGATTGTTTCCTTAATTCCTCTTTCTCACAGTATTTTGTTAGTATATAGAAATACAACAAATTTGTGTTTATTAATTTTGCATCCTGAAACATTATTCCGTTTAAATGATGAGCTCTAGTAGTTTTCTGGTGGTGTCTTTAGATTTTCTATTTATACTATCATGTCATCTGCAAACAATGCTGGTTTTACTTCTTCCTTTTCAATTTAGTTTTTTAAATTTCTTTTTCTTCTCATTGCTGTGACTAGGACTTCGAAACTATGTTGAGTAAAAGTGATCAGAGTGGGCATCCTTGCCTTGTTCCAGATTTTAGAGAAAATTTTTTAACTTTTTACCATTGACTATAATGTTATCTGCTGTTTTGTCATATATGGCCTTTATTATGTTGAGGTATATTCCCTCTATGCCCATGTTTCAGAGAGTTTTTATAGTAAATGAATGTTCAGTTTTGTCAAAAGCTTGTTCTGCAACTACTGAGATGATCATATGATTTTTATTCTTCAATTTGTTATTGTGATATATCACACATTGATTTACTGATATTGAAAAATCCTTGCATCCCTGGGATAAATCTCACTTGATCATAGTATATGATATTTCTAATGTATTGTTGGATTCAGTGTGCTGAATTTTGTTGAGGATTTTTGCATGTATGTTCACCAGTGATATTAACCTGTAATTTTCTTTTTTGTGTGATATCTTTGTCTGGTATTGGTATCAAGGTGATGATGGCCTCATAGAATGAATTTGGAAATGTTCCTTCCTCTTCAATATTTTGAAATAGTTTCAGAAGGATAGGTGTTAATTCTTCTCTAAATGTTTGCTAGAATTCACTTGTGAAGCCATCTAGTCCTGAAATTTTGTTTGTTGGGAGTTTTTAAATTACTGATTCCACATCATTACTGGTTATTGGTCCATTCATATTTTCTATTTCTTCCTGGTTTAGTCTTGGGAAAGTGTACATTTCTAAGAACTTGTCTGTTTCTTCTAGATTGTCCATTTTATTGGCATATAGTTGTTCATAGTAATCTCTTAAGATCAGTTGTATTTCTGTGGTGTCATAATTTCATTTCTGATTTTATTGATTTGGGCCCTGTCCCTTTTTTTCTTGATGAGGCTGACTAGAGTTTATCAGTATTGTTTATCTTTTCAAAGAAAAGGCTTTCAATCTGTTTTTTAAGTCTCTACTTCATTTATTTCTTCTCATCTTTATGATTTCTTTCCTTATACTAATTTTGAATTTTTTTGTTGTTGTTGTTCTTCTTTCTCTAGTTCCTTTAGATGTAAGTTTAGATCATTTATTTGAGATTTTTCTTGCTTCCTGAGGTAAGCTTATATTGCCATAAACTTCCCTCTTAGAACTGCTTTTGCTGCCTCTGATGGTTTTTGAATCACCATGTTTTCATTTGTCTCTAGGTATTTTTTTATTTCTTCTTTGATTTCTTAAGTCAATCCATCAATTTTTTAGTAACATGTTGTTTAAACCTCCAAGTATTTGTGTTTTTGCAGTTTTTTCTTATAGTTGATTTCTAGTCTCATAGTGTTGTGGTTGGAAAAGATGCTTGATATTATTTCAATTTTCTTAAATTTACCAAGACTTGTTTTGAGGCCTAACATGTGATCTATTCTGGAGAACACTCCACATGCATTTGTCTCTTGTAAGAGTCTTTACTTTAAAGTCTATTTATTCTGTTTTAAGTATAGCTACTTTGGCTTTCTTTTGATTTTGCCTTTGCATGGAATACCTTTTCCCATTCCCTCCCTTTCGGTCTGTGTGTGTTTCTGATCTGAAGTGAGTTCCTATAGGTAGCCTCGATGCAAGTCTCAGGTTTATATATATTCAATCACTCTGTAGGTAGCTTTTGGTTGAAGTATTCCATTTACACTTAAGGTAAACATCAATATGCATGTTCTTATTGTCATTTTGTTCACTGTTTTTGGTTTGTTTTTGTAGGGGTTTTTTTCTCCTTCTGTTTTCTTGTAATTTGATGACTATTTGATGACTGCCTTTAGGGTTATATTTGGTTATATTTGGTTATATTTGGATCTCTTTTTTTGGTGTATATTAATTATAGATTTTTCATTTGTGATTACCATGCAATTTTTATGCAGCTGTGTATGCATATATGTGTGTGTGTGTATATATATATATATATATATACACACACACATGAGTGTGTATATATATGCACACACACATATACATATATATATATATATATATGGCTTCCCAGGTGGCACTAGTGGTAAAGAATCCATATATATACATATATATGTATATGTATATGATATATGTATATGATGTCTTTAATATCATACTTTGTATCTAATTGCTTTCTGTATCCCATGACTGCTTATTGTTGTTACAGATGATTTTTATTACTTGTGTCTTTTAACCACCCTAATAGCTTTGTGTGTGGATGATTTCTTAACTTTATTATATGTTCACCTTTATAGGTGAGCTTTTTATTTTGTGATTTTATTATTTATAGTTGTGGCCTTTTCTTTTTTACCTAGAGAAGTTCCTTTGACATTTGATGTAAAGCTGGTTTGGGGGCACTGAATTCTATTAGTTTTTACCTGTCTGTAAAGCTTTTGATCTCTCTATCAAATCTGAATGAGAGCCCTTCTAAGTAGAATATTCTTGGTTGTAGGTTTTTCCATGGTATTTTTTGCTTTTCCTCTGCTGTTTTTAATATTTTTCTTTATCTTTAATTGTTGTCATTATAATAATAATTTGTCTTGCTCTTTTCCTCTTTGTGTTCATCATGTATGGAACTTCTAGTCAAAAATAACAGCCTGTATATTCAAGGTGAGAAAATATTAAATAAGGTAACCCTAAGGAAATCCACTCTAAGATACAACATACCTAAAATTCTGGAAACTGTAGGTATAGAAAAAAAAATCTTGAAAATGACCAGGAGAAAAGACACATTACTTATAAGAAATATAAATTTGAATTATAGCAGATTTCTCATCAGGAACTATGTAGGCACAACATTTTTCAAGTACTGAAAGGACTGTCAACCATGAATACCAAATCCAATGAAACTATTCTTCAAGCAATGAAGGATAAAAGAAATTTAAGAAAATTTATTGTTATAAGACATTCTCTTAAATGATGGCTAAAGAAAGTTCTGTAAACAGAAAGGAAATGGTGAAAGAAAAATGTTTGGAATGTCAGAAAGGAAAGAACAACATTAACATGGGTAAAAATAGGAATGAATGTAAGAGACTATCTTACTTCTCATGAGTTTTTAAATCATATTTGATGATGGAATCAAAACTATAATGTAATCTGATGTGCTCAATATAGAAAGAAAAAACACAAAAGATATATTTGTAAATGGGGAAGGTATAGAACATAAAGTAAATTAAGTCTCCCACGCTTTCCAATATACTAAAAAAACACTATATACATGATTCAAAGGAGAACACTAAAAATTGTCAAGAAATCCATAAAAAGATATTAAAAGAGAAACAGAGGACTGAAAAATAAAAGAAACAAATAAATAAAGCATAATAAAGTGTCAGACTTTAGTCATAATGTTATCAATAACTACCTTAAATGTAAATAGTCTAAATACACTGATTAAAAGACAGAAATTGGTAGACTGGATAAAATTGTGATTCCAACAATATTCTGACCAGAAGAAACTCAATTCAAATACAATAACTTAGGTAAATTGTAACTTAAAGGGTAGAACTAGATGGACCATGAAAATATTTTTCTAAAAAATAGGACTGGCTATTTGAACATTAGCAAAGAAAATAAAAATACTAAAGAGAGAGACATTACATAGCAACTAAAAAATTGATCTGCCATGAAGTCATAATGACCCTAACTGTGCATGCACAAGACAACACAACCAAATTATATGAAGCAAAAAAAGACTAGATCTTTACTTTCTTTCTTTAAATATTGGCAACATTTATTCTGATGGTTAGAAAGAAGTAACTAGGTTTTGCTGCCTGGAAATTTAAACTTATGCCCATTAAGAAATGAACAACAACGACAAAAAAGACAAAAATATAATGCCTCCCACATCAATGATTTCATATATATATTTTTTAACTTCAGAAGGATCTTTTAGGAACCCATAATCTGATGCTCAGCAATTCCTTCATTCTACTACAATATTTTTTTTTTCTGTTAAATTTTAAGTTAAAATAAAACTGTAACTTTTAAATGTTAACAGTGATTTTGTTTTTCAATTGATATTTATCTAGGTATCCAGGCATTGTTGATGATAGGAGTTTGTTTTGTTTGATGAACAAAACAGATGAAAACACTAGGAGAGTTGCGTTCCAGTAGGAAGGGATAATAAGCCAAATTAACCAGGTGAAATAAGAGCAAGGTTAGTATGGTAGATCGGAGAAGGCAATGGTACCCCACTCCAGTGCTCTTGCCTGGAAAATCCCATGGATGGAGGAGCCTGGTGGGCTATAGTCCATGGGGTCGCTAAGAGTCGGACTCTACTGAGAGACTTCACTTTCACTTTTCATTTTCATGCATTGGAGAAGGAAATGGCAACCCACTTCAGTGTTCTTGCCTGGAGAATCCCAGGGACGGGGGAGCCTGGTGGGCTGCCGTCTATGGGTCAGACATGAGTCGGACATGACTGAAGCAACTTAGCAGCAGCAGCAGCAGTATGATAGATAATAATGCAAAGGGGAAAAAAAAATCAGGGATGAGAAATAAAAAATGAGAGTCAAGGAGATGGGTTCAAGTTTTAGTTGGACATCCTGGAAGACCTCCTGAGAAGAACTTTTTCTGTAGGTCGTTTTCTTCATTTGTGTTTCTTGCCTAGAGATGTTCCTTCAGCATTTGTTATAAAGCTGGTTTGGTAGTGCTGTATTCTCTTCAACTTTTGATTGTATGGAAAGCTTTTGATTTCTCCATTAAGTCTGAAGGATAGTCTTGCTGGGTAGAGTATTCTTGATGATAGGTTTTTCCCTTTTGTCACTTTAAACATATAGTGCCATTCATTCCCTTCTGGCTTGTAGAGTTTATGTTGAGAAATCAGCTAATAATCTGATGGGAGTTCCCTTGTATGTTATTTGTCATTTTTCCCTTGTTGCTTTTAATATTTTATCTTTGTCTTTAATTTTTCTCAGTTTGATTACCATGTGTCTTGGTATGTTCATCCTTGGTTTTTTCCTGACTGGGACTCTCTGTGCTTCCTGGACTTGGTTGACTATTTCTTTTCCCGTGTTCAAGAAGCTTTCAGCTATTATCTCTTCAAATATCTTCTCAGTTCCTTTTTCTCTCTCTTTTCTCCTTCTGGGACCCCTATAATGTGAATGTTGGTGCATTTAATGTTGTTCCAGAGGTCTCTTAAGCTGTCATCATTTTTTTCATTCTGTTTTCTATATTCTGTTTTGTGGCAGTGATTTCCACCATTCTGCCCTCCTGGCCATTTATCTGATCTTCTGCCTCAGTAATTCTGCTATTGATTCCTTATAGTGTATTATTCACCTCTGTTTGTTTGCTCTTTAGTTCTTTGGTAAACATTTCTTGCATCTTCTCCATTGTTCTCCTGAGATCCTGGATCATCTTCACTATCATTATTCTGAATTATTTTTGGGGAAAGTTGTCTATCTCCACTTCATATAGTTGTTTTTCTGGGGAGTTGTCTTGTCCCTTCATCTAGGACATAAGTTTCTGCTTTTTCATCCTGCTTAACTTTCTGTAATGTGGTTTTTGTTCTAGCCACTGTGGGATTGTGGTTTTTCTGCTTCTTCCCTCTGCCCTCTGATAGAGGAGACTAAGAGGCTGGTGTGAGCTTCCTGATGGGAGGGACTGGTGGTGGGAAAAACTGGATCTTGCTCTGGTGGGCAGGGCCTTGCTCAGTAAAGCTTTAATTCAATTATTTGTTGATGAGTGGGGTTGTGCTCTCTCCCAGTTAGTGGTTTGGCCTGAGGCAACCCAGCCCTGGGGTCTACAGGGCTCTACGGTAGGGTTAATGGTGACCTCCAAGAGGCCTTACACTGACAGAGACCTTCCAGGACCACTGCTCCCACTGCTCCAGTCCCTGTGGTGAGCCACTGCTAACCCACGTCTCCACAGGAGACCCTCCAACACTAACAGGTAGTTTTGGTTCAATCTCCTGTGAGGTCACTGCTCCTTTCCTCTGGGTCTTGGTGCAAGCAAGATTTTGTACCCTCCAAGACTGGAGTCCCTGTTTCCCCCAGTCCTGTGAAAGACCTATAATCAAATCCCACTGGCCTTCAAGGTCAAATTCTCTGGGGATTCCCAGTCCCTTTGTTGGATCCCCAGGGTAGGAAGCCTGACATGGGCTTCAGAACTGTCACAACAGTGGAAAATCTCTTTGGTATTATATTTCTCCAGTTTGTGGGTCACCCAAACTGTGGGATTTGATTTTATCAAGATTGTGCCCCTACCATCTCGTTGCAGCTACTTCTTTATCTTTGGACATGATGTATTCCTTTTTGGTGGGTTTCAGCATCCTCCTGTTGATGGTTTTTCAACAGCTAGTTGCAATTTTGGTGCACGCATAGGAGATGAGTGCACATCCTTCTACTCTACCATCTTGAGCTGGAAGCAAAAAACTACTAGATCTTAAAAGAAAAATGAGAAAAGCTGGAATTACATCTGAGAACTTTAACAAGCTTTACTCAGCAACTGATATGTTGCTAGACAGAAAAACAGCATAAATACAGAAGAACTTGACAGTAAAACCAACCAACATAATCTAAATGACATTTATAAACCACTCCACTCAACAAGAGCAAAACAGACATCTTTTCAAGCACCTATAAGACAGTCACAAAAATAGACCATATACTGCACCATAAAACAATCCTCAACAAATTTTTTAAAGACTAATATTATACATATGTGTTCTTTAAACAGAATGGAATCAAACGAGAAATCAATAAGAGAAAGACAAGAGAAAAATCTCTAAAGGCTTAAAAGTGAAACAATACACTTCCAAATAATCCATGGGACAAGGAGAAAGTCTCAAAGGAAATTCAAAAATACATATAACTAAACAAAATAAAAGCACATCATATTCAAATGTGTGGGATGCAGCTAAAATAGTGCTTACAGCAAAATTTGTAGTATTGGAAATATAGTGCCCATCAATGGATAAATGGGTAAAAAAAAAAGGCAGAATATATATATAATGCAATATTATTCAGCCATGAGAGAGAAAGAAATTCTGCTATTTGTGACAACACAGATGAAAATTGAGGGTGTGATACTAAGTGAGATAAATCAGACAAACAAAAATAAATACTGTGTGATATCACTTACATGTATAATCTAAGAAAAATCAAACTCATAAAAACAGAGAATAAAATGATAGCTACCAGGGGACAGTGGGTGGGGGATAAGATAGTTGCTGTTTAAGGGTACAAATTTGTAATGAATTAGTACTATAAAGAAGCCCTGGAAATCTAATGCACAGTGTAGTGAACATAGACAATGCTGTATATAATACAATTGTATAGCACAGGGAACTCTGCTCACTATTATGAAAGTGAAAGTTGCTCATTCTTGTCTGACTCTTTGCAACCCCATGGACCATACAATCCATGGAATTCTCCAGGTCAGAATATAGGAGAGGGTAGCCTTTCCTTCTCCAGGGGCTCTTCCCAACTCAGGGGGATTGAACCCAGGTCTCCCACATTGCAGGAAGATTCTTTACCAGCTGAGCCACAAGGGAAGCCCAAGAATACTGGAGTGGGTAGCCTACCCCTTCTCCAGTGGATCTTCCTGACTCAGGAATCGAACTGGGGTCTCCTGCATTGCAGGTGGATTCTTTACCAACTAAGCTATCAAGGAAGCTTGCTCAATATTATGTAACAACCTAAATGGGAAAAGAATTTGAAAAAGGATACATGCATATGTATAATGAATCACTTTGCTATACACCTGAAATCAATACAGCCTTGTTAATCAACTAAACTCCAATATAAGATGAAAGTTTTAAAAAATAAAATATATTTTATCATATTAAAGAAAATGACCTGAGACAAAAGACCTATATTGTGAAAAATATAAGTCACTGATGAAAGATATCAAAGATGACACTAACAGATGGAAAGATATAACATGTCTTTGGACTGGAAGAATTAATATTGTCAAAATTACTATACTACTCAAGGCAACCTACAGATTCAATGCAATCCCTATCAAATTACCAATGGCATTTTTCACAGAATTAGAACAAAAAAATTTAATTTGTATGGAAACACAAAAGACCTGAATACCCAAAGTAATCTTGAGAAATTAAAATGGAACTGGGGGATCAGGCTCCCTGAGTTCAGGTTATACTCTGAAGCTACAGTCATCAAAACAGTATGGTACTGGCACAAAGACAGAAATATGGATCAATGGAGCAGAATGGAAAACCCAGAGCTAAACCGATGCACCTGAGGTCAAATAATCTACAACAAAGAAGAAAAAAAAACTATCCAATGGAGAAAAGACAGTCTCTTCCATAAACATTGTTGGGAACCCTAGACAGCTATATTCAAAATAATGAAATTAGAACATTCTTTAACATCATACACAAAAATAAACTTAAAATAGATTAAAGACCTCAGAGGAAGACTCAATAGTATAAAACTCTTAGAGGAAAACATAGGCAAAATATACTTTGACATAAATCACAGCAATATCTTTTTTGATCTATCTCCTAGAGTAATGCAAATAAAAACAAAAATAAACAAATGGGACCTAGTTAAACTCAAAAGCATTTGCACAGCAAAGGAAACCATACACAGAACAAAAAGACAACCCACAGAGTGGGAGAAAATACTTGAAAATGATGTGAACAACAAGGGATTAATCTCCAAAATAAGCTCATGCAGCTCAATATTGAAAAAGCAAACAACCTGATCAAACAATGGGCTGAGGACCTAAAAAAATATTTCTCCAAAGAACACATATAGATGGCCAACAAGCACGTGAAAAGATGCTCATTGTCACTAAGTATTAGAAAAATGCAGATCAAAACTACAATAAGATGCCACCTGACACTGGTCAGAATGGCCATTGTTTAAAAGTCTACAAATAACAAATACTAGCGATTGTGTGGAAAGAAGGGAACCAACCCTTTTACACTGTTTGTGGGAATGTAAATCGGCACAGCAACTATGGAGAACAGTATGGAGTTTCCTTTAAATGCTAAAAACAGAGCTACCATATGATAGCTCCTGGACAAATCCCAGGAGCTAGAGAAAACCATGGTTCAGAAGGATATATATGTTGCAATGTTTATTGCAACCCTGTTTACAATAGCCCAGACATGGAATCAACCTAAATGTCTATGGATAGATCAGTGGATAATGAAGATGTGGTACACAAACAACAAACGCTGGAGAGGGTGTGGAGAGAAGGGAACCCTCCTAGAGTGTTGGTGGGAATATAAACTGGTATGACCCCATGGGGAATGGTATGGAGGTTCCTTAAAAAACTAAAAATAAAACTACTATATGACCCTGCAATCTGCCTCCTAGGCATATATCTGGAGAAAAGCATAATCCAAAAGGTTACATGCACCACAATGATTACCGCAGCACTGCTTACAACAGCCAAGACTTGGAAACAACCTAAATGTCCATCAACAGAGGAATGGATAAAAATTTGTCACATATATACAATAAAATGTTGTTGTTGCTGCTCAGTTGCTAAGTTGTGCCCAACTCTTTGCTCTCTCCTGGCTGCAGCACACCAAGCTTCCCTTTCACTGTTTCCCAGCGTTTGCTCAGATTCAAGTCCATTGAGTCGGTGATGCTATCTAACCATTACTCAGCCATTAAGAAGAATTAAATAATTCCATTTGCAGCTATATGGATGGACCTAGAGAGTGTCATAGTAAGTAAGTCAGAGAAGGAGAAATATGGCATGACATCCCTTATATGTAGAATCGAAAAAGAAAATTATACAAATGAAACTTACAAAACAGAAGGAGGCTCACAGACTTAGAAAACTAGCTTATGATTGCCAGGGGGAAAGGTTAGGGACCTTGGGAAGGTCATGTACACACTGCTGTATTTAAAATGGATAACCAACAAAGACCTATTGTATAGCATATGGAACTCTGCTCAATGTTATGTGCCAGCCTGGATGGGAAGGGGAGGGGGGCTTACAGGAGAATGGATACTTGTATATGTATGGCTGAGTCCTTCACTCTTTTCCTGAAACTACCACTACATTTTTAATCAGCTACACCTCAATACAAAATAAAAAGTTTAAAGTTTGGATTAAAAAAATGTGGTATGTATACACCATGGACTATTACTCAGCCATTAAAAAAGAATGAAACAATGCCATTTGCAGCAATATGGATAGGCCTGGAAACTACCATACTAAGTGAAGTAAGTCAGACAAAGTAAGACAAATATATGATAGTGCTTATATGTGGAATATAAAAATGATACAAATGAATTTATTTACAGAACAGAAACAGGCACATAGATTTAAAAAGCAAACTCTGGTTACCAAACGGGGAAAGTGGTAGGGAGGGATAAATTGGGAGTTTGAGACTGATACATACACTACTATATTTAAAATAGATAACCAACAAGGACCTACTCTGTAGCACAAGGAACTCTGCTCAGTATTTTGTAATAATCTAAATGGGGAAATAATTTGAAAATTAATAGATACAGTATATGTGTATACATGTATATATGTATATTCCAGGGTTCCCCGATAATGAAGCAGATATGTCTCAGACGGTAAAGAATCTGCCTGCAATGCAGGAGATCTGAGTTTAGTCCCTGGGTTGGGAAGATCCCCTGGAGAAGGAAATGGCAACCCACTCCAGTATTCTTGCCTGAAGAATTCCATGGATAAAGGAGCCTGGTGGGTTACAGTCCTTGGGGCCGCAGAGATTGACACAGCTGAGCGACTAAAACAAACACACACACAGGTCTTTCCAGGTGGCACTAGTGGTAAAGACCCTGCCTGCCAACATAGGAGACATAAGAGATGTGGGTTCAGTTCCTGGGTCAGAGAGATCCCCTGGAGGAGGGCAGAGCAACCCACTCCAGGATTCTTGCCTGTAGAATCCACGGATGAGGAGTGCTGTAGTCCATAACGTTGCAAAGAGCCAGACATGACTGACTGACTTAGCATGAACACAAGCACATATATTATAAATATAGTTTAAAAATGTTTACAAGAAAAAATTTTAATAGTTAAAACTCAGTAAAACAAACAAACAAACAAACAAACAAAAAGCCTGTTAGGAAGCTGATCCCAAGGAAAACATTAGAATCAGCTCAATCAGGGTGATCATCATTGTGGTCACTAAGTAGACAATCATGGGAACTTGTTCACAAATCTCTAACAGCCCAGAAAATAGATTGCACAAACAGAAGGTGTGATGGACCCAAGTCAATAAAATCAGAAATGAAGAAGTTATGACAGACAACACAAATACAAAGAATCTTGGGAGACTACTATAAACAACTATGTGCAAATAAAATGAGCAATCTAGAAAGTGAAAGTAAAAGTTGTATCTGACTCTTTGTGACCCCACAGACTATACAGTCCATGGGATTCTTCAGGCCAGAATACTGGAGTGGGTAACCTTTCTGTTCTCCAGGGGAACTTCCCAACCGAGGGATCAAACCCAGGTCTCCCGCATGGCAGGCAGATTTTTTACCAGCTGAGCCACAAGGGAAGCCCAAGAGTACTGGAGTGGGTAGCCTATCCCTTCTCCAGCAGATCTTCCTGACCCAGGAATTGAACTGGGGTTTCCTATATTTCAGGCAGACTTTTTACCAACTGAGCTATGAGGGAAGCCCGAAAAATATAAAAGAAACATAAATTCTTAGAAATGTACAATCTTCAAGACTAAGGCAGGAAGAAATAGAAAATATGAATGGACCAATTATCAGTAATGATGTTGAGTGAGTAATTTAAAAACTCGCAACAAACAAAATTGCAGGACCAGATGGCTTCACAGGTGAATTCTAACAAACATTTAGAGAAGAGTTAAAAGCTATCCTTCTGAAACTATTCCAAGAAACTGCAGAGGAAGGGACATTTCCAAATTCTTTCTATGAGACTATCATCCCCTGATACCAATACCAAAAAGATATCACACAAAAAAGTATATTACAGGCCAATATCACTGATAAATACATATGCAAAAATCCTCAACAAAATGTTAGTAAACTGAATCCAGCAATACATTAGAAGGATCATACACCATGATCAAGTGAGGTTTATCCTAGGGATTCGAGGATTTTTCAATATCTACAAATTAATCAATGTGATTGATGTTGTTCAGTAGCTCAGTTGTGTCCAACTCTTTGCAACCCCATGAACTGACTGCAGCATGCCAGACTTCCCTGTCCTTCACTATTTCCCTGAGTTTGCTCAAACTGATGTCCATTGAATAGATGATACCATCCAACCATCTCATCCTCTGTCCTGCTCTTCTCCCTCTGCCCTCAATATTTCCCACCATCAGGGTCTTTTCCAATGAGCTGGCTCTTCGCATCAGGTGGCCAAATTATTGGAGTTTCAGCTTCAGCATCAGTCCTTCCAATAAATATTCAGGATTGATTTCCTTTAGGATTGACTGGTTTGATTTTGCAGTCCAACAGACTCAAGAGTCTTTCCCAACACCACAGTTCAAAAGCATCAAATCTTCAGCACCAAGCCTTCTTTATGGTCCAGCTCTCGTATCTGTATGTGGCTACTGGAAAAACCATAGCTTTGACTATATGGACCTTTGTCAACACAGTGATGTCTCTGCTTTTTATATACTGTCAAGGTTCATCATAGCTTTTCTTCCAAGGAGCAAGTGTCTTTTAATTGAAATTAAATGGCTGCAATCACCATCCACAATGATTTTGGAGCTCAAGAAAATAAAGTCTGTCACTGTTTCCATTGTTTCCTGTTTCCATTGTTTCCCCATTTACTCACCATGAAATGATGGGACTGGATGCCATGATCTTAGTTTTTGAATGTTGAGTTTTGAGCCAGCTTTCTCACTCTCCTCTTTCACATTCATCAACAGGCTCTTTAGTTCCTCTTTGTTTTCTACCATTAGGGTGGTGTCAACTGCATATCTGAGGTTATTGATATTTCTCCCAGCAATTTAGATTCCACCTTAGCTTCATGCAGCCCAGCATTTTGCATGATGTACTCTGCATATAAGTTAAATAAGCAGGGTGACAGTATACAGCCTTGACGTATTCTGTCCCAATTTTGAACCAGTCCATTTTTCCATGTCTGGTTCTAACTGTTGCTTCGTGACCTGCATACACGTTTCTCAGGAGGCAGGTAAGATGGTCTGATATTCCCATTTCTTTAAAATTTTTCCAAAATTTGTTGTGATCCACAGTCAAAGGCTTTAGCATAGTCAATGAAGCAGAAGTAAATATTTTCTGGAATTCCCTTGCTTTCTCTATGGTTCAGCAATTGCTGGTAATTTGATCTCTGATTCCTCTGCCATTTCTGAACCCAGCCTGTACATCTGGGAGTTCTTGATTCAGGTACTCTGAAGCCTAGCTTGAAGGATTTTGAGCATAACCTTCTAGCATGGGAAATAAGTGTGACTGTCTGGTAGTCTGAACATTCTTTATTACTGTCCTTCTTGGGAATTGGTATGAAGATTGACATTTTCCAGTCCTGTGGCCACTGCTTGGTTTTCCAAATTTGCTGACATATTGAGTGCAGCACTTTAATAGCATCGTTTTTAGGATTTTAAATAGCATCTCCACTAGCTTTATTGGCAGCAATGTTTCCTAAGGCCCACTTGACTTCACACTCCAGGTTGCCTGGCTCAAGATAAGTGACCACACCATGTGGTTATCGGTCATTAAGATCTTTTTTGCACAGTTCAGTGTTTTCTTGCCACCTTGCCCATGAAAGAACATACCTCAACATAATAAAGGCCATATATGACAAACCCACAATGAACATCACACTCAATGGTGAAAAGCTGAGTGCTTTGCTGTAAGATCAAGAATAAGACAAGGATACTTACTATTGCCACTTTTATTTAACATAATAGTGTAATTCATAGCACAGCAATTAGATAAGAAAAATACAGAAGTCATCCAAATTATAAAGGAACAAGAGAACAAGATGATGGAGGAGTAGGTGGATGTGGAGTACACCTCTCTCCATGGATACATCAGGAATATACCTTCAGACACAGAAGTGCATGCAGAACACCAGCTAAGAGCAGACAGGAGTACCTGACAAGTTCAGTTCAGTTCAGTTGTCGTTCAGTCGTGTCCGACTCTGCAACCCCATGAACTGCAGCATGCCAGGCCTCCCTGTTTATCATCAACTCCCAGAGTCCACCCAAACCCATGTCCATTGAGTCAGTGATGCCATCCAACTATCTTATCTTCTGTCATCCCCTTATCCTGCCCTCAATCTTTCCCAGCATCAGGGTTTTTTCAAATGAGTCAGCTCTTTGCATCAGGTGGCCAAAGTATTGGAGTTTCAGCTTCAACATCAGTCTCTCCAATGAACACCCAGGACTGATCTCCTTAGGATGGACTGGTTGGATCTCCTTGCAGTCCAAGGGACTCCCAAGAGTCTTCTCCAACACCACAGTTCAAAAGCATCAATTTTTCAGTGCTCAGCTTTCTTTATAGTCCAACTCTCACATCCATAACATGACTACTGGAAAAACCATAGCTTTGAATATAAGAACCTTTGTCAGCAAAGTAACGTCTCTGCTTTTTAATATGCTGTCTAGGTTGATCATAACCTTCCTTCCAAGGAGCAGGCATCTTTTAATTTCATGGCTGCAATCACCATCTGCCGTGATTTTGGAGCCCAGAAAAATAAAGTCAGCCACTGTTTCCACTATTTCCCCATCTATTTGCCATGAAGTGATGGGACCAGATGACATGATCTTAGTTTTCTGAATGTTGGGTTTTAAGCCAACGTTTTCACTATCCTCTTTCACTTTCATCAAGAGGCTCTTTTGTTCTTCTTCACTGTCTGCCATAAGGGTGGTGTCATCTGCATATCTGAGGTTATTGATATTTCTCCCGGCCATCTTGATTCCAGCCTGTACTTCCTCCAGCCCAGTGTTTCTCATGATGTACTCTGCATATAAGTTAAATAAGCAGGATGACAATATATAGCCTTGACGTACTCCTTTTCCTATTTGGAACCAGTCTGTTGTTCCATGTCCAGTTCTAACTCTTGCTTCCTGACCTGCATACAGAGGAAAAGAATATAAAGAACCATGCAAAATTTGGTAGGACAAAGGAACTAGGGGGAAAAACAGAAGTGTTTGTAGGACTGGACCTGCCCTGGGCGGATAGGGGAACTAAAGCAGTGGTCCAATTCCCACATCGGGGAAGTTGTCTGAGTCAGAGGAGAAACATATCAGGCTGAGAGTGAAAAAGCTGATCTGTGGCAGCCTAAATGGAATGAGAACTAGACAGTCTTTGCTGCAGCCACACATACCCCAAACAGGGACATGGGTCCTCTAGAAGGCACAGTGGCTGGGAGCTGGAGTTAAGGGATTGTGGAACAATCCTAGGGCGAGGGCTGCTGTTGACTATGGAGAGACAGATGGAGGGAATGTGAGGGAGCAGATAATGGTGGGAAATGCCTATGAAGGAAAGCCGGGCAGCCACAGAAACAAGGTGATACTGCTGAGTCACATGTACGGGGTGGAGCCATCACCATAGCCTCTCTCCCCACACGCCAGCATCGGCAGCTGAACAAGACAGAGACTGGCCCAGCAAACGCCTGACACCCTGAACTACAGAGTAGGACCCCGCCCAGAGTGCCCTGAACTTACAGAGTTGAACCCCAGCCAGAGGGGCCCCCTCTGTGTGCCTGACGCAAAAGAACAACAGAGAAGGACCCCAGGCAAGGGAGCCTCTAAGTGCCTGAATGGGTGGAGCTACGGAGAAAGACTGGCCAAAGAGGCCTCTGATCACCAGCTACAAGAGGCTTGAAAAAAGCCTCTGATAGGGCCATAACCCCTGCGGCGGAGGCAGTCTGTGTCCCTGCACACTTGGTGCTGCAAGGGTCCCCGCAAGCCAAGCAGCTGCACCACCTTCATGCTCAGCTCTCACTGGGGCAGAGCTGCCACAGGCAAAGTAAGTCTTGCTCTATGCATGCCGGATCCCTTCAGTTGTGTCTGACTTTTAGCGACCACGTAGACTGCGGCCTGCCAGGCTTCTCTATCAGGGAGGGGGGTTCTCCAGGCAAGAATACTGGAGCATATTGGCCAATACTGGTTGCCATACCCTTCTAGAGCACTGTATTTCCCGCTGCCCTAGCCGCCAACCCCCCTGAGTACCTGGTGCTGCCAGAACCCCTGCGACCCAAGCAGCTGCACCACCTCCACACCTGGCCCTCACTGGGGCAGATCCAAGTCCTCCAGGGCAGCCTCAGGAGCAAACCCCAGTGGACGACCCACATGCCGAGGTGGAAATAAAACCACAGTTGAAACCCAGGGGCAGTGTGGCTAAGGAAGAAGACCCAAAACCTTCCCACAAGCTGTACAAGCTGCAGATTAAATCCACTTGTTCAACTAGGCAGACTCTGTGTCTATGGAGTACATAAAAGGTCACTGAGAGCTCCCGCAAAAGAACACGCACTGGTTCTGATAGCTGTGGACACTGGAGGCAAGAACACATAGGAGCAGGGCCAGATTAGAATCTGAGCTGCCCCCAGAGCAGGTCCAGAGACCAGCACAGTGTTGGAGGGCATCCTAGAGTGGTGAGGTGGACTGTGATTCCCAGTGTGGGAAAGGACTCTGACAGCAGTGACTCAAGAGAAACATTTATTATTCTTATATTTTGACTTGTTCTGTAGATTCTTTTGGATTTTATTCATTTTTTTTCCTTTTTTTCCCTGCTGTTGTAGTTGTCAATTTTATTGGCATTGTGAAATATAATTAAGCTTTTAAGCTTTATTTTTCCTCAGTCACATTTTTTATTGTTGTTATTAACCTCTTCCTCTATGTTGGGCTTTTGCAGTTCTGTGGAGTTTTCCTTTTTTTTTTTTAATTTATTTTCTCTTATTTTAATTTTTAATTTTCTAATGTATTATTTTTTTCTACATTTATTTCTTTTTTTTCTTTTCTACTGTTCTTTTCCCCTTGCAGTTAATCTTTAATGTACATAAATCTTCATCTACCTCTATTTAACTTTGCATATCTATCCTTTTCTTTTCTTTCCTCTCAACATTTTTGTTAATTTTGTTTTCATGGCTTTATTCCCCAATTGACACCTTGTTTTAGTTTTGTTTTCCAGTTTGTGCTTTAGTTAGTTTTGTTCTTTTTTTTTTTTTTTCATTTATTGTTAGTTTTGTTCTTAACTGGTAAATATAATTTTTTATTTCTTTTGTTTACCAAGTCAATCTACTGTACTTCATTTTTGTTGGACTCTGACTTTACTCATATGTATATGTGTATATTCCATTATTTTAATTATCATTTGCCTGATTTTATAACTGCCGTTTGTCTGGGGTTCATCTTTGGTTTCTCATTTTGGGGTGTTTGTTTTAATCTCACTCAATGCCATAACAAACCACTTGTGGAACCTTCATTCCTGACCAGAGATCAAACCCTGAGCTTTTGGAGTGGGACCATTGACTCCAAGACCCTAGACTCCCAGAGAACTAACCCTGCTGCTGCTAAGTCGCTGGGGGAGTGTCAAACAGTGAGAACTCACACAAAGGAAACCACTTGAATATAAGACCCAGCATCACCCAATCACCAGTAGCACCATGTGTAGGACACCCCATCTCAACAACAAACAAAACAAAAATACAGATCCAATCATCAGCAGACAGGATTAACACCTCACTCAGTCTTGCTCATCAGAGAAAAAACAAACAAGCAAATAAAAACTCAGCACAAATCTCACCCTACATGAAGCTTACACAGACCACTGCACCAACCTTAGGAGAGCAGAAGCCAAAAGGAAGAAAGAAGTCAAACTTGAAGCCTGGGAAAAGGAGACCTCAAGCACAATAAGTAAAAAATAAATAGATAAATAATGAAAAGGCAGAGAAATGCTACTCAAATGAAGGAACAAGCTAGAAACACAGAAGTCCAAATAAATGAAGAGGAAATAGGCAAACCACCTGAAAAAGAATTCAGAATAATGATAGTAAAGATGATCAAAAACCTTGAAAGCAAAATGAAGAAAATACAAGAATCAATTAACAAAGAACTAGAAGAATTAAGGAATAAATATACGAAGACAAACAACACAATTACTGAAATTAAAAATACTCTAGAAGGAATCAATAGCAGAATATCTGAAACAGAAGAATGAATCAGTGAGCTGGAAGATAAAATGGTGGAAATAACTTCTGAAGAGCAGAATAAAGTAAAAAGAATGAAAAGAACTGAGGATAGTCTCAGAGACCTCTGGGACAATATCTAAAACACCAACATTTGACTAATAGGGGTCCCAGAAGAAAAGAGGAAAAGAAAGGGTATGAGAAAATTTTTGAAGCAATTATAGTTGAAAATTTCCCCAACATGAAAAAGGAAATAGTCAAGTCCAAGAGGGACAAAGAGCCCTACATAGGATAAACCCAAGGAGAAACACGCCAAGACACATACTGATTAATCTGACAAAGACTGAACACAAAGAAAGAATATTAAAAGCAGCGAGGGAGAAGCAACAAGTAACATACAAGGGAAACTCCATACGCTTAACAGCTGATCTTTCAGCAGAAACTCTGCAGGCCAGCAGGGATTGGCAGGATATATATAAAGTACTGAAAGGGGGAAATCTACAACCAAGATTACTGTATCCAGCAAGGATCTCATTCAAAATCAATGGAGAAATAAAAAGCTTTTCAGACAAGCAAAAGTTAAAAGAATTCAGTACTATCAAACCAACTTTACAACAAATGTTAAAGGGGCTTCCATACTCAAGAAATACAAGAGAGGGGGAAAGATCTACAAAATCAACCCCAAACAATTAAGAAAATGGCAATAGGAACATATATATCAATAATTACTTTAAATGTAAATGGATTAAAAGCTCCAACCAAAAGACACAGACTGGCTGAATGGATTCAAAAACAAGGCCCATTTATATGCTGTCTGCAAGAAACCCACTTCAGACCTCAAGACACAAATAGACTGAAAGTGAGAGGATGGAAAAATATATTCCATGCAAATGGGAAGCAAAAGAAAGCTGGAGTAGCAATCTTCATTCAGACAAAATAAACCTTAAAATAAAGATTACAAGAGATAAGGAAGGACAGTACATAACGATCAAGGGATCAATCCAAGAGGAAGACATGACAATTGTAAATATCTATGCACCCAACATAGGAGCACCTCAATACATAAGACAAACACTAACAGACATAAAGGGAGAAATTGACAGTAACACAATGATAGTAGGAGACTTTAACACCCCACTCACACCAAGGGACGGATCATCAGAACAGAAAATTAATAAGAAACACAAGTCTTAAATGATACATTAGATGAGATGGATCGCATTGATATCTTCAGGACATTCCATCCAAATGCAGACAAATACACCTTCTTCTCAAGTGCACATGGAACATTCTCCAGGATAGACCACATCTTTGGTCACAAATCAAACCTCAATAAATTTAAGAAAATTGAAATCATATCAAGCATCTTCTCCAACCACAACGCTATGAGACTAGATATCAATTACAAGAAAAAAAACTGTAGCAAATACAAACACATGGAGATGAAACAACACACTTCTAAATAACCAACAGATTACTGAAGATATCAAAAGGTAAATCAGACATTTCTAGAAACAAATGACAGTGAAACATGACAACTCAAAACCTATGGGATGCAGCAAAAGCAGTTCTCACAGGGAAGTTTATAGCAATACAATCCTACCTTAGAAAGAAGAAAAACATTGAATTGACCACCTAACTTTACACCTAAAACAACTGGAAAAAGAAGAACAAAAAAAAAGCCAAAATTAATAGAAGGAAAGAAATCATAGAAATCTGAGCAGAAATAAATGAAAAAGAAATGAAAAAAACAATAGAAAAGATTAATAAAACTAAAAGCTGGTTCTTTGAGAAGATAAACAAAATTGACAAGCCTTTAGCCAGACTCATCAAGAAAAAAGCAAAGAAAAATCAAATCAACAAAATTAGAAATGAAAAAGGAGAGGTTACAACAGACAATGCAGAAATACAAAAGATTATAAGAGACTATTATGAACAACTACATGGCAATAAAATGGATAAGCTGGAAGAAACGGACAGATTCTTAGATAAGTTCAATTTTCCAAGACTGAACCAGGAAGAAATAGAAATTATGAACAACCCAATTACAAGCTCTGAAATTGAAGCTGTGATCAAAAATCTCCCAAAAAACAAAAGCCCAGGACCAGATGTCTTTACAGGAGAATTCTATCAGACATTTAGACAAGAGCTAATGCCCATCCTTCTAAAACTCTTTCAAAAAATTGCAGAGGAAGGAACACTTCCAAACTCATTTTATGAAGCCACCATCACCCTGATACCAAAACCAAAGACAACACAAAAAGAGAAAACTACAGGCCAATGTCACTGATGAACACAGATGCAAAAATGTTCAACAAAATTTTAGCAAGCAGAATTCAGTAATACATCAAAAACCTAAAACACCATGACCAAGTTGGATTTATTCCAGGAATGCAAGGATTCAATATATGTAAATCAATCAATGTGATAAACCATACTAACAAATTGAAAGATAAAAACCACTTGATAATCTCAATAGATGCAGAAAAAGCCTTTGACAAAATTCAGCACCCATTTATGATGAAAACTTCAAAAAATGGGCATAGAAGGAAACTACCTCAATATAGTAAAGGCCATATATGATAAGACTACAGCAAACATTATTCTCAATGGTGAAAAACTGAAAGCATTACTTTTTTTTTCCCATTTATTTTTATTAGTTGGAGGCTAATTACTTTACAATATTGTAGTGGGTTTTGTCATACATTGACATGAATTAGCCATGGATTTACATGTATTCCCCATCCCGATCCCCCCTCCCACCTCCCTCTCCACCTGATCCCTCTGGGTCTTCCCAGTGCACCAGGTCCGAGCACGTGTCTCATGCATCCAACCTGGGCTGGTGATCTGTTTCACCCTAGATAATATACATATTTCGATGCTGTTCTCTTGAAACATCCCACCCTCGCCTTCTCCCACAGAGTCCAAAAGTCTGTTCTATACATCTGTGTCTCTTTTTCTGTTTTGCATATAGGGTTATCGTTACCATCTTTCTAAATTCCATATATATGTGTTAGTATACTGTATTGGTCTTTATCTTTCTGGCTTACTTCACTCTGTATAATGGGCTCCAGTTTCATCCATCTCATTAGAACTGATTCAAATGAATTCTTTTTAATGGCTGAGTAATATTCCATGGTGAATATGTACCACAGCTTCCTTATCCGTTCGTCTGCTGATGGGCATCTAGGTTGCTTCCATGTCCTGGCTATTATAACAGTGCTGCGATGAACATTGGGGTGCACGTGTCTCTTTCAGATCTGGTTTCCTCGGTGTGTATGCCCAGAAGTGGGATTGCTGGGTCATTTGGCAGTTCTATTTCCAGTTTTTTAAGAAATCTCCACACTGTTTTCCATAGCGGCTGTTTTGAAAGCATTACTCTTAAGACCAGGAAAAAGATAAGGGTGTCCACTTTCACCACTATCATTCAACATAGTTCTGGAAGCCCTAGCTATAGTAATCAGAGAAGAAAAAGAAATGAAAGGAATCCAGATCAGAAAAGAAGAAGTAAATCTCTCTGTTTGCAGATGACATGATACTGTACATAGAAAACCCTAAAGATAGCATAAGAAAATTTCTAAAGCTAATCAGTGAATTTAGCAAAGTTGCAGGGTACAAAATCTATACACAGAAATCGCTTGCATTTCTATATACTAACAATGGAAAATTAGAAATAGAAATTAAGGAATCAATCACATTCACCATCACAACAAAAAGAATTAAATATCTAGGAATGAACTTAACTAAGGAGACAAAAGAACTGTACACAGAAAATTATAAGACACTGATGAAAGAAATCAAAGATGACATAAACAGATGGAGAGACATTTCGTGTTCCTGGGTAGGAAGAATCAATATTGTAAAAATGACTATACTACCAAATGCAATCTACAGATTTAATGCAAATTGAATCAATGGCATTTTTCACAGAACTTGAACAAAAATTTCACAACTCATATGGAAATATCAAAGACTCTGAATAGTCAAAACAGTCTTGAGAAAGAAGAATGGAGCTGGAGGAATCAACCTTCCTGACTTCAGATTATACTACAAAGCTACAGTCATCAAGACAATATAGCACTGGCACAAAAACAGAAATATAGACCAATGGAACAAGATAGAAAGCCAAGAAATAAACCCATGCACCTATGGGTACTTTACTTTTGACAAAGGAGGCAAGAACATACAATGGGGCAAAGATAGCCTCTTCAATAAACAGTGCTGGGAAAACTGGACAGCTACATGTAAAAGAATGAAGTTAGAACACTTCCTAACACCATACACAAAGGTAAACTCAAAATGGATTAAAGACCTAAATATAAGACCAGAATCTGTAAAACTCTTAGAGGAAAACATAAGCAGAACACTTGACGAAATAAATCAAAGCAAGATCCTCTATGACCCACCTCCTAGAGTAATGGAAGTAAAAACAAGAGCAAACTAGTAGGACCTGATTAAACTTAAAAGCTTTTGCACAGCAAAGGAAACTATAAGCAAGGTGAAAAGACAACCCTTAGGATGGGAGAAAATAATAGCAAATGAAACAGCTGACAGAAGATTAATTTTCAAAATATACAAGCAGCTCATACAACTTAATGCTAGAAAAACAAACAACCCAATCAAAAAGTGGGCAAAAGACCTAAACAGACATTTCTCCAAAGAAGACATAGAGATAGCTAACAAACACATGAAAAGATGTACAATATCACTCATTATTAGAGAAGAGCAAATCAAAACTACAATGAAATATCATCTCACACCAGTCAAAATGGCCATCACCAAAAAGTCTACAAACAATAAATGCCAAAAAGAGTGTGGATAAAAGGGAACACTCTTGCACTGTTGGTAGGAATGTAAATTGATACAACCACTATGGAAGATGGTATGGAAGATGGCTATTTAAGATTCCTTAAAAAACTACCAATAAAACCACCATATGACCCAGCAGTCCCACTCCGAGGCATATACCCTGAGGAAAACAAAATTGAAAAAGACACATGTATCCCATTGTTCATTGCAGCACTATTTACAATAGCTAGAACATAGAAGCAACCTAGAGGTCCATCAACAGATGAATGGATAAAGAAGTTGTGGTATATATATACAATGGGATATTACTCAACCATAAAAAAGGAATGCATTTGAGTCAGTTCTGATGAGGTGGATGAACCTAGAATCTATCATACAGAGTGAAGTGAGTTAGAGAAAGATAAATATCATATTCTAACGCATATATACAGAATCTAGAAAAATGGTACTGAAGAATTTATTTACAGGGCAGCAATGGAGACGCAGACATAGAGAATAGAATTATGGACATGGGGAGAGGGGAGGAGAGGGTGAGATGTATGGAAAGAGTAACATGGAGACTTACATTCAGTTCAGTTCAGTTCAGTTGTTCAGTCGTGTCCGACTCTTGGCGATCCCATGAACCGCAGCACGCCAGGCCTCCCTGTCCATTACCAACTCCCAGAGTTAACTCAAACTCATGTCCATCAAGTTGGTGATGCCATCGAGCCATCTCATCCTCTGTCATCCCCTTCTCCTCCTGCCCCCAATCCCTCCCAACATCAGGGTCTTTTCCAATGAGCCAACTCTTCGCATGAGGTGGCCAAAGTACGGGAGTTTCAGCTTCACCATCAGTCCTTCCAATGAACACCCAGGACTGATCTCCTTTAGGATGGACTGCTTGGATCTCCTTGCAGTCCAAGGGACTCTCAAGAGTCTTCTCCAACACCACAGTTCAAAAGCATCAATTTTTCGGTGCTCAGCTTTCTTCACAGTCCAACTCTCACATCCATACATGACCACTGGAAAAACCATAGCCTTGACCACATGGACCTTCGTGGGCAAAGTAATGTCTCTGCTTTTTAATATGCTGTCTAGGTTGGTCATAACTTTCCTTCCAAGGAGTAAGCATCTTTTAATTTCATGGCTGCAGTCACCATCCACAGTGATTTTGGAGCCCCCAAAAATGAAGTCTGACACTGTTTCCACTGTCTCCCCATCTATTTCCCATGAGGTGATGGGGAAACTTACATTACCATGTATAAAATAGATAGCCAACGGGAATTTGCTGTATTGCTCAGGAAACTCAAACACGGGCTCTGTACCAACCTAGAGGGTGGGATGGGGAGGGAGATGGGAGGGAGGTTCAAACGGGAGGGGATATATGTTTACCTATGGCTGATTCATCTTGAGGTTTGACAGAAAACAACAAAATTCTGTAAAGCAATTATCCTTCAATAAAAACAAATAAATTAAAAAAGAAAAAATTGTTATAAAAAAGGAAAGGAACAAGCCAAACTGTCACTATTTGTAGATGATGTGATTTTATATATAGAAATCCTAAAGACCCTATCAATAAGCTATTAGAACTAATAAGTTAAGTAATGGTACACATGAATTGGTTGCATTTCTGTGCACTAATAATGACCTGTAAGAAAGAGAAATTTAGAAAAAAGAAAACAATCTCATTTACAAGTGCATCAAAACTAATTAAATACCTAGGAATAAACTAAATTAACAAAATGAAAGATCTATACTCTGAAAACCATAAGACACTGATGAAAGAAACTGAAGACAACACAAACGAAAGGAAAGATATACCATGCTCATAGCTTGGAAGAATTATTGTTAAAATGTCCATACTATCCAAAGCCACCTACAGATTCAATGCAATCCCTGTCAAAATAATAGTGATATTTTTATAAAGAACTGGAATAAATAATCCTAAAATTTTTATGGAATCACAAAAGACCCCAAATCACCAAAACAATTTCAAGGGAAAAGAACAAAACTGGAGGTATCATGTGCCCTGATTTTGACTATACTGCAAAGCTATAGTAATATAAAACTGCATGATACTGACACAAAAACAGACAATGGAATAGAACAGAGAGCCCAGAAACAAATCCACACTTGTGTGGCCAATTAGTTTATGGCAAAGGGACAAGAATAAAAAGTGAGGAAAAGAGAGTCACTTCAATAAATGATGTTGGGAAAGCTAGACACAGTTTAATGCAAAAGAATGAAAGTGGGTCACTTTCTTACACCACACACAAAAATAAACCCAAAATGGATTAAAGGTCTAAACGTAAGACCTGAAACCATAAAACTCCTAGAAGAAAACCTTGGCAGTACTCTCTTTGACCTTGATCTTAGCAAAATAATTTTTTTGGATCTGTCTCCTCAGGCAACAAAATAAACAAATGGGACTACATCAACCTAAAAGTCAAATCATTATTCTGTACTTGAAACTAATATAATATTGTATGTCCTCTGTATGTCTTTGTGCTCAGTCACATCTGACTCTTTGCAACCCTCAGGACGTAGCCCACCAGACTCCTTTGTCCATGGCATTTTCCAGGCAAGAATACTGGAGTGGGTTACTATTTCCTCCTCTAGGGATCTTTCTGATCCAACCCATATCCCTACATCTCTTGCATTGCCAGGCAAATTCTTTATCACTGAGCCACCTGGGAATCCCCTGTATGTCATTTATTCTTCAATAAGAACAACAACAATGAACATAATACTGAAATTCTAGTCAGATCAATTAGGCAAGAAAAAGAAATAAATGTTATCCAAATAGGAAAGGGAGAAGTAAAATTCAGTCAGTCAGTTCAGTCGCTCAGTCGTGTATGACTCTTTGTGACCCCATGAATCGCAGCACGCCAGGCCTCCCTGTCCATCACCAACTCCCGGAGTTTACTCAAACCCATGTCCATCAAGTCAGTGATGCCATCCAACCATCTCATTCTCTGTCTTCCCCTTCACCTCCTCCCCCCAATCCGTCCCAGCATCAGGGTCTTTTCCAATGAGTCAACTCTTCGCATGAGGTGGCCAAAGTACTGGAGTTTCAGCTTCAGCATCAGTCCTTCCAATGAACACCCAGGACTGATGTCCTTTAGGATGGACTGGTTGGATCTCCTTGCAGTCCAAGGGACTCTCAAGAGTCTTCTCCAACACATTATTTCTGTTCAAATATGACATGATATTATATATAGAAAACACTAAAGAATCTACACACACATGCAGCTATCAGAGTTAATATATGAATTCAAAAAATTTGCATGATACCAAATCAATAGGTCCAAATCAGTTGCATTCCTATACAGTTACAGTGAAAAGGGAGTTAAGAAAATAATCTTATTTACAATAGCATCAAGAAAGAATAAAATACTCAGGAATAAATTTAACAAAGTATACAAAAGACTTGTACATTGAAAACTATAAAACGTTGCTGAAAGAGATTAAAGAAGACATAGAGCTAAAGATATCCTGTGTTCATGAACTGGAAGATTTAATATTGTCAAGATAACAATGCTGCCAAAAGTGACCTAAAAATTTAATGCAATTTTTATAAAAAATATCTACAGCATTTTTTGTAGACACAGAACAACTGACTCCAAAATTTATATGAAATCTTAAATAACCAAAATAGCCAGGGGAATATTGAAAAAGAAGAGCAAAGTTGGAGTATTCATACTTTCTAATTTCAAATTTTGCTTAAAAAAATACAATAACCAAAACAGTATGATCTGGGCTTCCCTGGTGGCTCAGTGGTAAAGAATCCACCTGCCGATGCAGGAAACACTGGTTCAATCCCTGGATCAGGAAGATCCCACATATCTTGGAGCAACTAAGCCTGTGTGCCACAAATATTGTGCCTGCACTCTAGAGCCCGTGCTCTGCAAGTGACTTCAAGAGAAGTCACTGCAATGAGAAGCCCATGCACCACTAGAGAGTAGCCCCTATTCTCTGTAACCAGAGGAAAGCCCAAGCAGCAATAAAAACCCAGCATAACGAACAAATAAATACATAAATTTTTTAAAAAATTGTGTCATCTGGCATGATGGACATATAGATCAATAGAATAGAATAAATACCAGAGAAATAAACCCTCATATATTTGATTAAATGACTTTCAACAAGGTTGCCAAGAACATTCAGTGGAACAAATTTTTTCAACAAGTGGTACTGGGAAAACTACATATCCACATGAAAAATAATGAAATTTACCTTTACTTTATCCCATATACAAAAGTTTTCTCAAAATGTATCAAGACCTAAACATAAGAGTTAAAACTACAGAAATCATAGTGAGAAAAATAGGAAATAATCTTCACAACATTGGATTTATCAATGATTCCTTAGTTTTGACACCAAAAACACAGGCAACAAAAGAGAGAATAACATTGGAACATATACATTATCGTATGTAAAATAGATAGCCAGTGGGAGTTTTATGTAAGATGCAGGGAACAACAAAGTCAGTGCTCTGCGACAACCTAGAGGGGTGGGATGGGGAGGAAAGTAAGAGGGGGTTCAAAAAAAATAAATAAAAATAAAACAATAATTAAAAAAAGAGGGGGGTTCAAGAGGGAGGGGACATACGTATGCCTAATGCTGATTCATGCTGATGCATGGCAAAAACCATCACAATATTATAAAAATAATTATCCTCTAATTAAAAAAACAAAATATAAAAAAAGAAAAGTAGATGAATTGGATTCATCAAAATTAAAAACTTTTGTACATCAAAGATCACAGCCAGGAGAGTGGGAAGACAACCCAGAAAACGGGAGAAAATATTTGCAAATCAGATATCTGATCAAGGATTAATATTTAAAATGTAAAAGGAATTCCTACCACTCAATAACAAAAAACATAAAGCAAAAATAACAAGTGTTGATGAGGATATGAAAATCGCAAATATCACATATTGTTGATAGGAATGTAAAATGGTCCAGCCATAATGGAAAACAGAAGAATGGCAGTTCTTCAGAAAGATAAACATAGAATACCGTATGATGCTGGAGAAGGAAATGGCAACCCACTCCAATATTCTTGCCTGGAGAATCCCCATGGACAGAGAATCCTAACAGGCTACAGTCCATGGGTTCGCAAGAGTCAGACACGACTTAGCAACTACACCACCACCACCATGATATGATGCAGCATTCCCACTTCTAAGCATATACCCAGAAGAACTGAAAGCAAAGACTTAGACATTGTACACCCATGTTCATAGAAGCATTATTCACAATAGCTAAAAGGTAGAAACAACCCAAATGTTCACCAACAGATGAATGGATAAATAAATTTGATATGTACATACAATGGAATATTATTCAGCCATTAAACGAATGAAATCCTAATAATGCTACAACATGAAGGAACCTTGAAGACACTATGCTAAGTGAAATAAGCCAGACACAAAAAGACATGTATTGCATGATTCTACTTATATCAGAAACCTAGACAGAGACTAGAAAGGTGGTCTCCAGGGGCTGGTAGAGTGGGGAATGGGGAGTTATTGCTTAGAGGCTATGGAGTTTCTATTTAGATGATTTTTTAAAAGTTCTGGAGACAGATGGTAGAGACTTAGTTTCATCTCTTTAAAATTATGTATATTTTTTAATGGGTAAAATGGTAAATTTTGTATATATATATTTTGCCCAATAAGATATAATCAGGAAAGGGAAGGAAGAGAGGGAAGGAGGGAGAAAGGGAAGAAGGAAGGGGAAGGAGAAGGAAAGGAAGGAAAGATGAAAGAGCCTGGCTGTTATCCGTGCCTGACAGTGCCAGTGGACTGCCTTTCCTGATCCAGCCTCCTTACAAACGGTCTCTTAGGCTGGGTATGTATACTTCCAAAGTAAACAGAAGGATAATTTAATCCCCAAAGAAGAGAGTTGAAGGAGGGGAGAAATTTCTCCTGTTCTTGCAGTCTTAATTTTTCAGGTGAAGAGGAAATACTCATTCTGTTTCCAGATGGAAATCCCAGCATTTCACAAAAGGGACTCTGCGTTCCAAGTGGAGTAGCTCTAGAAATACCCCAGGGTTATGAGTGACAGGATAGAACTAATCACACATGAGCCTCCCACAGTCAAAACTAATCCTCCCATGTGGTGAATGGAGTGTGCTTACCCCATGTTACTAACAAAGAATCCCAGGCTCAGAGAGGCATTGAGATTTGCCCATGTCTCACAGTCATAGTACGTGGAATAGTCTATAAAAAAATCCAGGTTTGCTTGAATCTTTTCTCCTGATTTCTAGGACTAGAAGGAGAATTCATAATAACAGAGGTGGCGAAATGCAGGATTTGAAAGCAGAATGTTTAGCTCAAGTCTTTGCCCCCCAACTCACTGTATGTCTTTGGTCCAGTTGTTCCATCTTTCTGTGCCTTGTTTTCCTCATCAGTAAAATGAGGATCAGAATCTGCCTCAATGGACTTGTAGCTGAGCTCTGCTGAGTTGCTGTGGTGCATCGTCTATAAGCTCCTTTAGGGGAGACTTACTGGTGGCTGGCCTGATTCCTTCAATGTGTTTCACATGGACACCTTGAAAAAGGCACATTCTCTTGGTCTGATATATTTTTCCTCCAGAAGTGTTAAGATGGAAGGATAAGAAAATAGGCTCTCAAAGCACCCAAGAGGAAAAGCAAGGGATTTTCTTGTAACTGGACAAGCAGTCCCTCGACGCAGTGTACCAAGGTGATTTCTCCTCTGGAAAGAAGTAAGACTAAGTATCTTTTGGGGACCTTACAAAGCCTGATGACCTTTGAGGAAAGTAGGTGGAGAAGCAGGAGAGCTTTCTGTTCCCCAGGGGAGCTGCACAAGGAAATCCTGGGAGCAAATGCAAGCATTGGCTTCTGGCCAGCCACATCCTCTCTGCACTTAATGTGTGACTTTGATCAGGTCACCTAGGAGCCTCTTATTCCCAGTGTCTGCCATCTTCCTCTGAGCGCTGAGAATAGAATCTGTGCAGTCTGACTGTAGAAGAGATGGCCATGGGTGTGGTCAGACTTCCACGTGAGGGCAGCTCCCTTCCACTGATTTTATCATTTCTTGAGCACAGGAGTTCGTTAGTAGCAAACACAGTATGAGCATCTACCATCCCAAGCCCTGGATGCCAAGGCCCCTAGAGGGTAGTTTTCCCTCCCACATCAGGATGTCGGAGTCTCCGAGCATCTCCTTGGAGCAGAGGTTCACAGCAGTGGGAGACTCAGAGCGACAGAGACCTTTAGGGGTAGTGGCAGCATGAGTGAATACAGGGGAAACTGAGGCAGAGTGGGACAGTCTTGCCCTCCAGTAAAGCTGCCACTCAGCCCATCCACTCAGGGTCTTGTGGGAAATTTAGCCTCACGTGGCCAGAACTCCCAACTTTTTCTAAAAATTCAGACATCTGGATAATTATGTAAAATATCTGTAGCACACAAGGCAGTCTTGGTTCTGCTGCAGTAGAAAACAACCTCAAATCCCAGGGGCTGGAAACAAGAGAGCTTTTCTCCCCACCTTGCTCACTCATTGTCTGTGTCCCACAACATCTTCAGGAGCCCCTCATTCCCATGGTTTACCATGATTTTTGTCCTGTGTGACTCATGGAGAGGATTTTTTCTGTGTGGCTGGGGGGGGCTGCCTCCATCCCAGATGTCTCCACACCAAGGAGAAAGCACTGTAGAGTCGCCCTCCCTTACAGTCAAATGCTCAGACCCGGAAAGGACACATCACCTTTGCTCATCCACAGGGCCCCATGGGCCATGGGGTACAAGTCAGCCACAACCTTTGGACGAAGTCCCAGCTAACCCCACAGCTAGCCGTCCCATCTCCTGGTGAGTCAAGGCTGGCGTCAGCCTGCAGGCCACACAGAACCCATCTCAGGTAGGATGTGGCCCAAGCACACGGGGTTGTGTCCAGGGACTGAGATAGTAACGAGAGGAGCTGGAAGCCAGACACGGCAGATAGCTCAACACAGAGGCTGCCCAGCCCGTGTGTGCAGGGACTGGTAAACACCATCACTCCCTGCCCTGACCACTCCTCCTCTCCCCAAAGAAGGCACCTCTCAAGAATCCTATCCCTCAGGCCTGTGAGTACGTATTCTCAACAGGCTCCCTCCTGCCCTTGACCTTTTTGTCTGGGATCATCCCATTGTTCCTGTCCTCCTAGCTGAACTGCAGCCCCCAAGAAGGGCCAGCCCCGTCCCAATTCCAGACTCACAGGACAGGTACTCAGTTTGGAAGAAACAACAAATGAGCACATGGGATCCTCATTTTCACATAAAAGTTATTGCAGCCAATACTGTTGCTCATCTGCACATGTTGAGCACTGAGGCACTTAGTTCAGTCACTCAGTCGTGTCCAACTCTTTGCGACTCCATGGACTGCAGCATGCCAGGCATCCCTGTCCATCACCAGCTCCCGGAGTTTACTCAAACTCATGTGCATTGAGTTGGTGATGCCATCCTACCATCTCATACCCTGTCATCCCCTTCTCCTCCCGCCTTCAATCTTTCCCAGCATCAGGGTCTTTTCCAATGAGTCAGTTCTTCACATCAGGTGGCCGAAGTATTGGAGTTCCAGTTTCAGCATCAGTCCTTCCAATGAATATTCAGGACTGATTTCCTTTAGGATGGACTGGTTGGATTTCCTTGCTGTCCAAGGGACTCTCAAGAGTCTTCTCCAACACAACAATTCAAAAGCATCAATTCTTCGGTGCTTGGCTTTCTTTAAAATCCAACTCTCACAACCATACATGACTACTGGAAAAACCATAGCTTTGACTAGACAGACCAACAGACCTTTGTTGGCAGAGCAATGTCTCTGCTTTTTAATAAACTATCTAGGTTGGTCATAACTTTTCTTCCAAGGAGCAAGTGTCTTTTAATTTCATGGCTGCAATCACCATCTGCAATGATTTCAGAGCCCACAAAATTAAAGTCTCTCACTGTTTCCACTGTTTCCCCATCTATTTACCATGAAGTGATGGAACCAGATGCCATGATCTTAGTTTTCTGAATGTTGAGTTTTGAGCCAACTTTTTCACTCTCCTCTTTCACTTTCATCAATAGGCTCTTTGGTTCTGTTCTTCTTCGCTTTTTGCCAGAAGTGTGGTGCCATCTGCATATCTGAGGTTATTGATATTTCTCCCAGCAATCTTGATTCCAGCTGTGCTTTGTCCAGTACAGTGTTTCTTATGATGTACTCTGCATATAAGTTAAGTAAGCAGGTGCCAATATACAGCCTTGACGTACTCCTTTCCCTATTTGGAACTAGTCTGTTGTTCCATGTCCAGTTCTAACTGTTGCTTCCTGACTTGCATACAAATTTCTCAAGAGACAAGTCAAGTGCATGGTATTCCCATCTCTTTCAGAATTTTCCACAGTTTGTTGTGATCCACACAGTCAAAGGCTTTGGCATAGTTAATAAAGCAGAAGAAGATGTTTTTCTGGAATGCTCTCACTTTTTCTATGATCCAATGGATGTTGGCAATTTGACCTCTGGTTCCTCTGCCTTTTCTAAATCAAGCTTGAATATCTGGAGGTTCACTATTCATGTACTCTTGAAGCCTGACTTGGGGAATTTTGAGCATTACTTTACTAGCCTGTGAGATGAGTGCAATTGTGCAGTAGTTTGAGCATTCTTTGGCATTGCCTTTCTTTAGGATTGGAATGAAAACTGACCTTTTCCAGTCCTGTGGCCACTGCTGAGTTTTCCCGGTTTGCTGGCATATTGAGTGCAACACTTTCACAGCATCATCTTTGAGGATTTGAAGTAGCTCAACTGGAATTCCATCACCTCCACTAGCTTTGTTCGTAGTGATGCTTCCTAAGGCCCACTTGACTTCACATTGTAGGATGTCTGACTCTAGGTGAGTGATCACACCATCATGATTATCTGGGTCACGAAGATCTTTTTTGTGTAGTTCTTCTGTGTATTCTTGCCCCTCATCTTAATATCTTCTGCTTCTGTTAGATCCATGTTATTTCTGTCCTTTATTGTGCCCATCTTTGCATGAAATGTTCCCTTGGTATCTCTAATTTTCTTGAAGAGATCTCTAGTCTTTCCCATTCTATTTTCCTCTATTTCTTTGCACTGATCACTGAGGAAGGCTTTCTCTCCTTGTTATTCTTTGGAACGCTGCATTCAAATAGGTATATCTTTCCTTTTCTCCTTTGCCTTTTGCTTCTCTTTTTTTCTCAGCTATTTGTAAGGCCTCCTCAAATAACCATTTTGCCATTTTGCATTTCTTTTTCTTGGGGATAGTCTTAATCCCTGTCTCCTGTACAATGCTATGAACCTCCATCCATAGTTCTTTAAACACTCCATCTATCAGATCTAATCCCCCAAATCTATTTCTCACTTCCACTGTATAATCATAAGGGATTTGACTTAGGTCATACCTGAATGGTCTGGTGGTTTTCCCTACTTTCTTCAATTTAAGTCTGAATTTGGCAATAAGGAGTTCATGATCTGAGCCACAGTCAGCTCCTGGTCTTCTTTTTGCAGACTGTATAGAGCTTCTCCATCTTTGGCTACAAAGAATATAATCAATTTGATTTCTGGTGATGTCCATGTGTAGAGTCTTCTCTTGTGTTGCTGGAAAAGGATGTTTGCTATGACCAGTGCGTTCTTTTGGCAAAACTCTGTTAGCCTTTCCCCTGCTTCATTCTGTACTCCAAGGACAAATTTGCTTGTTACTCCAGGTGTTTCTTGAATCCCTACTTTTGCATTCCAGTCCCTTATAATGAAAAAGACATCTTTTTTGGGTATTAGTTCTAGAAGGTCTTGTAAGTCTTCATAGAACCGTTCAACTTCAGCTTCTTCAGCATTACTGGTCGGGGCATAGACTTGGATTACGTGATATTGAACGGTTTGCCTTGGAAATGAACAGAGATCATCCTGTCATTTTTGAGATTGCATCTAAGTACTGCATTTCAGACTCTTTTGTTGACTATTTTGCCTACTCCATTTCTTCTAAGGGATTCTTGCCCACAGTAGTATATATAATGGTCATCTGAGTTAAATTCACCCATTCCAGTACATTTTAATTTGCTGATTCCTGAAATGTCTATGTTCACTCTTGCCATCTCCTGTTTGACCACTTCCAATTTGCCTTGATTCATGGACCTAACATTCCAGGTTCCTATGCGATATTGCTCTTTACAGCACTGGACTTTACTTCTGTCACCAGTCACATCCACAACTGGGTGTTGCTTTTGCCTTGGCTTCGTCTCTTCATTCTTTCTGGAGTTATTTCTCCACTGATCTCCAGTAGCATATTGGGCACCTACTGACCTGGGGAGTTCATCTTTCAGTGTCCTATCTTTTTGCCTTTTCATACGGTTTGTGGGGTTCTCAAGGCAAGAATACTGAAGTGGTTTGCCATTCCCTTTTCCATGGGACCACATTTTGTCAGAACTCTCCACCATGACACAGCATGGCTCATAGTTTCATTGAGTTAGACGAGGCTGTGGTCCATGTGATCAGATTGTTAAGTTTTCTGTGATTGTGGCAAGCACTAGCCTAATAACCCAGCCCTGGGTACTGTGTGCTTCCTGTGTGGCAAAACCTGCTCTCATTTACTCCTCACAGCAGCCCTTGAGGTTAGCATCATCTTCCTGGTCTACAGATGGGGAGACTTTTAGCCACGGCCTCCACCAACTCCCAACAGCCACCTGAGGGCTGTAGAGTGAGGAGGGGGCTGCGCTGGCCTGCCCACCGTGGGCTACATCAGCCTCTGAGGCCTTGTCCTTCCTGCCTGCAGGCTCAGAACCAACCCTGGGTTCCATCTCCTTCACCCCCTCTAGAAAGCTGTTGATGCACTGGATGTCAACAGGGGGTATCTAACTCCTGGAAGCCAGGCAAGTCCAAAGACAACGTCCACTCAGCTCAGTCCTTAGTGCCCCCATGTTGATCCTGGACACCTGATGGGGTATCCGTTCCATTGTCTCATGCTGAAGAGAGGCAGAGTTCCCATTCTACAGATGAGAGAAAACAAGTTCACAGGGCCAGCCAGCATTGGGGCACATCCCAGCCAGACCACCGCTCCCAGGGGACAACGTTGGATAGAGCCACTACACCAGACGGGATAATTGATTTGGCAAGGTGGAGATCCCATTGTCAAATTATCTTTAATTGTGGTAAAACATACATAAGATGAAGTTGACCATTTTAACCAATTTTAAGTGACAACTGAGTAGTGCTAGGTACCTTCACTGTGTTCTGCAAACATCACCATCATCCATCTCCAGAACATCTGCATCTTGCATAACTATAACTCAATCATCGTTAAACACTAACTCCCCAGTCCCTTCTCCCCCAGCCCCCGGCACCCACCTTTCTACTTTCTGCCTCTGAGTATAACTACTCTAGTAACCTCGTATAAGTGGAATCACACAGCATTTGTCCTTTTGTAACTGCCTTATTTCACTTAGCAAGATATCCTCAAGTTTCATCTGTGCTTTAACTTCTGTCAGAATTTTGTTAAGTTTGAATAGTATTCCACTGTATGGCTATACCATATTTTGCTTATCCATTCATACATCAGTGAGTTGCTTCCCCTTTGAGATTTTGAATAACACTTCTACGAACATGGGATTGCAAATATCTCTTCAAGACCCTGATCTCAATTGTTTGGGGCATATTTATCCAGAAGTGGAATTATTAGATATATGACAATTCTATATACATCGTTTGAGAGAGAGAGAGATTTTTTTAATGAATCTTTTAATAATTACATTGATTGCAAGAAAGTGGGGAAAATATAGTTGAGAAAAAAAGAAAATAAAAAATGATCGCTTTTTTCAATTTTGTGGAAGAAACCCACTTTTAACACACGAGTATGCTTGCCTCTAGAGGTATCAACATGCGGTCAATCCATCCTTCGGTTTACCTCCTGTAGGTGTTGTTTGCAGCTAATTGCCCTGGACTCAGCTGGACTGGGTGGTTCTGCTACCTCATGGGTGGGCATTGGGAAGAGCACCTTGGCCTCCAGGTACCACACCAGGCCTTCCCTCCGTGGAGGCCAGTGCTGCCCACGGTCTCATACCCACAGGGCCTCGGGTCCCCAGCACCTCCCCCTCTGCCCACCATAGGCCAGGCGCCAGGCTCCGCGTGCCTTGCAGGTGCTGGGGGCCCAGCCTGCCCAGCCTCCCAGCGGCTCCAGAGTCATCTATGGAGTATATTCGAGCTGTCGTGTGGAGTTGAGTTTCTTTTGGCAAACGCTGGAGACTGACAAAAATATTCACGTCAAAACATTTCTGGTGCAAAATTTATGAAAGCATTTGAATTTGGCTTGGGCATTTTTTTTTTTCCTTTTTCCTTCTCCCCCTCCCCCGCCTTGTCCTGAGTTGGGGGTGGGGAGAAGAGATAGAGTCCAGATGTTGGTGGGAATTAACTTCTCTTTTCTCCCTCCCCCCAGCCCCTCTGGCCAGAGGGACAGTGGAATCAATGGCCGCTGTGTGTCCACACGGCACAAAAGGCCGTGTAGCTGAGACCTGGGCTCTCCCTGCCTTGTGAACACCGAGGAAGTGCCCCGGCCTGGAGTTTGCCCCCTAACCCCAGGGTCTGGGGTAATTGTCTGCAGAGGCAGCCCAGGGCCGGGCGGGCCATAATGATTTAGGCAGGATCTATTTCACTTCAAGCCTTTTCTACTCCGAAGAGGCCTAATCGAAAGTAATCTGAAAATTAGGGAAAATAAAAACCATGCCCACCGTTACATAAATACCCATTTCCTCGCATCGGCTGCTCGAAATCACCTCATTCCAGAGCAATGTGATGTTTGCCTGATGGGCAAGGCCGAGCCCCCAGGGGGCTTTTGATCCACACCGCCTGTGCCCTGCTCCCTGACAGGGACCCCAGAACAGAGGGTAGGAGCGGGAGAAGGAGGAGAGCATCTGGCTACAGAGCTGGCCCAGTCCCCATGGGGCCAGCCCTGCAGACCTCAAAAGTGGCCTGTGGGTAAAGAAGGTTTGGGTTTGAGGTAGCCCCGTGGACAGTTCATGTATTCCTCCATCCCATTTCTTCCTCAAGACTCAAGACTTTGCAAGGCCTTCATGACAGCTCCATACCTCTGAACTCATAGCCTCTCCCTCTCCTCCTGACTCATTTCTTTCAGCCCTCAGATGCTCCAGCTCAGCAGCCCTCTAGGGCCTTTGCGCAAGCTAGTCTCAAAGCCTAGAGAGCCCTTGCCCAGGTTTGCACTCACCTCAGGCCCTCTTTGCTCTGCCATCTTAGATGGAAAGTCACTTTCTCAGAGTCGCCTTCCCAGGCTCTTTGCCACAGGACACCTCCTCACAGCACCCTCACTCACCCGACCCAAACCCAGCCCAACAGTTCCTTGTTTTCTGAGCCCTGTGCGTGAACTCCAGGAAACAGGGGCCACATCCAGCTTGGTCACCATGACTAGAATTCAGTAAACATTTGTTGTCAGAATGAAGAAATTTTTCATGCAAGAATGAAGTTCAGTGGTTTACAGAAGTGGGGCGAGGGGAGGGATCTAGAGCTCAGAAGGAAACCAGGTTAAATCCACCTGTACCACTCACCTCCTCAAGGGTCTGGCTGGAGACAGCAGTGTCCTGAGCCTGCAAAACTCCCAGACCAGCATCCAACACATTAAACGGTGGTGTTCAACATGGCTACAAATCCTCTGACATTTCATCAAAAAGTGAGGTCTCTTGGATGTGCTGGGCCTGTGAGGAAGAATCTTCCAGATGGTTCTAGAGGTCTGCAGTCATTTGAGTCTTCCAAGTTAGGCCCCACTTGGAATGTATGGATTCCATCTCTGGGCTAAGCTAAGTTCTAGGCATGGAGATGTGACAGGGAGCCAGATTCTCTGTGTCCCTGAGAGATGGACCAGGATCAAGTGCCCTTTGCTGACAGGAGTGGCAGCAGATGTGCCCAACTCACTCAGGTGGGGAAACTGAGGTTGGAATTGTACATGAACACCTACAAGGGTGCTGGCCAGCAGACACATACTTTGCTGGGCTCTTTCCTCCCTGACTCCCTTCCTCCTTCTTCTGGCATTTCCCAGGGATCCTCCCACTCACAGCTGCATTCAGACCCTTGATTGAGTCTGATTGAGGAGGAGCCAGCCCCTCTGGGCCTCCATCTCTTCACTGGAATGAAGGACAATTGTCAGCAGTAATGGATGATGGGATATCTGTAGGCCAAGGTGAAGGACATGGACTGCCACAGCCCCACAGCCAGGAAATTAGCCATTCTTCCCCAGCACAACTATCTAGCTGGTTTGAGTTTTGCTCTGGGCAACATTTATAACAAGAATAAAGTGACTGGGGTTCCCCATAATAGAGTCAAGTCTGCTCCCTACGTCCTTGTCTGCCCTGAGCTGCAGAGATTCCAGAACACTGTAATATCAGGGGCTGAGGGTCACCCAGTCCCACCACAGGTCAGAGTCTGAATCCCTGCGAATGGAAGTGAGCTCCTGCATCTCAGGATAAGAGTCACCAGGACTAGTGCCCACAGCCAGCTGTACCCATGATTTTTCAAGCCCTTCAGTCCCATGTACCTGAGAGGTGGGGCCCTGGCTCGAGAGTGAGGGCATTTCTAGAGTCAATAATTGTGTCAATAACTCATATCCATCACATGCTCAGAGGAGGTAAGAATTTCCCATGTAACTATCCTTAATACTCAACACAGTCCTACAAGTTCAAGACAAACAGCCCCATCTTTTTATAGATGAAGAAACTGAGGCATAATTGAGGCTGAGTGACTGAGTCCATTGCGACCCCCAAATCCACAGAGAGGCCTGACACCCAAATACTAGCAGGTCCTTTTCTGCCCCTCAAAGACTCATCTCGGCACATCTCTGCCTCAATATCTACCCAGTTCAGACTCCAGTGCTTCTGTGGGAGGCACGTCCTCCCAGCTCAGCCAGGATGGAAGGAGATGCCGGGGGAGGGGTGGGACTGCTGGCACATGAGCAAAGGCAGGTCACCCTGTGGCAGGACAAAGCTTCCAGTCTTGGGTGGAGGCTGGACTAGGGGGCCTTCAATCCCTCTGACCCCCAAGTTCCATGGGCCTGTGTGCCATAGGAAGAAGAGGCCCCTCCCCTGGCCACATGCTGCCCCCACCTACACCACTATCATACGTAGGCCTTTGTGTTGTCCCCCACCTGGAGCATAGTATCACCCATCACACCATCCCCCACCAGGCCAGCCCCCTCTCAGGTCCTCCCTGGCCTGGGCCAGGGGTCCCGCTGGGCTCTGAAGCTCCGAAGTTCCTCTGGGGTTGCATGCATTTCTGCATCAACCTCCCCACCGCCATGGGCCCCTCAAGGATTCACATTGGATCAGAGCAAAAGTCTAGCAGAAGGTGCTGGTGGATGAGGAGGGGTGACTAGTGAATACATAACAAAAGAGAAGGACTCTTCTCTGGCTTCTGGTGTCCAGCTCCTCACAATGTTATGGGGGTATAAACACAGAGCTCCCTGAGGCCATCTCATCCAGGAATGAGATGAGATGCCCACTGCATCCCTTTACATGTGCCTAGTGCACCCCCATGCCTGCCCAGGATGGACACCAGCCTATCCAGACTTCTCCAGGTCCTAGAGGGTGAGCCATCATACAGTTACTCTCATTTCTAACCTAGAACCTGATGCTGCATAGAGTGTGTGGCAGGGGCAACCATCAGACCCACCCAGAGTACGGCCTAGGTTCCAGGAGACAGAGTGGGGTCCCCATACCAGTTGCCATCCCAGGCCTGGAGATGAGGCTTTGTCCAGCAACCCCTGGTGACCCTCTCTGCTCCTCTAAGCTAGGGGTCTCTCAACAGAAGAGACAAGCCTCTGTGGGTCCCACAGGACCCTGACCCCTTTCCCTGGGCCGTGCTGGTTAGAGTTGCAGAAATTCCAAATCTGCCTCTGGAATGTCCCATCTACTGTATCAGGGGACTTTGACTGAAACTTCCATTCAACAGTCCTGAACCCTCGCTCCTAAAGGAAATCAATACTGAATATTCATTGGAAGGCCTGACCCTGAAGCTGAAGCTAAAATACTTTGGCCACCTGATGCGAAGAACTGACTCATTGGAAAAGACCCTGATGCTGGGAAAGACTGAAGGCAGGAGGAGAAAGGAATGATAGAGGATGAGATGGTTGGATGGCATCACCGACTTGATGGACATGAGTTGGAGCAGGCTCCGGGAGTTGGTGATGAACAGGGAAGCCTGGCGTGCTGCAGTCCATGGGGTCGCATAGAGTCGGACACAACTGAGCAACTGAACTGAACTGAACCCTGGATAAGGCTTCCCAGGCAGGCATGGGCCCCAGCTTAGGGCCTGGATATGCAGGCAGACCACACACAGGACCTGGAGAAAGTTCAGGAAAGCTGTGAAGCAAGAGAAAGTCATGTAACTGGGAGCACTGGAAGGGCTGTGCTGAGGTGTAGCAGGAGGTGAGCACTGAATAGAATTGCAAATGGCCAGTTCCAGGCAACAGCTTCCCCGGGAGCTGGGCAAGGAGAGCCAAGCAGGCTGGGGGCACATCGTGGGGGCACCAGGCTAGAGCGTTCTCCAAGCTGAGGTCGGAGGGGGCAGGCCCAGCTGGGGAAACCTGCAGGATAAGCTGCAGGAGTGGGCCAGGAGGCTGGACACCATCCAAAAGCTGGGCAAGAGCTGTTCAGACCTGAGCCAAGGCAGGAAAGGATCCCCAGGACTAGACTTTGTGGACTGAAGTTGAGGGGCGAACAAAACTAACCAGCAGAGGTGGGGAGACAGTGCTTCCCGAGGCCAGAAGCCCCAGGAAGACGGAAGCCTCCTTTCTCCACAGAGAGAACCCTTCTGAAAGCCCTGCCTCTCAGACTAGGGTGGGGACCCAACTGTCTCATTTTCGACCCTTGAAGCTTTTGGGGGTGGGTGCTCTGGGGGCAGGCAGGGGCTCCCAGGGGTAGTGTGTGTTTACCCGCAGTAGTCGGGGAAGGCAGGCCATGTGAAAGCTCCCGGAGTGGAGCCGGTGCTGTTGCAATTACCCGTAAGCCTGGTGTTTACATGGGGGTTTTACAGAGAATTCAAAGCATATCTTCCTGTTGCTTTGGCAGCAAAGACGTATCAAGTGAGTGTTCAAAAGGGCCGAACTGCGTTTGCAAAAATAAAAACCAAATGGCTGAGTAATTTCCACCAGAGAAGGACTTACTCTCACAATTGCACGGTCTATTTAGCATGCTTTCATAAAACCTTTTAACGAATCAGCCCTGAACTCGAGTACCAGCCCAACCCACCTGTCAGGCTTGCATTTCCAAACACAGGTATGGGTGCTCAGGAGATTGGATGCAGGTTTCTGTCTCCCACGTGGAGTAGAAGCCTAGAACAGGAGGCAGGCTCTGTGTACCCAGCAGTAAGCATGTGAAGACCCTGTGCCAACTAGATACAGAGGTCCTAGCCCAGAGGGAATCCCAGGAGAGGGGGAGACAGAGCCGCAGGTCAGTGCTGTGACATCGCATGGACACTGGGGGACCCACAGAAGGCCTGATTCAGCCTGGGGAATCAGGGGAAGCTTCTGGAAGGAAGAACTCCCTGAACCAGACACTAGAAGGATAAAGAAGGAGAGGCCAGACCAGGAGTGAAGGAAGGCCCTGTGAGAGAAGAGTGCCCTGAGAGGAGGCCAACCAGGACCAAGGAGGGTCAGTGGTTTGTATGTAGTCACCTAAAGAAGACAAGAAGAAAAACGCTTTCACATGGAAGATTCCACTCCAGAAGTACATGGTGAGCCATTCAGCCAAGTTGGGCCACTGGGGGTTGTTAAAGGAGCAGGATCTCGGCCTCCGATGAAGGGAGACATGTAACATGTTACTAAGTCAATCTTACTGAGGTATTGGGTCTTAGGGTAACTATGTGTTCAACTTAACAAGAAACCACCAAGATGTTTCCCCCAGGGTGACCCATTTGATATGCTACCTGCAGTGTATGCAAGTTCCAACATGCTCCACTTTTTCTTCAACTCATGGCATTGTCAGTCAAAGTAATATCTGCTTTCTAATGGATACCTAGTGAGTGACAGCTCATTACAGTTGTAATTTGCATTTCCCTGATGAATAATATGGGCTTTCCCAGTGGCTCAGTGGTAAAGAATCTGCCTGCAATGCTGGAAATGAGGGCAGGCGACGCGAGTTCTCCTACATTGGGAAGATCCCCTGGAGAAAGGAAATGGTAACCCACTTCAGTACTCGAGACCGTTCCAAGTGCTTACTGGCCATCCAAATATCTTCTTTTGAAAAGGATCTTTCAACTCTTCTGCCTATTTTTGATGTTTGTCTTACTACTGATATGTAAGAGTTCTTTGTTTTGGTTACATGCATTGTATTTAGATTTTTTTTCCCTTCTGAGTTTTAGCTTGCCTTTCTTTTATACCTTTTTATTTTGAAATAACTATAGATTTAAAGCATGTTGCAAAAAAATGTATGAAGAGTCCTATACATTCTTCACCTCACTTCCCCCCAAACCTAAGATATCATGTGACAGTGCATAATCGAAATGAGGAGATTCACGTTGATCTGATCCATGGAGCTTATTCAGATACCTCCAGTTATAGATACACTCATGCATGTGTGTGTGTGTGCATGTAGCTCTATGCAATTTCATCACATGTAGCTTAACGTAACTGTTCCCGAGATCAAGATACTCCGCAGGACTACATCATGCTACCCCTTTAGAGCCACTCCCATCCCATCCCTACCTCATGGCAACCAGTAATCAGATCTCCATCTCCATAATTATGTTATTTAATAAATGTTATATAAAAAGAATCCACAGTATGTCCTTTTGAAATTGGCTTTTCTTTACTGAGCCTTGTTCCCGGGAGATTCATCCATATTTCTGTGTGTGTCAATACTCATTCCTTTCTCTTGCCGAGCAGTGTGTTTCATGCTACGGATGTACCAGTATTTCCATACTCACTCACTGAGGGTCACTGGATCCTCTCCAAACTTCAGCTATTACAAATAAACATTCCTGTCCAAATTTCTGTGTGAAAATACATTTTCATTTTCTGGGATAAATGCCCAAGAGTACAATTGCTGGGTCTTCTAGTAACTCGGTTAACAAGCTGAAAAGGAATTGCTCGAGTATTTTACAAAGTGGCTGCACCAACATACATTTCAACCAGAGCTGTAGGAGGGATCCAGTTTCTCTGAATCCCACAGGATTTGGTGTTGCCATACTTTTTTGTTTTAGCTGTTCTGATAGGCATGTAATAATATCACAGTTCCCTAGTGATTATTGCCTTTGAGTATCTTTTCACAACCTTATTTGCCATCTGTGAATCATCTCTGGTGAAATGCCTGTTTATGTGTTTTGCCTATTTCCTAATGGAATTGTTTGTCTCTTAGTGTTAAGATTTTGAGAGGTCTATATATATTGCAGGCATTAGTATTTTGTCATGTATGTGGCTTACAAAATTTTTCTCCCAGTCTGCAATTTATCTTTTCATCCTCTCAATAAGAATCTTTCATAGAGGGGCAAAATTTTTTACTTTTGATTTATTTTCCTTTTATGGATCATTCTTTTGATGTCAGGCCTAAGAACTCTTTGCCTAGTCTAGGTCCCAAAGATTTTGTCCTGTTTTTTCCTAAAATTTATTTAGTTTTAGATTTAAGTCTATAATCTGTTTTGAATTCATATTTGTACAAGGTGCTACATTTAGACCGAGGTTCACTTCTTTGAATTACAGCCCACCTTAGTCACCTCATTTTGACTTGATTACTTCAGTAAAAACTGTCTCCACTGAGACTCAATTACATGAGGTCACTGAACAAGCCACTTGGTGTAAAAAGGTGGCTCTTTCAGTGGGGTCTTTCTTTGACTTATTTGATTTTGATTGGTTTGGGTCTTGCAGACCACGGCTATGAAGTAGTCTCCAGTTCCCCTTGACGTGTTAGATGAGATGCTTCCTGATTCATGAGTTGTTCAATAAGGCCAATTAGATCTTTTAAATTAAAAAAAAAAAAAGACTGTATCACCAAATAAGGTCACAAATCTCCAAATACGGGGAGAACTGACTTGTTTACCATGTTAAGTCAT
The DNA here is from genome assembly GCF_023699985.2 of Odocoileus virginianus. NCBI lineage: Eukaryota > Metazoa > Chordata > Mammalia > Artiodactyla > Cervidae > Odocoileus > Odocoileus virginianus. Next base: position 26,083,329 of record NC_069704.1, read on the forward strand.
GCAGTTCATGAACATGGTTCGGGTCTGCATTTGTTTAGGCCTCCTTTGATTTCTTTCATCAACATTTTATAACTGTCAGCTTTTCAGATCCTATACATGTTTTGTTACATTTGCACCTAAGAATTTGATTTTCTTTGGAGTGAGTATAAATGGTATTATGGCTTTAATGTCAATTTTCAAATGTTCATTGTTAGTGTACAGAAATAAAGTAAACTTTTGGTTTTTGATCATTTATCTTTTAACTTTGCTGAACATGATTATTACCTCTAAGAGCTTGTTCTCATATTTTGTAGATTCCTTTGGATTTTATACATATACTATAATGTTATCTGCAAATAGGGACAGTTAAATTTCTTCCTTTATAATTTGTGTGCCTTTTTTCCTTTTCTTATCACAGTAGCTAGAACTTCTAGCACTACGTGAAATAACAGTGGTAAGAACAAGCATCTCTCCCTTGTTCCCAGATTCAGAAAGAGAGCATTTAGCCCTTATATGGGAAAACAATACAAAAAAGAGTGGATATATGAATTTGACAAAAGATTCATTTTATTGTACACCTGAAACTAACAGAAAATCGTAAATCAACTATGTGTGTTAAGTTGCTTCAGTTGTATCTGACTCTTTGCGACCCTATAGACTAGCCCATCAGGCTCCTCTGTCCATGGGATTCTCTAGGCAAGAATACTAGAGTGGGTTGCCATGCCCTCCTCCAGAGGTTATTCCTTACACAGGTCGAACCTGTGTCTCTTATTTCTCCTGCATTGGCAGATGGGTTCTTTACCACTAGCACAAACTGGGAAGCCAAAATCAACTGTACCCGAATAAAAATTTTTAAAAAGAAAGTATTTAGTTCTTTAATATTAAGTATATCATGATATTAGCTGTAGGTATTTTGGTAGATTTCTTTAGCAAGTTGAATGAGTTCACCTCTCTATTTTAAGTTTGTTGAGGCTTTTGAAAATAAAAATTGGGTATTGGATTTGTCACATTATTTTCCTGCATCCATGGGTATAATCATATTTTTTGCCTTTGACCAGTTGATGCTCATGGTATTGGTTGCTTTTAAAATAGTAAACCAACCTTGAATTCTGAAATAAATCCTACTTTGAGTATATAAGGTTTTGCTTTATACTCCTGGATTTGATTTGCTTATATTTTGCTGAAGACTTGTGCTTCTAGGTTCCCAAAACATGGTAGTTTTTCATTCTATTTCTATCTATTTGTACTTTCTCTGCTTTTGGTAGCAAAATAACATTGGTCTCATAAAATAAGTTGGCAAGTGTTCCCTCTTTTTATATTTTCTGAGATAGATTTTGCAGAAGTAGTGATAATTCTCTAAATGTTTTCTAGAGCTTTCCATTGAAGTAATTTTGGCCTGCAGATTTCATTTTCTTTTTTTTTTTTTTCAGGAGTTTTAAAACTACAAATCTGATTCATTTAACAGTTACATTACTACTCAGTTTGTCTCATTCACCTTGATTGAATTTTAGTTGTAATGTTTGAGGAATTAGTCAATTGGCTTTTTCTAAGTTGTCAAATTTATTCTCATAGAGTTTATTGTAGCATTCCCTTACTATGTTTTAAATGACTGCAGGATCTCTTGTAATATCTCCTATTTCATTCTTGATATTGATGATTTGGGTCTTTTATTTATCTTAGCTTTGCTAAAAGATTATCAATTTTAATGATATTTTTCATTGATTTTCTGTATTGTTTTATTTCTTTTCAATGTCATAAATTTATGCTCTTACCTTTATTAGTTCTTCCTTTAAATTGCATTGGGTATATTTTGCTTTTTTTCCCCTAACTTCTTGAGTTATGAGCATGTATTATTGTTTTGAGAACTTTCCTCATTCCTAACATAAGCATTTAGGATTAAACCAAGATCATGGCATCCGATCCCATCATTTCATGGCAAATAAATGGGGAAAAATTAGAAACAGTGACAGATTTATTTTCTTGGGCTCCAAAATCACTGCAGATGGTCACTGCAGCCATGAAATTAAAAGATGCTTGCTCCTTGGAAGAAAAGCTACAACAAACCCAGACAACATATTAAAAAGCAGGAACATCACTTTGCTGACAAAGGTCTATATAGTCAAATCTATGGTTTTTCCAGTAGTCATGTATGGATGTGAGAGTTGGACCACAAGGAAGGCTGAGCACTGAAGAATTGCTTTTGAACTGTAGTGTTGAAGACTCTTGAGAGTCCCTTGCACTGCGAGGAGGTCAAACCAGTCAATCCTAAAGGATTGACTGAATATTCATTGGAAGGACTGATGCTGAGGCTGAAGCTCCAAAACTTTGGCCACCTGTTGCGAAGGGCTGACTCACTGGAAAAGTCCCCTATGGTGGGAAAGACAGGGCAGGAGGAGAAGGGGGCGACAAAGGAGACGATTAGATGGCATCACCAACTCAATGGACAAATGTTTGAGCAAGCTCAGGGAGATGGTGAAGAACAGAGAAGCCTCGCGTGCTGCAGTCCATGAAGTTGCAAAGAATCAGACACAATCGAGAGACTGAACAACAACAAGGGCTATAAATTTTCCTCTTAGCATGGCTTTTGCTGTATCCAACAATTTTTGATATGCTATGCTTTTATTTTTATCCAGTTCTATTTATTATTATGTTTTCTTTGAAATTCCCTTTTTGCTCCATGGGTTATTTAGAAATACGTTGATGATTACTTTCCAAGTATTTGGAGATGTTCCTTTTGTCTTTATCTTATTTATTTCTCTGTATGATTTCAGTTCTTTTAAATAAGCTGAGGTTCATTTTGTGGCCTAGATTATAGCCTATCTTGGTAAACATCCCACGGCTCTTTGAAAGGAATGTGTATTCTGTTGTTGCTTGTTAATGTGTTCTGTGTTCTCTCACTTGCTGAGAGTGAGATGTTGAATTCTCAAGCTTAATTATGGCTTTGTCTATTTCTCCTTTCAGCTCTATCAATTCACATGAGAGAATTGTTGTTTCATGCATAATATTTAGGATTGCTGTATCTTCTTAGTGGATTGGTGCTTCTATTATTATGTAATGTTCTTCTTTGTTCCTAGGAATTTTCTTTGCTCTAAATTATACTCTATGTGATATTAACATAGTCACTCATCCTTTTTAAAATTGGTGCTTGGAATGTATATATCTTTTTCCATTCTTTCACTTTCAACGTATCTACGCCATTATGTTTGAAGTGATTTTTTTTTAATTCATGAGATAAGTTTTATTCTGTTCGCTATGAATAAAAAAAGAGATCAATTTCTTTGAAACCCAAATTATTATGCTGGACAGATTATACTGAATATGTTATTGGCTTATAGATGACCCTATAGGAAGTCAATATGTATACAGTTCCCATTAACCTGAAAAAACACATTATTTAAATTTAATGTCGTAAAGAGACTTATTTTTTCCTCTTTTTTTCTTTTTATGGCTCTGATCAATATTTTATGGTCTCTGCTGTCTTGTCCTCCAGTGCAAACAAATGCATATCAGTCATTTGTATATTTAATGTGATAAACTCAGAAGGGTTTTCTGAACAAAACTTTGGCCCTGCTTCCAGATGTTTCATCTACCAGAAGTGAGGTGGTCTTGTATTCAAGGAGGTATCTTGTTTAGGTAAACTGTTTCTTAATTTCATAGAATAGTCTCATCCCTACCTTATAATGTTTATGGAAACATATATGAAGTGAATTTCTTGATGAGAGCCTATAATTGGAACATTTTTTATCACTTTATCGATATCTGTCTCTTAATTGATGTATATGTATCATTTACATTTAGAGCAATTACTGACATGTTAGTGCTTAAATCTGTCATTTTATTGTTATTTTCTGTTTGTTCCTTTTGTATCTATCCCTCTGTTTATTTTTTCTCGGCTTCCGATAGGTTATTTGAACATTTCTGAGATTACTTTTTTAAGTAATAAGGCTAACCAGACTTATTTACAATAGTTTAAAATAACTTTAAATACATTAATCTGTATAGTTTCATTGGTGGTTGCTCAAGGTATTACCACACCAGATACTGCTTATCACAGCCTAGTGGTATAGCTATTTTACCAGTCTGAGTGACATGCAGAAGCCCCTCTTCAATCTAAACTTTTTAAAAACATTTATTTATTTGGCTCACCAAGTCTTACTTGTGGCACCTGGGATACTTCATTGTGGTGCATGGACTCTCTGGTTGCGGTGCACAGGCTCAGAAGTTGCCGCATGTGGGCTCCAGAACACATCGACTTCAGTAGTCCTGCCGGCGGGCTCTCTAGATGTGGCTTATGGGTTTAGTTGCTCTGTGACATGTGGGATCTTAGTTCCCTGACCAGGGATCAAACCTGCATCCCCAGCATTCGAAGGCAAATTCTTAACCAATGAACCACCAGGGAAGTCCCTAGACTTTCTTTATGGTATTTATTTTTCTGAATTTTAAAATTATTTTTTCTTTAGGGAATTCCCTGGTGGTCAAATGGTTAGGACTCTGTGTTTTCACTGCTGAGGCCTGGATTCAATCCCTGGTCAGGGAACTAGGACCCCACAAACCATGCAGTGTGGCCCCAAAATAAATATTTTTAATAAATAAAATTTTTTTTTTGTCTTTGCTTTTCACAAGTTTAACTCTGATGTGTCTGGTTGGTGTGGATTTCTTTGGATTCATCTTATTTGGAAACACTCAACTTCTTGAATCTGGATGTTTATATCTTTCATGTGGCTTGGTTTTTATTTTTTTAATGGAAATTTACAAAAAGCAAAACATTTTTATTTTGATATAGTTCAATTTGCCAATTTTTAAATTATTTTTTGTCCATTCTAAAAAATCTTTACCTTTCAATGTCATGAAGGTTTTCTCCTATGTTTCTTTAAAGATGTATAGTTTTATCTTTTTAAGGTCTCTAATCTTTTTGACCTTAATTTTTGAGTGTGAATGAGGTAAGGATCAAAGCCCTTTTTTTCCTGGTAGACATCTAGTTTGTCCAGTACCATTTGTTGAAAAGAGTTTTCTTTTCATAGTGAATTTGAATTCATATCAAAGCCTTGGTAACTTTGTTAGAAATCAATAGACCATATACATATGGATAAATTTTTAGACATTAGAATTCACTAGTAAAGCAATCTGGGCCTGGAATTTTTTAAAAATATTTTATTTATTTATTTATTTATATTTATTTTTATATTTTAATATATTATTATTTATATATTTGTTTATATTTTATTATTAATTAATAATTTTTAATTATTAATTCAAAAACTTTTATTTATTTATATTTTATTTATTTATATTTATTTTTATACTTATATATATTATTTATTTTATATATTTATTTATTTATATTTTATTATTAATTAATAATTTTTATTATTAATTCAAAAACTTTTACACACAGAAGACTATCCAGATTTTCTCCTCGTACATCAATTTTGGTTGTTTGTGCCTTTCAAGGAATTTGTCTATGTTATGGCAGTTGTTAAAAATTTATATAAAGTTGATCATAATATGCTTTTGTTGTTTTTTTTAATGACTGCAAGATCAGCAGTAATGACCACCCTTTCACTCTTATACTGGAAATGTGTATCTTCTCCATTTTCTTATCTGTCCAGCTAGAGATTTATCAATGTTATTGATCTTTACAAAGAACCAAATTGGGAGTTCATTAATTTTCTTTATTTTTTTTCCATTTTCTATGTAATTGTTTCACATAGCCATTTAAATGTAAACTTAAAAGTAAAAGTAAATAAAAAGTAAGAATTCAAAACTCAGACACACTAGCCATATTTCAAGTGTTTAACTGTACTATATGAACATTTTCTTCATTGAAAATAGTTTATTGGTCAGCACTGTTCCAAAGGGTGGAAGGTCTGTTTTCTCAATAGATCTCATCTCTCCTAACTAGACATTTCTAAGTTTCTTGGGGGTCTTGGGAGGGCGAGGTGGCTCTTGAAACCACCTGTCCTCTTGATGACTCTGGCCTTGGTCCCATCTCGGGCTTTGTGGCCACCTCCCTTCTTCTTGATCCCTTTGCCTCCTCTCATTCTCCACCTTTGCTTCCAGACGGAGCCTCCAACACAGTGATATGTCCCTACACCACCTTTCTCAAATCACAATGCTCCCATTACCTGGGCCCCACAGGACTTCCCAGCAGAGCATGATCTATTTCCCCTATAGGCCTGAGTTATGCTTTCTAGGAGCAGCCCCCACTTTTAAATGGGTGACCAAGAACATCCATGTCCCTTGCACCACTTGGCTTCAGTCACCCAGTGGACCACCAGAAAATGGGGACAGGAAAAATTGCCCCAGAGCTGCAGGGCTCCTTCTCTTGGACCTGGTTTATGACATAAGCCCCAGAGTACCTCCTCTCCAGTCCTTCCAGAGCCAGCCTAAGAAGGCAAGTTCCAGATCTCTGAGTTCAGCCAAGTTTAAAAGTGAGTCAGAGAATCCAGGAAGGTGTGCATGCCCCACCAGAGGTATCAGGGGTGTGGGGTTGAAGGCCAGACAGCACTTGTCTGAAGTGGGCTCCCAGGCTATAGCTAGGGGATCTTGCACTCTGTCACCCAGGCTCCCAGAAGCCTGGTCCCGCCTGCACAGGTCAGCCCGGTCCACCACAATAGGAATGTCTATGACCCCTCCCTGCTGGCCTAACCATGCCCCTGACCACCTGCCCATCAGCCCTCAGGCCATGAATCACCAGCAGCTTTACAAGAGGAAGCAGTGATAACCCCAGGTCCCAGAAGGGCTGCCCTGGCTGCTTGTCCTAATCCACCCCTGCAGGGCAGGAATTAATAGCCCCTGTTCCACACATTCCATGAGCTTCTCTGTCTGGAGCGCCTTCCTTGTAAGCTCCCTCCCCCCACTTGAATACCCCTCTTCTCAAAGTCCTCTTTTGTCCCCCTCCCACCTTTCTGTTTCCTCCCTCTCTAGGGTCCCTGATCCACCTTGCTTTCCCACCATCTACCAGGCACCGGTGCCCTTGCCTGCCCTGGACCAGGGGCTCCCCATGGATCCAGAGCCCACATCAAGGACATAAACTATCTTCTGGAGTGAAATAGGTCAGGAGGGGGTCCATTTGACCATACAGAGCTCCCCTGATGGGGCTGTAGGAGTTGAGGCATGAAAGGATGGAAGGCCTGGGATGTGGGGATGCCACAGGCAGACAGCGGCTGAGCTTAAGACTGACAAGAGGAGGTAGTGTTTGGGGCTGAATTTGGGGACTGTGAAGAAGGGAATCAGGGAAACAGAGTCAACACAGGGCTGGCATAAGGCATTCTGGGGAAGGCTAAGGTGGGGCCAGCAGGGCCATGACACCCGATGGAGCCAGAACCAACCCATCTAAGCGTGTTAGAAGGACAGAAAGGACCTCTGAAGCCCAAGGCAGTGAGAAATGAGAGTCTGGAGCAGCTGAGTGAGCACAGCTGAGGGTCCTCCAGAAGACTGCAGGGTGGAGCCTGGAGAGCTAAGCCCAGAGAATGTCTGCATCTGGGGAGAGGGGGAGGGAGGGTTTGAACAGACAGGGAGGGAGCCCCTCCTTCCCCAGTGGAGACTGTAACTGGAGCACACCTTTCCCCACCTTCAAAACTGCTTCACAGATTGTAGCACAGTAATTCAAGAAGCAAAGGAAAGGTCTGATAGATTGGAAATACATCCTAAAGCTGCAAGCACGAAAACTATATGGTCTGAGTCAGAATGGATGAAACAGAGAGGAAAAAAGAAAAACTTCCCTAGAAAGCATCCTTATTCACATTCGCCACACACACCCCCAGACGTCTCCTTCTCAAGGAACCTCTCCCGCCACACACACACACACACACACACACACACACATCTCCTAACCCTGACACTTCTCCTGGTAACCCCATGGAAAGAGCAGAGAACAGACACCAATAAACTTTCCAGAGCTTAATCCACAGCCACTGAGAGAAAGCCACCAATAACCTTCTATGTGATATGGGTCACAAATGCCTGTATGTCGATGGAGGATCTTAACTCAGGATCTTAACTCAGGAACTTAGGACTCAGGATCTTAACTCTTGGTCATTACAGTTCACTGCAGGGGGTCACAGTTAGGAGATCTAAAAAGAAAAGGATAAGAAGATAAGACTGGGTTTTCCCCCAGATTTAAAGGTGAAGTAAATGACACTTGAGCGAAGATACTGACCTCAGAACACATTGCAGGAACCCATCTGTGAGCCTGGCATTGGTTTATCCCTATGACTGCATCAGAGGTAAAATATCTGTCCCCATGTTGCAGCTCCCAGAGGTGGCATCTCCATCAGCTGCAGGTGCAGAGCAAGGAGCCCCTGAGGCCCCATCACAGGCAAAATCATGCAGTTTTCCTAAACTCTAAGATAAATGAACCAAAAAAGGAAGGAAAGATAAATGTGGCAGACCAAAGCTTACTCTACAAAATGTGTAGCCCATTCATACGCTATTTCTCTTTGAAAAGCAGAAGTATTTGTGGTGTACCTGTACAGACTGATTGGAGACCACATTCTAGAACAGCAGTCTACAAAACTCCGCCCTCTTCAGGGTAAAAAAATCACATGTTGTAACACATGTGGCTTTACACACTTACTAAATCAGTCAAAATGAGGAGAAAAGATAAGCGTCAATGCCAGGCGCGTTGAGTGTATGTACATCCGCGGCGTGGAGAGCCCATTGACCTGTGGAGGCTGCTCGCTTAGCACCTGATCCACTCGGGCCAAGCAGCCGAGACAGCGTGCCTGTGGGTGTGCGGGTGCTCCGGCCTAACATGAGCCAGGCACAGGGGCCTCATTCCCCTGACTGTCGAGGAGGCCAGGACGACGCCTCTATTTTGCAGGGAGGAAGCCGAGGCCTGGAGCGCCAAGGCCATCTCCATTCTCCTTCCTACAAGCTCCAGCATAGCCGCCGTTTGGTGAATGCAGCTTGAGAGCGGGGGTGGCAGGAGGGATTGAAATAACACTGGCTGGAGTGTGGGTTCAGGCCGGTGGGCCGGCAGGCGGACAATTAATTACGAGGATCCCGCTTTGAGCCGGGCGAGGGCCCAGCTAGGCCGGGTGTTTACATGCACGCTCGTCTGTTTGGGGCCTGCAAATCCGTGTCAGATGTTAATGGAACAGCATCATTTTTCTGCCGAGGTGGCATCCCCTGGGATGTTTGGATGAGGCAGCCGATGGGACTCGGCCTGGGAAAGGCGGGCTAGCGGCTAAGGAGGGAGTCCATTTGTCAGGCTGCCCGACAGCCCACAGAGCACCCCTCCCACCATCACCCCTCCTCAGCTCCGCAGCCCCGCCCGCTGTCCCTCCATCCAAAGCACTCTGGGGACGCAAAACCCTGAGTCGTGAGAAGTAAGGATCCACTCCAAAATATGGGAAGGAGACTGCAAGCTGGAAGTGAGCAAACATTTAATTGAGCATCGACACAACCACCTGGGTTCACACCCAGCCCAGGGTGCAGCCTCAGCTCCACACACCTCTGCAAGTCGGGGTGTGCATGGCCTGTCCATTGGCAGACCTCTCAGGCCAGGCCTGGCCACCTGAGGCCTGGCTGTGTCTTGTGTCCTGTTGCAGCTTCCCTCCTGAGTAGGCAGTTGTCTGCACGCCATAGCAGAGAAGATCTGGGGGAGACCAGGTGGGGACATTCCACCCCTTTATCTCCAGCTCCTGCTTCATCCCTCTCCTCATCATCAGGAAGGCTGATGGAAGAAGAGGCCCAGAGAGGGGAAGTGACCTGCCTGAGATAACACAGCCAACAGGCTGCCAGGTCAGGCAGATGGAAGACAGGAGCGTGCTCCAGCAAAGGGCCAGGTGGGAATGGTGACCCATAGGGAGAAATCAGCCCCATGGGATTTCTGTGTGGGTTTGAGATATCAGTCACTCAAGATGAAGAAGCTGAAGCCAGCCCCAAGTTTCCACAGCCAGGTGAGGTGAGGTCTTCCATGGGCTCCTTGGGTCAGAAATATAGCGACTCATGGCAGAGGACGCAGCCTGGACCAAGGACTGGGGCAGAAGAAGCCTTGCTGGCACCCAGGCCCCGCCAAGCTCTCCACTCACACCATCCCCACGGTTCCTCACAAAGCCTGATCCTGCCCCTGGGCCTTTGCTCTACTGTTTGCTTGGCCTTGGCACTCTTCCCCCACGATCTCTGGGCTCTGCCCAAACATCACCTCCTCAGAAAGGCCTCCCAGCCCCAGGACCCAAACCTGATGTGTAGGGGGGCAGTGGTAAGTGGTTAGCCTTGGGAAACTGCATGGCACTCTGCCCAGCACACAGTAGGCACTCAGGAAAGTGTACCACACTGGCAGCATAATCACAACACGAAACCCATGGAATTTAGCACCAGCATCTAATGTCTTTGACATGAATTTTATGTACCATTATCCTTACTGCTAAGGGGTTTTTCCCCACAGGGCTGGGAACACAGTCTTAAGTTTTATATCAGCAGCATCTTTTTCTTTAAACCTTGGATGGTAAGCACTCTTCACTCTTTCTCCCACACACTGTGCCGCCTCTCAGAACCATGGGCAAGGAAGCAGAGCCCCCCGGTAGCCACGTGTCCGACAGAAGACCTGCCTCAGGGTCCTCATCGCAAAGAGGGCTCCTTGTTCAGGGCTGTGCACAGAGGGAGGGTGGGCTGGGTCCAGAGGGGAACATGGGGTTTGGGGAGGGGGGATTCGAAGGTCTCTGTGCAGCCTGGGAAAGGGGGAGACTCCCGTGATGGAGCGGAGAGTCAGGCAAGAAAACTGCTGCCCTGCCTGACTTCTGTCTCCTCCCCTCTGCTCATCCTCTACTCCAGCCATCCTCGGAGATGGGACTTCACCTTGTCCCCACCTCGGGGCCTTTGAGCAGTTGCTCCTTTCTTCTCTGGCACAGCTCTTTCTCCTGCATCTTGGGGAGTCTGCAGCAGGGCTTCTCTCATAAGCTCAGGGGCCCTGTAACGGTCCCCCCTGGACTGGACTTGCACCCTAGCTCCACCAGCTGTGAGAGTCTGTACCTCAGCATCCCTGTCGGTAAGACAGAGACAGTTGTAGGACCTTCGTCAGAGGGCAGTTGTGAGGCGTGAATGGGCTAATATATGCCAGATACTTAAACAGGCCCTGGCACACCCAGCGCTTCAGTAGTTCAGGACCAAGGTGAACTGATTATTATCATCTCCCTCCCAACCCTCACAGCATGCTGGTAACTTCTGTTTGCCCACATCAGTCCCTTCCGCCATTAGCCGCAGGGTCTTGCCTGAAGGACACCTAGCACTAAATGAACTCACGTTGCTATCGCTGGAGGACAGATCGTTCCTGGCCCTCCCCTGCCCCCTGGTGGTCACTCCCAGTATTGCCCCAAGGCACCACACGGGACCTTTTCCTGCCAGTTTGGGGACCGGCCCTGGGTGGGTTTAAGGCTGAGCATCCAGGCAGGACCATGCAAGGCAGATTGGGCTGCTGGTGGTCCTGAGCTCCCTCTCCACTTACACAGTGGTAACATGTGCCTGATGGGCACAAGGGTAGAGGGGGGTGGCGGGGGGAGATGTCAGAAGGGGAGGGAGCCCTAGAAGGAGCGGGACCCTAGGGGGACAGGAGCCCGGGTGGAAAGTAATCCCCTTTTCCTCAGCCTCCTGCAGCAGGCTGCTTGCTCACCTGCAGGGGCTCCCCAGGGCCTGCCACATCCCTACTGTGTGGACACCCTCCGCGGCTCTGAGCCAGCTGCTGCCACACCTCACACGAGGTCTGGTCACCTGCCCTGAGGCCTTTGCTTGTGTTGCTGAAGACATTTTCATCTCATGGGCTGCTCCAGGGAACCTCCCAAACTCCCTTCTTTCACCTGGAGTATAAGACAACACCATGGATGTCTCATCACAGACTGTCATACTGCACAAGGGAGCAGGTGACTGTGAGTCCCAGGTGAGGCAAAATTTCCCCTTGGCAAAATTGGCCCTGATGAAGCCTCTGTAAGTTTCTCAACATGGAGCCTGGAACTCAATTGGTGCTCAGGAAAATGACTGCAAAATTCAGTTCAACTTTGTAAGTTGAGTTGAGGCAATTTGTTATTTATGCCATGTTCAGTGCACAGGACACCAGCCACTCGCGAGTCTCAGGCAGAGCCAGGGCAGCCTGCAATAACAAACAAACAGCTCCAGCATCTCAGAGGCTTAACACGCAACCCTTTACGTTTTGAGAAGTTTGTTGCTGGTCAGATGGCTCTCCGAGACCCTGCTGCCAGCATCCTGTGGCCCCCTGGAACTGCCATGATTCGACGGTGGTATTCCACTTACATGGCCAGCCACTTGTTGCCAGGAGGTTGAGAAATAATGATTGAGCAAGGGACGATCCTGGAGCACTCAAGTCTCATCCACGGAGGGCTTCAGTCTGAGCCTTAGTTTATCTGTCAAGTGAGGGGTTGGGTCCGTGGGGCCAGGCAGGGGGCTTTCTCAGTGGCCTTGCATGGAGATGAGAAGACCCCAGAAGGGCCAGTCAGCACCAAGCATGGAGCAATGCAGGCCCCTTGCTGCCCCCGCTACAGGCATACCAAGAAAAGCACAGCCTGGGTCCACCTACAGTCGTTCCTGGACATGTGGACTGCTGGGGTCACAGCGAGGACCCAGGGCACAACCAGGCCAGGCTGACCCAGGACGATGTGGGTACAGCCCAGGACAGGGCCTAGGGCCAGGGAAGAGACTCTGGGCACCTTCTGGGAGCCCTCCCCAAGCCCAGGGCCCCAGGTCTCAGGTGGCCCTCTGAAGACACAATCCCCACAGCCATGCTGGGGTGGGGAGGCCCACGGAGCACCCAGATAACTCAGCCTCAAGGACTCCAACTCAGAGGCTGGGCAGCCAGAGCCAGTCCTGGGGGGCAGGATGCTCAGAACAGCCCAGGGTGCAGGACGGTCCCTTGGAGGCTATGGGATGAGGGTGTTGGGACCCCTGGGGGAGCCACAGGACAGAATCTGGCTGGATCTGGGCAGGGATAGGAGAGCTGCCAGACAGCGTGAGTGCCCAACCTGGGGGTGTGCAGAGGCCACAGTTGTGGGGTCCCACAGAGCGGATTCAGGCTGTGCAGCTGAACACTGCATCCCAGGGCCCAGCAAAGTCTGAGATGCCAGGCAGCTGGGGCAGCCCCTGCGTGGGTCCAAGGTCTCCTCTGTGGCGGTCCCGTCTGGCTAGCTGCTCTTTCTCCCTAATCTTTGAAGGGCACTGTGCCCTTCACTGTGCATCTGTTAAGGTGAGATGGGGGGGGGGGAGGGGGTCCTGCTTTTGTTCATCCGTTGTAAATAACATCAGATTTAGACTGAAATCCTGCACACATTCTCGGGTGCCTGTCACTGGACTCACTAAACTGCATGCCTGTGAACACTAAGACACTAAGAATGTACTACAGGCACCTGAGGATGCTTGGCGCTGGGGCTGGTATTGCCAGGGTCTCAAAGGCTGCCCACTCTGACCAAGGGTCTCTTCTGCCTGCTCCTACAGGCTGGCTCAGGGTGCTGTAGCTTTGGGGTACAGGACAGTACATATGTCCTATGGGCAACCCAAGGGCTTTCCATGGGGAATGTTGGCAGCCGGGGCCTGGGCCTGGGTAGGGGGCCTGGCCTGACTGCCCACCCTCAAACCCAGCCCACCACACTCCTCTCCCCAGTGTCCAAGACCCCCCCCATCTTCACTGCAGAGTGGACAACAGCGAACGAGGCAGAAACGACAAAGACATGGTTCTGTACAAAACCGGAAATATTTTTACTCTTTTAAAACTTTGATCTAAGTTACCTTAGACCTCATGGACTCGATACAAGAGTAATATGAATTGGGAAATAAAACACTTTAATAGCCACAATAAACTTTGTTAGAAATGTACATGTTGCCAAAATAATAATAATAAAATTAAAAAAATAAAAGAGAGGAAGAGAGAGAACAGCTTGATGGCCAGGTTAGATTATATAAATGTTCAACAAGGACAGGAAAGGAAACCTTCAAAACGCTGGGTCAGAATAGTCAGGGCCCCGTGAGGCTCGCCCCTTCCAGCCTCTGGGCCCTGGGGCTGTGTCCCCCAAACAGGATGAGCAAGGATGGCAAGGCCCACACGAAGCTGCCTCTCCTCATGGACAGAACACCCAGGGATGGGCATATAAACAAAGCTCATAAGAAATGTACAAATATAAAAAGCTACAAACATTAATAAATTACAGCATCACAAAACACAGAAACACTTCACAAGGTGCTAGTAAAATAACTGTACCCCCACCCCCTTCATCAACAAGAAGGAAAGAAAGAGCTGGTATTCAAGTTGAAGATTCCTCTTCAAATGTGTCTGAAATAGATCTTTTGTGTACTGTTTGCTTCTGTAAAGACAGATATAAGGCTGCACAGACATCACTTGTTTTTCAGGCAATACCTTAGTTCCTAAAAGAAAAAATAATAATAATAACCATAATAATACAAAGAAAGAAGGAAAAGGAAAAGCATCGGAAACCCAACTGTTCATCATACTCGGCAAAAAACTCGTATAAATGTTAATGAAGGACTCTATAGAAAGAAATTCCTAAAGATACTTTTACTCTTATAAAAAAGAAGTTATTTAAAAAGCTATTTACACGCTACATTCTATGAAAAATATGCTTCAGGAAATACATCTAAAATTAAAATACAGGATTGCCTGAGAAACAAATCCAGCCCCTCCGTGTCGATGGGCAGACACGTGGTCCAGGAGCCACCCATGCACTCGACACCAAACGTCAAAAAGTGACAAGATAGAAGTGCCTGGCCCCCAAGTCCTTGGGCCACCCGGCCACCACCTGCCCCACCAGGCATATGGCGGAGTGCTTTGGCTGGGAAGTGCTTCTCGGAGTATAGATGGTCAGGCTGGATGAGGCCCACCCACGTGGCTTAGCCTGGGCCCCCGGGGTGCCACACTGTGGCTGGGCCCGAGCCCTTCCCCGCGGACCCCATGATGGCTCCAGTTCGCCCCCACTGACACACTGACCCTGCTGCCAGCCCCAGCCGGCCCCAAGAAATGCCCTAGACATTCAGGGCACAACACCCACCATCCGGCCCACCACCCACTATCCGGGGAGCACAGAGGCTCCTCTCCTAACCGGACCGAACACTCTCTGGACTTGTCTGAGAATCACTTGGGAAGAGAAGGGGGGCACATACACACCCCGATTTCTCCTCCTCTTCCTCTCTAGTGTTCTTTGCCTTTTTTTAAGCCTCTGGAGGCTACCAGTCTGTGGCCAGCTCAGACTCTGGGCCTGGTGAGCATTGGCTCACTCCTCCTTCCTTGAAGGACTCATGCTCCCAGCAGAGCTGCAGAAGCCCTGCAATCACACCCATGCTCGGGGATGCCTGGAGGCTGTCCTGAAACTGGAATGGTCCTCAAATGGGCGGGGCCATGTTTCGGGAACTGGTCACTCTAAGCAACTTGAGAAAGGACGTCTGTCCACATTGGCGAGCTCCGCCTGTTGAAGCAACAGATGCTCATGTGAGGGGGGTGGTTGCTGGGAGGAGGCCAGGCCCTCCCTGGGTGAGGCAGCAAGGCCACCCTCCTGGGGGCTGATGTTCTAGCGGGGCTCCGGGGGTCCTGAGTGGAGCAGAAGGATCCTGGCTTTCCAAACTTTAAAGGAGCAGTTTTCCATTCCGATGAATTTTCAAAATTTTCCCCAGCCTCTGTTTGGCAGTGGCCATGCCCTTTTTTGTACGTTTTCCTGGGGGAGGTGGAGACACAAAAAAGATAGGTAAGTGAGAGGAGCAGCATATGGGATGGGGGTCTGTAATCCCTCACTAAGCCCACACCCTTTCTGTAAGATGCGCGTGCGATGCCCAAGGACAGGGAGCTCTGCATCCCTCCAAAACCATCAACTGTCCACAAGATGCCCCACTCAGCGGCCGTGTCGACAAGGGGCTAGGGCATGGCATGTGCAGCAGGGACAGTCCAGGGATGGCATTAGGGCTACCTACAGCCACACTCCCCATGTCCATGGCTGGCTGGGGCTCACGGCCAGGGCTCAGTGGGCCTGGGGTGACAGTGGGGATACCACAGGACCCAGCCAGCTGTTCCACCCCTAAATCACAAGGAGGAGCCCGGGCCACCTTAGGTCACTCCCAGTGAACCCTCAGCAAACCATCACCCACACTGTCTCCAGGCCAGGACCCAAAACCAAGGCCCTGGTAGTCTAAAGGAATGGACCTAGCTCCAAGGTACCCAGAACCCCCCTGGTGAGTAACCAGAGGTCTCACGTCTTGAAAGGAGCCATTTCTCTCGCACACTGACTGAGGGCCTGGCCCCAGAGACCCATGGCTGCAGGGACAGAGACCTGTGGTCACTCACAGGCCACTCGGGGTCGACAAGCAAGGTACCTTTGGCAGCGGTGTTGTTGGGGGATGATGAGGAGGGCCTCCTCTGCGTGAGGAAGACCCCGGGGGCCATGGGCTGAGAGGCACGGCCGGCTTGGGCCCCAGTGAAGGTGCCGGCTGCTGTGTACTCATGGTCGACCAGGCTGCTGCTGTGGGACTCTGGCGGGGGCTCGGGTGAGCTGCCCTCCTGTGAGGCCTGGCTGCTGGCCGTGCTGGTGGAGGCTGGGGTGGTGGAGGCCGGGGTGGTGGAGGCCGAGGTGGTGGAGGCCGAGGTGGTGGAGGCCGAGGTGGTGCTGGCCGAGGTGGTGCTGGCCGAGGTGGTGCCGGCAGAGGCGGAGGCAGAGGGGGAGGTGGTGTTGGGAGCCAGCTTCCTTTTGGTGTTCTTTTTCTTTTTGCTTTTCTGCTCCTCCTTTGAACAAAGCATGCAGATGTGTCACCCCACAGGGCTGGCCAGACCTCAGACCCTGGGGAGCAGCCTGCAGCCTGGGAGCAGCCTGGTCTACTGTGGACAAGGCTTCTCCCATGGAGCTGAGCAAGGCAGCACTGCAGGAGCAGAAAGGGCTGGACCACGCCCGAGCCCACCTCCAGCCACCACGAGCCCCCCAGAACAGTACGGGGGTCTGTGGAGGGACCACCAGGCCCCACTCTGTGAGGCAGGCCGTCCTGGACATGGGGACGTGCAGGACATGGCATCAGCACTCAGCTGCAGTGGACAGACCCTGCCCAATCTGAGCTTACCTACAGGTGGACATGTAGTATGGGCCCCCTCCCCCATCTCCCTAAGCCCCCATTCCCCGCCACCCCACTGTGAGCTGCCATGGGGCGTCTGACACCAGTTCCCAGCTTCTCTGCTTCCCACTAGCATGGACCTGGGAACCTGAAGGAACCGGGGTCAGCAGTACTCAAATGTCCCCAAGGTTGTGACAGCCCCAGTCTGGGTGATCCCCGTGCATGAGAGTGGGGGGCACAAAGGCATCAGGGGGAGCCTAAGCCCAGGCGGGGACGCTCTCCTCACCTGCTGGGACAGTTTGGCTGCGGCGGCTGCCAGCCCAGTCTCAATGGAGGCCACTCTGGTCCCCTCGCGCACAGGCCTGTCTTGCCTTGGCACCGATGGGCCAACCCGCGCTGCAGGAAAGAAGGTCAGCCTGCCTCGAGTCGCCACCCAGCGCCTGAGCGCCCTCCCGGATCTCCCAGCCTTGCCCTCATCTGTCCCTGAAGCCCAGGGACAAGTCACATTTTGGGGAAGGTCAGCAAGAGCCCCAACCTCGTGTGGGGGTGGTTGCCCTACACCAGCAGGACGGGAGGGGTCAGGAAGGGAGTGTGTTAGGGGAACCAGACCCCACTCTGTTGGCTGCCATGACAGGGGCCAGGGGCACACGGGACCCTCCCAGCATTTCTCGTTGATGAGAGCCAAGGCCGAGGGCCAGCGCACCCCAGGGACACTGCACTGCTCCCCTGGCAGGAGCCGGGGCGCCTTTGAGTGTTTGCGAGAGCATTTGGCTGAGGGTCCAGGACTGAAGTGGAATCCCAATCGGACTCCTGCAGGCAAGAGACACCCTGTCTGAGCCACAGAGCCAGTGGGTGTGCAACACGACTATCGGCATTCCGTGTACACGGAGCTCCCCTCCCAGCCCCCAGCGCTACCTGTCGGGCTATAGGGGGCGTCATCCGATCCTTTCCTCTTCTTGGACCGGGACTTGAAAACAGGACTGTCCTCATCCGACTCCAGGGAGGGGTAAACTAGAGGGGGAAAGAGGAGGAAGGACTGAGCTGTTGGTATGGCCCCAGGAGGATGGGTGCTGCAGGCTGCTGGCAGACCTTGTGACCGGCATCCCCCAGGGCTGTCTGCACACTCCATAGCACCAGCCCTCCCGGAGCAGCTGGCCTGTACATAGGCACAGCTGGCCTCTGAAATCGTTCAGCCCAGGCACCCTTGGGGTCCAGAGAGGCCAGACAAGGGGTTCCATCCAGCCCCCATGGCCACCCAACCGGCCATGCCTACCCCAGCCTGGCTGCCATGCCCACTTGAATGCCCAATTCTCAAGACATCTCTTCTGTTGCTGTCAGAGAAGGGAACCGCTGATGTCCCTAGAGCCGGCTGGCTCTGAAGGACCCCAGACTCTCCTCAACAAGTCCCTAGAGCAGGCAGACCCACACTGCAGTCCTGGGAGACCCACTGGGTGCCTCCTCCTATTATCAATAGGTTTAACCCCCAGGACCTGCCCCGTGTCCCAAGGGTGCCCCCAAAATGGAGTTCACCCCACTATTAGTCTTTCAGACCATGACAGCCCCCGTCAGTGAGGCCTGAAAGTGTCCACCGGATAGGATAGGCCCAGCCTCACCACGGGAGGGCTCTTCAGGACAAAGGTGCATCCTCGCACCATCAGGATTGCACTGAAGACAGGCCCTGCACCATGGGGGTGAGCATACCCCTCACCCCTAGAAGCACACCACACCCCATGTGGACTGGGACATCCTGGGCAGCAGGCCAAGGCATGGAGGTAGGTCCTTGCTCCAAGTCTCCTGCCAAGCAGCCAACAGCAACTCCTTCAGGCCGTAGTGGAACCTGAAGCGCTGGGCCTGGATGGGCTATGGTGTGAGGTGAGGGGCCACGCCCCTGGGCAGAGGCCACAGCTATGGCCCAGCCATCAACTTACTGCCCACGTCAGACTCAGGCCACAGAGTCACTCTGGGCCTTGGTTTCTCTGTTTACACAGACACAGGATGGACGTGGTCTCCACGTGTCTATGCAATGGTACAGCCACGTGAAGAACAGTCAGGCAGGTTCTCAGAAGGTGCCAGGGGCAGCGACCCAGGCAGACACCACGGACACGGGCCACCCAAAACCCCCTGCCGCAGCACTAGTCACAACTGCCCAAAGGTGGAAGCCATCCAAGTGCCTGGGGATGGATGAAGGGGTAAACAACGTGGTGTGTCCACACAGTGGAATGCTCTCCAGCCGCTAAAAGGGACAAAGCTGACACGTGCTACAATGTGGATAAGGCCTCAAGAGTACGCTAATGAGGACTTCCCTGGTGGTACAGTGGATAAGAATCCACCTGCCAGTGCAGGGGACACGGGTTCAAGCCCCGGTCCAGGAAGAATATTTCACATGCAACTAGCGAAGCCTGCACACGCTAGAGCCCACACACGGCAACTATTGAGCTTGCGTGTGGCAAGTACTGAAACCTGTGTGCCTGGAGCCTCTGCTCCACAAGAGGAGCCACCACAGTGAGAAGCCTGTGCACCACAAGAAGAGCAGACCCCTCTCACTGCAACTCGAGAGAGCCCACATGCACCAATGAGGACCAGCGCAGCCAAAAAAAAAATGCATAAATAAATAACGCGTTACCATAAGTTTTTTAAAAAAAAAAGAGTATGCTAATGAAAGAAGCCAGGCACCAAAGGCCAAGTACTGTGCAATTCTGTTCACATGATACATCCAGATGAGGAAAATCTATGCGTTGGCAGAAATCAGCGTAAATCAGGGGAGGCATATTGACTCTTAATGGGCACAGGGCAGGGTTTCCTTTGATGAAGTGTTCTCCAATTGGGGGTGCTGACAGCGGCACATCCTTCCCTCTGAATACACCAAGCACCTCTGAGTTGCATGCTTCTAAAGGGAAACGTCTAAGGTCTGTGGATTACATCCGCAAGGTCTGGCTCCCAGCCCCCAGGACAGGCAGGCTCACCGTAGTCTGAGTCCTTGAAGCAGGCGTCCAGGTGGTCCTGCTCCTCCTCATAGTCATCCAGGTCCACGCTGTTCTTGGCCGCCCTCTTCAGCAACCGCTTGCCTGCGCTCTTCCCGCCAGCCCCGTTCTTTCGGGCGCCATGGGCGGCCAGCGAGCTGCCCTTGGCCTGGCCAGCACCCCACGTGGTCTGCAGGCAGGAGTCGGAAGCCTGCAGGTTGGCCATGGACAGCATTCCCTGAATGGCTTCCTGTGTGCTGGGGGAGGCGGGGGGCTGGCTGGAGGCACAGAGAGACAGGCACTCAGCCCACGGCCCGCACATCCTCCCACTCAGCAACCAGCAGAGGGCGTGGGCGGAGGACGGCGGCGGCTGATGGCCTCCCCATGGAAAGGACCAGCTACCCGCTTCCTCTACCCTCTGCCCCCTGCCCCCCAACATCGAAGGGAGGGCTGGAGGCCTTGGGACAGAGAGGGGCATACATAGAGAAAAGAGGGAGGGGAAGTGGAGGGAGGGGTCAAGGGAGGGGCAGACAGATAGACCGTGGCAGACAAAGGTACTCCTGATCTCTCCCATCATGAAGTCAACAAGCAGATTCCCCCCAGGGACCCAGGCCACCTCCCTCTCCCTCTTCCATTCTCCGTGCACCCCTGAGCCCACCATGGGCTCCTGCAGTAAGCCCCAGTCGTGGGTGCCTCCCCCACATCTCATCCAGCACCTGAGATGGGGCGGCTCAGGCCTCTCTCTCCCATGGCACTCCATCTCCCCCGTGACCCGCACCGTCTTTCCATGACTGCACCTGCACCCACACCCTCACCCTTGCCCATCACCCCAGACATTTGTCCACCTGGGTCAGGACAGCCCACCCCAGCCTCTGGAGAGCCTGCCTATACCTCTCATTGCCCCCTGGTTCCTGAGGAAGCAGGGCCTGGAATGGGGCACCGCTTGGCTTTCCTCCCTGGTCACAGACCCAGGAGGCCCTGGAGGCCCAGCAGCGGGCCGTCCTGCATGTGTGTCACTCAGGCCCCCTCCGGCCTGCCCCATGTGCCCCCGGGGTGTGGACACACCCACAGGGCTGCCAGAACACAAAAGCAGCGCCCAAAAGTGTCCCCACAGAACCACCCTGGTGGTTCTGCATGGTCCCCGCCCCCTCCCCCACTTCCAAGAAGTGTTTGAAGCATCTCCAGTAAGACATTAAAATGAGAAGAAATCCCTGCTCAGACATAAGGTTCCCAAGACTGAGGTTGGAGGGTGCAGGGAGATGGAGCTGGCCCCAGGAAGCACAGACACAGAAGGTGGTCCCCTGTGTTCCTGGAGGCCCACCGAGACAAGCTTGGACAAAAGTCGTCCTGTGAGGGGTACTGTTGGCTCCAGGCCAGGGACTCTGCCCTAAGCCAGGAGGCAGCGACGGACGGGCGCCTCTCTGGGCAGTACTCCATGAATACCGCTTCCCCCAGCCCCGCCCGAGACATACTGGACCGCAGTGTTTTGGGCTTTTGCTAGAAGCGGATGGATTATGGTTCCAAAGCCACAAACAGTGGGAAAAATCAAGTATGATCAGACCGCTGTGGAGAGTTAGGAGCCCTCCACCAGGCCTTCCACCTGCCCCAGTGTCCTCCCAACCCCCACTATCCCGTGCCATGAGGGCAAAGGGATGCCCGGACCCAGTCAGGAGAACAGGGCGTTTGGTAATGGTAGTATCATTGCTACACCATCATCACTGATGCTTTCTGAGCAGGGACAGACCCCCACCCCCGGCCAAGTATGAGAGCCAGCAAGAGCTGATAGATGGCCCCCCACGCTCCACACCAGGCTCTCCAGTGCTCTGCGGATGAGGCCCTGAAGGTCTCAGGCATCCTCACCCAGCCTCATGGCCTGGACAAATGCCAGACTTCCTGCAGGGATGGGAGGGTGGGGGCCAGGACACCCACCACGAGGGTCCTCCGGGAGCCAGCATGGAAGCCAGCCGCCTGCCTGTGCCATCTGGACGTCGTGGTCCCAGCCCAGCTCAGCTGCAACTGAGAGGGAGGGGCCTTGGAGCCCAGGGCTGCAGACTGGCCACGTGGGCCGGCGAATCAAGGAGCAAAGTCTAACCAGTGTGCATGGAAAATAATACCTTAATCCTCCAATTATCATACCAAAATCCTCTCCTTTCCCCCCGGCGGTAAACACTCAGCAAACCATCCACAAGAAATTAACATATTTTCCTCCATTTTCTTCAGCTGTTTTTTTCCCAAAAAAGCAAATACTTAAAACAGAGCAAATGGACCATCAAACACTGACCTACACTCCAAATGGGAGACTTGGGAAAGGAACTGCCTGCGGCAGCCAAGGAGACCAGCCCCGGCAGGCACATGCAGGCGTGTGTGAGCACACACGTGTGCACCTACAGATCAGTTCACACGCATCCACAGACTGGCCACCCTCTCCCAACAGGCGATGCCCAGGCTCAGTCAGGAGCCCAAGCTGCAGGCCCTGTGTCCCAGCTCCGGGCAGAATTCTGGCACCAGCCTCATCTGCCCTCATCCAGTTTTGGGGGCAGCTCTCCATGGAGCTCACAGGGGACCTGGGTGAGTGTCATTCAGTCACTGAGGTGCCAGCTAGCCAGAGCATTCCCAGAAAAGAGGCACCTCTGAAGAGGTGCAGGGCCAGCCCAGGCACCAGCCCCCTCCAGCAGAAGGGGGCTCACAGTCAGGCTTCTCCTCCCGGCAAAGGGGTCCCAGGCCAGGGTCCCTCCTGCCACCACCAGGGCATCTCTGCAGTTGAGGGGATTGGGTCTGCTTTATCTACAGAAACTACCATGCTGAACAGGAAATCTGTACCCCACAGCTCGGTAGAAGCCTCCAACCATACTCCACGCCCATGAGAGAAGGCGCCTATGGCTATCTGTGAGCATAACACTGCACAAAAAATGGTCATCCGTGAAAGAAAATACAACCATTTGATTTAGGAAGAACACTTTTCAATCAAGCCCTAATCCTCCTGCTGGGGCCCCGCTGTCTGAGATGGGGCTGACATGTGCCTCCACCGGCTCAGGTGGCCCTCAGACTTCCATCCTGGTAGCGTGGGCTGAAAGGCAGATCTGGAGGACCAAACAAATGCCAAGCAGACCATGTAAGCCCTGCCTCCCTCAGGCCAAGTCACCCCGCCCTGGCTGGATGACACCGTCTAGCATGGTCAGCCTTCCAGGACCCCCACACTTCGGCTCCATCATTAGCAGATGGAGCTTCTAGTCCTATCTGCTGCCCCCTAGCTGTGTGGCCTTGACAAGCCCCCTGAGCTCTCTCAGCCTCAGTTTCCCCATCGACACAGCAGGAATCTCCTGATGACTCCAGAACTAGGAGGGGAGCCAGCCCTCACCACGGCGGCAGACATCTCCAGGATGGGGAGGCTGCAGGGGGCACAGGCCTCCATCCCTTGGTTGTCTGTGGTACTTGTAGAAATTCCATGTGGGGGGAAAAAAAAATGCCCCATGATGCTTAAAAACAAGAGCCAGTTGGGACCAAAAGGGAATTTAACTGGGACCATCCTAAGAAAAGGGGCTTCCCTGGCGGCCCAGTGGTAAAGAACCCACCTACACGGCAGGAGACTCGGGTTCAATCCCTGGGTTGGGGAGATCCCCTGGAGAAGGAAATGGCAACCCACTCCAGTATTCTTGCCTGGGAAATCCCATGGACAGAGGAGCCTGCTGGGCTACAGTCCATGGGGCCACAAAGAGTCAGATATGACTGAGCGACTAAATGACAACAATCATGAGAAAAACAAGCCCCATGGCCTCCCATCCAATGCAAAACCCCAAGAGAATTAATCCATTTCTCTCAAATCAAAGGACTGAAACTGGGCAGGCCTAGGCAGGGAGGACAATCTGAGCTGAGCAGACACATGTCCTGGCCTTTCTGATTGCCTGGAAGCTCAGGGCCTCTGGGAAAGGGCAGCATATACACCAGCAGTGAGTGGGGCCTGAGGCCGCACATGTGGACTCAAACAGGTCTCAAGGGCAGCCTGGCTTAGCTCCCACACACTCCCAGTTGGGGTGAGACTGGGACCCTGGCTGATCCAGCCCCTTCTCAGGGAGTGGGCTCTCACATCCCAAGCTCTGAAGCCATCATCTCCCTTGCTGCAGATGATGACTCTGCAGGGAAGCCAGCTTGGGGTCCCAGAGAGGCCCATGAATGCTCTTTACCCTGACACTGGGCACACACCGTGGAATTTTCTTAGGTCATTTTTATGACATTTGGGAAATGATGAGGCAGAGACAGCTGGATGTCCCAGTCTGGAAACACCCTGACACCCTCCAGGTACCCAGCCTGGCCCTGCTTCCCCGCAGGCTCCCACGGGTATGGTGGCCCCACAGAGTCCTCCTGCAGGAGCTCTGCAACACGAAGGACCTACATAGCCAGCCCCCGCTCACCTCCCTGGCCACCTGGCACCACCTCTGCCAGGCAGACGTCCCACTCCAACTGTCCAGCCTCCAGGACGTGGGCTGATGGAGTCCTGTTTGGCCCAACTCCGTGGAAGCACCGACTCCCCCCAGTTCCCCAAGGGCACCGGGCCTACCTGTTGGGGTTGTACTCGAGGGCGCCAACCTCCTCGCTGGCCTGAAGCAGGTCCAGGATGCCCGCAGCTGAACCCCCGCTGTCCTTCTTCACTTTGGCATTGCGGGCGGGCTTGGTGTCTGTGTCTATGTGCAGTGAGCCCTCATCAGAGGAGTCATCGCTCGGCTGCGGGGACAGAGCAGCCAGTCAGAAAAGGGCTTGGGGGTAGGGGTAGGGACTCTTTCACTCCAGTGAGAAAAAGAGGTTTTTAAAGAGCTTGTCCTTGTGCTGAGCACCGGGAGGCTGACTGACCAGACACACACTGCAGAGTGTGGGCGCCAGAACTTTGTGCTGGGAGCCTGGAGCCCTATCTGCACCACCTTCCCAGATGAGGCCTGGCTTACAAAACCTTATGTGGGAGCCCCAGTACTGAGCACAGACACAGAGGAGCTGCTGTGGTTGGACAGGGATCAGGCGGGTGATCCCGCACCTGAAGGACACCAGTTACCAGCCCCTGGCCGGCGGCTCCGCAGGGACACCCTGGGCTCTGCACGTGGGGTATCACCCGTCTTCCTGGAACCTGGCTTCCTGGGAGATGGCCACCACATCCTGGGCTGGACATGCACGGCCTTGGAGGTTATCTAACGTTAACCCCCATACCTCCCCCATAACGTAACCCCCATAACCAAGCCCCAGCAGCCTGGCCTGCTACCCTCTGTACCACCATCCTCAAACATCAAGGAAACTCATGGATCTGACTGAGGAGCGCAGCTCCAGACAGCTGTAGACCTTCCGCAAGTCCCGACTTTCAGCTTTTGCCCCTTTGTGCAGGGCCCCAGGGCTCACAGTCCCACATCTGGAGCCCAGCCAGCCTCCCCAGGAAAACGTTCCACCCAGAAAGCTCAGTCAGATGTCCCACCAAGTGGCAGGCAGGCCACTGCCTCAAGAACAGCCAGATGCAGGGATGGCTGTCTCGCTCACTCCTGTGACCAGTGTCCCAGAAGGCAATTGCTTACCTTGTAGAGCGCCGAGTCCAGCTTTGGCTTCGTAACGGGTGTGGGCAGCGGCTCCTTCTTGTCCAGTAAGACTGAAAGCAGAGCAGATGGGAGTCAATGGCAACTTTAGAGGGGCAGGGGGGGACCCTAGTCCAGCTACATCCAACGCCACCCAACTCCACATGCCCGGGATGGACCCTACAGGGCTGGGCCTGCCCCCTCCCTGTGTCCCTCCAACTCACAGGATAAGTCCCTTTTCGGAGCATTTTTCTTCCTCCTAATAGGGAATTCGTCAATCTTGAGCTCCCCATCATCCGACACGTATTCATACTCATCCCGCACCGGCTGGGGCTTGTCTTCCTTGAAGTTCTGCAAGGCCCCGAACACCCCTGGGCCAGGCTGCGGCTTGAGGGCCTTGGAGCTGGGGTGGAATAAAAGGGTCAGTCAGTGGGCATCTGCACAGCCAGGCCAGTGTCCCCAGCACTCCACCCCTCAAGAGGCCTTGGAAGACCAACAGTAAGGGCTGGACCCCTCCCAACCGCACAGCCTCCTCTCCAATGCCATGACCCCAGCAAGGATAGCACACAACCCACGGGATAGCCTGGCCCTTCCTCAGGCTGTGTGAGGTTGTGCCCCTAACTGCTCCCCAATCCTAGCCGCTGGACGAGCACAGACTTCTGTCAGCCTGCTCTGGGGCCTGATACAAGCTCAGAGTCAGACACGGCCAGTGCCAACCGGCCTGGGTTTTTTATTCACACAGTTATTATGGAAAAATAATTTCAGGGCTGAGGCATAGGAGCAACATAACAAATCCTGGGGCCACAGGGCTACTGCAAACGAGGAGAGTTCGATGCTCCAGCTGCTGCCCCTGGGATCAGCTGAGGGCGCAAGTGCACACTCAGCAGTGGGGAGCAACAGGCAGGGCACAGGCGTCTGCAATTCCCAATGGGAACAGCTCCGATTCCCAACAATGGAAACACCAAGGACAGCTGGCAGTGAGCCCTGCTGGGTGTGGGCATGAGCTACATCATGCAACACACATACACGTGTACACACACATACCCATGTATGCACATGGTTATAGAATCAGGTCTCCTACTCTCCCTTCCATTTCTAAGCTCTAGCACGGTCAGTCAGTCATACAGTTAAGGCCGTCAAAAGCTCCCCGGGACCCACCAGCTGAGCTTCAGATAAATCAAGGACATGCCCAGGGCCATGAAGTCATGGCAACAGATCTAACCCATCTGCTTGCCAAGAGGCCTTGGCACACTGCCATGAGCTCTTGGGAAAAATAGGCCCACCTATGCCAGGCTCTGCAAGACCACCAGACACTGACAGCTCTGTCCCTCACCACCTGAAAATGGCCTTCTCCCATTTTGCAGAGGAGAAAACTCAGATCCACAGGAGTAAAGTGGCCCCGTTCCCACCGGGATGTGTCTACTTCCTGTTTGTCAGGCACTCACGCTGCACTTTGGATTCAGCATACAACTGTCAGACCAAGGCCAGGGAGGGGCTTCTCGGTGGGCACGGGGTTCCTGGCCCACCCACCTCACATCTGGCCAGCCCACCACACTGGTCAGTCGACCGAGATCCCTCATACAGCCTGGGACCTAAACACACCAGCTCACACACCTAGACTCACCCAGGCTGGGTGCCCCACCTCTCAGCTTAGGGCCATCTCCTCCAGGAAGCCCTCCCACAGATTCCCTTGGGCAATCAAGGACGCCATAGCACCCCAGGCCCTACAAATCCTTCTTCCATGGCCCCAATCACAGCCATCATTTCAGGTGGAATTGACAGTATTCGGCTCACACCAGCCTCTCCCCACTGGCCTCTGGACTCCTAGGCCGAGATCCTGACCCCTAGCATGTCCTCTGTGACAGCTCAGGACAGCACTTAGATAATATCTGCCCAGTCATACCCTCCCCTCCTCGCCGCACACACCACTGCTCCATGCCTACCTACCTGAGCTCTTTGGTTTAGGAAGCAGGAAAGGGGTCAGCCTGGTGAGACCCTCATGAGGGGTGTGCCTGGCCACACCCTCTAGCTCAGGGCAAGGGCTCACCTGCAGAGTCCTCCAGGAGAGTGTGTGTGTTTGTGAGGTGGGCACAAGCAGGGCATGTGTGTGTGTGACGTGGAGAGGGGACGCTCAGGGCATGCGTGTGCGACATGTGGTGTGTGTACAACCAGCCCCCCCGGCACAAGCACGCACGTACCCAAGCAGCTTCTTGTTGGAGAAGGAGAAGGAGAACTTGGCATCCTTGTTCCCTGACAGAGGTGACTTCTCCAGCTTCTGCTCTTCCTCCATCTTCAGCAGGGAGTCGGGTTTGCTGTTCTGCAAAGCAAACCCAGGACCGTCCCTGAACCCCATGCAGGTGACCAGTGGGCAGATGCAGCAGGACAGGCCAGCCTCCTCCCTCTGACATGTCACCTGAGGACCCATGCCCACTGCAGCCCCAGGTCCACAGGAACTGCCCTCAGATGCTGACCAGCTCCAGGGATTGCCAGCTTGAACCAGGGCAGGCCACTAAGGGCAACGTTGTCCATCTTCTGAGGCTAAGACGTGACCTCACCAACCCTCAGAAGGTGGCTCCAGGAGGCTATGTGCACGCCCAGGCCCTCAAAGACCTTCACAGCACACACCCTGACATATCCTACAAGCACACACTACTGAGCCCACACCTGCCTCACACAGCACTTTCTTTCACTAACACAGCCCCTCCCTGGGGTTAGATGCACTCACCAGCACACCTGCACACACACACACCTCACCTTGTACTTCCACTTGGCCTCTGACTTGCTCTTAGTTTGCTCTCGGATTTCCAGCCGCTCCACGTCATTCTGCGTGCTGACCACCTCCTTGTTGGGCACACTCAGGACATTCTTTGTGGCCTAGAAAATACTAGCCATGATCTAGTAGCAGACATGGGAGGGCAGCAGGGTTCATCAGGCTACAGTGCAAAGTGAGAACCTCACAGCACAGAGTCCCCACCTCCTGCTGGCCTACATACATCAGTTCATCCATCCATCAATATACCCAACCATATACCCAACTAGCCATCCATCCATCTGCCCACCCATCCAACTGTCCACCATCCATCTATCTACCACTCACCATCCACTATCCACCTATCCACCCACCCACCATCCACTATCCACCTATCCACACACCCACCCACCCACCATCCACTATCCACCTATCCACCCACCCATCATCCATTATCCACATATCCACCCACCATCTACCCACCCACCCATCCATCCACACCATCTATCCATCCACCCACCCATCCAGTTATCTACCATCCACCTATCCACCACCCACAATCCACTATCCACCTATCCACCCATCCACCCACCCACCATCCACCCACCCAGCCACCCACCCATCCAATTATCCACCATCCATCTATCTACCACTCACCATCCACTATCCACCTATCCACCCACCCACCATCCACTATCCACCTATCCACACACCCACCCACCCACCATCCACTATCCACCTATCCACCCACCCATCATCCATTATCCACATATCCACCCACCATCTACACCTATTCACCCACCCACTATCCACTATCCACCTACCCAGCCACCCACCCATCCAATTATCCACCATCCACCTATCTACCACTCACCATCCACTATCCACCTATTCACCCACCCACTATCCACTATCCACCTACCCAGCCACCCACCCATCCAATTATCCACCATCCACCTATCTACCACTCACCATCCACCTATCTACCACTCACCATCCACTATCCACCTATCCACCCACCCACCCATCCACCCACACCATCCAACCATCCACCCACCCATCCACTCATTCATTCACCAACCATTCATCCATCCACTCACCCACTCATAAGCCATTCACCCACCCATTCATTCAACCACTCTTCCTCCTCCTACCCTTCCTTCCTCCCTCTCTTCTTTCCATCCACCCACCCATCTATTAATTCATACATTCATCTACCCTCTTTGCATTGAGAAAAGGAAAACCAATGTGCCCCACTTAAGCCCTGAAACATTGGGTAATGATCTCCCACTAGCAGGAAATCATTCAGTATGGCCTGCTTTCAGAGACTCATAGTCCCCAACATCCATACCTAAGACCCTCTACTCACATTGACGGGTCTTCAGGGCCAGGCCTGCTTCTCTTACTGTCACAGAGGCTCAGGGCCCCAAGGAAGCCTGGCCCCATCACCACCTCCATTCCCGCCTCCCCATTGCCCTCCACTGGGTGCCTCACCCACCTTTAGGTTTCAGCCAATGTCTGGGCCCCAGGGAAGACTCAGTCGGCTTGTCCCCCCAGGTGACCCTTGATGGTACCACCCTGACCCAGGAGAGACTCCGCTGCCTTTATCATGAGGGTCTCTCCCCAGTTGCCCACTATACCAAGCTTGTTGGGGCAGAGCCCAGCTGCCCTGGGTCTCCAGCACAAGGACGCAGCAGGTCCAGCACCAGTCCACAGGCCTGCCCCCCGGAGGTGTCTGCAGGCCCACCGCCTACAGGTAGGGAGGGCAAGACCACCCACCTTGCCCTTCTTAGGAGGCTCGATCTTGGTCAGTGCCTCCTTGGTGTGGGCCTCCAACAGGTCCAGGTTGGGGATGGTGGGTGACGCTGAGCCCCGGCACTTCTTCCCTTTCTTCTTGCTCCCATCCTTAAGCTTCAGTGATTTGGGAGGCTTGGGGGGCTTGGGAGGTTTGGGAACTTTGGATGGCTTGGGCATCTTCACGGTTTTGGGAGTCTTTTTTTTGGACACCTTCTCCAGGAAGGACCGTGGAGGGCTGGCCTCAATGGGGGATGGGGGCTCCTCCTTTTCCCGGTCCCCAAAACAGACCTCGTCTGAGGAGACAGCCGCAGTCACTTCAGGTCGGGAGGCCTTGGAGGCATTCTGGGAAAAGGACAGGGAGAAGTGACCAAGAGTGCCCTGCTAGGAGGGTCTCACAGCCCCAGGCCACGGGAAACAGGCAGAAAAGCGGCATCTGTCTGCATCACTGGTAACACGCTCACATGTATACTACACCATCTGTATCACAAGCTCACGGCCAGCTACACCATCTATGAACACAGTCACACCATCTACACCATCCATATGACAATTTCACACCTGTCTCACACCATCCACATCAGCAGCCACTTGACCCCTCTACCTCCTTGGTGGGGACTACTGTCCCACCCTGAGGCACGGGGAGGCTGGGGGCTGGACAGGCTCGCACAAGCTGGGTCTCAGGGGCTGAAGTGGTCCTTGCTGCAGTCGTTCCCCACCCCACAGGGGGCTGCACAGCGCCCCCACACTCTCTCCTTCCCGAGGATCCCACCAGGAGACTGCAAGTCTGCCCCCAGCGCCTAGGATCCAGCGTCATTGTGCAGGCGACCCTGCCCCAGAGGGCTGCAGGAGGGGCTGCCTCTCATGTGGCCGACCCTCACAGGATGACCAGGCAAGACAGGCAGAGACATCCCTCCAGCGGGGTCAGCAGGCCACCAGGGTGAGCCCTACCTCACTGAGCCGGATCTCTTTGGCGAGGTCTTTGATGAGCTGCGAGGGTTTGAAGTGCTCTGGGAGCTCGTCCTCATGTTCTGCCAAAGCCTGCAGGACAGCCCATGCACAGGGTCAGAGGGTCAGCTGCCAAGTCTGGGCACAGATGCCCACCCCCCTCCACTTGCAGGGGCCCCAAGGAGGCTCAGCTGCTGTGGCTCCTGACTCATGCCCTCTGTCCCTCCAGGCTGTCCCCCATCTACCCAGCCAGGACCTCCAGCCCCACTGCTGCCCAGACAGGCCGAGGGGAAGGCCCTGCCACAGGCGGGGACTGCCTGCTGGGGCCCCTAAGGGAGTTAGCCCACTCTAGCCAGGCACTGTGCCGACGAGGAGGCTCTGCCGTGATCCCACTCTTAAAGATGGACAAGTAAGTCCCAGAGGGGAGAGGGTGCCCAGTGCTACTACCAGCTGTGATGTGAATGTAGGCCATCCCTTCTTCCTGGGCAGAAGGCCACTTCACCTGGCCAATGTGAAGTGACCCTTGTCTTGGCCAGACAACTGGTGTGAGTCAGGGGCACACCCTGTCCCACTCCAGGCTTTGAGAACCGAAGGAGGGCCCTAGGAGGGTACCTGCTGCCCCACCCCACTCAGCCCACCCATGAGAGATGCACAGTGCTCCCCTCTTGGACTCCCCACTTCCTCAAGACTTTCCGGGGGCCTGGTGGGATCTGCTCAGACTATGCTGGCAGCCCTGACTGGCAGGGGTTCCCAAGGCAGTAGACAGGGAGCCCCGAGGCTCACCAGGCCTCTCCCCTCCCTCTGTACCAACAATCCAGGCAGGATGCCAAGGGAAGTTGGAAGTTGCTTTTCTGGAGTCTCCCTGGGGAGAAGTAGCCACTGCATGGATGCTAGTGAGGGTGCTGATGCTTTCAATCCAGGGGGGGGGGACCCAGAAATGCTGCTTCAAGGGAGTCATGAGGGGCGCAGGGCAGTGCTCCTGTGGTCGGGGGTGGGGGGGATGGAGGGGCATAGGGCAAAGGGGCTGTCCTAGTCACAGAGCAAAGCCAGCCCCTGAGGTGACGCCTGTACCTCAGTCAGTGGGACAACGAGGGCATCTCCACTCTCCTTTTCAGAACGTGACCCTCCAGCCAGCCACTGACCCGAGTCCTCCCCACTCCCTGGCCTTCAGAGTCCACGCAGTGCTGTCTCCACCACCTCACTTCCTCTCACTGAATCTCCCTGCCACCCAGCCCCACCTCTCAGGCCAGGTATCTAGGTGGCGGGCCCTCTCCCGCATCTGCCCCCACCAACAGATATGTGACTGGCCAGGCGGCCCCCACCTGCTTCTCACATGCTAGTTCCCACCGAAGGAAGGACAAGCCCGAGGGATGACGCCCCGCCTGCCACCCTCCCTCCTGCCCTGGGTCACGCCTAGCACACTTCCCTACCTGCTTTCTCGTCCATGATCTGAAAGCACCATTGAGAATTTTAGCTCCTTGGACTAAATGAGGGGGCAGCTGCTTCCCAGATTTGTGAGAACCTGGGGGAAGACGGATGGGTTTGCTCAGGAGGGTACCCACTTTCCCCTCCCACCTGCAGGTGACTTAAAGCCCCGGTGGTAGGGGATATTCAGGGCCAGACCTTTCAGAGGCATGTGCCCACCACCACCTGCCCAACTGCCAACAGTTCCTCTTGGAACCCAGAGGATGCCCATCTAAGATGCTCTGCAAGGGACAGGACTGGCCTTCCCACTGTCCACCCACCAGGCCCCTCAGGCAGGTGGGCTGGCTCCCCGCTCCACTGGTCCCCAGCCTGCAACAGTGAGGGACCACAGTCATGCCCCAAACCAAGTATCCCCGATGCTTTCTGATTCCCACCCTCTCACAGCCCCCTGCATAGCTGAGGCAGTGGGACCACTTCCCAGTGGGGTAGCCCAAGGCAAGCACCACCTCAATCACATCCTTGGGAGCCAGAGCTGCCCCCAAACAGAAGGGACAGAGTGTTCCCCCTTCAGGCAGAGCGTTCACCATGGAGGCGGAGCAGCCCTGAGCTCTGACACCACCAGAGGGCCTGTGGCAAACCCCTGGGCCCTCTCAGCTCTGAGGCTGCTAAACTGTCAGTCCCATCACAGAGGAAGGCCCAGGGCAGAGAGGCGAGGGCAGTCCAGCAAGACCCAGCTAGTCAGCAGTCACCCTGGTCAAGCTGTCCCCAGGTCCCCAGGGTGTGATTCTGCCCACACGACCCCCGTTCCATCTCCCCAGCAAGAAACCCCGGAGCAGGGCACTCCTTCTGTATGGAGTACAGGGCTAAAGTTTAGAAAATGATGGATGAATTTCATTGAAACCTAGCCAGCCCAGGTTAAGAACCATTTTCATCTTTCTGATCTCAAATCAGAGTCAAAGTACAAAGGAGTCCGATAAGAAGGTCTCTACTTGCGGCTCTTATCAGAACACAAAAGAGCAGCTTCCTGGAAGGCAGGTGCTGCTGAAAAAGGAAGCTCTCCATGAAAGCAAATGCTCCTCCTGTATCCCTCACATGGCTGCAGAAAGTCTGGAGACCTGAGCTGGCCAGCTCAGGAGCTGATCCCAAAGGCAGAGTTGGCAGGACGTAGGATGGAGGGCCATGTTCAGGGAGGGCAGGGACCCAGCAAAGCCCATCCCTCCCCACAGCCTTCCCTGGGAGACTCTGGCATCCACACTCCCCCGGTACAGCAGGGATGCTACTGGGGTCCTTCGGCTGGTAGCCAGGCAGACCCCAGGCCTCTCGATGTCCCAAATGAGCCCTGTCAGTAACCACACAAGGGCCACGGGGACCTAGCAGAACACACACCAGGTCTGGAAACATGTGGCCAGAGCTCCTTCTGCAACTCCAGACGACCCTGCAGGCAGGAGCCCACTCCAGCCCCATAGCACACAGACAGGGAAAGCAAGGCCTGGGAGCTGCGGGGACTTTCCGCTCAGGCCCCTTGAGGGCAGCGCTCAGCCTGTGCCCCAGGGCCCAGCTGCCCTGCTGCATGATGGCAGAACTGTGACCACTCTCCGGCATCCCTGAGCTCCGGCCGCAAACTGTCCACAGCCACAGGCAAAGACGCTGACCGGGAGATGACGTACTTTTGAACGCCTCCAGCAGGTGCTTCCCCATGTACCAGCAGGCAGTTTCGAAGTTGGGAAACTGAGTCAGGCTGCCCAGTTTCAACCGTCTTTCCACTTCGTATGCTCTGGAAGCCACAGCAAAGAACTATTCAGTGTATGAAGCCCTGAGCAGGTAATGCTAAAGGAAGGTGAACCCACGCCACAACCAGAGGCTACACTGCGGCCATGCCCGCTCAGGCCTCCCTGCGGGGCCTTAACAACAAGGTGAACCAGGGGACCACCTCAGGATGACCACTTGACGTGAAGGTGAGGCCCACGGGCCATGACTTCTAGAGCTCTGGGTCAGTGCCCAAGGAGAAGGCGGCTTGGCCTTTCAGTTCCCCCCAAGTCTATTACAGGCCTGAGGCTGTCCGGCAACCAGGCAACTCAGGAGCCCTGGGAGGATCACAGTTCATCTCCTCCTTCCTCCCCACCACGCAGACACCTGGCTAGGCAAACAGCCATGCCGAGGGTCACCCATGGGCTGGGCCCAGCCAGGACTCAGGGGAAGTATCATCATACCATGGTGGAGCCTGGGAGTCAGGTGTGGCCCTACCTCATCTGCATCTCCACACTCAGGCTGTGGAGGAAATGTCCCGCGAAGGCCAGGCAGTCCACAGGCGTCAGAGTGGCGTAAATCCAGCCTGCGGGGACAGGGATGAGGCCACCTCTTCACAGTGTTCTCATGCCAGGCTCGTGGCATACCTGGCCTGACTCCAGCCGGCATGGGCTCCGGCTCCTGCCAGCCCTTCCTCTGTGCCCCCATCCATCCGGGGCCCCGGCAGGTGCTCTGGCCCTGGCTTCTATGTAATGAGCGGGTGAGCCCTCCCAGGACAGCCTGTGTTCTAACTGGCCCAGTCTGTTCTATCCAGTCCTGTGTGGTATAGACAGGGAAACCCAGGCCCAGGAGCTCAGGAGACTTGCTCAGGCCCAACCCAGGGGTGGGCTGCCTGGCATTCCTGATCTCCACATGCAGGACGGACGGACAGGCAGAGCTGCCACAACTCCCAGGAGAGCTGAGTTTGTCCCCCCAGACTCTGGGAAATAACTGTGGTTGTAGGAAACAGGAGTAGGGGCTAGATCAGGAAGGACTCAGAGGCACATAAGTCAGTGGAAATGTGAGGGCCTCCATATAGGACAACCAGAAAATCTGAACACTAATTGGCCATTGGGTAATACTGGAATGGTTAACTGTTCATTTTTAAAGCGTGATGATAGTATTGTAATTATGTTATTTTTAAAAAGAAAACTTACAGATACCTTCACCTTAAAAGGTGAAGTATTTACAGGTGAAGCAAAGTGACATCTGTAAAGGGCATTATCTGCTTGTATCCTGGTTTCCCCTTTGTGTTTGAAATGTCCAGATCAGCAAACACCGCCTCTGACAGTGTGACTGGGCTCTCTGGGCTGGGCTCTCAGGGCCCCATGCAATCCCACAGGCCTGGCCTCCAGGAGCACATGGCCCTGAGGTGGCCCCAGAAATGACCACAGAGCAGGACTAACCCCAAGGCAAGGCAGCACACAGCCAGGGCATGACCTCCCAAACATCAGAGGTGGGGGACACAACACAGAAGCAGGGCACTCACCCGAGGGGATGAAGAGGGTCTGGCCCTGTTTGAGGGTGCACTTGTAGCATTTGTCCACCTGATCGGCAAAAAACATCTCGCTGTGGTTTGAGGCCGACTGCCAGCGCTCATACAGGGAGATGTTGGCTGAAGCTGGCTTGATGAGATAGAAGATCTTCTCCCCCTGCCAACAAAAGGCCATTGGCAGAAACTGTCATATGCTGGGATGCTGGGGGTGGGTAATGCCCACCATGTCCCTGGGTGGGTCCCAGCTTCAACACCATCCTCCCAGGCCCACCATTCCTCCCCTGAAACACTGGGGCCACATGTGCTTTGCAATCCAAAAGTGTGTATGTCAGGAAGATCCTGGGCATAGGCAGCTCCAGCATGTTCAGGGCAACCCCTGCCACTCCACACTCCCTATCTTTGCAGCACTATGGATGCTGTACATGCCAAGGGGAACAAAGTTGTGACCCGTAGTCTGACGAGTTCTAAGAAAGCTCTTCTCTTGAGAGTAGCCTGGGTCCCACGGGAGATGGAAGGATGGTACCCCCTGCCAGCTATAGCCCAGCTCTGTGCTTCGTCTAGGGAGATCGATAGGTCCTCACTCCCAGGGCAGACAGGCTGAGGACAGGAGATGCACAAAGGGTGCAGAAGTGGGTGGTAGGACTTGCTCAGGCCCTCAAAGGGCTGGGATCAGAAGTTGAGCCGCCTATCCTAGCCCAGGCCCCAGCAGGTCTGCGAGACTCCGGTCGGGGTGGTGAGCCCGATGCTTAGGGTCTTGTTTTCAGATTTCCCTTTTCCTCTAGCTTCCCTATCTGTTCCCAGCCAGAAGTTCCCTAGCTCTCTCTGCTGCTCAGATGCCACCGCAGCCTTGCTCCCTGGCCCCCGGCCAACCCCTCATTCTCCAAGTGGGGGATATTCCCTCACCCCCTCTTTCAGGAAGGCTCCCCAGCACTGTTCTCCCTTCCCCAGACACAGCTCTTGGTCACCACTACAGTGGGCCTCCTCCCATTGCTTCATGAGCCTCAATCTTCAGAAAAAGCACCACACGTGTGCTGCTCTGGTCCTGAGTTGCTCCCCAAGGGCCCAATATCTGTGTCCTTTCTGTGAAGAAACATCTTGTTCCTCCTCCCACCTGATGCTGGCCACTCTGAGGGCCTGTGGGGACTACAGACGGTCCTGCCAGCTCTGGTCAAGAGCAGGTCTTGCCCTCAAGGCTCAGGTAGGGCCCCGTGGGGAGCAGAGGCCAGCGCTCACCTTGAGCACATGGTACCATGCAGAGGCGCCCCCGGAGTCGATGTGAAAGTCGGTGTAGCTGTCCTTCACACAGATCAGGCAGTACTTGGTCACCTTGGGCTTGGCCAGTAGTGCGTCGTCAGGCCAGTAGTTTTCTACCCAGGACAGCTTCTTCACGATGTCAGGAGGCTCCACGAAGCTGGACATTCTGGGGTCAGGGACAAGAAGGGCGGTCAACAGTGACAGGAACCATCAGCACATTTGTTACGCCCCCTGGGGAGGGAGGGCAAGGTGCTCTGCGATATGAGTCCCACACCTATTTCTCCACCTCAGGCTACAGGGCATTGCTCCCATTCTCCCAGGTAGCAAACCGAGGTTCACAGGGTCCTCCTTCACAGAAGGAGCCCAGCTACTAGGTGTAGCTATGGCAGGCATCTAACACTGGGCTCTCCACCCAAAGAGAAGGCCCGAGAACTATCTACCCCGGAAACAACTTCCTTCTTGGAGAACTGGAAAGAGACTTCAGGTGGGCTCATGCTAGTGTCACTGGGAACGATGGGGCCTTGAGAGTAAACGTCATTGCTGATGAATAGCCTGGGCGAAGGAAAAGCCACTGCCCTCCAGAACAGACAAGGTGCGGCAACTCCTCGCCAGGCTGGGCCACGTCAGACCAGAGAGCTCATCTCCAGGGAAGATGAGAAAAGGCAAAGACAGCCTGTGATTCTGTTCAATGGCACTGTCCTGGACAGAACACACAATACTGCATCGAAAATGTCCAGCTCAGCAGCACCTGTGCGGTGACACTTCAGCCAAGCCAAGGACAGAGCTCCAGTGTTCCTGCTGCCTTGGGCACATCTCTGCCTTCAGGGTCATGCCTGCTCAGACAAGACAGTCACAAATCATAAACTAGGCCACCCTGACCTCAACAGCCTCAGTCACAGGCCCTCCTCTTTAAATCTTCCGCATGTTCCAAACCCGTGTTTCTCTCTATCGCTCCGCCCTGGCCCCACTCACCTGGTGTCAGAGAACTCAAGGTTGGTGAGGTTAAGGACCCGCTTGCGGTTGGTGCTATAGTAATAGTCCACAAACTCCTTCAGCTTCATCTTGCAATCCTTCTGCTTGGTGACGTCTGTCACATCCACACTTCGCTCTGGGCCTGGGGAGGCAGCAGGGGAGGGTGAGTGCACCCAGGATGGTGATGTGGCCTCCCACGAGGTCAGGGGCCAGGATGTGCAGAGAGAATGCTCACTCACCCTCTGAAGACAACTGAGGGGAGGGCGGAAAGCTGAGGCTCTAGGCTCTAAAATAGGACCCTCCTCCCACCTGCCCTGCCCACTCCTGCCCTTGGGTGACCATGAAGATCCCCTGGTGCAGTGGGGTGGCACAATCAGAAACCTCAGCTGAGGTGGCCAGATAAGCAAATAAAAATACAGGACACCACATGAACTTAAACTTCAGCTAAACAATGGAGGTGCTTTTACTGTAGATATATCCAAAATAACGCATGGGACATATTTACACTTAAAAATTTCTTAAATCAAAAAATTGCATTTCTAGGATGCCAACTCCACATTCTGAAGGTTGATAAATAAAAGGAAAAACATTGATCCTACATTTTCTATAGCTGATGGGGAAAGTTCAGGGTAAAAATTTTTTAATGACAGACATAGCATTCTGGATAACCAAGTAATGAGGAAAAGTTCTTTACAGAAGACTCATAATAGAAGAAGAGAAAAGGACAGAAGCAGCCAACTCTTCCTTTGCAACAGTCCTCACCACTGCTCAGACAATGAGCTGAAAGGCTGATGGAGCTTTCTGTGGAGAGTTGAGACCACACTGCCTTGACCACTAAAAAGAAGTGGGTGGCAACACCCCTACCCTAAGAAGTCCTGCCAACAACATGAACTCAAATCTAAGCAACCTCTAACCACCTGTTACAGCAACCACTTGGGACAGAAGAACACGTTAAATGACACCACAGGGATGCTATCAACCAAACCCCCAACAGAAGATTTTCCCAAGTCACAAATATGAAAGACTCTCCAGGAGTAACAACCTCATTTCTCCAACAAACCAAGGGAATGGGAAAAGGATGGAGGCTGATACAGAAGAGACTGAAGGGACATAAAACCCAAAATGCAGTGTGAGGGTCTCGTGTGGATTCAGATTCAAACATCCAGACACAAAGAAAGGTGTTTTTGAGGCATTTGGGGAGAATGCAGGTGAGCCTTAGGTGATTTTGAGGAATTATTATTAGTGTCATAAAGGGAAATAATGGAACTATATAATAATAATTATATAATATATAACTGTATAATATATAACTACATAATATAACAATAATAATAGAATATATAATAATGATTATATATTTTTGAAAACTGTTAGTGCTGTGTACTGGAATCTTCATGGGTTAAATAATGTTATGTACCAGAAATTTGCTTTCAAATAATTGGGGGAGGACAGAGTTGGGGAGATGGATAAACAGCTCAAAGCTGGTGGGTTGTGTGACCAGTACTGGATACATAGGGGTTCACTGCTTACTTCTCTTATTCTGTGTGTGTATGAAAAGCTGCATTAAAAAAGAAAAAACAAACTAAGAAGTGAAAGAAAGACCTTTAAACCTCTGGACCATCTCCTCCCTTATTCGGTAAGCCTCTTCCCACTCCTGTAGGCACAGCTGGTTGGGGAGCAGGAGAGGCAGTGTCCGAGGCAGGGCTGGCCCTGCCCTTCACAGCTGGCTGAGCCTGGGGCCTGGGGACAGAGTTGTGAGCAGGACAACGCTAGCTCCTATGTAGAAATTGCTTATAAAAATGCTTGACACCTGGCAGGCACTCACTAGATATTACCTGTTATTATAGGTGCTACAATATGGCAGAAACTGCCCTGGACGGTGGTCACAGCCAGAATGAAAATGTGAGTCCTTTCTTCCTCCCCGCCACAAGCTGGTCATCCTTGGGTTCTCCCCTGGTGGGCTCCAGAGAAGGAGTGCTCCCCATCCCAGCCCCATTCTCCAGAATGCCACTGACTTCCTGAATGGCTTGTACAGATGATCTCCCTGAATTCTCACACCCATCTGCCCCCCACCCCCAAATCACAGCATCAGGGATGCAGAGGGTCAAGAGCTCATAGACTGATCAACTTGTCTGAGCGCCTCAAGTACCTGAACCCTCCTGTCCAGTATGTGGCCAGAGCGGGCTGGGGCATTTGCCTTTTCAGGCTCTTTCCTCTCCCCTCTCTGCACTGGCCACCCAGGCATCCCTGTGACCACCCCAAGCCCTGGCAACCATGGCATGGCAACCTCAGAGCCAGGGCAGTGTGGCCACCAGCCCCTCCAAGGTCACTGCAAGCACGTGCTGGCCTCTGTGCCAGATGATGCTGGGCTATCTGGAGAGAGGCTACATCTGGCCTCTCTGTGCCAGATGATGCCGGCATATACAAGCACCTGCTCCACGCAGAGGTGTCCTGATCAAGTGTGCCCACAGCACTGAGAGCTGCGGGGAACACAAGACAGAGCACCGACAGCTCCAGCGAGAACCCAAAGGGATCCAGAAGGACAGGAAGCCCTGGGGCCACGGGAAGGCACGTCTGGGGCAAACAAGGGAGATCAGCTGGGGAGGACACGGACCAAACCTCAGGGGCAGAGGACCACACAGTGGAGGCCCTCCCAGGCACGACTGTCATTAGCACCCAACAATAAGGAAATCTGTAGCTGGCAGAAGCCAGGGGACCCCATGCAGCCTCTATTGTATGGGCAGGGAGAAGGGAGGAGGCCTGGGTCACACGTCATTTGCTGGGGCATGGGGGTCTCGTTCTAAGAGCATCCACAATGGAGCATGGGGAGGGATCCAGAGTCATACCAGCTCACAGTGTACACAGGGGCTCCTGGCTCAGGGAACCCATAACTCACTCGCAGGAGACGACACTTACCCACGTAGTTCTCGACGTCACTGACGTAGAAGGTGGGCGCTGGGACCGCCAGGCCCAGCCCATCTTTCTTGGGGACAAGGATGGGCTCGGTGAAGCCATGCTCTTCCATGTAGCCCAGCGTGAGCTGGCTGCCCGACACGCGGGCTACCACATCTTCTGCACTGCAGGGAAGTACAAGTCGGAGGTCACGTCAAACCCAGGTCCCAGCCTCCATGACAGGCCTGGACAGGGCCTCAGGGCCGGAGACATGGAGCCTGAGCTTAAGCCATACCACCCCCGCCCCCACGCCCCAGAAGGAGGACCTGCGGCAGTACCTCACTCAGTGGTCACAGAGTGGACATGGCAGGGTCCCACACACACTCATCACAAGACCCTTGAGGTCCAGGAGTCCAGGGCCAGGGTGAGTGGAGAATGGGGACACACCACACCTGTCTCTCTTACGACAGAGGGAGGCTTGAGAGGTATGAGCAAGATCCCTCCTCGACCTCCCTGCTCTCCACTCGCCTCTCATTTAATAGCACTCTTCTTGAGTACTCAGAGGTCAAACTGCTGCACAGGGGTTAGATCCTATGGGCACAGCTGATGGAGATAAACCTCCTTTCAGAGAGAGCCTACCCCCTGGACAAGCAAAGCACAGGACCCAGGGCTGGGCTGGGGTGCTGTGGTCAGCAGCTCTCCTGTCTCCTGTGTGCTGGATGCCACCCTGGGCACCAGGGACCTGCGGGGCCCAGCTGCAAAGACCCCTGTGTGCTGATGCTGGAGAAGGGTTTTCATCAGACAAGCATGCAATGCCATTAACCCACAGCTGAGAGCAGTGCTACAGCAGAGAGGGCAGGAAGCAGGATCAGACAGGGCCTGTTGAAGCCTGGGGGAATGGGAGTGAGAGGGGCAGGGTCCGAGCAGAAAGTATGTACTAGCAAAGGCCTTGGGAAGAGGAAAATGCGACAAGTGTGAGGAATGAGAAGAACCTGGGTGGCTGGGGCAGGAGGGCAGAGGGAAGCACCCAAGTCAGTGGTGGGCCAGGCCACCTCATGCTGAGAGCACCAGGGAGCCACTGGACAGTGTGAGCAGGGCAATGACAGTCAGAGGTTCATCTGGCATCTCTGCAGACATACACTGGACAGCAGCGGGGCCAGGGTGGGGCCGGTGACCACGGAGGAGGAGGCTCAGCGTGCAGTGCCTGGACCAGAAGGGGACAGTGAGAGGGGGGTGGCGGACTCAAGAATCAGATGATGTGTGGGCAAAGGTGAGCAGCCGAGGGACTGGTCATTGTGATCAAGGGATGGGGCCGCTGACTGAGGCCTGGGGATGGGCAGGAGTGGGGTTGGAGCAGACCCAGAACTGAGTAGGGACACACTTGTTGGGACTGGCCAGTGGATGCAAGTGCACATCCAGACAGGTCAGGAACTCAGAAGGACTAGGGGCTGGAGAAAGAAGCTGAGGAACCGCTGGCCAAGGGACAATCTATGAGACCAGAGAAACAGACAGTGGGGCGCAAGCAGAGGTTCCAGAATCCCTCAGAAGAGCCGTGAGCAGGGGAGGAGACAGGAGGGCAGGACATCCAGCAGAGCATGGTGTCACGGTCCACCTCCACGGAGGACAGGACTCCAGGAGGCGTGCCCGCACCACTGCCATATGTTAACAGGGGCCAGTGAAAGCGAGGACTGAAGAGCGATTCTGGGGTTTGGGCGGAGTGTTAGGGATAAACCAGAAGGAGAGAGCGGAGGATGAGGAAGAAGGAGGAGTGTGCTGGGCAACTGCGGTGAGAAGCTCTGGGAGCACTGGGACAGCAGAGTCAGCCGTGGAAGCCACAAGCCAGCAGGAGGTATAAGGCTGCCCTTGACGGGCTGGAATCCCAGGCTCTTTCCTAGTCACTAGTGAGAGTTCCGGATTCACACCATACCCAGTGGATTGGGTCTGGAGCTACAAAACCCATGAGGACCCAGCAAGAGGCAAATATGAAACCATCGTGTGGGGACACCTCAGAACCCAGGGCAGACTGGCTGCCAGGGGAATCTTGCCCTCTGAAGATCACGCATCACACAAGGAGGTAAACCCTCAAGAGGAAGAGCCAGCAGCCTCTTCTGCCCAGAGAAGTAGAGCCCAAGAACTGAGGATAATAGGATAATCACAAAGGGGATTTTAAGACAAATACATTAAATCCATTCAAAGGAATAAAGAGAAGATAAAGCAAAGAACAGAGGAGGAGGGGAAAGTACAGGCAACAGTGAAAAGAAATAGGAATTATAGAAAAGAAAAATATGATGATTGAAATTTTTACAACTCAGCAGATGCATTATATGGTAGCTGGCTAAACAACATTGAATTTGATTGAAAAAAAAAGATCTGAAAAAGTAAGAGTGAATAGGGAAGAAAATATTAAAACAGAGAACAGAATATGTTTCAGAATGTAGATAAAATATGATTCCTCAAATTAAAAGTGCTTACTGAGTCCTGAGAAGGATAAATAAAAGCAACATATTAGAAGCATTGCATTATATGTATGGTATATGAAAATTTTTTTTTAAATCTCAAAAGTTTCCAGACAGAAAAACAGATTATTCACCAAAAATGAAAATGGAACAAAAAAAAACTCCAGGAACTAGGCTGATATCAGTAACAAGAAATGTCAAAAGAAACAAAATATTATAATATTTCTTGAGTTAAAGGAAAATAACTTATAACCAGAATTTTAGATCCATTTTAGAAAATTAGAATCATGCAAAAATAAAGATGAAATAAACATATTTTCAGACATACAGAATATTTTTATAGAGCTTTTTTGAAAGAACTACTAAAGGATATAACTCAACAAGGAGGAAACCAAATCTTGAAGGAAGGAGTGTGATTCAAGAAATAATGGAAAACTGATCTCCAGATTCCACACAATCCCTATCTTAGTATCACCTGACTATTCTGCAGAAAACGACATGATGAACTTAAAATACTGAAGGAAATACAAGGCACACAGATCACCAAAATATTTTTTATGAAGAACAAGTTGGAGGGTACTTTCCAATTTCAAGATTCACTACAAAGCTACAGTAATCAAGATTGTGTGGTATTAGCATAATACGAGACATATGGATCAGTGGAACAGAATTGAGTGTCCAGAAAAAACCCAAACATCTGTGGTTAACTGCTTTTCATCAAGGGTATCATGATAATTCAATGGCAAATGAATAATTATTTTAATAACTGGGAGAACTGGATATACACATGCAAAAGCATGAAGTTGGACCCTTACCTCATACCATATACAAAAATTAACTCAAAATGAGTTAAAGTCCTAAATATAAGAGCTAAAACTACAAAACTTTTAGAAGAAAACATAGGCATAAATCTTCATGACCTTAAATTTAGCAATAGTTTCTTTTTGTTTTTGTCTAAAAACACAAGCAGCAACAGAAAAAATAACTTGGACTTACTGAAAATTTAAACTTTTGTGCTTCAAAAAACACTGAAAAAGTGAAAAGACAACCCACAAAATTGGAGAAAGGATTTGTACATCATATATCCAATAAGGAGTCTGTATCTAAAATACACAAAGAACTCTTACAACTCAAAAAGA
This sequence comes from Odocoileus virginianus, assembly GCF_023699985.2. NCBI lineage: Eukaryota > Metazoa > Chordata > Mammalia > Artiodactyla > Cervidae > Odocoileus > Odocoileus virginianus. The sequence continues at coordinate 26,127,769 of NC_069704.1, forward strand.
CAAAAAACAACTTTCAATGAGCAAATGACAAATAGCCAACAAGAACATGAAAAGGTACTCAACATCACTAGTCATCAGGGGAATTCAAATTAAAACCACAGTGAGAGATCACTTCACACCTGCAAGGATAGATAGACAGAATCACCATGAAAGTGAAAGCCACTCAGTTGTGTTCAACTCTTTGTGATCCCATGGACGATACAGTCCATGGAATTCGCCAGGCCAGAATACTGGAATGGGGAGCCTTTTCCTTCTCCAGGGGATCTTCCCAACCCAGGGATCGAACCCAAGTCCCCCACATTGCACGCAGATTCTTTACCAGCTGAGCCGCAAGGGAAGCAACTCAAAAAGTCAGATAATAGCAAATTCTAGTGAGGACATGGACTGAAACCCTCAGACACTGCTGATGGGAAGGGAAAGTGGTGTGGGAATGTGCTGTATGATGCAGGGAACTCAACCCAGGGCTCTGTAACACCTAGAGGGGTGGGGTGGGGAGGGAGGGAGGAGGGAGGTTCAAGAGGGAGGGAACATACGTATATCTATGGCTAATTCATGCTGATGTTTGGCAGGAACCAACACAGTTCTGTAAAGCAATTATCCTTCCATTTAAAAAATTAATTAATTAAAAAAAAAGAAAACAGTCTGGCAGTTCTTCAAACAATTATATATTAAGTAACCTCTAAAAAAAATGAGAAATATGTCCAAACAAAGTATTTTACAAGAACATTTATGGTAGAATTCTTCACAGTAGTCAAAAATCAGAAATAACTCAAATTCTATCAGCTGATGAATGAATAAACAAAGTGTGATCTATCCAAAAGGAATATTACTCAGCCACAAAAAAGGAATGAAGCACTGATTCTTGCTACACCCTGGATGAACCTTGAGGACATTATGCTAAGTGAAATAAGCCAGTCACAAGGGCCACATATTATATGATTTCTTTTAGAGGAAATGTTCATAACAGGCAAATCTACAGTGATAGAAAGCATGATTAGTGGCAGGACTTCTGGGAGGAATGTGGATCATCAATTTATTTTTGAGGTGATGGAAACCCTCCAAAATTTACTGAAGGTGGTGCCCAGAGCTGGGAATACACTGAACTCTACCCTTCAAATGGATGGATTGTATGGTATATGAATTATATCTCAATAAAGATGGGAAAAAAGAAAATAAGAAAGAAGCCAGAGAGGGAAAATACCTTATCCACAGAGCAGCAAGGAAAAGAGTTGCATTGAATTTCTCACCAGAAACCATGCACTCAAGTAGAGAATGGAATGAGTCGTTTAAAATGTTAAAAGAAAAAACCCACCAACTTAGGAATCTGTGTCCATCAAATTATCCTTCAAAAAAGAAGGAAAGACTGTCAGACAAACAGAAGCTGTCTTCCAGACGTGAAGGGCCAAGGGTGGTTCAGAGCAGCTGTCTGTACAACCACATATCCACACAGTCAGGGTGCCCCCCCACCGGAAGTGATTTCCCATGACCCTGATCCTGCCCTCTGCCCTCACACGGGGCAAGGGTGTACAGGGGGAGGGGCACTCTAAGAAGAACAGGGACACCCCTGCAGGCCATGCGCACGGAGGAAAGCCCACGGCTATATGACACCAGGACCCGCCACATCCAAAGGGTGGGCTCAGGCTGGATACCAGCCCCCACTCCTGGTCCATAAAGTGAGGACAGTGGCTGTCTCTCAGGAATGTGCTGTGGGAAGGGCTGTACCAGGTGGGGGAGATAAGACTCTTCCCTCCAGGGCTGTGAAGAGGGTCACAATCACCTATCTGCAGAGGTGCTGAGAAGGGAGATATCAGCTCCCGTACTGGGAGCACCTGGAGCTTCTGGGACTTTGCTGCTTTCCCTGGAGGGAAGCCCATGGCCCTGGAGCCCCAGTGCGGGGTGCGTATCCAGACCTCAGGCTGGAGAGGACAAGGCCTGCTCACCTGGGAAAGGTCCGGCTCCGCAGCTCCTTGATGAAGAGCTGGCTGCCGTTCTGCACGGGTTTCACTTCCGGCGTCTGCCCGGGGCCATGTTTATGCCAGGTTCGCTTCTTCTTCACTGTGGGGGAAACAGGAGGCAGGTCATCACCTGCAACCCCCTCCTCTCCCCATGCCTGCAGAGACCCAGCCAGGAGGGCAGCCACCATGACTGCTGCAAGACTCAGACCTCTCGGAGGCAAAGAAGTTGGGGTTCCCTGGCCCCCACCCACCCAGCCTCCCCGGCCTCTCAGGACCCCGAGGTGACACAGGGTCAGGAACTCCCACCTCTCACATCCTGAGTCACAGCCCCCACCTCACCTCTTACTCCATACTCTCCATCCTGCTGGCTCAGACGATGGCACTCAAAAGCTGAGGCTTCCTAGGGCCCCACCTCACTCAGCACTCAGTCCGCTGAGAACTCGTCAGAGGTGCCCCCTGAGAAGCTCCCACCCAGGCTCATTTTTCAGGACCCCTCTCACCTGTCTTACCCCCGGACTTGCCCTTAAATTGACAGACCACTGTTCTTCCCTACTGGGATCTTTGCTGCCATGACAGCCCACAACTCGCAGGCAGGGCAGGCCAGCCCCATCTTCTATGCCCACTGCCTTCTCCACGCCCTGCCCATCCTCAGGATATCTTCTATGCCCACTGCCCTCCCCACGCCCTGCCCACCACTGCCTGCCCATCCTCAGGGTATCTTCTATGCCCACTGCTCTCCCCATTCCCTGCCCACCACTGCCTGCCCGTCCCCAGGGTATCTTCTATGCCCACTGCCCTCCCCACGCCCTGCCCACCACTGCCTGCCCATCCTCAGGGTATCTTCTATGCCCACTGCTCTCCCCATGCCCTGCCCACCACTGCCTGCCCGTCCTCAGGGTATCTTCTATGCCCACTGCCCTCCCCACGCCCTGCTCACCACTGCCTGCCCATCCTCAGGGTATCCTATTGCCACACCTGCTCCCAGGGCACTGGACACACGCATCTTGGACTTTTACACATGAGAATGCACACCTGTCCCTCCTGGGCTGAGACACATGATCACGCACATATACATATGCACATCCACATGCCAGCACACATGCCCTTATTGGACCAGGACACGCACATGCACATTAGGACACACATAAATATAAGGACAAATATGCACACACACTAACATACGCTCCTACTGGACTTCAAGCTCCCAGAGGGAAGGAGGCTATTTCCTTGATATCTTCCGCCCCATTCAGGGCAGCCATGGATAACTCAGTGAGTGAAGATGGGCCAGGCATGGAGACCCATCCTGGGGGGCTGCCTGGCAGGGTTTTAAACATGATCCTCACGCAGAGATGTGACTGGAGGTGAGGGAGAGCTGGCGGGGCCCTTAGAGTGTCTGTCTTTCACAGACAGGGATCTGGTGGGGGCTGCAGTCCGCCTGCATTTCAGTGGTTGTGGGGATGAAGGGAGCTGAAGACTGCTCCTGGGTGGGACCTGCCTAAAGCAGGAAGAGGAAGGCACTGGGTGTGGGGTGGCTGAGCTGACCTCTGTTCCAAATTGCCACCTCTTCCCTGTCTCATCAAGTCAGAGTTCCTTGAGACTGTCTTCTAAAATAGGTGATATTTACATCATGCTTGGTCTCCCAGACCAAAGTGCAAATGCATATTATGGAAATCAGGCCAGGTCCTAGAAAGGAGGTGCTGGAGCTAGAACTTTTGGTGGCAGTACCAGACCCAGTGAAAGTGAAAGTCGCTCAGTCTTGTCTGACTCTTTGCAACCGCATGGACTATAGTCCATGGAATTCTCCAGGCAAGAATACTGGAGTGGGTAGCCCTTCCCTTCTCCAGGGGATCTTCCCAACCCAGGGATCAAACCCAGGTCTCCCGCATTGCAGGCAGATTCTTTACCAGCTGAGTCATAAGGGAAGCCCCACCAGACCCAGAGAGGAGTCCAAATCTTTCTTGCCCACTTATCCTGAGGCTATGTGACTCTAGGCAAGTTACTGGGTGTTTCTCTGTCTCATCTTTAATGCTGGTTCTGGCCTTCTGGGCTCCTCGTGAGTATGGAGGGCCCTGTGCCAGGAGGCACAGGGGGTGACCGAGTCTTGGAGGGGGCATACAGCCCAGAGACAGCAGACATGCAGGGAGCCCATGCATGCACCAGTGGGCAGCAGAAGAAAGAAGCAGCATCTCCTCTGCCTGCCAGGAGCCAGGCCTGGGGCCCCTGCTGACCAGCAGCCAGTGGCAGTCTTGGGCCATCTGGGCTTCCCGGGCCTTCACTCGGGACTGGGCAGCTTCAAGCACCTCAGGTAGAGGCTGGAATATGCCTGATACTGTGGCTGGAGCAGGTATGCTAGGACAACAGCCAAAGATGAAGCTGTGAGGCAGGTCTGAGCTCACAGGGCTACTCTTGAACACCTCTGCAGCCCTGACTGGTGGGCTCCTTCCCTCCCCAGGGTCTAAGACCCTCCTGAGCTCTGAGGCTGAGCATTTCCTGCCTATGGGTGGCCCAAGACACCCTCTGACAAGGTACCTAAGGGACGGATGGAAGCTGGCGGGGACTCAGCGGATCCCCCTGGGTTACAGGGGCAATAGGTATCCCTAAGACATTCGGCAACACAGCTGAGCCCATCCTCCTAAGCACGGCTTGCCCCATCCCAAAGGTGTGACAGCGATGCTTGCCTCAGGGAGAAGGAAAGTAAGAAATTAGTAAGTAACCTCTTAAAATTTTCCTTAAATTCTAAAGGAAATCAATCCTGAATATTCATTGGAAGGACTGATGCTGAAGCCGAAGCTCCAATACTTTGGCCACCTGATGAGAAGAGCCAACTCATTAGAAAAGACCCTGATGCTGGGAAAGATCGAAGGCAGGAGGAGAAGAGGACAACAGATAGATGGTTGGATGGCATCACCCACTCAATGGACATGAGTTTGAGCAAGCTCCGGGAGATAGTGAAGGACAGGGAAACCTGGCGTGCTGCAGTCTGTGGGGTCGCAAAGAGTCGGATTCGAATGAGCAGCCGAACAACAACAAAACCTCTTAAGCAGTCATGGAGCTAACAAGAGGAAACACTAGGATTCAGAATCACTTTAAGGGTCATGTCACCTGCTTCCCATGAGCCTTCATGGGTAAACCTGTGAGCCTGAAAGTCACAAACCAAAATCAGTTCAAAGGGACAGATGGCAGCAGCGTGGAGGGGGAACCCTGTGATCTCGTAAAGACAAGGCAAAGCACGAGGGATGTGGCCTCAGGTCCAGTTCGCTCTGGGAGCCCTGCCTCCATCCATTCCTAGTGCTCCATCCCCCACTCCATCCTGTCCTGGCCCTCTTCCTGCTGGCCTCACCTCACTGTGCCCACCACAAACCACACCCAGGCCAGGACAGGGAAACGAGGCAGGCGCGTGGGCTTGGGTGGTTCCCAGGGGGCACAGGGTCATCAAGGGGCCTTCCTGCAGAAGGTGTGACCGGAGTCCACGCAGCAGAAACCAACCAGTCTGTCACAGACAGGCTCGGGTCAGGGCACACACATGTAAAATGAAGGGTGATGGGCAGTGTAGGAATGCACACTGGCGGAAGGTGTGCCTTCATCCCTGCTGGACACACAGGCCATCAGGGGAGTCTGATTCACAGAATTTATAAAGCACATATGCACGCACATGTGCATGCACACACGCAATGCACACAATCAGGGAGGGGTTTCCAGGTCCCCCCAGGCTGCGGTCCCACACTGCTGATCTAGAACAGTGCTATAGAGGTGTCCTGGCCCCCCACCCTCCCTGAGCACACCCCAGGGTAGTGCCTACCCTGGCACTCACATCTATATGGGAGGTGTCTCCCAGCTCCAGCCCTTAATGGTCCCCGACCCCACTCCCAGGGCCATGAGAGGCAGACCTGAGCGCATACCCTGTTCATCTCCCCTAGCCTCCCAGCCTTCCTGGAGTTTCATAAGGTGTTACAAATGCAGACTAAGCCATGGGGCGACAGGCATCCTCCTGTGTCTGCTGTGAAGCCATTATCAGAAGGATGGGGTAATTTAGGGCAGACGTATTGTGAGCATCAGTGCTGTCAACTTCTAGGGTTGTGAGGGTTAGGAACTTGAGAACCTTCACGCCTGGGAAGTTCAGAAGCCACTAGGCCTTCTTGTCTTCTTCTCATGCATTTACCACATGCCCACAATGTGCTGGAGAGCAGGGCACAAGAGCCAAAATGAATACAGTTCCTACGGTCACTCAGTGATGATGGAGCACAGGCTAGGCAAAAAGAGAGGCCCAAGAAAGGTCAAGGTGAGGCAAGACCGCTCTTCACCCAGCTTCCCAAAGGGCTAGACGGGCTCCCTTGGCCGGCCTCAACCTACAGAACAGGACTGCTGAGGGTCTGCTGGGGGTGGGCTCACCCCGCGCCAGTGGATCCACAGGACTCCACACCTCTATGCCCACTGGATCCACAGGGTTACCCCGCTAGGGCTCCAGGGCTCCAGCCCTGGCAGATCATGGTTCTCCCATGTGGACCTGGCCTTGGAACTTGCCCCCCAGCCTTGATGTGGGGCCCTTCAGAGCCACCCTGGATGAGGCCATGCCTTGGAGAGCACCCACTGGGCCTCCCCCACACCCCCAAAGGGCCACACGGAAGGGGACCATGAAAAAGTCTCTGTGATGCACAAATAGTAGTGTGAGAATGGGAATTCTTTTGCATTTCAAAAATACAAAATTCCTTGGCCATATACTTCAATTAAGAAAAAAAAACTATTAGTTGTCCTCTCTGTACTCTTATTTATTAATAATGTGGAACCAACAGGAAATAAAATGCTTTTCATTGCTGAAAAAAAGATAGAGAAAGGGGATCACCTAAGATTCCAAGCAAGTAGTGCTAGAGACGGGAAGAACAGGTCCCCAATAATGCACATTCCTAGACCGCTACATAGATAAGAAGTGGCCAGCTGGGCAGAGCTTGGCAGAGTTGGGATGGATGGCCCCTTGGACATCTCCCAGTCTATGTCCCCATCTCACATTGCCTGGTCACTGCAAATGCTAGAGTTTGCAACCCTTGTCCAGGCCTTTGGAGGCTGGTGGGCTCTCTAAAGGCCATGAGGGGCCCTAGCTGCATCTGCAGGCAGGAGATGATCAGGAGGGCCGCAGCCAGCCTACTAAGGCCATGAGGGGCAATAAACGAGACAGGAGGAGGTCTCTAGGCACCAGAGGCCCCTGGCCGCAGCTTCACAGGGCAGTTGACTCCAGCAAGGTAGGGTCCAGCTGGGGTTGGGATCAAGGTCACGCAGAGACCTCAGCCCCACCGTCAGATCCAAGGGGCAGCAGCACGGGGCTATACTCACAGGTGGACTTGCCGTGGGTCTTCTCACAGTTTGGGCAGTGGTATATGTCAATGTCCGGGGCCTCCTCCTCTTCCACGCCAACACAGCTGAAACGGAGGAGAAACAGATTATCACCAGCAGTCAGCAACTCCTCAAGTGCTTCCCCTGCAGAGCTCGGCAACACCTCAGGAGAAAGGGAAGGTGGTGTGAGGGCAGTTGGGGCAGAGTATGTGTGGCGACAGCAGCTCACAGGGATGGGGTGGGGGACTCAAAATGGAGAGGGAGGGTCAAGGAAGGCCTCACCATGTGACTGGGAGAAGCAGAGGGGACTGGCCAGGCTTTAGGCTTGCCTCCAAGAGAGCCACCACTACCTGTCACCACAGGGTCCAGAGAGGCTGAGGCAGGAGGCGGGAGGTGGGGTGTCTCAGAGCCCAGGCACTCCCATCATTTCAGCATAGAGTCTGCAGCCGCGGGCAGGGCCCTCCCGGACCCCATGAAGAGGACTGCTGTAAGTCACCTTCCCCAGGGAGCTGAACCAGGGAGCTAGGACAACTAGATATCAGAAGGATAAAACTGAACAATTACCTCACACCACACACACAAAAATTAACTGAAAATGGATTAACAATCTAAATATGAGAGCTAAAACTATAACACTCTTAGAAGAAAACACAGGGGTGACTCTTTACGACCTTGGATTTGGGCACGGATAGGACATCAAAAGTATAAGCAACGCGAGAAGGAAATGGCAGTCCACTCCAGGATTCTTGCCTGAGAAATCTCATGGACAGAGAAACCTAGCAGGCTATGCCCATGGGGTCACAAACAATCAGACATGACTTAGCAACTAAAGAAGACCATGCTAACAATATTTTCAAGAGTAAAAGATATTTTCTTACCTCCACTGTTGCTTTTAAAATAGCATTTAAAAAAAAGATAAAATTAATATGCCCAAACACTGTGAATAAAAGACAAAGTAACTAAAAGTTTAAAAAAAAAAAAAGTACAAGCAACAAAAGGAAAAAGAGATAAATTGGACATCATTAAAATTTAGAACTTTTCTGCATTAAAGGACATCAAGAAAGTGAAAAGGCTTTTCACTGTACAGAATGGGAGAAAATATCTGCAAATCATGTTCCTAATAAGGATCTATCACTGAAATGAATAAAGAACTTCACAACTCAACAACAAAAAAGACATATCAATTTTAAAATGGTCAAAGGTTCCAAATAGAAATTTCTCCAAGGAAATACAAACGGCCAACAAGTTCATGAAGAGATCCTCAACATTGTTAGTCATCTGGATGTCACTGAAATGCAAATCAAAACCATGAGACACAACCGCACATTCACTAGGATGGCTACAGTTGAAAAAAAGAAAATGGGAAAAGAGCAAGGACTGGTGAGGATGCAAAGAAATTAGAACGCTCTCCTATCACAGGGCTTTCCTAGTGGCTCAGATAGTAAAGAATCTGCCTGCAACGCAGGAGACCCGGGTTCAATCTCTGGGTCGGGAAGATCCCCTGGAGAAGGGAACAGCAACCCACTCCAGTATTCTTGCCTGGAGAATTCCATGGACAGAAGACAATGGCAGGCTACAGTCCACGGGGTCACAAAAAGTCAGACACAACTGACTGACTTTCACAATGGTTTACTTATCACAGGTAGGAATGTTAAATGGTACAATTTCTATGTAAAAACAGTATGGCGGTTCCTCAAAAAGTTAAACATAAAAGTATCAGATGACCCAGCAATTCCACTCCAAGGTATAGACCCAAAAGAACTAAGAACAGTTTCTCAAACAAACCCTTGTACACAAATATTCACAGCAGCGGTAGTTGCAAGAACCAAAAGATGGAAGCAACCCAAATGTCCATTAACTGATGAATAGATAAACAAATTGCGACGCTGCCATACAACGAAGTACTATTCGGCCTTAAAAAGGAACGAAGTACTGATACACACACAACAAAGATGAACCTGAAAAGCATTGTGCTGAGCAAAGGAAACCAGACACAGAAGGCCATAAACTGTGACTCCATTCAGATGATCACACCCAGCATAGGTAAATGTAGAAAGACGGAGACCTGCTGGTAGCGCCACTACACTTCAAATTCCCAGTTTCCTCCAAGGGGCTCTGTTAACAGCAGCTCCTCCCAACTCTCCCTTTTCCTCCATAGAAGAACGGTCCTCTCCTCTGTTCCCTGGACGGGCCTGTGCTCACCAGAGACTGCATGTCTCAAACCGTAATTCTTTGTTGTGCCTGAATAAACCCATTTTGCTGGTAAAATAGCTGGCTGTGTTATTAGTTTAGATCAACAGTGCAGACTGCATGTCCACACTGGGCACTGGCTCTAGGCTGCTCGTCACTGGCAGCTCTGGAGCTCACAAACGCTGAGGATGGCGACCTCCCTTGAAGGGTCTGTCTCTGTCCCAGCAGAGGTCATGCATGCCCACAGCCCACTGCGAACCCCTGCCTGCCCAGGGACCCAGGGACAAACGAGAAGGGCTGCAATGGTTCTGCTGCAAGGCCTCTATGTGCCAGCACTGACCCTGCAGGCAGGCAGAAGGTCTCAGGTCAGGTGACACAGGGCCCATTCAACAGGTCAGGAGTCAGGTGTACCATGGCAGGCCCAAGGGGGCTTCTCCAATGTAGGCTCTAAGGGCAGAGCGGGAACCACTCCCACCCAAAGGCCTCATAAGGGTTGAGTTTCAAGTCAATCAAAGGGAAGGAAACCAAAGCGCCTTAAAATACAACCCCCCCCCAGTTGGCATTTCTCAGGCCTACTTCCTGGGGCTGGCTCCCCCAAACACCACCTGCTGGTCCCACACATTGCTGAAGCCTCATCATGCTCTGGAAGGCCCACAGCAGGGGCCTCTGTGACAGATGGGAAAACAGACCCGGAGGTCACAGCCATGTTAACTGTGCATGCAGATACCCCCACCCCACTCCTGGGAGCTCCCTCTTTAGAACACCACCACCTGGGGGGCACAGGTCTCACCTGGACCACGACGGGTCTGGCTGTTTGCTGTGTTGAGCAGGAAGGCCCCGGGACTGAAAGCGAAAGTGAGAAACAAGGAAGGTGGGCCCCATTCTGCTGGGCACACTTGAGGGCTGCCCCTCACCTAGGAGAGCCACCCAGGGCTTGGGCCACCCAGTGGGGTGACCCCAGGCAAGCCTGCCCTCTCCTAATGGGAAATACCAGCAGCAACCCCCGTCAGAGAGATGCATCACCACCCTGCCTGTCTGTGCCCATGACCCTAACAAGGCCACCTGACATGTGGAAATGAAGTCCCCAGATTCAGCCCATTGGGTGTACCATATGCAGGGGGGAACCGCCCCTAATCCTGTCTTAAGGGTCCAGGGACCCACTGCCCAGTTCAAGATCCTGTGTGCAGAGCACTAGACCACATCTGCTCGCTGCCATTCTGTCAGCGTTGTTTACTGAAAACCGGTCGTTTATTTTATCCCAACATTAAGCCTTTCTGAGGGCTCCTAAGAAATTATTTGAGAAATTATAAAAAAAAATCAGAACAACAGAAACATCAGAAGCATTTTTCTTGCCCCAAAGCCAGAAGCAAAGACACTGCTGTTCTGATGGAGACTGTCACCCCAACTTGCACCTGGATCGATCACACGTTTAGTGTGCATGATCAATGCCATCCCATGGTGAAAAGAGAAATGCAGACGTATTCACATTAAGTGGCTGCTAGTGTGATGAGTCAATATTTAAAGACAAAAAAAGAAGCACACATTTCACATTAATACACACAAAACCCCTGCCTTGCCCTCACTAAGTACAGTGGGCAAGTATCAATAATTAAAGAGCATTCAGCATGCACGTTAAGTCACTTCAGTTTTGTCTGACTCTTCGCGACCCTATGAACTATAGCCTGCCAGGCTCCTCTGTCCATGAAATTCTCCAGGCAAGAATACTGGAGTGGGTTGCCATTTCCACCTCCAGGGAAGCTTCCTGACCCAGGGATCGAACCTGAACCTCCTGCAGCTCTGGGCATTGCAGGTGGATTCTTTACTGCTGAGCCCACCAACGAGTATCAGTTTGAAGAAAATTCCAAATATGCATGTGCCTGCACATGCATGCCCCCTACAGGAGCCCTGTTAAGGGCCGCCTGAACCCAAGCAGCCAGACTGTACTGAATTTGGAAGGCCCTCTCTCCACTGGAGACCCCTGTTGGCTCACAACAAGAGCTGGGCACCCAAGGACTTCTCTGGATGGAGCTCAGCAGGCCCAGCCTGCTAGTCCTTCTGCATCTGTGGCAAGGTGCCCAAGGTTATCGCCTGTCTGTGCCCCTGGTGGGACTGCAGCAGGCAAAGGCTCTCTGCGGACACAGTGAGCCAAAGAGGCGGTGAGAATGGTCCTCGCAGCACCCTGCCCCAGACTCAGGGGCTTCTCGATGGAAGGTGGGTATTGCCCTCCTGGGAAGCAGGCACTGGAGCTTGCCACACACTCCAGGCCCAAGCAAGGATTCAAAGGGTTCAAACGTGGCTGGGCCCAGTTGCATCCGTGTCCCTAGGATCATCACAACCACACAAGGCAGTCCCAAGTGCAGCCTGGGAGGGTCAGCCAGGCCTCAGGCAGAGCTGGCCAGGTGAGCAGACTAGGGAGAGCCTGAGGGTAAGGAAGGGGAGGGGAGCAAGAGAGAGGGAAAGTGGAGGCAGGCAGCTCAGGGCAGAAGGGAAAGACCAGAAGCTGGGAGAGGTGCTGTGGGACCAAGGCAGGGGAACCCTACATAGACCTCAGAGGCTAGATGGGGACAAACGTCACCCAGGATATCCGTTCAAAAGCAGAACAGCTTCAACAGCTCTGACACCTTGGCAAAAAGACACAGGCAGCCAGATAATTGTAGCATTTGTCCTTTTTAATTCTGATGAGAATAGTGGTCCCCCAAGCACCCCACAGGCCACATGCCTTCTTAAAGGACAGGAAGTTGTGAGGGCCAAATCCAGCCTGCCCAGCCCCAATGCCCAGGGTGGAAAGCTGTGGTCCACCCAGGTGGTGGACAGCAGGCAGAAGCACAGACTGCCAGGACCACCTAAGACATCAACATGGACCTTGCTGACCCCACGTTCCCTACCTTGGAGAAAATCCAGGTCGTCAGCACCCAGGACCCCAAGTCCCTAGGAGAAGGAGCACCCAGGACCCCAGGTCCTCCTCCTAGGGAGGAGAAGGCTGAAATGAATGAGTGATGTTTCTACTGCATTTTCAGGGGCTCATGACCTGGCGAAGCTAGGGACTGGTTTGATCTGAGCTCTCAGGGACCCCAGCATGCCAGAAAGTCTACCCCAAACAAGTGTTAAGTTCATTTGGTGCCCAGAGCCCAGTAAGTAGAAAGACAACAGAATTTGCAAAGACAGAGGTGAGTGGGAAATAAGACACCAAAGATGACCAAGAAAAAGAGAACTGAGGAGTTTGATGCTGCAGGTTTCAGACACTTGCAAAGGTGGCAAAATGAGGTCAGAAATGCCAAAGCGGCTATCCACCCTCCAGGAAGTCCTGCTGCCAAGGAAGCCTGGGTTCCCTGTTCTTTGTGCAAAATCCAAAACTACCCCTTGGAGATGGTCCGGTTGTGAGACCCTCATGAACCAAGGGTCAAGGGGGATCAAGAGAGAACAGTTCTTCTGTGGCCATCCCACAGGAATCCCAGTTCTGCCTGCCAGTAGGGCGACTTCCAGTAGCACGTTCTAGAATCCTACCCCCAAGCAAGATGACCTCGTGGTAATGGCCCTGCCAGAGGAGCTCCCCAGGGCATAGGCTCCTGGCCCGGCCTGGGCACCACTCTCCTCTGCTCAGCCTTTGAGAATCAAGGCTGGAATTTTCTCATGAATCCAAAATTAGACTGCATTGTGGTTTCTTCCTATTGTGTTGTCAAGGATGTTGATTTACCGTAAATCACAAATTCTGTAACACTGTTTTGATTTTTTTAAGTTAGAGGAGGAGCCTCCAAAAAAGGAGGTGGCCCCTTTTAATTCCAGAGGGAAGGTGGAAGGGCAGAACTGCCCTCACGTTCCAGCCCCCGCACTGTGAAGCACCCAGGAGGGCAGAGGTGGCACAGCTGATGTGTCAATAATGGTCGTGGCACGTGGGGCCACTTGGACTCATCCTGCCCATGGAGGATCTAACATGGGAAGAAGCCTCCCCAGACACAGTCGTGTGTGCCTGGGTTTAAAAAAGGTTTCCGTCCTTTGAGCCAGTAATTCCACAATCTCAAACCTAGTATACGGCAGAAAGTAGAAATGCACACAAGATTCACATGCAAGATGGTCCACCCCATGATTATTCACAATAGCAAAAAATTAAGAGCAGTAAACTTTTCCAGCCAGGAGGTCAGAGACCCAGGTCATGCTATGCTCACAGAGCAGGATATGACACAGTAATCAAAACTCAGGTTTTATACATTTTTGAGTTTACGTGTTCACAATGTGCAGACACTCAAACTACAGCCCCGGCACATAGTGACACAAGAGGGCTCCACACTGGTACCGGGCAATGGCAAGCTTGTTTTCTCTTTACACTTTTTGTATTTTCCTAAATCACTGAAATGAGTATGTATTCCTTTTCCTAACAAGTAGCAAAAGACTTGCTTTTTTCAGAAGATCAGAACGATGTCCCTTCCTAGCTCATCTCCTCCACATTTCTCAGGTCCTGGTATCCCGCTGAGAAGGGGGATACCTGAGCTGTCCATCCTGGGACACCCATCTCAGGGCCCCTGGGCCTCCCCTGGGAGCTTGGTGGAGGGAAGAGTCCACGCTGCAGACAACAGGGAGAGGCAGGGCGGGTGGACACCTGTATGCAAGCCTGGGTGGGCCAGGGAGCCCCAGAAGGCCTGGGGGTGCTCAGCGATTCCCCTCATGATGACTTCACCCCATGTCAAGCCAGCCCCACTTCAGGGCCATCCCCTTCCTCCCGCATTCTCCCACATTCCTGCCTGCAGTCTCTAGCAGGCGCCCAGAAACTGGTCACTGGCACATTTCCACATGACAAAGCCATAGGGACCACAACTCAGTCACAACTCTGCTTCAAGATGGTCACCAGCCACACATCATCAAACTTAAGGTGGTCACGTGAGCAACCGCTCTCTGAGTGCCCAGCCACGAGTCCAGGAGCCGCACAACCTCCACACGACGGGGAGAAATCACAGCGGGAGAAGGGACTTGACACCTTCAGAGCCATACAGGGGCTCCCAGGCAGCAGCTGTCCACAGGTTTTGTGGTTTCACCCTAAGACCCTCAGGTATGGTGTGCAAGGGGGAAACTGAGGCCCAGAGAGGCCCCACATTTGCCCGGACCACACAGAAGTGGGGCAAGAGCAGGTGAGGTCAGCCGGGTCTGTCTGCACCCCACACCTCCTATGCACCTCAGGAGCCCTCACAGCTCCTAGCCAGTCAAGGCCTGCTGCGCAGAAGTGGGCAGCAAACACTATGCCACAGAAGGAGGCAGGGGTGCAATAAGGACTGGACCCGCGGTGAAGCTGAGCCCTCAAAGGACAAGTTCATAAAGAGGAACAGAAAAGAGGAAACAGCCAGACCTGGCCCAGCTGGAGGAGCCTGCCAGTGGGTTGCCAGGGTGCCCGGGATGACAGAGTGCCAGCCATGGCCTGGGGGGCGGGGGGCGGGGGGCAGTGGAAGGTGACAGTACGCCACAGAGAAGGGTCTCGCTCCCAACTCTGGAAGGCAGTCAGCCTGAGGACTCAGTATATCAGGACCCCCAGGGATCACACGTGCGGATGATACCACTCTAATGGCAGAAAGTGAAGGGGAACTAAAGAGCCTCTTGATGAGGGTGAAAGAGGAGAGGGAAAAAGCTGGCTTAAAACTCAGCAGTCAAAAAACTAAGATCATGGCATCTGGTCCCATCACTTCATGGCAAATAGAGGGGGAAAAGTGGAAGCAATGACAGATTTTTTTCTTCTTGGGCTCCAAAATCACTGTGGATGGTGACTGCAGCCATGAAATTAAAAAATGCTCGCTTGCTCCTTGAAAGGAAAGCTCTGACAAACCTAGACAGCAGATTGAACAACAGAAACATCATTTTGCTGACAAAGGTCCATAGAATCAAAGCTATGGTTTTTACAGTAGTCATGTACAGATGTGAGAGTTGGACCATAAAGAAGGCTGCGCACCAAAGAATTGATGCTTTCAAACTGTGGTGCTGCAGAAGACTCTTGAGGGTCCCTTGGACAGCAAGATCAAACCAGTCAATCCTAAAGGAAATCAACCCTGAATATTTATTGGAAGGACTGATGCTGAAGCTGAAGCTCCAATATCTTGGTCACCTGATGTGAAGAGCCAACTCATTGGAAAAGACCCTGACTGGGTAAGATTGAAGGCAAAAGGAGAAGGCAAAAGGCAGAGGATGAGATGGTTAGACAGCATCACCGATTCAATGGACATGAACTTGGGCAAACTCCAGGAGATAGTCAGGGACAGGGAGGCCTGGCATGCTGCAGTCCATGGGGGCGCAAAGGGCTGGATATCACTTAGAGAGTGAACAAGGGTCACACAGACCATGTGGCTTCCATCTGGACCATGTGGGGACCCAGTTATAGAGCAATGACAGAGCTTTGCTGGGGGCAAAGCCCCCCATTTGGTGGTGCTGAGCCCAGACATAGACTTGAACAAAAAACCCAGGCAGTTATTGTCAGAAGCCACTACATATGGGGGTGGCTATTACACAGTCACAGATAACTAGGGCTGTGGGGAGGGACTGAATACTCAGAAGAAATGAAAAGAGGTTCCAGAACGTGAAGGACAATTGTTCTCCTAACCCCTGCCAGTGAGGCAAGTAAGCTCAGAAAGGATTGTATATACAATGCCCAGCGCCATGCCTGACACAATGCAAGAGCCTGCAAAGACAGTTTACTGCCTGCTGTAGTCATCACCACCTTCACCATCACCCACACCATCACGGCCACTATAGTCATCAGCATCATGATCAACACCATCATCACTATCATCATCACCAGCATCACCATCATCATCATTGTCATCATTTTCTCCTGATGAGCTGATGGATCATGACACAAGCTCTCCCTTCTGTCAGCAAGTGGCTCAGAAAGAGCAAAATTCCAGCACAAAACAAAGAATCTGCATGGAAAGAATGCCAACGTCTATTCCTATTCCCAGATGTGTCATGTCCACTCCTCCAGGACTCAGAGGTGAATGGACTCCAGCCAGCCCTCCCTGTCTCCAAGGAGAGAATGAGGGGCCAGTGGCCTCTGATCAGCTGAGACCCACCCCATCGTGCCCACAGCTTTTCCTTCCTGGCTGTAATGTCTATGTTAGTGCTTTTCCACATTTCCCTCAGCAGGATGGGGCACCCAGGGGAACATAAGCTTCCAGAGGGGTGGAAGATATGGGGAATGGAAGCCATGGGGGGGATCAAAGCCCCAGGGAGATAGAAGCCATAGGCAGACAAGCATGGACAGGAGTCTCCCTCATCCTCCAGGCCAACCCGAGAGCACCACTCACAGCAGTCTGAAGGAAGCACCATGGTAGGGGAAGAAACTCCTCTCTCCCAGTTCAAAGGTTTAAACAAGGTGGGTCAGACCTTATAAACTGATGTCGCTCACTCTAATGGGTAGAGGTGGAGGTCAAGGTCCCCCACGTTCACATACCTTTTCTGCCAGCCACCTTGAGGCAAGTGACTCATGCTCCTAGTCTCCTTCATCTGGTACAGGCACAAAGGCAGTGCGAGGGGCAGTGAGAGGATTGACAGGACAGAGAGGAGCAGGGTCGGGGGAGCGAGCACAGGGGCCTGGGAAGGGTCCCGAGTGCAGCCTTGGGGAGTCTACACCCAGCTGCCACTCTGGGACAGACAGGGCTCTCCCCAACAAGGGTGAGAGACACAGGCAGAGGCAGGCAGGTGACAGCGTGCTGCCCACCCATGTCACCATCACCTGAGAGGGCTCTCCCAACCCACTGCCCGTTCTGAAATCTGAAACCCTACAGAAAAACTGCAATGGATACCTGTGTCTCCTTCACTCAGGTTCTCCAATGGTTAACAATTCCCCTCATTTGCTTTATATCTCTGTAGTTTGTTTTTTTTTTTTTCTGAAACATTTGAAAATCTGTTACAGACGTGAGGACCGGCCCCCTAATTCATCACCCTGCAGTCTCCTAAGAACTGAGCTGTCTCCACCATAACCACAACATCAAAGTTAACACCATAAGACATATCCTAAAGCACATGTCTACATATCCATATTTTCCCAGTTGTCTCAACAACATTCCTCACAGCTGTTTGTATTTGACCCCAGATCACACATGGCACCAGCTGCCCAGCCTCTGGCTCCTGAAATGGGGGCGCTGCTGTGTGTGCTTCGTTGCTCAGTTGTGTCCGACGCTGTGACCCCACGGACTGTAGCCCGTTAGGCTCCTCTGTCCATGGGGATTCTCCACACGAGAATACTATAGTGGGTTGCCATGCCCTCCTCCAGGGGATCTTTCCCACCCAAGGATCGAACCCAGGTCTCCCGCAGATTCTGGATAACCAGCTGAGTTACCAGGGAAGTCCTAAATGGGGGAGGGGGTGCTCCCTTTTGCAGGCTCCAGGCCGGTGGTCTCCTATGTACACTGCATTCCAGACTGCCTGGTGTTTCTGCACGACCATACCTGAGCTGCATTTCTGACACAGGTGCCCCATGGGGAGCGCTGGCATAGATCACAGACTTGAGTAAAGCTGTGTCCCCATGGATCAAGCTGTGCCCCTATGGACATGCAGATTGGAGTCTCCTGGGTGGGACAGGCCCACCCAGTCTTTTTGGGACAGTCCCAAAAAGAAGGGACTCTGGGGGGGAGGGGGGTCACTCTGTTGCCCCCGCAACGTCTGACCTACAGCCTCAGTGTCCAGGGCTGACCCAGTTATTGCCCTGGGGTTTCCACTTAACAATATGTCCTGGCAAATATATTGTCTTGGCAATATGTCTAGACAACTTCTGGGAAGGCTTTGAAGATCTGGATCTCAAGCCCCACCTAACTTACTGGATCAGACCCATTTCTAAAGACAAGCTGGGCCTAGGAGCTTCGAGAGCAGGGCCTATTTTGGGAAGCCAGGTGGGGCCAAGCCTGTGCTCTTTTCAGCTCTCACCTGGGGTTTCTGTGAGCCATCGGGGCTATAACTCCCTTCACTGGGCTACAACCCCTTGCAGAAAAGCAGGCCACATGCACAGCATGAGTCCCAGGCTTGCTCCCAGTCAGCATCCTTGGCCCTCGGCCATGATCTGTGCCCAGGTGCCAGCTTTACCTAGGAATTCACTGCTCAACCTCATTTCTTGACTATATTTGCTAAAGGAAAACCCCCAGAGCGACTGACTGGTGGAAACCACAGATGGAGCAGACCCCCTCCATGTGGGACATAAGTCACTTATCCTCCATGAACCCTGTTACTCAGCCCCAAGCAAACTGCTTTGCCCAGCCCAAGTCCCCACAGCACTGAAATTCCACAACCTAGAAACTCACAGGCAGCCCCATCCCAGAGGAAGCAGGGAAGTCCTTGATTTCCAGTCAGCACAGAGGCCCCAGTAGAGAACAGCACGGAGCAGACACCCCTCAACCATGAGCAAACAAGAACAGGAGGGGACCAGAGGCAGGTCAGCACTGAAGGTCCCATGATGCTCATGCAGAGTTAGCTAAAACAATCCTCCTAAGGGTTGCCTTCTTAAAATTTTACCCCTAAAGCATGTAAAGTACAAAACCACATCTGCAGGTTTTGCATAGGCAAGTATTTGTTGGAGAGAAGCAAGCAGGACACAGAGGCTCCTGGCACTCATTAATTAACCAAGGCCACATCAGGGCTGGTCATGGGCCCCGAGGGAAACCGGGCCCTTCCCACACCCCACAGAGATGCAGCTGTGGGGAACACCTCCCCAAGCCCCTGAACGGGTGCCCTGCTTCTGGCCTCAGGGACACAAAAATCCAAATAACTCCAAACAATGAACAGCAGCAGCAGGAGTCAAAAACACCAAGTACCCAAATCAATGACAGCTTTCTGTGGAGAGCTGTGCCTCAGGGAGACCTCAGTTTAGGTCTGGACCACATGTCAAGAATGGTGGAAACAGTAGGAAGACTTTTTGTAGGGAAAAAAAAAAAAACCAGTGAAACTGCCTGACCAGTGATTCAAATCATGGCTTTAAGTAAACAATGTATAGAAAAGGACAAAGCATTTTTTCAACATATGGAAAGGGATGCAACAGCACTTGTAGTAAGACACGCAAACTAAAACTGCAAGATTTCCCACCTGTTAGCCGGCACAGCCCTAAGAGGTTGGAGAGTACTTGGTGTGTGACACTATAGACAGACAAGCATTCTATGTTCTCGGCGAAAACACACACTGGTAAAGCCTCTAGGATGGGAGCTGCCGATACTGGGAACGTACGCATCCTGTCTGCGACCCTCTCCCAAGAATGCACAGGTACACTAGCGAAGGTGTGCACAGGGCATTGACTGCAGCAGCAGCCAGCTCCCCATCCAGGGGAGACTTGGGCAAATGTCTGGAGCGCCAAGAAATACAAACTCTACACTTGCTATCTGAGCAATCTCCAGGAAATACTGTGCAGCAAAGAGCACAAGTTGGAGGAGGGGGCAGGGCACACACTCATTTTGGAGGGCACTGAAGGAAATGAAAAAACGCTTACTCCTTGGAAGGAAAGTTATGACCAACCTAGACAGCATATTAAAAAGCAGAGACATTACTTTGTCAACAAAGGTCTGTTCATCAAGGCTATGGTTTTTCCAGTAGTCATGTATGGATGTGAGAGTTGGACTATAAAGAAAACTGAGCACTGAAGAATTGATGTTTTTGAACTGTGGTGTTGGAGAAGACTCTTGAGAGTCCCTTGGACTGCGAGAAGATCCAACCAGTCCATCCTAAAGGAGATGAGTCCTGGGTGTTCATTGGAAGGACTGATGTTGAAGCTGAAACTCCAGTACTTTGGCCACCTCATGCAAAGAACTGACTCATTGAAAAGACCCTGATGCTGGGAAGGATTGAAGGCAGGAGGAGAAGGGGACGACAGAGGATGAGATGGTTGGATGGCATCACCAACTCAATGGACATGAGTTTGGGTGAACTCCAGGAGTTAGGGATGGACAGAGAGGCCTGGTGTTCTGTGGTTCATGGGGTCTCAGAGTTGGACACGACTGAGTGACTGAACTGAACTGAAGAAAATGCAAACACATGCTCCTCTGTAATCAGAATGTTCTGGAAAGACTCAGAAACCGAACCCCAGTGGCTACCTTTGGAGAAACCTGGTGGCCAGTAGGGAGGAGACAGACTTGTCACTGAAGACAAGTTTTTTCCTGTGTGTAGATATTGCTATCTCCGTTTAAACATTATAAAAAACAACTGTAATCCCAATAAACTGATATGATTCACATCAGAGCTATTTGAATTTTTTAAGTATATACAAATAAATTTTTAAAGAAATACTTTTTAGGCTCTTGAAAATAAATCTGCATAGAATGTGGGTCATAAACAAGTGCCGGCATGTGCTTATGGTATGTGCTCAGAACTTTCTGAGAGCTGCTTCAAGCAGGTTGGAATTAAAGGCTCTTGTAGCATCAGAAATGAAAGGACTCTCAGCAAAAATCCATCCCGCCCAGCCTCTCATTTGTGAGACAAGGACACTAAGGCTAGTATGGTCAGCCGGCCTGCCCACCCAGCTTTAATTCCTCTAACGAATCTCGTTTAGCATTGTTCTGGGACACGGCGGGAAGCAGGCCGCCTAGTGCACGGGGACAGCCTTCCCTGACACAGCTCTAACAACACAACAGAAGCCTGGCGCTCACCGGTCTCCATGCGGCTGGCCCTCAGACACCCACCACATGTCTGCACGGCGGGGATCTGAGGGTCATCCAGAACAACCCGCCAAGTGGGCCCTGACTGTGCACAGTGGACGCTGCACGCGGGCCACAGGGCAAAGCGGGCAGGTGCGGCTCAGCTCAGCGAGCGATGGAGATGAGGATGCCACAGCCCAGGGCCGAGCAGGCCCCCGGGGGCACCTTGTGGATGTGCACTGGATGCTCACTGAGCTCTGTCAGATCTCCCAACTATTCAAGAAAACCTAGGAATGCGCATCTTTATGTGACCAGGAAACCAGTGAACTTACTCAGTCGTGTTCGACTCTCTGCGATCCCATGGACTATAGCCCACCAGGCTCCTCCATCCATGGAATTTTCCAGGCAAGAGTACTGGAGTGGGTTGCCATTTCCTTCTCCAGGGGATCTTCCTGACCCAGGGATCAAACCCAGGTCTCCCGCATTGCAGGCAGACGCTTTACCATCTGAGCCACCAGGGAACTCGCGATTTTAGTTTGTTGTAGATAATGGAACTCTTTTTGAAAACCCTGTGTGGACCAACATCACGGGCCCAGCACACACCTGTGGTCCAGTGGGCAGTTTGCAAGCTCCACCCCTACCCCAGACACAAGGTCAGAAGGTACCCCCTTGCTCTGGGCAGCTGAGCCCAGCGGAGGCCCTCCTGCACGGCCCAGTGTCAGGGTAGTGAGAGGTGCCACTAGCCTCTGAGGCCTTCCAGTGATGTCCTTGACCAGGCCTCAGTAATGTCTGGGGCAGCAACCCCTCCTTCCCCACCAGCATGGGGTCTGCACACATTCTGGCTGGAAGGCAGCACAACAGCAAAGGGACTGCATCTGTCCTAGGAGACGCTGGGCCTGGAGCTCCCCTGGGACCCTGACCTGCAGAACTGACAGCACAGCTAGTATGTGGAACGCCACGACGCCGGGATGCCAAGAGTCCTAGTCCGACCCAGGCCTGCAGCAGCGTCAGGGTGAGCAGGATGCAGGAGGGTGGCTGGGGGCAGGAGGGGGGCTGCCCCTCTGGGCCTCTCTCAGTCTCCATGTCCATAAACTACAGCAAGAAAACCTGCTTTTCAGCCTCCCCAGGTCAGGAGAGACTAAAAAACTCACAAACTAAAGTACTCAACCACAGGGGAGCTGTTCAGTTAGTTTCCACCTATCAGATCATTATGCATCCAAAGGTTTGTAATGACAGTGATACACTTGTGCTCTAATACAGGAAGCAGCACACTGATTCAGCCCGACAGCCACACACAAGAGACGGGAGGGAGGTTACCGGGAACACTGGTTACAAGTGAGCATCACTGGAGAGGGGACAGTTTTCTTGTCTTTAAAATGTTTTTTTGAACAAAAAAATTAAGCATACTAAAAGGCAAAAAAAAAAAGAAAGAAACAGTCTGAAGAAACAGAGAAAGCATGAGTTTGTGAGAGAGAGAAAGCAGGGATGTTGGAATTATCAGATAAGGAATTAAAATAACTATGATTACTATATGGGCTTTCCTGGTGGTTTAGACGGTAAAGAACCTGCCTGCAATATGATAGATGTGGGTTTAATTCCTGGATCGGGAAGATCCCCCTGGAGGAGGGCATGGCATCCCACTCCAGGATTCTTGCCTGGAGAATCCCCAGGGACAGAGGAGCCTGGCGGGCTACAGTCCGTGGGGTCACAAAGAGTCAGACACGACCGAAGCAACTAAGCACAGCACATGATCACTTTGTTAAGGGTTTTAATGGAATAAATGGACAACATGTAAGAACAGACGGGCCAGGTGAGCTCAGAGATGGAAATCCTAAGAAAGGAACAAGAGGAAGTGCTAGGACACTGGTGTGATCCCTGGTCTGGGAAGACGCCATATGCCTCAGAGGAACTAAGCCTATGTCCCACATTTACTGAAGACTGTGTGCCCAGTCTTATTTGTTCACAATAATAACAGCAACAATGAATTTGATGGTTATAGCTTATGGATAAGTGCAATGAACAATGGTCACATCATAGGAGATTGAAAGGGAGGAGTAGGGGACACTGTTATAAGGAACTTGAGCTATCCATAAGTGGCAGAGTGTATTTGAAAGTGGACTTGGCTTAGTCATAAATATATACATATTGCAAACTCAAGGGCAATCACAAAAAAAAAAAGTTTAAAAAGAAGTATATACTGAGAGGAGAAAAAATAAAATCATATAAAATGCTCAATTAAAACCAGAGAAGGTAGAAAAAGACTGGATGACAAAAACCGAAACAAACAGCAAGGACAACAAACAGAAAAAGAAAACAAAGAGATATTAATCCAACATTTTCAATAAACACTTTAAACATCAATGATCTAAATATACAAACTAAAAGAGACAATAAGAGTCAGGGGGAATAAAACATATGTTTAACACTTTAAATATTAAGAGAGAGATTAAAAGTAAAGGGACAATGTGGGGGTGGGGCAGGATGGGTGCTCTCTGCGCTTTCTGCTCAGTCTGAATCTAAAACTGCTTTAAAAATTAAAAGTCTATTAGGAAATAAGCAAAAAATTTTAGATGAAGGGGAAAATGCAAAAGGATGAAGAAATATATATTGTTGCTTACACTAGTGAAAAAGAAAACCAGAGTAGCTAAGTTAATTTCAGACAAAATAAACTTCAGAGGAACAAAAATCATCAGGATAAAGAAAGGCATTACATAATGATAAATGGGTTCAATCTCCAGGAAGATATACCAATCCTGAATGTGTCTATGCCTAATAACAGAGCATCAAATACCAAAGGCAAAAACTGATAAGCTGAAGGAGAAATAGACAAACTCATTATTATACTAGAGATTTTCACATCCTCTAACAATAGTTGACATATCCAACAGTCCAAAACCTAAGTAAGGACATAATCGAACAGAACACCATCACCAACAAAGTTGATCTAATTGACATTTATACAATACATCATCCAACAAAAGCAGAATAAACATTCTTCTCAAGCTCACACAGAACATTCACCAAGAAAGATCACATTTCTGGGCAATAAAACACACACTAACAAATTTAAAAGACTATAAGTCATACAAAGGATGCTCACATACCACAATGGAATTATACTGGAAACAAGTAAAAAAAAAAAGATACCTAGAAACTCCCCTCCCTCCAAAGACCTGGAGATTAAACAACTCACCTCTAAATAACACAGAGACTAAGTCTAAGGAGAAATTTCAATATATTTCTATCTAAATGAAAATGAAACACAACTTCAGAAAATTTATGGGATGTAGTAAAAGTAGTGTTTAGAG
The DNA here is from genome assembly GCF_023699985.2 of Odocoileus virginianus. Classification (NCBI taxonomy): domain Eukaryota; kingdom Metazoa; phylum Chordata; class Mammalia; order Artiodactyla; family Cervidae; genus Odocoileus; species Odocoileus virginianus. The sequence continues at coordinate 26,152,129 of NC_069704.1, forward strand.
GGAAATTTATAGCACTGAATGCAAACACCACAAAAGAAGGTCTAAAATCAGTTATCTCTGCTTCCACTAGAGGAACTAGAAAAAGAAAGCTAAATCCAAGGTGAGCATAGGAAACAAATAATAAAAATAAGAGCAAAAATTAATGTAATTGAAAATAGCCAATAGAAAAAAGTCAAAGAAAGTAAAGTATGGTTCTTGGGAAAGATCAGTCAATTGATGAGCCTCTAGCCAGGTTAACAAAGAAAAAAAGAGAGACAACCAATGTAGAAATTAAAGGGGGCCATCACTACAGATCCCACGGACACTGAAAGGTTAATAAGGGAATATTACGAACAACTCTGTGCTCAAAAATTTGATAACCTAGATTAAATGAACCAATTTTTTTTAAAAGGTCAATCTACCTCACACAAGGAGAAATAATCTGCTGATAACTATATAACTATTATATTTAAAAAATTGAATCAACATTTTAAAACTTTCCAAAACAGAAAGCATTAGGCCCAGATGGACTCTCTGATTAATTCTACCAGACATTTAAGGACAATATTATACCAATTCTCTACAGTCTCTTCTAGAAATTAGAAGCAAAGGAAATACTTGCAGTCTCATTCTATGAGGCCATCATTACCTTAATACTAAAACCAGGCAAAGACAGAGAAAGGAATAGCAGACTGACAAAGACTACAGAAAGGAAAATGATGGACCAATATCTCGTATGAACATTGACACAAAAATCTCCTACAAAATGTTAGCAACAAATTCAACAGTATATAAAAAGACCAAGAGGGATTTATTTCCCCTATAAGCAATATTGGTTCAATATTTGAAAATATAACACAGTCCACCACAAAACAGGCTAAAGAAGAAAAATTAGATAATCATATCAATAGCTGTAGAAAAAGTATTTGACAAAATCCAACATTCCTTCATGTAAAATTCACAGCTAACTAGGAACAGAGGGGAATTTCCTCTACTTGGTAAAAAAGACCTAAAAAAAAACAAGTAAACAAAAAACAGACAAAATTCCCCCACAACTAACATCATACTTAATATGAGAAACCAGATCAGGAATAAGGCAAAAATATTAATTACCACCATTCTCATTCAACATGGCACTAGAAGCTCCTAAAATATAGCTCGTAATACAAGACAAGAAAAGGAAATAAAAATATGCAGATTGGGAAGGAAGAAATAAAACTATCCCTGTTTACAGAAGACATGACATCTATGTAGAAAGTCCTAAGCAATCAACAAAAGAATCTCTGAATCTATAAGTGATTAGTGCAAGGTTGTGTGATACCAATGTGAGTATACAAAAGTAAACTGCTTTTTATATACCACAAAGACAAATTAAAATTAAAAACACTTTACAATTTACATTTGCACCCCCAAAAAAGAAATACTGAGGTATAAATCTAACACAATAGGCACAGGTCTATATGAGGAAAACTGTAATATAAAACTCTGATGAATGAGAACTAAATAAATGGGAAAATACTCCATGTTGATGGACACAAAGAATCAACACCGTCAAGATGTTAGTTCTTCACAACTTGCTTTACAGATTTAATGCAATCTCAATCAAAAAGAAAGCAAGTTATTTTGTGGATACTGACAAACTGAATCTAAATTTTAAACAAAATAGCCAACCCTAAAGGAGAAGAAAGAAGTTGGAGGACTGACTACCCAACTTCAAGACTTACTACTATTAAACAGAAGTAATCAAGATATCGTGGTATCAGTGAAAGAATGGATAAACAGATCAATGCAGCAAAAGAAAGACAGAAATAGACTCACATACACGTGGTTAACTGATCCTTGATAAAGAAACAAAGGTAATACAACGGAGAAAGAAACAATGGTAATACATTTCAATGAATGGTACTAGAACAACTGAACATCCACATGCAAAAAGTGGCAGTACAGTGGTTAAGAATACACCCTTCAAAGCAGAGGATGAAGGCTGGATTCCTGGTTGTGGAACTAAGATTCCATATGCCAAAGGGAAACTAAGCCTGTGTGCCACAACTGTGCCCACGTGCCTCAATTAGAGAGGCCATGTGCCACAAACCACCACGCCCACGTGCTCTGGAGACCACGTGCCACAACTTAGAGAGAAGTCCACAGGCCACAGAAAAGAGTCACATGTCTCAACTAAGACCCAATGCAGCCAAAAATAAATAAATAATATTTGTTTAAAGGAGGCGGGTGGGAGACCTAAGTATAAAATGCAAAACTATACATTTCCTAGAAGATAACATACAAGAAAACCTAGATAACCTTGGTTTGGTTATGACTTTTAGATACAATAAAAAGCATGATTCTGAAAGAAAAAAATTGATAAACTGAACTTCACTGAAATTAAAAACTTCTGCTCTGCAAAAGACACTTTTAAGAGAATGAAAAGATAAGCCACAAACTGAAAAAAAACTTTGCAAAGCATATATATGAAAAATTACTAGTATCCAAAATACAGAGAGAACTACTAAAAATTCAACAATGTATGACAAAAACCACCACAATATTGTAAAGTAATTATCCTAAAATTAAAATAATTAAATGAAAAAAGAAAAAACCAACCCAATTTAAAATGCATCAAAGACAACAGACATCTCACCAAGGAAGGTACATAGCTGGTAAATAAGTATATGAAAAAATGGTCTACATCATATGTCATCAGGGAAATGCAAATTAAAACAATGAGATACAGCTCCACCAATTAGAATGGTCAAAATCCGGGACACTAATAACACCAAATGCTGGGAAGGATGTGGAACAGTAGGTGCTCTCATGCATTGCTGGCAGGAATGCAAATGGTATGGCCACTTTGGAAAACAGCTTGTCAAGTTTCTTTGAAAACTAAGTGTATCCTTGGCTATTGTAAACAGTGCTGCAATAAACATAGGGGTGCACACAGAAGCAACCTAAAACATCCATCAACAGAGGAATGGATAAAGATGATGTAGTACATATACACAGTGGAATATTACTCAGTCATTAAAAAGAATGAAATAATGCCATTTGCAGCAGTAAGGATGGACCTGGAGATTATCACACTGAGTGAAGAGAAGTTAGAGAAGCAGAATAACATATGACATCCTTTATATGTAAATTCAAAAAGACACGATACAAATGAACTTATTTATGAAACAGACTCACAGACTTCAAGAAAGAATTTATGACTACCAGGGGTAAGGGATAGTTTGAGAGTTAGGGATGGATAGGTACACACTACTATATTTAAAATGGATAACCAACAAGGACCTACTGTATAGCACAGGGAACTCTGCTCAACGTTATGTAGTAGTCTAGATGAAAGGGGAGTTTGGGGGAGAATGGATACATGTATATGTGTGGCAGAGTCCCTTTGCTGTCCATCTGGAATTATCATAACATTGTTAATCAGCTAATCTCCAATACAAAATAAATAGTTCAATTTAAAAAAAGCTTAGTGTACTCTTATCATTCAATCCAGAAACGGCAGTCTTAGGTTTTTATTCAAATAAATTGAAACCTTAACATTCCCACAAAAACCTATACATGGGTGTTTTTAGCAGCTTTATTCAGCTTAGAAGCAACAAGATGTCCTTTAGTTGTTGAATAGATAAATAAGCTGTGGCATATCCATGCCATGATGAATACTATTTAGCACTAAAAAGAAATGAGCCATCAAGCCAGGAGAAGACACGGAGAAAACTTAAATATAAGTGAAAGAAACCAATCTAAAAAGACTATCTACTGTATGATTCCAACTATACGACATTCTGGAAAAGTCAAAACTACGGAAACAATAAAAGATCAGTAGTTGCCAGGGCGTATGGATGGGGGGAGAGGTCACAGAGGATTTTTAAGGCAGTGAGAATACTCTCTATTATATCTATAATGGAGAATACATGTCATTATGCATTTGTCCAAACCCACAGCGTGTAAAACACCAAGAGTGAATCTCAATGTAAACTACAGACTTTAGTTAGCAATAGCATATCAATACTGGCTCATGAATTATAACAAATTCATCACACTGACAAGATGTTAATAATAGGGGAGGCTGGAGGTGGGTATGAAGGGATACATGGGGACTCTGCACTTTCCACACAATCTTCCTGTAAATCTAAAACTACTTCTAAAAAGTCTTTTTTTAATCACATGGCAAAGTTCCACGTGTGTCCACATGCTTACTAACTGAAAAATCCCAGAGAGACATAGGGAGGAGCCATCCAGTGAGAATGCTGGAGAAAAGATATGAAAACCTTATGAGAAAATCTTACGAAGGAAACATTAATAAAAACCTATAGAAACAATATATATCTCACAGATTACCTAAAACAACTTAAAAATGAGCAAGCAAACAGACAAAAACTAGGATATAAGAAATGCTGACTTACTGGGTAATAAGATGGTGAAATATGCTGCTGTTTAATTTTGGAACCCGACACAAATGTAAGTCATCTCTCTAAATTGAAAAGCAAGGCCTAGGCCTCCTGCTCACCCCCATTAAGCTCACTCTTCTCCCTCATTCCCTGATGCCAGAAGCAGAGCTCAGGGCTCCAGGCTGAGGCCCCCCATGACCCTCAGCACCCACCTGGTGAAGGGGCTCCTCCACCCACCACCCACCATCTGCCTCTTGGTCTCATATCTGGAGCACCATCTGTCTCCCACCTCAGAGGGGCCTCCTTATCTCAGGATCTCCTCCTTCCCCCTCTTGGTGCTCCCGCATATGCTCCCAGGTCAGGATCACGGTGTCTCCTCAAACAGCAAAAATGCCCCCTTGGCCAGCAGGCTTCTGAGATGGCCACAGACACTCTAGCAGGGTTGAGTGAGTGCAGGATGGGCCACCCCAGACCCTGAGCCCATCAGGACCAGAACTGGCTGTGGCCTGGGGATTCAGAGGTGGCCACTGGGCAGCCTCCAGATGCTGACTAATGGGGCAACGACAAGGTGAGCATTGAAGGTGAGTGCTCTCGGCCAGGCCCAACATACAACCCCATGGGGATGCAATCAGATAAAAGCTCCAGCAGTATCCAGAACAAGCCAGCCTGAAGCGAGAATAAGGCTTCCTTCCACAAGCAGGTCTGCATGTAAGGGGTGCCGCTGGGCAAAGGTATAGGGTGCATCAAGAAGCCTGTGTGGTCCTGACTCGAGACAGGCTGGCAAGGACTCAGGTGCACCCAGCATGTCCCAACCCAGGCTGAGGGTCGCCACTGGCATCTGCAGACACTGTGGGCATCCAGGTCTCCACGTGGTCAGCCCTAGAGGAGAGAATGTTCGGGCAGCTGGTACAGGCGGGCTTGAGCGAAGGGAGGCTGCAGGCAGATACCAACTGAGAAAGCCCCGAGGTGGGGGCTAGCCTGGGGAGGAGGGAGGGACTGTGACCCCAGCTGTGTGGGCAGTGGGAATCCAGCACCAGCAGTACTCTGGGGGTCCCATGGCACATCAGCGTCAACCAAAGGACAGACTGTGTCCACTGCCTGCCAGTGCCCCGTGCCCACCAAGTGTGAAAGGGCCCTGGGGAAGGGGGCCGGGATCTAGACTGGGCCTCGTCCTAACTGGGCACCATGACCCAGGGCACCACTATGAGGCTCCCAGCATCAGCGCCATCACCGGGGCCAACTGCCTCTGCAGTCTTGGACCCCTGGAAAGGGAAACCACAGAGCTGGGAGTCCGTCTCCATGTCTCAGCCCCCTTCCCACATCTGTGCCCCCGCTGGTCCAGGAGATTCAGGGGTCCTCCCTCCTAGGGAGGGGTCCTTCACTCAGCCTGAAGGAAAGACTCAGGCAGAGCCCCCAGCCCCAGGCTTTGGAAGAACTAGAAAGTTCTGGCTCCCTATGGCCTCACCAGTCCGTCACAGCACAAGAACCACTCCTGTGTGCCCCTGAGGCGGCAATATTGCAACAAGTGAGCCATACTACCAGCCTCAGGCCCTTTCCTTTGACCACACAAGTTCACTGCTGGGACTGCCCCCAAAGAGGTGATTCCAAAGAACCCCGGATGTTTCTGATGCACTGGGCATCCCACACAGGAGGCCTGAAGCACAGATGCCAATAACCAAGGCACCCACGGGGAGCCACACCCTGGGAAAACTGAGGCCATGGAAAAAACACAGGGGGTCACTTTAGGGGGCCATCTCAGATGCTCCAACAGCCCCCAGAAACTACGCTGTGGGGCAGAAGCCAGCCTCACAGCCCCTTGGGGTGGAAGGGGAACAGCAGCTCTCTGAGACCTCGGGGGAACAGAATTTTAAATACAGTAGATGACCTACCCTGAGGGAAAGTAGGACTAAACCCCCAAGTACATTATATAATAGTCATCTAATAGAAGATATAAAACAATTTTAAATAATTGGAGGGGGGAAAAAAAGATTCAAAAGCATGAAACACATACTCACACATGCTGGGGGAAAAAAAAATGATCAGACAAATCTGAAAAACTCCGACTTCTAGAAATGAAAAATGGTATTAAAATTTAAAATCCCATGGGCAGTTTAAGTAACCAACTAGACACATTTTTTAAAGTGTGTCCATGGAGTTCACAGAATTGGTGAACTGGAGTCACCAAGAACGTAACACACACAGAAAAAGACATGGGAATATGTGAAAGCGAAGTTAAGGGCCGTGAAAGCGAACGAGAAGGCCCAACCGAGAGAAAAACAGCTCCAGGAGGTGAGAGGAGGATGGAAGGAAGGCTGACAGATGCAGACTGAGGGCTGTGTGCAATCTAAGAAAGGCCTAGCCCAGCTCTAGGACGCAAAGCAAGGGCAAGATGGAACGTAAACAGCTGGAGAAGCCCAACGTCCACCTTGGTGCCACCTGCATAGCCCTGCTTGCCTTTCTCCAAGAACCTCTTCCCACTGCTGCCATCATGTTCATAGGGAGTGGGGGGACCAGTTGCTTCAATACCTGGAACATCCTAGGGAATGAACAATCCCTCCTTTGTCCTCCAGAAACAATGTTTTGGCTTTGCTCCCACCCTCCTGAGAGCCTTTCTGGTGTGCGCATTAGGCGCTGGGGCTCTCACTGGGCACTGAGCTACCTCCCAGGTCCTCTTAGCCCATGGAGACCCTCCTGGGAACAGTGAACGGGATAAGGATGCCGATTCTCCTGCCAGCAATCAATTACCCCTTCCAAAATGCCAAGTAACCCAAAACTCTCGTTTTTAAAGTCCATTTGCCTAATTTCTTCTCTAATTTTTACCAAATAAACACATCAAAAAAAAAAGGATTAGACCCGCCTTTGTGTGTTTTCCACCAGTCAGAGCCTGGCTATCAACTCAACATGACTGTGGTGTCATGACAGTCTTTCCCTCTCTCTGGCCTGAGCAAAGCTTAACCCTTTTATGACATAATGCTACTTGAAACTTTCCCTGCTGAGCCAAGGGGCCTCCAGCTGACTGCCTCCAGGCTGGAGGGCTGAGACCCTGTCCACACTGGCCTGCTGAGTTTGACAGACCACAAGGATGTGATCACAGCGTGGCTGCTGGTCTGGGACTCAATCTGCACGACAACCTTCAAAGTGGTCCTACCACTTTCACATTACAGGTGAGAAGCTGGGACAGGTGAGGGGCTCACTCAGGCCAGGTGCTGAAGGAGGCTGCACAGATCCGAGGGTACAAAACCATCCCACCCTGTAGGAAGGCCAGGCGGTCTCAGATCAGTGGAGCACTGTCCTGGGCTCCCACAGTGAGGGCAGATTTCTGACCAAGAGATTCACAAGGTGATGCTCAGGAAAATTCTTAGACTCTCCTCCTAGTGTGTCTGCTTTTTCCCCTCTGGAGAAAGCATGTGCAGCATCCATGGCCTCGACGTTTTACAAGGGCCCTCCCAAATTCTCAGGGTGCTGACACAGTTGGCAATATGCTACTGCATTGCTCTGTGACTGCACACACACACACACACACCACATAACACACACACACCATACACATATACATGCAAACACACTCACAAATACACCACACACATATACAAAAATACATATACACATATACACACACAAATCCACACACATATATACACACACAAATACACCACAACACATATACACATACCCCACATGCCACACAATACACACACACACACTCTACACGTGCACACTACATCCCCCCACATGTACCCCATACACACACACACACACACCACTGCAAGGTTCTCCTCTCACTGGTAAAGCAGGCTGGATCAATCTGCAGGACACAAGGCACCCCAATGGCCAGATTCCCTCCCTGCAACGTGCTGGGAGTCCCACCTTTCCTGGCTGACAAAGATACAGGTGTGGGCTACAGAGTTAGCAAATGGAAATCCTGGACACCCAGTCAGATATGAATTTCTGATAAATAGAAACTAAAACTATTTTTATCTAACACTGCTACCTGCATGTCTAAGTCCCTTCTGGCTCTGAGTCCCACAACATGTGAAACGGTGGTTGGACTCCACCTGTCTCAGCTGAGACACTGCATGCTCTAGTGGAGACCAGGAAAGGCGAAATGCGGGCGTGACCATCAAACACTCCAGGTGGCAGGCTGGCTCCCTCACGAGCTGTTTACTGGCACTGGGTCTGTTTTGAAACACTGGCATTCAAACAATGAATGCAGCACACTCCTTTTATTTGGTCTTTTATCCTCTGGGCACTCCCCATCTCCTTACAAAACCTTGACCATCGCTCACCCAGAATTTGTCTGAAACCCCCTCCTTGATCCCTCTGGAAACTCACTTCTTGGACTTACAGATCAGAGAGGCTGACCCAGGGTTGTGGAGGGGCGGCAGTAGTGTGCGCCCCATGAGCCTGCTCCAGGGCAGTGCATGTCTGCCTCCAGGCCAGCCCAGTGCCACCTGCTCCGCTGCCTGTCACTGCCCCAGGAAGGTGAATGTACGGGACATGAAAACTAACCCTGAGGGTAGCCCCAGCCGCACAAGCCACCCCTGAAACTGCCCTTGGGAGCCTCTGCAGGGTCCATAGGTGTCTCAGAGGCTCCACCTTCACGCGGGGGCCAGTCAGCAGACCTCACCCTGGGACTCTGGGACAACCAAGGGTGTCCAGCAGGGCTGGCCTGCTGAGGCCTGCAGTGAGGGGAAGCAGGGGCTGCGGAACAAAACTGGTACAAATGAAATCACTTACAAAGAACACACACAATAAAAACCGTTTCTGAGGGTACAGGCAAGAAGCACTCGTGTGGAAAAGTGGGGGCTCATGCTGGACCCCCAGTAGCGTGGGGGCAGAGTGGGGCCTCAGGGAAATGCCCTCCTGGGAGTGATCACAGTCCCCAGCACCGGGACCTCTGTGCCAGACTGTCTCCTGGAGTCAGAGGCAGCTGACCCACCAGGACACACTCAACAGCACATGCCCGTGGTAGAATTCTCCGGAGGACAACTGTACTTTCTGGGGCTCAAGGTCAATAGGACACCCTCCTGGGCTCTTCTCTGGATCACAGCCAGTCTTGAGGCAGAGAGATCTAGGCCCACAGGGGCCAGCATTGAGGGTGCCATTCTTGGGGACACGAAACAAGGATGAGACCTGAGCACATGGCAACCAAGACTCCAGTTGTGGAGCCAACCTGGCCTAAAAGGCCTGTGCTCCTCTTCAGCCCATCTTCCTGGCCAAGGGGACCCCACCCCAGGCCTCAGGGCCACCCTGCTGGGCCTTCTCACAGCCTGAAAGGTGAGCGGAGCCTCCCAGGAAGGGCCAGGATGCAGGGCCGTGCCCTCCTCCTGAGGACAGCCGCCAGGGCCAGGACGAGCAGGCGCACAGCACTCTGACTGAGGCTGGTGGCTTTCCCTGCTCAGCACCACCACCTGCGGAAGTTGCATCCAGCTCATGGGGTCCCTGCTGGCTGCCCATCCCTTGCAAATACCCAATGCCCCTCGTCATGGCCTTTCTGGTGGGATGGGAGCCAAGTGTCAACGATCTGGCAACGAGGAAGTCAGCAAGGCTCCCACAAAGCGTAGCCACGTTCATAGGGAATTGGCGTCATCATCATCTGTCAGCCCGATTCTCACCTGTCAGAATAAACAGGGTTCACAGGGGGCTTTGTGCCTGAATGGATCAGGCTCTCCTGTCTTCTCTTAGGGGCCTCTGGACTTTGGTGGTCATGAGACAGGCAGCAGGCCTCCCACCTTTGACTGAGCAGTCAAAGGCCACAGGGGCAGACTGGCTGGCCCTCCAGAAAGATGAAGTGCAGAGGCCTGTGAGTTGAGCTTCATGAAGTGTTGAAACTTAAGAAGGTGCTCCTGAGCACCACAGTACACATCCAGTCATCCCCCTTCTGGGTGTTACAGGAAGAAGATGCCAGGCTGAGGTGTGCTCCTGGACAGGGAAGGAGTTGAAAAATCAGAGAAACAGAGAGATAGGAAGAGAGGAGTTCTTTAAAACCCCCTACTCGTGGCTGTTCACGTATTTCCCACACTGAATAGAAAGGGAGGTTGAAAGAGTCCATAAATGCAGTAGGGGATGAATGACAGGGCTTCAGCAGCTGGGAAACTGAAATGTCACCTACAGGATAGGTCCCAGACTCCTGAGAGGATGTGCCAGGTTCCTCCGAGAGACATCAGGGCCCTTTCCCCAGCAGACCTCAGAACACTCAGCCATCTCTCACGTCCCAATATAAGCAGACCTGTTAAGCCACACCACTCTGGGCACTGCATGTCCACCGCTCCACACACCCAGCAGCAGCCACTTCCAATTCCACAGGTGGGGCAACTGAGGTTTGGCAGACTCTGCTCTCCTCCCTTCCAGAGCTCTGTCTTCCCCCTTCCCATAGCCAGCAAGTGGGGGTCCAGGAGCAAAGAGGAACCCGAACAAAGGTCCCAGAATGCCTGCCTCTCCTGCTGCACACTTCCCAGTGCCTCGGAGCCAGGCACTTTGTATTTTTTTTAGGACTTGGCAGAAATTCTGAGATTCTCAGGCACAATTTCCCTAACTCCGTCCAGAGACACACCTTTAGTTGTCGGCATCAGCATCATCCCAGGAGGCAAGTCCCCAGGAAGCTAGAACAACTCTACCCATTGGCCCTGCCTACCAGCTCCTCAAAGCTCTGGGGGCCAGCTGCAATGGCCAGACACCCTCTCTCTCCCCAGGACAGACCCAACCAACCAGAGAAAACAATCACATTCAAGAAGCGCAGGACTTTAGGGCTGGGAAAGTATTTGACATCACCTTCTCCTCTAGAGGTCTCAGCCACACCTGACAGCCCGCTCATCATTTCCAGAGCCCCAGTACCTGCCCCTGCAACACGGGGTTGGGCTAGGTGGAGAAGGCAAGGCCCTACAAGGCTACCAGTCTCTGCAGGGTGGTCTCTGCTCTGGTTCTCGGTGGGTACCTCCAGACCCCTTTGGGTTGCTGACCCAGTGCTACACGCAGTTTCCCTCCCTCCTGTTCCGGGCACAGGGTCCTAACAGAAACAAGCAAACCTCCTCGACTTCTTGACTTCTCCTCACCCACAGCTGTTCAAGGTTGCCCCCCAGGAGAGCCACCCACTCAACCTGGTTCTGGTTCTTCCACTTCAAGCACCCTGCAGCTGTCTCAGCACAGACCCCATATCCAGAAAACAGGAGAGGAGGAGCCTGACTCAAAAGAAAAGTCAGGAACAGCTGGGTTCAGCTCACCCAAGAGGATGGACGGTCGGAAAGTGAGCAACTGGGAAAACGTCCACTCCTGCTGACTGCCACAGACACAATTCAAACAGAAACCAGTTATCAAATCTGAAACAGTACTGTATCACCTGTGTGATGGGAGTAAAACTAACAGTAATATGAGCTCAGTGAAGTAGAGAAAGTAACTTAACTTAGGGATGTTGATTTTCTGTTTGATGGGGTCATCTTAGGAATCCCAGGTCTACCATCCCTCCAAGACAAGGCATCTTTGTGGGGAGTTGGGGAGGCTGGTAAAAGGGCAAAGTCTGAGGATCTAATGTATAACACAGGACTAGTGTTCATAATACTGTATTATATAACTGAAATTTGCCAAGAGACTAAAACTTGTGTTTCAACCAAAAAAAAAAAAAAAATTAACTATGTGAGATGATGGATATGTTAATTTATTCAATTGTAGGAATCTTTTCACAATGTATACCTATATTAAATCATCACATTGTACACTTTAAATATATTACAATTTTGTCAATTATAACTCAATAAAGCAGGAAAGAATAAAACTGAATTTTTTAAAATGTATAAGAAAAAAAGAATAGGGCCTCTTTGAATATGCACGTATTTGGTGCAAACCAGCTGTGTGGACACACGTACTTGGAAAGGACATGTGCCCAGCAGGTGCATCTGTAGGATGTTCATCCTCGTGCGCTTCAAAGTGCCACCTGGCACACTCAGAAAGGACGTGTGCACAGACACACAGATGCACATGTTCTCAGGGCATTCCAGAATCAGCATTTTGAAAATGAAGGGTCTCACAGTGAATGTGGTCAGGAAATATTTTCTATAACACCAAATCCTAAATCTCTTATGGCTTATATTGTATTTTCAGAATTCTTTGCTATCATTCCTAAAGTAGATCCAATTGAAAGTAGCTCTCCATACTTTTGGCCTTAGGTTACTCTATTAATTTAGTATCTGTTAGTATCCAAGTGTATATCAGCAATTATTTGGCATGTCTAAGTCACGGCTTAAAGCTCTGTGCCTTGAGCATGTCTGGTAAGATTGCTGTCCGCTGGTATCTCCCCAAGGGCCCCCTCTTGGGTAACACCCCCATGAGCCTTGCAAACCACACTTTGGGGCACTGAGGCCCCACTTGCTCATCCCTCACATGGAGCGCAGTAACTAGCTGCCAGTCTAAAGAAGAGAAATGTGAGGACAGACCAGAAGGAGGTTGGCTTACAGGCTCTGTCCTCCAAAGCTGGCTGCACTCTTGGGTCCCCATCTAGAGTGGGACACTCCAGCATGAGAGCAGCTGGTGACAGGATGGTCCTGCTGCTCTGGGAAGTGGTCACAGGGCTTCAGCCACTGCTCCTAGTTAGCTGAGGGGCCTACCTCAACCCATTAGCCTGAGGCCCCATCCCTGGGAGATCCAAAGTGGGTACAGGGTCCTATGAGGCTTGAAGCTCCACAAGCGTGGCAGATGGAGCCCCTTCTCAGCAGACAGTTTGCAGGCCAGGCTACTAAGCATTACTGGGGGTTGGGGGGATAGCATCAGAAGAAGGGGTGCCTGAAGGACCTTCAGAGTCAAGGGTCCTAAAGAAGGCCACCCTCAGCCTAGCTTCCAGGTGGCTGGGAGGTTGGGAGACACTCATTCCCTAGTGTCTATAAAACCTATAGAGTAAGTCCCCTACATACGAACCTTCAACTCGTGAACTTTCAAAGACGCGAATGTACATTCTCATGTACAATCACACAAGTGTCACATGCATGCATTCTCTACAAGCAGTTGTACTTTTGTGTATTCACTACAGTAATGTATAGAGTTCCGTAGTACAGTGTGTTTCAAGCCCAAGGTGTCTGGAAGCAAGCGTAAAAGCAGTGGCAATATAGCTGGCACTACTGTGCTTTTTAAGGTACTGTACTGTAAGATTAAAAATATGGTATTTATTTTTTGTGTTTGTTTGTTATGTATTATTTGTGTGAAAAGTAATATAAACCTATCATAGTATAGTACTATATAGCCAATTGTGTTAGTTAGGTACCTAGGCTAACTTCATTGGACTTACAAACCTGCTCTCAGAACACAGCTTGTTCATATACAGGGGCCTTACTATAGTCTACAAAACCTGTGAAATGCAAGGAAGGGCAGGATGACCTCTACACTCTGACAATCTTATTTTCATGCTTATTTTAGTTCTGATTATAAAAGTAACCTTATGTTCCTAGAAAACAAGCTGAAAACTACAGATAAGTATGAAAGCAACAGGAAAAAAAAACACTCAACCCTCTTAACATTTTCTTCCAGCATGTCTTCTGTTTTAATTGATTCATACCAACTAACATCCTATATAGATGATATAGCATCTTGTTTTATTTTCCTATTTAATATATGTTTTATAAATGTTTTCCCATATCATTAAAATCTTGTCATAAACATCACTGTTTGTGACTGGATAATTTCCTATTGTGAGTACATTATAATTTATTTAATCATCCTCTCAATCTAATAAGAGTCTAGAATCCTTGATAAATTAAATGAATATTCAAAATGTCTCTTTATATATTTTTAAACCTGTTCCGGTGAATTTTTAGTAGATATTCCAGATAAATGGCATGTTCTCTTTAAAAATCAGAAGCAGGTTCTGGAGCATTTATTCCAGCAGTTTCTAAGGAAACCAATTGTATGCAGATATAGAGCAAATAGAAGCTCTGAGAATTACAGCCTTCCATCTGGATAAAACCCTCAGAGACTCACAAGGTGGCTGGGAAGACAAATTTGACCTGAGAGCAGATACAATCCAAGGTCAGATCAACAGAAATAACACTCGAGGCCCAGGAAGGTGAGGTGCCTGTCCTCAGCCCCTAACATATCCCTTGGAGGGTGTTTAGGGGTAGGGCCTGGGATCAAGGTCTGTGCCATGACACTCCAGGTGACAGCGCAGATGAAGGGTGTGCTCTGGTTGTAGTGTGGCTACATCTGGATGGAGGACTCACTGGTGTGCTTCTATCCTGCTGGAACATTCTAGTATCTGTCCTTTGCTTTTTTTTTTTTTTTTGGTCTGTGTGTGTATGTGTGTGTTCGTGTGTTTACCATAGAGGACAAGAAAAGCAAAGATCAGGATATGGAAACTTGGATGGGCTCCAGTGGGCCCTTGCTCCAGACTCTCAGAATGCACAAACACAAGGTGTGGGGCCTGCAGCAGACATGTGCTGCAGCCCTCTGAGATAAGCATCTCATGATGCACCTTTTGATGGACCCTGTCCCACAGGGGACCAGGCCATGAGGCTAGGATGGTACAAGTTGGGCCTCAAGGGACACTTTAACAGCACAGCCAGCATAACCAGTGGGCAGTGAGCATGACGAAAGGACACTGGCTGCACTTGACCACATCCAGCCTAAGTTAGGGGCCTCACCTGGCTCCTGGAACAGGCCCTGCGGCTGAGATGAGGCACACAAAGACCCCAGATCTCACTGTACGGGGGCACCAGGGCCCTCTGTCCATCCGACACTGACGATGCCAGCAAGCTGGGCCGTGTCCACAGCTCCGCCCCACAGACTGGACACTTCCGGAAAGGCCTTGAAGATTCTCCGGCCAAGTGACTGGTAAGAGTGGCAGGCTGCCAATCGCTGCCGGGTGACTTCGCCAAGAGCCTTTTCCTTCACTAACTCGCAGTGCGTGCAGATCACGGTGAACAGGCCAGCACTGTGAGGTGACTATGCACTCCCAGAGGAGCCCCTGGTACAACGGGGTGCTGTGACCATGAGCCATCATCCAGACCCGCGGCCCCAGCACAGGGACCATCTGTACACAGCCTCCCCCAGGAGTTTAAAAATGAACTGAATCCTGGAATCCCAGAGTGTCAGCAGGGAAGTGGCAAGGCCACAACCAGGCCCAGCTCTGCCATCCCTCAGGCCTCTAGTGACCAGCTCTGGGGTGGCAGGGGGTGTTGAAGACAGGCTGGATCCTGATCCACGGTTCCAACAAGGGACCTCGGGGAGCTGGCCAGGCCTCCTAGGTGATAGAGGCTCTGCGGACAGGGCAAAAGGGCAGGCAGAGAGGGGAGGCTCCAGCAGGATAACCCAGCAGCGGGCAAGCCTCTACAGGACAGCATCGGGCCGCCTCCTACTGACCTCAGAACCTCAAGGCCAGTTGGTCACAGCCTCCCACTGCAGATAGGCAGCTCGACCACAAGGCGAATGGGGCTCACAGTCGTCACTCACTGAATCACGAGGATACAGGGCTTTCAGCACTCAAACGTGTGCTTCTCAGCACCGGCGGCAGGAGGTCTTCCCAAGGGCAGAACCAACCAAGAGGGTTCCAGCCCATCTGTGGGGAACACCCCAGGGTCTGGAAAGAGCACCAGGCTAAGAGAGGACACAGATTGATGGGCAGCCTCCATTTTTCATCTGCAAAAGAGCGGCCTGGACCAAATGCTCCCTGGGACACCCCCACTCGCACATCCTACTCCAGTGGTGTGTCCGGAGGGCAGGAGCCATTGAAGTGTCTGGATGGTGGTAACACTGGTCCCTAAGGCGGAGCACAAGGGTTGGGGAGGGACCACTCTCTCGGTCAGCTTTTCAGAGAGGAGGTGCAAAAGACCACTCTAATTACATCTTTCTTTTCCAAAGAGTAGTTTGAAATCTAATAAAACAGAACAAGTCTGAGATCTAGAAGAAACTGTGAAAGGGAAGCAGCACCATGATCCTAAATGGCAGCTCTTGTGATCAGGACCACGTGGAATACACCGCACGTCTGTGCCGCAGGGACCACCATGGGCTGCTGAAGTGATGCCCAGCTCTCTCACAGGATCACAGACAGCCCAAGAGCAGTTAGAGTGCCCATGTTGGGGCTGGGGTCCCAGGCTTAGGGGTGTGTGAAGGTGCCACGAGGAAGTCACACAAGCCAGAGACATGGCTCCTCAAAGGTACACAAACTCTGGAGGGTCTTCAGTGTCAGGATCAGAGGACAAAGGGATCTGAGAGGCCACGACAAGGCATGCAAAGCCTCCAGTAAACCTGGTTCTGTGGGGAGGACGAGGAGTTGGGAGTGTGGCAATGGAACAACGTGAATTCCTGCTCTGTGACCAGGGTAGGGCAGTGATGTGAGATGCTAACAATCAGGGAAACTAAGCCAGGGTATGCACAAACTCAACCAAGGCTGCAAATTTCCTACAAACCTAAAACAAGTCTAAAATAAAAGTTGATAAAGAAATAAAAGCAAATGAGGCTGACCTCACAATAAGGCTCAAAATGAAAGGAGAGGTGGGGGGGGTGGGGGCTTCCCTGGTGGCTCAATGGTAAAGAATCCGCCTGCCAATGAAGGAGACATGGGTTTGATCCCTGATCCAGGAAAAACTCACATGCCGCAGAGCAACTAAGCCTATGCACCACAACTATTGAGCCTGTGCTCTAGAGCCGGGGGTCGAAAACAACTAAAGTCCGCACGCCCTAGAGCCTGTGTTCCACAGTAAGAGAAACCACCGTGATGGGAAGTAGTTCACTGAAAGCAGTGAGTAGCCCCTGCTCGCTGCAACTAGAGAAAAGCCTACGGAGCAACAAAGACCTAACACAGCAAAATAAATAAGTAAAATTATTTTAAAAAGGAAGGGAGAGGCGGTATTTAGCAAACAAGTGAGCTTTCACCCTCTGCCAGTCCTAGAGGTTTGCAGGGGCTCAGAATACTACTGGGGCAGGAGGAGGGAGAGCATGGGAGTGACACCCCCATCCCACCCTGCCCTGACCCAACAGAAGAAGGCTGCCTCTCATTTTACTTCTCAGATTCAACCTGCTCTTGTTGTCTTTATTAGAAAGCATCAGGGCCATTTCCAAAATCCTACAATTGCAGGGTGAAAAGAATTTAAAAGTGAGTTAATAATTAGACAACTACAAACTGAATAATATATAAAAACTGTACTCTAAAACCACAGTGAGATAAACAATTTTTCACCTTCTAGACAGAGTTGACAAAAAAAAAAAAATCAAAAAGTTCAGAAAATGCGTTGCCAGTGTGTAGAGAAATCTGTACAACCTATCTGGCAATTTTAAAACCTATAATGCGGTCCCCTTCAACTCAGCAGCCTTGTATCTTGGGATTTATCCAACAGATAAAGTTGTACATGTGACCACATAACTGTATGTACCAGGATGCTCCCTGCGCAAAACTGTAGTTGCTACAGATGAGAAGCAAGCTTAATGCCAACCAGGACCGAGGAGTCAGGAAAATGCATCCCTGAGTGCAGATGGCACAAGGGAGTCCTCTGTGAGAACCCTATCCCAGGCAGAACCGTGCCCGCAGCATGTGCCTAAGCGCCTGTGTGCCTGAGGAAAGGGAGAGGGATGCGCCACAAAATGCTGTATAAACAGAAATCTCCCTGGAGCTTTTCCTAAAGAGCTGCAATCGAGTTGGTTCTGGAGAGAAGATAACTTTTCACTACCAATTCCTTCACACTCCTTTTTAAAAAGCCATGTCCTAGTGTTCCACTTGCAATTTGTTCAAATAACTATTTCTAAGTGAATAAATGCAGTTATTCCTATCACAATAAACATAAAAAAAGAAAAGGGGTCAGAAGCTCCATTTTCCACCCAACAAAAGTGAATATGTCTCTGCAGATGTTCAGGCACCTCTTCGCCTCCACCAGGGACAACTGTATCACCTGAAGGACATCACTCCTATGCCTGGAGGCACTTTTGCTGTCACAGCTGAGGGGCGGGTGCTCCTGGATTAGTAGGCAAAGGCCAAGGTTGCTCCACATCCCGCAGAGCAAAGAACTTTCTGGTCCCAGCGTTCACAGAGCCCAGGTGGAGAGATCCTGCTCTAACGTGCATGGTGTATTTCCCGAGACATGTCCAGTCTGGGGCCGATTTCAATTATCAAAAAGTTTTTTCTCAAATTGAATGCAAATCTGTCCTCCTCTTTCTCCAAGCTTCAATCCAGCACTTGGTTTTTTCACAGCCCTGAGGTTGGGACGGCTGCTCTGCAGAAGGATCATGCAGGGCTGCACCTCCGGATCTCGGCTGCTGAGCGCTGGGAGGAGCAGAGCCACATGTTGGTCCCACCAACACCCACCTTCTATTCCAGAGGGTCACACTGTCTGTGGAGGAAAGGAAAGGAACCACGTGCCCTGGGGAGCTGGAGAAGGGTACCGGATGGGCAGGACTGGGACATGGCGTGGAGGGTCTGGGAAAGCATGGCTTTTGAGGCAGAACCTAGGGAAAAGGTCTTCAGAGCCCTAGTCCCACACCTAGCTGTGGCCCCGTGAAGTGAGGGGGTATAATACAACATGGCCCCAGGACTCATAAAGATGCCCCACCCTCCCTTAGCGAGTTACTCCCAGGTTCACCTGTCCACCTCCACTTCTGGAGCCAGGGACCGAAATGCAAATACCTGATGCTTACACACTGGGCAGGGAGCAGAGGTTCTGGCAGACAGGGGCCCAGGATTCTGAGAGGGATGCTGGAGAGGCCCAGGGGCAGTACCAGGATAGGACGGGGGTCGGCTACATAAGTACCCAAACTAGTATCA
This sequence comes from Odocoileus virginianus, assembly GCF_023699985.2. Taxonomy (NCBI): domain Eukaryota; kingdom Metazoa; phylum Chordata; class Mammalia; order Artiodactyla; family Cervidae; genus Odocoileus; species Odocoileus virginianus. The sequence goes on from NC_069704.1 coordinate 26,171,227, forward strand.
AAAGGTCACCATGACAACAGGGTATCATGAGGACCATAAGACCAGACAGCAGCTAAGACTTTAGCCCTCCAAAAGCACGGGTGAAGCAGTGCCTGCCAGACTTTGAATGTGCCAAGGGGAAGGCAGGGTGGCAAAGCCACTCGTGCCCTTATCAGCCAGCGACCCAGGCTGGCTGCTGGCCCTCTCCAAGCCAAATTCTCCTAAGCAGACCCAAGTGTAGTGCCCTCGGGGAGCGGCTGAAAGAACAAGGGAATGACAGAAAGTATCTTTTGCTGGGAGCAATGAGGCAAGAAACACCCATCACTGCCCCCAGGTACCCCCTTTTTTTATGAGCAATAGCTCCAAAACAGCTGGGAGATTAGCCACAGTTATCTTAAACTTTCCAGGAAAGAGACTCCACAAGTACCAACAAAGGCAACTAACCCTGGAGTTTTGCAAATGGCAGCAGAAGGATATTTAGTGAGAACTCATCCCAGCTCTGATGCACACCCGCTGTGTTGCTTCACGGGATGCCGTGGGATCTCCCTCCCCACAGGGTCCAGGGTGTCCGCCTCGGGAGCTCACTGGACACCTCCCTGGGCCTTTTCATCTGGAAGGCAGAGTGGATCAGGCCACAGTTTCTTGATTGTCCCAGGATGCCCAGAGTCATACTGCACAGGGCCCCAGGCCTCAGCCTCTTCTGCAGGAGATGGGGGCTGAACCCCTAAATCTGTGTCATCTCTCCAGGTGACAGCAAGTCAGCCCAGGAGGGTGGTGAGACGGAGCCTAGGCAGGGAAGGGCCTATGTGCCCCCACTGTTCCCAGAAAGCACTTTCTCACTCCCCTTCCAGCCCAACCTCACTGGGATTCACATCCAGACTCTGATCTGGGGGCAGTTCTTAGGGGTTGGATAAAATGAGAGGCAACGTCACAAAGTTACAAAAAGATTTTCAAGTATCAGAGTCCATGTAGTTGGGCTGATCATGCATCAGTTTGGGATTACCAGCCCAAGTCTGGCTGTCCCAGGGGGAGGCATCTACGAGCTCAGACCTGGCCCCAGGGTAGTCTCCAAGGCCTATCCAGCCACTCACACTTATCCAGTACCATGGGACCTGTGCCCAGCCCATGCTGTGTAGAGCATAAGAAACGAGTTCCACCCTGCACTTCTATGTGAAGCAGAAAATGGCACCCTACTGGAGGGACCCAGATCCAGATGCACCCAGCCAGAGACTGTGCCCAAAGTTTCCTGGGCAAGTGGCCTACCCCAGCATAAGGCTCACAGTTTAGTCAGCAGCTTGCACTACTATCCCAGGAGCTTATTCACTGCCCTCACGCCCTGCTCAGCCCAAGGCGCAGTGCTGACCCAACCCGCAGGTTCACAACTGCTGGGAACTCTCGCCTTCTGGGGTCCTGGGCACCGAACCCTGTCATTAACATCAATGAAGGGGCATTGGCAGAGGGAGCTGCTGTTGTCCCAGCCTATCATGTTGTAGTGCTGACCTCAGACAGCTGATCTTTCTAGCCTCAGCTTGCTCGCCTCAGAAAAGCCCACCACCAAGCACTCAGAGGCAGTGGGAAGGTCAGCAAGGCCACATACACTACACGCCCAGCAGCGAGCCCTGACTACTCAGCTGTAGCTTGCTCAATGGTCACCGTAAAGGATGCAGAGACCTGCACGGCAATCCCCAGACAACACCAGAAGCACCCCCACCACGTATGTGAAAACTGCCTAACCCAGGATGGGACAGAGGGAAGGCTCAATGGACACTAAAGGTTAAAAAGGAAAGTAGCACCCCTCCCAGGGCATGCAGACACCCTGGACACATGACATCCAAAGGCGTGCAGCTGAGTGTGTGAATACCTCAGCACCTGCACCCCAAGCATGTCCGGTTCAGGAAATTTCACTGCCACATGTTAAAAGCTGATTTTTTTTTTAAATAAAAATGGGTAAGAGCACTAGCAATGAACAATACAAAAAAAGATATTACAAAAACAATCCTACTTACAGTTGCATCCAAGAGGATGGGGTACCTAGGAATAAACTCAATCAAGAAATTTCAAACTTGTACACTGAAAACTACAAAACATTGCTGAAAGCAATCAGGGAATACATAAATCTAAATAAATGGAAAGACACCTCATGCTCATACATCAGAAGATGTAATACTAAAATGTCAGTACTACCCAGAGTGATCTACAGATTCAAAGCAATCCCTGTCAAAATTCCAAAAGCCCTTTATGCAGAAATGGAAAAACTAATTCTCAAATTCATATGGAATTTGCAAGGAGTCCCAAAACTTCAAGAAATTTTTAAAAAAGAACAAGGTTGGAAGTCTCACACTTCCAACTTACTACAAAACTACAGTAACCAAAACAGTGTGGTACTAGCCTGAGGACAGACATATAGACCATGGAATGGAATAGAGTACAGAATTAAATCCTCGTGTATATGGTCAAATGATTTTCAGCAAGGTTACCAAGACTTTCAATAGGGAAAAAAATAGTCTTTTCAACAAATGGTTCTGGGACAACTGGACATCCACATGCAAACAAATGATGTTGTATCCATATTTCAAATCATATATAAAAATTAACTGAAAATGAATCAAAAACTAAATATAAGAGCTAAACTGTAAAACTCTTACAAGAAATCAAAGGGGTAAATCTTCATGACCTCCAAATCTGGCAATGGATTCTTAGATATAACACCAAAAGCATAAGCAACAGAAAAAAAAGACAAATTAGACTTCATCAAAATTAAAAACATTTGTGCATCAATGGGCATTAACACGGAAGTGAAAAGACAACCCACAGAATGGAAAAACACATGCAAATTTTGTATCTGATAAGGGTCTATTGTCCAGTATATATAAAGAATTAAATTAATTAAAATTTAAAAAAAAATTTCAAATGGGCAACCTGTTTCAACAGACATTTCTCCAAAGAAGATATGTAAAGGGACAAGTGCACAAGAACATATTCAACATCATCAGCCATTATGGAAATGCAAAATGAAATCATAATGAGATACCACCTCTCACCCACTAGGACACCCATAATTTTAAAAATGGAAAACAACGTGTTGGTAAGGATGAAGAGAAATCAGATTGCTCCCACATTGATGGTAAGAATGTAAAATGGTGCAGCTGCTGTAGAAAAACAGTTTGCTGGTTACTCAAAAAAGTTAAACATAGAATGACCATATGACCCAGCAAATCCCTAAACAATTGAAAATAAGTCTTCAAACAAATATTTGCACACAAATGTTCACAGCAGCACTACTAACAATAGCCATTGGTGGAAAAAGCCCAAATAACCATAAACAGATGAATGTATATACAAACTGTGGTATATCCTTACACTGGAGTATTATTCAGCCATAAAAAATCAACGAAGTTCTGATACACACCACAATGTGGATGATTCTAAAAATACATTATGCTAAGTGAAAGAAGACAGACACAAAAGGCTACATACAGTATGATTCCATTTATACAAAATGTCCAGAATAGATAAATCCACAGGGACAGAAAACAGATGGGTGGTTGTCCAGTACTGATGGGAGGAGGAATGGGGAAGTTGTCGAATGGGTTTTCTTTTGAGGTGATAAAAATGTTCACAACCTAGACAGAGATGACAGCTGCGAAATATCCTCAATGTATTAAATGCTATTAACTGTGCACTATAAAATGGTTAATTTCATGGCATGTGAATTTCACCCTAATTTTTAAAAAAAGGATGAGAGGCTCGTTTCTCCATTTGCCTGGACAAACACCACAAGGACCTTCAGTTCTTATGCTGAGGGACAAAGCCAGACACCGGCTGGAATTCTAACTATGTTTTTCCACAGATGACCCAACACTTTGGGGGGATGTGAAGAGACCCTGTGTCCTAAAGCACAGGGCCAAGACCCATTCCAAAGAGGGCCATTAGCCTCACCACCGAGCCCAAAAGCTGAGAACTGAGACAGACAGTAGGGGATGGAGCTGGAGTGAGACGTGGAGGCAAGGTGCAGAGAGGAGACGCAGCTCTAAGTGGGGGGCCAGGGGGATGCTGGGGACACCTGAGACACCAAGGGTGCTGCAGAGAGCCCAGCTTCCCTACCTGCCACTGGATGTGGCCTTTCTGCTGAGATGTCTCTACCCACATTGCATTTTCAAAACCGTGGGCAGGTATGGAGTTTTCAACACACTTGAGCCAGAATATGCCAAATGCCACTTCTGCCCCCACCCCTGGCAAAGATGCATACACCAGCTGTGGGTGAGGAGACAAGGGCCCTCTCCCTCTACTATAAGTGGGAGGCCAAGGTGGCCCATCCGGCCCACCACCATCCAATAAAAAAGGATGACTGGGAACTAATGCTGACACCATAAAAGCCAGACAGAGTGTGAGCCCTGCAGTGCTACTAGTCACATCAGTCACTTAGAAGTCAACTGACAGCTTTGCTTTACCCACACCAGAATCTTAGCAGTTAGATTCTTCTAGCATACTTTGTTGTGGAACATTATTTTCTGGCCAACACTCCCTCCCAACAGCAAAACTTCTCATTATTTTGGAAAAAGGCCCTCCACATGGCCAAATGCCATAATCACAGAGGTGAGGGGATGGACCCACAGATGGTACCCGAGAGGGGCAGGGTCCACTTCAAGTATCCCAAACTTTGCCCGAACTCAGGCCATCTGCAGCCGCACCTAAGCCCAAGAGGCCCCAAACAAATGTAGGCTGCAGTGCAGAGGCTCACATCAAGCATGCTTCCAGGCCAATATTTTCAATAAAAGCAAACATTCTGGTGATTAACATGAGCTCCAAGTAGCTTCCTTTGAGATTCATCTCATTTGGAAAGGATCGATGGACAGGGGATATCTGTTCTGCCCTCTATAATTTGGCAGGACATTCCCCCAACCTCTTCTGGAACTTCTTAAGCTCATTCAGTGAGAATTCTTCATTTTCAAATGACAAATCATTATTCCTAACCACGTCAAACATGCCACTACTCGGTCGCCATGTGAAGGGCACTTCCCACTGTATTAAGGGATCTCACATTGGAAGATTTAATTGTCAGCTCTGCTCTCCCAGATTGTGACACTGAGGCCTGAGCCCTGGCAGGCCCTTCTTTCTCTCCAACTGCACATAGTTCACTGGCCAACAGAGCTAGCCACCATCCCACTCTATGGTACTGAGCAGCCATGAGGGCCAAGGACCCAGGAGGAGGATCTGCCCTAAAAAGCTTAAGGCTGGGTGGGGTGAAAGACATGGCAGAAGCCCACAGAGGCCAACCAGTCCTGGGGAGGATGGGCACAGAGGCAGGACCCTGGCAAGGAGGGCACGTGCAGTCCAGAGGGCAGGACAAACACACAGGAATCAGTGGGGATCTACATCAGGCAAGTCTTACCAGCCCACCTTTGAGTACTTGTAGAATTCAACCCCTTCCCCCACCCCAGTCCTCACCCCCAGGTCCTGCCTGTCACCTCTCACCTGGGCAGGGACTCCTGCTCCTGTCCTCTTCCCCAGCTGTGCGCACAGCATCCAGAGGGGCCCTCTCAAGTCCTCAGTCCCCTCCTACTGCTCTGCTCAGCGCCCCAGAGGGGTTCCCGTCTCCAGCCACACCTGCGGGCTGTCCCTGATGCAGCCTCCCTGCCCCTGCAGTGCTCCCTCCGGCTCTGAAACACTCCCCAGGCTGGGATGGAACTCCCAGTTTGACTCCCAAAGGAGAAAACCTGTAAGACGCAAGGGGATCTGCCTTGTTACCCCAGGAAACCACAAAACTAGCACTGCACCCCACACAGAACGTGCACCCCATAGTACTTGCTGAGGAATAAATGGAACTTCCGCCTCTAAAGGACTGGCACAGCACCTCAGCTTTCAAACTCTTTAAAATCAACTTTACTGATTATTCTTCCCAAAACCCTTCAAGCTCAAAACAACAGGAGCTTAAAGAGGATCAGGAAGCTTCGGGATCTCTGATATTTCAACAGAATCATTTTCATATTCCACAGAGACGCTTCACATCAAGATGGTAAGAAGGTGAGATGCCCAGGTCACTCCCTAGAGCTATTGGTCTACAGTCAGACGCCTTGCCAAAGGCAGGGATGGAGGGATACACAGGGTCTGTCAGGAGGCAGAGCATGAGAAGCCCCGCATTGCTTGGCCTAAGTAGCTCTGTGGCACCCTAATTGAGGAGGAAGGTTCCCAATGCCTAAGCAGTGCCATATCTGCTCAGACACATAAGACAGCTCTGAGGACACCCAGCCACAAAATTCACCCTTTCCTAGTCAAAGTCAACTTCCAGGTGACACTGCAGTGAGTGCAAGGAAGGCAGATTGGGTTGACAAGTTATCCTAGCCCCAGGAGTGGACAGTCATGGTCAAGACAGGGTGGAACATGAGCTCCTGCCTTCCTGGCTGCCCAAGTACCAGCTCAGTCCAGCAGAAAGACCGCCACAGAGAATGCCAGAAGGGGTAGCCAGGGTTCTCCAGTCTTCCTGCCATGGTGAACACATCCTGGGAGCAGGTTCTTCCCCTACAGAAGGAGACTGCCCCAACCATGATCTCAGCCAGCACTTCTGCTAGAGTCCTACGGCCACTGGGAGTGAAAGTAACTTTAGAGACTCCCTTCTAATCCATCCAAAGTGGGCTTCATTGTAGGGATGTGAAGGGTCACAGGTGGAACAAGAGGGAGCCTGTTACTTTCACAGTTATGTTCATTTTTACAAGTACTGTCTACAGCAAGTTATACTAATGTTCTATTTCAGGGAATGATACGAAGTTTCCTTGGAACAGAAAGATTCAGGAGAGTAAGGAGACACCACAGTGAAATGCAACGTGGGGTCCTGGAACTAAATAAATCTGTCCAAGGCCTGAAGTTTGGTTAGCAGTGAGGCCCCAGTGTTTCTGCCTGTTTCTATGCTTGCAACATAATTTGATAAGATGTTAACTTCAGGGGAGGCAGGGTGTGGGGTATAGAGAAATTGTACCTTTTTTTGTAACTCTTCAAATTCTCTCAAGATAAAAAGTTACGAAGTATTCAAACTTTTAGAAAATGAGTTGAGATGTTGGATATGAAGTGAACAACAGTACAGATGGTACATGGATCTGCAAAGAGTAGCGGGTCATCCATCCAGGAATATCTGGAGATTTGGAAATACTGTGGATCATGTCACACACCTTTCTGTCACAGTGAAGGGTCATGACAAGAGAGGTGGGAGGTTTGCCCAGGGGTGTGAGGGCGGCATATAGCATTGCCCAGCCTCGCCAACAATGGTCCCAAACTCTGACCCGGTGTTCTCCCATCCCAGCACCTCCCTCGAGCCACTCAGGAGACGAAGAACTACAGGAGGTGTTCTGGCCCCTCAGAGTTCACTCACTTCTGTAAGCGACCCTTGATTACACAGAGAAGATGTGCCCCATGGCACAAAGGAAGCACAGCCCCTTTCAGACCGTAGGGTGACCCCACATAGGTGGAAATGAATCTCTGCTGATCAAATGATCTGTGTGTATATCAGATTAAATCAAAGATGTCATATGAGAAATAAGAAATAAAGAGATAAGACTTCCCCAAAACATCCCCTGAGGTGTCAGGGCGCATCTTTCTCCCTGTCTCCACCTAAGCCAATCCAGTAAATGCCACCATCCCCTCAGGCCAGCCCTCAGCCCCTTTCCCCGGCTTGCTCTCATAACCCCCTCCGCTCCTCCCACTCACTGCGCCCCTTCTCAAAGTCCAGCTCAGAACTGGCTTTGCCTGCCCAACTCAAAGGAGGGAAGCCAGGCAAGGGTCCTCCCAGACCCTCACACTCCTCCAGCCTGGGCACCTTGGGCAGGCGTGCAGGCCCTGGGAAGGGGCGGGGGAGGAGGGAGAGGTCCCACCACTTTCAGGGCACTCCAGGCCAGCTTCTCAGCATCTCTGGACCTGAGGCGCCATGAGCGATCATATGGCAGCTCTCACCCTTGATCCAGACATGAGCTCAGAGGATGCCAACTGGTGGGTGTGCATAGCAGCACTGTTCTGGGCAGAGCCCAATGTTCAGACTCCAGCCTCCACGGCTCTGCAGGGTCTCCACAGTCCTGGGAAGGCAGCCCAGGAGCCCCACAATTTCAGTGGGAGCTCCTATCCCGTGGAGTCTCACCCCTCCTCACTGGAGTCCCTGTCACGGGCACTGAGCTGGGACTCAGGCTTGGCACTGACCAACCTAAGCAGGCCCTGTCACATCTGGCTGCCTAGCCCCCACACATGCAAACTGTCAGAAGTAGATAACACAACCTACCTTTAAGGGCCACTCGCCCATCCACAGTTAAAACCGGGGTGGGGGGCGGGGGGAATGGGACTCGCCTCTCTGGAAGTTGAGGGACCACCTACCAGCACACACGCAGTCTCTTGCCCCCAGCCCTGCTCCTGCTGGGTCTAAGACTGGAGCCTAGGAGGGCACACTACCCCGGCCAGCCTCTGGCGGTTCCGCTGAGGCCCAAACACTGGAGAACCTGTTGGAGCAGTTTGGGCAGGATCACCTCCTCTTCCTCCTCCGCCACTTACTTCTGGGTGGGAAGGGGCCTCTGGCTTTTGAAAACTCGGCACAGGGCCAGGTCATGGTCACGGGCAAAGGCCAAGCTTCACCTCCCCCCACCCCATCTTCCTCTGAGAGCAGAAGGTCAAGTCAAAACCAGGGTGGGCCTGTGTCTGGAACACAGAGGAGGGGAACGGGGAAACGCGACGGCCAAAGAGGAGGCGGCAAAGCCACAGCACCCACACAGACCCACCATTCTGTCACCCACACTCCTGCCGGGGATGTGCAGGCCGGCCGAGTCCAGGAGCCCCGCTGGGGCCGGGCAAGGGTCCCTGCCTCCCGGACAAGGTGCCGGAGCTCCGGGCTGCGGCGGACGGTGGGCGCGCCGCCGCCACCTGGCCGGGCCCCACGTCCGTCCCAGCCCCGCCGGCGTCCGAGCCCGCCACTCGCGCGTCTCCCGGGCCCGCGCGGGGAAAGTTCCTGCAACTTCGCGGGGGAGGCGCCGGGCCTGGGCCTCGGGAGCCCGGCCTCCGCGGGCCCGCTGTCAGGCGGTCCGGCCTGCTCGGCGCCCCAACTTCCCGGCCCGGCCCCCGCCCGCCGCCCCCCGCGGACCCGCTTTGTGCGCGGCAGCGGTGAGGGGCGCCCGCCCGGCCCCGGCCCCCGGCCCCCGCCCCGGGCACAAAAGGGCGCGCGGCCGGCGGGAGGCGGCGGGCGGGGGCCTGCAGGGCGCTCACCGGACCGGGCCGGGGCCGGGGGGCCGGGGGCCCGGGGGCCGGGGATCGGGGCCGGGGCCGGGGCCGGGCGGCTGCGCGCTCACCTGCCGTGGAACCAGTCCTTGCAGGCGTCGCACTCGATCATGAAGCGGGTAACGTCGTAGGGGAGCCGGCAGACGCAGTACACGGGCACCGTCGCCATGTTCGCGCGCCGCCCGCCCGCCCCTCGGCCCGCGCTGCGCTCCCGGGTCGGGCCAGGCGGGCCGGGCCGGGCGGGGGCCGGGGCCGGGGCCGGGGCCGGGGCCGGGGCCGGGGACGGGGCCGGGGGCGCACGACAGCCCGCGCGCACCCGGCCGGCGCGTCCACACAAAGCGGGGCGCGCGGTGCAGGGCCGCGCCGGGAGCCGCCCGCCGGCCCGCGGGGCGCAGGGCGCGAGTGTGCGCGGGGAGCGGGCCGCGCGCGGGACACAAAAGGGAATGGACGCGCGGGGGCGGCGGGCGGGGAGCCGCGGCCCCACCGAAGGGACCCCCGGCCGCCGAGCGGCCTCTACGTCAGCGCCCCGGGTGGCGCCGCCTCCGCCCGCCAGCCAGGGCCGCCGCTCCCGCCGCGGGAAGGCGGGCCGGGGACCGCGGGGAAGGCGGGCCGGGGTACCCCTCTGCCGGGGGAGAAAGTGGTCCGGGGGAACCGTGCTGGGGGAGAAGAGGGACCAGAAGACCCTGCCAGGAGAAGGTGGGTCGGGGGACCTGCAGGGAGAGATGGTGGGCTGGGGAGACCCTGCCAAGGGAGAAAGTGGGCAAGGAGACCCCTGAAGGGGAGAAGGGGAGCTGGAAGACCGTCACCTGGAGGAAGGTGGGTCAGGGGATTCCCGGGTTAGAAGGTGGAATGAGGATACTAGGGGAAGGCAGATCTGGGAGACCCCTGAGTGTGGGGTGAGACCCTAGAGGAGGAGAAGGAAAACGTCCTTCCTGGTTAAGAAGGCAGAGGAGCAACTACTTGACTCAAGTTTCTTCTGATAAGCAGCAGAGCAGGAGGGCAGCTTGGGGGTTGTTCCTCCTGTTCCCTCCTCCCTCCTGCCTTCCCAACTGAGTTTCTGGCTGGAATACAACTTCCCTTTCTCCCTTATTCCTGGCTGGGGACTGCCCTCCCTCCTTCACAGGATCTGTGGACTTCCCTTGATGCTGAGCCCGCAGAGGGAGGACATAGTTCAAAGGTTCCAGAAGCTCGCCGGCACGGGTCAGCTCTGTGAAGAGGAAGAGGTTACCTGGAATTTGAGCTGCCCAGGAGCCCTGGTCGGAGCTCCCAGGCCTGGGAGACCTAAGGTGCAGGAAGGACAGTAGGCCCCAGGCCTCCTGTCTGTGTCCCAAACTGCTGAGTTCTGCTCGTGGCAACAAGGATATAGGAGGAGAGGGCTGCCATGTTGCTCTGGGCTAGTGGTCATCCTACCTCACCTATGATGGTCAGGGTCTTTGGGGGGTGGGGGGTGAGGGGTTCAGGCCCTGGCTCTGAGGAATCTTTTCCCAAGGCATTCTACAGCAGACTCTCCCCTGCCTGCTACCCAGCTGCTGCATACTTTGGGCATTTGAGATCATCTCAGGATGCTAGAGCAGAGCTGGCTCCTGATTCAAAGTAAGGAACCTGTCAGTGCTCCCTCACTCTCTTGGTCTTCCCCATCTTCCCTGTATGGTGCTAGGAGATGCTGGCCGCCACAAGCACAGAATTCCAGATTTGGGGCAGGAAACCCGGTCCAGCTCACTTCACAGAAGCATCCCTGACAGGTACCCGACCATGGCCTACAGCTCCTGAGGGTCACTTGCTCCACTTGTAGGCAGCTCAGTTGAAGCCCTCTCTCCTGTTGAGTCAAAATCTGCCTTCACATTGTTGCCCACCTTCCCTCTACAGGTGACCCCTCCACTGCAGCCTGAGCAATGCCCAGAGCTGGGCCTTAGCTGGGAGGGACTAGGTGACAGTGGGGAAAAGAAGCTGGAGAAAGGGGAAGTGAGGAGAAAGGAATTATCTCTGCGCCACCCCCACCCCCCCCCCACACACACACACACACTCTTAGACATTGGTGAGCTGCCCAGGATCTGGACTACCTTCCTATCTGAATTCCAGCTGTTATCCTCCCTTCCAGAATCCTTCCTTCTGATCCTTCTGATGACAGCCTGGATGGCCCTGGAAAGGGAGTAACTATTAAGCATGGTCCACAGTTAACACCCTGATGTGAATTGGTGCAAGTAAACAGTGCTCAACCTGTAGATCAAAGTCTGCGAGGAGGCCCAAAGAGCCTGGCCTGGGCACTGCTGAGTTACCTTCTCCTGTGTCAGTACTGAATGGGCTTCCCTGGTGGTTCAAATGGTAAAGAATCTGCCTGCAATGCAGGAGACCTAGGTTTAATTCCTGGGTCAGGAAGATGCCCTGGAGAAGGGAATGGCTACCCACTCCAGCACTGTTGCCTGGAGAATCCCATGGACAGAGGAGCCTGGTGGGCTACAGTCCATGGGGTCACAAAGAGTCAGACACGACTGAGGGATGAGCAGTTTCACTACTTTCCACTTTTCATGGCAGTACTGAAGCACTTAAATCAGCAATATCCCCATCCCTCCACTTGTCATCTGTTGGAGCCAGAAACTTCTAGAGACCAACTTGACTGTGGTCCAGGGGAAGCCATCCTGACTGTGGGCAGTCCTCATCTCTGACACTTCCATTTCCTACTTTACAAATAATGATAATAGGTGCCCAGCATTTATCAAATGCTTACCAGGTACAGTGCACTGTGTTTAGTTCTACAGACATGGACCAGAACTCACCCAGCTGCTTGTAAAGCACTTAGCATATCCCCTGGGTAGTGATTATTACAAACCAGCACTCACATTGACACCTTAGGTGTTACTGCTGCCACTCTAGAGATAGGTATATAAACAGGTGTTGTAGAGAGGTACAGGGCTTCCCTGGTGGCTCAGGTAGTAAAGAATCTGCCTGCAACACAGGAGACAGGGGTTTGATCCTTGGATTGGGAAGATCCCCTGGAGGAGAAAATGGCAACCCACTCCCATATGGTTGCCTGGAAAATCCCACAGACAGAGGAGCCTGACGGGCTACAGTCCATGGGGTGGCAAAGAGTCAGACACGACTGAGCAACTAATAGATGTGGTAGAGTATTGATGCCATTTTCTGAAAGTGAAAACTGAGGCTCAGAGCAGCTGAATGGAGAAAGTCAGCTGACTAGAGAGAGGAAGGAGCAAGCCAGGAACCCAGACTTCTCCAGGGCCTGAGCCTGCACTGCCACCCCTTGGTCGCCTCCAAGGGCACCCTGAGCACATGCCGTAGGCATGGGAGCCCATCCTCCACCCCAGGTCATTCACTGCAGACCTCTGGGATGGCTCTGGCCACCCCACCCCACCCATCTCCACCCCCTGCCCTCCAGGACTCCCCTGTCTACATCCATGACCTCTTGTATCTGGAAGTGTCTTCTGAGATACTTTCCTATTACTCAACCACTTCCAAGGCTGCCTGCCAATTACAGACTAAAATGTCTCAATATGGGTCCCAGACTCTTCCTGTCTTTGGAAGAGACTTTCTCCCTATGATTTCTCTCTTATCCTCTGTCAGAAAGCCTGCCTTATCTTTATGCCCTCCGTCTCTGTCATTTATTTCCATATATACTGATGTCAACATATATTGAACACCTGCTGTGTCCCGAGCAGTGTTGTAGCCACAGGGCGCTTAGCAGCCCCAAGTGTCGTGACGCTCATATGGTTGTTAAGGGAGACAGCAACACATGTAGCGGGCTGGGCACCATAGCACCCTATGGAAACTGGCACAAGGTCAGGGCTGGGCAGAGGCGGAGAGCTTCAGAGGTGACCTGAAAGCAGAGGCCTAGAAGTGGTGAGTCGGGGAAGGAAAACAAAGGGAATGTACATGGAAAGACCTAGAAAAAAAATGGGGGGTGGCCTTGGTACTCTTCCACCCTAAGATCAGTGGCCCTCCATGTGGTCTCTCCCTTGCCTCAACACCCATTCCTCCAAGTTTGCCCCATTCCTCGTGGCACATCACCCGTGAGTCTGTGCAAGCATCTGAGACCTCACCACTCACCCCTGGCATACTGTAGGGGTGAAGGGGTGGGCTACCAAACTACATGGCCCACACACTGCCCCTCCACCCTGGCGCTCTGGTGAAGCACAACTGCAGTGCTGCATGCTCTGCAGAAAGCGTCTGAGGACATGACGTGATTCAGTCACCTTATTACCCAGTGGAAAAGCAGCATCTACCAGTATGTGTTTATTCATTCACCTACTACTCAACAAAATGTACACAGGCAGGTGCAGGATTTTCCATTGTGGTAATGTACATAACATAAAATTTACCATTTTAACCATTTTTCAGTGTACAGCTCTGTTGCATTAAGTATACTTACAATGTTGTGCAGCCATCGAGTTTATCCATCTTTACAACTATTCTCATCTTTCCAAACTGAAATTCTGACCCTAACTCCCCAATACCTCTTACCTCCAGCCCCTGGTAACTACCATTCTACTTTCTGTCTTTATGAATTTGATTGCTCTAGGGACCTCAATATGTGGCATCATACATTACTTATCCTTTTGTGATGCTTATTTCACTGAGCAGAATGTCCTCAAAGTTTATCCATGGTGTAGCATGTGTCAGAATTTCCTTACTTCATAAGACTTTAAAATACTTCATTGTATGGATGTGCCACATTTGCTTTATTTGCTCACTGTTGTTAGACACAGGTTGTCCCCACCATTTGGCTAAGAGCACGGGTGTACAAATATCTGCTCAAGTCCCTGCTTTCACTTCTGTTGTGTGTGTACCCAGAAGTGAAATTGCTGAATCATGTGGTAATTCTATTTTTAACTTTTTAAGGAACCACCATACTGTTTTTCACAGTAGCTACAGCATTTTCAATTTCCACCAACAGTGCACAAGGGTTCTAATTTCTCCACATCTTCATCAACACATTATTTCTGGTTTGGGTTTTGTTTGTTTGTTTCTATTTTTTGTAGCCATCCTAATGTGTGGGAAGTGGCGTCTCATTGTGTTTCTTTCTTTCTTTTTTTTTTTGACGTACATTTTTTTTTTCTATTTTGATTGATTTCTCGATGTATAGTCCAATATAATACCAATTTTTAATGGCAAAAATTTAGTTCCACTGAAACTCCATGATCACTGTGGCCTTGATTTGCATTTCCCTAATGATTAGTGATGTTGAGCATCTTTTGTGTGTTTAGTGGCTATATATATATATTCTTTGGAAAATATCTATTCTAATCCTTTCCTCATTTTTGATTTGAGTTGGTTGCTTTTTGCTAAGTTGCAGAAGAGTTTTTAATATATTCTGGATATTAATTGCCTATCAGATATATGATTTGCAATTATCTTCTCCCATCCTGTGCACTTTAAGTTTTTAATTTTGATGAAACCCAATTCATCTATTTTTTGTTTTGTTGCCTGTGCATTTGATGTCATATCCAAGAAATCTTTGCTGAATTCAATATCATGAAGCTTTCCTCCACATGTTTTCATCTAAGAGTGTTGTAGTTTTACACAGATGGACCTTGAAAGAATTATCCTTAGTAAAATAAGTCAGAGAAAGATAAACACTGTATGTTATTACTCACATATGCAATCTAAAAAATAAACTAATAATATAAAAAAGAAAAAAAGTGTTGTAGTTCTTAAGTTTAGGACTTTGGTCCATTTTCAATTAATTTTTGTATAGGATGTGTGAAGTAAGGGTTCATCTTAATTCTTTCATATGTGAATATCCAGTTTTCCCAGCACCATTTGTTGAAAGGACTGTCCTTTCCCCACTGAATGGTCATCATACCCTTGTCAAAAATCATTTGACCATTTGGACCAGGGTTTATTTCTGGGTTCTCTATTGTATTTCATTGGTTTGTGTATCTTTATGCCAGTACCACATTATTTTGATTACTATGACTCTGTAGTAAGCTTTGAAATTTGGTAGGATGAGACCTCCAACTTGGCTTTTCTTTTTCAAGCTTGTTTTATCTTTTCTGGGCCCCATGCAATTCCATATTAATTTGAGGATTGTGTGTTAGTCACTCAGTTGTGTCCAACTCTTTGTGATCCCATGGATTGTAGCCTGCCTGGCTCCTCTGTCCATGGGATTCTCTCAGCAAGAATACTAGAGTGGATTGCCATTTTCTTCTCCAGAGGACCTTCCCAACCCAGGGATTGACCCAGGTCTCCTACATTGCAGGCAGATTCTCTACCATCTGAGCCATGAGGATTGGCCTCTCCTTTCTGCACAAGGGCTATTGTAATTTTGACAAGGATTGCATTGAATCCGTAGAACACTTTGGGTAGTATTGATATCTTAACAACAGTACGTCTTCTGATCCATGAACATGGGATGTCTTTTTAAATTGCTTTCAGCAATGTTTTATCATTTTCAGTGTATAAATGTTTTGTCTCCTTGGCTAAGTTTATTTCTAGGTATTTTATTTGTTGGATGCTATTTTAAGTGGAGTTGTGTTTCTAATTTCCTTTTTGGATTGTGCATTCTTAGTATATGGAAACAAACTGATTTTTGTTATTGATTCAGTATGTTCTATGTTTGCTGAGTTTGTTTTTTAGTTCTGTTATTTGTAGAGTCCTCAGAGTTCTTAAATATTGATGATTTTACATAAGATCATATTATCTATGAAGAGAAATAATTTTACATCTTCCTTTCTAATTTAAATGCCTTTTCTTTCTTTCTTTCTTTTATTTTGTTTATTTATTATTATTATTATTTTTTTTGCCCAATTACTCTGGCTAAACTTCCAATAGCACATTGAATAGAAGTGATGAAAGTGGACATCTTTCTCTTGTTCCTGATCTCAGGGAGAAAGTTTTGTTTATTTTTTTAGCTTTTAGTCTTTCACCATTGAGTAGGTGAAAGTATGAGTATGATGTTTGGTTTGGGCTTTTCATATATGGCCTTTACTATATTGAAGAAGTTTCTTTCTATTCTTAGTCTGTAGGGGTTTTTTTTGTTTATTTTTGTTTGTTTGTTTTGTGTCAAATGCTTTTTCCTGGCAACAATTGAGATGATCATATGGTTGTTTTTCTCCCCTTCATTCTGTTAATGTGGTCTGTATTACACTGATTTTTTAGAATTGAGTTTAAGGATACTGAACCATCCTTACATCCCAGGAATAAATCCCGTTTGGTTAGGGTGCATGATCCTTTGAATATGCTGTTGAGTTGGGTTTCCTAGTAGTTTGTTGAGGATTCTGCATCCTCAACATATGTTTATAAAGGATATTGTTTTGTAGTCTTCTTGCAGAATCTTTATTTGGCTTTTGTCAGAGTAATCCTGGCTTCATAGAAAGGATTAGGAAATATTCCCTCCTCTTCAGTTTTTGGGAACACTTTAAGAAGGATTGGTGTTAATTTTTCTTTAAATGCATGATAGAATTCAGTGAAGCTAAATTATGAGTTTTTCTTTAGCTCTATTCAGATGTTCTATTTTTCCATGATTCAATTTGGGTAGACTGTGTGTTTCTAGGAATTTGTTCATTTAATCTAGATTATCCAATGTGTTGGCACACAACTAGTGCATATGTTATAGTAATGGACAAGGCATACACCATTCCTACCTCATATGCCAGAGCAGGAAACAGACAACTAATAGCTGTCATGGGGGAGATGTCAGAAAGGAGATACTAATTCAAGGTTGGGTGTGTGCTTTTGTTAGTGGATGAGTTCATGTGATGAATGCAAAGAAAGTTCTAAGAGCAGGCTCTTCTTGGATTACCCGGACCTCAGTGAGCTAAACCAGAAGCAGTTGAAATGAACAGTAAGCCATGGGAACTTCAGAAGCCTTCTGGGTTTTTCTGATAGGTATGAAAGTGTGCCTTTTCATACTGTTCATGGGGCTCTCAGATATGCAGAAGACACCACCCTTATGGCAGAAAGTGAAAAGGAACTAAAAAGCCTCTTGATGAAAGTGAAAGAGAAGAGTGGAAAAGTTGGTTTAAAGCTCAACATTCAGAAAACTAAGATCATGGCATCTGGTCCCATCACTTCATGGCAGATAGATGGGGAAACAGTGGAAACAGTGACAGACTTTATCTTTGGGGGCTCCAAAATCACTGCAGATGGTGACTGCAGCCATGAAATTAAAAGACACTTACTGCTTGGAAGGAAAGTTGTGACCAACATAGACAGCATATAATAAAGCAGAGGCATTACTTTGCCAACAAAGGTCTGTCTAGTCAAGGCTATGGTTTTTCCAGTAGTCATGTGTAGATGTGAGAGTTGGACTATAAAGAACGCTGAACGCTGAAGAATTGATTGGAGAAGACTCTTGAGAGTCCCTTGGACAGCAAGGAGATCCAACCAGTCCATCCTAAAGGAAGTCAGTCCTGAGTGTTCATTGGAAGGACTTATGTTGAAGCTGAAACTCCAATACTTTGGCCACCTGATGTGTAGAGCTGACTCATTGGAAAAGACCCTGATGCTGGGGAAGATTGAAGGCGGGAGGAGAAGGGGGTGACAGAGGATGAGATGGTTGGATGGTATCACCGACTCAATGGACATGAGTTTGGGTAAACTCTGAGAGTTGGTGATGGACAGGAAAGCCAGGACACGACTGAGTAACTGAACTGAACTGATAAAAGACTGGCCTTCTTTTTGTCCATCTCTAGGATGGCCCAGTGATGTTTAGAAGTTGTGAGTTTGTAGATCAAGGTCCCTCAGCTGGATGACCATATAATTTACTATCCAAAAACGTGCTGGTAATAAAACACCAGAACAGGGAAAAACAAGGCTATTCTGGTCAAACTGGGATAAGGTGGCCCTCCTATAGCCCACTGTTGGGTTAGTCAGGTCTGCAGGAATGGACATGCAAAGATGCCAAGAGGTGGTGTGAACAGGTCTGGCTAGGTCTACCATGGGTGCTAGTGCCTGCCAGGCACAGCAGGCTAAGGCCAGCCAGGATACCCACCCTGAAGCAGCTCAAGCTCTCCTAGGTAATTCCCACCTGGCTTCCACATCTTCCCTCAGAGGGATACCCTCCTCCATCATAGTTAAGTTCCTACTTTCCTCTGCATTTTCCTTCATAGAGTATATTATCATTGCTATTGCATTTTCACATGGGTTTAATTTTGCATTGCAATTCCACATGACTGTCCACTCAGAGGAAGTGAACCAGCATGGACAGGTCTCTGTTCTACTCATGGCTGAGCCCCCAAGCAGCCAGGGGACCAACAGATGGATAAAGAGTCCAGTGGAAAGCCAAGAATCTCTCTAAGCAAGAAAGATCTAAGATCTTCAGCCTGAAATTAGCCTCTGCCTGCCTGAGAGGCAGGGCCATAGTTCTTGCTATGTTCAGGCAGGTTCATTCCAAGTGGAACCATTTGCACTCAGCTCTGACTGGGCCATTTCTGGTCACTGTTCTGGGTGTCAAGAAAAAAGAAACACATGCATCCACAGCTAAATCACACCCAGCTAAGGGTCTGGGATGGTGGTGTTCCCCCTCCCCCCCATGGTTTCAGAGACCCTTGGACAGAGCACAATTTGTAACTTACCAGGACAGCAGCATGCAGAGTACATCAGGCTTCCTGGGGCTTCCTTGTCAAGGTACTACATTGAGTCCTACTACATAGGACCACTGAAATGTGTTGTCTCAAGGTTCCAGAGGCCAGAAGTCTGGGATCAAGGTGCCAACAAGGCCATGCTGCCTCTGAAGACCCCAGGAAGTGTCTGTTCTAGGCTTCTCTCCAGCTTCTGGTAGTTTCTTGGCTTGTGGTAGCATTAGTCCAGTCTTCATATCATCATTTTGTTTCTTTGTGGGTGTCTGTTTCTGTCCAAATTTCCCCTTTTTATAGAGACAACAGATTTGTTGGGTTAGGGCCCAACCCACTCCAGGATGACATCATCCTAACTAATTACATTTACAACAACCCTATTTCCAAATAATGTCCCACTCTGAGGGACTGGGGTTTAGGGCTCCAACATATGAAACTTGGGGGGACACAGTCCAGCTCATAGCACAAGGTAAAGCATCTAGTGCAGAGCTATTTTAGCCTTGTGTACAGGTCCACTGGTCACCTGTGGCCCAGGCTGTCTACAGCAGCCAACAGGACAAGGAGCATAGGACAAGCATTCAATAGCCTAGGCCCACATGGGGAGAGCAAAGACAGGGCTCCAGGCAAAGTGGCCTCTGCAAGGGCCCACTCTACCAAGTGGGGATTAAGGAGTAAATGACTAAATAAATTTAGTAATTCTCAAGAAATCTGACAGTAGAATAAGTTCCCTGGAAGCAAGAGCTACATCAGGAAAGAACTGGCACCCAGTGTACCAACAGACTCTCTCTGAGGCCAAGTATGAGAGGGAGGGTGAGGAGGGAGGTGTCCGAAACTCCCTTTGTCCTTACAGGTGATTGTACGGATAAGGGTACAAATGGTGACTTATTTCTTAACATTCTTGCCTTGGTCTGGCATTTCAGAATCATAAAAGAGCCAGGACATTCTTTTGACATGAGGGCACAGTAAACCTAAGAAGGGATATATTACCCTTGCTTGCAATCAAGCAATGCAGATGAAAACCAGAAACCCATCTTCTGCATCATTCTAGCAAAGAGTCAAGGTCTGGCCAACACCAAGGACCAAGACAACCTGCCCTCACATCCCACCTTAGGCAGTCCTGTTGGTAAAATGCTAATCACCTGTAGGGTTTGCATGCCTCCCAGGCTGTGACCACCTGGAGACTGGTCACAACCTCCAAAGGGCCACCAGCATGCCCCGAACCCTCACCCTGCAGCACTGCCCTTCCCCCTCACTCATGGATCCATTACTTCCTTCCCTGGGCCCATGCCTGACCGCACACTCCACAGACATTATCCTTCTCATTCCTCATTCCAGAGGCCCGCCCTGCCATGCAACCATCACCCCATTTTATTTTCCTCATCTTCTCTGTCAGAGTTTTATCTGTACACATGTATACTTCCCCCAGTCCCCAGTTGTAAATGCTCTCAAAGGCAGGGCCCTTGCTGCCCTCTTTGAGCCTCCAGGCCTAGGGCAGTACCCAACACAGATCCTCCATCAGTACTGGAGGATGCCAAAGTAAAGCAATGTCCAGCTACACTGGGCAAGCAGGTACATCATGGAGCAGCCACCCATGGAACTGTGGGACTATGGCAGAATATGAAACTTTAGAGAGCCATAAAATTTTTCTAGGTAGGGAGAAAATGTGACAAAATACGTATGATGATTTTATCATTTTCTGTAAAAACAAAAAATTATACATTGCATGGAAAAAGGAAAGATAAAGGCTGAAAATCAACAGTATGGTAATTAACAATATTAACAGTACTTTGGCCACCTGATGCAAAGAACTGACTCTGGCAAAGACCCTGAAGCTGGGAAAGATTAGAGGCAAAAGGAGAGGGGGTGGCAGAGGATGAAATGGTTAGATGGCATCACTGACTCATTGGACGTGAGTCTGAGCAAACTCAGGGAGACAGTGGACAGAGGAGCCTGGAGTGCTGCAGTGCATGGGGTCGACTTAGCAACTGAAAAAACAACAACAATAAACATATTACTTTTGAAACAAACAAAAAAATCAGTAGAAGCTATTTTTTCAAAAAGAAAGGGGAAAGTAACCGTCAGCCCAGGAGAGTGTGGGGATTGTCCAGGGGTCAATGCCAGGGTCAGAATCCAGCTGCCCTGAGTCCCAGCTTGGCCACCCACAGCTGTTGGCTCTTTGCGAATCTCCAGATGCCACGCAGGCTGTCCCTTGTGACTCTTGATGTGGGACAAACGGCCAGCCCATCCCCAAGAAAGCATGGGGTCCTCAGTGGCCCTTTGCTTCCTGCGCCTGTCTCTCTCCCTTCTCCAGCACACAGGGTTCTTCTTCAGCGGGGAGGACCTGCTCCAGAGAGGAGAAACGCGGCGGGGGTGGTGGGGAAGGAAGGGTTGCAGTTGTCATGGTGGGGAGCTCCCGCTGGCATCCGGGGACAGAGGCCAGTGGCACTGAATACAGCCCTCCCCGAAGAGAACCTCGCCAGGCATTTGCAATGGACACTGGATTAAATGCTCCGGGTACAAACTCAGGGGAGCCGTATAGCAAGTCCTCCCTGGAACTGTGGTTTCTGTAAAACGGAAGCCCTCCCTGCTCCCCAGTGTCTCACAAAACGAGGACTAGCAAGGACGGGGGACCGGGGGAGGGGGCCGGAGGTGGGGCGTACAGTGGCCCTTGGTACTGTGGAACAGAGCACGATAGAACGCGGAGGAGCTCAAATCCAAGTCCCTGAGGAACGGTGGGGCCAGCACGACTGACCAAACAAGAGTCAGGGAGAAGTGTGGGTGTTTCCTTTATTTCCTCCAGATCTCAGAGCCACAATCTGAAGGAGCAGAGGGTTAACGGTACACTCGTCAGGACCAGGGCTTGCCTGGTACGGATTAGCTCAGGACAATGGCTGGTCAGCCCCGGGGACCGGGGACCAGGGACCACGGTCGGTCTCACAGAGGCGCAGAGCCCCCGGCTACAGGGAACGCGGTGCCGGCGCCCAGCCCCAGGACAGGCGGGGTTTTCTGCGATCGATCGGGTTCCAGGAACGAACTTGAGTGCTGACCGTGTGGGGAACCCCGGCCCAACCCTCACGGTCCCCGAGGATCCGGTCGGCGCTCTGAGCGCGGATTTCAGTCCCAGTGCCCGCGGTGTAGGTACCGAACTGGCCTTCGCCGGCTTCTGGCGGTCGCCTCAGGCCTCGCCTAGGGAGCTGCAAAGGCTCGCACCGGAACGCGGGCCCTAAGCTCCGGAGGAGGTGCGCGCGCAGTCAGCACAGGACAACAACCCGCCGACCCTGCCAAGGCCCCGCCCCGGCCCGGCCCGCCCCACGCACGGCCCCGCCCCGCTGCACGTAAGACCGGAAGCGCGCATCCCGGGTGCGTCTTCCTCCGTCTAGGCGGGAGGGCGGGGCCCTGAGGCGGCCCGCCCCTCTCCGCCCCGGGGTTCCGCGCGGTAGGTCCTGAGCGGGCGCCCGCAGTCCCTGTATCTTTGATACCACATCGCTCCTCCTCCCCACGGCTCCTACTCTCCCTTGCGGCTCCTCCCCTCCTGCCCACCCACTGGAGGCGGGGACGCAGCCCCACCTCCCCGCCAGGCCCGAAGAAACGATTCCGGAGGAGCAGCGCAGAGGGGACTGACAGACCACCGGGTGTCTGCAAGGTTCCGAGCGTAGGCTCAGACGGGCACAGACTCAGATCCCCTTTCCACCGCTCACTAGCAGTGTGGCCTCCAATAAGTTAAAAATCATCTTTGGTGGTGATAATGTCATACTGATAGCACTGTTGTGAACGTTAAAGAATCTGAAAAACAAAACAAAAACCTAGAGCAGTGCTACTAAAAAAGCATGTCCTCTTTTAGTATCATCATTTAAGGTTTATTATAATCTGAAAGGTTTGCAGTGGATGTTCACAAGGACCGATAATATGTATTAAATGCCTGCCATTCGGTGCTAAGCACTCAGAACTCGATGATGTAAAAACATATGGAAAAATGAAAGAAGGGACAAATTTGCCATTCACAATTCCAAATGATTTTACTAGTTAACTCAAGCATGACTTCTCACTCTGAGGGCTGAAACACGGTGGCTCTTTCAAAGAGCACAGTACAGAAAGGAGTGCCTGCCTGCTCTGTCGCGTCCGACTCTTTGTGACCCCACGGACTGTAGCCCGCCGGGCTCTGTCCATGCCTCTCCAGGCAAGAATACTGGAATGCGTTGCCATGCCCTCCTCCAGGGGATCTTCCCCACCCAGGGATCGAACTCGCATTTCTGAGGTCTCCTGCATTGGCAAGCGGGTTCTTTACCACCAGGGCCCCCTGGGAAACCCGTGGAAAGGGGATAGGGCTGGTCAGCTTTACAGTGAGGAGACCTGACAACACCAACTCAGTCAGTTGATTAAGGTCACCATCAACGGTGATAAGGAACGCTAATTTTACATAGCCTAACTCCGGTCCATTCATGAAAAAAAAAATCAGACAAATAACAGTTAAGGTACATTTGACAAAATATCTTGCTACTCCTCAAGGCTGTCACAAGGTCATCAAAAACAAAGTCTGAGACCCTGTCACAATGAAGAGCCTAAGGAGACATGACAGCTAAATGTAATGTGGTAGAACAAAAAATGTAATGTGCTAGATGTAAACAGCTAAATGTAATGTGCTAGAACAAAAAAGTGCATTAAGTAAAAACTAAACAAATACAGTATGGATTTGGCTTTTTTTTAAGTGGTTTAATCAAGATCAAATGTATTTCTTCCTTGGGCTTTTTTTAAAAAAAATTAAATTTCTATTTCTAAGCCTGCTCTATCAAAGAATGTCTTTTTTGTAATTATGAAATTCAGACATCAGCATCAACATAACTTGCACTTTGACAACACATGTTCCTTTAGAGCAAGAAATGGAATTACTTGCAATGGGCAAAATACTTCTAAATTTTGGTTATTTGACTAGGTTCTTTATTAGTTGTTTCATTTGGCATTAAACCTCAGTAAAATGGATGTTCTTACAAAGAATTTAAAGCCACACCATCTTTATACTAAAAGAATAAAGATTTTTATTAAGCATTGTAAGTTGCATTCAATAGCCTTCAGATACACCACACCACAACCCATCTACAATCAGTCAAACCCAACAGCAGTTCATTCTTGCACAATCCATGAGTTAGGGCAAAACTCCCTTCAACTTACAGTAAGATCCTACTCAGGTCTTGCGGGCAGGGATTGGGGAATTACATCTCATTTCTGATCACTAATGTGTGATGAAGAGCATCAGGAGAATTATATGAAAACGAATAAGAAGTGATTCTGATTTCAAAGTACATTGTTTGGAAACATTAACAAAAACATCAAAATGATATAAGTATACCTGCTTCTACTAAATTCTTGATGGGAAAGTTCTCAAGAACAAGCAATTTGTTTCCTGCTACAGAAGGGGGGGTTGTTTTTTTTGTGTTTTTTCTTTTAAAGATCAAAGGGATTTTTTTTTGTTTTTCACAGAATTTCATATTTTGCTAATATGAAGGCATAAAACAGCAACAAAGAACAATAATGCATACAGCAGTGAATACACCAGGGTAATGTTGATATTTGAAACAGCTAGATAATTTGGGGGGTTTTAGAATAAATGCAACAGAGGTCAATAATCACAAAATTTTAAGGTTAGAGCAAGATCAGTCAATGACTAAACAGAGTTAACATCTTTTATAGGACTATTACTGATTATTAGCATTTTTGTTTTGCAAATGGGCACATACTGGTAAGAATGGAAGAAAGGACAATAACATGCATAATATTAACTACACACTTTAAAAATTATGAACCATGCAGAAGTTTAGCTCAAGTAAGTAGCACTAATGGTCTACATCCGATTCAAAACCACATAGTTCATTGATCACAGATGCATGGTATTAAGTCACGAAAAGTTTCAGAACACATTGTGTTGATTTTGAAAGGTCATTTGCATCTTCTATGATTTCAACTTTATCTCCATTTAACTTGCTTGTAAAGTATGTATGATGTACTGTATATTTAAAATCAGCAGAACGGCAATATTACTCTATAATTTTTTGTTTTGATAGTTGCACTTTTTTTCTTAACACAAAAGAACCACATCAACAGTGATGAATTTTAAGTAAGAAAGAAAAACTGTGGTTGTGCCTTATTTCTTTCATAATCATAAAATCAAAGCCTTAGACAAAGCTTTCTTGTGAACAGTAATGCAAAATCAAAGATAATGGCATACATATGGTGCCAAATGCTAAAAATGATATTTTAAGCTATATATACTTAAAGACTGCCAAAATTTGTTTTCTTTATAGTTCAAGAAACACAACTATAGGCTTTTGTCATTAACCAGTTTAAACTTTGTGTGTACTTCATTTTAAGTGTGGGAGTCAAATGCTCTTCATTTTCTTTCTCTCTTTTTGTTTTATTGTAGCATTTTGACTACAACTGGTTAAAACTAAAAATGTGTTGTTTAAATCTCTGATATCAAAGAGGGATCCGAATTTCCAAAGTCCTCATTTTTCTCTTACGGAAAGGAAAAAATGTACATAACTGTAGGCTCTCTTTCTCTCCAGATATTCCTAAATCCTTACCCTTCCAGCATCCTTCACCCTCTATAAAAAATAAGTTTACTCTTCTTTCTTTAAGACAGCTGCCTCCAGAGCATCAGCCCTGCGGCAAGCACTGTCTGTACTTAGTGCATTTAAGTGAGGATTCGTATTGCACGTCTTAGAGTCATTGTTCAAGGCACTTTCCGAGTGGCCGGGGGCCCTGGTGTCGCCCGCGCTCCCGTTCATCTGGGGGGCCGGCTTCTCCTCAGCCACCGCTCCGTTTTCAGCCAGGGACCCGTCTGAAGACATGGCGGAGGATTTAGATTCCCCGGATCTCGACTTCAGTTCTTTGGCCACTTCTTCTGCTGAAGCAGCATAAGGAGGCTTGCCCTGTTAAAAATGAAAGACAGCAAGCAATAAGGCAGTGTTTGATAAACAGCGGGAGAGAGGAGACACCAACTGAGGCCTGGTGACTCACTGCAGATTCAAGAATAGAATGCAGTGAATGTGTGGCTGTGTCCCTCATTGTACGTACTCTATACCCTATGCATGTTATACACTATAATATACTCTATGCACTCTATTATATACACTATATATTCTCTATACAGTTGACCCTTGATCAACATGGATTTGAACTGCCCAAGTCCACCATTATATGGATTTTTTTCAATCAATACATACTATAGCACTAAATGAATCTGCGAATGTGGACTGTGGATATGGAAGAAAGCTAACTATAAAGTTATATGTGGATTTTTGACTGCATGTTGTCCAAGGTCAACTTCATAGCCCATATACACTCTATAATACATATACACTCTATAATAGATATACAGTCTATATTATACACTCTATATCTGCTCTATTCATTCTGTTATATACTCTATCCACTCTGCAGTCCATATACAGAGTAGAACTGGAGGTACCTATCACCCTGACTTTTAGAGACACCCTCTTGTACACCAGGGGTTATCATGTTTCCCATCTGGGCTCATTTTCACATAGTGTCTTCTCATTTTAGTTTTGAATCCTGTAGTTCAAAAATACTCATATAAACTTTTCTAGAAGTCAATACTTCTGTCATTCTCTAGAAACCTTGAGGAAAGTAATTAATATAAAAATACAGGAGGGCCAAAAGGGAAGAAAGATAATACTGAAGATTTCAAGTACATGCTTTCAAATCTCAAAGCCCTCCCTCTCTTAAGGAAAAGTCCACTTCCCAGACTAAACACATACTTGGTGCAGTGGTGATGCCAGTAGTGATGAAGCAGTTCCCTCACAGATGCCTGCTACAGGAAATGCTTTGAGGGGCCTGCTTAACAGGGAACCTCCCTATAGTTGTGAAGGATGCAGGAAGACTAAGAAGGAAAGCCAGCCTGCAGCTGTTTGGAAACAGACACTCCCTCTCTCCACAGCAAATTCCTCCCATGAGCTCAGACCCCTGCAAGGTTCGCCCACCACTATAAGCACCATGAGCACGGGGCGGCACTGCCTCCTGTCCCACGGACACAGCCTCTCAGAACTGCCCCATCAGGATGGCAACAACAGAGACAAGAAGGCCAGCGACTCAGGAAACAAGGTGCCAGTTACCATCTGTCCTTCTCAAGGGGCAAGAATACTACTTTCACTTAAAAATGAGCAACAGGAAGTACCACGGTGAATTCACACATTATACCAATTAAAGATGGAACAGCATCCCCAAGGACAATGAAATATGTCAGGATGGCACACCAGTAAATGATTAAGACTTCTTCCTCTGATTTTAAAACAGGCTATGACAGGACAGGATGAAGAGGAACACATATTAAACCAGGAAAAGCCATCAAGTGAGGTGAAAACCTTAGGGAAGAATTAAAAATAAAAGAAAAAATAATTCCAGAAAGAAACACTAAACTAGAAGAAACACCACTAAATAAACATCATATAATACCTGAAGGCTAAAGAAGAAAAATTTTAAAATCAGAGACAAAGAGAAATGCGGATCAAACTCACAATGAGATCCCATTTTACACCTACGAGGACAGCTAAACTCCTTAACAGAGAGTAGCAAGTGTTGCCATGAATGTATAGTATTGGAATCTTCATACAATGCAAATAAGAATGGAAAATGCAGTCACTTTGAAAATTTTGTGCTCCTCAAATGCTTAAATACAGAGTTACCGTATGACCCAGAAATTCACTTTTACATATACACTCAAGAGAACTGAAAATGTGTCCACACAAAAACTTGCACATTAAGACTACAATTAACAGTGCTCTATTATATATTTAAAAGTTGCTAAGAGAGAATATCTTAAAAGATATATTCCCATCACAAGAAAACGAAATCTGTAATTATGTGCAGTGATGGATGTTAACTAGACTTACTCTGATGATCATTTTGTAAATACAAGTATCAAATCATTATGATGTATAAATGAAACTGATATAATATTGTCAATTATATCTCATTAAAACTTGGGGGGGCGAAAAACAAAACCTGTATATATGTGTTCATAGCAACATTATTCCTAATAGCAAAAAGGTGGAAACAATCTAAATGCCCATCAACTGATGAACAAGTAAACAAAATGTAGTATTATCTAGACAGTGGGGCATCACTCAGCAATAATAGAGAATGAAGCCCCGGTCTGGGGTACAACAGGTGCATTTACATGGTATGTACAGAGGGCAAGTCCAGACAGAAAGCAGATCATCAGAGTCTGTGAGGGTGGGGTGTGACTGCTCATGAGTGAAGGGTTTCTTTCGGGGTGATAAATGTTCTGGAATTAGGGGTGACTGCTATATGACCTTGAGAATACACTGAATTGTACACTTTAAACAGGTGAACTGCATAGTATATGAGTCACATCTTGAGACAAAAAGGAATCCAGAGTATGCCAAACACTGAAGACAGAGCACCAGAGATGAAAAGAAACCAAAGCAAAAGAACTGAAATGAAAAACAAGCAATTCAACAAAATTTTCTGACATAAAATTTGAAATTGCGCTTGGGAAAAAAGTATTGCATACTGACTGCAATGATCCAAGAAGGACCAGCAGCAGGACATGTCACTAAACTTTAGCAAAAAAATGAAACCAGGGGTTGTGAGGGGAAGGGGGGGCAGAAAACAATTTAGGTCAAAACTTCAAAGGTAAAGACAATTCAATTATTATTAGTCTTTATTAGTCTAATAAAGCAAAACTTTATGACAGAAGAAAATCATATAACATGTGTAAAAGTCTCTTGAGAAGATGTGAACCAATATTTCTAATTACTGGGAAAATAAACTACTTCCAAATTAAATACTGTTATCCTAAGTCCTCCCTAGGAACTCACTAAAGAAAAGAGCCTCAGAGGGACAAATGGACCAGCAGCCTTAAGGCTTATGGGGCACAGGACATAGTTATCTACAGACCCTGGACAAATGTAGCTGAAAGAATAATGTACCTTGGACAATGTAGACAGTAGTAGCATAGCTACTTTTTAAAATGTGAGAATGGTGGGGGGAAATGGGGGAAGCATATACCAACACTTTAATTGTTTCCTGTGATTGTGCTGGTGATGGAAGTATTAGCTATTCCTAACAGACTATGTAGAAGGCAATGACACCCCACTCCAGTACTCTTGCCTGGAAAACCCCATGGATGGAGGAACCTGGTGGGCTGCAGTCCATGGGATCGCACAGGGTTGGACACTACTGAAGTGACTTAGCAGCAGCAGCAGCAACAGACTATGTATGCAATGTGAGATGAAATAAATGATGAGTTATGGGATGTTCTAATTTAATCATTCTCTGGGTTCTTAGGAACCAAGATTCTCAGGAGGGAAGAAAGGACATACTGACATAAATAGTAAACTTTAAGTCAAATTCCTGAAATTCTGAATTTGAATTAGAAGCCAATTTAATTGGGGTGGGAGAGGGAACAGCAGATTACATGTATATATGTTTGCATGTGCATTATACATGAGCGTGCATGGGTACACCTTTTCTCTCTAGGTCTGTTCATAGGAAAAGCCCAGAAATGGTGACTTGGTCTAGAAGAAAGAACATACAGATGTAACAGAGATGAAATTAAATAAAAGCCTCACAGTCTTCAGTTTAAACTGGAAACATCAGTGTGGATTCAAGAGAATCCTACCTTTAAAAAATATAATAAAAAGCATATCGTTTGTGTGTGTGTTTATATATATATAAAGAAATAGGACTGTGTGTGTCTATGTACACAGAACACTAGGAACAGTGACTGACACTATGGCAGCTTATGTCCATCAGGGAGTGCTCTTACTGTGGTCTTCAAATGCTGTTTCTCACTTAAGAAACCAAGAAACAAAGAGAAATGACTGTCACTGGTTTGCTGGGCTGGGTGATACACCAGATAAGAAGCTACTGAAGACTAGAGGTCACAGCAAAGCGCCCCAGGGGCCAAGGACAGGTGAGTTGAGCTACAGAACCGTGTGTTGATCTATAGCTTTCCCAAAGGGCTGTAACCCTGAGGCACCAAATAGAAAGCGATGGGAAGCATCTCTTTATAAAAATATCCCAATAAAGAAAAACAAATGATGGAACGAGAGTATCTTCATTTTGCAATCTGCAATATATGAATAGATCAAGAGGTTCTGACACATAAAAAAGATAAGCAGACAGGAAAGCACATGACTCCACTGCAGTCTTGCCACAGGGACAAACCCAAGTACAATCAAGCATCCAGATCCAGCTACTAGTGGGCAAGAAAGGTCAGAGTCACACAAGAAGAGCACCGTGAGTGTGCACTCAGCAAAAGCCAGGATTCTGAAGGTGAAATAGCCTGAGTTGTCCCTAAACGAAGGAAAAAGGGAGAGAGGGAAACCTGCTGATTCAGAGAGGCTCAGAAGACATAGCAAACTAAAGAAAATGAATAGAATTCAACAAGTGTCTGCTGCTGCAGCTGCTAAGTCACTTCAGGCATGTCTGACTCTGTGCCGAACCCACAGACGGCAGCCCACCAGGCTCCCCCGTCCCTAGGATTCTCCAGGCAAGAACACGAGTGGGTCAACAAGTGCTTAGGAAGGCACATATGAGCGATAAAAAACCCGAAAGTGACAAGGGAGAAATTAGTGAGTACAAAACTCTTGGAAAGAGCTGGCAAAATGTTATTCATCACATGGGTGATGGCTACATGGCTATTTGCCTTATATCTCATTAAACTACATTTTGATATACATGTGTGTGGTTTTTTTGGTATCTAGGTTTTATAATGAAAATAAAAGTGCTTAAGCAATACAGGGATACATATTTCCCACTACTAGCTCAGGAAAGGCCCTTGTACCCACCAAGGATGACTGTAATGAAAACCCAGAGGCACTTTACAGGACAAGCTCCAGGCTGGAGAAGAAAGTTCTCCTTCTCATAAACCTGCCGAGAGACTGGGAGTACCTCTGGCTCAAAAGAGCATTTTGATGAAGGCTGAGGACGGTCAGGGTGGGACTACAGGGGAGCCGGAATGAGCTGAGGACCTCCCCCTTGCTGGATGCTGCACGGCAAACAGGGGTTGCCTGGACCTGTTTTCAGGCAAGAGACTGTTTCTGTACTTGACTTATTTGATGTATTTCACCAAAACAGAAGCTATCAAGATGCTAAGATCACCTGGCAAAGGCAGAGTTTTATTTTCTCTTGGCCAACTATTTCCAAATTAGGATTATTAATTAATAAATGAGTCACACAAGTGTACTCCTCTTAATGTTTACAAGGATGCTATAAGGAAAAATTGTGTACTTTGATTAAAGCCATAATTCAATAAATGAGGCAACGTAATACAGTGTTAGGGCTGATTGGTCTTTTAAAAACATCATTCTCAAGGGGAAAGCCATCAGAATCCAGGTCCTAAAATGGAGTATCCAAAGCGGAAGAAAGTTCTAGCTCTTTCATGAAGACAGACATGTGACTTTATTTTCTCATGAGCTGATCCTTTCATGGAAGAACTAGTAGATGGTGCAGGAGGAAAAGAAGATGCACTGTTCTAGCACTTACAAAGTCACAACTTCTTTTTAAATCCTAGATGTGATTTACCTAAATAATGGTTTATAATATAGATAGCATTAACAGCTTCTGGATTATTCTCAGCTAAATTCCCAGGTACAGCACTCGAACATGAGCTCACACTCTTTACCCCAAACGATGCTGAAACGGTCTGGGTTTGAGGGAAGGTACATTTGAAAGCCACCACGTGCCACTACTGGGCTAGAAGCTCAGCAGCAACAGAAACCTTCTGACGCCCCTCCTCCCTGATCAGGGACACCGAGATACTGTCAGGGAGAGCAGGCGCCCAGAAGTGAGCTGGCACCAGCACTACGCTGTGTTATTACCTGAATCGCACCCTGGTTTTTATAGCCTCTGCCATAGTACCTTCCACCTCTTCCAAATGTTCGGATCACTGGAGTGGAAATAACTCCTCTTGGACGCCTAAACACATCAAAGAGGACAAAAGCAAACAGACTTGTATCTGTTCAAGATAACATTTAAAATAATATCAAATGGATTTAAAGGTGTCTAGTCTATGCTATAGGAAGCACAGACTTTAATTTCTGGATTTAACAATGGTGTAAATAATTACATAATGTTGTATATAATGGAATTCTACATAACCACTAAGAATATGTTTAATGATATAAAGATGTTATTAGTAAGCTTATAATTAAAGTAACAAGTAAGAGGTTGGTTTTATTTATACAAATACATTTTCATTGTTCAGAACTCACCCTCTTGCTGGTCCTCCAACAGAAACTACCTGCAGGGGGAAAGGCCCACGGCCTCCTCGGCCCCGTCTGCTCCCAGCCCAGTGGCCAACCACGGTGCCAGCTATTTCTAGCTTCCCTCCCTGAGAAGGTATAGGTTGGATTCCTGCACAAAAGTAGATGAAAAAATCTTGACAATCACAGAAACAGCAAAGAGAAACAAGCAAGCATTTCCTTTCAAATGTGGTTTCTATTTCACATGAAGCCCTTTCTCTTCCTTTGTAAAAACTTGTTTATTATGTGAACTATCTTTGCACACAGTTTGATTTTAATTTGTCATTAAAAATATATCTGAAAGTAAGACAACTGTGTTGGCTACTGGAAGAAATCACAACTGAAATTAAGTTATGACTTAAAAATGAGTACAGCTGTTGGGTAGAAACAGATCCAGTACAGTACTGGGTATATATGGCATACCTTCTACATTATCAAGATAGAAATCTGCAAATTCAAATGTTTTTCTCTTTGGGTAATTACTTAAGACTTTACTACCTTAACCAAACATTACAGAAATTAATCAGTAAAGCTAGCCTGTTAAGTTTTATTGTGTTATTAAATGATAATTTCCTTAGGCAGGGTTACAAATATTTTGTATTCACTAACTTCTATTAATTACTGGTAGCCTGAATATTCCAAAGTTTTCTAACTTACCTAAGAAAATGCTTAGACAATTAACTGATACCAAAATTTCTGACAAAAACAAAACAAAATAGAACCTCAAGCATCTTCTTTTCTGGGAGATGGAAAGGATTATAATAAATTCTCCATCATCCTGGTGTTAGCCATGACCATAAACAGCCAGGTATCGCTGTCCAACAAAACCTACAAATAAGTCTTACATTTTCTAGTAGCCACATTAAAAAAGTAAAATCACATGAAGTAAATATTAATAACATATATTTTATTTAACCTAATATACCCAAAATAACATGTAATCAATATAAAAAACTACTAATCGATATTTTGCATTCTTTCTATGTTAAGTCTATAAAATTAGATGTGCACTTAGGACACAGCTCAGTTTGGATGAGCCACAGTTCAAGTGCTTGAAAGCCACATATGGCCAGCAGCTACTATACTGGACAGTGGAGATCTGAATTCCAGACACAAATTGATAGAAGTTAGGAAGTAAGTTCCTACTGTCATTTCAGACTAAACCACTTCTAATAGAGCAATGTTCATAGTCAGGACTCCTCCCCACCCCCGCAACAGTATTTTATCACAACTGCAGGCCAGCATGAGTTTCCAGGCAAGGGTTGCAAAAAGCTGAAGCTGATTGTAAAGCAGAGAACACACGTTACTGTGCATTGTGTGATGCGCAGTAACAGGAGGAAAGCACCCTGGAGAGCCAGGAGAACTAAGGGGAGGCAGGAGAGGGCATGCACGTCCAGTGGAAGAAAAGTGGCTTCTACAGCTACAGAGAGAGGGCAGCATTCATCCATGAGTATTACTGTTACAAAAGATGTCTCTAGTAGCTTCTGTAAGAACCCAAGTAACTCAACTGGAAAAATATTTCTGATCAAGAAAGGCTTGCCTATCCTAAAAGTTCTTCAAAACTGTATTTGAGTAATCCTGTAACACAGACTTGACAGGTTTAGATTTGCAGTCCCAAAATGTGGCATTTACGACAAAGTTACAAGTCATGGGCTTCAAAGTACAGCAAAATCACAAGATAATATTTTAAAACTCAATGTTAAGACTGTTTCTCACCTTCACAAGCCTAATATGAATGAGAAGAGAAGCAATGGAAATTTAAACCAGACTATTTTATTAGATTTTTCTTTACTGATGTTTCTCTGAAACAAACTGAAAAACTCTTTTACGCCAAAAACTGTACAATGCCCTTAGACTCTTCTATATAAGCATGATCCTCTTTACTGACAGAGGGCTGTTAAAGAACATGAAAGAAAAAAAAAATCCCTGGCAATGAATGGGCAACCTGTTCTATCACAGGAGGCAACGACTAGGAGGCGGGTGCACAGAAGGGCTGTGTGTGGACACAGTGGTCCCGCTGGAAGACAGAGATGGGTCAGAGCAAAGCTGCCGCAGAAACCTGGGGGCAGGCAGAGGCTGGCAGATGAGCAGCGGCAAATACCAGAGTGGGGGCCTATCAGAAAGGACTTGGTGCTGGAGTCAGGACAGACCAGGAGGAAGAAGAGCCAGAAGGAGCGGAAGCTGCTGGTGGACAAAAGCTCTAGGAGGAGGTGTGGCATAATTACCGCCCTGTGACTTGCTAGTCCTGCTGCTGTCACTGCCTGAGAAGGCTCCACAGTGTCCTGTTGCTGTCGCCACTCGGAAGGCACGGTAAGCGCCTGTCGCTACAGTTTCCCCATAGGGGCCTCCAAAGCCACAGACTCCTGTGGGACCCGGGTGGAGAGAGACGGGAGAAGCCATGAGGAACTGGGTTCAGGGAAAGCCACCCATGGGCTTTCAGGCAGAGAGACCCCCATGTCCTTCAGTTGCTCTTACACCATCAGCTGCCAAGGAAGAGCCGCCTGACCCTTCTCCTCACCAGCAACACAGGAATGTCACCTTGCCTGCTCTTGGAGGAGCCTCTGGAGACCAAACACTATTGCTATGGGCTCTGCCACAGGCTTGGGAGGCAGCCTTAGTGGAGGGGAGTTCCGCTGACCCCACAACATGAGAAAATCTTAAACCACAAATGTCAGCAGAGTTTTTGGCCACACTGACCAATTTTAAAATCATATCTCTGCAATAGCTTCTATAGCCCCCACTCCCTTTCCCATATGTAATCTCTTCCAGGATCAAGTTTGTCCCTTTCTAATGTGAAGAGCTGTTGCTGCAAACTTCATAACTAAGGCTGAGAATTATTTACAAGCTCTCAACACAGCAGGATACAGCTCACTGAGAAGGCCTGCATGTTGTGTGTGTGTGTTTCCCCACACTAGGAAGTCCCTACCTACAGTGGTGGACACACTCACCTGCAAAGCCCCGCCCTCGGCCCTGGGCCGGGGGGACGGGCCCGAAGTGCCGTGGGTACACAGAGGTGGGGTAGAAAGGCAGCGCCGCTGGCGGTGGGAAGGGGAGTGGGTGGCTCTGCCGGGAGAAGTTCAGCCCTTCCAGGATGCTTTGTCGCATCTTTTCTACCTTGGCAGCTTGCTCGGCCTGGAAGTCAAGGACTGGCATGTGAAAACTTCATTCACAAATTCAATTCAATTGAATTGGAATGAACAGGAAAGAAATAAGACATGCTGACCACTATGCTACACCTACATGTGTGTTAACCGCTTAGTCATGTCCTACTCTTTGTGACCTCATGGACTGTAGCCCGCCAGGCTCCTCTGTCCGTGCTTATTTACCCATAAATAACACAACCACAATCTGCTCAGTGACACTTTTTTTACAGAATGCAATGTTGTTGATGTTGTAGTATAATCGTAAGTCCTGTCTGACACATGGACTGTGGCCAACCAGGCTCCTCTGTGCATGGGATTTTCCAGGCAAGAGTAACTGGAGTGGCTTGCCATTTCCTTCTCCAGAGGATCTTCCTGACCCAGAGATCGAACCTGTATCTCCCACGTCTCCTGCATTGTCAGGCGGATTCTTTACAACTGAGCCACCAGGGAAGGCCACAGAATGCAAACCTGACCACAAAAAAAAAAATGCCAAAAAAAAAAAAAGATACTTCATCTCATAATCTTAATCTTATAAAACAAGAACCATTTACAATAAAATTTATTAACTGAAAATAAATTTGGTTCTCAAAATCAATGACTAAGTCCAGACAGGTCATGCTTACAGCCTTCCTTCCACTCATGCACCAGGGAGTAGATGATGCCTAGTTCACATCTTTAAAATTTACTTTCCTATCAATTTAATTTTAAGTCAAACATTCACTTTACAGAAAAGGAACTGAGGCAAAGAGTAGCAGATGCTTCTTAAGGGATGCATGGAGTTCTTTAATAGAGAAAGGGACAATAGACCAATGGACCTGTCCATGGGGCTACCAGTGAGGTAGCCTGCACAAATGTGAACAATACAACTTGTGTATGTCAAATTATACTGTGAAAAAACAGAGTGTCTTTTGTTAATAAATACATAAATATGTATGTGCTAAGTCGTTATACCAGCAACCAATCTTTAATCAGAGAACCTGAAAATCTGCTTACTCTGTAAATTTGTCTTTAAACTGAGCTTAACTTAAGCAGCATGTGGAAGAATACATGTTTTGTAGTCTAAGGTTAAAAAGCAAAAAGCTTGCAGCATGTGTGAGCCTCTTTTATATAAAGGGACAAGATAACCTGATGACCTACTTCACTTTATTTTTAAATTAGAACTTTAAAAAGTACACTCAATCCTAACTATTCTTGAGTTCCACGTCTGCAAACTCAGCCACTTGCTAAAATTTATTTATAAACTCAAAATCAATACTCCTAGCATTTCCGTAGTCATCTGAAGACATTCACTGAGTGGGATAAAGCTTGGATGGCCACCTAAGGTTACAGCAAGCGCAGCCCTGCCTTCACGCTCCAGCTTTTATCCTGCAAACATGTGTCCTGCCGCTGTCTCCTGAGTGCCCCAGGTTCTGTGTTTCGTGAATGATTTTGCTGTTAGAACAGCACAGTGCTGAGTATCGGCTAATGTTCCCAAGGGCCAGGCTGTGATGTACCATACAGAGAAAATGCGTGTGTTAGTTAAATGAGCTTTGTTGAAGCTGAGTTATAACGCTGCCAGTCGTAAGTTCAATGTGAGTGAGTTAACAATATATATGCATTAAGAAGTATTTAAACAGATATATACATAAGATAAGGTTATTGTCTTATTGACTGATTGATGAAGATGATGCAACAGAAGGTTTGCAGGACCCTAATCCTGTATTTCCCCTAAGTGCAAAGATTCAGTATTTGCTAATTCAGTGTTCAAGGCGAATTCATACAATACAATTACTGTGAATAATGAGAACCAAGTGTATGTCCTGGGCTTAGCTCATGTGGGCACTGAATTGACATTTAGTTACACACTGGGCTGGGCTCAATCTCAATTAAATTCTTGTTGCATGGGCTCATTACAAATTCAGTAGGAAAGACAACAGATTAGCTAGTGAG
The DNA here is from genome assembly GCF_023699985.2 of Odocoileus virginianus. Lineage (NCBI taxonomy): Eukaryota > Metazoa > Chordata > Mammalia > Artiodactyla > Cervidae > Odocoileus > Odocoileus virginianus. Next base: position 26,208,331 of record NC_069704.1, read on the forward strand.
CATTATTTCATTCTGGTTAGAAGTGGCCACCCCCTCCTCCCTGCCCCACCCAGCCTGCTTTCCTGCAACTGACCTGACCATCACAGAGGTCGATGAGTGGGGTCTTTTCCCGGCTTGCTTTGAGGAGTTTGGACTGGAAGAGCTTCCCATCAAAATACATCCAAGGACAGCAGTGTTCCCAGGGTACTGGCTGGCCACATGCGTCGTTTGCAAACAGGGCCATGTCCACGCCACTCATGAAGAGAGCTGACAGCTGAATGCCTCGGGGGTCGAGGTTCTCAATCTTTAAATGGAAAAGAATTATTTCTATGGAGTAAGAGTACTACAGCATCCAATTCTTGCAATGTCTGACTATAACTCTCCATGGGTCATAAGGACACCCCTCAACCAAATGCCCCCTAAGTAGCCCTATCACTATCTTACAGTGACTTAACACTAACCTATCTGAACAGAAAGACTTTTTATGTTATTTAACAAATTTAAGTTTAAGAAGCTGTTTTATAAACATACTGAAATATTTCCATTTGGAATTTGTAAAGAGCTATATAAGTGTAAAGCAATACTGTATTTAAGGTGGACACATGACAAAGTAACAAGTCATTCATGGTCTCCTTAGCAGTTAAGAAGCCCACAATTCATTTATGAAATAAAATTTTATACTGTAGATTCTAAACACTGGTACTATATTAACAGAAATGTGGTAAAAAGGAATATTGTATTAAGATTCTACATTTTTAAAGTAGTTATCTTAAAAAAATTATTTGGAAAGAAATTACATGGTGTAATTTCATTCTAACGCTTATATTTTATGTCTACATTATTTTATATGTTAATGTTTTAGATAGCAACTTATTAATGAGACTGTCAAAATGTTTTAGGAGAAATGGATAGCTTATAAATGAAAGAACACAACAGCAAAAACACTGTATCTGAACCATGCAGACTATCAGAGTCTAGAGACTTGCATTTCTGGGTTCTTTTCCCTCAAGTCATTGCTGTGAGCAATGTGAGCCTTCCCTTGTACACACAGCCCTTTCTTCTAGCAGCTAATGCACAAGATAATGCACAAGACAAATACAGTCAACTCTTGATTATCTGTGAAGGACCTAGTTTGTGGATTATCCAGGACTGAGTTTTAACTGTCCTGGTTTCTGTCTTCCCACCATGCATACTTATTTTCTAAGGTGGTTGTATCTTGAGAATGCAGTCTTCATGAGTACCAAACTAAGCAATGCCTAATTGTGGCAGGTAAACTAGCTTTTCATTAAAGAGAAAAAAGATGACTCCAGTGACAAATACTAATGAATTTATGATTATCTGACGCTTCGTGCTGTCAGTGTCAACATTCCCCATTATCAGCTAACACCATATTTTTCAACTTAAAAAAAAAAACAACAAAACACAAAAAACAAAACTTGAAGTCAATGCAGTGAAGAACTTCCTGAATCCGGAGAAGTCTGTCCACCCCTCCCAGCCCACGCCTGCTGGCTTCTGCTTCTCCAGTGTAGTGCTGGAAAGAGTAACTAATAAGCATATTCAGTTGAGGGCAGGTGGGTTCGGGATGATAGATGAATTTTTACATTTATGAGCAGAAATCGGGGCGGGTGCAAAATGGAAAAAAAAAAAGGTCACCTGACTTACTTAGATCCCCACTGACTCTGCCTCTCTCTGCACCGCAGAAAGGAAGTGGAAATTCCTTTCTTCTGAGTCTCGAGGCAGAAAGAGTTTCTCCTTCCTAAACACTGACGCTGTGGGAAAGTGTCAGAGCAGTGATGCCAGCCTGAGCCTGGGGGCTGCCCGAGCAGCACCCATCTCCTGGCCTCTCCGCAGGGACGATGGCAATGCGGCCTCTAGCCACGCTCTTGCTGCCAGTCCACAGTCTTCGAGGCCAGGGGAGGGAGGGCCTGGTCAAGGCTGAGGGGAGGGCAACGATGGTGCTGATGCTGCTCTGAAGAAAACACAGTGCCAGCAGTGTCCTGGGGAAATTCGATCCTACTGTCACTTCTTAGTGACTGGCGGTGCTGGTCAGACCCACCCTCAGGCCTTACTTAACTAACAGGGCTCAAAACCACTCTGGCAGATGGCCATCTGAGTGCTGAGGCTAAGAAATAAGAGCTGAAACACAGAAGCACCGGAGTTAAAACAACTTCCCAGTGAGCTGATGGGAGGGATGGCTACGTCTACCTTATCCATACACATATATATTTATTTTAAACGACCTTATCATTACTTAATGAACTGTTTTTATGGGTTTAAAAAATGATTTTCAAGTCAATTAGTTTTAGAAATAGCAACTACTATTAATTCAATAGAGGAAAATTCTTAGAAACTGTCTAAATAAAGTGAATAAAATCTCAATTGCTGTGTGGATTCACTTTATTCAAAAAAATTTTTTTTGAATTTTAATTATTTTACATGGCACTTTATATTTCACTCCCTACATGTTAATTATACATATAACACTATCTAATATTTATGGGGCACTTAATAAGTATGTATCAGATACCACACTAAGTATTTTTTCATATATTATTTCATTAGCATCTCAACAACTGTATGTGTGATACTTCTGTTAGTACTCCATTTCAGAGATGGAGACACTGAGTCACAGAGAGCTCAAGGTCACAAAACTGATAACTGGTAGCACCAGAATCTGAACCCTTGATCACAGAAATGGCTGTAAAATTCACATTTTAACCTCATTCTCTTATACCACAGAAGATGAAATATTCACCATTATTCAAAGTTCCTCAACTAGAAAAATACTGACAAGATTTTCTGATCTTATAGGAAACACAAATATGGAACGTATCTCCAGCAATTAGTTGAAGAACCAAATTCCAGTGAGGCTTACTTTGTCCAACTTCTAATTACTGGGCAACAGACTCTTACTTTGATTTGGCATATTTACCTATACGCACAACAATTCTTACAGGTATCACAGACATGCTGCACGTCCCTAATACTGTCTTAAAGCTCTTCATTTTCCATCTTTTAATTCTGCACTTGGCATGTGAAACTGTTAAAAGAATTTAAGGCAATTATAGGGATGTCAAGAGCAAGGGAGAAAGAAACTGGATAAATATTAAAACTGTACAAAGATCTTTCTCTTCATCCTTTACCCACCCTCCTTCAAATACAGCATCAGTGCTGATTTTACCTTAGTCTTTATGTTTGTGCTGGTAACCTAGGAGAAGTGCCAAAAAAAAAAAAAAATAACAGGGAAAAAGTGAGGGCTGTCAATCACTGAGCCACGCAGAACACTCAATTGTTCAGGGTTGTGGCGGGAGGACAGAGAATGGACAAGATGAAACTCTTGCAAATTCATTTAAACCAATGGTTTCAACATCTTTTCCCAAACCTCCCATCAGAATAGCCATCAAGAGGGCAAACTGTCAAAATTAGGTCTTTTCTCTTCTCCTCTTTATTCTCAAAGCACATGATGGGCAAAAATGGGAGAAGAAAAACAGGATCTGGGCAATCCACAAACTGGACAATGGCCTCTAAAACAACAACAAAAATCAAGAGTTGACTATATCCTAAGCAGGAAAATGGTGTTTTATAAAAAAAGCATTGTCACTGCTTTTGAAATAGCAAAACAACTTGAATGGTTAAGTGAAAAAGCAATTTTGAAATTTACTTTTCTATCACTGAATTTTGGGACTCAGCCTCTGCATAAGGATTTTTGTTCATTTAAATGATTAGTTCTCAATCTGATAACTGAGAGGATCACTGATCTTAAAAAACAAAGTAAAACAAAACACCCCAACTATTTCTCCCCCCAATGAATGCTGTTATTTTCCCTTTCAGCTCTTTCAGAATTTATGGTGCTCGTGAATGAAGCACTAATGATGCAGGCTGTCCTTGGTGAAAGGAACACAGACCTTCAGACCAGCAAGACCCAAAGGGATAGTGGTGGGCTTGAAGTAACTGCACATAAAATGGGTCTTTCTAAACACAGCTCTAGAAATGCCTGGCTTTAGATGAAGAATCAGGAGAAAATCATGAAAGCACTAAGACCTCAAAAGAACCAAAATGAAAGCTTAGAGTGTGACTGTCTTTCAAAAGTTATATCCTATGTGTTGATCCAAAAATGAAAAGGATATGGGAGAAGATGAACTTTGAGTAAAAGCAAGTTGATGGTGAATAAGGCTTGGTGGGCATACCTGATACCTGGCGGTCTGATTTTCAGAACTGGGATGTCAATACTGATGTAATAATCTAAATAAGAGAAACAGGAAGTAGAGGTAGAGGGATGGCACCACACTCTAGTAAAAGTATTTACAACACCCCTGAGCACAGTCTGCTGATGAAGACGGTGGTGATGGCACCACACTCTGGGATACAGGACGCAGAGCCTGCACTTAGTACCAGCCTCTCAGGGGACACCCGGCCAAACAGTCTAGAACGAAAACTTAAATTCAAAACCATTAAAAAAAAAAAAGTCTGTCTAACAGAAAAGTTTAAACTACAAAGTAAAGAATATAATTTGAGGTAGACTCTCCTAAGTTTGGTTGTCTTTAGTTTAGCTTGTTTCAAAGTCATCAGAAGCCTAAGGTGATCACAAATGACATGGGCTCCACACAGTTGAGGGTCAACACTGGATTACTGAATTTAACTCCATAATTTAGGGGCAACTACAGATTTATTACGCCCCAACAGTAGAATACTGAAAACCCATCAAATGAGCCTCAAACTCTTCTGCAGGGAAAGAACGCCTTCATAAAGAATGGTAAAAAGATCTAAAAGTGAAGGCGATTTTGTCAAAAGAGATTACTTGATTACAAATCAAATTTTGTAAAAAAACAAACAAAAAACACAAACCACAACAAAAAAATCAAACCAATGGCAAAGAAAAAACCAAAACCCTGCACATTAAAAAGAAAAGGCAGATCCACTAATTTAGCTAACTCTGAAGTCTTGAACTTTCTAAAATTTAGTGTAGAAATTAGAAAGCAAGTACAGCCACATGGACACAGTGACTAATAAAAGTGCACTGAAAAGATAAGCACACCAAAAACTCAGGTGACAAAATGGACAAAACTAATACTGTCAAAATAATCAAAGGAAAAAAAGAATACTAGAAGGGAAAATTAAAAGGAATACGATGTTAAATGCTGACTAAAAGGGCACAGGAATGATGACATAACATTGTTCTTCAAGTGGTTTTTTAAAAGGGATTTATAATACCAGGAGGGCAAAGACTATTTTTTTTTTTTTTTTTTTTTTTTAGAGAAAACGAATGTTGTATTTAGGAATAATAGAACGAAATAAGAAAAAGAATCCTGGCCAGATGTTAGTAAACTCTTAGGACCAAGCCCTCCCAGGGTTTGGGATTCCCACCTGAAATAAAAGGCAAGTTTACTTCCTGATGTGAAAAACAAGAATAAACACCCACAGGTAAACAAGGGAAAAATCTTTATCGCACAAAAGTAGACTTGACTGTTTCTATAACCGGGAAGGAAATTCCTTTTGCCCTGAAGGCTCTCAAGTTCACGGCATTAGTATTACTAGTTTAGTGCACTGAGTGGCTTGAGCCATGGCTCCGAAACAAGACCTCCCAAAACAGAGAATGAGGTTTGCAGATTACCTTGAGCTCCTGCAGCTGATCAGGCTCATAGAGTTTGGGGGACAGCGCCTGAGCCAGGAAGGCATCCAGCTCCTGGCGACGCAGTATCCGTGCTCCAGGCCACTGCACCATATACCTACAGGGGGCGGAGAGAGAGGGTCTGGCGTTAGGATGGAGCAGTCATCAGTCACAGGCACAACCTGGTATTCCGGTTCTAGGGAAGAGTCAGGATGACGCAAACCAAGGAGGCCTACACGGATTTCTCAGCCAGCTTCTCTAGTTTCAGTGGATGATGTCAGTTACAAATGGAAACCTAATCATTAGCTGGGCTGATCAGAATGTTTGATTCTGGAATAATATAAAATAGCACACTAGATAAGAACACACTGCAAACCAGCTGGTGATTTTTTTTTTTTTTTGATACAACTTATATATTTTTCTGAGAGGTTTAAACTCTGAAAACACATGTTAAGCACCAATTTATATGATTTATCTATTTTAATTCAACACAGGGTACCTGGGAGGCAGGCCCCAAGTCCAAATAAGCAAGATTTACCTCCTGATGAAGAGTTAGGTCTTGTGTAAACCACCTGCAAGGAAGGGGCTCTGGTGGTGGCAGGTGAATGCCCTGCAGTGGAATAGGAAGTGATAGCAGGGACAATAAAGCTTCAGGCTTCAGAACCGGCACCTGAAGAACTAGTGCCTGCAATCCCTGGGGTCAGTGCAGACTTACTGGGGCCACCCTGGTGTAAGCACCTAAAGGGAAATCAATTTCTAAATCTTCAAACTTCCGTTTGTACTATCTGCCTGAGAACAGCCAGGTGTCCACAGTCCCTTTTCTCTACGGATCACTCCCCTTTACTCACCGTGCCAACTCAGCCCTGGCCCAGTGGCAACCTCCAGAGCACTAGGAAAAGGCACAACCCCAAACAGTATTTGGGTGTGAGAGAGTGAGGAGCTAGCCATTAAGAACTTCATCATAAGTCTCACTGCATATCCAATGGTTCCTAAGTCTACACTCAGCAAACTTGAAGGATGACCTAATCAAGCTGCCAGCTGATCCCCCCAAATAACTCCTGGTGATCCCTATGTGATCTCTCGCAAATAGCTTAAAAGGAGTCTGGAGAACTGTGATATGCCTAACAAAGCTCTTTTCCAGTACTGTCTGCTGAGAAAGGTTTCTCGGTGCTTAAAATTTAAGTTGAGAAAAATTAGGATCAGAGTTAGTGCAGAGCCTTCTCTCATTTCGGTAATAATTAATATTCATCCACAGGAACGTAAACATAAAAGGGGAAGAAGAAAGTTCTATCCAAATGATTAAAAGGAGTATCTTCAGTAAAAATCCCAATAGAAAAACCAACGTGATCGCTGGTGCCAGGCGCTAGTCTGAGTATTTACACACAACTGATTCCTTAAGTGGTCACAGCCACTCTGAGGCGGGAACCTTTACTGTCCCATTATAGAGATGGTGCAGTGGAGGCACAGAGCTTATGTACTTCATGGTCAAATCATGCAGTAGAAGCAGAAAGGAAATGCAATTTCAAGGTAAACAAACAAGGTAAACAAGGTGGGTGTTAAATCTCTATGGTATTTAGATTCGATCAGATATACTTAGAAGTGTGATGTAAAAGTTTTATTTCATTAAACTGTCAACACTTACAAAGATAAAAATAATACCCTATGCAATTGGTTGAGTGCCAAATATCTTAAACAAAAGTCTTACTGAGTTTTAACCAGAGTTTGATGCAAGAAACAGCAAATCTGAAGAAAGTCTCCCTATTTCTCTCTGAAAAAAATCACTGTGGAAAGATTGTCCTCAATATAAAAATGTTCTTTGCTTAAGTATCCATATTATGCATCCCTTTTATTTCTTAAAAACTGTGGTAAAATACAAATAACATCTGAGCAGCTAACACTTCAAAATACACATAACAAAAAATCTAGCATTTTAATCATTTTTAAATGGACAGTGCAACAACATTAGATATATTCACTGTATTCCAACAGACATCCCCCACCATCCATCACTACAATTCTTTTCATCCTGCAAACACTAATTCCCCTCTTCATCCCCTAGCCCTAAGGCTAGATGTTTCTTTAAATATTATGATTCAGGAAAAGACTGTTTCATGGACGGGTTCTTTTGCTCAAGTTCTTTCCTGGTTTTCCTGGCAGCAAAGATTCTCAGCACTCAGTTTAGCTGTAATAGAAAGTCTTTGGGGTTACTGGTGGTTTAGTCGCTAAGTTGTGTCCAACTCTTTGCGACCCCATGTACTTTAGCCCACCAGGCTCCTCTGTCCATGGGATTTCCCAGGCAAGAATACTGGAGTGGGTTGTCATTTCCTTCTTCACAGGATCTCCCGAGCCAGGAGATCAAACCTGGGTCTCCTGCATGGCAAGCAGATTCTTTACCAACTTAGCTATGAGAGAATCCCAATACCCACCATTTCCTCCGTCTGACTTTCTATTTACATTTTAACAAAGTTAACCTTTATCTCTCTTTCAATTCAAGTCCTCAGAAGGACCTTCTGTATATAGAAAGAGCATGATGTGTGTTCCTAAAGATATGCATATACACAGACAGACAGCTTAAATACCACAGAACGTGGACAGTACCACAGGCACTGCAGTGAACAAAAGCTGACCCTTGGTAATCTCCTGTGTCCACATTATTCTTATCTGTGCACTGACAGTGTTTTCAATCTCTTTATGTTTCTCAGTTTTCTCCAGACACTCTTTTCCATGTCTTCCTCCTGGGCCAGGCTTTAAGTTTTCTACCACTGGAGTCTGAGGGTATCTGAGTTCGCTGCTAGTCACCTCTCCTCTCACTGCCGTTTAGAAGCACGGAAGCGGGACTAGAAGCAGGTCTCCAAGTCGCTTGGTGGACAGAACCAACGTGGTCTGCCTCTGACTGGCACAGTTGGGCAGCTGGACCCTGGCTATGCTCCTGGGGGTGTTGCAACAAGCTGCACTTGTTTGGGGGGCTCAAACCCTCTATCTGCCTTACTGAATTCATTAAGTTCCTCCAGAAAGTAACTCAGTTTGTCTTCTCAGAAGCTCTCTTGGATAAGGACCTTATCTGTCTGGTCTCAGTTGTCCCCCAGGAAGGCTGCTTTCTGTTTCGTTCTAGACACGTGCTTCGCCCTCACACTGAACCTCTGCTCAGATGCTGGCCCCTCCTTGGCGACACTACAAGGATTCGAGAGATTTGGCTATCATTCTCTCCCTTTCTGATTGCTCTATTCATTCGTTCACTTATTTATGGCTATGCTGGGTCTTCACTGCTGCACACTGGCTTTCTCTGGTTGTGGCTCGCCAGCTTCTCACTGCGTCAGCATCTCAGGTTGTGGGGTCCGGGCTCCAGGGCGTGTAGGCTTCAGAAGTGGTGGCACACAGGCTCAGCATTTGCTGTGAATGGGACTAGCTGCCCCAAGGCAGACAGTATCCTCCCAGACCAGGAATGGAATCCGTATCCCCTGCATGGGCAGGGAATTTTTAACCACTGGACCACCAGTGAAGTCCTGATTGCTCTTGCAATGTCACATTTGGAACATATGTAACATATGGGTGCTGACATCACTAGTGAAAGCACAGAGAAGATCACCACCTCCTGGCTAGCTTATGCCTGCCCCAAAGGCAGAAGTGGAACCTCATCACGAAAGAACATCGGCAAATCTAGACTGAGGAAAAGTCTACCCAGAGATTGACAAACTGCACCCAGGGACTGGCTGACTGTTTTGAAACACAATTTCCTGGAGCAGCCACAACCATTAGTTCACATGTTGTCTAAAAGACATAATCTCCAGATCCTTGATCTACAAAACACACCAGTGTTTACTCTTCAGAAACATCTCTGCATCAACCCAAAGAAACCTGAGAAGCTTGGAGGAGACACGCACCTGAACACAAGAACAAGGCAAGATTTCGTTACTAATAAAGGATGTTACTGTGATAACAAGAAAAATCTGAGTATCTGTAGATGAGATGTATCAGTATTTTTCTGATTTTGAGGATGTCCTTTTTTTTTTGTTTTAAAGGAAACAGATTAGGGGTAAGCGCGGTATCATACTCACAGCTTCCATTCAAGGGTTTCAGGACAAACACCCAGGAGATAAGAGGAGATAGCCACTGCAGTAAAAATTTAATATGCAGGGAAACTGGGTGAAAAATAGCCACCAACTCTTTGTACTAATCTTGCAATTTCAAGTTTAAAATTACGTTAAAAAAAAAAAAGAAAAGATTAAGGAAGGGAAGAGCCTTTGGGATGACAGCCTGGCCTTGTGGCTGCTGACATTTGCCCAGCCCAGCCATCAAGGCCAAGGGTCAAGCTGCATGGCCTCCAACAGGGCCTTACCATATCAGGGACACCAAGGCTGTCCTTTGATGCCCCTCCCCCAACCTCAGCAGACCGCTGTCACACAGCTGCCATTTCTCCAGAGAAAGACCACTGGGCCCATGGGCCCTAGACTATAGCCTGTCCTTGGCAAGTCCTTGGAGACACAAACCAACCTTCTTATTCATTTGCACCTGCCCCTGCCTCCACCCCCATGCCCTTCATTCCACATTCTTAGCAGGCCATACCCATCAATCAAACAGGCCATGCAGGGTAAACTCCTTTACCTGCTTGTCCCTGTGGCCCAAAACACTACTGAAGGTAGAACAAATTCTCTTCGCAGAGATGGACCAATCCATTTACTGATGTCCTGACTCGAAATCCTGAGACCTGTCCCACAAGCCACTCTCTCTCATCTCTTCCCAACCAGTCCCTCCTCAGGATCTGAAACTTTGTGAATCTTACCAAGTGGGAAACTCCATGGTTTCAAGCCCACACTGCACACAACAGTCTCTGCACAACCAAGCAAGTCTTCTGGCTTCCACCCAAGTAGCAAGTATGAGGGAACCTGTGCTGCACTCATGGAAGCTTCTTAACACCCCAGAGATGAGCACAAGAGGAGGTTCAATCAAACTCAAGATTACTCGTTGCATTTATTAACCTTTTCAAGTTCTAAAATGAGTATTTGTTTATAGACAACCATAAAACAAACAAATGGGAACCAGGACAATCCTGAAATCATGACTTTCCAAAGGCCTTCTGAACAGTGCCTAAGAGGCAGAGCTATTTCTGGAGTAATAGCCAAGGAAGTCAGGAGGACTGAGCCGAAGAGTGGGGCCTGATCACTGTCCAGTCTGCACTTGCTAGGTATCCCAGTACCCCATGAGGTCCAGTGAACGAACAGACAAGACGTGAAAGCACCACAATCCCAAGCATCATGAAATACTTTGAGCACTGTGCAAGCATCAACAGAGGCTGTCCCGCACTAATGCATGGCTGCTTCTGGCCAAGGGGCAACCAAACAAGCCCCAAGTGCCACACACATCGCTCTTACTCAGGGCCCAATGGGACCTTCAAGCCAGGCATACAGTAGACAGTTAGCTGTCTACCCAACATATTAAATGCCACACATCATTTTAAACTTGGAAGAGAGAAACACAAAGTAACCAAATTCACTACTGCTATTTGATCTTCGAGTAAGCCAAAGTCTTAATGTTTTGGCTAATATAAAATGAATTCCATCAGAGGAAATCAGAAGATTCTAAAACCTAAATGAAAAAATTAGTCTTTCCCACTAGACTAATCCTCAATGGAGATAAAGATAAGAAAGCTATATTCCATGCTATATTGCTATTGTTGTTTGGTTAAATCATGTCTGACTTTTTTGCAACCCCATGGACCATATCCTGCCAGGCTCCTCTGTCCAGGGAATTTTCCAGGCAAGAATACTGGAGTGGATTGAGATTTCCGACTCTAAGGGATCCTCCTGACCCACAGACTGAACCTGCATCTCCTGTGTCTTCTGCACTGGCAGGTGGATTCTTTACCACCGGCACCACCTGGGAAGCTCAACAGAGCTGCTTTTGCATTGGCCGGGAATTGAACCCAGGCCTCCTGCATGGCAGACGAGAACTCTACCACTGAATTACTCCAAAAACCAACAGTTTCCACCCAGGCCTTTGTGGCCCATTGGCTGATAAGAGTCTGGAAGAAAACACTGCACATATCTGGGTTTTTAACCTTCTCTCCAAGGCAGGAGTCAGCCCCTTAGAGACGGCAGGTTCCAGGGCAGGGCAGACACAGGATGAACCTGGGCATCCTATGGTACCAGAAAGCAAGGACATGCTGGAGGGGGGTGGGGGGGTACAAAGGACATAGGAGCCACTTAACAAGATCCCAAGGCCTGAGCTGGAACAAACTGAACAACCAAATAACAAGGTTGTATCAGGTTATAACCCTAGGAAGAGAGATAACCATAAGTCCATACTGACCTACATATGATTAAATAAATGAAGGAGGAAGAAGAGACACATTTTACCAAAGAAAACTTACTAATATATAAACATATAATATAGTCCCCCAATAGTCTTCAAAAGCTTTAACATTTAAGGATAAACTATGTTTAAAATCATCATGATATCTACATAAAATACAGGTTCATCAAATGTTACCTATTCTATAAATACACTATATAGCATCAGCTCAAACTCATGTTGTATTTACATGGCCTATGTTTCTATAGTATATGAAAATATTAGATGAGGACAAATTCAACTGACAACCTGATTCATCTGGAATAGCCCCAGGTGAATCTGGGGTACTGAGCTGTAACTTCATACAGGACACTTCTTTGAGAGGCATCTGTACAAGCGCCTGCTGGAGAACATGCAGTGGCTGAAGAGGCGGCCAGCGGCACCTACCGTAGGACGCAGCACAGCACCGTGAGATGAGTGGGCACGCTGGCTGGGTTGAGCATGGCTGGTGTGTCTGACCTCATGCAGGCCAGGAAGGCCCTCATTCTGCGGTTCTTGTCCTCCACCGCCTTCCCCAGCCACAGTCTCTTCAGATTGGGGCAGGTCCATTCCCTGAAGGCAAGAGCTTCCACCAATTCCGGGGTTTGCGGCGATTTCCCTTTGTAAGCAGCCCACTCTTTAATGATCACTGGTGAAACTACAGAAAGGAAAATGAGAGAACCATTTATGCCCTACCTTAGCCACTTTAAGCCCGACAAAAGCAGCTCTAGTAACTACAGTATGAAGATGCCACTTCTTGTGTAACAATGCATTCTCTCATTAGTAAGCCATCAGTTCTCAATCCTCAACTCTAAAATATTTTGTTTTCTACTCTATGCACTTCGGAGGCTCACTCAGAATTCCAGTCAGACCATCAATAAATTTTTTCTCAACCAAAGATTCCCCATAAAACTAGTATGTGTAAATCAAGGATGTTAGACAAAATTTGCTTTAACATTATAAATCCATTAATAGTTTTAGTAATAACAATGGGTACAACTTATACATATTTTGTGATCATCACAGAAATCATGGAAAATCCAATTTAGATAGCTGATCTTTTTCTCCATGTTTTTACTAATTAGATCTGAGAAATAATTTGTCCTTGGTAGCCACTTTACATAAGCATCTCCTACTGTAACAAGTATAACTGTTAAACTCCATAAATAACTTTTTATCAACAGTAGTTTTACCACTATTAGCAGGAATTAATTCTGGAAATACAAACATGCACATTTCTCCACAAGATTCCCAAATAACTTAAGGGAAAAACGGTGATGGGGAAAGGAGAACAATGGAGATAAAGCACACTGCACAGACGTATGTTAAAACTTCTCCCCGAAGTGCACTGACATAAACAGTCAGATGGTAAAACGTGGGTGTGCATTTTGTAACAAATAGCTTACTTTGGTCAATAAACATGAGCGCTGAAGAAGGACCACATGGAGACCCCCATCCTCCCCTCACAGGGCTGACAGCAGGTACAGAAGCCAGGATGGTGCTATGATTCTAATGCGATCTCGGACACGTCAATTCTATTCAAATAACCATACCCCCTTCCTGGGCTCATTTTCCTTAAAGTAACACCTGAGGCAAACTGAAGACTATGAAGAACCCAAATCCCGACAAAATAAATGATTAACTGGCTCATCTCCAGCTCCACACCAAGTCTAGACAATCATCTCTTCCAATGTCATGAAGAAGTTTAGGAGTTAGATACTTGGATAGGCACGATTGTTAGCAACAGAAAAGCAAGCTTTGCACAATCAACCCCAGTCAAGTCAGGTGGGAATATGCTGCAGAGGCGCGGCCATGACCAGCCATTCTGCAGGGACCCCAACCCCCAGAAGCAGGCTGCTTGAGCAGGGGTGCAAAATCAAGACAGTTTCTGAAAATTCTTTTACAAAAAAGTAACTGTTTTGTCATTGAGGAAATCCCTTTAAATCACATTTGAATATCTTAGTGTTTAAATGCTGAAAAAAATTCTAAACTTAAAAGGTTTCAAGTCCATCGAGTCAAAACAGAGAGACACATGTATAAATAAATACATGCATCTTTAAATTTATCTCTATTTTAGGTGCCAGACACAAACTCGTAAGGTCCCTACTGTCCAGCAGACCCTGTCCTTGGACTCACAATCTAGCCGCCCACCCCCATTCCTGCTGAACTCCAGTGCACACCGCTCCATAGACTGCCACCTGTATGCAGAGGGGAGGCGTCACCACAACGCCCTCCGAGGTGCAGTACACCCCACCTCCCTTTGTTCCAACTACATTCACAGAGGCTGGCACGCTGTCAGCCCCAAGAAAACAAGTGAAAGGAGGTTACAAGATAAGCCATTAACCAGTACACTGCGTTTCCAGTCAGTCCACAAAGTTTATTTTCATGCCCCCCTCCCACAGTAAAAATGAATAAATCTATTTCTTCCATGTAGCATCTTCATTTTGGTGACAAAGATTTATTTAATGGAACTAATTATATTTTATCTTTGACTGTTAATGTGGGTTAATAACCTAGTTATCTAAGGTCTCTCAGGTTCTTCCCCCAAAACACACACACACACACACACACACACACACATGCATGCACACAAACAAAGCCTAAGCTTACTGCATCTTAAAAAACTCAGTTTATAATGCCAGGGTCTCCTTTGAGTTTTCTCAACAGAAGCATTCTTATTAAAACTATATTCATCTATTTATATCTTTCCCCTTTGTCATCTCTGCTCTTGCGTCTCTTCAATAATTTTTAGCAATCGTTTTATTGTTTTCATTCTAGAAATAAATTTTTGGTGGAGGATTTTCATTCTCAAGGTCAAAAGGCTTATAGCTGTATATACTTTATGCATCAAACCCTACACTAAAGTGAAGTGGAGGTCAGAGATGCCAACAGTCCTTTCACAAGTTCTCCTGAGTGTTCCCTGAAGCTGCCCTAGACAGCTGTTTACACCAGCTGGGGCTCCAAGTGTGCCTGAATTTACCTGGCCTGATGCTGTGTGCTCAGAGCCTATTCAGCTTGCAAAGGCTACAGATGAGCTCACACCTGTGCCTGAAAATTGCCACCTAAAACTTACCTGGCCATCCCTCCCACGTCCTGGTGAACGGACTTCCCCAGTACATGCAAGGGAGACTGTAGCTGTAAAGAAGGATTAGATATAATAGCTTCCTCTTATATTCTAAGCATTTTTGTTGCTATCTGCACTATTCATGACTAGAATGTTCAAGTCTAATTTGGGAAATACATGTTCTCAGAGAAAATAAATGTGCAGTAACAAAAAGCTTTGTTCCGAAAGCAAAGATGCCCTGATTTGCTTTATTTTCTACATATATCTGTTTTTTGGTTTTTTTTTCATATATCTGTTTTTAAACTGAATACTTGGAGATCTTTTGTGTATACCACCACTTAAGAGCTGTGGAAACTTTGGCCAATCACCCAACAGATATTTATTGAGCACCTACTATGGAGTGGGTGAGGTAGGAAAAGCACCCAGGGCTCAGATGTCAACCACCATGTGCCAGTGTGAAAATAAGGGTCTTCCTAAATTCTGAGGCTTGGGTCCCTCACTTCCCTTGCCCCAGCACAGCCCTAGAACCAGGCACTAAAATAAGGGAGGCCAACAACTCACTCTGTCGCACAGTCCAGTTGAGGAAACGCAAAGACACCTGCACCTCTGTTATGTGCTTACAAGTATGTGAGGTCAACTTACGTTTATAGGCTCATAACATTAGATTAATTAAAGGTTAGTGTTTCATAAATGAATGAATTCCGAGGGACATCCCATTTTCAGGTAGACACACAGCAGCCTCTGTGTTCTAAGTTCATCCAGTGGGGTGGCTGATGCACACAGGGTACCTTCTCTCCCTCTGCCTCTGCACTTCTTCCCAAGTTGCTGCTGCCCACTGTTTTACTCCATGAGCTCTCCTGAAGCTCACAGGAATAAGCCGATGCAAAGCAGCCAACTAATAGCACGTAATCTGGGATCTTATCATTTTTGGAAAAAAAAGTCATACAGGGATTATCCAAGTGGTATGGGACAGTTGGATTATGGGAACACTCTGTGTGCAGACAAGAGCACTGGGGTATAAAACCCTCTCTGTGAAGGCACCATTTTAGAAAGACATGTTCATGCCTCCTTGTTAAAACAAGGATAAGAGAATCCCAGAGGTCAGCTAATCTAGCTACTATACATGAATAAATCTTCATGTATCACTATCAATAAAGGTTTATCTTGTCTTTTCTACTGACAGGAAAAACTCATGATTTCAAGTGGACTACTTTGAAAAATCTGAACATCAGGCTGTCTTCCCTACCTGAAACTAAACTGAATTTTTACACTGGCAAAAAGCAACTCCAGGGTACCAGTTTTCTGTTACTGCCAGCAGCTAAATTTATAACACAGTTTCTTTGCTGGAAGCACCTCTTCAAAATACAATTTCAAGACATAAAACACTGCTGAAGACTTAAGCTGTTAGTAAAAACTCAATGTTTTCCATCAGTTGTTAATCTTCTATTTTCACATTCATACATATGACAACTAGCTATCTCAGGAATCGGTTATAATATTGATTTTGGGATCCATCCCAGGCCAGGAATAATGAACATGTTTCATTTTGTGAGCCTACTTCAACTGACCGGTAGTGGCTGCCTACAGTGCCATACGATAAATTATGTCTCTAGGCTCATTCCAGAGCACCATGAGTGGTGAGATTTATAGCATGCACACAATATGGTTAGAAGATAAGGGAAAAGGTGGGTACAAACAACCTCCAAGGCTAGCGCCAACTGGACCTTTGGTCTGGGTCTGTGCAGTGTGTATTTGGGGAGAAGCCACTGTTTTACTCCCTGAGCTCTTCTGGAGTTAGAGGAAAACACACACACACACAATAAATAAAAACAAAACTCCAACTCCTTCATATCAGAGTTTTATCAGAAACAGGAAAATGGGCACAACGACAGCTGGTCTATCCTTATGGGAAAACTGCTGGTTAACTTCCAAGCACCTCTGTGTCCAGGCTGGGTGTCCAACTAGCCCTCATTTCCTCATGCTGACACGTGTGAGTACCCTCCATGATTCTGCAAAGTAAAAGACTATGAATTTTCTCCTTAAACTTTTTATATCTGAGGCTGGGAGTATCTTACAGTCCACAAACATATACATGCTCAGTAGGCCACAGGGCAGGTAGAACACAGTGTTACATGGTGTTACAGACACTTGCTAAACACTATTCCTAGACTTCAGTTTCTCCATTTACATCATTCCTACTGTATTAGAAACTCCGAAGTTCAAGGACATAAACATTAATCCAAAAGAGTACCATCAAACAATTCCTGTCAGACAACACTGCTCTTCCCACAGATGTCTCTCGAGCTCAGCCACTCAAAGTTCTGCGAGGGAAAAGCAGTTTGCTAATGCTACTCCTGAAAAGCTTTGAGGAATAAAAAAATTCAGATTAATATACAAACAGCCTTCATAGAATCGTAAGAAAAATGTTTATGACAACCAATTTTCACACATATGAAAACAATACACTAATTAATATTGGTCATGTTAAAGTATTGTTTTATAATGTGATTCACAATGAACGAATTTATTTTCAATCAGCAATCCCAATGACTTGGCACTAACAAAATTTCTAAAGCAAATTGGATCAGTGGTGGTGGGGAGAATCAATGTGTTCCTTTTGGCTTTTCTTGACAGTTTAGAAAGAAGAGAGAAAATATAGGGAAATACAAATGTAGTATTGTGTGATTAGTCACTCAGTCATGTTTGTTTCTTTGCAATCCATTGAATTGTATCCGCCAGGCTCCCCTGTCCACGGGATTTTTCAGGCAAGAATACTGGAGTGGTTGCCATTTCCTTCTCCAAGGGATCTTCCTCACCCAGGGATCAAACCAGCATCTCCTGTCTCTTGCAGGCAGATTCTTTACCTGCTGAGCGATCGGGGAAGCCCTAAACATAGTACGAGTATAGTAAATATAAGCATAGTATATAAACTTGCTATTTGTGGGGGGGCGGGGAAGGGGAGTGGAGACGGACGGACAACACCATATTGCTTGTGGGATCTTAGTTCCCAGGCTAGGGGTCAAACCCTTGCCCCCTGCAGTGGCAATCTAACCATTGGACTGCCAAGGAATTCCCAAGCCTGTTTTTTTCTCTTCAACTATAGCTGAGGTGACTCATCATCCTGTAGTCTTTGTAGTACCAGATCCCTTTCTTCAGGTCCTTCCCATTCATCACTGGGGAGTACCTGGGTGGCTGAGGAGCATCCCCAGGGAGAAGAAGCGTCACTACGGCACTAAAGGTCAGAGCTGCTTCCAGGGCAGAAGTGCCTATGAGGAGCAGTCACGTCACCTGGATCTCACACATACAGGCCTAGAGGCCAGGGCCAGCTCAGACCAGGTGCCTCGCTCCAGGCCCAGCCCCTATTGCAGCAGCTGCAGAGACAGCTAGCTCCCTGGGCCCATCTCTCCCCAGAGCAACTGCCACCATCACCATTTAGCCCATATGGGTGAGGCTGTTTGTGCTGGGTCAACAGTCTGCTCCTTGACCCACTGGTAGGACCGTGAATTCCACAACAGTGACTTCAGTAGCATTCTCCCACAATAAACAAGTATTCTTATTACTCTTCTAAAAGCAAAATGATAGAACCTGGAAATGGACAGGGAAGAACAAAAAAATAAGCTGCCAGCATGTAATTCAATATGATTTTCAAAGGCTGAATTTTCTTTTCCCCTTATGTTTGTATTTCTTCTAAATTATTTTTGGAATTGTCAAATGACGATGAATAAGTTGAATGTTTCATATCATCTAATCTTAATTTTTTAATAACTTATTCTTCAACAAAAGGAAAATTGCTTTACAATGTTGTGTGGCTTTCTGCCGTACAACAACGCAGCTCAGTCATAATAGTACACATATCACCTCCCACATGAGCCCTCCTTGCCTCCCCTCGCCCCACCATTCTAGGTCACTGCAGAGAGCCAGGCTGGGCTCCCTGAGTTACACAGCAACTTCTCACCACCTATCTATTTTACACATGATAGAGTATATATATCGAGGCTACTTTCTCCATTCGTCCCAATCTCTCCCTTTCCCACTGTGTCCACAAGTCTATTTTCTCTAGATGGCTATGATTTTTTTTAAGGATTTGATTGCAGATATCCTACTTTAGCCATATTTTAAAAAATGAAACTTTGGTTAGTCATATGAATATTCATTGTAGATTATGAACATTTTATCATATGCCTTAATCAAGAGAAATAATTCCAAATGGATACATGCCTTACATCTAATGGGAGCTAAGTATTTTTGAACAATCTTATAGGCTTCAACGTGCCCTTTGACTAGTTCTGACAACAAACCCTTCCTGGGAAAATTCTTGATTGCAACAGTGACCACACCAAGAACATACATCTGTATGCACAGCATTTTGAAACCATGTTAGATCAAAATCCTCACATTCAGAAGTAGCTACATCACCCACATGAGTAGGAGGGTTTACCTGGAACCCACACAGCTCGGATTTGGCTACCAAAGTGGAAGGCAAAGGCAGCAGACACGTGGAGAACAAATTTGTCCCAAGGACCTTATGGTGCACTTTCATGTGCAAAGTGCCACTGATTTTAAAATTTCATCTACATATGGTCTATGAATAAGTGTAGGTAAAACAAGATTTCAAATATTATCAACCAAGAACTCCTGAGAAACTGCGCAAGGTTAGTCTCTCTGGCATGATCAGACATTGTTATTTTCCCATCTCATCTAGGTCATAAAGAAGCTACAGTATTTTCTCCATAAAATAGTCACTTAGTAGATGTTTCAGGTATGGAAACCTAAAGCAGTGGCATTGTAAGAGTCAGTGTTTTCCACTGGCCCAAAGTAACAGAGCAACGACAAATGACTGTGTGCCATCCTTGAAAAGAAGTCAGTGGAGTGGGGAGGGGAGCAGAGGAAGGAGGAAAGGAAACAGACATGCCTGCCAAATTCTCTTTGAAGTTACGGCTTTCTCCCACTCACCGACTCTTCCCCCATCTACCTCACACTGGGACACTTTCCTCCTTTCTTTTGTTTTCCCTGTGCCTCCCAGCCTCCAAATGAGGTCAAGAGACCTCCATCCAGAGCCTCTAAGAGCTCATTTGAGTCACCTCAGACTTTTCCACCCTTCTCCTTCCCTTGATCATGCCAGTCCCCATGCCCTCCAGCCCTAGCCAGAATTGGCCTGCCATAGGCAGGCTGACCTAGTTATTTCTCTGTGAGAGCTGCATTGGGCCCTGTGGTGTGGTTTGTACATTCAGCTCTTTACCACAGTTTGCCTCCCTCTTGCTTATGTGTAGAGGATGCTAATCTATTTAGTCAATACTTTCCCCTGGCTTCTGCTTCCCCTATTGTCTAAAAGGCCAGCCTCTCCCAGGCCAGTAAGACACCTGTATCAACTAGGTACAAATCCAGTGATGAGGGAGTGGAGCACGTGAGGTGCTGCCGGCTGTGTTTCCCCCAGTGTTTTAAAGTCACAGACCGGCCGCGGGGCAGAAGAGACCAAGACTCTTACTTCCCAAGGGCACCTGGCACCTGCAGCTCACCTGTGACGGAGAACTCCCTGAAACAGGCGAGGGATGCACAGCGCCCACTGCTGAGGACATGAACAGAGAACACGAGCCATATGCAGGCTGCTCTATGAAGCTATGGACACTGTTAAGTGGAGCCCAACCTGGGATATACCTGAGGGTATTCAGGTTTTGATCACTGAAAACTCTTGAGGATTTTCTGTGTAAAGATAACTATGTTTCTGGAACACACAAGCAAATGAAGAACAGCCTTTCACCATGAAAGCCAATATGGTGCTATGGAGCTGAGGACACAGCAGGAAGGAGGGCCGCATGGGACCCTGTAGCGCTCAGCATTCCAGGCCCAACAGAGACCCAAGAGGCTACAGGGACTAAGATGCTCAGGGCTGGTGGTGAACTGGAGGTCACAGCTGTGGGGCCAGGGTGGCCTGGGTGCGCCAGCACAGAAAATTGGCCAATCCTGTGCAAAGTTAAAAAGGTCTTCTTTTCTGAGCAAGTAAGTCACACAGTGGGAGAAAAGGATAAGAATTTGTATACCTGGAATGTACTGGGCCTTTGAAAAGTGTCCACAGACACACCTGGTGTTTCACATGATGCCTCCGGCCTGATCAAGGTGGTAGAAACATCAGCTAGAGGAGGCCCTGTGCAGCCGGCATCACCTTCTCCGGCTACAGTCACGCAAATAGCTCAGCATGACTATCTTCAAGTAAGGGAAGTGACAGATGGCTTCATTTTAAAGGCTTACAGAATCACAATTTTGTCACAGTAATAGAAACAGAAAACTTAAGAATCTATAGAACTGCATGTTTAGATAAAATTGCTAGAACCTCTCCAGTTTTGAGTTCCAAAGGTAAGATCTACTCTCATACTTGTCCTTGAGCTCAGCTTCACCCATGTCACCAGGCCTGCAGTGACCTGCCATTCAAGCAGGTTATCTGTCACTAAATATCCTCAGTTTAGAGGATGACTTAGTAATCTACAATTTCCACACTTCATAAATGCTCTTAGATTGCACATTTTGGGAAACATTTCTGTATTTCCTACTAAATATACAGTGACTTTTATATTCCCTACATTAGTAGATAAAATTACCTAGAACAGAAAGGCATGATTTTCTCCTCCAAAATTACATTGGCCTACTGAAGATGGAAATACTTTGACCTCAACTTTTGCCCAAATTTCAAACAACAGTTTCTGTCTTCCCGCTTCCCCCTCCATCCCCAGAATCAATCAGCTGGAGGCCTCTAAGGGAAATTGTTACAAGTCCCCTCTTGGCTTCAGGGATGTGTTCAGCAACTGCACAGAAGCAGCCCAGTGGATAGCCTGTGGGACCTCCCCAGGAAGACTGATTTCTGCAAAGAGGGAACCACATCTCGTGGACACCACAGCAGAAACTGCTATCAGTCTGCCCAGGACATGTTAGCCACGAGGGTGGCGACCGTCAGGATTGTTTCCAGATCAACGTTCAGTTTGAAGTGTAAACCTGTTGTTTTATCATTTTACTGAATAAACACCACTGCTTGGATGTTACTGAGGAAAACAACCTGTGGCTTGTCCTCCTTTCGTAAGAGCCCCGATGGAGCCCATCTCCTTTATGTGAGGACTCTCAGGGTGAACTCAGTCACGATTCTTCTAAGGCTTTAAAAATGCACAAGAGATTACGAGGTACCGAGGAAAACAAACAATGGATTTTACAGTACATACATTCTGGTGGAAGTCTGTTCTTTCTAAAAGCAAGTCTCTCAGTTTTCTTTCTGCTTTCTGCCAAGCTAAACAGGACTCCGTAAACATACTGACGAACTGGCCTATAGAGCAGGGCGGCGGGAGGCAGGTCTTTGCTGGCTTCATCTTCAATAGAAACAGCAATTTTGATTTCACCCTTTGCATGGAAGAAAGCAGAATAATATTGCACATTTTTCATGTTGAATTTACAATAAACTCACAGAAATATACTGTATTATCTCCAGTTAACGAAATTGCAATTCTATTCCAAATCAATTGCTTAACAAGTTGCCTATATCAAGATGTTTAGGGAGAGTTCATTCAGGTTTAGTCAAAATATATGCTCAAAGAGTCAAAATAAAACCTACATTGTTTTATTTTTAACCTGGAACAACAACAAGAACAAAAACCATGTAAATGCTTCCAAAGTCTTCAAAAAAATCTAGATAGGTAACACCAGACAACAAATAGAATAGAAAATGCTGAGAACTGTCAAATTTTATGTCAAGATGGTCATATGTAATATAATTCATAATTTTCAATGACCTATATGAAACCCAAGAAAAGAGCACCCTAAAAATAAAATGGTCACAAATTTTCTTTACCAAGCTCTTTCATAAAAAACTATCATGTACAAAAAACCTACCTAAGAGAACTCTTTTAAGTGCTATTTGTTTTTAAAGTATTCAGCATGTATCAGGCCTCTGCCCCAGTACATCACGTAACTCAACAGACGAGTCCCACTGAATGAGACAGCCACCAGGGGCTGGAAATGAAAGAAGCCCTGTTCTGTTCATCCCACCCCCACTCCTCTCTGCCAACATAGCAGGGGCTTCCTTGTGGCTCCAAGAGACAAATGACTCTGTGACCACCTGCACCTGAGATCAATCCAAAAATTCTGTGATCCTGTCCTAAATATTTTATGTTATCAAGGTACATCTCAAGAGACTTCACAAGGAATTTAATTATGCATATTCTTAATATAAAAATGTATTTATGACCCCAATGTCTAGTAAATTTATTGATATGTACTCTTTTAATCATGTCATAACATTCATTCTTTCTTTCACATAAATTTAATTTAGAATTGATCTTTTCCCTTATTAGAACCTTCATACTCATTAATCTAGTAGCTACAGATGTGGTTAACACTCATCTAGTGAGTATTTACTCTCCCAAAATTATGAGGCTTTGACGATTCTCTACATTCTCACTTCAAGCTTGAATTCACAGCAAATGTCTCAGCCTGGAAAATTTAACACCAGAGCCACTCAGCTTGCAGGAAACAGCACACATTTCAGTCTAAACTTTTCCCAAATACACTGAAAAATTTTAGGTGACACCTTAAAATCTGAAGATAGTCAAGTTCACTTTTCTCAACACAGTCATTTCATCAGTATTTGCCCTTGAAATCAGTGAGTACTGAAGAGGAGGACAGGCAGTTTTGCATCACTCAGACTGATTTAACCAAAGTCCCTGAGTCAGACCCACGAGCATGGCAGGGCACAAACAGCAGGGAGTCCAGGGACCTTGTACCCCAACAACCCCAGAGTGAAAGGGCACAGCCTTCCCAACGCTCGAGTCCCTTTAAACTTAGCAAAATCCTTTTCCCACAACAGTAACCCTCACTTACCCTTATAATCTATGTTGGACCTGAAAGATAAAATTTTTACTTTATAACCATAATGCGAGAAGTGATACCACACATGCATACCCATATCAAATAACAGATGAGACTTGGAGGCAATTATAATTCAAAAATACATTAAAGGACCCAAATAATATCACTGGTCTTCCTGTCCTTTATTTTATAAAATATAAAATTAAGCAGTTCAAATTAGTCAATTAACGGTTAAAAGTGCAGCTCGAGAGTGCTGTGGAATGGAAGTCACTTGTAATTACTGACTCCATTCTATAAACCATACATGGACTGTAGAAAATAAGAAAAAAGTTTGATTATATATGGTGGTACATATACAGATGAAAACATAATAAAATACATAGAGTAACGAACCAATTTTACACCAGATATCTGGTCACCAAGTTAAACTGTGGATCTATGATCATAAACATAAATATGACAAGTCACTGAGGAAATTTAAATAAACGCAGATCTGTTCAAAACACCAAGATTCAGAAACAATTAATGCCACACTGTATATCTATTTAAGCATACATTTGGGAAGATACTAATAAAGTGATGAAGCCCCATATTCCATTGTTTGCTGTAAGTACTCAATGAGGTAGAGGAATAAGTCAAAGTATGAAGTGCCATCAGCCACTCAGAAGCTGGGAGCCTCTAGGACAGATGACAAGCCAGATATAGTATGTTGACATCACAATTAAACTTGACACTACAGCAAAAACATGCAGGAAACTTTGAAACTAGAGATACAAGTAAAATTACAAACCAGAGAATAACATGAAGTGCCATTAATTAGAAATTTCAAAAATAATTTTGGGTTAAATTGACGAGAAAAATAAAGACTTTTCCCAAGTTCTAATTTTATTGTGATTATAGATATAAATATCCATCTTCTTCCTCCAAGTTTAGAGAGGGGGAAATGAACTTCATTTAAATACCTTGTAAGATAAAAAGCAGTTCCAGCAGGAACAAGGACACACCCCACAAGAGCGACCACAGAGAGACCACGGCCGCACGCGCGGCCCCAGGGCATACCTTTGTCAGGACGTGGAAGATGTAGGGGTACATCAGCCCCTTCTTGTGCCGGTGCTCGGCCACTCTCAGCACCTCAGGCGCGACAGGAGGCAGGGGTGGGGTGGTGATGTCCATGTGGTTCCTGGTGGGCATGGACAGGAGGCACGGAATTGGCTGAACAGTGCCAGTCTGGTTCCCCTTTCCTTCAGCAAGCTGGCTGCCAGAAGAGGCAGTGGACGAACCTTCCGCCTGCGGAGCGAGGGTGAGAGGAGAGACTGGGCTCGTGTTACGTCCCCACCCCTTTAGCCTGTCCGTCCAATTGCAGCACAGAGAGATGTGATTGACAACTTCCGTGAGGAGGAGGGGAGCTGTGACCCACTCCTCCTCGAAGAGGAAGTGTGAATGGACGCCCACTGTGCCTGTGTCAGGGGTGGGCAGCTTCCGCTGGGTGACCCCACTCATGGCTCCTCCGCTGGGATCCCCACAGGATGAACAGCCTTCTGTGGCTGCTAACCAAAGCCCCGTAGGCTCCCCCAAGTGACCAATCTTGTGATTCTGCTTTCCTGGGAGACCCTTCCTCAACTCAATGGGTAGCATCCTCTCTACAGATGAAAAAACTAATTCTCCAGGAGGGGATGTCTCTTGTCTGTGGTAATGAGACCAGTAACTAGTGAACTAGGACTAAAACTGGGTCTCAGTCCACCACACTAGGTCCTCACCACCACCACAGTTCTTATTTAAAGAAGAAATAAAAACCAAACCTCAAGTATTCTCTTAGGGTACTTAAAGTCCCAAATAAAGTATACAGAGGGAACTGTCTGCCAAAAATTAAAACCAAAGAACAAGCTAAAACCATTAAAACTGATGAGTCAGATCTACATAAACTGACACAGAAATATGTGCATGATAAATTGTTAGGTGAAAAATATCCACTCTGTACAACCAATCACCAAAATACAGAATATATGTACATGAATAGGAAAGAGTATGGACACCAAATGGCTACCTCAGTGCTGAAGGGAGATTCTTAGTTTTCTCTTTACAAATTTTAGCAGAGTCCTAATTGTTTACCAAGAGCAAGTATTATTTTTTGCAGCAAATTTTTTTCCTCACAATAAATTCTAGAAATAAAAATTGCTCACTTACTGCTTCTGTGGCACCCTAAAAAATATACAAAGAAAGGCAATGCCAGAGAATGTTCAAACTACTGTACAACTGCACTCATTTCACATGTTAACAAGATTATGCTCAAAAATCTTAAAGCTAGACATCAGCAGTATGTGAACTGAGAACTTCCAGATGTACAAGTTGGATTGAGAAACGGCAGAGAAGCCAGAGATCAAATTGCCAACATCTGCCAGATCATAGAAAAAGCAAGGAATTTCAAAAAAACATCTACTTCTGCTTCATTGACTACGCTAAAGCTTTGACTGTGTGGATCTCGACAAACTGTTGGAAATTCTTAAAGAAACAGGAATACCAGACCACTTTACCTGTCTCTGAGAAGCCTATATGCGGGACAAGAAGTAACAGAACTGGACATGGAACAACAGATTGGTTCAAAATTGGGAAAGCAGTACATTAAGGCTGTGTATCACACCCTGCTTATTTAACGTCTACGCAGAGTACATCAAGCGAAATGCTGGGCTGGATGACTCACAAGCTAGAATCAAGATTGCAAGGAGAAATAAAACAACCTCAGATACGCAGATGATACCACTTTAATGGCAGAAAGTGAACAGGAATTCAAGAACCTCTTGATGAAGGTGCAAGAGGTGAGTGAAAAAGCTGGCTTAAAACTCCGCATTCAAAAAACTAAGATCATGTCATCTGGTCCCATCACTTCATGGCAAATAGATGGGGAAAAAACAGAAACAGTGGCAGATTTTATTTTCTTGGGCTTCCCAAATCACTGCAGCCATGAAATTAAAAGACACTTGCTCCTTGGAAGGAAAATTATGACAAACTTAGCATATTAAAAAGGAAAGACATTACTTTACCAACAAATGTCCATCTAGTCAAAGCTATGGCTTTTCCAGTAGTCATGTATGGATGTGAGAGTTGGACCATAAAAAAGGCTGGGTGCCCAAGAGTTGATGCTTTCAAACTGTGGTGCTGGAGAAGACTCTTGAAAGTCCCTTGAACAGTCAATCTTAAAGGAAATCAACAGTGAATATTCATTGGAAGGACTGATGCTGAAGTTGAAGCTCCAATATTTTGACCACCTGATATGAACAGCTGACTCACTGGAAAAGACTTGATTCTGGGAAAGACTAGAGGGCAGGAGAAGGGGATGACAGCAGATGAGATGTTGGATGGCATCACTAACTCAATGGACGAGTTCGAGCAAACTACGGAAGATAGTGAAGGACAAGGAAGCCTGGCGTACTACAGTTCATGTGGTTACAAGGAGTCAGATAAAACTTAAGAGACTGAACAACAATAACAACAAAAAATATTGATTTTTCTGTTCTGAAACAAAATGTATTCTTTTAGTGGTAAGCATTCAGTGCTTAATTTCATCCTTTAAAACACAAAGTGCCAAAATTAGCCTTAAGAAGAATTCATGGATAACTCACGCAAGTTTTCTACACTTTCCATTCCATAGCATGTAGACATAAACAACTGAAAATGCTTTGGGAGGTACTTTGCAAGGAGTATGTATCCAGAAAGCATTTCTGTTATTTATTTTCAGGATAATCATTCAACAGTGAGAGTATTTCAGAGTTTTACACATATTTCTAACATTCTATCATCCTGTATAAAAACAAGCCCTCTTCCAGCCAGAGACCAGCTCATCCTAAGTGACCACAGGTAGGGACAGATGTGGCTTTGTAAGTTTAAGATATTCATCTGGAGATGAATATTAACAAGTAGAAATAGAAAAAAAAGGGGGGGGGATAAAATTTATTTTTATTTTTATTTTTTCATTTTTAATGTATACATCACAAAACTTTTTTCACCTAATCATGACAAAACCCTGCAAGAAATGAGGGCTCTGAAAGGCTATGTAGTGGTGAGCAGAGAAAAGAAGATCTCTACTAGGTCACCACCCTGCCCTGGGAGAGAGAGCAAACTGGGGGTAGCACAGCCCTTCCCCACTCACCCTTGCCAGTGTATTACTCACAAATAACATGCTTAAAAAAAGAGAGAGAGAGAATGTTACTTTAAATCAATCCCTGGCACTACATGCTGAGAGAATGAGAATCTGAAAGAAGAGAAGACACAGACTTACTACCTTTGTTTGGTCTCCTGGGTCTCCCCGTGCTTGAGGTTCTGAATGGCTTCCTGTCTTCTCCCAGCCAATCTTGTTCCCACTGATATGGCTGAACATAAAATGAACAAAATACCAATTAGTGTTGACCACTTCCCACATGTACTCATGATGATAAGAAGGGCTTGCCCTGAGCCTACAAACCAAGGATACCTATGCTTTACTGATCCCACCTTGTGAAACCACCTGTGTCCACAGAAAATCCTATCACAACAACACCTTCCACCTACTTCAGCGGTAACCACCCACTGGGCAAGAGAAATCAGGCACCTGACCTATGCCTCACGGCTCGGCTTAGAGATGGTCTAGGATGTGCTAGTGCTGCAGGTATATAGGAGACAAACGCAGGCCTTGCCTTTGGGAGCTCAGTCATTTTGGAGAAATAAGACCACATTCAATTGACAATCATCAGGCAGTAGAAGATTAAATGTTATCCAGGTCAAATCTTACTCATAATTTATAAATAAATGTAAAGTATTATATGCCAGTGGCAATTCATGGGGGGCACTCCTATTCATGGTAGGGAGCATGGGAGCTAAGGCTAGCGCTAACTCACTCAGAGGTGTTCGCCTTGCAGGCCTGAGGAGAGGCAATGGATTTATGAGTGCAGAGAATAAGAAGTTACCTGAATCTTACTTGGGGATTGACATTCTTTGGCAAAGTAAAAGTGGGGAAAAAGATGCAGAAGATTACAATATATCTTAAACACCAGAATGAAGTATTTTTCAACCAATGTTCTTAAAAACTGTGGGTTGTAACCAATTAGTAGCCTGAGAAAACAATGTAGGGGATTTAACAAGCATTAAAAAAAAAAAAAAAAAAAGGAAATGGGGACTTCCCTGGCAGACCAGCAACTAAGACTCCTCACTGTCACTGCAGGGGGCAGGGGTTTGACCCCTGGTCAGGAAACTATGGTTCCACATGCCAGAGGGGAGAGAGAAACAGAATAGACCAGATGCAGCAAGTATGGTATGAATCCCATTACTTCAAAAACTCTTTCTCCATTTGTGTATTGTGGGCCACAATGTAAAAGACAATTTACTTTGGTACCCGGGCAAACTTTGTGAAAAGCAGTAACCTGGAGGGAGTAGGGAGTCTCAAGGGGCTTGAGTCGGGACGAGATGCTGACGATCATGGGGATCACTTGAGCCACTCCACGCATCCACCCTTCACTTGCCCCCCTCCCTGCAGTGCTCCAAGCCAAAATTATCTTCTAAAACCAGTACTGGCCGCAAGACAAGCCAACATAGAGAGCTTTTATTTGGCTTGCCTTATCTGACTCGTGTGACAAGAGATTTTAAAACCTGGTAATTCCACCTTCCAATCAACTTCATTTTAGTTCTATTAAAAAAAAAAAAAGCCACTCCAAAAAGAGGAGAGAGTGAGACTGACCCATCTTAAACCAAGAATCATGTCCCATGTTGTGATATTTTGGAGTCTAGTTCCTTGATGCCAATACCCCCACATCAAACAAGGTCATCCAGAATCCAGGCTCCTAGGCTTCAGTGAAGACTCCGAGAAACCACTACTCTGTCCAAGTTTGCTACTCATGTGTACAATCTCAGGCTACAACTTTGCAAAACCAGATGAAACTCTAGGGATGAGAAGGCATAAAAATAAATACAAGTATTCTAAGGGCATAGTGATCCATCCTATTTGAAATCCAAGAGAAGAGCAGCTACTACATCAGTGAGCAGATAAGAAGCTGGACAAACTGATTGGTCAGTCAATTATTCATTGAGTATCTACTGGTCAGGACTTGTCATGTGATAACTGTGCCAAGACCTGTGAAACAGGGAATCACAAGGTGTACAATCTTGTCATACACAGGTCCAAAGTGAGCATTTCAAGCAAAGGGGAGGAAAAGTGAGCTTCTCTGAAGTGGTTTATTTAGAAGGTGGTATAAATAGAGTTGCTTAAAAAGTCAGTAACATTTATTGTGTGAAATTTTAGAACAAATTACTTGACACGTTTTATAAAGAAATATAACATTTATTACCTACAATTTTATATATTTAAGGATATCCTATCTACAAAATGCACACATGAACAGCTTAATGAGTATCCACAAACACACCACATAAGCAACACAGGACTGACATCAGAATCCCCTTCCTGACCTGCTCCTGAGACTTCCTCAAGGGTAATAGTTATTCTGACTTCTAACAGCAAAGACTGCTTTTATACACCATGTACACAGTCATGCATCTGTACACTTTTTATGTCGGGGAGTTTGGGCTCAACAATATTATTGCAGTGCTGGCTCCGTCTCAGGGCCACATGCACTCAGGGCCGTGGGAGCACACCACAGCTGGGTCTACAACCCAGTCCTACAGGAGATCCCTGCCCCGGAAGCACTTAGTATTCTCTGTTGTTCTTCGGTTGGCCTTGGGAGGAAAAGCAGTGACTCAGCACAGTCTAATTTGCACTTCTCTGATAATAATGAAGATGGGCATCTTCCCATGCGTGATACTTTCTTTTGTGGCGTGCCTGTTCAGACATTCTACAGTAAGTGGACAATGTGCAGAATGCTCTTAAGGACTTACAGAAGTCATCATCTGTTCTGGATACAGGTTCTTGGTCAGGTGCATGGACTGCAATCATCTTCCATGTCCTGCTGGACTGACGCTCCTCCCTCTCTAGGACAGATTTAAGCTTTTATAAGTGACGCCCTGATGTATACAGCTGACTCACTGGAAAAGTCCCTGATGCTGGGAAAGACTGAGGGCAGAAGGAGAAGAGGGCACCAGAGGATGAGATGGCTGGATGGCATCACTGATGCAATGGACATGAACTTGGGCAATCTCCGGAAGACGGTGAGGGGCAGGGAGGCCTTGTGTGCTGCAGGGGTCGCCAAGAGTTGGACACAACTGGGTGACTGAAGAACGGCCACATGTGATGCCTCATCTTGTACAAGCTGGCTGCGACTGAGTGCAGCCTTCCCGAACCACCCTGTGCTCACTATTCTCATTTCTGTGTTTCATGGTATGCATCACATTCAGCACTACTTCTAATTACTGTCTGTTTGTATCACTCAGTCATGAACTCTACGAAGATAATAAAACCATACAGTCACTACAGAATAGTTGAATGACTAAATCACATAACTGTAGCCTAAATGGATATGGAAAAAAAGGCATAAAATCTGGGTTTTATATGGATACACTGTAGTGGGGAGATCATGCCATGTGACTAACGTGGAAGCTTGTCCCACTTAAGATCACGTACAAGTTTTATTTATAAATCTTACTTTTGTTTTATAAAGATTACCAAGCTAAAATGTTATCATAACCTAAATGTTTGCAAGATTTTTTAATACTGTACTATAAAATCTAAAATTCTGTCTGAAAATCATCTTGACAGTGGCTAATTTTTTAAAGTTCAGAATATTTCAATAGGATAATTATATGACTTTATAACATAAGAAAACAAAATATTTGATACAACAAATGCCATACTTTGAAGAACAAGATGGATTAGAAATTTCTGGATATTTGCATATTCAGTTAGGTTCCATTTTGCACAACTGCTCCCACCTATGATTATACTTGGAACTGCTAATGGTGTCATGAAGTTTCATCAGCTCTGTGCTGAGAAAACCTGCTGAGACCCAGGCAGGCCACAGGGAAGTGGATGGGGCAGGGCAGGAAGCCTGACTGTGTTCTGGATTTGAATTTTCCTGCTCAGCCAAAGGCACAACTCTCTGCGGGTAAAATTCAGGTTCAGGAATCCATTCACAGCCACAGCACCTAGACCCACCATTCCAGACATTACCCCATGCTATTACCAGAAAGCCATGAAATGCATTAATGATGCAGCAGGCAATCAACAGAAAAGAACTACCCTCATACCCAGATCGGTGGCAAGGGGAAGGCCAGTACCACACAGAATTCACCAGGCTCTGTGAATTCTCAACAGGCGATGCAAAGCCTCACTTCGCTCCTGGACACCTGGGACTTTTTCTGCACTAAAGCTGGTTGAAAGTAGCCAACTGTCCTAACCACTGAATTCTCGCAAACACATTTTTTTAGTTAGCAGGTTGGTGATGCTAGAATGAAGAAGACTGGTGTCCAGATTTATACCAAGTGTCTGACCCATCACAGTGACTTCTCTCTCAGGCACAGCTGTTCTGGGTGTGGTTTTGCTCTTGTGGAACAGAAAAGGAAGATAGCATTGACCACAAGCTGACTTATTTGTCAATGAAAAAGGAAGAAAAGGCAAATAAAACCAAAAGGGGGGCTTTCCAGGGGTTAAGCATCTGCCTGTCAATGCAGGGGACCCAGGTTTGATCCTTGGTCTGGAACCTAAGATCCCACATGCGGTGGGGCACCTGAGCCCACGTGCCACAAATACTGAGCCTGCGCTCTAGAGTCCTCGAGCCGCAACTACTGAGGCCGGAGTGCTCTAGAGTTCATGCTCTGCAACAAGAAAATCCCTGCAATGAGAAGCCCACACATTGCAACTAGAGAGTAGCCCCCACCTGCCCCAACTGCCCACATGACAAAGAGCTAGGGCAGCCAATAATTAATTAATTAATTAAGAAAAACAAATGGCAAGAAGTAAAACATGAGCAAGATCAAATCCTCAGTAGCACTATCTAGTGTATATGGATAAGGCCATAGATATGGTTAAACCATGTGAGCGTTTCAACAAACGTACATACATTTTCATTTTCATCTGCTCCCACGAAAGGAAAAGAGACTTGACCCACAGACTGCTCTCATTCAACAGACCCCCCAAGAGTTCTGATTGCTAGGTGTTCCTACAACAGAGGGTGAAGATTCGCGCTCCCTGATAAGGGAAGCCACAAGAGTATCACATACATAAATATCCTTTAGAGGTACATCTCCCTATGCCCCAAATTAAGCTAGGGTCACATACATTCAGATTCTTTCAGAAGTACTTGCTCATTCTTATGCAGCAGTCAGGATGGAGCTCATGTTCCGAACGCTCCTCTTATGTGTTTGCCAGAGGACTTCTCACGGCTTTTCCTACCCAAGCGAATGTTGAGAAACACCCGAGTCAGAAGAGCTCAACATAAAATGCCTACATGGGTCAGTAAGTGGCTAGAACTTACACAGACCCTCCACCTATGATGGCAAAGGTAATAATTAATTTTAACCAAACATAAAAATAAGTCAGAATAGCTTTTCTCAAAAGATATTATAAGTGTTACCTGGTGCTAAAAAAAAAAAAAAAACCTCAAAATATAAATATAAAGTAGCCATTTGTCTGGCACAACAGTGTGACACTCTGAAAGGAAAACTGCAGCTTATTTAGCCTGTCTGGGACTGGGTACCCTAGGGTCAGGGTAAAATGTAACTATCTTTGCAAACAGTTTCTTTGGAAAGGAAGCCTGACAGGACTTCAATACCAGTTGGACATTAAATGCCTGCATGGGTCAGTGAGTGGCTAGAACTTACACAGACCCTCCACCTTTGATGGCAAAGATAATAAGTATTTTCAACCAAGCGTAAAAGTAATTCAGAATAGTTTTTCTCAGAAGATATTAGAAATGTAGAACACCAAAACCATTTAAAGGAAAAAAGATGCATTAGAAGCATGTTTCCTGGGACACTATATGAAGGATGCTAAATGAAATTCTTTAGGTATTTTACATTAAGAGTGAAGTAAATGTTTTGACATTTTATTGGCTCCATGGTTATTTTTTAAATATTAGTGATGGCTGTCACTTACTGTGGTCACTCATCAACTAATTTAAACCATATACAACCCAAAGACCTCCTATTCACATTGGGAGCATTGGGCCCATGGAGCTCCAGGCCACACACTTGTGGTTACAAGTGGCAACTAGAACCTATCAAGACAAACCCACGGGAGGCCACACACTTGTGGTTACAAGTGGCAACTAGAACCTATCAAGACAAACCCACGGGAGGCTGGGGGGCTGGGTCCTGACAGCACTGGGTCCCTGCAATGGTCAGCAGTCCCTTGGGCACTGACAGCAACCTTTTATAGGTTGCACAAAGACCAAGGACGTGCCAGGAAAGCCCAAACCTCATGCCCCACCAACTCCACCAACGTCCCCCACTGAACTTTATCTTCAAAAACCAATGTGGGACTTCCCTGCTAGTCCAGTGGCTAAGACTCCATGCTCCCAGTGCAGGGGCCCTGGTTCAATCACCGGTCAGGGAACTAGGTCCCTCCCACGTGCCACAACTAGGAGTCTGCATGCTGCAGCTAAAGATCAGAGATCCTGCCTGTTACAACTAAGACTTGGCAGAGCCAAATAAATAAATACATAAAGATAAATACCAAAGAAAAAAACACCAATATTTGCCAATTTCATAGGTTAAAAAAGATACTGTGTTAGGTTTTAACTTACCTTCCTTTTTTTTTTCTTTAAATGAGAGTAAACAACATCCTTTTATGTTATTGACCATCTGTTTCCTCTGTGAATCACATGTTTATATTGTTTTTAATTTGTAGGAAGCTGGGTGTTTTTTGGAGGGAGGAGGGGCTTATTTGGGGGTTAATTCTGGGGTGGGGTAGTTTGGGGAGGGTTAACTCTTATCAGTCCCCATTACTTGTCCACACCATCATTTAAAAAAAAAAAAAAAAAAAAAAAGCCATTCCCTTCCCATTGGGGAAATGAGGTCACTTATTTTGTAATCTTCCAGGTTCAAGATTATTTCCCAGGACCATGGGGAACATGGTGGAAATGCCTGAGGGAATCAAACAGGAAAGGGCATGCCCAGCCAGGGGCAGTACAGGCCTCCCTCTTCTCTACTGAACAGCTCAGTGTCTGAGGGAAGGGCAGTTACAAACGCTTCTACACTCAATCTGCAGAAGCTGAAACGAACAGTCGCACTTCAGTTAAACTGTACAGTAATTTCCCCAGCCAAATGGCCTGGTGACCCAGACACATGTCCATCCCCTGGGCAAAGAGCACCCAGATCAGAGCAAACTCATTTCCCAAGAAACTCTGGGATCTTTATAGCCCCAGGATCATTCCAAGCAAATGCTGGATGCTTTCTGTCACACTTAGAACTCAAGACTCCACACCATCCAGCCTCCATCTCACTTGACATGGCAGCCACACTGGCTTCCCCTTCTTCCACTCTGCACTCTCGTCCAGCTTTCTCCCCACTCTGTCAGGGCTCAAATCCTGCCTCTCTGGAAGCACTCTCATCCGGGCCCGCTCATCTGGTGCGTGCCTCACATGCTCATCACTTGGGTGCTGCCTACCACCATGCTCACTGATAGACAGCAAGTGCTTAAGTGTTGCTTGGCTAAATGAATTGATGATTTCTTTCCCTCAAGATCATCCTGAGAGCACAGTGTAGACCCAGGAGTTTCAATTTTAAGTCCAAACCAAAGGTAAACCAAATCTTAACTGACTTACTGCCTCTACTTAGTTTCTAAACGAGGAAAGGAATCCTCTGTCTGCCGCATGGCCTCAAAAGTGCACACACACAACTTATTCAACCAGAATCCTCACCCTGAAATAATGAACACTGTCCTTCAAGAAAGGGGTGCCCATAATCAGGGTTGATCCCAGGTCCTACTCTGCTTGGCTCATGACCTTGAACCTCTGGTACAAGTTCCCTATCCCCTTTTCCTTCTGTCCTTCCTCTCAGTTTTAACAAGTCTACCTCTTGTGTGTTATTCACTCAGGCATGTCTCATTCTTTGTGACCCCATGGACTGTAGCCCGCTAGGCTCCTCTGTCCATGGAATTCTCCAGACAAGAATACTGGAGTGGGTTACCATTCCCTTCGCCAGGGGATCTTCCCAACGCAGGGACTGAACCTGAGTCTTCCAGACTGCAGGCAGATTCTTTACCGTCTCAGCCACATCTACTTCTTATTTGTTATCATAAATGGAAAAAAGGACTCAAGGAAATGAAAACATTCCTAAGCCACATAACTTGATCCAATCTTAGCAATCTTTCAATTCCAGATTGTGGATGTGCTCTGCCTTTTTCACCACAATTCACACCATGAGAGGGTGAGACACCCACGCTACTCCCACATATGGAGATCTTAGAGAGGCACTTCCAGAAAAATGCAATAAAAATGCCCTCAGTTGGGGGAACAGACAGTCAAGTGCTACAGAGCTTAGAGGTAAGAGAGACAACTAAGACCAAGAAAAAGCTCCACAGAAGGCAACTGCTCAGAATCTTTGGGAACAGGGCAGAGCTGAGTATGCACAGAAAGAGGGAGTCACTCTCAATCTTATTCACTCAAGTCCAACTCATTTCCTAACAGGGCAGTTTGCCAAATTAAGGAGGTAACTCAAATTAGCTCCACAACCCCACCCATGGGAACAGGATTGACACTGGACCTCCTCAGACCAGGGCCTTTCTTTGCTCACCAAGCTTGTCATCTGCACAGCACTCTGAGCCACAAAGAGTGGCTCTGTGTTTTATTTCTACCCGTGTTTCAGAGTCTAGAAAGAATTTGCTCTTGTTGCTTAGTCATTCAGTTGTGTCTGACTCTTTTGCAACCCCATGGATTGTAGCCTACCAGGCTACTCTGTCAATGGGATTCTCCAGGCAAGAATATGGGAGTGGGCTGCCATTTCTTCTCCAGAGGATTTTCCCAACCCAGGGATCAAACCTGCATCTCCTGCACGCAGGCAGATCTTTACCACTGTATACTATAGATACTTTGGTCTTGCTGACATGAGTCGATTTTTAAAAGAAGGTAGCTCAGAGGTTAAATCGTCTGCCTGCAATGCAGGAGACCCGGGTTTGATCCCTGGTTCGGGACGATCCCCTAGAGAAGGAAATGGCAACCCACTCCAGTATTCCTGCCTGGAGAATCCCGTGGAGAGAGGAGCCTGGTAGGCTATGGTCCAGGGGATCGCAAAGAGTCGGACATGACTGAGCTACTTCACTCACTCAATATAGTTCCTTAGAGAGTGAAAGGGCTCCTATGGCATCTATCAGCTACTCTCAAACTTTCTGCACTAAAGA
Organism: Odocoileus virginianus; assembly: GCF_023699985.2. Taxonomy (NCBI): domain Eukaryota; kingdom Metazoa; phylum Chordata; class Mammalia; order Artiodactyla; family Cervidae; genus Odocoileus; species Odocoileus virginianus. The sequence goes on from NC_069704.1 coordinate 26,245,405, forward strand.
GTCACATGGTGTCATTTACACAAGTAGATTTCTAAGCCCCAACATAGCAATTCTCATTCCATAGGTCTTCAATATGTTACCTTCCTAGAAGGTTAATTTGAAAGTCTGAACAATAAATTACAACTTTTTACTTCATCTTTAGAATTTCAGAACTACACATACAGCAAGTAAACGTGTGTGCACTTTATGCTTCTCTGTTTCAGAACAGCATACATCCCTAGATGGCAGCAAATTCCTCAGTAACTGCCCATTTGGGGACTTAGTGGTGACTAAGTGGTGACTCAGTGACCTCCCTGCTGGGGAGGTCAGCAGACTTAGTGCCCATTTTACAGATGGAGAAAAAGAGTACAAAAGAGGAAAAATCTCTGGCTTCAGGTAACACACCCATAAGAACTTGCAGGAAGATTGGAAATTGTGTCTCAGATTTTCTTTCAGCAGAAACTGACATAGCAATAACTAGCCTCAGGCATCTACTGTGAATCAGATTTCAAACTGAGGAAGAGATGCAGATGCAAAGAGAAAGACTGTTCCTTTCCTTCCTTCTTTCTTTTTTTGAACCAGGTTTCTTAGAAACATAAGGTTATGTAAGGGGAGGAGGAGGACTATGCATTTCAAGACTTTCTCAATCAGATTCTAACAAATTAATATTTGAAAATTCATTTATTCACGGACACACATTGCTTAAAATATTCTTCTCTACAGGGAGAATTTCAGCCTGGGTCTGGCAGCTTTCTACGGTTCTGGTTAAGTGAACAGTCTTATGTCAAGAATAGTCCTATGATCTGGGGAGCTGGGATTCTAGTTACTGAATTCAGAAGGAAATTCTGATTCCCCTTCAACCTAGAAGCCAAGAGACCGAAAACCATACGAGTCTAACTTAAAATGCTTTCTGAGGGTGGGAGTAGGGAAACCACAGTCCAAAGAGAGTCAGGTAGAACTTGATCAGATAACTTTACGACATTTGGTGGTCACACAAACTAATTTTCCTAAAATTACATCCAAAAGAGAGGGGAACCCAAGAATTTGGGCTGGCATAGTACACATTTTCAACCTTGGAAGCCCAGAGGAAATGTCTAACCTTTTCTCTTGGTCTGAGGAATCCCAGTCAAGCAAAGGGTAACTGTCATCTACCTACAACAAACAGCATCTTTGAGCACAACCATCAGTGCTGTGGGCCGGCCAGCCAGCCAGCCAGCCAGACGGCGGCTTCCCTGCGGACCAAAAGCTACTTAAGTAGCCGGATGCAGCTGCTACACTTCCAGGAAGCAGCAGCTACTCCATACACCACTCACTTTGCAGCTCCTCCACTGCCTTCATCATTGTCTGAAGATGATGACGTAGAAGAACCAGGAAAGTATGCTGAGTCCACGTGATTGGGACTGCCGCTTGGAGCTGGGTTGATTGGGGAGGACCGTTCATACAGTGGGGTATGTTTTCCTTCATGAGGAATGTTACTGTAGTTCTGCTCAGTCAGATTCTTTCCGCTGGTTTCCAAGGTGAGAGCCGGCTCAGCGAGGTTGTACGGGTGTGGACCCTGGCCCGGAGCACCTGGGCTGGGCACCTGGGGGGCCTTAAACAGAGCATACAAATCACACGTGCACACACACTGCATGACCCAGAACACATTAGCATAACCCGGTCTTGGCTAAATTTTAATTCAACAAAGTCTGGCACCTGCTTTACATATTATGAGTGTTAAGAAATTATCTTAGCATTCATTAAGATTTGATTCATATGTAGCTTTCAAGGCAGCTGTCCCCCACACTAAGGCTGGGCAGACCAGCTGCGGATGGACAGGAAAGGCCTTACCACAGGCTTTGCTTGCAGAGAGGTCTGTGGAATGTTGAGCATCTGGGGGGGGACATACGGTGGCACTATCCCAGGCATTCCAAATGGATTTGGTCTGGCTGTTTCATCAATGCGGAAAGAAAACAATAAACAATTGTGAGCAGGACATTCCCCAAGACACAGCACAGCTAACACACATTGCCATCTGACTTACACCTCCAGGGTGCAAGCACATCACCGGCCCCACTTCCCAGAAACCTTTAGAGATTCATGTTTATTTTGTACAACAAAGGAAACTATAAGCAAGGTGAAAAGACAGCCCTCAGATTGGGAGAAAATAATAGCAAATGAAGCAACAGACAAACGATTAATCTCAAAAATATACAAGCAACTCCTCCAGCTCAACTCCAGAAAAATAAATGACCCAATCAAAAAATGGGCCAAAGAACTAAACAGACATTTCTCCAAGGAAGACATACGGATGGCTAAAAAACACATGAAAAGATGCTCAACATCACTCATTATCAGAGAAATGCAAATCAAAACCACAATGAGGTACCATTACACGCCAGTCAGGATGGCTGCTATCCAAAAGTCTACAAGCAATAAATGCTGGAGAGGGTGTGGAGAAAAGGGAACCCTCTTACACTGTTGGTGGGAATGCAAACTAGTACAGCCGCTATGGAAAACAGTGTGGAGATTTCTTAAAAAACTGGAAATAGAACTGCCATATGACCCAGCAATACCACTTCTAGGCATATACACCAAGGAAACCAGATCTGAAAGAGACACGTGCACCCCAATGTTCATCGCAGCACTGTTTATAATTGCCAGGACATGGAAGCAACCTAGATGCCCATCAGCAGATGAATGGATGAGGAAGCTGTGGTACATATACACCATGGAATATTACTCAGCCGTTAAAAAGAATTCATTTGAATCAGTTCTAATGAGATGGGTGAAACTAGAGCCCATTATACAGAGCGAAGTAAGCCAGAAAGATAAAGACCATTACAGTATACTAACACATATATATGGAATTTAGAAAGAGGGTAACGATAACCCTATATGCAAAAAAAGAAAAAGAGACTCAGATGTATAGAACAGACTTGTGGACTCTATAGGAGAACCCGGGGGTGGGATGTTTCAAGAGAACAGCATCGAAACATGTATATCTAGGGTGAAACAGATCACCAGCCCAGGTTGGATGCATGAGACAAGTGCTCAGGCCTGGTGCACTGGGAGGACCCAGAGGGATGGGGTGGAGAGGGAGGTAGGAGGGGGGACCGGGATGGGGAATACATGTAAATCCATGGCTAATTCAATGTATGACAAAAACCACTGCAATGCTGTAAAGTAATTAGCCTCCAACTAATAAAAATAAATGGGAAAAAAAAAAATAACTATAAAAAAAAAAAAGAAATTCATGTTTAATATTAAAAAATATTTAATCTTATGATGATCAATTTCATACACTAGGGCTAGATTTCTAACTTTCAAGAATTTTCAATTACTAGCTGATAGTGTTTCTGTTTAGGTTCATTTCCTTGAATGCCTGGTTTGTCTCTGTCTGTAACCTAACAGATGTTCTCATTCTCTGCTCATTGCTGACAAAGCTGCAAGACCTGTAGTACTCTAGGTTCGAAAGGAATAAAAGGACACAGCACTTCCCCTACCGTATGTGAGGCAACAGAATTCTTCAGTTTAAACCAAAATTAGGTTCTAAGCCACTAGCACGCTTTTAAGTATAAAAAGTGAAATGTGGTAGTTGCTATATTCCTGTCTTGTTTTTTTCATTGTTAAGGAAACCATGATCAGGTTACACATGCATTACACAGGCAGTGCAGAGTCAGTAACTTGGGATTTTGTGCTTCCTTAGAAGATGACTTTATAAACCGGTTCTGATGTACGCTGGAGTTTGCTCTTCATTATCCTCCAGCTAACTTAAAAAACTCAAGCATAGAATAGAAACCATGTAGCGAAGTAGCCCCAAACACAGCATCAGGCAGGATTGGGTGGCCTATCAGCTTAAAGACATGACATAAAGCAATCAACTCAGTCCAAGGTCCAGAAAACTCCACATCCACAACATTCGGTCTCCTTGTAGATCTGAGGAGAGGAGGGGCCAGCATGAGCAAGGCTGGCAGGCCAATGGCCTGAGCATGCAGTGACAGGGGACTAGTGTGGGCCTTGTGCTAAATACCCTTCAAAATATCACAGCTTACTGATGTGATAAAAATGAGGAGACTCCTTAGGGTTTTGTGGGGTGCCTGAGAAGACAGCCTATGAGGGAAAGCATGGATACTACGAGACCCGAGGGTGGCATCAGGACTCAGACTGCATTAGACATGGAAAACACACCCTGAGAGAACACAGGATAGACGCTACTGAAACGCCCATGGCCACACGATCTCATTAGGTTTCATTTAAAAACAGAACAAAACCGAGTCTAGAGTTACCACAGCACAAACGTCATTTAGCACAGGAAGAGTGCTTTTCTTACCTCAAAATCCAAGTGACACCAGGTGAAAAACAAACAACCCACAAATCAATATTTGTCAAGAAAAATAAACACATATTTAATTCAAAAAATAACTGTTGCTGTTCAGTGGCTAAGTCATGTCTGACTCTTTACGAGCCCATGAACTGCAGCACACAGGCTTCCCTGCCCTTCACTATCTTCTGGAATTTGCTCAAACTCATGTCCACTGAGTCAGTGATGCCATCCAACCATCTCATCCTCTGCCACCCCCTTCTCCTCCTGCCCTCTATCTTTCCCAGCATGAGGGTTTTTTCCAATGAGTTGGCTCTTCATATCAGGTGACCAAAATATTGGAGCTTCCGCTTCAGCATGAGTCCTTTCAATGAATATTCAGGGTTAATTTCCTTTAGGATTTACTGGTTTGATCTCCTTGCTGTCCAAGGGACTCTCAAGAGTCTTCTCCAGCACCACAATAAAAAAGTATCAAATTTGGGCACCCAGCCTTCTTCATGGTCCAACTCTCACATCCATACATGACTACTGGAAAAATCATAGCTTTGACTAGACGGATCTTTGCTGGTAAAGTAATGTCTCTCCTTTTTAATATGCTGTCTAGGTTTGTCATAGTTTTCCTTCCGAGGAGCAAGTGTCTTTTAATTTCACGGCTGCAGTCACCATCCGCAGTGATTCTGGAGCCCAAGAAAATAAAATCTGTCACTGTTTCCATTTTTTCCCCATCTATTTGCCATGACGTGATGGGACCAGATGCCATGATCCTAGTTTTCTGAATGCTGAGTTTTAAGCCAGCTTTTTCACTCTCTTCTTTCAACTTCATCAAGAGGTTCTTGAGTTCCTCTTCACTTTCTGCCATTAAAGTGGTATCACCTGCATATCTGAGGTTGTTGATATTTCTCCCAACGATCCTGATTCCACCTTGTGATTCAACCAGCCTGGCATTTCACATGATGTACTCTGCCTAGAAGTCAAATAAGCAGGGTAACAATAAACGCCTTAATGTACTCCTTTCCCAATTTTAAACCAGTCCATTGTTCCAGGTAAAGTTCTAACTGTTGCTTCTTGATCTGCATTCAGGGTTCCCAGGAGACAGGTAAGGTGGTCTGGTATTCCCATCTCTTTAAGAGTTTTCCACATTTTGTTGTGATCCACACAGTCAAAGGTTTTAGCATAATCAATGAAGCAGAAGTAGATGTTTTTCCAGAATCCTCTAGCTTTTTCTATGATGCAATGGATGTTGGCAATTTGATCCCTGGTTCTTCTGCTTTTTCTAAATCCAGCTTGCATGTATGGAAGTTCTCGGTTCACATACTGCTAAAGCCTAGCTTGAAGGATTCTGAGCATTACCTTGCTAGCACGTGAAATGAGCACAATTGTACAGTAGTTTGAACATTCTTTAGCACTGCCCTTCTTTGGGATTGGAATGAAAACTGACCTTTTCCAGTCCTGCAGCCACTGCTGAGTTTTCCAAATTTGCTGGCATGTTGAGTGTAGCAGTTTACCAGCATCATCTTTTAGGATTTGAAATAGGTCAACTGGAATTCCATCACCTCTACTAGCTTTGTTTGCAGTAATGCTTCCTAAGGCCCACTTGACTTCACACTCCAGGATGTCTGGCTCTAGAGTAGTGACCACATTATGACTGCTATCTGGGTCATTAGGACCTTTTTAATACAGTTCTATATATTCTTTCCACCTCTTTTTAATCTCATCTACTTCTGTTAGGTCCTTGTAGTTTCTGCCCTTTATTGTGCCTATCTTTGCATGACATTTTCCCTTGGTATCTCTAATTGTCTTGTAGAGATCTCTAGTCTTTTTCTCATTCTATTGTTTTCCTCTATTTCTTTGTATTGTTCATGGAAGAAGGCTTTCTTATCTCTCCTTGCTATTCTCTGGAACTCTGCATTCAGTTGGGTTTATCTTTCCCTTTTTCACTTTGCCTTCTTGCATTTCTTTTTCTTTGGGATGGTTTTGGTCACTGCCTCCTGTACAATGTTAACCTCCATCCATAGTTTTTTAGGCACACTGTCTATCAGATCTAATCCTCTGAATCTATTTGTCATTTACACTGTATAATCATAAGGGATCTGTTTTAGGTCATACCTGAATGGCCTAGTGGTTTTCCCTACTTTCTTCAATCTAAGGCTGAATTTTGCAAAAAAGAGCTGATGATTTGAGCCACAGTCAGCTCCAGGTCTTGTTTTTGACTGTATAGAGTTTCTCCATCTTTGGCTGCTAACAATATAATCAATTTGATTTCAGTACTGACCATCTGGTAATGTACATGTGATAGCCCCCCAAAATAATAACATGCCCCAAATGCACCCTCTCATTCACTCAAAGAACACTGGGAGCACTGAGGCTTGGGCCACTGCTCACTTCTTACTACCCTAGAGAGTCAGGAGCCTCGGAAGTCATGATCTGTTGGAAGATCCCATCTCCTAGTTCCTGGAGCTCAAGGTGGAAATGCCACAATTCTCTGATCCCAGCTCGCACAGACACAAACAGTGGCCCAGCTTCCACCTTTTGCTGAAGAGAGATGGCTGCAGGACAAACAGCTGGGAATGCTGACATTGGTACATGTGCATATGGAGCTGATGGCCCATCTACACACATGTCCACATGCTCACATACAGGCAAATGTTCACCTCACACACTCACATGAACACATACATTCATGCACATTTCCGTGCACTCACACACACAAGGAGACACTCCTGATCAAACAGGTAAGTCCACAAGTTAACAAACCTCCAAGTATGAGATACATGATGCTATAACTGTTCAAGTCCCTTACCTGGTGATCATGAATTTTAGCCAGATTTTGGGTGAGAGTATTACAGAGTCCACTCAAGTTCTAATACTATAACTTAAATCACTGTGAAAAGTCTAGTTTACAATGCCTTATAGCTGACCTGCCATACTTAACTTCCAAGTAATAAGAATAAGAGACTGGACCCTTCAATTATGCAGCAGTTTTCAAGTGAAGATGAACACTTATGTTTCACTCTATTTTTGACCATCATATGCTACAAACTTCCTGAAAGCACACACTTTCCCTAAAAAAAAAATGAAAGAAAGAAACCCTCCAATACAAACATACACACAAAATTATAACTTAAAAGCAAAGATTCCCAAGGACAGAATATTTTCTAAAGTCATATTTCAATCACTGACTTCAAACAAACCTTTGAGAACCCACAGAACTAGTTACTCTTCTCTCATAACCTAGTCTATTAAGTGAATTAATTTGTCTACATTTCTCTGATGGCTGCAGAAATGCCTGATAAGCAAGAGCCTGCCTCTGCATATTGCAGGCCTTCTTGTAAATCAGTTCTTGTTCTCAATGCCCTCATGCAGCTAAGCAGAATCATTGTCTGTCTTCTGTGTGACAAGGCGTCTTTCTCAAAACTGACACCAGTGCACTGAGCGGAGATTACCACCACCAGGTTCTCATTCTCTTCCTTTCACAAATGCTTACTAACAGAGGTAGACTTCTGTTCAAGTATGCAGCATGCAGACAGATGAAAGGAGAAAAAAGTGTTCGATTACTACATGAAAAATATCTTAATTAAAACATATGTAAATATTAAACACTTGAGAATAAGAGAAAGAAAGCAGGCATTGCAGCCCTTTCAATTGTTCTTAGTTAGCCATGAACTCTCACTCATGAGACACGTTGTGTAGTATCCACTCTCCTGAATTACTCACTGTGCCTGTATGAAGCTAACCAGTTTTTCTCTAGAAAGTAAGATTTATTCATCTATTACTAGGCATGTTACTGTGATGTTGTTACATTAAGTAAACAACAGTAACAAAGTAATACTCTAAAAATACTTGAGATGGGTGCTGACACATAATTTTCAAGTGTTACACAAAAAACATAGCTTTGAAAAATTAAAGATGAAATAAATCAGTATATTCCCTACCACCAACTAGCTTTCAGTGCCTATAAAAAACAATGCAAAATTTTCGAACTATGGTAACCATTTTGACACATTTACTCAATACCAATATTCTACAGAAGTTAAGGCACAAAGTTACACGAAGGAGAATTTTACATAATTTGTTTTCATCTCTGGGCTTCCCTGGTGGCTCAGACTGTAAAGAATCCACTTGCAATGCAGGAGACCTGGGTTCCATCCCTGTGGTTTGGGAAGATCCCCTGGAGAAGGAAATGGCAACCCAATCCAGGATTTTTGCCTGGAGAATCCCATGGACAAGAGGAGTCTAATGGGCTACAGTCCATGGGGTCACAAAGAGTCAGACATGACTGAGCAACTAACACCTCTCCCAAATGAATAACTTCTAAAGACAAGTTTGGGTAGGGGACAGTGGGAACCAATAGGACACTGGTGTGGCCTATGAAGCCTGTTAGCTCTGGCTGGACTGAAGACCAGGTGTGCGGGCTCAGCCAAGGGAGTCATGGGGCTTTCTGGGAAGGGGCAACAGAAGTCGTCCTGGGCTTTTAGAAGACTGAACTTATTTTCCAGTGAGTACCAATTCCCAAGAGCTCAGAGCTGGGGCAGCTGATGCCAGCCTAGAGCATCAGCTGGCAAGACCACACAGTTAAAAGTCAGAGGTCACCGTTCAGGAGAGAAGCCCCCACAATGGAAGATTAAGTATGGGGCCAAGAAAAGTAAGATCATGAATAAAGAAGTAGGTACCTGAAAGAATTATAAGCAATGAGAAACAACCTGGGGAAGCACATTTCAGGTCAACATAAATATAAAGACTTTTCTGAGAACTGGAGCAGCTCACCAATGACGGCACTGTTTTGGGTGCTTAACCCTTAGCAACATTCCATAATTGGAAGGTAGCCAGGTGCTTACAAAGAATCCCTGGCTATCCAAATTTCTTCTGCCCCTGAGTTTAAACAGCATGTGCACGAACTCAAAGGATACAGCATGATTCAAATCCACGTGTTAACTGAGTCTTACAGAGCAGTGACAAGTTTATCCCAAATTTCACTCAAATCTATTAAATTCCTGGGTTCACTTAATCAGGTTTGAATCGCAGGCATTGAAGAGCATAAGAAAAGAACTCTTAAATCTCATCTAGCCACCTACACAGTTAATGGTAAATCAAGACAAAGTAGTTTCTGTCCATCTGTGAATTCTAAAGAGCACAACCTCAAAGAAAAGTCTAAAGACCTTTATTCAGAAGTCACTGATAAACTGAACTGTCAGTCCCCTTCTGTCACTGAATACTAAGAAGCTACCAACAGACCCGATGACAAGCTGTGTCCACCTCAGGAAGATACCCTTGCAGTCTTTTAAACCAGACAACAAGTAAAAGGAGACGTATTTTCAGTTCTTCCAAAATGATTTAATTTTCAGGGTTTTTTTTTAATGACCTTTAAAAAAACCACAAGACCAGACAGCCTATAGCACTTCATACCACATCCACTGAAATAAACTCACTAAGAACTGAATGAAAGGTCACAGGAATGGACTGAGAGACTCTCATGACCTGCATGAGAATTAACGAGAAAGGAGGAGAAAGAATAAATGGACTTTCTATTTAACATGAAAACTTCCTAGCTTCTCTCTGGCAGTATCTATTCTGCCAGACCCCTGGGGGCTTGACATCAATGCCATCTGCATTAGCTTTAAAAAGATAAAAACTGAAAAAGATGAGCATGCACACATCTCAAAAAAAGGGGGGGGGGGCAAATACAGAATGGCTGGTACAATACAGCATTTAATTAACAATCAAAACACTATGATTTATTATTTCATATATGAGGTAAAGAAATATAAAAACCTTAAGAGGGGGACAGACATGACTTTTAGAAAAGCCTAATGTATGTCTTTGAAGACATCTGTTCCACCTATTTAGTGGGTACCCTAATGCTCGTGATACTATCCTCTGTATTTTTCAGTTACATTTAAAGCTTTTCATGGTAAGAAAATTTAAGCAAAAATACTGGAAAAAGTGGGCTTAGTAAACAAAGTTTTAAAGAACGAATATTATATAACTTTTTTAAAGAATGTCAAATTTCAAGAACTTATTACTGAAGTATAGCAACAGTACAATGTCAAATACTTGGTGACAATAAAAAAATGTTTAAATGATCACTGTAACAGTAAAAAACAAAAAAAAACTTAATATTCTATATGATAACCACAGGACATGGTTAAGTAGATTACAGTGCATCTGTGAAACATTAGACGAGCTTTAAAAATAGTAAGGCAGAAAAAAAAAAACCTACTACGAAAGCAAACCTTTGTGAAGTCACAACGAAGTCCCAAAGGTACACTGTTGGGTGGGAACAAGGCAGGTTGCCTTACATGGATCCTGTGGCCTGGCTGCAGCCAGCGCTTGCGGCAGGAGACCCTGCGTCGTGAGCCTGGGTGCACGGGCAATGGCAGCAGGTGGCTGAGGTCCTCAGGGCAATGTCACCTGGCGCACAGTGACAGCTGGGGAGCAATGCCATCACCCTCTGCTCTGGTCAGGTCACACCATGGACTCTGCACAGCTACTGTGTCCCACAGTGGACCTGAACGGGCAGCCCTGGGTCCTGGAGACCTCACAGCCTCTTCTCATCGGCCAAGGAAGCCCAGCAGGTACCGTATCTTTCTTCACAGACTGTCTTCATGTTCAGGGGGGACATTACCTGGCCATTCCCTCCCATGCTGAGAATGCATGTTGTCGGGGAGGTAGAGTCATATTTTCAAAAAGCACCGTGCAGACTGCATATTCACAGGAAGCCACCTTCTCAAGACAACAGAAAGTCATGCTTTCCAGCAAAGTCATGGTCCAGAATGACAGCCCACTGAATGGTTCTTATTTTTCCCTTATACTAGAACTCGCATCTTTCTGAGCCCCAATCCCCAGAGCTGGGGTCCAGGAGCACCAACTACAGTGTCTAATTATTCCTGTTAAGACAGGAGGCATTTATGTTCTCCTGTAGATGGGTCACCAGTGGTTGGAACTGAAGTTTGCCATTCAGCATTTTGTAAATCAGAATCCTCTGACCCAGTCTGGAAGAATGTGGCCAGCCTTGAGGGCATGTCAGGACACAGGCTGGTGCAGGCCCCTGACCTGGGCAAGCCTATCCAGATACAATGCCCATGGGGCCTCTCTACCAGCACCTACGAAGTATCTATAGCCAGAGGTCCTTTCTTTGTCATCACTATATAGAATGTGTTCTTTGCTTTAGTGGTGACAGCTCCTATTTCAATATGGTTCTCTTTGCACAATTCTCTATTATTTGCACATGCACTGCTGCCCTGACGGATCCCTTGATCCCCACCAGATGCCTACATCTGTGCTCCAAGCGGCCTGGGGCCACGATCACCTCCCAACTTCACAGCCCCCCTCACAGATTTCATCATCCACCTAAAAGGTTAAGTATGCTCAAACCTCCCTCCCATTTCAAGTCCTATCGTTTATGGAAACACTTCAGGTAGATTTGCGGGACTGGTGCTGGCCATCTATCCTACCTCTTCCATATTTTACAGTACAGAAGAAGGTGCAAAGCTAAAACACTATTTTTCCTAGGATCCCTCACACCGTGCTGAGAACCAGGCAGCCACATGCACCTGCACGGGGTCTGGGAGCTCTGAGTGCCGCAGGCACCTCCTCCTCCCCTCTTCTGACAACTGTTCCTGCCGCAACTTCTCTGGCTGTTACACTGCTCTCCCTGTGTCCCCACCTCCACCCCCCTTCCTCGACCTGAGGCACATGATCTCAAGACCTCCCTACAGAGTGCCCTCCACAAAAAATCTCCCCAAGGAATCCCACCCATTTCCATGGCTCTAATTAGTACTCAGGGCACAGACACAATAAAGAAAAGCAAGGAGACATTAATACAAAATTCACGGTGCTGGAGTGCAGGGGAATGTGCCCAGGGAGAGACAAGGATAGGACTCTGATACTAGCGATACTCCACTGATGTCTGTTTTATTTACTGTACAAATATACTGTGTGTATGATAGTTTCAAAATAATCTTAAGTTTTTACAGTGAAAAAGCCTTCAGCGAGCTTTCATGGTCCAAAGAGTAAGTCTAAAGTCTAAGGTCCTACATGGTCACTGCACTCCAGCCCGAGAAGCATCACCTACTACTCCTTCCCTTGCTTTCCTGTGTTCCAACCATATTCTTGTTTCTTCTACATCCTGTCCTCCACCTCAGAACCTTTACACATTCTGTCTCCTCTGTATGTATTCTTCCTCTCTATTGTAGTAAAAGGCGAAAGATTTATACCATCTGAAGAGAAACCAGAGTATTCTTCCTCTCTATTGTAATCTTGCTAAATTCCTACTTTACACTCAAACCTCACCTAAACATTAATTTAATTGAACAGAACCAAACACCGGTTCAATCAAGTATTGTTTTAACCAGGCTGGTATTCCTTGACTGTCTCGTTACATTCCTGTATGATTCCTCATCTCAATCATCTAAAAGGACAACAATGACATCTGTCCTGTCTACTACCTTGTTCAACACTCAGCACAGTGCCTGGTAGTAAGTAAACATATCAAAGAGCTAATCTACTCTTTTTAAAAAAATTAATAGACTATTTTTTGAGGAGTTATACTTTATAGAAAACATAAGCAAAGTACAAACCTTGCATACTGATGATCCAATATTGATACATTCAGTTCAGTTCAGTCGCTCAGTCATGTCCAACGCTTTGCAAGCCCATGAACCCCAGCACACCAGGCCTCCCTGTCCATCACCAACTACTGGAGTCCACCCAAACCCATGTCCATTGAGTCGATGATTCCATCCAACCATCTCATTCTCTGTCGTCCCCTTCTCCTCTTGCCCTCAGTCCTTCCCAGCATCAGGGTCTTTTCCAGTGAGTCAACTCTTCACATGAGGTGGCCAAAGTATTAGAGTTTCAGCTTCAACATCAGTCCTTCCAACGAACACCCAGGACTGATCTCTTTTAGGATGGACTGGTTGGATCTCCTTGCAGTCCAAGGGACTCTCAAGAGTCTTCTCCAACACCACAGTTCAAAAGCATCAATTCTTCGGTGCTCAGCTTTCTTTATAGTCCAACTCTCACATCCATACGTGACTACTGGAAAAACCACAGCCTTGACTAAATGGACCTTTGTTGTCAAAGTAATGTTTCTGCTTTTTAATATGCTGTCTAGGTTGGTCATAACTTTTCTTCCAAGGAGCAAGCATCTTTTAATTTCATGGCTGCAGTCACCATCTGCAGTGATTTTGGAGCCCAAGAAAATAAAGTCTGTCACTGTTTCCACTGTTTCCCCATCTATTTGCCATGAAGTGATGGGACCAGATGCCATGATCATAGTTTTCTGTATGTTGAGCTTTAAGCCAACTTTTTCACTCTCCTCTTTCACTTCCACCAAGAGGCTCTTTAGTTCTTCTTTGCTTTTCTGCCATAAGGGTGATGTCATGTGCATATCTGAGGTTGATATTTCTCCCAGCAATCTTGATTCCAGCTTGTGCTTCCTCCAGCCCAGCGTTTCTCATGATGTACTCTGCATAGAAGTTAAAAAAGCAGGGTGACAATATACAGCCTTGACGTCCTCCTTTTCCTATTTGGAACCAGTCTGTTGTTCAATGTCCAGTTCTAACTGTTGCTTCCTGACCTGCATACAGATTTCTCGGGAGGCAGGTCAGGTGGTCTGGTATTCCCACCTCTTGAAGAATTTTCCAGTTTGTTGCGATCCACACAGTCAAAGGCTTTGGCATAGTCAATAAAGCAGAAATAGATGTTTTTCTGGAACTCTTGTGCTTTTTCAATGATCCAACAGATGTTGGCAATTTGATCTTTGGTTCCTCTGCCTTTTCTAAATCCAGCTTGACCATCTGGAAGTTCACGGTTCATGTACTGTTGAAGCCTGGCTTAGATACATTACTATTAACTAAAGTCTATAGTTCACATTAAGATTTCCTCTTTGTGGTGTGCATTCTGTGGGTTTGGACAAATTTACAATGACATAACTAAAGCATTACATTTTCACTGCTCTAAATACTCAATGCTTTGCCTATTCACTCCTCTCTCACCCTCCAACCCTGGGACCCCTGACTATCTTACTGTGTCCATAGCTTTGTCTTTCCCAGAATGTCACAGTTGGAATCAAACAGTATATAGCCTTTCAGATTAGCTTCTTTCAATGTATATTTAAGGTTTTTCCATGTCTTTTCATGGCTAAATAGCCAATCTCTTTTCAGCACTAGATAATAATAGCCCATTGTCTGGATATAGCAGTTTATTTATCCATTCACCTAGTTAAGGATATCCTAGTTACTTCCATGTCTTGGCAACTATGAATAAAGCTGCTATAAACATTCACGTGCAGGTTTCTGTGTGAACATCAGTATTCAGCTCCTTTGGGTAAATACCACGCAGCAGGATTACTGGATCTTATGGTAAGAGTATGTTCGGGTTTGTAAGAAACTGCCAGCATGTCTTCAGTGGCTTTACCTTCATATTGTAATCCTACCAGCTAGGAGTGAGGATCTCTGTGTCCCACCACCTCACCAGCATTTGGTGGTGACAGTGTGTGGACTGTGGCTATTCTACTAGGTGTGCAGGGATAGCGCATCTGTTTTTCACTGAGGAAGGCCAAGAGGACACGCTGCATGCTTTTGCTGATGCAGTGGGCCTCTGTATCATTTGCATGGCTTTTCACAAATAGACAAGGATTGGCTCATGCCTACAGAATCCATATGCACGGACTTGAGGTGGCCTCCAACATCTCTGTTATTTGTTATTCTTTAATTCTGCCAATGATTCTGGAGCACAGCTAAGGTTTAAGAACTACTTATTCAATCAGGGAGCCAGATACTACTGACAACTCAATTTTGACACATGTTATTTGTGCTTACATTTAGACTGAGGTTCTCTGGAGATGGTGGACGTTCAATGCAATGATGGAAAGGGGAAAAATATACTCATCTCTAGATCCCCAATTCCCAACACAGTGTTTCTGATACAGTAAATGCTTAAAAATTAATATTAATCTCACCTGCAACTTACTTAAAAAATCTACCTAATAGATATAATTCATAAATATATAGAATAAATACAGACAGATATTATATATATCCATTATTATATATATTCTTAATCTATAATATATAATTTCTGGGAGTCCTCAGTATAAATACAGTATGGACTGGAAAAAGAAACGGACTATATATCACGCAGACGAGGCCTCCCAGCAATGGGACAGGGAGCATGTTCACTTCCTTCTATAAATTCCACACAATCCAGTATGGAGGTCTGAGGTTTTTTTCCTCAATCCTGCAGAAAACTACCTAGACTCAGAAGGAAAAGCATGTAAGACTCAGCAGTCACCTCCCAATGCCAGTCCACATGGATCTGGCCAGGAAGGTTTTTCTTTTGAAAATACAGAATCCTGAAGCCAAGTAAGATTCTGAAAACTATTCTGTGGTAGAACCTAAAATTCTAGCCAGATTAAGAACTTGGGGTAAAATCAACTCTCCCCATTTTTATTCTCAGTATTCATTCTCCTGAGCTTCTACAATGGTTCTGTAAGATTTTTTCCCAAAATTCTACACATATTCCAGTTTCTAAAATGATTAATAGAGACAGCTTCTAATGAACAGGGAAGTTATGTTCTGCTATTGGTTGTTTGAAATTCTGAATGTGTTTTCTTATAGAATGACATAACGAACTATGATTTGAAAAGACCACTTATGATCAACCTACTGCTTTTAGGAATATTTTCTGTGGAAAATATGTCTTAGGTGCTCATGTGGCATGCCAAGAAAGTATTTCCCTAACTCAAGAAAGAATTTCCCTAACTCTTCAAGGCTTCTGATTGCCATTTCAGTTATCACTCTTCATTTAGAGGATCCCTGCAAGGAAAAAGAAAAGCAAGAAGGGAAAATGGCTTTTGCCTTCTGAGGAGGCTTTACAAATAGCTGAAGACAGAAGTGAAAAGCAAGGGAGAAAGGGAAAGGTACATCCACCTGAACGCGGAGTTCCAAAGAATAGCAAGGAGAGACAAGAAGGCCTTCTTCAATGAATAGTGCATAAAAATAGAGGAAAACAACAGAGGAGGAAAGATGAGAAATCTCTTCAGGAAAACTGGAAATATCAAGGGAACATTTTGCCCAAAGATGGGCACAATAAAGGACAGAAATGGTAGAGACCTAGTAGATGCTGAAGAGATCAAGAAGAGACGAAAGGAATACATGGAAGAACTGTACAAAAAAAAGATCTTAATGAACTGAATAACTATGATGGTGTGGTCTGTCACCCACAGCCAGACATTCTGGAGTGTGAAGTTAAGTGGGTCTTAGGAAGCACTGCTGTCAATAAAGCTAATGGATGTGATGGAATTCCAGTAGAGCTATTCAACACCCTGAAGGATGATGCTATCAACATGTTGCACTCGATATGTCAGCAAATCTGGAAGACCCAGCAGTGACCACAGGACTGGAAAAGGTCAATCCTCATCCCAATTCCCAAGAAGCATAGTACTAATGTTCAAACCATCAGACAACTGCACTCATCTCCCATGCTAGTAAAGTGAAGGTGAAAGTCACTCAGTCCTGTTCGACTCTTTGCGACCCCATGAACTATACAGTTCATGAAATTCTGGGGTGGGTAGCCTTTCCCTTCTCCAGGGGATCTTTCCAACCCAGGTCTCCTGCATTGCAGGTGGATTCTTTACCAGTTAAGCCCCCAGGGAAGTCCCATGATAGTGAGGTCATGCTTAAAATCTTGCATGCTAGGCTTTAGCATTACACAAACAATGAACTTTCAGATGTCCAAGCTGGGTTTAAAAAAGACAGAGGAACCAGAGATCAAAGTGTCAACATCCGCTGTATCACAGAAAAAGCAAGGGATCACCAGAAAGGCATCTACCTAAAGCCTTTGACTGTGTAGATCATAACAAACTGGAAAACTCTTAAAGAGATGGGAATACCAGACCATCTTACCTGTCTCCTGAGAAACCTGTATGTGGGTCAAGAAGCAAGTTAAAATTCTTTACGGAACAAACTGATTGGTTCATGGTTGAGAAAGGAGTACGACAGGGCTGCCTGCTGTCACTCTGCTTATTTAACCTATACGCTGTGCACATCATGAGAAATGCCGGGCTGTATGAGTTACAAGCTGGAATCAAGATAGGCAGGAGAAACACCAACAACCTCAGATATGCGGATGACACCACTCTAACGACAGAAAGCAAAATGGAACTAAAGACTCTCTTGTGAAGAAGAAGGAGGAGAGTGAAAAAGCCAGCTTAAAACTAAATTTTTAAAAAACTAAGATCCCGGCCCCATTACTTCATGGCAAATAGAAGGGTAAAAGGTCAAAGTAGTGACAGATTTCCTGTTTGTGGGCTCTAAAATCACTGCAGATGGTGACTGCAGCCATGAAACCAGAAGACGACCACTTCTTGGCAGGAAAGCTATGACAAAACTAGACAGTGTGTTGAAAGCAAGGACATCACTTTGCCAACACAGTTCCATAGTCAAGATTATGGTCTTTCCAGTGGTCATGTATGATTGTGAGAGCTGGACCATAAAGAAGGAAGAGCACCAAAGAATTGATGCCTTCAAACTGTGGTCCTGGAGAAGACTCTTGAGAGTCTCCTGGACAGCAAAGAGATCAAACCACTCAATCTTAAGGGAAATCAACCCTGAAAACTCATTCGAAGGACTGATGCTGAAGCTGAAGCTCTAGGATTCTGGCCACCTGGTACAAATAGCCGACTCACTGGAAAAGTTCCTGATGCTGGGAAAGATTGAGGGCAGAAGGAAGAGAAGGCATCAGAGGATGAGATAGCTGGATGGTATCACCGATGCAATGGACATGAACTTAGGTAAACTTCAGGAGATGGTGAAGAACAGGGAGGCCTGGCGTGCTACAGACCATGGGGTTGCAAAGAGTCAGTGATTAAACAACAACAACAGCACATGTAGACAAAAATCAGTGAGCACTATTTCCAGATACTTTTGTTTCTTTATACTTAACCAGAAAAAAAAAAAATAGGAGTGATTTTTACATTATCCGATTCTGCTGGTTCTGCTTGAAATAAACCTTCCTTCCCAATCTTGCCTCACCCTCTCTCAAGGTCAGTATAGGGTCATACACTGAACTCTACACTGCCCCAAACTATCTGTGCCTGTGCCTTGTGAAGTCCCTTGCTGTACAATTAAGATTACTGCAATAGTCAGAAGCAAAAGGAAATGCTTTATAGAAGGATGTTGTAGGTGGTTATCACCTACATTAACCTGCTTGAGAACATCACTCTAAATATCTCCAGTTCTTTACCAATTACACCACTGTTCTTCATAAACCACTGAGTGAAAGTGAAAGAGAATTTTAAGAGTATTAACTTCTTTTATAAAATACTTACCCCATAATGTCCTTTGATGATTTAATAAGAACAAGAAAGCACTTTATAGAACAGTAAATATTTTTAAGAAGCTCAAATTTAAACCTAATTTAAAACTCATCTTCCTCTTCAGAACATCTTTCAAACTGTTATCAGCTCAGGTAAATGCCAAATAGTAAGTCAATCTATCCTGTCTCTCTTCTTCTCCCACCTATTTTCCTTCTCTAATAAATGCTCTAATCCCAACTACACGTGCATGCTCAGTCACTTCAGTCGTATCCAATTCTGCATAACCCCATGTATTGTAGCCCGCCAGCCTCCTCTATCCGTTGGATTCTCCAGGCAAGAATACTGGAGTGGGTTGCCATTTCCTCCTCCAGGGGATATTTCCAACCCAGGGTCAAATCTGAGTTTCCTATATCTCTTGCCTTGGAGGCAGATTCTTTATCAAAATGAGCCACCTGGGAAGCCCAGTCCCAAGTATATTATAATAAATGTTTAAAGTACAACTGTCATATGAGGACTAGAACATCACTACAGATCTATGAGGCACCAAGTACGTCTTTGTGTTAACTTCTTTCAGGCTATCTGATCATTCAACATTCAGAGCTTTTGCCAGACATCCTTCCTACAAGAATAAAAATGACAGTATCTGCTTGTAACAAGCACTCATTAAAGCACTTTACCTATATTTGCCCTTTTAATATTAACATAAGTATCCCATTTTAATAATAAAACAGGAAAAACGAAGCTAGGAGGCAATGAAAAAGAGATGTCCACAACCTGGCATCAGTACCCCGGCTACTCACCAGTCTCAACAGCATCTATTCCCGTGCCAGCAGTAAAATGCAGCCACCGCAACCTGCCCCTGTTACATCTCACCTTCACTGAAGCGACACGTGGTATCGAGTTCCCCCACCCAGCGCTCCCTGTCTGCCTTTCCAAGAGTAACCTTAAGTTACATCTAATCATTTCACTTTCCTGATTCAGCAGCTCTTCATGGATTAAGTCATTTGGGCAAATATCTCCCCACTCTTGTAAAGGATGAAGGTGGCAGCTGAGATCCTGGGGTTGTCCATCCCTGGACCCCTGACATTCTTAGGGGTTGAGAGGGCGTGTTTGAGGAGATGTGCAGAAAATCACTTGACAGGATGGCCTAGTGGAGCCAAGAAAGGTGACAGTGAAGCCTGGACAACAGAAATGGGAATACCCTGGGCCCAGGAAGTCAGGGAGAGAGCTCCAGGTCCACAGCCAGTGCCGAGACCCCACAGCAGGAGCCAGTGTGGTACATTTCACCCAGGAAAGAAGGCAGGGCCTGGAGGATGAGGGGCAGAGGCCAGCAAGAGAAGGAGCTTAATGTGGGGGCAGGAAGCAGGTATGCAGCTGGGAGTTCGTTACAAGCATGAGAGGAACGGAATAGGCTGACTGACATTTTTAAACACTACTCTGACTGCTGAGAAGAAAAGAAACAGCTAGGGACAGGGGGGTGGGTATCCCATGATGGGGAACTGGGTCATCAGATGAAATGGCCTATACCCTCCTTGATCACACAGCATATTCACTTGTCCACAGTCACAATCCATATGCACTTGTTGCTACCCATGCACAGAGACTGCCATCAAAAGCCAGCACTTACCTCTATCTGTGTCGTCCCCCCCGCCCCCACCAACCACATACACCACACAGTCGCACTGTGCTTAAATGGATGAGTGCATACTATCATGCAAAGGACACTGTCAGGAACATTTTCAACCACAGAGTTAATATGAAATCAGTTAAAAGTCTCATTGATATAAAATGATATAAAATAAGCACAACTGCAGCAACAGTTGGCAGGATGATTTCTCACAGCTTTACTGATCTGAAACCTAAAAAATGCAATCTGACTTAGGAAGGAGGTTGGCACTTAGGGTTAGTGCTTTACAACCTCCCATGAGATATTTACTATCAAGCAGCCTTCAGGCAGTTTACAATTGTTTTTAATTCCCCAATTTCAACTCTCTGAGAGAAATCTGATCTTTTGCCCAAAAAGACAACAAAGAGGAGACATCAATCCACTGCGCTGAAGGCACCTAAAGATGGGGTGGGTCTTCTGTGTCCCTGGTGCACTCTATAAGACCACACCTCACAGACACAGATTTACGCATCACCATTACTGCTAGCCTTGGTCCTTATGGCTGCCTCCTTTTCTCTTCCAGTCTTTTAAGTCTCAAAAGTTTTCTCTTGCTTTTCAGCACTTCCAGGAATTACTACTGAGTCTGCCCAGGAAGTTCTGCTAGTACTTATTTGTATAACGATAGAAATCTTATTTCAAAACAATAAACTCACAAGATTATTGGCTGAATATTTAAAACTCTTTGATTACTGCATGGTTAGCATCACAGAGGCCTCGAATTACTTACCTAGGTAATGTGGTGGGTGAAATGCCATAGGCTTGCTAGTCGCTGAATAATAGCCAATTGCTCTCTTAAATCGAATAACTTTGTCATCTGTTCTAGACTGAAACAAATGCAGGAAAACCTTTGTAAATTAGTATGCCACTGGTCATCTGTATATTAATATAATTCAACACATGTATAAGTCTGTAGCCTTTAAAGCTAGAGGAGAGTTTAGAATAAACATTAAAACCTTTAAGGAAAATCAACAGATTATCATTAAAGAAACAAATCAAACATTAATTCTCTTATTAGAACACTGTACTTATCAGAGTCTGACATGGCAGTCAGGAGACCTGAGTTCTGGGATGCAGTCCTCCAACTTTTCCTTGGCAAGGTCTCTGACGCTACCTGCAAAGGTTTTACTTTCCATCTCTAGCAAAGTGGAGGTACAATATTAGCTCTTCAGAGACCAAACAGGAAGTCACACAAACTTCATTGCTTCTATCAAAGTCCAACCTCCCTTGAATTTCTTACTTTTCAAAAAAGGAAGAAGAAATCCCTGACCATCACCTGGAGGGATGGACAAACCAGATCCACAATTCTGTCTCCCATTTGATCCGTCTGTCTTAGTAGAAATCCCACTGAATTACGATGGAGGATCTAGGAGCAGCAGAGGCCTTACTATTTGTCTGCCTCTGTGCAGGCCGGAGGGGAGGCTGGAGAAGCAGCTAGGTGAGGGGCCAGCCATCCTGGCGGACACCGAGGCCTGACAGCTGGAAGCACTCCTGGGCATGGCTGGTGTGTGCCTCTCAAGACCCTTCCAAATTCAGCACACACCAGAGCACGAAGCACTACCCAAGAGCTTGCATTTCTACCTGAGAATGCTGGAAAACATCTTTAGCTATGGCATCCAAGTCCGAGGTATCCTGGATGTTGCGGACATAGTCAGCCACAGCCTTGATCACCACATCGCACGGTGGCAAGACCAGCTGGTGGGCCCGGACCTAAGGAAAAAGCACATATGTCAATACACTAATTCCAAACACAGGGCCCAGAAACTACAGGTAATGCTTTCCTTAGAAGGGCCTGCTTATTATCAATTTGTAAGTTCTTGTCCCTAAGACTTTGAAAGTCTAAGGGTTAAGCCCTGGATCTCCCTTTCAATTTTTGAAATACAACTCAGCGGCTTCAACCTGACTATGTTAAAAAGCATCTGACAGCCTTCCATCACTTCAGAGATGTCTGCAGCCTGCTCATGTGAGCACAGCAGAAGGCTATGCAGCCCCAAGCTCCGGAGTCCACTAAAAGAGCCAAGGTCAACTCGGAATGGATGGAAAACAGTATCCCTGAGTGCTGAGGGACACATCTGGTGAAAGACACACGGAATAAAGTGTAGGAATATTTTACACTTGACACCAGGAAATGGTAAGTAAGGAAATTTTTTTAAAAAAAGGTTTCTTTTGGACTTTTTCACGAAAACTAAAAAAAAAAAAAAAAAAACCCTGTGAAGAAAGAAAGATACCTTGATTTAGCAAAATTAAGGTATGCCCATATTCTTTGAAACGAAGATGAATCACATACGAACTTTGTTTATAAAATTTTTAATTTAATGATTATATAAAATGATGTTTTATGTCCTGTTTAGTCACAAAGATCAAGATAAATAAGATGGCAAAAACTTCTAAAGGCCAATGTGGTTTCAGAGCTGTGCACTCCTGCCCACCACACCTATAAATGTGGTACGTTACACAGCAGGAGGGAAGAGGTGGGCAGACTGCTAACCTCAGGCCAGGCTGTTACCCTGGATGATGCAGATGGGTCCAATGTCATCACAGATCCTCTAACGTAGAAAGGAAGGCAGAGGAGCAGGTTTCATACATGGGGGAGCGCAGGACCCTATTGGCCATTGACAGCTTTGATGATGGAAGACAGGCCATGAGCCACAGAATACAGCACCTACGGAAGCTAAAAAGGCAGGAAACACTCTCCCTGGAGCCTCCAGAAGAAACACGGCCCTCTCACACCTTGCTTTTAGCCCAGTGAGACCCACTTTGGTTGTGATCTCTGTAAGATTATTAACTTTGTGATGTTTTAAGACACCAAACATAAATAATAGAGGAAAAAATGAAAGAAAAAACAAAAGAAGAAAATCAGAGAAACTCAACATAAACAGAATGGAAGAAACTCTGGAAAAATAAGATACTTACACTATTACAGTATCACACAAATTTTCAAACACACAAGAGTATATTCAATTTCGTTTTGGAAAAGCAATCTTTTTTTTAAAACAATGTTTTCCATGTTTGAAAAATGTTAGCTGCTCTGTCTCCTAGAGGGTTTGTCTCCTTGTTCTGGTCAGTGTTTGATAAAGGTCAATCCCATCATAATGAACTCCAGGGAACTAGTAAGATGTCCATGGCTACAGATCACAAGCACATTCCTAGAAACCCAATTACCCCTCTATAGAATGAAAAACTATTGACATACACATGCTCCACGGTGAAGAGGTCCCTGGAACAGCACAGTCCAGTCAGTCTGGGAGAAATGGAAGCTTTGTCCACTCTCTGTCTTTCGGGGTGTTTAACAGCCCCACAGCAGGGCAGGGAGGAGGGCCAGCTGCTGGCAGCCCCAGGAATGAGAAGCCAGAGGAGAAACCCTGAGCCCTCCTACCATCAACATTTCACTCCCAGTGAGCACACACTTCAGGGAAGGGAACAGCCTGAAATGGCCACCAGACTTGAGGCCCCTGGACACCCCTTCTCTGGGCCTCAACCTTCTGCCTCTGACTACAGTTCGAGGCTAATTGGCCTCAGAACACCCCTCGGCAGTCTGAAAGGCTATGGTGACCTCATTATGCTGCACAGAGTACTGGAAAAGCCAGCCATTGCAGAAAGAGTTTATATAGAGAACAAATGACAACATGGTGAGAACAAGAGTTTATTAGAAATGAAAATGTCCACAATGTGAAAAGGGCTTTTCTCCAGGAGTTGAGAGCTAACGGGGTGGTGCAGGCAGCCTCTCCCAGGGGATGCACAACAGACTGGGCAGCCACACACTGCCCCATCCCACCTCAAATGAAAAGGTCAGTCTGTCGCTTTTGCTCCTATGGATCTCCCTGTCTTCTCTACTCCTACCTTCTACAACACTAAGGCCATAAAATCTTTGAAGTAAACAGATCCTGTCATTAGAGGGCCCCTGAATCCTTCTGAGTGGCTAATTTAACACCACTGTCAACTATATCCTTTATAATTTCCATGGCCCAGACTCTTCCCTCACACCTCACCCCCTCCTCGTTCCCCCAGCTTCATTCCCAATCCAGCCTTCCAAATCTAGCTCAGGGTGAGCAGCCACATCTTCCTCTGAGACTGTAGGCGCTACTGCTCCCAAACCATCTCTTAACTGCTTTTTAAACGAAACTCAGTATGAACACAACTTGCACATAATATCATTGCTGAAGCAGAAGAACCTGACCCACTTCACTGCCATTTGGAAAACAGCAACATGGAGATGATTCTGGCAATTCTGCCAAATTTTGGCAATTTTCAGGAAGAAAACTAGAAACCTGATTTGATCAACGTTCACTTGTGAGTAAGGCATGATTCTAGAAACAAGAATATGGAGCAGCTCCCCAGTACTCGACTTCAAGAAGCTCACACTCTTGTTGGAGAAAAAAATGCTGACCAAACTCCAAAAGAGACCTCAGAGGACAGCCTGGAGGAAAATCATGGCCCAGCTGAGGAGGTAAAAAGGTTTCTGCATCCTCTGTGATTCTCAAAGCATAGCCCTGAGATCCAATTGAGTGTAGCCTTGGCACCTCCAGACCAATGAAAAGAGTTATGTGAGGGGGCTAAGGCAGTTTGTTGTAATAAGCCTTCTAACCATTGCATCACTGAACACACCCTGAAGCCTAGTAGTTTCTAGAAGAGTCAACAGTAAGGAAAACATTTAAACACTATAATCATAGGTAACTACCAGTGGCTATGCCTTGAGATTCTTGAAAAGTTATGACATGAATCAATATCTTGTACATGCGTGCATGCTAGGTCGCTTCAGTCATGTCCAACTCTTTGCAATCCTACGGACCAGAGCCCACCAGGCTTCTCTGTCCATGGGCTTCTCCAGGCAAAAACACTGGAGTGGATGACATGCTCTCCTCTACAGAATCTTCCTGACCAAAGGATCGAACCCACATCTCTTTCGTGTCCTGCATTGGCAGGCAGGTTCTTTACCATTAGCGCCATCAAGCTTGAAAAGGATGTTAAAACGCAATTAATCACACACAATGCTAAATGAGACCTCTGCACATGGAAACAGTTATGCAGACATACCGAAGACTTCAACAGATTTGAATTTAAAGCGTTAACTGTAAACAAAGAAAAGTTCCATCACATGTTGTGAGCAAGGGTCCCCAGAGGTTCTGATGGAAAGGAGGGCAGGCTTGGGCTCCCTCCTGCAGAAATGTCTGCATCCAGCTGGGGCTGCAAGGTCCTGTGACTGATTTCCTCTAGACTGTATGCCACACTGCTCTCGGCAGGCATCGCTTCATTTAATCCACAAAACAATGCTGTGAGGTGCACTCTTAAATGTACTTCCCATTTGACAGAAGCTCATTAAGGCACCCATAGGAGCCAACAAGGTGAGTAGCTGGGCCTCTACCCGACCCGCAGACTGCACACTTGACCACCACACATGGCCTAGTCGTCTTCTAAATTATGCCTCTTTTAACATTAAATGTCCTTTTCTGTAAAATGATGGTCGATAGCGAGCTCCTTATTCTTCTAACATTCTTATTTAGAAAAATTAGAAGTTGGCAACACAACAGTAGCCCTCCCAACTTTTTTTCCCCCCAAGAGATCTATGAAATCCAAACTCCTGTTGTTGATGAAAGGAGCTACAGAAAGACTGTCAACAGGGGAGGTATGAGATCAGGCCTGGTGTCAGACATGTAGAGGATGGGCATGAAGGCAAAAGAACAAAGGAGGGAACATTAGCAGCTCCTGCTCAAACTCAAGCAACAACACCACAGGTGGTAGAGAAGGCTAGGATGAGCAAGTTGTGAAAGGTCAGATGAGTTAAACCCAGCGAGAGGAAGAATCAAATATAACTCCCAATTTCTAACCAGATGACGACAGGGACAGTGGTATCACTAGCTGAGAAACATAACACAGGAAGACAAAACCATTTAGGCAGGGTGATGACATTTTTAGAGACATCAAATTTGGCGCACAGGTGGAATGCCCAAGTGGAAATGACTTAGTGGATGGTAGGATACACCCTGCAGTTCAAGGAAGGGGTCTCACTGGAAGAAGCACACTGGAGAATCATCAATACAGAGATGGTACTTATAACCTTAAAGGCAAATGAGACATGCCAGAAAGAGTGAGGATCACAGCAAGGTACAGATGGACCCTAGGGAATGCACATGCAATCAAGGGAAGCCAGCTCACAGGAGAGTCAAGGAAAGGATGCAGAAATAAGGAATACAGAATGAAGTTGGGGTCTTGGAATCAAGGCAGGAATTTCCCAGAGGGGTGAAGAGAACAGGAGAACTGACACTGTCAAATGCTCCAAACAGGTTGAAAATCATTTGACAAATCATTTGTCAAATCCACAGCCTTGGACAAAGACCCACCTGTGTCTGCTAGAAATACGTGGGGAGGGGCACAGCGGGCAGTGAGGGTGGGTTAAGCTGTTGGGGAAACTGTGGAAGATTGCCCTTGGAAGATTCGAGGATGAAAAAAGAGTTAGGAGAACATGGGAGACTAGACCACATTTACAAACTGTGGATCAAGGATCGAAAGAGGCAGTGTCTACATAGGAGCAAGGAGGTGACCGGATGAGGCAAGGAAGGGCTCCCCGGATGCATTCAGTGACACGGACTCAACAACGTCAGTAGAGTCTAGTCTCAGGCTGGAAAAGGGAAGTAACGTGAGCCTGGATGAAGAAGAAGGCAAACAGGGCAACAAAAAGCTAAGGACTCTCATCATCCTTAGACAAAGGACCTCTCTGTAAACATGATCAATGTTTAAGATAAATATTAAGGAGAATAAAAAGATTAACTGTTAATATTGATAGCTTGATTGAAGTTGGAGACGGTAATTTTAAATATCAGTATTACTGAGATATTTTACTTACAGTAAAATTCACCAATTTGAGGCAGATAATTCTCTGAGCTCCGACAAATGCATACATTAGTGTGACGCATGCTCAGTCACTCAGTCATGTTTGGCTCTTTGTGACCCCATGGACTGTAGCCTGCCAGGCCCCCCTGTGTCCGGGACTATCCCGGCAAGACTACTGCAATGGGTTGCCATTTCCTTCTCCAATTAGAGAAGCCACTACCACAATTATGAAATACAATTTTTCCATCACCTCAAACAGTTTCCTGTTCCCCTTCCCATCATAGCCCTAGGCAACCACTAACCTGCTTTCTATCATTATACTTTTGCCTTTTCTAGGATTTTACATAAAACCAATTATTTCCTTTGTTTTTGACTCTTCACTTAAGATAATGCTTTAAGATTCATACATAATATAAGAAACTAGTTGGTCCGTTTCTCTGCTATCAGCATTTCGTTGTAAGACTGTGCCACAATTTATTCATCCATTCACTAGCTGACTACTGCCTAGTGTCTTTGAGACTACAATAGATAAAGTTGCCCGGGGACTCAGACTGAATCATTTGTGTGAACAGAGGATTTCATTCTTCATGAGTAAATGTCTAGTAGTGGAATTGCTGGGTTATATGGCAGGTGTATGTTTAACTTTGTAAGAAACTTTGCCAGATTGTTTTCAAAGTGACCATTCTGGGTTGTTTTCAAAGTGACCATTCTGGATTCTGCTTCCCAACAGCCACATCTCAGAGCTGCAGGTGCTGACATGCACTGACACTTCTCATCATCTGTCTCCTTAATTTCGCCCATTCTAGTGGTTAGTAGCGCAGCTCATGGTGGTTTTAATCTGCATTACCTATCGGCATGGAGCATCTCCTTGTGTGCTTATTGAATATTCTGTAAAGTGTCTGTTAAAATTTTGCCTGTCTTTTTCTTTGTTGTTGGGTTGTGTATCTTCTTATTGTGTTGTTCTTTATATATTCTGAATACAAGTCCTCTGGTAAGAATTATATTGTGCAAATAGCTTCTCTCACTGTTGTTGCTTGCTTTTCATTCTTTTAACTAAGAAATCTCTAACTCCAGGTCATAAAGATCTTCTACTTTCTCCTAGAATAAATTTTATATTTTTCATTTTTGCATATGACTATCCAGCTATTATAAAGACTAACCCTTCCCCATTTAGTTACTTATGGACTTCTTGTGAAGTCCATGTATATACAGGTTTATTTCTGAACTCGCTCTATTCCATTGATCTATTCAACACCCTGATGTCAGTACTACACTGAGTTGGTTATTACAGCTTTAAAGTCATATTGAAATTAGGTAACACTAAGTCCTTAAAATTTGTTCTTTCTTTTCAACATCTTTGTTGCTATTCTAGGTGCTTTGCAGTTCCACATGAATTTTAAAACCAGCTTTTCAATTTCCACTTTAAAACAAAGCTTGCTTGGATTTTGATGTGAAAGTGAAATGAAAGTCATTCAGTCGTGTCTGACTCTTTGCAACCCCATGGACTATAGAGCCCACTGAATTCTCCAAGCCAGAATACTGGAGTGGGTAGCTGTTCCCTTCTATAGGGTGGATTTTGATGAGGATGTAGTAAATCTATATAACAATAGTCTTTTGAACCATAAACACATACATTTCCTCATTTATTTAGATCCTTCTTTAACTTAGATCATAAATTTGCAGTGGAACCCATCAGCTGTGTGGTTCTCAAGATCTTCTCTAGATAGTACCTATCTAGGGTGGAGAAGTCTGCTGGATGGGTGAGATGGAAGAAGGAGCAACAGAAGGGTGATGCTGATACACCTGGTTCAAGATGACCCATCAAAAGGTCCAGGCCAGCTAGGGAAGAAAGAAACAGTGAGTAAATGGGCAGACAGCCCCAGGGTGGGTGAAAGAACGAAATGTCAGCTTGTGAGAATACTAAAGATAGAAGAAACAGAGACAAAAGGATATTAAGTGTAAGATAGGAATCAGAACTCTTCTGGGAGAAGACCCAGTGTATGACTCGGCGTAGAAGGCTGCAGTATAGTAGACACCACTGGAGACAAAGAAAGAATATGCAGCCAAGTTATCTGTGGGTAAACTCTAGTACATGACCGTGCCGGAGTCTCTAAAGAGTTATCAAAGGACACCGCCATGAAAGTGAAAAGACAACCCACAAAAAGCGAGAAAGTGTTTGCAAATTATGTATCTGATAAGGACTTATATTCCAGAATATATTTTAAAAAAAAACTCATATACCCAATAAAAAAATTTTTTCAATGGACAAAAGATATGAATATTTATCCAAAGAAGGTATACAAATAGTCAGTGAGCAAAGGAAGGGTGTTCAACATCATTAGTCATCAGAGAAATGCAAATCAAAACCATATCACATCCACTATGACACATCCACTGTGACAATTAGAAATAAAACAGACAAGTGTTGGTGAGGACATGGAAAAGTCAGAACCCGCACACATCGCTGGTAAGTGTGAACAGCATAGCTGCTGTGGAAAACGGTACCGCAAAAAGTTAAGCACAGAGTTACTAGATGATCACCAATTCCGGTCCAAGGTATACACCCGAGAGAAATGAAAACATGTCTATACAAACACTTGTACCTGAATATTCACAGCAGCATTACAATAGTCAAACTGTGGCTAACAATCTGAATGTCCATTGACTGATAAACAGATTGAATGTGGTAGGTATATCCACACAACAGATTGTTATTTGGCCATTAAAAAAATGAAGTACTGATACATGCGACAATGTGACTGAACCTTGGGGGGAAAAATGTTAAATGAAAGAAGCCAGACACAAGAGGTCATATAATTCCACTTATATGAAATGTCCAGAAGAGGCAAATCCATAGAGAAAAAAGCAGACTAGTGGTTGTCAAGGGGTGGAGGACGGAGAGAAGTAGGAAGTGACTGCTAGCAGGTGAGGTACTGGGTTTCTTTTGGGGAGAATGAAAGTACTTTAAAATCAGACAGTGATGATAGATGCATAAACTTTGTGAAAGCTAAAAACCGCTGAATTACACATTTTGCGTACATGCTCACTCAGTTGTGCCTGACTTTTTGCAACCGCATGGACTGTAGCCCACTAGGGTCCTCTCTTGATGGAATTTTTCAGGCAAGAATACTGGAGTGAATTGCTATTAGTTTCTCCAGGGGATCTTCCCACCCCAGGGATTGAACCCACGTCTCTTGCATCTCCTGCATTGGCAGGTGGATTCTTTACCACTAAGCCACCTCGGAAGCCCTGAATTGTATTTTAAAGGAGTAAATTTTATGACATGTGATTGCATCTCAATAAAACTGTTATAAAAAGAAAATTTTAAAAACATTCTAATCAGGAATGGCAGTTTGGAAGTAAATTGCCAGCAAATCCCAGTTTTGTCACATCTTCCTGGCCCCAGATTGGGATAGTATCAAGAAAAGTGACACCTCTGGTTGAGTTGCCTAGAAGTGCCCAGGGCAGAGACCACTGGCAAGGTGAGGGGTATAGGTGCATGCACCCAAGATATAGGGTGAGGAAGCTGCCACGCAAGCCACATTTTCAGAAGTGATCTATTCTGTTAGAGAGATGGAGACGACCTATTTAGGAACAATGCTGAGGTTTTGGACCCAGAGGGGAGAAAACACACTTGAAAGTGTCTGCACACATTTTAAAAACTGAGGATATGTCACTTAAATAAACATAAGACTAGAATATTCCAGGTCATGAGAAGAAACAGAGAAACCAAAAGTACTCCAGTAAGCTTCCTTTTGTTTAACTTACCCTACCACTCACCACTGCAGGCCTGAGAAGTCAGTCACTACAAACACTGTATCTTTCAGACAGCTTTTGAACCATGAATCTCTCTTCCAGGTTATGCATTTTGGCTCACTCAGGAAGAGTTCTGCAGGCAGGCACAGTCCCTACAGAAAGAAGCTAAGCTAAAAGTAACCCTGCAACAACTAGGAAACACAGACTTCTCCCATGACTCTGTCCCTCTTTCCCAGCAAAGTGACTTCTGTCCAAAGACAGAAAAGCTATTGAGTCCCAGTGATCCCAGAAGATTCCCTCGAACACCAAGCTTTCCATCTTTACTCTAAAAGCAACTGGGAACAGGGAAAGAAGTTCAGATAAGATACAAATAAGCAAAGATCTTTTGAGTTCAGTCTCATATTTTCCATCTAAGGATTCCTTATATAAATTTTAAATGAGCAAAGAATAAAACTTACCTAAGTTTCCACGACCTAAAAGCTTACATCCCAGCACCATGAATCTGTGCACTGAAATACCATGGACTGTTAACAATGTGCAGCTCACTGAATGCATGACATTGTAATAATAATATTAGTAGGGTGTACATTTTAAAACAATTGTGGAGTACAAATATCAATCTGTTAAAAGTGGTAAAAGTGGTTCTCTTTCAAGAGTGAAATTATAAATAGCTCCCATTTCCACACTGCATAATGGTTGAGTTTTTCAAGCTTCTAGGTCCCTAACAATATTTTCTCTAGAGCCCCCAAAGTCCTTGGGTTTTAGGAAGTACTTTTTAGCTCTTATGATACAACGACTTTTTGAGGGGGGAAAAAGGTATGAGTTAACTTCAATTAACACTAACATACAAGCAGGAATTCCTTCTTTAGGATGTTCTACAGTGCCCATGCTGCCACCTCTTGCAATCCTTAAAAGGCAGAACTCTTTAAAATAAATGAAGCCCATCTTTCTATTCATGCACAAGCTGCATTCAACTTTCTTTCAAAAAAGATTCCAGAAAGTCTGATCACCAATCTCACTCTAGTAAAGTTGCACAGTATGTTAGATATACCGTAAAACTTCAAAAGGCCCGAAATCATGCTGCTCTTCTCTCTGAAGCTGGCTCCGTGGTGTGAAACCCAGAGAGGGGCCAGGGGGAGTGGAGATGAAAATCACTGGTGGGCTGGACACTGGTCAGCAGGTGCAGGTGCTACCCAAGGAGCCCCTCTGGGAAGCCAAGAGAGAGGAGATCAAGTCCTTCATTCTGAGGGCCCACTGCGAGCCGTGCCGTCTGCCATGACTCAGGACGCTGGGGCTCTGTGGCCTGCACGATGAGACGCAGACGACTCTTCTGTCCGCCTCCGCATTCCTGGGGCCCTGACAGGCTACGTTCCCAGAACCAGACTCCCTCCTCCCCAGGGTCAACTGCCACGTCCCGTCCCTAAAGACACTTGTAAAAAGGATTACTCGGTGACTTTTGGTGGCAGACACTAAGATATAAAACATACAGAGGTAACTTTTAGTAAAATTCTAGGTAACTTTAAATCAAAACATTCCTGAGGTGACCTGCTAGAGTGTTCTGGTATACAGCTGCCTCAGGGAAAAGATATTGCTGGTAAAGAAAGGTGACTAAAAAGTGAATCCAAAGGTAGAGGTATAAACACTAAAGACTATTTAAATCAGAAAGAGACATGTACAAGAACTAGGATTTAGATTTTGAGAAGAGCCAGAAGCAAGCAAGGATGTTTTCGAGGAGACATTTTAACTGGACACACACAGGGAGGAGTTCAAGAGGAACTAGCACCTGCCTGGCCTGTGGCTGATGGGCAGAGCTGGGCTGGGGCAGTGGGGTGGTGATGGTGGCGTGGGCAGTTGTGTCCAGGGGAAGGCCTCCTCTGCCCGCTTGCCACAACTGGGGAAGTGATATAGAGAGATCAAAGTAAAACCTGAAAAGCCATACAGGAGAACAACACTTGTAGGAAGTCTAAGGAGAGGAAAGGTGAGCATAAAACTTGCAAAGCGGAAAAGACAAAGGGATTCTGAGGCAGGAAATTCTTGGGGCTCATGAATGACTGACAGGGATAAAATTCAAAATACATGAAACTGAATATGAAGTTTAGGAACACAAAAAAGCATTAAAATGAATACAAAGACCTGCAACTTATGATTCTACTTAAGAAAACACTTCCAGTTTAAAAATTCAATGCCAAACCCAAATAAGAAGTTCCATAACTTTCAAGGACGCAAAATCATAAAACCATTTTTAAAAATTCAAAAAGCACATATAAAAAAGGCACTCATTTGGCACATGTTTATGGCCATCACTTCATGATCCAACTGCCTCAGCTGTTCATCACCAGCCACTCCAGGTTCTGCTTGTGCTTCTGAATCCAGAGCCCCAGCCACTCTCTCCTACTGGCCCGGCCAGCACTGTGAATGGTGATGTCGAAATGATGACAGGGATACGATTATGATATTACATGTTAAGGGGGGATTTGAATTTATTAGATAATAAGTTCATATAACACCAACCCTCTGTGAACAATAAACTAGTAGATACGAACTCAGTGAAATACTTTGGCAAAATAAGGTAGGAGAAAAGGAATGCTTGAAATTGGGGAAGCAAAATCAAGTATCCTTAAAAACTGTATACAACATACTCTGCTGAAAAGGAATAAAAATCATAATAAAGTTTTATAATCAACAACTAACCAAATTTTCAAAAGATGTAGTTAGTTTTATTACTGGGAAAAAGAAGCAACTGAAAAAGCAGATGGGTACAGACAATTGTAAACAGTAGTAAGGTTCATGAGAAAAAAAAAACCATATTGAATATCCCACAGTCTAGTTACACAGAGTGAGGTCAGAAAGAGAAAAACAAATATCATATATTAATGCATATATATGAAATCTAGAAAAACGGTACTGATGAACCTATCTGCAAGGCAAAAATAGACACACAGACATAGAGAACACACAGGTGGACACAGTGGGGGGAGGAAAGGGCAAGAGGAATTGAGAGTAGCACTGAAACAAATACATTACCATATGTAAAACAGATAGTGGGAAGTTGCTGCGTTATACAGGGGGCTCAGCATTGTGCTCCGTAACAACCGAGAGGGATGGGATGGGATGGGATGGGACGGGGTAGGGGGGTGAGTGGGAGGTTTGAGAGGGAGAGGACATATGTATGCTTATGCCTGCTTCATGTTTTTGTGTGGCAGAAGCTGACACAACATTATAAAGCAATACTCCAATTAAAAAGACAAAAAAATCCCAGTCTTTGTTAAAATGATACTACACACAGAAACTATGTATAAAGATCAAAACATAAAAGTTTTGCAATTTTTTAACTCAAAACCAGATGTTTTACTTTTCATAATGTGACTTTAAAAAATCCTACAACTTATCAAGTCATTGATAAATTATGCTGGACTGCTTCGCTATTATGCCATAAAAATACCTAGCTAATATTTAAAATATGCATGTTGATAATGCAAAAAATTTGATTTTTTAAAAAATCCACAAGTGGATAGGAATCTGCTGCCAATGCAGGGGACATGGGTTTGATCCCTGGTCCAGGAAGATTCCACGTGCCCAAAGGCAACAAAGCCCACGAGCCTCAACTACTGAAGCCTATGCGCCTAGACCCTGTGTCCCACAACAAGAGAAGCTACTGTAGTGAGAAGCCTGTGCGCCACAACTAGAGAAAGCCTGTGCACAGCAATGAAGACCCAACGCAACCAAAAATATACAAATAATTTTAAAACACACACACACACATACAATCCTACAAACAACTTTG
The DNA here is from genome assembly GCF_023699985.2 of Odocoileus virginianus. Taxonomy (NCBI): domain Eukaryota; kingdom Metazoa; phylum Chordata; class Mammalia; order Artiodactyla; family Cervidae; genus Odocoileus; species Odocoileus virginianus. Next base: position 26,280,035 of record NC_069704.1, read on the forward strand.
AGAGAAAACAGAAAAATGTTAATGTGGACTTATATTAAATGACATTAATTTAGTTGATGTGATAATAGTAATATAATTAAGAAATTATCTTTATTTTTAGGTGGTGGTGTTGATATAAACCAAGGGATTCACAGGTGGCTCAGGGCTAAAGAACCTGCCTGACAATTCAGAAGATGCTAGCTCAATCCTCGGGTCGGGAAGATCCCCTGGAATAAGAAATGGCAACTCAGTCCAGTATTCTTGTCTGGAAAATTTCATGGACAGAGGCGCCTGGCAGGCTACAGTCCACAGGGTCACAAATAGTTAGATACGATGGAGCAGTAGCAGCAGCAGATATAAACCAAAGTTTTCACAGGTAAAGTGTTATGATGTCTGCAACTTACTTCCCAATAGTTGAGTTAAAAAACACACAGATACATATATACTTTACAGCAAACTGTTAACAACAGGTGAACCAAGGTGATGGATATACGAATAGATATTTTCTATTTCAACTTTTTACATATTTTTATTTTTATTAATAAACTATTAGGAAAAATACATGATAATGATGCTTGTGACCTATCAGTGGATTGAGTTGGTTTTCCAATAATTCTTCAAACAGTTCCTCACTTCTAACCTCTGACACACAAAATAAAGCGAGCTCAATTTAAACATATGTATACAGTCTGGCCAAGCTAGATAGCATATTAAAAAGCAGAGACATTACCTTGCCAACAAAGGTCCATCTGGTCAAGGCTATGGTTTTTCCAGTGGTCATGTATGGATGTGAGAGTTGGACTGTGAAGAAAGCTGAGCACCGAAAAATTGATGCTTTTTGAACTATGGTGTTGGAGAAGACTCTTGAGAGTCCCTTGGACTGCAAGGAGATCCAACCAGTCCATCCTAAAAGATATCAGTCCTGGGTATTCATTGGAAGGACTGATGCTAAAGCTGAAACTCCAGTACTTTGGCCACCTCATGTGAAGAGTTGACTCGTTGGAAAAGACCCTGATGCTGGGAGGGGTTGGGGGCAGGAGGAGAAGGGGATGACAGAGGATGAGATGGCTGGATGACATCACCGACTTGACGGGCATGAGTTTGAATAAACTCTGGGAGTTTATGATGGACAGGGAGGCCTGGCGTGCTGCGATTCATGGGGTCGCAGAGAGTCGGACACGACTGAGCGACTGAACTGAACTGAACTGATACAGTTTGGGGATCCTGTGAGCCTCTCACTCACCCCTGCTACTCAAAACAATACAAACCCTGTAAAAAACGAGCTTTCATTTTGTCTCAACTTATAAAAGCATACTGTTTAATAAGCTAATGAGCATAATACTTCTGAGTCTACCTGATTTCAGACTGTACTTTTCCCATTCCGCAAGTCATTAATGGTATCACCAGGAGCTTGGAATCAAGTTTACAAATTGTAGTACTTTGTAAATGAAAACACACATGAAGAACTCTCTGGCCAATAGCAAATAGAGAGCTGTTTTCTTCAGGGGGAAAAAAAAGGCAAAAGAAAACAAGTAATCTCAAACAAAAGGAGAAAAACTGATCTTCCAACAGAAGCTGAAAAGCCCCATACCAAGAACTGTTAGGATAAAAAGGAAAACATCAGGGCCCATCAATAAGAAATGGAAAAAAAAAAGGGTTCTAGGCACCAAGGAACAAGATGAAAGAGGCAGGAGAGGAATGCCACCTGAGCTTCCAAGTATCAAAAAAGCTTGCTGTAAGCTAAACACTGAAAAATCCTATTTGGAGGACAATTCTGACAATAGGAAAACGTGCGTTCAGAAACCACCCCATGTAACCTCCCCGTTACCACGAGGAACTGAGGCCCGGGCTGCAGGCCAGTCTAGGTTCAGAATCCCCAACTCCCGACCTAGTGAGTGGCAGCTCTGGCCAGAACACTGACAGCAGAGAACACCACAGCAATTTACCCGGCAAAGGGAGATCGGGAAATCACAGGAAGCCACTCACAACTACAAGTTCCCTAGTGACCACTGCCATTCCACTACTACGCGCACATCAAACTGTAAACCTTCCCACTTTAGAAAACCAAAGTTAAGGACATCTTCTTGGATGTTCATTACTTTCAAACAGGAAGGGGAGAAAAATAAGAAAATAAATATTAATGAAACAGTACAAATAGACCATTTTTTCTAATGAACTTGGGTCTCCTTGATCACTCAAAAAGCATTAAAACTATAGATTTTTACAATATTAGAAAATCAGTAAGAAAATTATGAAATTCAAACTCTGCTAAGATATTGATCCATAACAGAAGATGATATTATCTATTGAAAAAATAATATTTGTAAGAAAGTAAAATTAATACATAAAAACTTTAGCTAAAAAATTTACACCTATCTAGGTCCATGACATGAAGAATTCATGAGGGAATTTTAAACAACATTTATATATATTTACCTAAAATATGGGTGCTGGGAACAATATAAGGTAGGTTTTTATTTTTTTTTTAAGGCAGCACAGATTCTGAAGTTAGGGGGAAGCATGATATTGCTAATTTTGAGGTATATTTCCTTCTACAATAAAGAAACATTACTTAGATTATGAAAGGAAAAGGAAAAGCAACAAATATTGGAAATAAAATGAATTTGTACCTTAAGTGAAGCTAGTGGATGTTCTGGACCAAGTAAACTCCAATGAAAGGAAGCCAGATCTTCATCAGGTAGAATGTGATTTCCTGGAATACAAACAGGGATACCACAGAAGCCATTACTGACATGGGGGAAACTTAGTATCACTGCATGTTATATCTGTAGATTACCTCTGTTAGTTTTAAGACTTTGCAATATGACTCCTTAGGACCACCTCGTTTAATACACCACATAAGACGTCCACACAGACATTGAGAATATTTCTTCATCTTTTAACACAAAACATACAGCAGGCCAACTTCTTGAAGCTGCTTCAAGTACATTTCCATTATAGGTTTAACAGCATTCAAACTGAATAAACTGTATAAAAACCTAAGTAACTCCCCAGCACAGTATTAAGGCCAGTCTGATAATGACAGATGCCAAATACCAATCTGATACAAGCTTTCATGTGTTATGAGAGACTACGGCTCAAACTACATTCTGTGAAGTAGGTTCGACACCAGATGCAGAATCTACACAGTTATAAAACCTAAGGTTAAGTGACAACGCTTGCAGTTTGTGACATGGATCAACACCATCCTCCTTAAATTTCTAGCACCACCCAAAAAAATAGATGTACAAAGCACAGACTACACTACCACCAAGAAGTGTCAATCAGCTCTTTGCACTATCACCAAGGCCGTGTCACAAGTAAGAACTGTATTCAGATGAGAAACTACATTTTTGGGGTGAACATTCTCCCTTCATTATAATGCTTGGATGCCTGATACACTAACATATTTGTTAGTTGTTTTGATACAATTTAAAAGCAATGATTTCCTAAATAATTCTTTGATTTGTATATTATGATTTAGTCACCTCCACACTAAGCAGATGCATTACTGAGCTGCTAACAGAAGGTAAAACAAGGCGAGTGCATCTCAGCATTGCTAATCATAATACTCTAAACAGACACATGACACAGGTGTACCAAACTGTCATGATATTCACAAGCGCAGAGCTAGATCCAAACTGTCCAGTTATTGAGTTCTGTATTACTTTCCTCTGCTCATAGATACTGCAGAACTTTACTGTGAAGTATAACGTATCTGAGATTTGTTTTTGAAGCTACTATCTGAAAAAATATTAAGCCAATTCCAACATCAAATATAGTCTGTTAAAACTTGGGCCAAATACTTAAATGAGTATTCACTCATTTTCACTCAACTTTTCTAAAACAAAACATCTTATATTGCTATGCTTTCTATTACAAAAAGGAAAAATTATACTTTCTATTTTAAAAAAAGGAAAATAATATTTCTCATTTGAGGACACTCAAATTTTCACAAAAATCTAAGCGAAAATGCTCTAAAAATGTTCACCCAATTAAGAGTTTATAATTTGCCTAATTTTTTGAAGAAATTTCAAGTCTTAAATTAATTCATTACTAAATTATTCACAATGTTATTTTTTTTCATTTCTTTTAATATTTCATAAACTATTAGTTGGTATTATCTCCCAAGAAATTTATTCAATGTTTCTTAAATATGATAAACAAATATCCTTCCCAGGGTAGCTAAGGTACCTATATTCTACAAGTATACAATATTCCCATTCATTTAAAGTCAATTAACATTCCCAAGTCAATGGGTGTAACATTTAAGTAAATATGAAACTTCATGTGTCCATCCACTTCATCACTTTTTAACATTTGAGGAAATATCCTTTTATATTTTAATATCTGAAAATATAAAAGTACTATATGCATTTAGAAATTAGGTTTTAATCCTCTGAATCCCAACTCACAGGAGTTCACTAAGAAAATGGACAGAAAATAGCCAAGTACTAACTTAAAAACATGTATTTGAGATTGGATCCAAATAAAGGCAACTTGTAAAATCAGAATTTTTTTTTATTAATTTGTAGTTACACAATTTGAAATGTTATCACCAAATAACATATGGAAAATTATGGCTCCCTCACTATAATTTCTAGTTGTATAAAACTCTTTTGGAATGTTTATTGAAAAATCTGCTAATTAGAAATTTCTAAAAGAGCCCACAATAGGGGGTCTAAAAGACCCCCTCATAAGCACAACCAGAACCTGTTGCTAAGCACTGCAGAATAAAAACTGAGAGAGTATAATAAGATCTCACTTTTTCTTAAAAGCACACATCTCTCAAAGAGGGCCTGAGTATACCAAACAGCTCTCAATCTCATCACTGAAGTTCTTGGGTTTTACTCACATGAGAGAGAGAGAGAGAAGTCACTCAGTTGTGTCCGACTCTTTGCAACCCCATGGACTGTAGCTGACCAGGCTCCTCTGTCCACGGGATTTTCCAGTAGGAAAATCCCGTGGACAGAGGAGCCTGCACAGTAAGGGTCTTGCTCAGAACACATTTACTTATACTGTGGACACAATTGTTACAGACTCAGCAAACTAGAGCCAGATACTCAAGTAGCTAAGAGACATGCACATTCCAAGCACAAGAAAGGGAAACTGACAGAAAAGATAGAAATAACTATAAACTACAGACATAAAGTGATAAATAAATGGATTACCTATTACCAAGTTACTTAAAAGAGAAAAATTTATGTGAGAGTTGGACTATAAACAAAGTTGAGCACCAAAGAATTGATGCTTTTGAATAGTGGTGTTGGAGAAGACTCTTCAGAGTACCTTGGACTGCAAGGAGATCCAACCAGTCCATCCTAAAGGAGATCAGTCCTAGGTGTTCACTGGAAGGACTGATGTTGAAGCTGAAACTCTAATACTTTGGCCACCCTATGCGAAGACCTGACTCATTGGAAAAGACCCTAATGCTGGGAAAGATTGGGAGCAGGAGGAGAAGGGGACAACAGAGGATGAGATGGCTGGATAGCATCACCAGCTCTGTGGACACGGGTTTGGGTAGACTCCGGGAGTTGGTAATGGACAGGGAGGCCTGGTGTGCTGCAGTTCATGGGGTTGCAAAGAGTCAGGCACGACTGAGCGACTGAACTGAACGGAAAACAAGATTTCATCCTTTTAAGATATTCAGCATAAAGAATTCCTCCAAGAGAGTTTTTAAAGATATCTATACATTTACTTAAGATGCAGGCTTTGGAAACAAAGGTAGGATAGTTTATTTCTGTTGTTTTCCTTTTAAAGTAGTGAGAATCGTGCTAACTTCACAGCAAATTCTCTTCTGTAATTTGTGTCAAAGGTTTAAATGTTCTTCACAGTGAGAATGTACTAGCATTTGTGATTTTTAAATGTTATTTACCCCCAAATTTAAGAACACTTTTCCCCCAAAATTAGTGTATTGGCCTAGACAAAACAATACATAAACAAACACTTAAGAACAAAAGAAGCACATTATCAGCAAAAAATAATGAGTAAAGAATGTTACTGAAGAGGAACCCATTCCCTGGTTTTTTAAAATTTAAGACACAATCCAAAATATTATGTTCCTGATACACAGAACTTTTTCACAAAATGAGAGAGCTTTAACACTGCCACTTACCTAAGAGAGCGGCAAAGATAGGGAAGCGGTTTGGGTTCAGGTCCAGCTGCTTGGCAACCTCATGCATCAGGTATTGGCTCGTGGTGAGACTCTTCCCATTCCGGCTCAGTTTTAGGGCGTGGGCACTGAAGTAGTAGGGGATGTTGCACAGTGCATAATCAGAGTCGTATGCAACCAAGCCATGGAAGCCGTTTTCTCTGCAGAAACCGATCACTTCTTGATGATGGTCCTCGATGCTCTGTGCAACCTGTGCAAGTAAGAAGAGCACTTCATCAGAGGCCAGCACCACTGCAGCATGTGCTCAACATGCAGACATATTTGTACAGAATCTGCAACTGCCAGATATGGAAGATATGCGAGAGAGCCAAACAGTCAAAACTGCCATAATAAAGCATGAGGCACATTGCCCAAATAAGAATTTCAGTGAGAAATATCTCCGGTCACTAACTTATGATCCCAACCATACTGCAGATAAATTTTCAATTCTTATCAAATTCAAAGATCACCCTATTTAAAAATACACAACACCAGGTGGCCCCTGTGACAGTATTTTGAAGGAAGGGGCGGGGGGAGAAGGGGAAGACAGGGCAGGAAAATGACATGAGAAGGAAGGAGATAAAGGAAGAAGTCAGCCACTCTCAGTGAAACCAAAATAATTTCTTCAAAGACCATAGCAAATAGGTGAAATAATCAGAAGGATTTTCTAAGCAAAAATGAAAGCCAAGTATTATCCACCACCTGTCTGTTACTAGTTAATACTGATCCTGAAGCACTGAGCATACGGGATAATAAGAATGAACATGTGTTCAGTTCAGTTCAGTTCAGTCATGTCTGACTCTTCGCTTCTCCATTGACTGCAGCACGCCGGGCTTCCCGGTCCATCATCAACTGCCAGAACTTGCTCAAACTCGTATCCATTGAGTCAGTGATGCCATCCAACCATCTCATCCTCTGTCCCCTTCTCCTCCTGCCTTCAATCTTTCCCAGCATCAGGGTCTTTTCCAATGAGTCAGTTTTTCCCATCAGGTGGCCAAAGTACCGTAGCTTCAGCTTCAGCATCAGTCCTTCCAATGAATATTCAGGACTGATTTCCTTTAGGACTGACTTGTTTGATCTCCTTGCAGTCCAAGGGACTCTCAAGAGTCTCCTCCAACACCACAGTTCAAAAGAATCAATTCTTCCGTGCTCAGCTTTCCTTATGGTCCAATTCTCACATTTCTTTGTCGACAAAGGTCTGTCTAGTCAAAGCTGTGGTTTTTTCCAGTAGTCATGTATGGATGTGAGAGTACAGAAAACTATAATTAAAAAAATTCTAAAATTAGGCCAGCTGCATCTAGAAATGATAATCTTCAAGTCCATGCTCTCTACATCAAATCACTTTATTAGGTAGAATTTTATATTTACAGCAACGTCTTAAGGCATTTAAAAATCACCAGTGATTCCTGTTTTCCAGACATCTTTAACATTAAGTCTGCATAATCTCCTAAGAGGTTTCTGAAATGAAAAGAGACTGTAAGTTACCATTCCCTTGCTCCACTCCCCTCACAGGAGATCTAGAAAAGGCAGCATGGCTGCTTGCTTCATAGAATTAGATATCCTGTAAAGGAGATTGTTGTTACATAGTTGCTAAATCATGTCTGACTCTTTTTGACCCCATGGAGGATAGCCTCCCAGGTTCCTCTGTCTATGGGATTTCCCAGGCAAGAATACTGGAGTGGGTAGCCATTCCCTTCTCCAGGGAATCTTCCCGACCCAGGGATCAAACCTGCGTCTCCTCCTTTGGCAGGCAGATTCTTTACCACTGAGCCACCAGATGGGGCAGAATTAAAGGTATGAGTTGAGTCATAATGCATAATAATGTATATAATACATGTATAATGTATAATAATGTATAATGAGTATAATGTATAATATATAATGAGTATAATGTATATTTTGCAAGAGTTTAGTAACCTATTCTTCTGGGAAACTGAGGCTAAGAGCAGTTCAGAACCTAGCTCTGCCCAGCTCAAGGACGAGAGCAGTCCAGAGACACCCTCCCTGAGCACCCTGTGTCTACATGCCTCACAGCATATTACCTCATTACCCTCACAATAACCCTGCAAGGGGAAAGGAGCCAGCCCTGTGCGGTCACTCAGAAGGGTGTTCAAAAAGCAGGGGAAGAGCAAGCGTACTGGCTCAGACGTGAGTGTGGTATCTGCAGCCCCATCCTAGTGACCCAGGGGTAAGCAGCCGGTGATGGAGTCACAGCAGGTGGGACAGGTCTATGGCAGGTTTTCAAGGAAGGCTACTGGCAATGGAAAACAACAGGCAATACATTTCCAGAGCTGTAAAGCACTCATACTCTTTGACCTTGGAGTAATCTTACTCCAGGAAATACAGCCTAAGAAACCAACCTATCAGATAAAAAAATCCTGGAAGCATAAAAATGATGAAGGTAGCCTTCTACGGAAAAAATAATATTAAAGAGCTGGGCATATACAGAAACTACACAATATTGTGAAGAAACTTGAGAAAAGCTTGAAACAAAATATTAAACAAAACCATTTCAGAACACAATATTTGGTACACACAACCACAAAGGAATAAGCAAAAACTGACATGGTTGTTCAGGGTGATGCAATTATGCTTTTTTTAAAGAAAAAAACTTTTTTTCAAAGTAAAAGGCCATCACTATGCCACTGCCCTGGGGTCAAATATTCCTCCTTCATATGCATCTCTCACCAGACAAGGCATACAACTTGCTCATCTGAGTATCAAGGGTCTAGTTTGGTGCCTGGCATACAGTGAAAACTACTTAAGAAATGAAAAACTCTGGGGGTCCCAGTTCAGAGGCCCCCAGTCTTTAAAGTATCTATAAAGGTTAATAGGATAAACTCTAATCAGTAGAAACCAACATCCAACAGAGCCTTATAGAGTGGTTTCATCTATGTGGAGAGAGTGGCATACAGCACTTTTCACAGTCATTTCCTTCCACAGACCCTTCCCCAAACACAATTTCCTGTTCATTCAGAACACTTGATTTCAGAATGGCATTAAAAAGTGAGGTAAATGAACTATTAATAATTCACTACAAGACTAATTTGCAAATGATTAACACTATCTTTCTTCTTTTTTACTTTTTATTTTGTATTGGGGTACAGCCAATTAACAACATTGTGATAGTTTCAGGTGAACAGCTAAGGGATTCAGTCATACATATACATGTATCCATTCTCCCCCAAACTCCCCTCCCGTCCAGGCTGCCAGATAACATCAATCAGAATTCCATGTGCTATACAGTAGGACCTCGTTGGTTATCCATTTTAAATACAGCAGTGTGTACAGGTTCATCCCAAGATGAACCCCTTAAGTATCTTTTACCCCATCCTCCTCCTTTCCCCTGCAACCATAAATTTGTTCTCCAAGTCTGTGAATCTGTTTCTGTTTTATAAGTTCATTTGATTAAATATCTTAATCCTCTCCCAAAGCACATCTAACATGAAACAAATAGTTGTCTGCTAGAATTAATCTCCTAAGACAAAAGATAAAAGAACCTGCTCAGTCATGTCTGACTCTTTGCAACCCCACAGACTGTAGCCTGCCAGGCTCCTCTATCCATAAAATTCTCTAGCCATTCCCTTCTCAAGGGGATCTTCCTGACCCAGGGATCAAACCCAGGTCTCCTGCATTGCTGGAGGATTCTTTACCATCTGAGCCACCAGGGAAGACCAATTAATCTCCTAAAACAAAAGATAAAGGAATCCCACCCTTAAGTAAGCACAGACTTCAAATCTAAAGCAAGGCATATAACTGAGTCACTCTGCCATACACCAGAAACTAACACAACATTGTAAATGAAGTGAAAGTCGCTCAGTCGTGTCCGACTCTTTGCGACCCCATGGACCATACAGTCCATGGAATTCTCCGGGCCAGAATACTGGAGTGGGTAGCCTTTCCCTTCTCCAGGGGGTCTTCCCAACCCAGGGATCGAACCCAGGTCTCCCACATTGAAGGCGGGTTCTTTACCAGCTGAGCCACAAGGGAAACCCAAGAATACTGGAGTGGGTAGCCTATCCCTCCTCCAGGGGATCTTCCCAACCCAGGAATTGAACCAGGATCTCCTGCATTGCAGGTGGATTCTTTACCAACTGAACTATCAGGGAAGCCAATCAACTGTACTTCAATAAATAATAACAATAATAAAGCAAGATCAAGCAATTTGTGCCCTTTGCTCATCTTTCATCCTGTTCATCTTTCCTATTTCAAGTATGGTGAGTGATGGGGAGAAAAACCAAAAAGCCCAGGTTCCAGTTCTGGCTTGATGCCCAACCTATCTGGTGAGGAAAATAAAATTCACGAATCTTCAAGGTTCTTTCACCTTCTAAAATTCTAGTATTCTTCCCTACTAGTTAACATCTACTATGCCTTTATCTGAGGAGAGGCTACATGGCATTAAGAGCCACAGGGTAACAGAAACGCAAACTTCCCTAGTGGCTCAGTGGTAGAGAATCTGCCTGCCAACGCAGGAGACGCAGGTTAGATCCTCAGGTCAGGAAGATCCCCTGGAGTAGGAAATAGCAACCCACTCCAGTATTCTAGACGGTATAATCCCATGGACAGAGGAGCCTGGCAGGCTATAGTCCATGGGGTTGCAAAGGGTCGGACATGACTGAGTACAGAACATTAAACATTAAATCCTTTTCAGTAAATGAACAATGGAAGTATGGTCCAGCAGTTTCTCAATTAGGGAAATAAAAACCTCACAAAACACCTAAATGAGAGTCTGGTTGATGAATGCAACATGACTGCATTTGTACAAGCACACATCATTGTACACCTCATACGGAGAATCAACTTTAATATGCACAATGTAAAAAAAGTTAGCCCGCAGTCAGGCATGCTAGTACAGATGCAAACTGACAAATGTACTGAACTGTACTATAAACTGTCTGTCACAGGGGTGCCGGTGAACAACTCTGCAATCATTTTCACATGTGTAAGCTTGGGGTAAATGGACAGGAGATGATCTGGGTGTCTCCCTGTCAGAGAATAGGGTTACAAATACGCAAAGGGAGGAGGTTAGCATGCTCCTGTGGTGTTAGGCTAGCCATGGAGAGATCCACAGATGACAACACAGACAGTCACAGAAATCATCAGAGGTAAGCATATGCACATGGGCTGGTCTATAAACACACACATACATCTCCTATCTGTCAGCAGAGAGCCAAGCAGCAGCAGCACTCCAGGAGAAAGAACATCTTTACTCCAGTCAGGTTTCTAAATACCATTCTCCACTAAAAGGGCCCAGAGCCTCTGGGAAAAAAGTGGGTAACGCCAGGGCAGAGAGGTCCAAGGTGAGCCTGGAATATCTACCTTGCGGTGCCAGGAAGGAAGGTAGTGTTCACAAAACAAAAGATGGGGTATATCAGCGGCACACAAAAGCCCACCTGAAAGATGCCCAATGACCAAAGCTGAAACAATCTGTGCTACAAAATAAATATCGTAGTGCTGGGTATAACCAAAGTGCACATTGAACACATGAGTCAATATTGATACGAATAATGAAATAAAGGGGGAGGGGAGACAAATCTTCCTCCCAGAATTCAAATAGTAATGTAAAACCCCTTCCCAACAGGTGCCGTTTAACCCCGACCCCTCCCTTGGGATATATGCTGCACTTTATGACAGCCTCCAAAGAACCAAACCAGCAAAGAGGACAACAGACATGACACTGAGCAGATGCCCCGTAAATACCACGGTACCGAAGGAGGGCACTGCATCCCTGGAGCATTCTCCCCAAATCACAAGAAAACATCAGACAGCTCAAACTGGAGGCCAGCCTACAAAATGCCTGATCAATTTTCCAAAAGTGTTGAGGTCACAAAGAGACAAGCAGAAACCAGAGGTCACTAAGGGAGACAAGACGCCTAAAGGCAACAGGGGCTCCAAAATGGATACAGGTGGAAAATGGAAGGAATCTGAATGAAATACACAATGCGGTTAATGGTACATTTGTTGCTGTTCAATCACGAAGTCATGTCTGACTCTTTGTGACCCCATGAACTATAGCACACCAGGTTTCCCCGTCCTTCACTATCTCCCAGCGTTTGCTCAAACTCGTGTCCACTGAGTCGGTGATGCCACCTCACCATCTCCTCTTCTGCTGCCCTCTTCTGCTCTCAGTCTTTCCCAGCATCAGGGTCTTTTCCAATGAGTTGGCTCTTCACGTCAGGTGGCCAAAGTATTTGAGCTTCTGCATCAGGCCTTCCAATGAATATTTAAGGTTGATTTCCTTTAGGATTGACTGGTTTGATCTCCTTCAAGTCCAAGGGGCTCTCAAGTTTCTTCTCCAGCACCACAATAAAAAAGCATCATTTCTTCAGTGCTCAGCCTTCTTCATGGTCCAACTCTCAAATCCATACATGACTACTGAAAAAACCATAGCTTTGACTATACAGACCTTTGTCAGCAAAGTGATGTCTCTGATTTTTAATACACTGTCCAGGTCTGTCATAGCTTTTCTTCCAAGGAACAAGCATCTTTTAACTTCATGGCTGCAGTGACCATCCACAGTGATTTTGGAGCCCAAGAAAATAAAATCTGCCACTGTTTCTACTTTTTCCCCATCAGTTTGCCATGAAGTGATGGGACTGGATGCCATGATCTTGGTTTTTTGAATGTTGTTTTAAGGCCAGCTTTCTCACTCTTCGCTTTAACCCTCATCAAGAGGCTCTTTAGCTACTTTTTGCTTTCTGCCATTAGAGTGGTATTATCTGCATATCTGAGGTACCAAAGTTAATTTTTTTAGTTTTAATACTTGGACTAATTCATAGGATGTTAACATGTATGGAAGCTGAGTGAAGGATATTTAGCAACTCTCTGTACCATTTTTGCAACTTTTCTATAAACCAGAATTATTCCCAAGTGAGTTTATTTTAAAAAGAAAAAAAAAGTCTACAAGACACCAGGAGACTGTTTTAAAGACTGTTTTAAACTATTCCATGAGGTGAACAAAGCACTGAAAGGCATGAAAGGCAAAGTCTCCGGGAGTCTATCAAACGAAAACATAACTCTCCCCAGACAGTCCAACTGAGGGAAGTAGGAATGCCCAGCACAGATGGCATAAACCTATGAATGCATGGATGAACTTCAATAACCAAGAATACGTGGCAAGAGGTCCAGGGAACAATTCAAGACTCACATCAAAGAGCCTGGTAAAGAATCTGGGCCAGAGAATTGGATGGGATGAAAAGAAGACTCGATGCAAGGTTTGGGTGAGGATAGGAAAATGCCTGGGTTATATCAAAACAAAACCTGAGAGGCAGTTATTTAATTAAAACTAAAAATTAAATTCTAGAGGTTCAGCTTCTGAGAATTAGGGTCTAACAGGTATCAGTTGTGTCTTTCTTCTGGTCTGAACATCTTCCACTCCTGTTTCCCATCTTATCTACTCTATCCCTTTCCCTGTGTTCCATTTCTCCAATTCCCTAGCCTTCCAGCTCCTGACTCAGACTGGGCATAAAATGCTTAACGAACATGCTGTGTCTAGTTCTTAATTCTTACTTTAGAAATGAGTAAAAACTATCAAATACAATGTTGCGAAGATTATTTCAATTTGAACTTCCAAAGAGTATAAAGCAAGCTAAAAAATTAAGCCCTGAGACCTACCTACTTACAGGTGATACAGAAAGGCCTCCTGTGAGAGTGAGCCAGATTTGGAATTATGCATAGCCTTCTTACAGAAAACCCCAGGCTAGGAACCAAAGACCACCCACCACCTTAAAAGGTGCTAGGCCTTGACTGATTTTAGACATGGCTGCCATCATCACCGCATCAAAATGCAACTCCAAATCAAGGGTGTGAAACCCTGGAGCTCCTGTGTACACAGCATAGAGCATTCAATGTTGACTCTTGATATGTGTTTTGGTATCACAACCAGGCTGGGAACCACCAAACATCTCACCTCACCTCTCTACCCAGAACCACGGTGTCACCAGGAAACACAGTGTACAACAATCCATGTGGAAGATCTTCAGTACCTGGCAAAGCACCCTATTTTTGGTCCCAGTGAAGTACTTTATATTTACCTAGGGGTAACTTTATGCTACTGTATTTCTGCCACAGAATCTTAGGTAAATCTTTTTATCTTAATAGTTATAATTTTCATTATTAAAAAGGCAGATATATCAAAAATTCACTATTTTTACAAAGAATAATGACTAAAGAATTCTCAAGCTTACTTTGCAAATGCATTTATTAATGCTGAAAGCAGCTATGGGGAAAGTCCAATAAGAATGAAAAAGTAACAGTGTTACTTACTCCTCATCTCCAGTGAAGAAGCACTTGTACAGTGAGGTTTTGTATCTCTGGCACCAGATCCACTACCTACTTTCTGTACTTCCATTGATTCATCTGTAAAAATAATACTACTCCCTACCTTAGAGGGTAGCCATGATGATTAAATGAGTTACTACATGTAAACAGCTCAGAATCATTCATAAAAAATAAGCACTCAACAAATGTCAGCTACTATTTACTTTTAGTAAGCTCTGTGAGAAAGGATCTGCTTGTTCACACTTTTCATGCAGGACCTAAAACACTATGAGTTCTTAGATTTTCTGACACAAAGAAAAAAATATCCTATGTGGTTCTTCTTTAGAATAATTTTCAGAGGCTCAGGGAATTTCGTGACACATCCTCCAACCAACTGCCAGATTTAAAAGATGTAACTTAACCTGAACAGAAGAGGATATAAGTTGAGCTAAATTCTGAAAAAAAAAAAAAAAAAAAAAAATCAGGCTCTGACCTTTATCCAAAGAATTCTAGACACTAGGTTTTAGATGGGTAAGACTTACTCAGGCTATTAACTACCTACTCAAGTAGAGCTGTTTGAAACAGACCCAGTTTCCCCCTCAGTCAGTCTCTCCCATCAGGAAGTTTCCATAAGCCTCTTATCCTTATCCATCAGAGGTCAGACAGAATGAAAACCACAATTACAGAAAACTAACCAAACTGATTATATAGACCACAGCCTTGTCTAATTCAATGAAATTATGAGACATGCCGTGTAGGGCCACTCAAGACAGACGGGTCATGGTGGAGAGTCCTGACAAAACGTGGTCCACTGGAGAAGGGAATGGCAAACCACTTCAGTATTCTTGCCTTGAGAACCCCATGAACAGCATGAAAAAGCAATAAGATAGGACACTGAAAGATGAACTCCCCAGGTCAGTAGGTGCCCAATATGCTCCTGGAGAAGAGTAGAGAAATAACTCCAGAAAGAATGAAGAGATGGAGCCAAAGCAAAAACAACGCCCAGTTGTGGATGTGACTTACAAACCTGGAATGTGAGGTCCATGAATCAAGGTAAGTTCGAAGTGGTCAAGCAGGAGATGGGAAGAGTGAATATTGACATTTCAGAAATCAGTGAACTAAAGTGGATGGAAATGAGTGAATTTACTTCACATGACCATTATATCTACAGCTGTGGACAAGAACCCCTTAGAAGGAAAGGAGCAGCCCCCACAGTCAACAAGAGTACAAAATGCAGTACTCAAAATGGTTGCAATATCAAAAATGACAGAATGATCTCAGTTCGTTTCCAATGCAAACCATTCAACATCACAGAAATCCAAGTCTATGCCCCAAACACTAACGTTGAAGAGGATGAAGTTGAACACTTCTATATGGCAACCCACTCCAGTATTCTTGTCTGGAAAATCCCATGGACTGAGGATCCTCGTAGGCTACAGTCCATGGGGTCGCAAAGAGTCGGATACGACTGAGCGACTTCACTTCACTTCATGAACACTTACAAGACCTTCTAGAACAAACCCCCCTAAAAGAAGTCCTTTTTATTATACAGGACTGGAATGCAAAAGTAGGAAGTCAAGAGATACTTGGAGTAACAGGCAAATTTGGCCTTGGAGTACAGAATGAAGCAGGGCAAAGGCTATCAGAGTTTTCCCACGGGGAGGCACTGATCAGAGCAAACACCCTCTTCCAACAACACAAGAGAAGACTCTGCACATGGACATCACCAGATGGTCAATACCGAAATCAGACTGATTATATTCTTTGCAGCCAAAGATGGAGAGGCTCTATATAGTCAGCAAAAACAAGACCAGGAGCTGACTGTGGCTCAGATCATGAACTCTTTATTGCCAAATTCAGACTTAAATCAAAGAAAGTAGGAAAAACCACTAGACCATTCAGGTTTAACCTAAATCAAATCCCTTACGACTATACAGTGGAAGTGACAAGTAGATTGAAGGGATTAGATCTGATAGACAGAGTGCCTGTGAAGAACTATGGATGAAGGTTTGTGAAACCATACACAAGGAAGGAATCAAGACTACCCCAAGAAAAAGAAATGCAAAAGGCAAATGGCTGTCTGAGAAGGGCTTACATATAGCTGAGAAAAAAGAGAAGTTAAAGGCAAAGGAGAAAAGGAAAGATATACCCATTTGAATGCAGAGTTCCAAAGAAGAGCAAGGAGAGATAAGAAAGGCTTCCTCAGTGATCAATGCAAAAAAATAGAGGAAAACAATAGAATGGGAAAGATCAGAGGTCTCTTCAAGAAAATTAGATACCAAGGGAACATTTCATGCAAAGTAGAGCACAATAAAGGACAGAAATGGTATGGACCTAACAGAAGCAGGAGAGATTAAGAAGAGGTGGCAAGAATACAGAGAACTATACAAAAAAAGATCTTAATGACCCAGACAACCACGATGGTGTGATCACTCACCTAGAGCCAGACATCCTGGAACGCAAAGTAAAGTGGGCCTTAGGAAGCATCACTACCAACAAAGCTGGTGGAGGTGGTGGAATTCCAGTTGAGCTATTTCAAATCCTAAAAGATGATGCTGTGAAAGTGCTGCACTCAATATGCCAGCAAATTTGGAAAACTTAGCAGTGGCCACAGGACTGAAAAAAGTCAGTTTTCATTCCAATCGCAAAGAAAGGCAATGTCAAAGAATGCTCAAACTACCACACGATTGCACTCATTTCACATGCTAGCAAAGGAATGCTCAAAATTCTCCAAGACAGGCTTCAATAGTACATGAACTGTGAACTTCCAGATGTTCAAGCTGGATTTAAAAAAGGCAAAGGAACCAGAGGTCAAACTGCCAACATCCACTGGATCACAGAAAAACCAAGAGAGTTCCAGAAAAACATCTACTTTTGCTTTACTGACTATGCCAAAGGCTTTCACTGTGTGGGATCGCAACAAACTGTGGAAAATTCTTCAAGAGATGGGGATACCGGCCCGCATGACCTGCCTAGAGAACTCTGTATGCAGGTCGAGAGAGCAACAGTTAGAACTGGGCATGGGCCAACAGACTCGTTCCAAATCGGGAAAGGAGACATCAAGGCTGCATACTGTCACCCTGCTTATGTAACTTATGTGCAGAGCGCATCATGCGAAATGCTGGGCTGGGTGAAGCACAGTCTGGAACCAAGACTGCCAAGAGAAATATCAATAACCTCAGATATGCAGATGACACCACCCTTATGGCAGAATGTGAAGAAGAACTAAAGAGTGTCTTGATGAAAGTGAAAGAGGAGAGTGAAAAAGCTGGCTTAAAACTCAACCTTCAGAAAACTAAGATCATGGCATCTGGTCCCATCACTTCACAGCAAACAGATGGGGGGGGGGGAAACAGTGGAAACAGTGACAGACTTTATTTTCTTGGGCTCCAAAATCACTGCAGATGGTGACTGCAGCCATGAAATTAAAAGACGCTTGCTCCTTGGAAGAAAAGCTATGACCAACCTAGACAGCATATTAAAAAGCAGAGACATAACTTTGCCAATAAAGGTTCATCTTGTCAAAGCTACAGTTTTCCAGTAATCATGTGTGGATGTGAGAGTTAGACTATAAAGAAAGTTGAGCACTGAAGAACTGATGCTTTTGAACTGTGGTGTTGGAGAAGACTATTGAGAGTCCCTTGGAAAGCAAGGAGATCCAACCAGTCCATCCTAAAGGAAATCAGTCCTGAATATTCACTGGAAGGACTGATGCTAAAGCTGAAGCTCCAGTACTTTGGCCACCTGATGCAAAGAACTGACTCATTGGAAAATACCCTGATGCTAGGAAAGATTGAAGATGGGAGAAGAGGTCGACAGAGGATGAGGTGGTTGGATGGCATCACCGACTCGATGGACATGAGTTTGAGTAAACTCTGGGAGTTGGTGATGGACAGGGAAGCCTGGCATCCTGCAGTCCATGGGGTCACAAACAGTCAGACACGACTGACTGACTGAACTGAACAAGTAGAGCTGAAAAGTGAGAACATGAAAGTCAATGCCAATTTGGTGGAAGATTTTACTGTGCAATTTCAGTGTCATAACATACATTAGCAATGTCTCTAAAAGTAAATCTCTCCTCTTCAGGAAATCTGAAATTGTGGCTGAACAAAGTTTTTTACCTTATACAGTTCTTGGTTATTCTATAATAATTGTTTACAGTGCTCTTAAAAGCAAGGGAAAGCAATTTCTTTTAAAATAAGGGAGTGGCACATGAAAATACTCTCAACTTCATTAGTCATAGGGAAATGTATATCAAAACCACAATGAGATACCATTTCACACAAATGGCTACTATAAAAAAGACAGAAGCAAGCAAGTGTTGGCGAGTATTTGGAAAAACCTGAACCCTCACATGCTGCTGGTGGAAATGTGAAATGATGCAGTTGCTAAGGAAAATGGTATAACAGATCTCAAAATATAAAATCATCATATGAACTAGCAATTCCATTTGTGGGCATATACTCAAAAGAATTGAAGGCAAGGATTCAAACAGATATTTGCACCCCCATTTTCACAGCAATATTATTCATGATAGCCAAGAGGTAGAAGCAACTTAAGTGTCCACTGACAGAAGAACAGATAAGTAAAATGGGGTCTATCCACACAACAAATTATTATTCAGCCTCAAAAAGGAAGGACATTTTGACAAACGCTATGATATAATGAACCTCAAAGATATTATGCTCAGTGAAATAAATGCAGTTAAAAAAATTAATTCTGTGTGATCCCACTCATATGAGGTAGTCAGATTCATGGAGACAAGAAAGTAAAATGGTGGCTGCCAGAGGCAGGCAGAGGTGAATGGGAAGTTAGTGTTCAATGAGCACAGTTTCACTTGGGAAAGACGAGAAAGTTCTGAAGATTGATGTTAGTGACGATTGCATGACAATGCGAAAGTGGTTTTGCATCCGCTGATAGGGAGGGCTGACTACACTCACTGTACTATGTCATTTTACATCAGGGATTTGAGCATCTTTGGATTTTGGTATCTGAGGGGGATCCTGGAATCAGTCATCTGCATATACCCAAGGGAAGATTGTACTTAATTCCATTAAGCTTAATTCCATTTAAAAATATTTAAAATGGTAAAGCTTTTGTTATGTATATAGGTTATCACAATTTAAAAAATAAAAATATATAATAATAAAAAAGAGTGGCACCCCATCTCCATCTTCTCAGGAAACCTAGGCACTTGGTGCCAAGACATAACTTCCTACTTGTCAAAAGAGAAGTTTTATCTTTCCTTGGAGTAATGACAATATATATGTAATGTATTATATCTGCCAGCTTACATAAAAGGGTGAGATTTCTTCTTTGCAATCTCTTTAGCATGTTGTCTGTGATGCAACTGCAATCTGTTTCAACGCTCATTCAATAATAAAACGGTTTTCTTTCTCTGCTTAAAAAAAAATTAAGAGTGAAATGTCATAAAAGAAATGCAAGTTAAACTTCATAAGTTTTTAAAATAAAATGATAAAAGGAGTGTAGAAACACCAACATCATTTGTATTCAGTGTTTATTCAGCCTACTATACTAATATAATGATGTCAGTTAACTCCCAGCAATACTATTCTTTTTAAAAATCTAGTTCCAGAACATCAAAATTCAAGTTTTGGAATTTAGAAAAATGAATCTCAGATTGATGCAATCTATTTCAAGGGGGTGACACCTGCAACCTCTTTTATTTAAAAGTTTCATGGCTCACATAAGTACACAGGCATGGTTCACAGGAGTGAAAGTCAAAGTGTTAAGTTACTCAGTCATGTCCAACTCTTTGCAACCCCACGGATGAGAGTCCTCCAGGCTCCTCTGTCCTTGGAATTCTCCAGGCAAGCATATTGGAGTGGGGAGCCGTTCCTTTCTCCAGAGGAATCCTCCCAACACAGGGATCGAATCCAGGTCTCCTAAACTGCAGGCAGATTCTTTACTGTCTGAGCCACGAGAGAAGCCCCCACATAAGTACAGGAGATTGAAAACCCATGGAGTCTATGCTTATCCATGCAGTCAAGTGAGGCCCTCCCTGTGTGGACTGGCTGGCACTCCTGCTCATCAAGATGAACAATACACTCCAGAGCCATGAAAACTCAACCCTCCAGTAATATCCCTTTCAGTATATCTCCCTACAATATTTAGCCTAATATCAACAGGGTAGCTTCAATTTTTCCAAAGAAATAAATTTATTCCAAGAGACAAGTGGGAGGCAAGTAACCAGGGTACAAAAGAAACACGCTTCTAGATCACAGATCCTTAATTCCACAGATTCACCATCACCTTTGCAGATAAATCAGGGTGCGAAATTCAACTCGACACTAGTTCTAAGATGCCTAGAAACAATGTTTGACAGAAGTCACGTATAAGAAGGGAGAAACAATGGCTAACTTCAGCCAATTACCCTAAGCAGTCACCCTTTTTATTCTTCAACACGACTCCTAAATTAAGCAGCATAAACGGTTTACTCAAAGATAAAGCCTCTGCACCAGGTAACCAAGCTGAGACTACTTATCTGTGGAAATGACAAGAGTCTGGGTTTGAACACAAACTTTCACCAATCTTTCTGCTATCACTGTCTCGCAAAGGGGACTGAGGAATGCTGGTCATCCATCAAAGGACTTACTTTCTAGAGAAAATATTTTTGTTAGGCACTAAGTTGTGTCAGACTCTTTGAGAAAACATAAACATAAGTAAAGAACAAACGATGTCAGCTATACAGAGACATTTGCAGGATTTTAGAGTATTTCTATCTGAACTCTGATTCATTTACATTTAACTGTTCTATTTATAACATTCTCTATATAAATCTACTGGAAAATCAATCTAACTTTTCAAATTCTAAAGTATCACTTTCTTAGGGTGAGGGTCGAGAAAATGGGTAAAGAAAATCAAAAGGTACAAACTTCCAGTTATAGTTGACCCTGAACAACCGGGGGGGAAGTGCTTACGGGCACCAATCCTCCACACAATCAAAAATCTGTGTCCAACTTTATAGTTAGTCCTCCATCCATGGTTCTGCATCCACTGATTCAACCGACCACAGATTTGGTTGTAGGGCTGTAATATTTACTATTGAAAAAAAATCCACATGTAAGTGGAGCTGCACTGTTCGAACTTGTGCTATTCAAGGGTCATCTCTATTTGGAGGAGGGCATGGCAACACACTCCAGGATTCTTGCCTGGAGAATCCCCATGGACAGAGGAGCCTGGCGGGCTACATAGTCCACGGGGTTGCAAAGAGTAGGACACCACTGAGAGACTAAGCACAGTATCCTTGAAAGTTGCTGAGAGGGCTTAAAAAGTCTCATCGAGGAAAAAAAAAAGTATATGTATGGTGATCGATGTTAACTAGACTTACTGTGATAATTTCAAAATATATAATGAATCATTATGCCATGCACCTGAAACTAATATAATGCTGTATGTCCACTACATCTCAATTTTTTTTAAAAAAGTAACTCCTCTTCATACTATAGGGCATTTATTCCTGTGGTCAATTTCTTACTAAGACTGGAATGTGGAGTATGTTTTAATTCATTTCTGTCCACTGTATGAATTCTCACTGTACAAAACAAAATGAAGAGCACTGTGGATCTAGAAATATATTAGAGAGAAGGTATGTATATGTATGTATCTTATTTAGAAAACTAAGTTGCGATTCTTTTTAATTAC
The DNA here is from genome assembly GCF_023699985.2 of Odocoileus virginianus. Lineage (NCBI taxonomy): Eukaryota > Metazoa > Chordata > Mammalia > Artiodactyla > Cervidae > Odocoileus > Odocoileus virginianus. The sequence continues at coordinate 26,302,089 of NC_069704.1, forward strand.
TTCTCTTCCTGTTTCAAACATTTATATGGCTTTACTAAGGCCCAAAATAGATGAGGAGACAGTGGAAACAGTGTCAGATTTTATTTTTGGGGCTCCAAAATCACTGCAGATGGTGACTGCAGCCATGAAATTAAAAGACGCTTACTCCTTGGAAGGAAAGTTATGACCAACCTAGATAGCATATTAAAAAGCAGAGACATTACTTTGCCAACAAAGGTCCGTCTAGTCAAGGCTATGGTTTTTCCAGTAGTCATGTATGGATGTGAGAGTTGGACTGTGAGGAAAGCTGAGCGCCGAAGAATTGATGCTTCTGAACTGTGGTGTTGGAGAAGACTCTTGAGAGTCCCTTGGACTGCAAGGAGATCCAACCAGTCCATCCTAAAGGAGATCAGTCCTGGGTGTTCATTGGAAGGACTGATGCTGAAGCTGAAACTCCAATACTTTGGACACCTCATGCGAAGAGGTGACTCATTAGAAAAGACCCTGATGCTGGGAGGGATTGGGGGCAGAATGAGAAGGGGACAACAGAGGATGAGATGGCTGGATGGCATCACCGACTCAATGGGCATGAGTTTGAGTAAACTCCGGGAGTTGGTGATGGACAGGGAGGCCTTTCGTGCTGCGATTCATGGGGTCGCAAAGAGTTGGACACAACTGAGCGACTGAACTGAACTGAACTAAGGCCCAAAGCCTAGAATTTTCTGACTTGTGATCACCAGGATTTCCTAGCACTGGCACTGCTGATATTTGGGAATGGGTAATTCTTTACTGTGGGGCTGAACTGTGCATTGCAGAACGTTTAGCAGCATCCCTAGCCTGCAGCTGAAATGCCTTCAGTTGTGACAATCAAAAATGTCTCTCGACATTGTCAAAACCACCAGACCCCAGCCCGGGTTGAGAACCACTCACTACTCTTCACTGACTCAACAGACTGTCCTATGGCATCAAAGAAAGTTCCAAACACTGACTGGGAAAAATGATGTAAAGGAGCCCCAGCTTCCATTAAACTCCTTAAAGGATTCCATTCTTTTCTGTTATATTCACTCCTCCATGCCTGGCCTATAACAGGCACTCAATATTTGCTAAAGGGAGCATGAATCATCATTGGGAACAAGTCAGAAAAGAGAGTATGAGAAATTTAAGGTGAGAAAATAAATCTTACTTAATGGCCATTGATCCAGGTTTTAAAAGAAAATAATTACATTTGTCTGCCTATATAAATAGAACAAGGCAAATATATGATTAACAAGCTGAATGCCTACACTAAACATACAGGAGGAGTAAAATTAGTCCCCAGTCTCAAGTAGCTTATAGTTAATGAGAGAGATACATACACAGGTAGCTATAATAAAGTTTTTGAGATGGGCTTTGTGGTAGAAGTAAAATTCTAACAAGCAAAAGTGGGGCAGACAAGAGGGAGCAACATCAGCAGTTAAGAAACAGTGAACAGTCTGGTTGGGAGCATTTTAAAAGTATAATAGAAGAATTGTGAATATGACAGAAGGTAGAATGGATTCAGACTGCAGGAGGGTCTAAAAGCCTAAATAGTAAGTTTGGATTAAGGGTTCCGCTCTAGTCGCTGCCAGGAGAGTGACTCACCTGATGACCCTGCAGGCTGCTCTGACATTGCGTACAAGACAGTTCCACTGCTGACACCAGGGTGGGGGACCTGTCAGATCCAGAGGCAATCCAGACTACCACCCACAGTAAAGACACGATTTAATATGATATTTACCCTTAGTATATGCCTTGCATTCTACTTTTTATTCTATTTCATTCTGTGTCAACTTTTCTAAATGCCAATAAACACCCAATAATTTGGCTTTACAACCCACCAGCATGTGTGCAAGGCACTTAGGCCTTTTTCAGTAAATTTGGTGAGTTCACAGGTTGGCGATACCAGAAATGAGGAAGAGAAGTGTGAGAGGCTGCTGGGCTAGAACTGACGTGTCATACTGCAGGGAGTGGAGGATGGAATGATAAAAATGCCAAAGTTGATTCTAGGGTGGTTAAGTGTAACTTGGAAGTGGGTGACCATGAGGTTCAAACCAGTTAGGGCTAAAAGTGAAACCAGAACAGACTGGGAGAAGAGAAAATTGTGGAAAGTGAAAAAAGAATGAAGGATACATCAGTAGCAGTCAGGTTGGGGGGCGGGGGGGACATGCAGTTTGAAGACTTATCATCTTCCTGATAATCATGGGGAACAAACTCTAGGGTAGCTAAAGTGAAATTACAACAGTCACTAACAGGTGAGTAATCTGAGACCAGATGAGAGATGAAAATAGTCAGTTTGTGTGCTGAACAGGATATTGTAGAAATAATCTTTAAGTATATAAAACTAGCTAACCTAGCTGTTCAAGTCTTTGAGAACAGTAAAAGGGTGCACTGGAATCTGTCAAAAGCTGAAAGAGTATGTGCATAGTTTTGTTTTTAGTTGCTAAGTCATTCCCAACTCTTTTGAGACCCCCATGGACTGTAACCCACCAGCCTCCTCTGTCCATGGGATTTCCCAAGCAAGAATACTGGGGTGGGTTGCCATGTCCTTCTCCAGAGGATCTCCCCAACCCAGGGATTGAAGCCACAATTCTTTGCCACTGAGCCACCAGGGAAGCCCTCTCCGTTATATACTCTTCTCATAATCCCCAATATTATCTTTTGAAGTTGATACTATACAGACTTCCCCGGTGGCAAAAGAGTTGGAAACAACTTAGAAACTAAACAACAACAATAAAACAGAAAAGTTCCAGAGAACTATGGCATTTGTGGAAAGCTGTATTTCAGTAACTCGAGGAAATGGAAGTGCTTTGATAAACAAAAAGGGTTCAACAAGGCAGAAGAGAAGAGGCAGTGGGCTTTGATAAGTCTAACCTTAATTGTAAAAAAAGGCCAGAAGGGGGGAAGATTTAGAAATGGGTGGTAATTGCTGATAAATATCAGTGCTTAAGTCACAAACTGGTGTCTTAAGAGCTGAATCTAGCCTGGAGTCCATTTTGCTTGGCTCAAAGGTGTTTTTTAAATGGGATGATTTCAAATAAAAATCTGGATTTCTCACTTCCTTGAAAATCTCAAGGTCTGGCAAAGTTGCTTCTATAGTCTTGTAAGGCTTTTAAAATGTGCACACTCTTGGATCCACCAAGTATGTGTGTCATACCATTTGTAGGAGATGGATAAATTATGGAACACTATGGCATTAAAAAGAATCAGAACTGCAAGTATAGACATGAAAAGATTTTTTATATACTTATAAAGAAAGCAAATTGCTGAATAATGTAGTGATCACATTAACGTTAAAACTAAAACTACTATGATAATATATGATGTATAAAATATACATAGGGAGCTGCTGTGGAAAACAGTATGGTGAGTCCTTGAGAAATTAAACATAGAAATACCAAATGACCCAGCAATTCCACTCCTGGGTACATATCCCAAAGAACTGAAAACAGGGACTGCCAAAAGATTTTTGCACAACCATGTTCACCGGAGCACTACTCATTAGGGCTATTCATTTGGCTATTTCACAAGAGCCGAAAGGGGAAGTAACCCAAGAATCCATAAAGTAAATGTGGTTCATCCATACAACAGAGTATTATTCAGACAGAAAAAAGGAAGGAAATTCTGACACGTTATAATATGGATGAACCTTGAAGACATTAGGCTAAATGAAACAAACCAGTCACCAAACTGGCACACTTGAAGAAAATAAATATTTTTAAATGAGTATTTTATTATTTTTTTTTAAATGAGTATTTTAAATGGATGGCTGGTTTGACTTATAATGTGGTCAGTTTAGAATTCTAAGTATTCCCTGATCAATTCGTGATGGTTAAGAATAAAAGTATATTGCTAGTTTTCAATGTTTCCTAGATAGAAACTGTGCTACCTAGCAAAAGCATTTTTGCTATCAGATCTGACCTGAGAGTGAACTGCAGGTAGGCACACCCCTATAGCATTCTTACACAATGAAACTGAACTTTGACTTCAGCACACTACTTCCCTCTTAAAGAGGTTACTGGTTACCTTTCCCCAGACACTGCTCAATCCCATTTCTTGCCATAAAAAATTGGCAACAAAACGCTGAGGGCTAAATGAGACAGCACCAGGAGAGAGAACCCAGCATGGAACTGGCACCCTACAGAGTAGTCCCACCAACCCCATCAAGTACACAAAGAAAGATCATCACCACAGGATCTCAGGCCACAGTCTAATCTCACATTCCTCCAGTGACTTAAAACACCAGCTTTGCTTTATGTGAGATCTCAGTGAATACACAAGGACTTCGTTATAAACCTGCACACCACCACCACAAGTCTTGAGGCAGAAACATTTAGGAAAGTTCCAGGGATTTAATGCCACCAAGATTTTTAAGTAAACATCACTCCTAAGTTTCAAAGGTTATGATGACTCAAGGCACACAAGAGGAAATGCTCCTAGTAACGAACAGAAGCCAAATTCAGGCCAGGCAGTTTAATGACCTGAACAAAATTAGTTGATGTGTGGGCCAACTTCTAATGGTTAAAGAAATACAATTATTACTCTAGTGAAGACATACTCTTCTAAGCCAAAAAAGATTTCTCGAAGCAAAGCTGACAGGAAATTAAGACTTTCTGCCAGTTTACAGAACCCTGGAGAAGGCCAATACAATGGTGGATTTTTATAAGAAAAATGCTTCATATGCCCAACATTATATATGGTGAGATGTTTGTGTAAATTGCTTTGCCAGTTTTTACTTAATTTTTATTTATTTAAAAAAAAATCATACAACAAAATTAACTTTTATTTATTTTTGATGTAAGTTCTACAATTTTAAAACATGCTACCACCACAACCATCAGGCTACAGAACAGCTCCATCACGTCAAAAAGCTCCCTCCTGCTGTCCCTTTATATTCACACCTTCGTGTAACCTGTTATCTGGTTCCCATCTACAGTCTTATCTGCAAGAGAATGTCATATAAATAGAATTATACCTCTTGAGCCTAGCTTCCTTGTGTGTATCAGTACTTTCTCCCTTTTTATTGCTAAGTAGTATCGCTTGGTACCATAGCTTAACTATTTACCTATTAAAAGATATTTTGCTTGTTTCCAGTTTGAGCTATTATGAACAAAACTACTATGAACAATCAAGTATAGTTGTTCTGTGAATAATAGTTTCATTAGGAAAATACCCACGAGTACAACTGCTGGATCATATGGTAAACCCATCTTATAAGAAACTAGGGAGCTATTTTTCAGGGTGGCATACCATCTTGCATTCCCACCAGCCATGTGGGACGATTCCAGTTGCTCAGCATTCTTGCCAGCATTCTGGCATTGCCGGAATTACTTATTTTAGCCATTCTAACAAGTATGTAGTGATATGCCATCATGGTTTTAATTCACTTAACCATTTTAATAGGCATTTTCCTAAAAAACAGTACATGCTGCTTCACTTCTTTAAAGAATGCTGAACATACATTTTCCCCCAAACCATCCTCAAGAGTAAACCACACTATCCCTCGGGGGCTACTGAAGTACAGAGGGTTGTACAGAGGGCTTCTAAAGAAGCCCCAGAATTATGTGTGCTTTTTATAGCATTTTCTATCTTCTCCCCGGTAAAGAGTCACTTCTTGCTATTAACGGTGCGCTTGCCTATGTCAGACTTTCCTCTGCACTCTTTTCTCAGGCTGAGTTTAGAAACAGGTAACTAAGCTTATCAGAATTACATCTGAAAATGAGAGGGCAGTCTACAAGGGAGAAAAGTTGATTCTTTAATGAGGAAACAGAAAGCTTTTTCTTTTCTTTTTGGATCACTATACCAAAACTTCCTGACCTCTCATTTGGCTGCTGAGAAATTTTTAGTAGCTAAGTTTCTTAGGCGTTTTCCAAAAAGGTGAGTCTTCCTGGTATGTGTACACCAGGGAATTGAGTCACTACTATATTAAACTGTAAAATTAACATTATTATATTGTGATTCTATATCAGGAATTCAAAGTTCATCTAAAGCAAAGTGATTATACACTCAATTATACCTTGTGTCCAGAAATCAAGTGGAAGTAATGATCTTAATTCTAGTCTCTTACTTACTCACACATTAGTCAAAATTCTAAGCACCTAGCAGGTGAGACATTTATAGGGGTACAAAGAGAAATATCAAGAAATTTTACAACTAAAAAAGTATATAGCAGTTCTTTCAAAAAGATAGAGACCATGTACAAACACTGAATCTAATCCTAAGTAAAATTTATGATGTTCCTTTGAAAGTCATTTGACTATAAAAAGCTCATCGTCTTCTCAGTAGTAAGTAATTTCCATCTCTGCACAAGACAAAAGTGTTAACACTCAAAGCATCTTCTGGAGGTGTATCACACTGGGGAATTACACCGTCTTACTTCTCGGACAGCCCAGGCTTCAGGGCAGAAAATGCCAGCAGTAGTCCCTTACTCTCACCCGATCTTCCCCAGGGACACAGGCTAGGTCTCTGCCATATTCACAGACCAATCGCAGCTCTTCCAGCAGCCTCGACCCGCAGACTTGGAAACCCTGTCACCAATTGCATTAGGATCGGGGTGGGACTTCCGCTATCACTTTAGGCTTAACCACCACCATCTCAGCACAGGCAAGAGCAGTCAGGAAGTTCGAATTTCACAAACTTTGGGATTAAGCACAGTTCAAGCAGAAATAAAGGAATGACAAACACATTGGAAGGCAGAGTGGCCAAAGTCAGAAAAATATAACAGCTCCCCCTAAGAATTGTAAACGAAGTACAATGAAAAACGAAGCAATCAAAACTCAAGTCAAGGGTCACTGGTTTGCATGTTATCGCTGCCCTGGCTGCTAGGTCCTGAAGCACTCCTTGGCCTGAGTTCAGGGAGGAGCCCTCTGCCAAAAGGACAGCAGAATGCTGGACACCCAAAGCTCTGATTACCTGAGTGCACAGCCCAAAGTGGTGGAGTTCTCTCTGTGCAGGGAGAATAAATCCTGGAAACACTGATTCACTGACTTTGCCTGACTCTGGACTACTCTTTTCACATCAGACACACAGAACCAAAGACTTTTTCACGCAGGCTAAATCACAGCACTTAAAATATTCCATCATGTCAAGCTACATGGTTCTTTAAAACCCAACACACAAAAATCCGACAATTTCTCTAAAAACTATTACCTTACTGGGAACCTGGTCCTAGCCCTGTGTTCTCAAGAGAAAGCCAACTCCACAGGCCTTGCCCACGTCGAACCGGGGTGACAGCAGTAGGCAGACCTATCCACCCTCAGTGGCTGGAGACCCCTTGCTGTCGCCATCTAGCCCACTTGCTCCCGCAAAAAACCTGTTGCTTTTCAAGCCTTCCAAAATCGAAAACCAGCGACTCATAAAAGTTCAGGTTAGTAATATGCCTGCTTCAAAGTGTGGAGGTATACTCGGGATCTCAGCGAGTGGCACTGCACCTTCCAAGCTTGCAGCTTATCCGCTGGTCCTACGGTTCTCGGCCGGCCTGGTATAGCCCAGGTTCCCAGACCCCGGGCACTCGCAGCCGGCCGGGATCCAGGCGGCGCGTCCATTTTGCAGCAGGTCAGATCTGGAGGGGAGAGGCTCCTGCGGTCCCCCGCGCCCAGACCCCCAAACCCGACCCAGCTCCAACTTCAGACCCTGGCCTGCCCGGAGCCCAGACCCAGACCCCAACCGTATTCCACACTCCGACCTAGGCCTGGACCCTGACCCCAGACCCCACACCCGGACTCAGGCCCAGACCCCTGGTCCCCCAAACTCCAGTCTAACCCCGACCCACCCTCAAATGCAAGCGACCCCTTAAATTCACGCAGACCCACGCCCGGCCCCGGTCTCCAACCCCGCCCCCGGCCCACGCGGACCCCAGTCCGCCCGCCCGCCCGGCTGGCCGCACCTTGACGTGGAAGCGGATGAGCGCCAGGCGGATGCAGTGCGCCATGCAGACGGGCGGCAGGAACCAGACCTTGGGCGGCGGGGTGCCCTTGTTCTGGACATGGCTGACGATTTGCTGCGCCGTCTGGCGCTCGTTGCCCTGCCGCTTGACCCACTCGTGCAGCCGCGCCTTCTCAAGCGCGCCGTTGAAGAAGACGAAAAGCTCGATGTTGCCGCCGAAGCAGGCCTTGGCTAGCGCGGCCAGGTAGCCGAGCATGTGGTTCCACTGGCCGCCGCTCACCCAGTCGGTGTAGAAGCCGCCGTAGAGGCGATGCAGGCAGTTGTCGGCGTCCACCAGCAGGCGCAGCGGCGTGTGCGGGGGCCGCTGCCGCCCGCCGCCCACCAGGCTGCCCCGGGCCAGCTTCTGCAGCTCCACCGGCACCACGGCGCTCGGGCAGTGCTTCTCGATGTAGTCCTGGAAGCCCTGCACGCCCATGGCGGCGGCGGCGGCGGGCGCGGGGCGGCGGGGCGGCGGGGCCGGGGGCGGCGGGGCCGTGGCGCGGGCCGGGGCCGGGGCGGCGGGCTCTAGGGGGGGCCGGGCCGAGCCGCGGGCGCGCTCATGGCCGCTGCGGCCGCCATGTGCTGCCGCCTCCCAGGGCCATGGCGGGGAGGGACCTGCGCCGTGCGCCGCTCCAGGCCCAGGCCAAGCTGAGGCGGCCTCGCGCGGGCGGGCGGGCGGCGGCGGGGCGGGGCGGCGCCAGCTGACGTACGCGGGCCGGCGGAAGGGGCGGAAGAGGCGGTGCTGCGAGGGCCGGTAACCAGAAGAGGGGCCGGTGCCCGGCGGCCCAGGACTCGGACTCCGGCTCCGAACTTCGGTCCCAGCCCTGGCAGAGTCCGCGAGGCCCAGCCCAGGGAAGGGAGCTATCGGGTCCAAGCGACGCAGCTGTGCTTGCGCGAGTTCCCAGGAGGTGTCGGGGCGGTAGCTTCATCTCGTCCCCTTCCTGGTCTCCCAGAGCTGGTCACCAAGGACCACATCCCCGGCTCCAGGATCTGGTCACCCCGGGACGGCCTTATCCCCGGAAGCCGGTCCGGCAGCCCTGTCCCCGTCCACGATCGGAGCCGATCACCTCACGGAGGCCGCGTTCGGACCTACGGATCTGGTTACCCTCAAAGAAGCCTCATCCCGGAAGTCAGTCACCTTAAGGAAGCCCCATCTTCTTCCCCGGGTCCCGTTATTCCGAAGAGGCCCTGTTTCGTCCCCAAGGACCGGTCACCCAGAGGAGGCCCTTTCCTGTCCCTCTGCCCGGTCACCCCCTAGAAGGCCTTTTTCTCGGGAGTCGGCCACCTGAGGAGTTCCAAGTTCCATCCCCAGGAGCTGGTCACCCTGAGGAGGCCCCAACCCAACCTTGGGATCTCGTCAACTCGAGGAGGCAGCGTTCGTTTTGAGAGCCAGTCATCTGAGAAGGCCTAATGCCTGGGGTCTGACCACCCCAAAGCGATCCCGTCCTGGTCCCACAGGGCCAGCCATCCCAAGGTGGGACCAGTGCCCTGGCCGAGGCGGCTGCAGAGATAGAGGCGGTCAGGGATGTGTCTAGGGGAGGAGTCAGCACAAGTCCCCAACGGAAATCGGTTTCTGCGCTGTGTGCCCAAGTGTAGCAACCGGGTTTTAGAAATGATCACCTGCTCTCTCACCTTAATTGCATCGGCATCTTTAACTTGGGAAATAACTCTCCAGACTTTTTGGTTGTTCACAGGAGTAGGGTGGTAATTCTGAGGAAGTTGGAAAAGTGGCAGATTGACCCCACTGCCTGCTGGGTTTACTGCTTCACTGCTTTTTTGGGAGAAATCTAAGAGCCACGTGAGCAGAACCCTCATTGGTGGTTCCCTTTGAGGTAGCAGATTTCCCTCCAGATAGATCTGACTCAGCGCACTCAAAATGCTCTCACTATCTGAAGGAGCCGGAGGCTCCTCTTTTTTTGTTTTCACACTAGTAACATTTCATAGCCCAGACACTGAAATGACAGTCTATAATGTAATATACAAGTAGCCTTAGTGTCAGATATCACCAAAGAGACTTTAAAAACAGCAGATCTGTTACAGCACGTGAAATGCCTCCCTTCCATTTGGTTCCAACTGTGAAATATCTATCTTCTCTAACTCCCCCTTTCCGGAGACTGTGCAGCCCCTCCTAAGGAAAATGATTTAAATCCTTCTTGCTCTAGTAGCATCTTCTGAAACGAGGTCCTCTCAGGACTTCTGTCCCAGAGCTCTGCAGTAATTACTTTTTAAGTGAGGTTAACACTGTAAATACATTATGCATCAATAAAATGTTTTTTAAAACAGGTTAATGTCTTATAGAATAAAGCATTTATAAACTCAGAACTCAGGAGTTTGGAAGTGGTGTTTTTACTTATCTCCAATTCTCCTATCCTTTTCTGGAGAAATCTCTGTAGAGGAGCAGGCCCATACAAAAGGTGCAGAGCAAGTGGAGCCTGCACCCACGCAGGTTCCAAGAAGCCTCCATACTCTCTTGTCCCCAAAAAGGCAAGTTGAGTTTTTTCATTTCTTATAACTTCACCTCAAATATCGGCCAGTATGATATATACATAAGTAAAATGCTCTTAGTATTTTGATAAGTGTGTTTAATTTTTTAAAAAACAGACTTTAGCAAGTTAAGCCACTTAACTCATACACAAAGTTAGCGATGAAGCCAGGATCATGTGTTATTTAGAAATACAGTTAGTCATTTAAAGCCACATTAAATACTGACACCCAAAATATTCAACTTCCCTTCTATAATCCACTGTAGGCTCACACATTTAGGAGTAGTAGTTTTAATCAGTCGTAATTGAATCTATAGCACTCTGCTCCATATTTACTCTTCTATGTTCTGTTTTTGTTTATTTTTTTATTATTTTTGTTTGTTTGTTTTTGTTTCTTTTAAATGGGCTTGCTTTTAAATACTTTCGTGCCAGTGTCTGGGGTTCTGAGAATTAATTTATTTTCACTTTAAGGCAGTGTAAAGGACTAAGGTTCTGGAATCAGATTACCAAATCTGTCTGGTTCTACCTCTGGGCCCTTGTGTAATTTACTTAAACTTTTAAAACCTTGGTTTCTATCATGTGTACAACGAGGGTATTAATAGTGCTTACCTTCCAGATTTTTATAAGGATTAAATGAGGTAACTTGTGTGCTTGCCACGCAGATTTTCAATAAATGTTGACTTTTATAACTATTACTTCCACATCCTATAATTGTATTGACTTTATCCTTGAGGACATGTAACAGTTATCTTACTTTTTGAAACCTTAAAATTCATTTTCATAAGTATAAATTCATTTGGCGTTATTTTCCCTTTTTAAATATATGTTCTCATTTAAAAAAAACTAATTCTCTTATGTTTTGAGTAACATTATTAGTGGCTGGAAAAATGTTTGGCTGACCCATATTTTATATAATCTTCAAATTCAGAAGTTGGTTGAAGCTAAATTTTTTAAGTGTCAAAGTAGAAGCAAACATCTGTATTTAACATTTAATAAAATTATAATATCTTCTTGGATTCACACTATATAGTAACTAGTGTTTGGGGACTTTCCTGATTCCAACCACCTGTATCTTTGAACTTTTCACTTTGAGCGTATGAGAAAACTTTTAATTTCACCAAAAAATTTTCTTGCCCTACAAGCAAGAAAAAAATCTGAAAAATAAAAATGGTAAAAAAAGACATGGCCCCATGCTTTATAAAAATTTAAAAAAGAAATTTCAGAAAAAGTTATGATTAAGAGACAAAGAGAAATTCATATCAATGTATAACAAAAACTACTGTAATGATGTAAAGTAATTAGCCTCCAACTAATAAAAATTAAAAAAAAAAAAAAAAGACAAAGAGAACTAGCCCATGGTGTGAAAAATTTACCAATATATGAAAAACCAATGATAGAAATACTTATTTTTAGCTCTTCCATTATTTCAGCCAATTTAGTTTTGATCAATTCATCTACTGCCCGAAGGAAGAAAATATTACTTATTTACATGATTCTTTCCAAATTAAAGTGTTTTATAGTAGAATGATAACTTTAATATTAATATTAAATATTCTTAATATTCTGCTTAGTTGAGACTTCTATCCAGTATTAATGGGGCTTCCTTGGTGGCTCAGATGGTAAAGAATCTGCCTGCAATGCAAGAGACCCAGGTTCGATCCCTGGGTCAGGAAGATCCCCTGGAGAAGGAAATGGCTATCCACTGCAGTATTCTTGCCTGAAAAATTCCACGGACAGAGGAACTTGGATGGCTACAGTCCATGGGGTCACAAAGAGTCAGACATGACTGAACAACTAAGCACAGCAGAGACATCCAGTAATAAAAGGTTAAGCTTTCAGTGTTTCAAGGAAGGTGACTGAGACCCATGTACTTATTAGCATATATTTAGGAGAGCAGCAGGCTGGGGCTAAGCATGCACTCTGTGACTCTGGAAGAGAGCAAATTAATCTCTGGTTGGGATTTGAATGTGTAATGTTTACCTAGCACTAATCTGCTAATTGATTGTCCATTTAAATTACCTGGAAGAGCGCACATGTATCCCTACAGTCTTGAGGATTTTGTTGTTGTTGTTTTAGCATTCTGGAATTTAAAAATGCTTTTTTGCCTTTGATGATGTGGATTTAAAGTCCTGTTCTCTTCAGAAGTATGGATTCATTTTCTCTTTCAAGTATATGTTGTAATTTTAAATTGTACATCAATGGGAAAGCATACGTGAATTTCATTAAGTGCAGATTTCTCAGGCTTTTCAAGAATAAAGGGAATTTCCAAATGTTTGACTGACAAACATTTGATATAATCAGTTGGTTACCATCTCAGCTGAAGAATTGGTTACCATTGCTGTACTCATTGATTACTAATTTTCCCTTCCCTAACTCACGACAATCGGGAGTTTTTTGGTGTCCGTTCTTTCTGAAATCTGTAAAGAATTGTCTGTGTCCCCTCTCCACCACTGTGGAAATACACAGAGGCCTTCCCAGCACTTCCTGGGTGTCCAAGACCTCTTGCTGTCCACATTAGCCATTACCGACATGAGAGACTCAGACATCAGTCTTCCTTGACTCCCACCCTCTCATTTGGGAGCTGCTAAAGAGTAAGTAGAAAAACATCCACAGGGATACTTTGGAAGACAACACTCAGCTGGCCATATATGTTCTCATTTGAATAGAAGAACTCTACAGTCATCCCTTACCTATTGCCTTATGGAATCTTAAAGTTTTGTTTATTAATTAATTTACTTATTTTTGCCACATTGCACAATATGCAGGATCTTAGTTCACTGACCAGAGATCAAACCCATGGCCCCTGCAGTGGAAGCTTGGAGTCCTAACCACTGGACCACCAGGGAATCCTTCTCTGCCCTCCACAATTTATTTAATAAACTAAATTTTATTTTTAAATGATATAAATCAAGTGAAAATTTTATCTTTTTATACCAGGAATTTTCATTCATAAGTACAAAACCATTTAAAATTTTAATTATTTAGAGACTGTGCTGTGCTTTGTTGTTCATTCATGTCCAGCTCTTTGTGACCCCATGGACTACAGCCCACCAGGCTCCTCTTTCCATGGGGATTTTCCAGGCAAGAATACTGGAGTGGGTTGCCATGCCCTCCTCCAGGAGATCTTCCCAACCCAGGGATCAAACCCAGGTCTCCCGTGTTGCAGGCAGATTTTTTACCGACTGAGCCACCAGAGAAAACCAAGATTACTGGAGTGGGTAGCCTTTCCCTTCTCCAGCGTATCTTCCCAACTCAGGTATCAAACCAGGGTCTCCTGCATTGCAGATGGATTCTTTACCAGCTGAGCTACCAGGGGAGCCCATTTAGAGACTAGTTATCATTAAATGGTCTGTTGCGTTTAATAAAAATGTTTCTGGAAGAAGCAGTTTTCTCACATCAGAACATGAAAAGCACTCAGGCCTGACAAAGCTCGAACACATGAATCCAACTTCCTCCAGGAAATCTGGGGTTTCAGACAGGTGGGAGCACATCGTCATTCTCTGGAAACTGAGCTGAGACTCTCCACACTGACTGTACTGCCAAAGGAAAAGATGAGCTTGGTTTTAGAACTACAAGAATGCAAGTGCCACTGAAAGGGAGAACATTCTGCCTTAAATGCAGATGCCCTTGGGGTGGAGCATTAGCCTGAGCTTGGGAAAGAACTGAAAGCAAGAAACAGCCCTTCCTCCCCTGCTCACTGCTCACTGCCTCCACCCCGCCCCTTGCTCTTTGCAGATCCCAGGTAGCTGGTAAAGGCAACACTGGCCCACGATGATGGACTGGGGCCTCAGAGATCCATCTTCCACATCACTGCAACCTAGAATTAGGATTTTAGCACAGTCATGAGACAATACCTGTTAGTCTATCTTATAAGAGATACTTCTAGTTTTCTCAAACTAAGAAGCACTATGAATGGTAATATTTTAAAATAAAAATTTCCATGTCACTAAAAAGATTATATACTCAATAATCTCATCCTAACATTTATGTTCCTTGAGCTATACTATTCAATAGAACTTTCTGTGATGAAGGAAGTGAGCTGTACTGTCTAACATGGTAGCCACTAGCCATAGGTGGCTATTGAGTATGTGATGTGTATGACTGAGGAACTAAATTTTTAATTGAAGTTAAACGGTCATATGTGACTAGTGCACACTAGCAAAAGAGCTTAACTCCTAACTAACTGAGAAGTTGCATCAGTCTGGCCCCACATTAGATTACATTTAATGTGTCCCCAGCTTAATGGTGAAAAGAATACGGCTCCTTTGGTGTTAATATGGGGAAGCAAGAACATGGACTGACCATGTCACCAAATCTATAAACAATTTCTGAGAAAGATATCTGGGTATCTTTAGGAAGGGAAAAGAAATGCTAAATTTCCAAAATACATATGTTCATGACATAAATTATAATACCCCTCCTATACCCTGTTTAAAAGATATAGATACTATAAAGCGATGCCTTCTGAATCTTTTTTTTTTTTGCCTTCTGAATCTTAAGCCACTTATTATGTACTGTAGTTCACTGGTGAACTACATGTCTAAATGACATATCCTATTTTATTTGATCCATTTTTCTTCCATTTGCCATTATTTAACTCAGTGCAAATTTACTTAACTACGGTAAGAAATCACTATCTATATTTCTCATAAGAAACAGCATGAAATTCCTTGCAGCATCAACATACACCATGACATTTCTATGACCTGCAAGTCTAGAAATCTATGCCAAGTAAGGGTAATTTTTAATAGTTTAATCTATTAAGTAGATGTTTATTTTCATATTTTAGAGTACATGTAGTGACTCAAATTTATATCTTATTCTCCACAAACTCACAAACTACTGAGAAAATAATTGCATGTATAACTTGTATTACCAAGAAGTATATTGATTAGTACCAGTGAGAAGATCAGAGAAATATATGCTAAGAGGTCATATAAGAAAGAAACTCATTTTGTTTTAAAACTTTCTTTTATATTGGGCTGTAGCCGATTAACAATGTTGTGACAGTTTCAGGAACAGCGGAGGGGCTCAGCCACGTATATACATGTATCCAGTTCGTTCAGTTCAGTTCAGTTCAGTCACTCAGTCGTGTCCGACTCTTTGCGACCCCATGGACTGCAGTACGCCAGGCCTCCCTGTCCATCACCAACTCCCGGAGCTTGCTCAAACTCATGTCGATGGAGTCAGTGATGCCGTCCAGCCATCTCATCCTCCCGCCTTCAACCTTTCCCAGCATCAGGGTCTTTTCCAATGAGTCAGTTCTTCACAGCAGGTGGCCAAAATATTGGAGTTTCAGCTTCAGTATCAGTCCTTCCAATGAACATTCAGGATTGATTTCCTTTAGGATGGACTGGTTGGATCTCCTTGCATTTCTCATGATGTACTTTGCATATAATGATCAATTCATGATGTACTCTGGATACATGTATCCATTCTCCCCTAAGTTCCCCTCCACCCAGGCTGCTGCATTAACCCTGAACATAGTTCCATGTGCTATACAGGAGGTCCTTGTTGGTTATCCATTTTAAATATAGCAGTGTGTACATCTATGCATGTCCATGTCCATCTAATTTTAAATCAAAGCTTCAAACTATCATTTTCAGCCAAGTTGAAGTAAAGGGACTGCCACCCTCCCACCTGATACAGTAATAACCAAAAACACCCAGACAGCAGTGTGAAACAATCGTTCTGAAAACATTGAACATAAGTCAGTGAAGGACAGAGATCCTTCAGAGATGGAAAACAAAGGAGATGAACTCTCCAAGTGACCCAGTTCACTGCCTGGTGAACGTTTCCAGACCATGATGTAAGGAAGCGAACCCACAGAACCTGGCAGCCTCCCTAAGTTGAGGGAAAGTAATGGGGAATTGGGATGGGGCAAGATGGCTAAAACTCACAGGGTAGAGTACTAGAAAGAGGAGTGATGTACAGAGAAGACTCCAGAGGTCTGCAGAGACTCCTCCACAAATATGCAGTTAAGAATCAATTAATGAACACGTGTGAGCAAGCTACCTGAGGCAAAGGAAAAAGCCTTTGGGAAGGATGAACGTGTACGGTGCCTGAAGTTCACATGAGGCCAGAAGCAGAGTCATCAGCTAGAGTACTCAAAAGGTCTTTCCTTAATAGTGAGATCAAATTAACTCTTGACAAGAATTCTGGGATGATAATGGAGTAGATAGCATCAGAAATCTGTCTTCCACCTAGAAGAAATCTGTCTTCAGCTTCCAATGGACTTGGCAGACTCTGTCTTATGTAACTAATCTGAAGCTATTAAGTCTGTTGAAAACTTGTAACTTCTGGGGAAGGCTTGGATGATAAATTTTGGTTGATTTTAATTGTCTTCAGCTCTTAGCTGGCAATAGTTGCTACACATCCCCACTTCCAGCCACTTAGCAGACACTGAGCAGCTTACCTGCAGTTCTGCAGGAGTCAGGGTAGGCAAAAAGGGGGATCTGTGTTCTGGTCACTGATCACTTCTTCTGATCACAGAGATGCAGGAAGTCTGGTAACCATGGTTGCTGCAGCTCCCCTCACATGACCCCACCCATCAACTCATTGCAAGTCTATCCCCTCAAGCTGAACAGCCTTCTGGGAAATTTACAGGGCCAGGGCCCTTTTCTCCTCCCTTAAATTTTTGCGTTTCCCATTTGGGGAGTCAGACATTAAAGACTAGGTATGGAGGAAATTAGAAAGTGACTAAATGTGCTCAAAGAAAGATTTAAAAAGACCTAAGAAGATATTGTTTTCACACCTTAGTCTGATTCTTGGCACAGAGAGAGCCTACAACAATTAAAAAAAATAATCCTTGGGAAATGGTGAGAATCTGATTTCCAGAGTTACTATATGATTATATTCAAATGTCCAGTGTCCATTCAACAAAAACTCAGACAAGGCATACAAAGATTTAGGAAAGTATGGTCAATTCAAAGAAAATTAAACAGAGTCTGTCCCTGAAGTAGACTTAATAAAATATATATTAAACAAAGACTTTAAAATAATTGTCCTAAGATGCTCAAACAACTACCTTATGATCCAGCAATTCCATTCCTGTGTATATACCTGATGAAAACAAAAACGCTAATTCAAAAGATATATGCACCCCAGTGTTCATAGCAGCATTATTTACAATAGCCAAAATATGGAAGCAACCTAAATGTCCACCATCAGATGAATGAATAAAGAAAATATGATGTGTATGTACAATGGGATACTATTCCGCCATTAAAGAATGCAATGTTACCACTTGGAACAACATGAGTGGACTTGGAACATATGATGGTAAGTGATATTAATATAAATCAGACAAAGACAAATACTGTATGATACCACTTATATGTGGAATATAAAAAATTAAAAAATTAGTGACAATGGCATTAAAGGAAAAGACTAGTGCTTACCACGGGGAGGAGGCTTCCCTGGTGGCTCGGATGGTAAAGAATCTGCCTGCAAAGCAGGAGACCCAGATCCAGGTCCAGTCTGGGTCAGGAAGATCTCCTGCAGAAGGGAACGGTTACCTGCTCCATTATTCTTGCCTGGAGAATTCCATGGACAGAGGTGCCTGGCAGGCTACAGTCCATGGGGTCGCAAAGAGTCGGACATGACTGAGCGACTAATACTTTTGCTTTCACCATGGGGAGAGGGAAAGGGGAGGAGCAAGATAGAGATAAGGGATTAAGAAGTAGGGATGGGATGGAGGGGAGATGGGAGGGGGGTTCAGCATGGGAGCCACATGTACACCCACGGCTGATTCATGTGAATATATCGCAAAAACCACTACAATATTGTAAAGTAATTAGCCTCCAATTAAAATAAATAAATTAATTTATAAAAAAAAGAAGAACTACTATGTGTAAAATAAATAAGCTACAAGGATATACTGTACAGAACAGGAAATATAGCCAATATTTTATTATAACCATACATTGAGTATGGGTTTCCCTCATAGCTCAGTCAGTAAAGAATCTGCCTATAATGCAGGTTTGATCCCTGGGTCTGGAAGATCCCCAGGAGAAGGAAATGGGAACCCACTCCAGTATTCTTGCCTGAAAAATCCCATGGACAGAGGAACCTGGCAGGCTAGAGTCCACGGGGTCACAAGAGTTGGACATGACTTAGTGACTAAACCACTACCACATACATGGAGTATAACCTTTAAAAATTATGAATCATTATGCTGTACACCTGAAACATATAATATTGTAAATCAACTATACCTCAATTTAAGAAGAGACTTCAAAATGCTAATGAAATAATCATGAAAAAATCTAAATAAAGAGATACCCAACATTTATATGAAATTCAAAAGACCTACTTTAACCATATTACTTTGAAGAAAAAGAGAACAGAAATAGAGGACTCACATTACCTAATTTAAAGATTTACTCTAAGTCTAGATTACTTAAGGTAGAGTGATACTGGCATCATGATAAAGAGATCAGTGTAACAAAGTAGAGAGACCAGACATAGACCCGAACATTTTGGGTTAATGTTCAATAAAGATGCAAAAGCAACTTATGGAGGAAGGTAACCTTTTCAAGAAGTGGTGCTTACATAATTGGATATCATACGGGAGTAAAACAAATAGTTAAGTTTAATCTACATCTCAAGCCATATACAAAAGTTAGCTCAAAAATTAGCAAAAAGAAAAATAATTATTAGACCTAAATGTGAAACCTAGAAGTTTAAAATATCTAGAAAGGAACATAAGGGAAAAGCTCTGTGATATTTTGTTTTTAAAGATATTTTAGATAGTGCCAAAGGCATGATCTGTAAAAGAAAAAATTGCAAATTTAACTTCATCAAAATTAAGAATGTGAACTCTTCAGAAGATACTGTTAACATAATGAAAAGAAAGTTACAGTTGTAGAAAATATTTGCAAATCATGAAAAAATGTGAGTTCATACATAGTCATTAATACATATAATACCTAATAAGACTGAAAACTCATTAAGAAAAAAAGGAATGTACAATTTGGGAAATAATTTGATCAGACCCATCACTAAAGAAAACATAGAGCTGACATATAAGCACATGAATGGATGTTCAACATCATTAGTTATTAGGGAAAAGCAGCCACAGTGAAGTGATATCAGGGAATATGGCAGAGTACAAAGCCCCAGGAATTTAACTCTCCACAGAAATGACATATGAGCTGGTAGGAACTGTCTGAGCAACTATTTTGCAGCCCTAGTCTAATAGATCTCTTACAGGATCCAGAGGAGTGCTTGATGAAGAAGCTGGTAAATTTAATTTTGGTAAATTTTAGTGATTGCATGGTAGTGGCTACCATGCCTCACACCTCAGCACCCCACAATGCAGCAACTCAGTTCCTGGTGCAAATTTCTGGGGCCATGGTGGGGAATATGGATCTTGTCTTCCAAAAACTTGGTATCATAGATTTTTTATTGCTAATCAGCAAGGACTGAGACAGAAGTTAATCATTGTTTCATTCCCAACAGGCTAACATGTCTTCCTGATTTGTAGAGGATTTAAAGAGAGAGCATTTACATTTTCCCCTTTTGGGAGCTAAATGCTTAAGGATATCTTTGTCAGGTTGCATTTTGTCTGCAGAGACAGTGGAACAGAAACTTTACTGATCACACATAAGAAGCACATACTTCCAAAAAGTTTGGAAAAGTTACAGTTGTATGGCTTCAGCCTTCAACAAGCAAAATCTAACAATCCCCAATGAGGGACAGCATTGGAATCCTAGAATTCCCACAGCATTATAGTTTGAGTTACCACAACTCATAAAGTCCAGTTTTCAACAACAACAACAAAAATACAGTACATAGAAACAGTAATGTACAACCCCTTCAGAGGAACAAGAGTTAGACAGAAACCATCCCTGAGGAAGCCCAGATATTTAAGTTTGTTGGTTTTTTTTTTTTTTTTTGAGAGGGAAATATAAATACTGACAGTGCTTCTCCCCTCTGATATTTAAGTTATTAATCAAAGACATTGACTTTCTTAATTTTATTTAAGGAAATCATGGACAGAGAGCTAAAGGAAATTGAGAAAATAATGATTGTAAAAAATTAAAATACAAATGAAGATGAAAAATAAGGAGATAGAAGGAACTGAATAGAAATTTTGGAGGTGGAATGTACAAAAACTAAAATGAAAAACTCTCTAGAGGTGTTCAAAATCAGATTTGAGTAGGCAGAGAAAGGATTGGTTGAAGATAAGGACAAATGAAATAATAAATTCAGAGAAACAGAAAAAAATACTGAATATAAATGAGCAAAGCCTGAAAGACCTGTGGGATACCATTAAGTGTTCAACATATGCATTATAAGGCTCCCAGAAGAAGATATTGAGACAGGAATAGGAAAATATATTTGGCAAAAAAAAAAAATCCCAAATCTGGTGAAATTCATGAATGCATACATCTGAGAAGCTCAACTAACTCCAAGCTGATACTTACAGACTCTACACCAAGTTGATCTTGAAAGCAGGAATATAGAAGTGACTCATCACATATGAGTGATTCTCAATAAAATTAACAGATGATTTCTCTCCAGAAACCATAGAGGCCAGAAGACAGTAGGATGACATGTTTAGTATCCCGAAGGGGAAAAAAAAAGTTTCAGTCAAGAATTCTGTATCTGGCAAAAGTATCCTTCAACAATGAAAGAGGTATTAAGAAAATCCCAGGTAAACAGACCTACTGTACAAGAAATTACTAACGAGACTCCTTCAAGATGAAATGAAAGGACACCAGACAGTAACTCTCAGACATAAAACAATAATAAGTTTCAGTAATATTGGACTTTTGAATGAATGAAATTGTACATTTCATTTAATTTGTAACTTCCCTTTTGTTCCTATATAAACTAAATGACAAATGTGTAAAACAATAATTATAAATTCATGTCAAGGGGACTATAATGCACAAGGTGATAATCTGTTATAATAACAACTCAGTGCTCACTTCGGCAGCACATACACTAAAATTGGAACGATACAGAGAAGATTAGCATGGCCCCTGCGCAAGGATGACACGCAAATTCATGAAGTGTTCCATATTTTTTCACTAGTGCCCGGGGGCTCAGGGATGGCTCGGCGCCCTCACTAAAACCTCTTTCGGAAAAAAAAAAAAAAAATAACAACTCAAAGGGTTGAAGCAGAGAACTCAAAAGGAAATAAATGGAGATGCAAGGAAGTAGAATTTTTGTAAATTATTATATACTATTACGTATATTCAAGCCATGTGTTTAATAAGTTTAACATGGTAATTGATATCCTCCAAATGTTAACAATGGAAAATTGAGGTACGAAAGCATAAAATATAAATAGCCACGTGGCAAAGTAAATGCTTGTTTTTCAGTAGTCAAATTAAATATAAAAGGATGACTCTTCCCTATTAAAATAAAGGTTTGGAAGATTATATTTTTAAAAAAATAGAGTCCATCAACATTCTGTTTACAATATATTCACTTTAGATATGGAGATAAAGCTAATTTTAGGTAAAAGGATAGAAAAAGATATTCCATGAAAACTATAACCAGAACTGAACTGACTTGGTTGTACTGTTATTAGACAAATATAAATTAAATTTTAAAAGGTTTATCATATATTGGGGCTTCCCAGCTGGCTCAGGGATAAAGAATCTGCCTGTCAATGCAGAAGTTCAATCTCTGGCTTGCTAAGTTCTCCTGGAAGAGGAAGTGGCAACCCACTCCAGTATTCTTGCTGGGATAATCCAATGGACATAGGAGCCTGGTGGGCTACAGTCCATGGGGTCTCAAAGAGTCAGACATGACAGAGTGACTGAGCATGCACCCATCATACACTGATAACATATAATACAGCAATGTGTGTTAGTCACTCAGTCATGTCCAACTTTGCAATCCCCTGGACAGTAGGCCACCAGGCTCCTCTGTCCATGGAATTCTCCAGGCAAGAATATTGGAGTGGATTGCCATGCCTTACTCTAGTGGATCTTCCTAACCCAGGGATTGAACCCATAGGGATTGAAGCTGTGATAAAAAAATTTCCAAAAAAAAAAGCCCAGGACCAGATGGCTTCACAGGAGAATTCTATCAAACATTTAGACAAGAGTTAATGCCCATCCTTCTAAAAACTCTTTCAAAAAATTGCAGAGGAAGGAACACTTCCAATCTCATGCTACGAGGCCACCATCACTTTGATACCAAAACCAGACAAAGACAACACAAAAAAAGAAAACAACAGGCTAATATCACTGATGAACATAGATGCAAGAACCCTTAACGAAATTGTAGCAAACAGAATTCAGTTACACATCAAAAAGATCATACATCATGATTAACTTGGGTTTATTCCAGGAATTCAAGGATTCTTCAATTTATGCAAATCAGTCAATGTGATAAACCATATTAACTAATTGAAAGATTAAAAACCATGTGATAATCTCAATAGATGCAGAAAAAGTCTTTGACAGAATTCAGCACTGATTTATGATTAAAACTCTTCAGAAAATGTGCATAGAAAGGAAACTACCTCAACATAGTAAAGGTCATATATATGATAAGCCTACAGCAAACATTATTCTTAATGGTGAAAAACTGAAAGCATCCCCTCTAAGATCAGGAACAAGACAAGGATATCCACTTTCATCATTATTATTCAACACAGTTCTGGAAGTCCTAGGTATAGCAATCAGAGAAGAAAAAGAAATAAAAGGAATCCAGATCAGAAAAGAAGAAGTAAAGCTCTCACTGTTTCCAGATGACATGATACTGTACATAGAAAACCCTAAAGATTGTAGCAGAAAATTACTAGAGCTAATCTTGAATTTAGCGAAGTTGCAGGATACAAAAATCAGTACCCATAAATCACTTGCATTTCTGTATACTAACAATGAAAAATCAGAAAGTGAAATTAAGGAATCAATCCCATTCACCATTGCAACAAAAAGAGTTAGATATCTAGTAATAAACTTACCTAAAGAAACAAAAGAACTGTACACAGAAAATTGTAAGACACTAATGAAAGAAATAAAGAATGCCATAAACAGATGGAGAGGTATTCTATGTTCCTGGATAGGAAAAATCAATATTAAGAAAGTGACTATACTACGGGATCGCATGAAATCTGTAGATTGCATTTGGTAGTATAGTCATTTTCTTAATATTGATTTTTCCTATCCAGGAACATGGAATACCTCTCCATGTTCCTGGATAGGAACTGTAATGATGTAAAGTAATTAGCCTCCAACTAATAAAAATAAATGAAAAAAAAATTAAAAAAAAAATAAATAAACTCAACACACACACACACACACACACACACACACACAAAATACCAATGGCATTTTTCACAGAACTAGAACAAAAAATTTCACAGTTCATATGGAAACACAAAAGACCCTGAATAGCCAAAGCAGGACCTTGCCAACAAAGGTCCACCTAGTCAAAGCTATGGTTTTTCCAGTAGTCATGTGTAGATGTGAGAGTTGGACTATGAACACTGAAGAATTGATGCTTTTGAACGTGGTGTTGGAGAAGACTCTTGAGAGTCCCTTGGCCTGCAAGGAGATCCAACCAGTCAATCCTAAAGGAAATCAGTCCTGAATACTCATTGGAAGGACTGATATTGAAGCTGAAACTCCAATACTTTGGCCACCTGATATGAAGAACTGACTCATTGGAAAAGACCCTGTTGCTGTGAAAAATTGAAGGCTGGAGAAAAAGGGGATGACAGAGGATGAAATGGTTGGATGGCACCCCCAACTTGATGGATGTGAGTTTGAGTAAACTCCAGGAGTTGGCGACGGTCAGGGAGGCCAGGCGTGTTGCAGTCCATGGGGTTGCAAATAGTCGGTCACAACTGAGCAACTAAACTGAACTGAGCCAAAGCAGTCTTAAGAAAGAAGAATGGAGCTGGGGGAATCAACCTTTCTGACTTCAGATTATACTACAAACCTGCAGTCATCAAGACAGTATGGTACTGGCAGGAAAACAGAAATATAGACCAACAGAACAAGATTGAAAGACCAGAAATAAACCCATGTACCGATGGGTACCTTATTTTTGACAAAGGAGGCAGGAATATACAATGGGGTAAAGATAGCCACTTCAATAAATGGTGCTGAGAAAACTGGACTACACGTAAAAGAAAGAAATTAGAACACTTCCTAACACCATACACAAAGATAAACTCAAAATGGATTAAAGACCTAGATGTAAGACCAGAAATTATAAAACTCTTAGAGGAACACATATGCAGAACACTCAGTGACATAAATCAAGGCAAGATCCTCTATGACCCACCTCCTAGAGTAATGGAAATAAAAACAAAAGTAAACAAGTGGGACCTGAAAAAAAAAAAGTGTGACCTGATTAAACTTAAAAGCTTTTGCACAGCAAAGGAAACTATAAGCAAGGTGAAAAGACAACCCTCAGAATGGGAGAAAATAATAACAAATGAAACAACTGACAAAGGATTAATTTTCAAAATATACAAGCAGCTCATACAACTCAATACCAGAAAAACAAACAACCCAATCAAAGAGTGGAAAAAAGACTTAAACAGACATTTCTTCAAAGAAGACACACAGATGGCTAACAAAAACATGAAAAGATGCTCAACATCGCTCATTAGTAAAGAAATGCAGGAGAAAGATTAAGGCCGCGAGTTCCGACCGCCAGCGTCCCACAATCCTCTGCTTCGGTTCCTCTTTCCTCGCTTAAAATGGCGCTGCTCGCGATACATTCTTGGCGCTGGACAGTTGCGGCGGCTGCTTTCGAAAAGCGCCGGCACGGGGTGATTCTGATTCGGCCTCTAGTCTCTTTCCGGGGCCCAGGTCCGCAGTGGAGGTCACGTCAGCTCCGCGGCTCAGGAACTGCTGGAATCTCTCAGATCCCAGAGTTATTAAGACATACTTCATGGCAGAGACCAGGAAAAGGCAATTCAAGAGAGTTATTAGATGCTACAAGTGCTCTCCAGGCATGGCCACTGATAGAAAAGAGGACATGTTGGCATGGTCATGCAGGAGGAGGACTCCACACAGACCCGAAAGAAGGGTTAAAAGATGTTGATACTCGGAAGATCATAAAAGCAATGCTCTCTTATGTATGGCCCAAAGACAGACCAGATCTACGAGCTAGAGTTGCCATTTCCTTGGGATTTTTAGGTGGAGCAAAGGCCATGAATATTGTGGTTCCCTTCATGTTTAAATATGCTGTAGACAGTCTCAACGAGATGTCGGGAAACATGCTGAACCTGAGTGATGCACCAAATACAGTTGCAACCATGGCAACAGCAGTTCTGATTGGCTATGGTGTATCAAGAGCAGGAGCTGCCTTTTTTAATGAAGTTCGAAATGCAGTATTTGGCAAGGTAGCCCAAAATTCAATCCGAAGAATCGCCAAAAATGTCTTTCTCCATCTTCACAACCTGGATCTGGCTTTCCACCTGAGCAGACAGACAGGAGCTTTATCAAAGGCTATTGACAGAGGGACAAGGGGTATTAGTTTTGTCCTGAGTGCTTTAGTATTTAATCTGCTTCCCATCATGTTTGAGGTGACTCTTGTCAGTGGTGTTTTGTATTATAGATGTGGTGCCCAGTTTGCATTGGTGACCCTTGGGACACTTGGTGCATACACAGCATTCACAGTTGCCATCACACAGTGGAGAACTAAATTTAGAATAGAAATGAACAAAGCAGATAATGATGCAGGCAATGCTGCCATAGACTCGCTGCTGAATTATGAAACTGTGAAGTATTTTAATAATGAAAATTATGAAGCACAAAGATATGATGGATTTTTGAAGACATATGAAGCTGCTTCATTGAAAAGTACCTCTACTCTGGCTATGCTGAACTTTGGTCAAAGTGCTATTTTCAGTGTTGGCTTAACAGCCATAATGGTGCTCGCCAGTCAGGGAATTGTGGCAGGTACCCTTACTGTTGGAGATTTAGTAATGGTGAATGGACTGCTTTTTCAGCTTTCATTACCCCTTAACTTTCTGGGAACTGTATACAGAGAGACTAGACAAGCACTTATAGATATGAACACCTTGTTTACTCTACTCAAGGTAGACACCCGAATTAAAGACAAAGCGATGGCATCTCCCCTTCAGATCACACCACAGACAGCTACGGTGGCCTTTGATAATGTGCATTTTGAATACATTGAGGGGCAGAAAGTCCTTAATGGAATATCTTTTGAAGTCCCTGCAGGAAAGAAAGTGGCTATTGTAGGAGGTAGTGGGTCAGGGAAAAGCACAATAGTGAGGCTATTATTTCGCTTCTATGAGCCTCGAAAGGGTAACATTTACCTTGCTGGTCAAAATATACAAGATGTGAGCCTGGAAAGCCTTCGGAGGGCAGTGGGAGTGGTACCTCAGGATGCTGTCCTCTTCCATAATACCATTTACTACAACCTCTTATATGGAAACATCAGTGCTTCATCCGAGGAAGTATATGCAGTGGCAAAATTAGCTGGACTCCATGAGGCCGTTCTTCGAATGCCACATGGATATGACACTCAAGTAGGGGAACGAGGACTCAAGCTTTCAGGAGGAGAAAAGCAAAGACTAGCAATTGCAAGAGCCATTTTGAAGAACCCCCCAGTCATTCTGTATGACGAAGCTACTTCATCATTAGACTCAATTACTGAAGAGACTATTCTTGGTGCCATGAGCGATGCAGTGAAACACAGAACTTCTATTTTCATTGCACACAGATTGTCAACAGTGGTTGATGCAGATGAAATTATTGTCTTGAACCAGGGTAAGGTAGCTGAACGTGGTACCCACCATGATTTGCTTGCTAACCCTAGCAGTATCTATTCAGAAATGTGGCATACACAGGGCAGCCGTGTGCAGAACCATGATAACCCCAAATGGGATGCAGAGAAAGAAAATGTGTCCAAAGAAGAAGAAAGGAAGAGACTACAAGAAGAAATTTTCAACAGTGTCAAAGGCTGTGGAAACTGTTCCTGCTAAGTCATATGAAACATTTTCTTTTCACATTTTCTTTTCTTCCTTCATCGTTCCCTTACTCACTCACTCCCTCCCTCTCTCATTTCCTTCCTTCCTTCCTCTTTTTACCTTGACTACACATTTGCACTGAGGCAGAATTGTTTTATTAAAGAAAAATTAGACATTAAAAAAAAAAGAAATGCAAATCAAAACTACAATGAGATATCACTTCACACCAGTCAGAATGGCCATCATCAAAAAGTCTACAAACAATAAATGCTGGCGAGGGTGTGGAGAAAAGGGTACATTCTTGCACTCTTGGTGGGAATGTAAATTGATACAACCACTATGGATGATAGTATGGAGATTCCTTTAAAAACTAGCAATAAAAACCACCTTATGGCCCAGCAATCCCACTCCTAGGCATATACCCTGAGGAAACCAAAATTGAAAAAGACACATGTATCCCATTGTTCACTACAGCACTATTTACAGTAGCTAGAACATGGAAGCAACCTAGATGCCCATCAACAGATGAATGGATAAAGAAGTTGTGGTATATATACACAATGGAACATTACTCAGCCATAAAATGGAATGCATTTGAGTCAGTTCTAATGAGGTGGATGAATGTAGAACCTATTATACAGAGTGAAGTAAGTCAGAAAGAGAAAGAAAAATATCATATTCTAATGCGTATATATGGAATCTAGAAGAATGGTACTGCAGAATTTATTGACACAGCAACAATGGAGAAACAAACATAGAGAACAGACTTATGGATATGGGGAGAGGGGGGGAGAGGGTGAGATGTATGGAAAGAGTAACATGGAACCTTACATTACCTATGTAAAATAGATAGCCAGTGGGAATTTGCTGTATGTTTCAGGAAACCCAAACAGGGGTGGGGAGGGAGATGGGAGGGATGTTCAAAAGGGAGGGGTATATATATACCTATGGCTGATTCATGTTGAGGTTTGACAGAAAACAACAAAATTCTATAAAGCAATTATCCTTCAATAAAAAATAAATTAAAAAAAGAAATAATGATAGTGCTCAAAAAAAAATGCAAGCTTAAAGAAACAATGGGTCAAGGAGAAAATAACAAGGAAAATTAGAAAATGCATTGAGATAAATGAAAATAAAAGCACAATGTACAAAACCTCATGGGATTCATCAAAAGCAATGCTAACGTGGAAATTTATAGTTGTAAATATATATGTTATAAAAGGAGAAATAAACCAATAACTGTACACCTTAAGAAACTGTAAAAAGAAGAGCAATCTACACCCAAAGCTAGCGTAATTTAAGAAACAATAAAGGTCAGAGCAGAAATAAATAAAATAGAAAGCAGAAAAGTAATAGAGAAAATAAAAATAATCAAAAGTAGTTCTTCAAAAAGATAAAATTGACAAAGATTCAGCAAGAAAAAAAAAAACTAAACTTACTTAAATCAGAAATGAAAGTGGAGACATTACTACCAGTTTTACATAAATAAAAAGAATTATAAGTGAATGCTATGAACATTTGTATGCCAACAAACCGGATAACCTAGATGAACTGAACAAATTTATAGAAACACACAATCTACCAAAACTGAATCATAAAGAAGTAGAAAACCTCAATAAGTCCACATCAAGTAAGGCAATTAAGTCAGTAATCAAAAACTTCCCAACAGAGAAATTTCAGTACTAAATGGATTCAATGTGAGTTCAAAACAACATTTAAAGAAGAATTTAATTCCAATCTTTCATAAAGTCTTCAAAAAAAAATTGAAAAGAATGAAACACTTTGAAACTCATTCTAAGAGCCCAGAATTACCCTGATGCCAAAACCAGATAAAGCGAATACAAGAAAACAGATCAATTTTCCTTATGAATATAAGTGAAAAAGTACTTGATAAATTACTAGCAAGCTGAATTCAGCAGCATATTAAAAGGATTATACATCATAACCAGATGGGATTTATTCCCAGGATGATTCAAGAGTGGTTCAACATTAAAAAAAAAAAAAAATCAGTGTAATACAACATGTTGGGCTTCGAAGGTGGCACTAGTGGTAAAGAACCTGCCTGCCAATGCAGGAGACATAAAAGACCCAGGTTTGATCCCTGGGTCAGGAAGATCCCCTGGAGTGGGGCACAGCAATCCAGTCCAGTATTCTTGCCTACAGAATCCCATGGACAGAAGAGCCTGGAAGGCTATAGTCCATAGGGTTACAGAGAGTTGGACATGACTGAAGCAATACAGGCATGCACATACGCAATGCTGCTGCTGCTAAGTCACTTCACTCGTGTCCGACTCTGTGCGACCCCATAGATGGCAGCCCACCAGGCTCCCCCGTCCCTGGGATTCTCCAGGCAAGAACACTGGAGTGGGTTGCCATTTCCTTCTCCAATGACACATGCAATACACCAGGTTAATAGAATGAATTAATGTAAAAAATTCCTCATGATCATCATAATTGATGCAGAAACATTAGAAAAATTTGACACATTTTCTTTATGAAAATACTCAATAAACTGTGACTAAAAGGGAACTTCCTAAACATGATAAAGGCCAAATATGAAAAGCCCATAGGAAACATCATACTCAATGGTGACACATGGAAAGCTTTTCCTCTAATAGCAGGAACAAGACAAAGGTGTCCACTTTCATCATTTCTATTCAACATTGTGCTGAAAGTCTTCCCAGGACAGAAATGGCATGGACCTAACAGAAGCAGAATATATTAAGAAGAGGTGGCAAGAATACACAGAACTGTACAAAAAAGATCTTCATGACCCAGATGATCACGATAGTGTGATCACTCACCTAGAGCCAGACATCTTGGAATGTGAAGTCATGTGGGCCTTGGGAAGCATCACTACAAACAAAACTAGTGGAGGTGATGGAATTCCAGTTGAGCTATTCCAACTCATCATCATCATAAAAGATAAGGCTGTGAAAGTGTTGCACTCAATATGCCAGCAAATTTGGAAAATTCAGCAGTGGCCACAGGACTGGGAAATGTCAGTTTTCATTCCAATCCCTAAGAAAGGCAATGCCAAAGAATGTTCAAACTACCATACAATTGTTCTCATCTCATACACTAGCAAAGTAATGCTCAACATTGTCCAAGCCAGGTTTCAACAGTATGTGAACTGTGAACTTCCGAATGTTCAAGCTGGATTTAGAAAAGGCAGAGGAACCAGAGATCAAATTGCCAACATCCGTTGGATCATCGAAAAAGCAAGAGAATTCCAGAAAAAACATCTACTTCTGCTTTACTGACTACATCAAGGCCTCTGACTGTATGGATCACAACAAATTGTGGAAAATTCTGGAAGAGATGGGAATACCAGACCACTTGACCTGCCTCCTGAGAACGCTGTATGCAGGTCAAGAAGCAACAGTTAGAACCAGATCTGGAACAACAGACTGGGTCCAAATCGGGAAAGGAGGACATCAAGGCTGTGTGTTGTCACCCTGCTTATTTAACTTATATGCAGAGTACATCATGCAAAATGCCAGGTTGGATGAAGCACAAGCTGGAATCAAGATTGCTGGGAGAAATATCAATAATCTCTTATACACAGATGACACCACCCTTATGGCAGAAAGTGAAGAGGAACTGAAGAGCCCCTTGATGAAAGTGAAAGAGGAGAGTGAAAAAGCTGGCTTAAAACTCAAGATTCAAAAAACTAAGATCATGGCATCCAGTCCCATCACTTCATAACAAATAGATGGGGAAACAATGGAAACAGTGAGAGACTTTATTTTTCTGGGCTCCAGAATCACTGCAGATGGTGACTGCAGCCATGAAATTAAAAGACTCTTGCTTCTTGGAAGAACAACTATGTAAAAGCAGAGACATTACTTTGTCAACAAATGTCCATCTTGTCAAAGCTATGGTTTTTCCAGTAGTTGTGTATGGATATGAGAGTTGAACTATAAAGAAAGCTGAGTGCCAAAGAATTGATGCTTTTGTACTGTGGTGTTGGAGAAGACTCTTGAGAGTCGTTTGGACTGCAAGGAGATCCAACCAGTCCATCCTAAAGAGATCAGTCCTGGATGTTCATTGGAAGGACTGATGTTGAAGCTGAAACTCCAATACTTTGGCCACCTGATGTGAAGAACTGACTCATTTGAAAAGTCCCTGATGCTGGGAAAGACTGAAGTCAGGAGAAGGGGACGACAGAGGATGAGATGGTTGGATGGCATCACCGACTCAATGGACATGAATTTGGATGAACTCAGGGAGTTGGTGATGGACAGGAAAGCCTGCTGTGCTGCTGTTCATGGGATTGCAAAGAGCTGGACACACCTGAGCAGCTGAACTGAACTGAAGCAAAAATCTATGACATTGGATTTAGCAACAATTTCTCAAGTGTGACACCAAAACCACAGACAATAAAAGAAAAAATGGAAAATGGGACTTCATCAAAATTAAAACTTTTGTATACCAAAGGTCAGTATCAAAGTTGTATATAGAAACCCAAGAAATGGGATAAAATATTTGCAAATCATATCTGATAAGGGATTTAATTTTCAAAACATATGAAAAACTAGAATTCAATAACCAAAAAAGAAACCACAGTGATGTTTGGAATGGCAAAAATTAAAAGTGCCTATTACTAAATGCTGATGAAGATGCACTAGAACTGGAACTCTCACATGCAGATAGGAAAAGAGCCTGGAACTTTCTTTAAAAGTTCAGTAACGGGGCCCCTGCAAGCCAGAATGTGGCAATACCCTTGTTTTGTTTTTGTTTTTTCCCTGACATTTTACTCTTTCAGACTTGGACCTTAAGTTGACCCTAGTCATGGAGAAGCACAGGAGAGGCCAAGGAGATAGCAATCAGCTCAGCCCTGAGCAAAAACCTGTCTCTCCAGCCATAGAGGCATGGAGAAGTGACTCTTCTGAAGAACATGGAAGGAGTCTATGTTTCTTTTTTTCCCTCCGGTTTTTGTTTTTCCTCTCTTTTCCTGAAGGCAGTTCCTTTTGACAATATCATGGGGTACACCGACAGGTAACAGTCAGAGAGAAGCCCCATCTTTCCAGCCAGATACCCGGGAAAGGGGGTCCATACGATCCAGAGAGCCTAGAGGACATCTTGGAGACTAGACACCTGGAAAGGGGGCTCCCCAGTTCTGGGTGTGAACAGACATATGTCTTGCTCAGTACAGAGCTGCAGAGCAGCACTTTGAAAATGAACTGACGTTGGAACCACCCCTAACAGAGGGCAAGACATGATTTTTCAGTCAGGCTAAACTGGGTGATTGCCTACTAAAACAAGCAAACAAAAAATCAACTTTCTCCAGATAAATTTTTTATAATTTTAGCACATTGGGCCTCCCAAAATAACACAGATGGTTTTTGTTTTGCCCAACAGTATGGGACCATAAAAATGACTGTGCAAGCTGAAACTGTGCCATATGATTTTAATAATGAAGGGGACTTTCCCTGACTTCTAGAAATTTTCATCAAAACATTAAAAACACATACTACCATTTATAAATGTATAAGGAAATGAGCAAAGCAGTAAAATTAACCTTCATTTTGTATACTATAATTGAAAACATTAGAAGCCCTGAGAATTAAAGTGCTTTTAGTCTTTATAAAAATGTATTCAGAGTCATTTGAACAGTACTTGTCTTCTTCATATAACTTATTTGACAACTTGTAATATTCCCTAAGTCTGCATTAGCTTCTAACATTTTGTCCTTTATTCTTTTAGTGTCATGGACTATCTCCAAGTCTCTTTAATGTGACTTTTTGCTGGTGTCCCTTCTTCCAGAACATCGTCATTCCTTTCGTCACAAACACTTTCCTTAGGTATTTGATAAATTTATCTTTACTATGTTCTCCTGGCTACACATCTGAGTGTCTGGAATGATAGCAAAACTGACATCACCACAGTCAGTTACTTCTTGAATGACATATCTTATGTTGGATTTAAATGGATTTAAATTTCACTTTTAGTGTTCCATTTCTTCACTGGACTTTCATCATTGGATGATCCATTTTTGTAAATTGTCATGTGAGTTTATCACTGAGTGACACGGAGGCAACACAACCACATGCTTTGCTGCCTGTGTATGAATTAACTCCTTAATTAGACTGTTTGTGATCAGTCATTGATAGACTCTGCAAGAAGTGACATCATTGGCCACTGATACTGGAGTGATATCTTGAATTGACATAATGATTGGTGGACTGTGGAGCTAGCAGTATAGTTTGTAGCACGTTCGTTCTTTAAGCATTTACTCACAGATAATCTACTGTGGTAACTAAAATTTGAACCATGGTGTTAGGGTATTGGTATCAACCAAACTGTGGTAATTGCAATTTCAGAATCATAAAATGTCACTTCTACTATACTCTATTCATTAGAAATGAATTACCAATTCTGGCTCACCTTCATCAGGAGGGGAATTAGGCTCCAACTTTTGAACGGAGTATAAGTATGGATTGTGGACATATTTTAGAACCACCACATTCCTGAAGAATATTTTCACTGAATATAGAATTTTGGGTTAATCGTCCTTTTACATCAATACTTTAAAGATGTTGTTTCAGTGAATTCTGGCCTACACAATTTTTTATTGGGTATTTGTAGTTATCCTCAATTCAAATTGTTGTTCTTTGTATTGAATGTGTTCTTTGTCTCTTATTGCTTTTAAGATTTTTTATCTTTGGTGTTCAGCAGTTTGATTATGATATCCTGGGCATTTTACTAATATCCATTAGGTTTTACTTAGTTTCTTGAACCTGTAGATTTATATTGCTCACCAAATTCAGAGTTTTCAGCAATGATTTTGTCAAAACATTTCTCTCATGAATAATTTTTTCTCCTTCTCTTTATAAGACTCCAATGGCAAAAACATTAGGCCTTCTGATATTGTCTCACAGATTCCTGAACCTGTTCATTTTCTTTTATCCTTTTCTTTGGTGTTCCTAATATTGGTTAATTACAACTGTTCTGTCTTCAATTTATTCTTTGTTCTGTTATTTCCATTCTGCTATTCCATGCATTACTTTTTTAATTTTAGAAATTGTACTTTTTCAGTTATAAAATTTCCATTTGGAATTTTGATTTCTTCTATGTGTCTGTCCAAAATTTCTGGTTTTTTGTCTTAAGAGTAGAGTTATAATAGCTGATTTCATGTTTTTGTTTGATGAGCTAACATCTGGGTCATTTTTGTCTGAACATGTTTGTCTTTTCCCTTGTGAGGACATCATATGTCCCTGCTTCCTTGTGTGCCAAGTAATCTTGTATTGGACATTTTGATTATTTGTGAGATTTTGCAACCTATTAAAGTCCCCCAGGGAATTCTTATTTTAAGCAGGCAATCACCCCTGTTAAGTTCAGGCTGCAAATTTTGTCTGTTCTTCTATAGGTGGTGCTTCCAATGGCAGTTCAGTTTTCAGATACTTTATTTACTTCTTTGAGTTTATCCATGAATGTGTACCTTCAACCTGAGGCCAGGGTTTGTGCCAGTTCATATGCAGAGTCAAGGGTTCCACTTCTGTAGGATTTCCCCAGAACCTGTTTGGCTCACAGGAAATTTTGGAGTTTTTGTTGCCCATGCTGCCTTTTTCTATAGTGCCGGGCCTGGAGTCTTCTTCAAGCAGAACTGAAAAAGAAAAAAAAGGAAGATATAACTGTGGGGAGAGAGCAAATTAGCCAAGATGGCCTGTTCAGTCTCTCTCCCCACATTCTGTAAATAATGACTATAACTGAGATCATTGATAGCACTATGCATGCGCATCACGAGGCGCTCGCTTGGTCATGGGCTACTTTGTGCGGTACGCCTATGTAAACTTCACCTGGAAAAACCCAGGTTTGTTGTGTGCAGTTATCTTGTGTTATGTTATGGCTGCTGTGGCACGGCTGTGTCCGTTGGGCCAGCCGCGAGAGGAGAGGAAACTATGTCTGCAGTCCCACGGCTCCTCGAATCTTTTTCCAGCCTCTTAGCTTGAGCCTTGCCTACCCTGGGTTCAGCGAACAGTGCAAACAGTGTGAACAGCAAGACAACTGGTGTCATGAACAGGATGAGCGATACATGTAAACATATCTATATCTGTATCTATGTCTATATCATCTATATCTATCAAAAGCCAGTTCCCCCTGCACTCTTTCTGGCTCACTGACCTCTTTCCTGATCTCTAGCCAGAAAGGGCTTCTCTTGGAGGTTTTGTTATGTGTGCCAACTGGTGAGTTCTCTGACTGGGGCCACTTTCGTGTCAAAGCTGAAAGTGTTAACGGAATGAAAAACTAGGAAACTCACTCCTATACATGTTGCTTTTTCACATTTTGACTCCATATCCCACAAAGTGCCTGACGTTATTTACTTTACAAAATTTACAGGTGGGTGCTATATAATTTTGTCCAGAAAGTTTAGTCATAATAGAGTGGGAAAGATGGGCTGTAGCGTGCCTACTCTATCTTGACTAGCATGAGAAGTCCAAAACTTTGAAATCTTATAAAATGTTAGCTTGAATTTATTTATTTTAGATAAATGTTTTTTTCCAAGCGGTATTTAGCATTCTTCTTCTTCTCTTTTTTTATCTCCTTCCCTAGCAACAGGGACTTTTATAACAGTTTATTTGGCAGGTGAAGAATCCTACTTGTTATGATCGTTTACAGCTAAATGAGAAACTACCAAATTGTACCTTCTCTACACTTGTTCCCTGGTTCAATAGTCCTTAACTTTAAAATTTCTTAAAGATTTTTTAAAGTCCTTATTTCTCAGAGTACAAGTACTGCACTTAATGGCTTGAGTGCACTTATTGAATCCCAAATTGGCTTCTGCTATATATTTTAATTATATGAAGATTAATTTGTCACTCCTCTATTTAAAACACTATTTGTATGAAGCACATTTCAGTAAGAAAAGGTGTTTTAAAGAAGTTTATGATCAACTTAAAGTAATGTCTGTTTCTTTGGTTTAAATATGGGGGGAAAGATTTAGCTTATTTCAATTGAAAGGAATCTTTTTAAGCAAAAGATTGTTTTAAAATCAAGTAAAAAAAGTAGGTAGATTTTAATTAGAAATGTTTGATTTTAAAACACATTCTAATAATTTTGCTGCAGTTTAAATACAGACAAAATATATAGTCCATCAGTAATGCAACCTAAGAAACTGTATCTGTAATCATTTGATGAGTACCAGTGTGTGGAGGTTTTGATCAGCTCTTTTGCAGAATGCCATAGAAAGAGTTAGTTAACCTGTTGCTAAGCAACAATGCTTCCTAGATCAGAACTTCTGAAAACCAAATAGAGGGTAGGGGTTTGAATTGTCCAAATTTACAAAGAGAAAGAGACTGTGCACAGTACAAATGAATAGAGATCCGGGAAACTACCTTTTGAAAGCTAAGCAAAGGCAATTCAAGTGAGTATTTGAGAAATAAACCAAAGGCCCAGTTCTCAAGTTATTCCATGAACATAACACGCTCTGAACTCTAAGGAGTTTTGCATGTGTAACAGCCAAAAGATTAACCCCCAAATAGCTCAATGAAATCAAAATTTAAAAAAATAATAAAGTGAATGTTTATTAACACATACAATGCATTTTGCTAAAACTGCCACCTTTTGTAGGTAGCAAAAAAAATAAAATTTTACTGCGATTGTTAAATTTCAAATTTGAAGCACAAAGAATTTAGTAAAACCAAATAAAATGGTTAGCATTATTATATATTTGAGAACTGAATTTTCCCTTAAGTTGCTAATGTGACAGAGAGAAAATGTTTAAAGAAAAATAAGAACATTTCTCTTTTAAGATTGTGAAGATATGAAAATTTCAATCTGTCTTTAGAAGATCTTAAATATGAAACTAAAGAGTTTTTTCAAGCAAAACCACCTAGGCCTGAACCCACTGCCTTTCTAAATCTAGGGAAAATACTAAACTGAAAACATAGAGAATTGTTGGAATGGGAGATACCATTATCCCAAGTGTTATGGTTACCCAATTTTCTTTTTTTTTATGATTTTATTAAATTTTTCCAGTTTTTTTGAGGTAAAATTGACTAATAAAATTATAATATACTTAAAGTATACAATGTGATGAGTTTATATATATATATAAATATACATATATATTTACACATTATAAAAGTATTCCCATAATCACATTCATAACTTCACAGTTACTTTTTCTTTTTTGGTGAGAATGCTTAAGATCTATCTTAGTAAGTTTCAATTGTACAATACAGCATTACTAACTATAGTCACCATGCTTTTTAAAATTTATTTTTAATTGGGGTATAATTGCTTTACAATGCTGTGTTAATTTCTGCTGTACAACGTGAATCAGCTATATGATACACATATTCCCTTTCTCTTGAGCCTCCTTCTCACCCTCCCCGCCACCGTGCTTTACATTAGGTCCTCAGAACATATTTTTCTTTTTGTTTCTGGATAGCCAATGTTGATGTTTTATATTACAAAAACTAACAACAGGGAGAAATACACACAAAAATAAGCCATCCTCCATTTGTCTGCACATCAGTTCTTTTTGTTTGTTTGTTTGTTTTTCATTTATTTTTATTAGTTGGAGGCTAATTACTTTACAATATTGTAGTGGTTTTTGCCATACATTGACATGAATCAGCCATGGATTTACATGTGTTCCCCATCCCGATTCCCCCTTCCCACCTCCCTCCCCATCCCATCCCTCTGGGTCTTCCCAGTGCACCAGCCCCGATCACTTGTCTCATGCACCCAACCTGGGCTGGTGATGTTTCACCCTTGATAATATACTTGTTTCAGTGCTGTTCTCTCAGATCATCCTACCCTCGCCTTCTCCCACAGAGTCCAAAAGTCTGTTCTGTACATCTGTGTCTCTTTTTCTGTTTTGCATATAGGGTTATCGTTACCATCTCTTTAAATTCCATATATATGCATTAGTATACTGTATTGGTGTTTATCTTTCTGGCTTACTTCACTCTGTATAATGGGCTCCAGTTTCATCCATCTCATTAGAACTGATTCAAATGAATTCTTTTTAATGGCTGAGTAATATTCCATGGTGTATATGTACCATAGCTTCCTTATCCATTGTCTGCTGATGGGCGTCTAGGTTGCCTCCATGTCCTGGCTATACACTTTACCCTGTGAGCCACCAGGGAATCCCCCACATATTTTTCTTATAACTGAAAGTTTGTACCCTTTTACCAAAGTCTCTAATTTCCTCCACTTCTCACCCTCTGGCAACCACCATCCTATTCTCTAAGTGTTCAACATTTTTTTTCTTTTTTAAAATTCCACATATAAGTGATACCACGTAGGACTTCCCTAGTGGTCCAGTGGTTAAGAATCCACCTGACAGTGCAAGGGACAAGGATTCAATCCCTGGTCTGGAAAGATTCTACATGACAGGGGTCAACTCAGCCTGTGCCGACTACTCAGCTACTGAGTCTGCATGCCTGGAGCCCATGCTCCACAAGAGAAGTCACTGCAATGAAAAGTCCACGCACTGCAACAAAAAGTAGCCCCTGGTTGCCACAACTGGAGAAAGCTTGCATGCAGTAATGAAGACCCAGTGCAGCCAAAAGACAAAAAAAAAAAAACAAGTGACACCATGCTGCATTTGTCTTTCTCTGTCTGACTTATTTCACTTAGTATAATGCCCTCCAGTTTCACCCATGTTGTTGCAAATAGCAGGAGTTTCTTCCTTTATAAGGCTGAATAATATTCCATTGTTTTACATAGCTTAGTCAGTAAATCATCTGCCTTCTATGAGACCCGGGTTTGATACCTGGGTCAGGAAGATCCACTGGAGAAGGAAATGGCAACCCATTCCAGTATTCTTGCCTGGAGAATCTCATGGACAGAGGAGCCTGGAGGGCTACAGTCCATGGGGTCGCAAGTGTCGGACATGACTTGCAACTAAACCATAGTGTGTGTGTGTGTGTGTGTGTGTGTGTGTGTGTATACTTATCTGATATTTTTTGTCCATTCATCTGTCAATGGACATTTTTTCCCACACCTTGATCCATTGTGAATAATACTATAGTAAACATTGGGAGTATTAAAAAAGTAGCACAGTGGTAAAGAATCTACCCGCCAATGCAGGAGACACAAGAGATGTGGGTTCACTCCCTGGATTAGGAAGATTTCCTGTAGTAGGAAATGGCAACCTGCTCCAGTATTCTTACCTGAAAAATTCCAGGGGACAGAGGAGCCTGGCGGGCTGCAGTCCACTGGGTCACAAAGAGTCAGACATGACTGAGCAAACAGCACTGCAGCAAACATGGAAGAACTGATATCTTTTCAAGGTAGTGGTTTTATTTCCTTTACATATGTATCTAGAAGTGAGATTGCTGGGAAATATGGTAGTTCTATTTTTATTTTCTTGAGGAAACTATTCTGTTTTCCATAGTGACTAGGCTAGTTTACACCCCCACCAAGAGTGTAAAAGTGTTCCCCTTTTCTGGCATCTCATTAGAATTTATCTCCTGTCTTTTTAATAATGTTAGACGTCCTAACAGTTGTGAGAAGATAACTCATTGTGGTTTTGATGTCCATTTCCCTGATGATTAGTGATAGCAACTTTTTATGTACTTATTGTTTTTGGAAAAATGTCTGTCTGGTCCTTTGCACATTTAAAAATCTGGTTATTGATTTATGTTATTGAATTGTATGAGTTTCTTATATACTTTGGACGTTAACCTTTTATTGGATGTGTGGTTTGCGAGTATTATCTCTCATTCCATAGGTTGCCTTTAATTTTGTTGATGGTTTCATTTGCTGTACAGAAGCTTTTAGCTTTTTCATTGGATGTATCCTACTTGCTTATTTTTGCCTTCATTGCCTGTGACCTTTTTTTTTTCCTTTTGATGTCAAATCCAAAAACTCATTGCCAAGACCAATGTCAAGGAGTTTACCCCCTATAAGCTAAGAGTGTCATGGTTTCAGGTCTTAAATTCTAGTTTTTAATCCATTTGAGTTAATTTTTGTGTATGGTATAAGATCGGAGTCCAGTTTCATTCATTTGCATATAGGTATACAGTTTTCTCAGCACTATTTGTTAAAGAGGCTATCCTTTGTCCATATGTATTCTTGGCACCTTTGACAAAAATTGTTGCTCTGTAACTAAGTCATGTCAGACTCTTTGTGACCCCATGAACTGCAGCACACCAGGCTTCCCTGTCTTTCACTATCTCCCAGAGTTTGCTCAAACTCACATCTATTGAGTCAGTGATACCATCCAACCATCTTATCCTCTGTTGTCCCCTTCTCCTCTTGCCCTCCATCTCTCCCAGCATCAGGATATTTTCCAATGAGTTGGCTCTTCACATCAGGTGGCCAAAGTATTGGAACTTCAGCCTAAGCATCAGTCCTTCCAATAAATATTCAGGGTTGATTTCCTTTAGGATTAACTGGTTTGGTCTCCTTGGTATCCAAGGGACTCTCAAGAGACTTCTCCAGCACCACAGTTTGAAACTTTTTGATGCTCAGCCTTCTTCATTGTCCAGCTCTCACATTCATACATGATTACTGGAAAAACAATAGCTCTGACTATATAGACCTTAATTGATCATATGTGTTGGTTAATCTCTGGGTTTTCTGGTCTGTTTCATTGATTTATTGTCTATTTTAATTATTATAGCATTGCAATATAGTTTGAAATCAGGAAAAAGGAAACCTCCAGCTTCCCTCTTCTTGCTTAAGTTTGCTTTGGCTATGTGAGGGTCTTTTGTTTTTAAAAAATTTCTGTGGGTGGGAGGGAGGTTCAAGAGGGAGGGGACATATGTATACTTATGGCCGAATCATGTTGATGTGTGGCAGAGGCCAACATAATATTGTGAAACAATTATCCTCTAATTGAAAATAAATAAATTTATTAATAACTTCCTGTGGAAAATATCATTAGAATTTTGACAGGAGTTGCTTTGATAGGATAGAAATCTATTCCTTTCATTAAGGATCTGTAGATTGCTGTCGTTAGGATGAATATTTCAATAATATTAATTCTTCTAATCCATGAACACAGACTATTTCCATTTGCTGAGCTTTCTTCAATTTCTTTTATCAGTGTTTTGCAGTTTTCAATGTACAAATTTCACCTCCTTGGTTAAATTTACTCCTAAGTTTCTGTTTTTTAATTTATTGTAAATGAGATCTTTTTTTAAATTTCTCTTTTCAATTGTTTGTTGTTAATGTATAGAAATGTAACTGATTTTTATGTATTGATTTTATATCCTGCAACTTTACTGAGTTTGCTTATTAGTTGAAATAGTTTTCTTTTGTGGAGCGTTTAGGGTTTTCTATATACAGTATCATGTCATCTGCAAGCAGAGACATTTTACTTCTTACCAATTTGTATGAATTTTATTTTTCCTTCCATAATTATTCTGGCTTCCAGTACTTCCATAGACTTCCAGTACTATGTTGAATAGAACTGGAAAAACTGAACTTCCTTGTCTTATTCTGGTGTTAGAGGCAAAAACTTTTAGCTTTTTATCATTAAATATGATGTTAACTCTGGTCTTATATCATCTCTATTATGTTCAAGTACATTCCATCTATACCTAATTTGTTGAGGGTTTTTATCATTAAAGGATGTTGAATTTTAAATTTTGTCAAATGTCTTTTCTGCATCTATTGAGTTGATGATATGACTTACTCTTCATCTTGTTAATATATTAACAGTGTTTCACATTTTGCATATGTTTAGCATATGTTGAACCATTCTTGCATACCAAGGTTAAATCTCACATAATTCATGGTATATAATCCTTTTAATTGGAATGTGGTTATCCGGGAGTCTCCAGCAAAGGGTCGTGGTGGCCTGCTGCAGGGTTGGGGGCACTGACTGTAGCAGTACATGCATCTTTTGAGGGAGGTCACCATTATCCTCATTACCTCCACCATAGTTTGGCCCCAGGTAAATAGCAGGGAGGGAACACAACTCCACCCATCAACAGAAAATTGGATTAAGGATTTACTGAGCATGCCCCTCCCCATCAGAAAAAGACCCAGTATCCACCTCAGTCAGTCTATCCCATCAGGAAGCTTTCATAAGCCTCTTATCCTTCTCCATCAGAGGGCAGACAGACTGAAAACCACAATCACAGAAAACTAACCAATCTAATCCCCTGGACCACAGTCTTGTCTAATTCAATGAAACTATGAGCCATGCCCTGTAGGGCCACCCAAGATGGATGGGTCATGGTGGAGAGTTCTGACAAAATGTGGTCCCATGGAAAAGGGAATGGCAAACCACTTTAGTATTCCTGCCTTGAGAACCCCATGAACAGTATGAAAAGGCAAAAAGATAGGACACTGAAAGATGAACTCCCCAGGTTGGTAGGTGCCCAATATGTTTCTGGAGATCAGTGGAGAAATAACTCCAGAAAGAATGAAGAGACAGAGCCAAAGCAAAAATAACACCCAGTTGTGGATGTGACTGGTGATGGAAGCAAGGTCCGATGCTGTAAAGAGCAATATTGCTTAGGAACCTGCCATCATAGTCAACAAAAGAGTCTGAAATGCGGTACTTGGATGCAGTCTCAAAAACGACAGAATGATCTGTGTTCATTTCAAGGTAAACCATCCAATATCATGGTAATCCAAGTCTATGCCCCGACCAGTAATGCTGAAGAAGCTGAAGTTGAACGGTTCTATGAAGACCTATAAGACCTTCTAGAATTAACACCCAAAAAAGATGTTCTTTGCATTATAGGGGACTGGAATGTAAAAGTAGGAAGTCAAGTAACACCTGGAGTAACAGGCAAATGTGGCCTTGGAGTGCAAAATGAAGCAGGGCAAAGGCTAATAGAGTTCTGTCAAGAGAATGCACTGGTCATAGCAAACACCCTCTTCCGACAACACAAGAGAAGACTCTATACATGGACATCACCAGATGGTCAACACCGAAATCAGATTGATTATACTCTTTGCAGCAAAAGATGGAGAAGCTCTATACAGTCAGCAAAAATAAGACCAAGAGCTGGCTGTGGCTCAGATCATGAACTCTTTATTGCCAAATTCAGATTTAAATTGAAGAAAGTAGGGAAAACCACAAGACCATTAGGTATGACCTAAATAAAATCCCTCCCGATTATACAGTGGAAGTGAGAAATAAATTTAAGGGACTAGATCTGATAGACAGAGTGCCTGATGAACTATGGACGGAGGTTCATGACACTGTACAGGAGACAGGGAGCAAGACCATCCCCAAGAAAATGAAATGCAAAAAAGCAAAATGGCTGTCTGAGGAGGGCTTACAAATAGCCGTGAAAAGAAAGAAGCAAAAAGCAAAGGAGAAAAGTAAAGATATACCCATTTGAATGCAGAGTTCCAAAGAATAGCAAGGTGAGATAAGAAAGCCTTCCTCAGTGATCAGTGCAAAGAAATAGAGGAAAACAATAGAATGGGAAAGACTAGAGATCTCTTCAAGAAAAGTAGAGATACCAAGGGAACATTTCATGCAAAGATGGGTTCGATAAAGGACAGAAATTGTATGGATCTGACAAAAGCAGAAGATATTAAGAAGAGGTGGCAGGAATACACAGAACTGTACAAAAAAGATCTTCATGACTCAGATAATCATGATGGTGTGATCACTCACCTAGAGCCAGACATCAAGTGGCCCATCAAGTGGGCCTTAGGAAGCATCACTATGAACAAAACTAGTGGAGGTGATGGAATTCCAGTTGAGCTATTCCAAATCCTAAAAGATGATGCTGTGAAAGTGCTGCACTCAATATGCCAGCAAATTTGGAAAACTCAGCAGTGGCCACAGGACTGGAAAAGGTCAGTTTTCATTCCAATCATTAAGAAAGGCAATGCCAAAGAATGCTCAAGTTACAACACAATTGCACTCATCTCACATGCTGAGAAAGTAATGCTCAAAATTCTCCAAGCCAAGGCTTCAACAGTATGTGAACCGTGAACTTTCAGATGTTCAAGCTGGTTTTAGAAAAGGCAGAGGAACCAGAGATCAACTTGCCAACATCCGCTGGACCATTGAAAAAGCAAGAGAGTTCCAAAAAAAAACCATCTACTTCGGCTTTATTGACTATGCCAAAGCCTTTGACTGTGTGGATCACAACAAACTGTGGAAAATTCTTCAAGAGATGGGAATACCAGACCACCTGACCTGCCTCTTGAGAAATCTCTATGCAGGTCAGGAAGCAACAGTTAGAACTGGACATGGAACAAGAGACTGGTTCCAAATAGGAAAAGGAGTACATCAAGGCTGTATATTGTTACCCTACTTATTTAACTTATATGCAGAGTACGTCATGAGAAACGCTGGGCTGGAAGAAGCACAAGCTGGAATCAAGATTTCCGGGAGAAATATCAATGACCTCAGATATGCAAATGACCACACCGTTATGGCAGAAAGTGAAGAAGAATTAAAGAGCCTCTTGATGAAAGTGAAAGAGGACAGTGAAAAAGTTGACTTAAAGCTCAACATTCACAAAACTAAGATAATGGCATCCAGTCCCCTCACTTCGTGCCAAGTAGAGGTGGAAACAGTGGCAACAGTGGCAGACTTTATTTTTTGGGGCTCCAAAATCACTGCAGATGGTGACTGCAGCCA
Organism: Odocoileus virginianus; assembly: GCF_023699985.2. Lineage (NCBI taxonomy): Eukaryota > Metazoa > Chordata > Mammalia > Artiodactyla > Cervidae > Odocoileus > Odocoileus virginianus. Next base: position 26,346,940 of record NC_069704.1, read on the forward strand.
TGAAATAAAAGGACACTTACTCCTTGCAAGGAAAGTTATGACCAACCTAGACAGCATATTAAAAAGTAGAGACATTTCTTTGCCAACAAATGTCCGTCTAGTCAAGGGTATGGTTTTTCCAGAAGTCATGTACGGATTTGATAGTTGGACTATAAAGAAAGCTGAGCGCTGAAAAATTGATTCTTTTGAACTGTGGTGTTGGAGAAGACTCTTGAGAGTCCCTTGGACTGCAAGGAGATCCAACCAGTCCATCCTAAAGGAAATCAATCCTGAATGTCCATTGGAAGAACTGATGTTGAAGCTGAAACTCCAATACTTTGGCCACCTGATGCGAAGAACTGACTCATTTGAAAATACCCTGATGCTGGGAAAGATTGAAGGCTGGAGGAAAAGGGGACAACAGAAGATGAGATGGTTTGATTGCATCACCAACTCGATGCACATGAGTTTGAGTAAACTCTGAGAGTTGGTGATGGACAGGGAGGCCTGGTGTGTTGCAATCCATGGGGTCACAAATAGTCGGACACAACTGAGTGACTGAACTGAACTAAACTTAATCCTTTTAATGTATTGATGGATTTGGTTTGTTAGTTTTTTGCTGTTGTTGAGGAGTTTCTGCATTTATATTTCTCAGAGACATTGGCCTGTAATTTTCTTTCTTGTAGAGTCCTTAACTGCCTTTGTTATCAGGGTAAACCAGCCTCATATAATGAATTTGGAAGTGTTCCCTCCTAAATGTTTGGAAGAGTTTTCTGAAGGATTAATAGTTAATCTTTCTTTAAAGTTTTGGTAGAATTTGCCAGTGAAGAGATCTGGTCCTACACTTTTCCACGTCAGGAGGGTTTTTGTTTGTTCGTTTTGCTTCTTATTAATTTAAACTCCTTACTCAAAATTGGTCTGTTCAGATTCTTTATTTCTTCATGTCTCAGTATTGGTTGGTCATATATCTCTAAGAATTTATCCATTTCTTCTAGGTTATCCAATTTCTTGTAAATAATTGTTTATAATATTTTCTCATGACCCATATTATTTCTGTGGTATCAATTGTAATATCTCCTTTTTCATTTGTGACTTTGAGTCTTCTTTTTTCTTTGTCTAGCTAAAAGTTTGTGGATTATTTTTTATCCCTTAAAAGAACAGCTCTTCATTTTGTGGTTCTTCTATTTTCTAGTTTCTGTTTCATTTATTTCTGTTGTTATTTCTTTCCAACTACTACTTTGGGGCTTAGTTTTATCTTCTTTTTCTAGTTCCTTGATGTGTAAATTTATCTTGTTTAATATAGATATTTATCTCTATAAATTTCCCTCTTAGAACTATTTTTGTTGCATCTAATAAACTTTAATATTTTATGCTTTCATTTGTCTAAAGATAATTTTTAATTTCTCTTTTATTCCTTTTTTAACCCATTGGTTGTTCTGGAGCATGTTGCTTAATCTTCACATGTTTGTTAATTTTCCAATTTTTCTCTTGTTATTGATTTCTAGTTTCTAGTTTGTGGTTAGAAATGATTCTTTTTAAAAATAAGAATGAGTATTTTTCTTTTTAAAAAATTTGCTTTTTTATGGATCCATGGGTCTTCATTACTGTGTGTGGGCTTTCTGTAATTTCAGTGAGCAGGGATTACTCTAATTGTGGTGCACGGGCTTCTCATTGCAGTGGCTTCTCCTATCATAGGGATTCCCTGGTGGCTCAGAGGTTAAAGCGTCTGCCCGCAATGCAGAAGACCTGGGTTCGATCCCTGGGTCAGGAAGATCCCCTGAAGAAGGAAATGGCAACCCACTCCAGTATTCTTGCCTGGAGAATCCCATGAACGGAGGAACCTGGTGGGCTACAGTCCATGGGGTCGCAGAGAGTCGGACACAACTGAGCAACTTTACTTTCACTTTTTCTCCTATCGTAGTGCATGGGCTTGATTGTCCAACAGTATGTGGAATCTTCCAGGACCAGGTATCTTGTCTCTATTGCATTGGTATGTGGATTCTTAACCACTGGGCTGCCAGAGAAGTCCTAGGAAAGGTTACTGATATTTCAATCTTAAATTTGCTAATACTGTTTCACAGTCTATCACTTGCTCTATCCTTGAAAATGTTCTGTGTGCACTTGAGAAGAGTGTGTATTCAACTTCTTTTGGATGAAATGTTCTGTATATGTCTGTTAAGTTCATTTAATTTACAGTATGGTTATGTCTGATTTCTTTAATGATTTTCTGTCTGTATGATCTACCCATGGTTGAATATGGGGTATTGAAGTCCCTTACTATTATGGCATTGTTGTCGATTTCTCCGTTCAGGTCTACTAATATTTGCATTATACATTTAGGAATTCTGATTTTGCATGAATAACTATTTATAATCATTACATTCTCTTGATGAATTAACCTCTTTATCATCATATAGTGACCATTTTGTCTCATTACAGTTTTTGACTTCAAGTTTATTTTGTCTGATATAAATATAGCTACACTCATTCTCTTTTGATTTCTATTTACATCAAATATCTTTTTTTTATAGTCCTTGGCTGTCAGTTTATGTGTGTCCTTAAAGCTGAAGTGAATCCCTTTAAGCAGTATATAGCTGGTTACCAGGAAATTTACATAAAAGATCTTATAGTCTAGTTTGTTAATAACTCTGCTTTGAATATATATGCATACAAAAACTCTACATTTTAATCCTCCCCTTGTTTCATGTTTTTGGTTGTGTTTAATACTTTTTTGTCTTTTAACTTTTATACTGGAATTAGAAATGATTTACATATCACCACTGTAATATTAGAGTTATGAATTTAACTCTATATTTACCTTTACCAGTGAGTTTTACAATTTCATATATTGTCATGGTACTAATTAGTATTCTTTCATTTTGAAACTTGAAGAACTCCCTTTTAACATTTTTTATAAGGCATTTGTAGTGTTGATGAACTCTTTCAGCTTTTGTTTGTCCGGGAAACTTTTATATCTTTTGTCTTTTTTTTTTTTTTTCTTTTAGCACTCTGAATATATTAGCTCACTTCCTCTGGCCTGCAAGATTTTGGTTGAAAAATCCACTGATAGTTTCATGGGGGTTTGCTTGCATGTAACAATTTGCTTTCCTCTGCTGCTTTTAAGATTTTCTCTCCACCTTTAATTTTAGACAACTTAATTGTAATGGATTTTGATGTGGGCCTATTTGGATTCATCTTTTTTGGTAGTTTTTTTGGTTTTCTGGGTCTGGATGTCTGTTTCTTTTTCCCGGCTTGGAAAGGTTTCAGCCTTTATTTCTTTAAATAAGTTTCCTATCTCTTTATTTTCCCCTTTCTCCTTCTAGCACACCTCTAACACATGTATTGGTCCATTTGATGGTATTCTCAAAGTCCCTTATGCTATCTTCTCTGGTTTACATTCTTTTTTCTTTTTGCTCCTCTGATAGATGATTCCCATCGACTTCTCTTTAAGTTCATTGATCCTTTCTTCAGGTTCATCCAGTCTGGTGTTGAAACCCCTGTTGAAATTTTCAATTTATTTATTGTTGTTCAGCTCTATGATTTCTGGTGGTATTTTTAAAAATATTTTCTGTGTTGAAATTCTCATTTTGTTCATGCATTGCTCTCCTTACCTTGGTGAGTATCTTTATGACTACGATTTTAAACTCTCTTTCAGATAAATAGCTAATCTTCATTAAGCTTGGTTTTTAAAGATTTTTCTTGTTATTTTGTTTGTAACATTTCCCTCTGTTTTCATTTTTCTTGATTTCTATATTGATTTATTTACATTAAATGAAACAACCACTTACCCTAGTCTTGAGAAATTGGCTTTGTGTAGGAGATGAACCTTGTTCCTGTTTGCCTCTCAAATGTTTGTGATTGTCCAAACCAACTTCCAATAGATTAAAATGGGCCAAGACTTAGCATTGTCTCAAAGATGTTGGAAATGCCCATATTCCTGTTCAGGCTCCTGGAGGACTAACAATTGCCTGCCCCATTCAGCTCCTGGATATAAGTTAATTGGAAGCCCAATCTTCAGGCAGGAGTTGGGGAAATTGGGACATTCATAAAGTAGTAAGGAACCAGAAACTGAGGTTTTTGCTTACTCACTCTCTGTTGAGTCAGAGGAAATAGTCACTGGAGTGCTAGCATGCCCACATAGAAACATTTCTTTGGTTTTCTGTGGTCCTCTGGGACTCACGAATGCTGATCCCTGTTAGCTCACCGAGATCAATGATTTGGGAGCCAGTTCCTCAGGAGGCAGTCGTAACAATTGGGGTGCTAGATGTGTGGGAAAGCTTTTTTCAGTCATAAGCAAGAGACTTGGTATTACTGTTGGAATGAGTCAGGGATAGATGAGGATAGCTGTGCCCACCAGTTCTTTCAGGCTCCTGAGAGTATCCCAGTCAGTCACATGCAGGCAGATTAGAAGCAAAACCCTTAGGCAGCAACTGGAAAAATATGCTGCCAATTCCCTTCCAGTGAGAAACTGGGAGATGGGTATTTTTGTCTGCTACCTCTGTGGTGAGCTTGAAGCTATAAGTGCAAAGGAATGCTCACTCACTCATTTAAAAATTGCTTCCTTAAATCTGAAACTAATATAAAGTTCTATATCAATTACACATCAATTAAAAATGCTTCTTTGTTTTTCGTGGTCCTGTGGGACTTATGAATGCAAACCCTGTTGATTCTCAGAGCTAGGTGATTTGAGCGGTCATCACTCAGGTGGTAAAAACTGAGGTGTTCCATGTGTGGTCCAAATCCTTTATTCCTCAGGCATCCCTTCTGACTGTAAGGCACTGTGCCATGAGTGGAGTTTATGGTGAGAGTGTATCTCACCATAATGATTCAGCAGGCAAAGGTAAGAAAGGAAGAGGAGAGAAATATCAAAGTATTTCTCAAAGTATTTCAACCCATACACCTCCCCTTCCTCCTGTCAGAGATTGAATCTCACTAAGATAATAGAGCCGTCCCATAGCTCCAGTAACCCAGTTCGATCCCTTGGTTGGGAAGATCCCCTGGAGAAGGGAATGGCTACCTACTCCAGTATTCTTGCCTGGAGAATCCCATGGAATGAGGAACCTGGTGTGCTACAGTCCATGCTGTTGCATAGTCAGACACAAGTGGGAAATTTTCACTCTCAGGTAGACTTAGCTTTAGAAAGGAATGCTACAATTATTATTACTCAATCAAACTTGGATCTGCTCATCCATATGCATTAAAAATAATCTACAGACAGCAGTTTGTGGTTAAGGAAAGTACAGCATTTTTTGCAAGGTACCATTGTGTGGCAAGCAAGAACAGGCAGATCAGGCTCAAAAGACCTGAACTCCCTGATGGCTTTCAGGGAAGAATTTTAAATACATTGTGAGGGAGAGTCCCAGGATGTGTGATCAGCTTGTGCTCAATTCTCTGACTGATTGGTGATGTTTCTGGAGTCAACATCATGAACCTTCTGGTTTGAACTGGCCTGGGTCTACTTGCTGGTGGTAAGCACTTAACTTCTTCCACCAGGTGGGGGTTTTAGAACCTGCAAAACAACTCAAGGATGTGGCTCAGGATATTATTTATAATCCTTGAAGAGAAACTTAATATCCTTGACTTAATATTTTATGACTAAACAATTCTTATTTTGTCTTACTTCACTTTTCTTCTTTGTTTCTGCATTTTCTCACTTCTCTGATTTAATTTTCTCTTTAGAATTTGAGGAAGGCCTAGGATGCTAAAGTTTTTTTTATAAACAAGAGATAGGTAGGGGACATGTTGGGGGGAATGTCCCTGGAAAGGCCCCAAAGGGTCCTGCTTAGTAACATTATTACCTTTTTCTAACCCAAATTCAAAAGCAGGTTATATACAAAATCTATGATGGAGAGCTTTCAATTTCAGATGATAGAGTAACAATCTACTTCACCTCACCTCCGGGGGTACCTCCCTAAAACTAGACAAACAGTAAAGCAATAAAAATATATTAAATCTACAACTATAAAGAAAACAGGAAATGAAACATCAACAGTAAGGGTTCTTTTTGGAGAAAGAGAGCATGCAGCAGAGGCAACTAGAATAGCAAACTAGTAGCTAAATCCTAAAGAGCTTGGAACAGAATACACTGGCACTTCTAACACTATATACAAAAATAAAATCAAAACGGATTAAAGACCTAAATGTAAGACTGGAAACCATGAAACTCTTAGAAGAAAACATAGGCAGAACACTCAGTGACATAAATTATAGCAAGAATTTTTTGATATGTCACCTAAAGCAAGGGAAATAAAAACAAGAATAAACAAATAGGACCTAATTAAACTTAAAAGTATTTGTACAACAAAGGAAACCATTGACAAAATGAAAAGATAACCTACTGAATGAGAGAAAATATTTACAAACAGTGAGACTGACAAAACACCTTGATTTAAAAATGAGCAGAAGACCTAAACAGACATTTTTCCAAAGAAGAAATGCAGACGGTTAACAGGCACATGAAAAGATACTCAACATAGTTAATCATCAGAGAAATGAAAACCAAGCCCATGATGAGATATCACCTCACATGTGTCAGAATGAATAACATCAAAAAAACAAAAAATAACAAATGTTAGTGAGAATGTGGAGAAAAGGGAATCCTTGTACACTGTTGGGAGCAATGTAAATTAGTGTAGCCACTGTGGAAAACTGTATGGAGGTTTCTCAAAAAACTAAAAATAGAATTACAATATGACACAACAGCTCCACTCCTGGGTAAATATATGAAAAAAATGAAAATACTAATTAAAAAAGAAGCATGCATCCCAATGTTCATAGCAGCATTATTTAAAATTGCCAAGATATGGGAACAATGAAAGTGTCCATCTCAACAAATGAATGGATAAAGAAGATATGGTCTGACCTTAAATGACACATTAGACCAAATGGACTTAATTAATACTTATAGAGCATTCCACCAGAAAGCAGCAGAATACACAGTTTTTTCAAGTGCACATGGAATATTCTCCAGGATAGATCATATTCTAGGCCACAGAAGAAGATTTAGCAAATTTTTAAAAATTAAAATCATATCAAGCATCTTTTCCAACCACACTATGAGATTAGATATCAGCTACAAGGAAAAAACTGCAAAAAACCAGAAACACATGGAGGCTAAACAATATGCTACTATACAACCAGTGGATCACTGGAAAAATCAAGTGGAAATTTTAAAAAATACCTAGAGATAAATTTAAAAAAACCTCAACAATCCAAAACCTATGACATGCAGCTAAAGCAATTCTAAGAGGGAAGTTAATAGTGATACAACTTATCTCAGGAAACAAGGAAAATCTCAAATAAGCAACCTAACCTTACACCTAAAAGAACTAGAGAAAAAAGAACAAACAAAATTCAAAGTTAGTAGAAGGAAAGAAATGTACAGGTCTTGTTTTTGTATCCATTCATCCATTCTGTGTCTTTTGATTGGAGCATCTAGTCCATTTATATTTAAGGCAATTATTGATATGTATGAGCCTATTACCATTTATTGTTTTGAGTTTGTTTTTGTTAGGCCTCTTCTTTCTCTTGTGTTTCGTATCTAGAGAAGTTCCTTTAGCATTTGTTTTAAAGCTGGTTTGGTGGTATTGAATTCTCTCGACTTTTGCTTGTCTGTAAAGTTTCTGATTTCTCCTTTGAATCTGAATAAGATCTTTGCTGAATAATCTTGTCTGTAGATTTTTTTCCTTCTATCACTTTAAGTATATTCTGCCACTCCCTTCTGGCCTGCAGAGTCCTTGCTGAAAAATCAGCTGTTATCATTATGGGGATTCTTTTGTACATTATTTTTTGCTTTTCCCTTGCTGCCTTTAATATTTATTCTTTGTGTTTCATTTTAGTTAGCTTGATTAATATATGTCTTGGTGAACTTCTCTTTGGGGTATCCTGTATGGGACTCTCTGGGCTTCCTTATAGTTACAGTTCTGTCACTCAGTCATGTCCGACTCTTTGTGACCTATGGACTGCAGCACGCCAGGCCTCCCTGTCCATCACCAACTCCCGATGTTTACTCAAACTCATGTCCATTGAGTCGGTGATTCCATCCAACCATCTCATCCTCTGTCGTCCCCTTTTCCTCCAGCCTGGATCTTTCCCAGCATCAGGGTCTTTTCAAATGAGTCAGTTCTTCGCATCAGGTGGCCAAAGTATTGGAGTTTCAGCTTCAACATCAGTCCTTCCAATGGACACCCAGGACTGAAAGACAAAAGGGACTCTAGAGGGTGGAAGTGGGTCCCCAGAAGATGGAGGTGCCCTGGAGGATGGAGGGAGCCCCTAAAGGAGGAGGGTATGGAAGGATAGAGAGGGGCCCCAAAGGATGGGGCCCTTGGAGGGAGAAGGAAACTGGAAAGCAGAGGGGGACCCTAGAAGGTGGAGGGGGCCCCTGGGTGGTGGAAATCTCAGCCTGGAGGGAGGAGGGGGCCCCAGAGGGAGGAGAGGGTCCTGGGGGGCAGAGGGGATCCCTGGAGGGTAGAGGTCCTGGTCCAGAGTGTGGATGGGGGTCCACAGAAGGATGAGAGGGACCCCAGAAGATGGAGCCCTAGGGGGAGGAGGAAGCTGGAGGGCAGAGGGTGGCCCTGGAGAGTGGAGGGGATCCCAGAGAGCAGAGGGGGGGGGTCCAAAGGGTGGAGGGCTAGACCTGGGGCCTCAAGAGACTCCCCAGGGCCAAGTGGACACGGAAACACCAGGAAGTTCCCTGCTGTGCAACCCTGCAGAGCCTCCCCCACGATCCTCCCCCCCTTCTCGTGTCCACAGGACCCACCCTGGCAGAGTGCACCCCAAGGACAAGAAGGCCCTGGAGGACCGAGGGGGCCCAGAATGCAGAGGGCTCAGCCAGGGGCCTCAAGGGATTCCTGGGGGGTTGCTGAATGAGTGGTGGAACACCAGGCAGTTCCTACCCCTCAAACCCCAAAAGCCTCTCTTGTTGGCTTGGCTCCCCACCCATGCCCACAGGACCCACCCAGGCAGAGGGTGCCCTGGAGGACAGGAGGCTCGGCTGGGAGGGTAGAGAGGGCCCCGGAAGGCAGAGGGGTCCCCAGAGGGTGAAGGCCATGCCTCAGGGCCCCAGTAGGCTCCCTGGAGTCAAGTGTAAGGGGAACCTCAGGGGCTTCCCCTAATGAATCCTATGATCCCCTAGTACCCCTCCTTCTCCCCCATCAAGCAGGCACGCCACTCCCCAGCACCCAAACCACTCCCCCACCCCCAGCAGCCCCTCAGTTGCACTGGCCCCCTGGCTTCCACCTTCCCCCACTCCCCCCTACTCAGCAGCTGGTCACCCCCAGGGCTCCTCCTGTCAGTCTGTCTGCTGGAGGTCCCCCACCAGCATCTGTGAGTATCCTAGGTGTGGGGAGGCACTGGACTTCCTGTCGCCGTCTTGGCTCTGTCCTCCAGAACTTTTTTTTTTAATGTAGAGATTTCTTTAATTTTCAGTAGATCAGTGTTTTCTTTTATTTTTTCTTCTTTGCTTTTATGCTTAAAAAGTATATTCCATGCTTTTTCCAAAACCAGTCCTTTTCCACACCGGTCTTGAGATCAAATCTTAACTATATTTTCCTTTGTTGCTTCCTCAGTTTAATTTATATTCAATTCTTTAATAACTTTTGAATCTACCATGATTTATGATGTGAAGTATGATTTCATAAATTTTCCAGCTAGTTAATCAATATACTAAGTTATGACCAACCTAGACAGCATATTGAAAAGCAGAGACATTACTTTGCCAACAAAAGTCCGTCTAGTCAAGGCTATGGTTTTTCTAGTAGTCATATATGGATTTGAGAGTTGGCCTATGAAGAAAGCTGAGTGCTGATGAATTGATGCTTTTGAACTGTGGTGTTGGAGAAGATTCTTGAGAGTCCCTTGGACACCTAGGAGACCCAACCACTCTATCCTAAAGGCAATCAGTCCTTAATATTCATTGGAAGGACTGATCTTGAAGCTGAAACTCCAATACTTTGGCCACCTGATGCAAAGAACTGACTCATTTGAAAAGACCCTGTTGCTGGGAAAGATTGAAGGCTAGAGGAGAAAGGGACGACAGAGGATGAGATGGTTGGATGGCATCACCGACTTAATGGACCTGAGTTTTAGTAAACATTGGGAGTTGGTGATGGACAGGGAGCCCTGCGTGCTGTAGTCCGTGGGGTCGCAAACAGTGGGACACAACTGAGGGAACTGAACTGAATTGATACATTTATGACTCTTCTTTATATTCTTTTCCCATAGACGTCATTACAAAGTATTGAGTAGAGTTCCCTTTGCTATACTAAGTAGGTTCTTACTAGTTATCTTTTATATACAGTCGTGTGCATGTTGTTTTTGTTGTCCAGTCACTAAATCATGTCTGACTCTTTGCCACCCCATGGACTGCAGCATGCCAGGCTTCCCTGTCTCCTAATTTCTCTCTCCTTCCCCTTTTCCCCTTGGTAACCATAAGTTTGGTTTCTACATCTGTGACTCTATTTCTGTTTTGTAAATAAGTACATTTGTACCAATTTTTTGAAGTGAAGTGAAGGTTTCTCAATCATGTCCAGCTCTTCCTGACCCCATGGACTGTAGCCCACAAGGCTCCTCTGTCCATGGGATTCTCCAGGCAAGAATACTGGAGTGGGTTGCCATTCCCTTCTCCAGGGGATCTTCCTGATTCAGGGATAGAGACTGGATCTCCTGCAAGGCAGGCAAATTCTTTACCATCTGAGCCACTAAGGAAGCCCATTTTCTTAGATTCCACATATAAGTGATACCATATGATAACTGTTTTTCTCTGTCTGACTTACTTCACTCAGTATGACAATCTCTAGACCCATCCATGTTGCTGCAAATGGCACTATTTTGTAGTTTTTTAATAGCTGAGTAATATTCCATTATATATATGTACCATATCGTCTCTATCCATTCCTCTGTTGATGGACATTTATGTTGCTTACATGTACTGGCTTTTGTAAACAGTGCTGCCCTGAACATTGTAGTGAGTGTATCTTTTCAAATTATGGTTTTCACTGGATCATATGGTAGCTATATTTTTAGTTTTCTTTAAGGAAACTTCATATTGTTCTCCATAGTGGCTATACCAATTTACATTCCCACCAACAGTATAGGAGGATTCCCTTTTTCTCTGCACCCTCTCCACCATCTGTTTGCGGATTTTTTTATTATGGCCATTCTGACTGGTGTGAGATGATACCTCATTGTAGTTTTAATTTGCATTTCTCTAATAATTACTGATGTTGACCATCTTTTCAGGTGCTTTTTCGCCATCTGTATGTCTTCTTTGGAAAAATGTCTATTTAGACCTGCCCATTTTTGATTGGGATGTTTGTTTTTTTGATATTGAGCTGCATGAACTGTTTTATATATATATATATATATATATATATATATATATATATATATATATGAGATTAATCCCTTCTCAGTCTCTTCATTTGCAAACATTTTCTCTCATTCTGAGGGTTTTTTTCATTTTGTTTATGATTTCCTTTCTAATGTGAAAGCTTTTAATTTCCCATTAGTTAATTTTATTTTAATCACTCTAAGAGATGGATCCAAAAAGAACTTGCTACAACTTATGTCAAAGAGTGTTCTGCCTTTATTTTCCTCTAAGACTTTCACAGTATCTGACTTTACATTCAGGTATTTAATACATTTTGAGTTTATTTTTCTGTATGGCATTAGACTGACTGTTCTGTGTGCACTTGCATAGAAATTGTCTTCTGCTGTTTTTGGATGGTGTGTCCTGTAAGTATCTATTAAGTCTCTCTGGTGTACGTCATTTAAGGCTTGTGTTTCCTTATTAATTTTCTGTCTGGATGATCTGTCCAGTGGTGTAAGTGGGGTGTTAATGTCACCCACTATTATTGTGTTACTGTTGATCACCCCTTTTATGGCTGCTAGTATATGCCTTGTATACTGAGGTGCTCCTATGTTAGGTGCATATTTATTTATAACTGTTATATCTTCTTGGATTGATCTTTTGATCACTGTGTAGTGTCCTTCCTTGTCTCTTATAACAGTCTTTATTTCAAAGTTTATTTTGTCTGATATGCTACTCCAGCATTCTTTTGATTATATTTGCATGGAATATATTTTTCCATCCCTTCATTTTCAGTCTGTATGTGTCCCTGGTCTGAAGCGGGTCTCTTGTACAGAGCATATATATAGATCTCTCTTTTCTATCCATTCAGTCAGTCTATGTCTTTTAGTTGAAGAATTTAATCCATTTACATTTAAGGTAATTATCAATATGTATGTTCTTATTGCCATTTTCTTAATTGCTTTGGCTTTGGTTTTTTGTGTTTTTTTCTGGTTTTCTTTCTCCTTTTCTTCTATTCTCTTATGATTTGATGACTATCTTTAGTGGTGTGTTTGGGTTGCTTTTACTTGTGTGTTTCTACTGTAGTTTTTTGGTTTGTGCTTCCAATGAGATTTTGGTATAGTAGTCTGTATAGGTGCAAGCTTGGTTTTTCCAGTAGTCATGGATGGATGTGAGAATTGGACCATAAAGAAGGCTGAGTGCCAAAGAACTGATGCTTTTGAACTGTGGTGTTGGAGAAGACTCTTGAGAGTCCCTTGGACTGCAAGATCAAGCCAGTCAATCCTAAAGGAAATCAACCCAAAGTTAGTAGAAGGAAAGTGTTGGTTTATGCCATACATCAGCATGAATTAGCCACAGGTATACATATGTCCCCTCTCACAGGTATACATATGAGCCTCCCTCCCACCTCCCAGAGCTCAGGTTTGAGTTTCCTGAGTCACACAGCAGAGTCACACATCCCTAACTGACGCTACATAGTTTGTACTGAAGTTTGTTATAGGATTGTAATTATAGGACAGTATTTTAAAATTTTTATGTTATTTTTAATTGGAGGATAATTACTCTACAATAATTTGGCCACCTGATGAAAAGAGCCAATTCATTGGAAAAGACCCTGATGCTGGGAGAAACTGAAGTCAGGAGAAGAAGGGGATGACAGAGAATGAGATAGTTAGATTGCATCACTGACTCAATGGACATGAGTTTGAGCAACCTCTGGGAGATAGTTTTTGAAAGACAGGGAAGCTTGGTGTGCTATAGTCCACAGAGCGCAAAGAGTTGGACACGACTGAGAGACTGATCAACAATACCATTCTCAAAGGTGAAAAACTGGAAGCATTTCCGCTAAGATCAAAAAGAATAAATGATGGTAAATGGGATTGTTTCCTTGATTTCTTTCTCTGCTTTTTCCTTGTTAGCATATAGGAATCCAAGAGAGTTCTGTGTATATATATTTTGTATCCTGTAACTTTGCCAAATTCATCGAAGAGCTGTAGTCAGTTTCTGGTAGCATCTTTAGGATTTTTCTATGTATAGTATGTCATTTGCAAAGAGTTAGTTATACTTGAAGCTGGCTTAAAACTCAACATTCAAAAAATTAAGATCATAGCATCTGGTCCCATCACTTCATGGCAAATAGATGGGGAAACAATGGAAACAGTGACAGAGTTTATTTTCTTGGGCTTCAAAATCACTGCAGATGGTGACTGCAGCCATGAATTAAAAGACACTTGCTCCTTGGAAGAAAAGCTATGACAAACCTAGACAGTGTACTAAAAAGCCGAGACATTACTTTGCCAACAAAGGTCCACTCTTGCCACTATTATTCAGCATAGTATTGGAAGTCCCAGCCACAGCAACTAGAAAACAAAAAGAAATAAAAGGAATCCAAATTGGGAAAAGAATAAGCAAAATTGTTTATAAAGCACAAATCAAGCCTCAGTAATTTTAAGAGAACTGAAATTATATCAAGCATCTTTTCTGACCACAATACTATGAGATTAGAAGTCAATTACAGGGAGAAAACTTTAAAAAAGCACAAACACCTGGAGATTAATTAATATGATATTAAATAACCAATGAATCACTGAAGAAATCAAAGATGATATTAAAAAACATACTGAGAGACAAATGACAGTGAAATCACCGTGACTCAGAACCTATGGAAGCAGCAAATCCCCTCTGAGAGGGAAGTTTCTATCAGTACAGTCTTACCTCAAGAAACAAGAAAAATCACAAATAAGCAACCTAACCCTACACCTAATGCAGTGTGGCTTACTCTAGAAGTGGGTTAAAGAGGATTTGCTGTGATGCATGTCAAAGTGTTCTGTGTATATTTTACTCTAAGAGTTTTATAGTTTCTGGCCTTACATTTAAATCTTTAACCCACTTTTGAGTTTATTTTTGTGTATGGTATTACAGTGTTCTAATTTCATCCTTTTATATGTAGCTGTCCAGTTTTCCCAGCACCACTTACTGAAGACGCTGTCTTTTCTTTGTTGTATATTCTGGCCTCCTTTGTCAAAAATAAGGTGCCCATAGGTGTGTGGGTTTATCTCTGGGCTTTTTATCTTGTTCCATTGGTCTGTTTTTCTGCCAATACCATGCTGTATAAATTTGCATGCCCACCAACAGTGTAAGAAAGTTCCCTTTTCTCCACACCCTCTCCAGCATTTATTGTTTGTAGACTTTTTGATGATGGCCATTCTGACTGGTATGAGGTGATACCTCATTGCAGTTTTGATTTGTATTTCTCTAATAACGAGCGCTGTTGAGCATCTTTTCCATTTGTGTCTTTTTGCTTTTGTTGTTTAGTTGCTCAGTTGTGTCTGACTTTTGTAACCCCATGGACTGTAGCTGGCCAGGCTCATCTGTCCATGGGATTTCCCAGGGGAGAATATTGGAGTGTGTTGCCATTTGCTTCTCGGTGAATCTCTCAACACAGGGATCAAACCTGTATCTTCTGCATTGGCAGGCAGATTCTTTACTACTGAACCACCAAAGAGGCTGTATGTTTGTTTACCATCTCTATGTCTTCTTTGGAGAAATGTCTGTATATAGATCTTCCACCATTTTTGGATTGGGTTGTTTTTGATATTGAGCTGCAGAAGCTGTTTGTATATTTTGAAAATTAATCCCTTGTCAGTTACTTTGTCTTCAAATATTTTCTCTGATTCTGTGGGTTGTCTTTTTGTTTATGGTTTCCTTTCCTGTGCAAAAGCATTTAAGTTTAATTAGGTCCCATTTGTTTACTTTTGTTTTTATTTCCATTAATCTAAGAGGTGGATCCAAAATGGTGCTCCAATTCATGTCAGAGTGTTCTCCCTGTTTTCCTCTTTAAGCTTTATAGCATCCAGCTTTCATTTAAGTCTTTAATCTCTTTTATTTCTGTGTATGGTATTAGTTCTAATTTCATTCATTTACACGTAGCTGTCTAGTTTTCCCAGCACCACTTCTTGAAGAGACTGTCTTTTCTCCATTGTATATTCTTGCCTCCTTTGTCACTCATTAGGAGACCATAGGTGAGTGGGTTTGTCTCTGGGCTGTCCTGTTCCATTGATCTATATTTCTGGTTTTATGCCAGTAGCTTTGTAGTATAGTCTGAAGTCAGGGACCCTAATTCCTTTAGCTCTGCTTTTCTTTCTCAGGATTACTTTGAGTATTTGAGGTCTTTCATGTTTCCATACAAATTGTTAAAAAAAATACTGGAGTGGGTAGCCATTCACTTCTCCAGGAGATCTTCCTGACCCAGGGATTTAATCTGAGTTCCTGCATTGTAAGCAGGTTTTTTGGTTTTTTTTTTTTACCATCTGAGCCACCAGGGAAGCCCAAGTCATTTTCACAATGTTGATTTTTTTCAATCCAAGAACATAGTATATCTCTCCATCTGTTTGTGTGATCTCATTTTTTTCATTGGTATCTCGTAGGTTTCTGAGAACAGGTCTTTTGCCTCCTTAGGTAGGTTGATTCCTAGATATTTTATTCTTTTAGATGCAATGGTGAATGAGATTGTTTCTTATCTGTCTGATCTTTTGTTGGTGGTGTATAGGAATGCAACAGACTTTTGCGTAGATTTTTCAGTTTTAATGAGTTTCTCATATATTGTCTTTCTGTTACACTGATATTCTCTGTTATTTTTCCTGTTTTCTATTTTACTGATTTTTATTATTCCACTTCTTGTGTTTACTTTGGACTTAATTTCTTCCTCTGCTAATTTCTTAAGGTAGAAGATGAAGTCATTAATTTGATCTTCTCTTCTAATATAGGCTTAGTGCTATCAATTTCCCAAGTATTGTTTTAGCAATATACCATCAATTTTGATGTTTTCATTTTATTAACTTGTTTTCTAATTTCTCATTTGATCTCCTTTTAATCCATAGGTTATTTAGAAGTATGTTACCTCATTTCCAAACATCTCTGGATGTTTTCTGGAGATCTGTTCCTAATTTCTAATTTAATTCCATTGTGGTCAGAAAATGTCATTTACATGACTTGAATCCTTTAGAATTTATTGTCACTCATTTTTATGACCCTGAATCTGGCTTATCTTGGTATACAGACAACATACACATAAAAAGAATGTGTGCTCTGTGGCAGGTGGAGTTTTAGAAATGTTAATCAAGACTGCTGGTTGAGAGTGTTGTTCAAGTTTTAAATGTTCTCAGTGATTGCTGTGGTCACTTCATAGAAACAGGAGGGACCTCCAGCCAAATTTTGGTTGGATATTGAGACACACACACATACACATGTGCACAAACACACACTCACATCAAAAGAGGATAAACAGGCTTGTTACTCACATTATGAGGTGTTAAGATCCAAAACAGATTGAGTGAGCAGGCAAAGAAGACTGGCAGGGAAGGGAGACTGGCTTGGGGTTTTTATGGTTATTACGGAGTAGAGTCAGGATGAGGCTTCTGCTTATAGCATGAATTTCCCATGATGCCAAGGGATGGGGTACTAGGGTTTAGCTTATCAGCATGCCCAGACACGGAGTAGAGAGGGGAGGTGATGCTTAAAAGCTGTTAGAACTCAGACCTCAAAAATGGAGTCACCTCTATTACAATGGCTTTCTGTCTAATTGTGTCATTTATTGAAATAGCTGACTGTGATTGTGAATTTGTCTATTGCTCTCTTTGCAGTTTTATCTGTTTTCCAGGGTTTTATCTGGGACTACAGTTTTCCTGGAGGCTCCAGAGAGCCACTAAGCATTACTAAGCAGTAGATGAAGCTGTTGAATGCAGATCCCCAGGACAACAATATGCAGAATCCACCCCCTGGGTTAGTGGCTTGATTATCAACATCACCTGCCTGTCCCTCTGCCTGTGCTGATGACTACAACAATTGAGCTGCTTCCAGAGGGCCATCCCCATTTTCAGGGAGGACCTGGCTGCCCCTGCAGTTGGGGTGAGGTTGACTCTGCTACATGGGAGTCATAGGAGGTAAGGTAGCCACTGGCTTTTGCTCCCAAGATGTGCTATGGGAAGTGCTCAATGATGCTGTAGTGTGAACAGGTATTCAGTCTGTTCCAACCCAGCCTCTCCCCTTTGCCCAACCAGAAACATACCCCCAATAAAGAAATCTGACAGCTGCCTACTCAAATTCTGGAGGAAGCTTGGGCCCTCGTAGGTATTCACATCCAAGGGCTATTGGATGTGAACCTGTGAGCCCATGCTGGGTTTCCACACTTCAGCCATTGGCTCTTGTAATTTTTACCATTAGCTCATACTCGCTTAAAAGGAATGATTTAAATAAATTCGCTATCTGAAAAAGTAAACTGTGCATTATTGCCATTGATAGAAAACCTAAGTAACAAAAGCCACAAACGGACAGTGACAAAATGAACACAATGACAATACACAATGTTGTTACACGTGGTAAAACGTTTGCCTACTCTGCTTCATCACAGAGAGCACACGCTGGCACATGTCCACTTGGCCTGGGAAGCAACACCAAGAGCTGACAACGGATGAAGTGGGCAGCCGCTGTGTATGTCCAAAGACTTCACCTGCACACCCTCTGGGAAGCTGTGGGGAGGTAGGAAGCCTACTGCTTTTGTCAGCCAGTTGGACAGGTATTGAGTCTAAGGAGCTGGCAATTTGTGTGACAACCATACATGACACTGGGGGATACCCTGACAACTACAATGTTATACAAAGCATCTGTGGGCTCCAGTGGTGACAGAGCCCAGGTGCTGCTGCTCCAACTCCACATTCTTCACTGGAAGAAACACTGAATTGCACTCAGAGATTAATGAAAACCAAGATACAGTTTTCTCATCCCAATGAATGGGACCCCTGGAATTCTACACCCAACCCCTGGGCCCAAACCCCTTTGCAGCTGGCCAGGCTGCAACTTTACTACTGCACGCTACTCTGTGAAGCCCCTAGCCGGTTTCCTGGCTTTCACACTGTGCTTCGGACACCCTACCAGGGTGGTGGTGCAGCCCTACAAGGGCCACTGCGCCGATCCTACCACCTACTGAAGCCAGGGGTTTCAGACCTGGGCCTGGCCCCTCCCAGTGGTGCATGTGAAATCTGAAGGAAGGGTCATTTCAAGCCACTGTGGATGCCTGTCCCGTGCCTGGGGGATGTATGATCATGAGTCTTCAAGTGACACAGAGTAAGGAAGCCTGAGGGGCAGCATAATGAATGGAGCTGTGTGCACAAAGGCCCAAGCCTGGATGGGCCAAGGAGCCGTCACTGGAGATGGGCACCACTGTTCAGCCTCCAGGGCTCTGCACAGAATGGGGCTGTCCTGGGTGTGAAGGAGGAGAATGCCTGAAAATTGGGGCCAGGATGCCTGCAATCCACAACCTCAACTGCTTCTCTGAGAGCTGGGTCTTTATCACACATCTGACCCATCCTAGCTGCTGTCTGGACACAAGGACCTTGAGCTACCCTGGGCACTATTAAGCACCATAGAAAGTGTCCATCCTTATATTTAAGAACCCCTTAGCTAAGGGTACTTACCCCCAGACCCGTCCAGCTGTGCGATCCCAGGAGTTTTTCCAACACCCTCATTCACTTACCACCATTGCAGGTTACCTGCCTGTCTGGGGACCACCAGAAAGGAGAGTTTGAAAAACCAAAGTCCCGTTTCCCCCAAAATATTTTTTTATTCTTGCTTACATTTGTGTTTCCAATTGTGAATAAAAAATGCTTAGAAAGTGATTACAAAACATGGTGAACCGGACGCGAGGCGTGGGCTCGCCTTCTCTGCGTGAGATGACACGGGGCCTGGCGTCTGGGTCTGGGTCGGCCTGCCTGGGCTCAGTCGGGCTTCTCACTTTCAGAATCTAGAAAACAAAACCGCCACAGCTCATTATAGGCCTGCCGTGACCATGTGAGGCCCTGGACATTGGAATGGTGACACCAGAGCGGTCACACTCCTTGGAGGGCCGGGCCACCTGACCAAGACCCAGGCACTACACAGATAAGACTCCTGGCTGCCTCTGCCATCTGGCCATCTTCCATGCTGAGCAACCGCCTGAACCAGGCAGGGTCTCCCAGGGTCCGCACAACTGTTGCTCGGGAGAGGGAGGGACCCCTGGCTCTGTGGACACAGCAAGCAGAACAGCACCCCAAGCCACCCTGGCCTCTGCCCAGAGCCAGTGCTGAGGTGGAGCACTGCAGGTGGCCGGAGTACAACGCCTGACTGCACCTTGGTGGAAACAGGACAAACAGGCCAGGGCCGCGACCCCAGCTGGGTGCAGTGGGAGGAACCACCACCCCCAGCTTGAGTGCGTGCAGCAGGCATGCGGGGGCACCGCCGGCTGAGCATACGGCCATCAGGGCCAGCGAGCCAGGAAAACGTGCTGAGCCCCGCAGGGGGCCTCCCCCAGCCTGCACCTGCAGGACAGCACAGCCCCTCAGGTGACCTGAGAGCAGGTGGCCCAGCCCCCATCCAGCTCTGTCCAGAGCGAGTCACACAAACCTGGCTTTCTGTTAGACAACATGGACAGGGGTCAGAGACACCTTTCGGTTGGCCATGAGACTCATACCCTCCATAGGCAGAGGCTACTGTACATCCAAATGCAGTTCAGATTCAGAGTCTGAAAGCCGAGTGAACAGGCAAACCTAGGCCCAGAGCCACAGAGCTGGTCTACGAGCCCTGCCCAACACCCCACTCTCATCCTCCGAGTTCGGTCGGCTCAGCATCAGTCACACCAGATCCTGCCAGGAAGACAGCACCTGCCACTCAGCCCCCCAGGCCCCTCCTGGCCGCCCCGGCTTCCTGGGCGAGGTGCTGACAGCAGGCGTGTTGCTGAGAGTGAAGCTATGCCAGGCCAGAGCAGTGCTGCCTGCCAGGGCTGCCCACCCAATGCTCCCTATGAGACTGGCTGGTTCAGCTTCTATGTGGCCAGAAGTTAAGAAAAAGATGTGGCTCCACACTGTTTTCAAGCAAAAATGTTTATTTTTCTCCTTCAAATATACAATCTCTTGGAGAGCCTGTGCCACTGACCATTCCTGTTACAGGCCAGGACTCCAAACCGCATGTCTGGTACAGCAGGGGAGTGGGAAGAGGGCAGGTTCCACCACCCGCAGGAACCCGGCGCACAGGAGTCTCAACCCAAGGACCCAGGGGCACATTACAGAGAACAGAAATCTCTTACTATAGCGTCATGCCCTGGCAGAAGATTCTGCATAATCACCTAGAAAATTCAATTCTAACTGAATTGATGGAATAATACATTTAAACCAAAAGAATTCAGCCAGTCCTAGTGAAGTCCCAAAGTACAGCAGAACTATACAATTCACAACTGGGCAGCCCAACCAGCTGCCTCCTAGTAGGAAACGGGAAACATCTTGGCCAGTGGGGAGTGGGGCCTTCAGCTCCCACCCTGGGCTGTTTGGTGCCTGTCTGAGATGAGGATACCACTGAAATTTCCAGGAGAGGAACACTCCTACCCCCCAGCATGATGGCTTGGTGCCTGGGGAACAGTCTGGAGGCCAGAGGTGGGCAGAGCAGCCTGTGAGCACATGGGAAAGCCAGGCCCAGGTGGCCATAGGCCTCTGTGCAAAGAACAGAAAAGGAAGGCAGGCTGGGAGGGGAGGTTGGTGGGCCCCCTGAGCAGAAGGGGCCACACTCTCTCTGCAGAGCAGGTGGCCTGCCTGTGCTTCGGCACCTCCAGACACACACCTTTACCTCTCCCACACTCGTAGCAGCCCTGCAGGCTTTGGATCATGTCTGCTCACCCAGCACTTTACAGCAGGTTCCACGTAGCCAAACACAGATGCGAACAGTCCTGACTAAGAGATCAACCACCATTAGCAATGCACTGCCCCAATAACCATGCACCCCTGGGAAGTCTGCTGGCAGTGCCCATGGCACTGCAGGTGAGGGAATTTGTCCATCTGTTTGCTATCTGTGACCATACCGCTGGAGAGATCTCATTTTATGAGTACAAAGCAGAGTTACTCTAGCATTTGCAACTCTTCAATATTCAAGGTCACTAGTTCAATTTTTTTAAAGCAGGTACAACAGAAAAGATCAGACTTTAGCTTCAGATTTGTAAACCATTCATATCTCTGCAACTTAAAATGGGAAACAGAGATATCAAAGCACAAACCAACTATAAATGAAATACACCTTTTCTGATACACGGTTTTTTTTTAAAACACCTCTTTCCATCAGGGAATGGAAAAGCTGGAATTCAAGGCACTGTACTTCTGCAGGGTTATTACAATGTTCTAACCATCGATTCAAGTACAGGAAGTGAGTGCAAAGACAGCAAGTGTTGACCACAGGAACCTAAGAGGAAACAAGGTCTGCAGCAATAAAGGAAGCGAGGATTGCTGCCCATGTGCCAGCTCCCTGGCTGGGCACCCATGAGCAGGCAGGGCAGGACTCGGAGGCCAAACCACAACCTGACTCCTCCAGGCTGTTCAGTGTCTTCCACTGGCAAGTAGTGAGACAGAGAGCTACATGATCTGCAGCCTGGGGCCAGGCATGCTGACCACAGTTGGCCGGAAGAACACAGGGAGGGCTGGTGCATCTGCTGCCCCCAGGCTTGGCCCCCCGCTGGGGCTCCGGCTGCCTGCCTGGGCTGCCCAGGGACCCCAGGACACTGGAGCTGGGATCAGGCTTCCATACTGGCCCAAAGGTGGGGCTGGGAGGCAGGAGAGGGCAGTACCTGGCACGGGCACAGGAAGGGCTGAGGCAGCTCCAGGAATGACCACGGTGGGTACGGCGCTGGGTACCGGGGCCAGACAAGGCATCCCCATTGCTGTTCGAGATGTGTTCATCTACAAGACAAGAAACATGGCTTCAATCAGCTGGCATCACTCAGGGCTTTGGGGGTCCCTGCAGTTCCTCCATCCTCAGGAGAGGGTGGTCTCAGGACCTGCCCTGGGGCACCTTTTAGTGGCTGACATCAGAGTGAAAGTGTGGGGCAAGAAGGCAGCCACATGCCGTGAATGTCCACCGGCCAGAGCGGGCTTCAAAGCAGACCCGGCAGGACCTAAACCCTGAGTCACAGTGAGGGAACCACACCCCCCCACCCAAAGACCTCCTGCTTGACTAGTCAGGGCCATTGTGGGAGGTCCAGGACAGCTGGGCGTTCTGCAGGGCTGGGTGCCCAGCGATCTGGAGTCGGGGGCAGGGCGGCTCCTCGGCTCCCTGCAGCTCGGGTACAGCCCCAGAAGAGAAGCACCACGAGGACAGGGAAATGAGCTGTGATGGTTAGTGAGACCCACATGGCCATGACGCAGAAGCCTGATGAAGCTACTGCAAGAAAAGAGATTACAGACCAACAGCCTTCAAACTCTCTAGACAAAATGCTGGCAGACATAACCAAGCAACTATTAAAAAAAGAGATAAAACATCAGAGCCAAGTGAGGTTTTGCCCCACAAATGCAATGATGTTGTCCCAGCAAAAATCACTGCATCTCACCACAGTTACACACCAAGGGAGAATTCCATGTGATGCTCCCCACAGATGCAGGGGGAGTATCTGAGAAGTCCCACACTCCCTCACAGAAAGCACAGGGGCTGAAGCTGGAGGGTCCCTCCTCCATCCAGAAGGGCCTCTGTAGAACCCACAGCCAACCCTGTGCCAAAGGTGAAATGCCAAATGTGTTTCCCCTTGCCCCTTGCTGCCCTTGCCTCTAGCCAACACTGTATGGGAAAGTTCCAGCCAACAAAAGAAAAAGAATAAGGAACACAGACTGAAAAGAAAAAGGAAAACCATCCTTATTTGCAGACGACAAGACCGTGGATGGAGAAAACCAAAAAGAGCAGAAAAATCAATTTCTAGAACTAAGAAGTAGATTTAGCAAGATTGCAGGATACAAGGTACAAAAAATAACCATATTTACAGTTATTTACTACCATATTTACCACCAACATAATCTGTAAAAGGATATTTTAAAGCAATAAAATTTATAATCACATTCCAAAATATCAACTATCTCAGGTTAAATTTAATGAAAGATGTGTAACAACTTTACACTGAAAACTACAAAACTTCACTGAGAGAAAATTAGACATAAACAAAGAAATGTCATGTTTATAATAGACTTGCTACTGTTAACGTGTCAAATCTTACCCAGATGATCAACAGACTTAATACAATCAGAATAAAAATCTAATAAGGCTATTTTGTAGATACATACAGGCTGTTTCTAAAATGCAGATGGAACTATTAAAGACCTAGAAAAATCAAGAAATTCTTGGAGGACAAATAAGAAGTATTAACAGATACAAACTATACATAAAAAGATAAGCATCAAGAATTTACTGTGTAACACAGAATTATACCTGATATCTTGAAATAACGTATAATAGAATACAATTTGAAAAAAAAAATGACCACTAGCTAAGCCTTCAGCAAACAAAACCAGCAAATGCTGGGGAAGGCAGGACTCTTGTTTTCCAGTGTTATCACTTACAATATTTGGATGTCCAGTTTTCACCAAGAAATCACAAATATTTACACATGGAAAATGGAAAGTATGATCCATACAAAGGGGAAAACTCATTAATAGAAACTGTCCCTGAAGAAGTCTAGACACTGTACTTACAAAATAAAGACTTTAAATCAACTGTTTTAAATATGTTCAAAGAATTAAAGGAAACATGGACAAAAAGGAAATCAAGATAATGACGAATGAACAACATGAGAATATCAATAAAGTCAAAGAAGTTATAAAATATTAGAGCTGAAATATTAGAGCTAAAAAGGATAATAGCTGAAATTAAAATTCCACTAGAGGAGCTCAAAAGCAGATCTGAGGAGGCAGAAAAAGAATCAGCAAATTTGAGACCATATAATTGAAATAGTCAATTCTAAGAAACAGAAAGAAAAAAAAAGAAGATAAGTGTACAGAGCCTATCAAGAAGAGAAAACTAAAGACAGGAAAAAATACTTGGAAGTACAGAAAGAAAAGACTGTCAACCAAGATTCTACACTGAGCAGGTTGAAAGAGAAATTAAGACTTCTGGATAAACAAAAACAAAGGCAGGTTGTTACTAAAAGATTTGCCTCACAAGAAACGCTAAACGAAAAACTTTCATTTCAGGTTGGAATGAAAGGATAATAGACAGTAACTCAAAAGTCATAAGAAATAAATGAAGCAACTACATAGCTAAATATGTAACTTTGGTTTTATTTTTCCCTTATATGATTTAAAAGGCAAATGCATTATATAACAATTATAAATCCATGTGAATGGGTGCACAATGTATAAAGACGCAATCTATGCAAAAACACAAAGGAGAAGGGATGGAGACAAACAGAAGTAGTGTTCTCACACTATTGAAACAAGGTGGTATCATTCAAATAAAGCTGTTATAAGGTTAAGATTTAATTGTAAACACTAAGATAATCAATAAGAAAATAAAAATATATACAGAAAAGTTTGAAAGGGGAGGAATCAAAACAACACACTACAAAAAAAAAAAAAACCTAAAAAATTTTAAAAGGCAATAATGAAGTAATTGAGGAATAAAAAACTGTAAGACATACAGAAAAAAAAAACAGTAGAAACCCTTTATTATCCATAATTACTTTTAATGTAAATGGATTGAAATCTCCAAATAAAAGATTGGCAGACTGGATAAAAAAGCATAAGTGATCTATATGCTGTCTACAAAATACTCACTTTAGATACAAAAACACAAAGACGCTGAAAGTAAAGGATGGAGGAGAGGAGATCAGGATGGCAGAGTAGGAAGATGATGCTGAGAGGGTAACAGGCAGGAAGGCCAGGGGTCTCCAAACGGAGGAAAGAGGCTGCAAGTGCCAGACATTTTTATCTCTCTTAAGCAACAGGAGGAAAAAAACCAGATATTTTTTCTTCTCTATACAAATTTAAAAGGAGGTTTCTCTTAAAATGCTGTGTTGCCATGACACCTGGTTTCACCTGAAGCTAACTACTCTCAAATCTTGAGTTAACCAATATGTTTCTTTTTCTTATGGAAATGTTGTCTTAAGCTATGTTAATGTACCCCAGACTCTTCAAGTTGGTTCCTCCAAATGGCCTAGCTTACTTACTCAGGTATTGTTCCCCTAATCTATGTAAATGAAACTATTTGTTGGTATTCTGCCCTTCTACAAGATTCAAGTCAATCATTTTATGGCCAGGGATGAATTATCTGGTGGGATGAATTATCTGGTGCCATTTTAAATTTTATGACATTCCTTTCTTTTCATTAACAGACTGTGAGTGACTATATAACATACAGCTAAAGACGAGGGGGGTACTCTTTTGCCCCCTTCTGATGCCTATGTCAGAAGCTTTCTCTATCTCCTTTATACTTTAATAAAACTTTATTACACAAAAGCTCTGAGCGATCCAGCCTCGTCTCTGGCCCCGGATTGAATTCGTCTCCTCCGGAGGCCAAGAATCCCGCGTCTCATCGTTTAGCAACAACCTTTCAATGCCAACATCACCTTCCCCCATGAATGCATCAAAAATAATCTAATACATGGAGCAACTTTCTCTGAAAACAAACTGGAAATGGAAAGAAAAATTGTTCTAAAATAAAAGCTGTAAAAGAAAGAGCCATTATGAGTCATGTAAGAAGGAAACAGAGCTATCAGGCTGAGATCTGGGCCCACAGAAGAGAAGGGTGATATGTGGCGGTCGCTAATCTCTCCTGGTGGTGATTTGACCTACATATTTGGTACTTCAGCCCTGGGGCCCAACATGCTGACATTTACAGTATAGGAGTTCCAGAAGGATATAAGTCTTCTTCAGTGGTCTGAAAATCAATTGGACTTCGAGGAGGGTGAGAAACCTAGAAACCTAGACCCAAGTTTGCTTACTCCCAGGAATGTAGTGTAGGATGGCATTCTGGAGACTTTCATGAAACTGCCTAGCATGTGCCCAGCCCCTCTGCCTCTGGAGATTTCCCACCGGGTTGAAAGCTACCATTGCTGAGGAGCGTGTGTAGCTGGGGGTGGAGCTGGCTCAGACCTAACCCTGCATATAAATGGGGCAAGTATAGCCACTGCTGGTACTCAGAGGCAGCATATCAGGAGCTGATTGGAGCTGACTAGCCTGCTGGGACTGTCCCAGTGTACACCCTGCCCCACACCTGGTGCCCACTGCAGCCCTTTCTTCTCTGGCACTGTGCCTCCTGGGGCAAAAGTGCCATTTCTAGGAGAGGGTAGAGTGCGTGCTTACAGGGAAAGCAACCAGCTTGAATACCACCCCTGCTTCAGCACCTGGGGACAAGTCCCCACCCCTGATAGGTAGTGATGACCACTCAGCATAGAAGAAGCTTCAGCTCACACTTGGCTATGGCTCTAGTCCCTCCACCTCCAGCCCCATCACCCACCAGGTGATACCAGACAGCACACCCTGGGGGGAGACATGACCCATATTCACATCAGATCCAGCTCTCACATCAAAACTACTGAGCACAGGCAGACGGCATAGAGACGCTTCCACATTAAGTACAATACATCAAGATCAGGATAGGTAACAGTTTCACCTAATTTCATGGCAAGAGAAAATGTTAAGCAAAGTGAGAAAACAAAGCAATGTCTTTCAAATGAAAGAACAATGAAAAAACCACCAATGAGAACAGAGAGAATTTACCAGATAATGAGTTCAAAGCATTGGAAATAAGAATGTTAAACAAACTAGGGAAAAGAACAGATGAACACAGAGAGAATTTTAACAAGGAACTAGAAAGTACAAAAACCAATCGGAATTGAAGAATGAAATAACTAAAATGAAAAATATACTAGAAAGAATTAGCAGAAGACTAAGTAACAGAGAAGAATGCATAAGTGATCTGGAAGACAGAATAATGGAAATCACCCAACCAGAATGGTAAAAAGATAAACAAATTTTTAAAATATGAGAACAGTTTAAGGAACCTCTGAGACAACATCAAGTATGCTAACATTCACATTATAGAGGTTCCAGAAGAGGAGAGAGAGAGTGAAGAGGGTTGAAAATGTATTTAATGAAATTATGGCTGAAAATTTCCTGAACCTGAAGAAGGAAACAGATATTCAGGTATTCAGAGTATTCCAAACAAGATGAACTGAGAGATATAGACCAAGATGTATCATAGTTAAAATGGGAAGAGTTAAATTAAAGAGAAAAATTAAAGGTAGCCAGAGAAAAAGTCACATAAAGTCACATACAAAGGAATACCCATAAGTCTATCAGCTGATTTTTCTGCAGAAAGTTTGCAGGCCAAAAGGGAATGGCATGGCATACTCAGAGTGGTAAAAGGGAAAAACCTACAACTAGGATTATTTCCATTAAGACTATCATTCAGAGTTGAAAGGGAAATAAAAAACTTCTCAAATAAGGAAAAACTAAAGGAGTTTATCAATATTAAACCAATCCTAAAAGTAGTCTTAAATTCTTTTCCCCACGTGGAAAAGAAAGGGGTACAACAAGATGGAAGAATTTATCAGTTCAGTTCGGTTTGATCACTCAGTAGTGACTGATGTCTGACTCTTTGAGACCCCATGGATTGCAGCATGCCAGGCTTCCCTGTCCATCACCAACTCCTGGAGTTTGCTCAAACTCATGTCCATGAGTCGGTGATGCCAGTAAGAATTTATAGAAAAGGAAAAACCCCACAAGTAAACACAAATATATAGAAAAGGCTGTGGGTCAATCACTCAACATAAGCTAGTACAAAGATTAAAAGACAAAAGTTAGAAAATCCACTATAACTACAATAAACAGTTAATGTATATACATGAAGATGTAAACTATGACATCAAAACACAAAACATAGGGGAGGCTAGTAAAATGTCCTTTAGAATGGCTACAAGTTAAACAAAAACAGATATATAGGTCAACATATATGAACCTCATGGTAACCACAAATCAAAATATTACAATGGATACACAAAAAATAGGGAGAAAGTAACACAAGCATATCACTAAAGAAAATAATCAAATCAAGGGAAGAAACTAAAGGAAGAAGAAAAGGATATAGAATGACAAAAATAACCAGAAAACAAGTAACAAAATAGCAGTTAAATGCACACCTGTATATAATCACTTTAAATGTTTCAATCAAAAGACAGAGCAGATAACTGGACCCATTTGTGTGCAAGAGACTCTCTTTAAAGACACACACACTAGGATTTCCCTGGTAGTCTAGTTATTAAGAATCCAGCTGTCAGTGCAGGGATCATGGGTTTAATCCCTGGCCCAGGAAGATTCTACATGCCGTGGGGCTACTAAGCCCATGCGCCACAACTACTGAGCCCATGTGCTGCAACTACTGAGCCAAAATGCCTACAACTACTGAAGACTAAGTCTAGAGATTGAGCTCTGCAGTGAAAGAAGTCACTGCAATGAAAAGCCTGTGCACTGCAACTAGACAGTAGACCCTGCTCACCACAACTAGAGAAAGCCTGCAAGGAGCAATGAAGACACAACATAGGCAAAAAATAAGTTAAAATAAATAATTTTTTCAAAAGACATACAGACTATTTTTCATGCAAATGAAAATGACAAGAAAGCTGGTATCAATACTTACATCTTACAAATTAGACTTTAAAGGAAAGTCCATGAAAAAGAAAATGAAGGGCATTATATAATGACATAGTGATTCAATTAAAAAAAAGAATATAACATTCATTAATATATACGCATCCCATATAGGTGCAACTAAATTTATGGAAAACAAATATTAACAGACATAAAAACAAGAAACTGACAATAATGGAAAAATAGTAGGAGAGTTTAACACTCCACTTATATCAAGGAACAGATTCAAACAGATGGAAAATCAATAAGGAAAGAGTGGTCTTAAACGACACACTAGACCAGATGTACATAACAGATAAATATATAGGACATTCCATCCCAAAACAGCAGAATGCACATTCTTTTCAAGTTCACATGGAAATGTGCTCCAGGATAGATCGTAGACTAGGCCACAAAACAAGTGTCAATAAATATAAGAACACTGAAATTACATCATGCTTTTTTTTCCAACCACAGCAGTATGAAACTAGAAACCAGTTACCGGAAGAAAAAACACAAACACATGGAGCCTAAATAACATGTCTTTAAAAGAAACAATGGGTCAGTGAAGAAATCAAAGAAGAAATCAGAAAAAAAAGAGAGAAATAAAAACAAAAACACACCTTTGTACCACTGATGTGATGCAGCAAAAGTAGATGTAATAGGGGAGATTATAATGATACATACATATCTGAGCATACAAGAAAAATCAAGCTATCTTCCACCTAAATGAATTAGAAAAAGAACAAAGCTCAAGTCAGCACAAGTAAAGAAATAATTAAGGCATATTTTAAAATAATATTTTTACTGATCTTTATTGAAAAATAATAGATCAGAGAGGAAATGAATAAAATAGAGACAAAAAATAGAAAAGATCAATGGAAGCAAGAGCTGATTTTTTTAAAGGATAGACAAAATTGATAAGCTTTTAGCTAGGCTCATTAAGAAAAAAAGAGAATTCAAATAAGCAAAGTGTTTAGGAAACAGAAGATAACAACCAATATCAGTGAAACATAATACTGTCACAGAATATTATAGACAGTTATATGCCAACAAAGTGAACAACCTAGAAGGAACAGATAAAAATCTGAGAAACACAAAGTATTCAAAGATTGAATCAGAAAGAAATAAACAAACTGAACAGATCAATAAGAAACTGAATTAGTGTTCAAAAAAAAAACTCCCAGCTAACAAAAGTTCAGGAACAGATGGCTTCCCAGGGAAATTCTACCAAATATATTAAGAAGAGCTAATACCTAGCATCACAAACAATTCCAACAAATGAGGAGGAGGGAACACTCCCAAATTCATTCTACAAGGCTATTATTACCCTGATAAAATTTAGAAAAAGACATTACCCAAAAAATAAAATTACTTCAATATCTCTGATGAATACAGACACAAATATCCTCAGAAATATTAGCAAACCAAATTCAACAAGATATAAAAATGATCATATACCATAATCAAGTGTGATTTATTCCACAGATGCAAAGATAGCTCAAAATCCACAAGTCAATCAGTGTGATACACCACATTAACAAAAGGAAGGATAAAAATCACATGATCATTTCAATAGACACAGGAAAAACATTTGACAAAATTCAACTTCCATTCATGATAAGGACTCACATCAAAGTTGGTATAGAAAAAAACATATTTCAACATAATAAAAGCCATTTATGACATGCTGACAGCTAACATACTCATCTGTTTCCTCTAAAATCAGGAACAAGAGAAGGATGCCCATTTTTGCCACTTCCAGTCCTAGCCACAGCAATCAGATAAGAAAAAGAAATAAAAGGTATCCAAATTGGAAAGGAAAAAGTAAAAATGTCACTATTTGCAGCTGACATATTATATATAGAAAATTCTAAAGTCCTAACAAAAAACTAAGAACTAGTAAATGAATCCAATAAAGTTGTAGGATATAAGATTGACAAACAGAAACATATTGCTTTTCTAAACACTAATAATCAACTATCAGAAAGACAAAGCAATAAAATAATCCCATTTAAAATTGCATCAAAGAGAATACATGGAATACACTTAACCAAGGAGGCAAAAGGTCTATAATCTAAAGACTACAAAACTAAGGCAAAGGAAACAAAAATAAAAATAAACAAGTGGGAATTAATTAAACTTAAAAGCTTTTGCACAGGTAAAGAAACCTTTGACCAAAAGAAAAGACAACCTATTGAAAGTGAGAAAATATTTGCAAATTATATGACTGATAAGGGGTTAATATCCAAAATAAATAAACAGCTCATATACTCAATATAAACAAAACACCTTATTAAAAAAATAGGCAGAGGACTTGAATAGATATTTTTCAAAGAAAACATAAAGATGACCAAGGCACATGAAAAGCTTTTAAACACTGGTAATCAGAGAAATATAAGTGAACACCACAATAAGGTGTCACCTTACACTTATCAGAATCAGTTCAGTTCAGTTCAGTCGCTCAGCCATGTCCGACTCTTTGCAACCCCATAAATCACAGCACGCCAGGCCTCCCTGTCCATCACAAACTCCCGGAGTTTACTCAAACTCATGTCCATTGAGTCAGTGATGCCATCCAGCCATCTCATCCTCTGTTGTCCCCTTCTCCTCCTGCCCCCAATCCCTCCCAGCATCAGGGTCTTTTCCAATGAGTCAACTCTTCACATGAGGTGGCCAAAGTACTGGAGTTTCAGCTTCAGCATCAGTCCTTCCAATGAACACCCAGGACTGATCTCCTTTAGGATAGACTGGTTGGATCTCCTTGCAGTCCAAGGGACTCTCAAGAGTCTTCTCCAGCACCACAGTTCAAAAGCATCAACTTTTCGGCACTCAGCTTTCTTCATAGTCCAACTCTCATATCCACACATGACCACTGGAAAAACCACAGCCTTGACTAGATGGACCTTGTTGGCAAAGTAATGTCTCTGCTTTTTAATATGCTGTCTAGGTTGGTCATAACTTTCCTTCCAAGGAGTAAGCGTCTTTTAATTTCATGGCTGCAATCACCATCTGCAGTGATTTTGGAGCCCCCCAAAATAAAGTCTGACACTGTTTCCACTGTTTCCCCATAGCTGTAACCAAAAAGATCACCAATAACAAACATTGGCAAGGATATTGCTAAAAGGGTACCCTAGTACACTGTTGATGGGAATGCAAATTGGTAGAGCCACTATGGAAAACATAGAGGTTCTTCAAAAAACTGAAACTAGAAACACTATATGATCCAGCAATTCCATTCTTGGGTATGAATCAACAGAAAATGAAAACACTAATTTAAAAAGATAAATGTACCTCAATGCATGTTCACGGCAGCATTATGTACAACAGTCAAAATATGGAAACAACCTAAGAAACAGATGAATGGATAAAGATATGTGGTTTACATATATAATGGAATATTACTCAGCCAAAAGAATGAAATTTTGCCATTCGCATCAATACAGGTGAAGCTGGAGAGTATTGTGCTTACTGAAATGTCAGAGAGAGAAAAACAAATACTGTATCTGATCAGAAATATGTGGAATCTAAAAAAAATAAACATAACAAAACAGATACAGATTCACAGATATGCAGAAAATAAATTAGTGGCTACCAGTGGGAAGCTGGAGGGAGAGGGGGCAAGACAGTGGCCAGAGATTAAGAGGTATAAACCAATATGTATAAAATAAATAAGCCACAAAGATATATTATACAGCACAGGGAATATAGCCAACATTTTATAATAATTTTAATGATATACATCTATAAAAATATTGAATCATGATGCTGTACATTTGAAACTAATAAAAATAGTTTAAATCAACTATACGATTAAAGAAAATTTTTAAAAAGAAAGTAAAATGATGTGAAATAAAACTCCTGAGAGCTCATCCAAGATGGTGCAGCAGGAAGAGCTTGGGCTCACCCCCTCTCAGGAGCACACACACAAAAAACTGCTGAGGAGCCATCAATAAAAAAGACTGAAAGCTGCCAAAAAAGATATTCTACATCAAAGGATATAAAGAATAAACAAAAACAAGATGGTAGGAAGGGTGTATTTGCAATACAATCAAATCCCATACACACTAGGTGGACTATCCAAACTGGAGATTAATCACATCACAGAAGTTCTCCCACGAGTTAGAGCTCTGAGCCCCAAGTCAGGTTCCCCAGCCTGAGGCTCTGATATCAGAGGGAGGAGCCCCAAAAGCACCTGGTTTTGAAGGCCAGCAGGACTTGACTGCAAGAGCTCCACAGGAGTGACTGAACTGAACTAGGCCACAAAACAATTCTGAAAGATATAAATCATACAAAGTACACTTTCTAACACAATGGATGAAATTAAAAAACTAGATGACTGGCACATACACATACACACACACAGACACACATACATACATACAAACATACACACATACATACATAGAAAGTAGATGACAAACTCAAACAACCAAATAGTCAAAGACATTATCACAAGCAAAACCAGAAAACACCTTCAGTTCAGTCACTCAGTTGGGTCTGACTCTTTGCAACCCCATGGACTGCAGCATGCCAGGCTTCCCTGTCCATCACCAACTCCCAGAGTGTTCTCAAACTCATGTCCATTAAGTCAGTGATGCCATCCAACCATCTCACCCTCTGTTGTCCACTTCTCCTGCCTTCAGTCTTTCCCAGCATCAGGGTCTTTTCAAATGAGTCAGTTCTTCGCATCAGATGGCCAACGTATTGGAGTTTCAGCTTCAGCCCTTCCAATAAATATTCAGGACTGATTTCCTTTAGAATGGACTGGTTTGATCCCCTTGCAGTCCAAGAGACTCTCAAGAGTCTTCTTCAACACCACAGTTCAAAAGCATCAATTCTTTGGCGCTCAGCTTCCTTTATAGTCCAACTCTCACATCCAGAACATGACTACTGGAAAAACCATAGCTTTGAATATAAGGACCTTTGTCAGCAAAGTAATGTCTCTGCTTTTAATATGCTGTCTAGGTTTGTCATAGTTTTTCTTCCAAAGAGCAAGTGTCTTTTAATTTCATGGCTGCAGTCATCATCTGCAGTGCTTTTGGAGCCCCCCAAAATAAAGTCTGTCACTGTTTCCATTGTTTCTCCATCTATTTGCCATGACATGACAGGACTGGATGCCATGATCTTAGTTTTTTGAATGCTGAGTTTTAAGCCAACGTTTTCACTCTCCTCTCTCATTTTTCAAGAGGCTCTTTTGTTCCTCTTCACTTTCTGTCATAAGGCTGGTGTCATCTGTGTATCTGAGGTTATTGGTATTTTTACCAGCAATCTTGTGCTTTCATCTTGTGATTCCAGCTTGTGCTTCATCCAGTCCGGCATTCTCATGATGTACTCTGCATATAGGTTAAATAAGCAGGGTGACAATATACAGCCTTGACGTACTCCTTTTCCTATTTGGAACCAGTCCGTTGTTCCACGTCCGGTTCGAACTGTCGTTTCTTGACCAGCATACAAATTTCTCAGGAGGCAGGTCAGGTGGTCTGGTATTCCCATCACTTAAGAATTTTCCAGTTTGTTGTGATCCACACAGTCAAGGGCTTTGGCATAGTCAGTAAAACAGAAGTAGGTGTTTTTCTAGAATTCCCTTGATTTTTCTATGATCTAACGGATGTTGGCACTTTGATCTCTGGTTCCTCTGCCTTTTCTAAATCCAGCTTGAACATCTGGAAATTCACGGTTCATGTACTGTTAAAGCCTGGCTTGGAGAATTTTGAGCATTACTTTGCTAGCGTGTGAGATGAGTGTAATTGTGTGGTACTTTGAGTATTCTTTGGCATTGCCCTTCTTAGGGATTGGAATGAAAACTGACCTTTTCCAGTCCTGTGGCCACTGCTGAGTTTTCCAAATTTGCTGGCACATTGAGTGCAGCACTTGAACAGCATCATCTTTTAGGATTTGAAATAGCACAACTGGAATTCCATCTCCTCCACTAGCTTTGTTCGTAGTGATGCTTCCTAAGGCCCACTTGACTTCATACTCTAGGATGTCTGGCTCTAGGTGAGTGATCACACCATCGAGATTATCTGGGTTGTGAAGATCTTTTTTGTACAGTTCTTCTGGTAATTCTTGCCACCTTTTAATATCTTCTGCTTCTGTTAGGTCCATACCATTTCTGTCCTTTATTGTGCTCCATCTTTGGATGAAATGTTCCCTTGGTATGTCTAATTTTCCTGAAGAGATCGCTAGTCTTTCCCATTCTATTGTTTTCCTCGATTTCTTTGCATTGATCACTGAGGAAGGCTTTCTTCTCTCTCCGTGCTATTCTTTGGAACTCTGCATTCAGATGGGTGTATCTTTCCTTTTCTCCTTTGCCTTTAGCTTCTCTTCTTTTCACAACTATCTGTAAGGCCTCCTCAGACAACTATTTTTGCCCTTTTGCATTTCTTTTTCTTGGGGATGGTTTGATTCCTGTGTCCTGTACAATGTCATGAAGCTCTGTCCATAGTTCTTCAGGTACTCTGTCTATCATATCTATCACCTTAGAACAAATTAAAAGGAAAACACAATAATGTCCAGAGGGAAATTTGAAACTGTAAAAGTCTACATTAAAAAAGAAAGCTCTTAAGTCAACAACTTAAATGTATACCATAATAAAGATTACAAGTAAGATACATACACAAAATACAGAAAAGAAAAACAATAAATAAAAATCAATGAAATCAAAACTTGGTGTTTTAAAAAGATAAAAATTTGGCAAAGTTTTTAGCCACCAAACTGGATAACTCAGATGAAATATACAAATTCCTAGAAACACATAAACTTTCAAAACAGACTCAAGAGGAAACAGAAAAATCTGAGTAGACCTATAACAAGTATTGAGATTGAATTATTAAGAAAAAAAGAAATTCTCAACAAAGAAAAGCCTCAGGATAAGATGACTTCCCTGGTAAGCTGTACTATTTAAAGAATTAATACCAATACTTCTCAAACTCTTCCAAAAAGTTGAAGAGGCGGGAACACTTCTTAAATCACTATATGTAGCCAGCATCACCTTGCTATCGAGGCCAGATAAAGATATCACAATAAAAAAATTACAGCCTAATACCTTTGATAAATACTGATGCAGAAAACAGCAAACTGCATTCAATAGTATATAAGAAGGAGTATAAACCATGACCAGGTGCAATTTATCTGAGGAATGCAAGGATCATTTAATATATGAAAATCAATCAACATGATATACCATTAATAGAATGAAAGTTTGAAAAACTATGATCATCTTAATGCAAAAAACCATTTGCTAAAATCTAACTTTTTCATGACAAAAGCACTCAACATACTAGAAATAACAGAATATTCTCAGTATGATGAAGGCCATATATGAAAAAACCTACTGTTAACATCATAATGATGTGAAATATCATTATGATGTGAAAAATCAGAAAGCTTTTCCTCCAAGATAAAGACAAAGATGGCCATTCTTGCCATTTCTATTCAATATAGTTGAAGTTCTAGCCAGAGAAATTAGGCAAGAAAAGGAAATAAAAGGCATCCAAACTGGAAAGAAAGAAGTGAAATTACCTCTGCTTGGAGATAACACGTTCTTATATGCAGATAGCCCTAAAGAACACACACACACACACACACACACACACACACACACACACACACTGCTAGAATTTATGAATTTAGCAAAGTTGCAGGTACAAAATCAACACACCACAGTCAGTTGTATTTGTATTCACTAGCAATGAATAATTTGAAAAGGAAATCAAGAAAACAATTACATTTAAACATAGAGAATAAAATAATTGGGAATAATTAAGGAGTTGAAAGACTTATACACTGAAAACTGCAAAATACTGCTAAAAGAAATTAAAGAAAACTTAAATAAATGTGAAGACATCCTGTATTTATGGATTTGAAGACAATATTGTTACTATGTCAATACAACCCAAAATGAATCTAACCAGATTCAATGAATCACTATCAACATCTCAATAGCATTTTTCCAAGAAATATAAAAACTCATCCTAAAACTTATTTGGATTTTTAAGGGATTCCAATAACCAAAACAATTTTGAAAAAGATCAAAATTGGAAGACTCTGACTTTTTGACTTCAGAACTTACTGCAAAGCCACAGAAATCAAAACATTGTAACGTTAGCAACAGGATAGACAGTAGACAAGTGGAATAGAACAGAAAATCCAGAAATAAACCTTTGCATATCTGGCCAGTTGATTTCCAACAAGAGTGCCAAAAGCATGCAATGGGAAGAGAACACTTTTTTTTTTTAAACAAATACTGCTGGTACAACTAGATATCAACACGCAAAAGAATAAAGCTAGTCCCTTACCAAACACCACATATAAAAATTAACTCAAAATGGATTAAAAGCTCTAAACATAAGAGCTACAGCTATTTAAACTCTTAGCATCTTTAGAGACCTCTTAGGAGGAAACATGGAGAGAAAGCTTTATAATATAGGATTTGGCAATGATTTATTGGATATGATACCAAAGTCACAGGCAATAAAAGAAAAAAATAGATAAACTGGACTTCATGAAAATTAAAAACGTTTATGTATCAGAAGACATTATCAACAGAGCAAAAAGGCAACCCAAGGAATGGAAGATGATTTTTACAAATCATATTATCTGAAAAGAGATTAATATCCAGAATATATAGAGAACTCTTCCAACTCAACAACAACAAAAACACTCAATTCAAAAGCTCTTTCCACCATACAATGGTGGATACAATAAGAAGTCTGCAACCTGGAAGGCTCTCACCCTCGCATGCTGATACATTCATCTCAGACATCCAGCACCCAGGACTATGAGAAATAAATTTCTTTTGTTTATAGTTTAAAAATGGGCAAAGGACTTGAATCAAAGAAGACCCACAAATGGCTAATAAGCACCTGAAAAGATGCCCAACATCACTTATTATTAGGGAAATGCAAAACAAAACTAGAAGATACCATTCATACCTATCAAGATGACTACTATTTTTAAAAAATCAGAAAAATTTTAAAAGTGTTAGCAAAGATGTGGAGAAAGTGGAATCCTTATGTACTGTTGGTGGGAATGTAAAATAGTGCAGCTGCTCTGGAAAGTAGTTTGGTGACTCCTCAAAAAGTTAAAACTATAAATACCATATGATTTAGTGATTCCACTTCTGGAATCCCAAAGAACTGAAGGCAAAGACTCAAAGAAATATCTATATAGCCATGTTCATAGTAGCATTATTCACAACAGTTAAAAGATAGAAGCACCCCAAGTGTCCATCAACGGATGAATGGATAAAAAAAATCGTGGCATGTACATACAATGGACTATCACTCAGTGTTAAAAAATGCTCACTTATGCTACAACATGGATGAAACTTGAAGACATTATGCTAAGTGAAATAAACCAGTTTACAAAAAGACTATAGGATTCTACTTATATTAGGTACCTAAAGAAGTCACATTCATAGACAGAATGATAGTTGAAAAGGGCTGGGGCTAAAGGGGGGCATATATAGGCAATTATTTTTCATTGATTGTAAAGTTTCAGTTCTACAAAATGAAAAAATTTTATAGACATAAGGTGGTGATGGTTGGACAATATAAATATAATTAATACCACTGAACTGTATATATTTTTAAAAGGTTAAGATGTTAAATTTTATGTTATGTGTATTTGACCACAATTTTTTTAAAAACTGAACCTGGAAAGCATTATACTAAGTGAAATAGGTTAGTGACAAAAGGGAAAATATTGTATGATTCCTCTTACATGAGGTAAGAAAAGAAGTCAAATTCACAGAGACTGACAGTAGAATAGCGGTTACCAGTGTCTGGATAACCAGAGTTACCAGAAAGAGGGGCTGGATAGTTGTTTCTTATTGAGTAGTTTCTATCCGGGATAACAAAAAAGTTCTAGAAATGGACAGTCGTGAATAGTTAAGAAAAAAACCAAAACCTTATTAAGAATCGCAGATATCTGAACAACACCATCAGCAGAGCTGACCAAGAGGACCTGGCCCAGCACAGATACAGAGAGCTGATGTGGTGGAGTCTGAACAGAAAAATAGAGACTAGCCTGCCCGAGGCCTGGGTGCAGACCCTGCAGGGCCTTGGGCCAGGTTATGAGCTCTCAATTCTGTCCCAGAATAATGGAGCAGAGATTTGAGGAGTTTAATGGAGGTGCAGTGTCAGGAGGGTGCTACAGAAGAGGAACAGAGGAAGTTCAGACGGGGAGTGTGGATATGAGAGGGAACGAAAGGGGATGACCTCAAGCACCTATGGAGCAGT
This sequence comes from Odocoileus virginianus, assembly GCF_023699985.2. NCBI lineage: Eukaryota > Metazoa > Chordata > Mammalia > Artiodactyla > Cervidae > Odocoileus > Odocoileus virginianus. The sequence continues at coordinate 26,385,927 of NC_069704.1, forward strand.
GACCAAAACTCACAACTTGGGTCAAGAATCCAGTCCCAGCAAGTTTTAAAGGACTGAAAACACAAAAGTTGTTCTCTTATCACAGTGCATTTAGGTTAAAAAAACAAACAAAAAAAAACACTAACAAAAAGATTAATAACTATATTGCTCAGTTGTGTCCAACTCTTTGCAACCCCATGGAATGCAGCATGCCAGACTCCACTGTCCATGGGATTTCCCAGGCAAGAATACTCAAGTGGGTTTCCATTCCCTTCTCCAGGGGATCTTCCTGACCCAGGGATTGAACCTGAGTCTCCTGCTTGGCAGGCGGATTCTTTACCACGAGAGAAGACACTAATAACTATATTACCTCAATTAATTACTATATTACCTCAAATCACCATGGAAACTATAAAATATTTGAACAGAAGGCTAAAGAAGATGCTATATATCAAAATCTTTGGAATGCAGCTAATACTAGTAGAAGGAATTTTATAGCCTGAATACCTATATTAAAAAAGAAGAAAGGCTCAAAATCAATGTACTACATATTTCAAGAAACTTTCTAGAAAAAAGTAACCCAAAGATAAAAGAAATAATAAAAGGAAGAAACTAATGAAACATACAGGGAAAGATCAGCAGAGAAAGAAGACTTAAAGAACTTCCAAAAGTCTGAATAGTTATTTCCAGAATCAATGCATTCTTCATTTTCCCACAAGCTGAAATATGTAATAAATAATAGTTCTTTGTATGTAAAAGTATTCCAAAGGAATGCCTTTTGTTCAGTTGTTGTAATAAATTAATATATTCTTTGGTTGATAATCTAAAAAAAAAATAATGAAACATACAATAAAGAATTATCATCAAAGTGATGTGTGCTTTGAAAAGGTTAATAAAATTTATAAACTCAGAGAAATCACCATTATCAGGAATGAAAAACAAGACATCACTGCAAACCCTGCAAACTGTGAAGAGAAGATATTACAAACAACTCTATGTCAATTAATTGGAAAACAGATAAATTTAGAGATGTACCGATTGTTAGAAAAGCAGAATTTAACAGAAAGAATAGAAAACCTAAATGGTACTAAAACTGTAAAGAAAATTAAATCCATAATGAAACCTTACCCTCAAGGGATGGGGAGAGATGTGACAAATACATACCAGCAAAATGTCAATCACAGCTCACAGGAAGAGGGTACCTGAGAGTTCAAGGAAGAATTTTCAATCTTTTGTACATTAGAAACTTTTGAACCTTCCCACACTCAAAAAAATAAAAGGCCATCGTCAAAAAATCTACAAATAATAAATGCTGGAGAGAGTGTGAAGAGAATGTTGGTAGAAATGTAAATCGGTACAGCCACTGTGGGCTTCCCTTGTGGCTCAGCTGGTAAAGAATCTGACTGCAATGTGGGAGACCTGGGTTTCGATACCTGGCTTAGGAAGATCCCCTGGAGAAGGGAAAGGCCACCCACTCCAGTATTCTGGCCTAGAGAATTCCAGGGACTGTAGAGTCCATGGGGTCACAAGGAGTCGGACACGACTGAGCGACTTTCACTTTACTTCATAGCCACTGTAGAGAACAGTATGGAGGCTTCTCAAAAAACTAAAAACAGAGTTACCATATGATCCTGTAATCCCTCTCCTGGGCATGTATACGGACAAAAACATGGCCCAAAAGGATACATGCACCCCAATGTTCATTGTAGCACTGTTTACAATAGGTAAGACATGGAAGCAACCTACTGGCCCATGGACAGATGAACAGATAAAGATGTGGTACACATATACAGTGAAACATTACTTAGCCATTAAAAAGAATGAATAATGCCTTTTGGAGTAACACGGATGGTCTTAAAGACTGTCATACTGAATGAAGTAAGTCAGACCAAGCAAGACAAATATTGTAAAATATCACTACTTTATGCAAAGTCTTAAAAAAACCTGATACAAATGAACTTATTTACAAAACAGAAACAGACTCACAGACTTGAAGGAACTTACAGTTACTGTGGGGAAGGATGGGGGAAGGAACAGCTAGGGAGTTTGGGATTGACATGTACATACCGCTATATTTAAAATAGACAGGGACTTCCCTAGGGTCCAGTGGTTAACAATCCACCTTCTACTGCAGGGGATGCGAGTTCCACCCCTGGTTGGGGAAGATCCCACATGTCTGCTGCAGGGCCACTAAGCCTGCACATTGCAACTACTGAGCTCACATACTCTAGAGCCTGCATGCCACAACTAGGGAGTCTGTGCACCAATCAACAGAAACCCACACACCACAACTAGAGAGAAGCCCCCACGCACAACTAGAGAAAGTCTGTGTGCAACAAAGAGCCCACGGGCCACAGTGAAGACAGTGCAGCCCCCTCCCCCACCAAAAAATGGATAACCAAGGACCTACTGTATAGCACAGGGAACTTTGTTCAGTATTATGAAACAACCTAAATGGGAAAAAACATTGAAAAAAAGAACAGACACATGTGTATGTATAACTGAAACACTTTGCTGTACCCTTGAAACTAAGACCACATTATTAGTTGACCACATTCCAATATAAAATAAAAAGTTAAAAAAAAACAACAACAGAATAAAATAAAACCTCCTGGCCCAGATGGCTTCACCAGTAAACTTTGCTAAACATTTCAGGGAGAAATAACATAATCTTGCACAAACTCTCCCAGGAGACTAAAAAAGAGGGAATACTCCTTCAAAGTTGGTTTTGAAGTCAGCAGTCCTGATCCAGGAACAATCACACAGCAGAACCAAAGACAGCAGCTCCTCACTTCTGTCCCATGTGTTCTGGGCACACCTGAGCTAAAACGCAACAAGAGGTATCCCCTGGGTATGTCATGCAGACCATGCCCACTTTGCCAGCTTGGGTTCTGATGGAAGACAGTGAAGGTGGGGCCACCAGGACAAGGCCACATCTGCAAGCTGCTGGCCAGTCCCACCCAGGCACTGCCCAGCACCAGGTCAGGGCCTACTGCTCTGCTGAGATCTGGAGCCATGGCTTCACTCCCATTCCGTCCCCTCGACTCTGGGCAAATCCACCCCCCTTCAACCCCCCACCATGCCCCACTTACAGCCCGTGCCTCGCCAGAGGCCAGAGGCCAGCCTGCTGTGGCCTCCATGTCATGCAATTTCTGTGTCTGCTTCAACTGGTTGAGTGACGGCTTTAGTTGTGTGGCCCCGACCGTCTTGCTTGTCCACTCGTCCACCAGCTTGTGCAGATCGTCCGTGAAGGTGCCTTTCTTGTTGTTGCTGTTGTTCACCTGCGCCTGGATGTGCAGGGCAGGTTGGGGACCCGGCTCAGGGCCCGGGACCAGGCTGCTGGTGGAGGACCCTGGGGAGCACACACAGGCCAGGTTGGTGACACCGCCCGCCAGCACCACTGGCCAGCTGCAGTCATTTAAACAATGGACTTGCTTAAGCCAGGCAACACCTTGCTTCAGGAGATGGTCTGCATTTGGGGGTCCAGGCAGTTTTAGACACAGTGGAGTGATCTCAGGCTACAGGGCTTTGCCAGGCAGACATTACCCATCTCAACAGTCAGGGGTCAGGATCCCAACTGCTGGCAGCTTTACACAGTATCCACTCTGTGCCCACACTACCCAGGACCACCAGACCTCCATGTGAGGGAGTTCAGAAAACTGCCGGTATAGCTGGACACAGACTAGGGGCAAAGTCCTCCGGCTTCTGCACTCAAAGTTCTAACATGAGTATTCAGGGGAGACTCAACAATACTTGGGCAGAGTGCTTAGCAGCTGCCAATATCTTTCCAACAAAGGGAAGATGCTTGCAATAGGTTGGACTGCTGTTTCCGTGAACAATAATGATTTGGGGATCTGGAATTTAAGACACAGAAACCATGCCTCTCCTTACCAGAGCATGTAATAAAAATAAGGGGTACAAACACCCAGAGCCTTGGTGCCAACTAAGAGGCTGATGCTTGTAAAGGAAGAAACTGGGAGGCCCAGATGCCCAACGAAGGCCTGGGGCTGTGGCTTAGGTGAAGCTAGACAAAGGTGAGCACACTTGGCCACTTTACTCAAAGGTCTTTTAGGACTTTTAAACTTTTTAAAATCATGTCCCTTTCCTCCTCCAGTACATAATTTCTGGTTGGCAATTTTGGATAAGCCAATTTTTAAATTTTCTGCACTAAATAAATGACCCAATGACCATCTCTTCAAACAAGTCATTGCAAAACATAGTTTACTTTAGAGGCTAGCAATGAAAAAGCACAGACACAAACAGTTAAACATTAGTGATGAGATTTTACACACGTTGCTATTTCTACATGAACATTTCAGCCCGGAAAGAAAAACAGAAAAATTTTAAAAATTAAAAAAAAAGAGGCATGAGATGAGAGCAGTGGGCGGCCCAGGTAAACTGATACCCATTTTGTCCCGGCATCTCTCCTCTGTAGGGGCACTCATCTTTAGCACTTGAAGGAAATACTCATTCCTACGGTTTTGGAAAAGGAGCCAATTAATGATGGGTAATACATGGACGTTTCGGAGAAGGAAAGCCAGTTAGGTGTGAACTGGCGAGAATGCACAAAGTCTAGGAGCCACGGAGGCTTGAAAGGGTGCCTGAGGGCGGCTATCTCGCCAGGTGGAAGCCCAGCAGCACCCACGGAGGGTGGGCACAGAGCGGGTCCACACCCGCCTACCCGCTGGGCCCTCGGCTCCCGGTCCAGCCGTGGAAACCCTGATGCACACTAGCCACAATAAAGCCCATGCGATGGAAGCGGACAAGGGGTAAAAAACCCGATAATTACGACTGCTGTGCTCTTTGCCTAGACAGAGACGCTTCAAGGCAGACCCTGCAAGGGAAGAAGAAACGACACAAGACCACAGGGTTAGGCAGGACAGCACACGAGGGGGACAAGCCACCACACTCTAAGCAAAAGTCATCAGTTTGCGAGGAGGAGCAAAGGCCAGCAGTTCAGAGAGAAGGGACCAGCCTCCTGGGCTAACTGGGAGGCCCCCACGTCAGTGTGGAGGTTCACACGAGCTTCGCCGAGGGGCGGAGGTGCAGGGCCAAGCCCCAAGCTTCAGGTAGAAGTGTGTGTGTCTCTAGAAGCATATTTCAAAAAAAAAAAAAAAAAAAAGAGAGAAAGAGAGATAGCGAAAGAAAAAAAAAACAATTAAAAAAAAAAAAAAAGCAAAGCACACTGCTTGGCTTTCAAATGTAAGGTTTTGGGGAGTCCTGCTGGTTGAAGCAGGATGCCCAGTAAAAGTCAGCCAGGAGAACTCTCAATGGAGCACAGTCTGGCCCTGCCTGGTGTTAGGCTCATGGGCAGTTTTCCAAGTGCAAAAAGATACATTGTCTTGCAGATTTGAGGCCAATCCCAGATCTTGGGCTGCCCTGAACAGGCCAGTGGTGAGTGTGGAGACGGAAATATGAGGAGCCCTGTCTACAGAGGTGGGAGGGAAGCTGATCCTCATTCTTGGTAACACAGCTGCCTCATCAGGTATTCCCTGTCCAGGGGGCAGGGTGAGAGGCCCCCTTACCGCACCATCACTAACAGCTCCTAGACCCCGGGCTCCCAGAGGCTGCCTGCGCTAAGACAGATGGACAGTGACTTTAGTGTTTGGCATTGACAATTAGTGCCCACCTGGAGGGCAGATGAGCTGGTTGAAAGGGGCTGCCACACCCAGCTTACCGTGTGGCATTCCAGGCAGCCGAGCAGGCAAAGATGGGATAGGCAAGGATGGCTCAGGTGCTCCCAAGGTCACTCAGCAAGGCCACACTAGCATGGAGGGTCTGTTCGTGCTCCTGCACATGGCCCCTCCCCTGGAGCACGATTCCCTACACACCCCCATTCTCTCAAGAGAGTGCCCACCACAGCACCATTCCCAGCCCCCTCACTACGGAAGGCAAGACCCTGTTTACTGTATTTGGGGACAGGGGCAAAGGCTTATTGGGGAAAAGCTGTACTCATTGGCTCAGAAAGCTAGCTCACACTGAGCTGCACTTATCTTGGTTTGTCCTATTGTGTTCGCTGAGGTTGACTTGGTAAAGAGGGAGGTGCTATTCAGTTGGGGTCTGTAATGAGAATAAAATGGAATTGGGCCAGGCAGGCGCAATCCAGACTGATTCTCAGTGGGAGCTCTCAAAAGTTTTTGCTGGTCTGCATCCTGAGGTGGAAGCACAGAGCCCTTTAGGGGTTCCAAAGTACAGTGGGAGGCGAGTTCTGGGCTCTGTGACCGTTTATGACAAGTGAACACAGATTTCCTAGTCGAGATCCTGGGGTTGTACTGTCCTCTGGACCACAGCAGTCCCCTACAGACGACCCTGGGACTTGGGACTAAGTACTCTGCCAGGTCCTTGCAGTCTAACCATAATAGGTTTTTTCGAAAGGCTGCTCTGTGCCTGCCTGGCAGCTCCTAGTGTTGCTAGAGCTCCGCATTCAGAGCTGTCTCCTGTCACCCTCATGGGAAAGAGAACACGCCAGCCAGCCACAGAAGCTGCCTTCTAGAGGGAGTCTCTGCCTGCGGTCAGCCTGAAATCAGGGCTCCAGACCAATCTTTCTGGTTACCCAGGCAGGGTCAAAGCCATCAGACACCAGGACACCGTGCTCAGAGCCAGAAAGCGATACCAACTCACCCTCACTGGACACAGCCTGAGGGATGGAGCATAACTCCTGGCCTTCCATGTCCTGGCTGAACATGGGCCCTGAGGTGACCAGAGCCTGGTCAGCTCCCAGCCCTTGGGGTGGGTCTTTAACGTAAACAAACCAGATTTGGATCCCTCCACACAGGTCACACTGTCTGGCTCTACAAAACCACAGCTGAGCAAGCATCATGTGGCTAACCAGTCCATACTCACACCAGAGCCCTGCCCATCCTCGAGTGGCCCCTTGAATCTCGCCCCCTGTGTCTGTTCCCTGGCCTGAGTCCTGCTCTAAACACACACCATGCAGATAGCGTCTGATAAACAAGCCTCTACCCAGCCCTGCTCAACCCACACTGGGCTAGTATACATATCGAGTTCCTGCCTACAGAGCAGGAAGGAACAAGGCAGCTACAAGGAACATCAAGCTACAAGGGAGCAATGCAAGAGCAGCAGGCCTACACAGAGCTCACAAAGGGCCCACATGGGACACACCAGGGGCCCACTTGCAGCCCACAGGATACCTATATGGGACCCACACAGGCCCATAGGAAGCCGACATCAGGTGCACTTGGGGAATAATGGTTTTCACCAGCCCCACCCCCTGGTTTCCCATGAAGAGAGAGTCCTCCCCATAGCACTTCCATCCTTAGCCAAGGCTTAGCAAAAGCCAGCTTAGCAACCCCAGAAATACTCCAAGAAGCTTCCACACGGGCAGATGCTAGGGATCTGGGGCTTGGCAGCCTCTCCCAGCTACTGAGAAAACTGTTCTTCCCAGACTGCAAAGGAGCAACACACTGGATGACCTAACATCCTGTCCTGGTGCAACTCGTGTCTGCAGGACCCCCCATAGCCAGGCCAGGAGTCTCAGGCATTGCCCAGGCCTGCATGCAATAAGGCCCCCCACCCCACTTGCCCCTATATTCACTTTGGCATAGAAACAGAGGTGGCTCGTGGTATGGATGGCCAGCCCTGTCAGACAACTGATCGATATTGTTTAGACCCTTGGACTGCCAGAAGGACACCTCAAATCCAAGGATACATGATGCAGGCAAACGGCTCAAGAGGTGGGCCAGGGCAGCCACTATCACATCTGCCTGGGCCAGGCCCTGCAGCCACTATCACACCTGCAGTTTATCAAGGTTCAAATACTAACAAAGCTCACAAGGATCTGGGGACAACAGCCTCAGTGCGGACCAGCCAGGGGCCTCCCCGCTTCCCCCATGGCAAGAGGAGCAACTCCACTGGTCAGCCTTGCATGTGACATCAGGTGCTCTCTTCTGGCACAGAAGACAAATGGGACATAGAGACAAAACATCATCCTGGGTGTCTCTGTATCAAGCCACCTAGATCCGAGAACGGAGCTGAAACTTTTCTGGGAAGCATGAGCAGGGAGGAAGGATGTGTCTCGGCTCTACCCTAGGGTGACTCCATCCTGAACATCATTCCCCGAGTGGCACAGGGCCTACCCTTAGGACAGTTCATCCTGAGTGCCCGTAGTGTAGGCTGGGGCTTCGTGAGTCCCCACAGGGAGGGATGAGAATAGTCCCAGGTGAGGGAAGAACCTGGGGGGCTGCACTGTGGCACCAAGCGGTCCCAGAGACAAACCTGCTACAGCATGGACGACACCCGGCCTGCTGCTGACGGACATGTGAGAAAAACAGAGGACAGACCCCCCGTTCCACATGCACAAGAAAGGCTTGGCTCGCGCCTGTCTCTGTTCCGATGAAGAGTGGTGGCGGGGTGGGATGGGGGGGCGCAGGGAGGATCAGTGGGTCTGACCACAGCTTCTGACCAACAGGACACAACCACTTTCTGAACATGACCTCACACCCCTGACTCCAGGCTTCCTTGAACCCTCCACTGGCTGCAAGGAGGGATCTGTGCCCAGAGCCTCACTCCCAAGTCTGCCCTTCCCTGAGTGCCAGCCCGCCTACGGCTCTGGGGGCTGGCCTGTTCTGGTGCCCACCCTACGGCAGCACCCAGGCCTCACCCCCGCCCCGGCTCTCCATCCTGGGCATGGCTGCTTCACCACCTCGAGTTACCTCCTCACCTCCGGAAGCTGCCTGCAGCTCCCCCCAGGTGCCCCCACCCATCTCCAGCCCCTCTTAGCTTCTCCAAGCTTCATGGAAGCTGGGACCTTCTTTGTCTACTTCAAAGCTTAACGCAGGTTTTATTTTCCTAGAGCCTTGTCTCCTGTACAAACTGAAAACCTTCTCTTGGCTTTACCTCCAGCTCTGGGCTGGACCAGTTGCCCCCGCAACCCTAGAGCCACGGCCCTCAGCTCCCAAGCTCAAGCTCCCTCTGCCCTTGCAGCCAATCCAAAGTCCCCCTGCCTCTCAGGCTTCAGGTGCTGAAGCCAGCCCTAAACATTTCCCTCTGATCTCTCACTAAGGCATGCGCTCCGTCTCCTCTCAGAGCACAAAGCTCCGGGGTCACCCAGAAACCGGCAGACTACAGGTCCAAGAGAACCCCCTGCAGGGCTCAGCAAATGCCAGCGCCCGTGGGACAGGCTGGGGAGTCCTGGGGTATCTCACCCTGTTACAGTGGCAGGGGCACAGGCTCAGCCTTCACATGGCTCAGCTGGAGGCTGCAGTGAGCGGGTCCAGGGCAGGAACCCACAGTACACGCTCCTGACCAGCAACCTCAGAGCATGTGGGGGCCACGCTGTGGCCCAAAGACTAGGAGCTCAGCCATGCTGCTGCTGCTGCTGAGTCGCTTCAGTCGTGTCCAACTCTGTGCAACCCCATAGGCTCCCCCGTCCCTGGGATTCTCCAGGCAAGAACACTGGAGTGGGTTGCCATTTCCTTCTCCAATGCATGAAAGTGAAGTTGCTCAGTTGTGTCCGACTCTTAGCGACCCCATGAACTGCAGCCTACCAGGCTCCTCCGTCCATGAGATTTTCCAGGCAAGAGTACTGGAGTGGGGTGCCATTGCCTTCTCCAAGCTTAGCCATCGTATGCCTAAAAGGGCCACTGTGTGAAAACAGGCAGCATTACTGGATTCATAGCATCAGAGGAAATAAAGCCTTATAGGCCAGCATGTACCACCACCTAAAATCAATCTACGTAGGCCAGCTCCCCGTTTGCTACCAAGCCGTGCCATACACATTTCTTTCTTCCTAGCCACACACACAAGCACAGAAGGAAAACATAAACCCTTTGTCCCTACTGAGCCTCAAATAATTTTTATCTTGAAACAATTAATAATGATATAAATGAAAACCCTTAAAAAAAAAGTAGAACCACCTGAGTAGAAAGGTAGCCTGGCAATGATCTCAGGGGCTACATGGTACTCTTCACTCACACTTTTACCCCAAATGCCCTGCTCCAATCTGCTTCCCACGCCTGGCCGGCCACTCTCACAGCAGTGATATACACACTTGTCTGACTAGGAGATGCCTAGAGGTGCAGATGCCCTCGCCACAGCTTCCCAGGCGAGGCTGGGCACACACGGGCAGAAGAAAGAGGACTAGTGGGTGATGCGCGAGGTGAGCAGGGAGCCAGGATGCATGCAGGCCTCCCAGCCGCTTACCCAACTTGGCAACTAACCTGCAGACCCAAGACACCTGAGCAGAAATGGTGGGGGGGGGGGGGGGGGGCCCCCCCCGGGGGTAGGGGTTGCTGTTAGCTGACGAGGAGCACTGGGCAGTTCCTGAGCATTTCTACACAGTCCTATGCCTTTGACCTGTCCCTCCCGGGGAGGGTGCCAGAGTCACTCTGATGGGAATGGACACTGAACTCTGATGGATGCCTGCCATGGATGTGGCCTCAGATCCCAACAAGCACAATGTATCTTTATTGTACCAGCAAAAGCCAGAGGCCCTAAACCAGCATGTACAATCCAATGGGTAAAAAGCTTAATACTTCTGTTGAAAAACAAAAACCAGAAAACCTCACAGCTTCTGAATCATTGGCCAATTGATCTGAGGGAGGAAAACGATTTTGGACAGCCTGAGCAGACGCGCCATTCCTGGACATGGAGTCCCTGGGTACTAGCAGTGTGTTCCAGGGACGCAGATGATGATTGGGACTTGAGTTTTGATTTAGCAGAGCTTTGGGGAACTGAATAATTGACTTCATCTCTGAGGTTGGTGAGATGAGAGGGAAATACACCAAGTAAAGTGCTCCAGCTAGAGAGAAGAGCAGGAGGGGCTGGGCCCCCACAGAGAGGCACAGCAGGAGGCTTGGCATCAGGTCTCTCAGGGTCAGAGATTGCTGACGTGACAAGAATGGAGCAGGGGCTGGGGCATCCTAGCTGGAGCACGTTCTCTCAGCATTTCCACATGCAGGGAGTGGGGCAGTGGGTGAACAGTACTGGATGTTGTGATACGGCCCTTGTACAGAAGTTACACCCTCCAGTGACCTTCTAGAACTGTCTCGGCTCGCTACATGCATGTCTTCAGAGTCCAGACACGTGTGAAACACACCATGCGTCTAGAGAAGGCCGGGGTTGTCTTTTTTGTTGTCGCTGGAACTGGGGACAGCGGACGTGTAAATCTGCCACGATTGCAACAGAAATAAAACTACGTCCAACATAAAAAAAGAAAAAACAAAAAAACAAAAAACACTAAACAAAACAAGTGACAAAAGAAATGCAGAGCACCTTGGGGCCTGGGACAGAGCGCCGGAGGCTGGGAGTGGGCAAACCACTGCACATGCTTTTGGTGTCCAGGCATGAGCCAGCCAAGAGCATGCACTGGCGCTTTCTGGGGCCAGAAGGGTGGGCATGGACGGGGTTCCATTTTTTTTATGTTAAGTACATGATTTCAATGGGGGTGGGGTAAGGTGTCCTACAAGATGTATGGAAGATAATGAAGACAGGGAGGGGCAGGGGAGAAACCAAGGGCCAGGAGGTGATAAAATACAAAAGAACAAATACAGACAGATGGACACAGACACGGGTCCACTGAGGAATCGAGCGCGAGGTTTGCTACTAGACTTATAGGTCACTCTCTCAGACGTTGGGTGGTAAACCGTCCAGCCTGCAAATGAATATAGAGGGAAGAAAACAGAGAGACAGGCATCAAGTACAGTCTCTGGGATTCCTCCTACACACCACCAGCCATATCAGCCTCTTCACTTAGCATCCACGGCTCCACCTAGCCCAGCCCAGAGGACCACAGCCACTGATCACATAATGGAAAGGAGGCAATGTTGGAGCGGAAGAGAAGCGGACCCCAGGAGAGCGTGCGGGGCAGGGTGGGGGGTGGGCACCAGCAGTGGTCACCAAGACTTCTCTGGAGAGAGATGGTGGGGGTGGAGCACCTCATCGCGCAGCTGCTGCATCCACGGCAGCGGTGACGAGCATTTCCTCCTCAAGGCCAATCTCCCAGCTCGAGAGAGAGCTGTGCCCTCGTCCCCCCAACTGGCCCTCCTGACGGAAGGACCCATGTTTAGTGGGGAGTGGGGTAGGGCGGGGGAGGGCCAGTGCCTGGGAACCGGCGCAGAGCACACAGCAGATGCCACATCTGACCTCTCAGTGGTCCTGGCGCCTTCCCCAGGCCGGCTCTTGCAAAGCGCACCTCCCTCTGAGCCGCTTACAGCAAGACTTGATGATGGGCAGGCCATCCACTTTTCTCATTCAAAATCTACATCTAACGTTTTTTTTTTTTTCCTTAAGAGGCTGTCGGCAGCCTTGGCCGCAGCTCATGTCCCCTCTACGCCACACGGGCCCTATGAGGCTAGCACATGCTCGGAGACGGGCGAGCTGGGAATCACCTGGGCCATGCGCTCCGCCTCCATCACTGGCCAAGCCGGAGCAGATGTCTGCAGACAGGGAGGCCCGCACGGAGCAAGGCTGCTGAGTCTGAACTGCCTTCCCACATGGGTCTGAAGCTGCTGTGGGCCCTGCCCCAGCTTGGGCAGGGTCCTTAGCAGGAGGGGCTCTGCTGCAGTCTGACAAGTGACCTGGGTTGGGGGGAGAAGGGGTGACAGGCACGATGAGGCACCACAGGACAGACCAGCCAGCTCAGGCCACGTCTATCCTCTCTGCTCTTTGCTGGGTGACCTTGGGGAAGCTGAGTCCCTACAGGCAATGGGTATACTGCTGGATCACCCATGTGCAGTTGTCAGGAAGATCGAAGAAAATGACCAGTTTCCACTGATGCTAACCTACGTTGTGCAAACGCTGTGAAAGGACCACGGCCCATCCGCAGATGTACACGTGGGCTCAAAGGGGACCTGTGGATTTCCTCACTCTCTGAAGCCTCGTGTTAGCTTTAGGAATTGATATGGAATTCATGTAATTTTGGGTAATCCTAGAAATTCTTGGGTGTGTATCCTGCAGGTTACCTGGAGAGGGAAGGCTTAAGGTCAGCTCACCGCTGGCTTCCCACCTGGTGCATTTGGGGCTTTCAGCTCACTGGGTCCCCACCCCAGAGTGTGGGGGGCTTGGGGTATGTACTCTTAGTGCCTGGGCATTGTGATTAAAGGCTAGGGGGCAGGGAGGGTCGCTATCATCCTCTCCCTCTCCCAAGGCAGCTGCTCAACCCCCACTGTCAGGGGCTGACATACATCTGAGAAACGGGATCAGAGGAAGCAGACCCCAGCCTGGGCAGCATTCTGCAGGGAGGAGCACACTGCAGCCCACAGGCAGCTGGGACTCCGGTTCTTCCCTCTTGACAGGAGGGGTGGAGGCCTTGGCTCTCTTGGGCCAGAAGACGCTTCCTTGCTCCAATGAAAGGAGATTCAAGAAGCGCTCTTCCAAGGCCTAGTGCCTGCCTCCCATCTGCCCAGCTCCCACGACTGAGGGTGGCTGGGAGGGCCCTGGGCCAACCTGTGCTGGAGGCCACGACCTTGAGCTGCTGCACCAGGGGGCTCAGCAACTTCCCCGCCTTCAGCTTGCTCTTGCTGGTCTTTCTCCGGCGGCCGATGGGTGGGGCCGTGTGGAAGAGGCCTAAGTTGGGGGGTAGCGGCTTGCCTAGGCGGCGGTACAGGGCCTCGATCTCCTGCTTCTGCTGACTCTGTAGCTCTGAGATCTCCTTCAGATGCCTGTAGGAGGGAAAGGAAGAGGGAAGCCAGGTGGGCATTCTGGTCATTTCCAACATGAGGCCCCTCCAGGAGAGCCCAGGACTGGTAGGATGGGTGTGAGGAGTAGAGCCTGCAGGGGAGGCTGGGCAGACAGGCCATGCGCAGGGGACATAAGGGCATTTAGGCGTCACCTTCTGTTTACACCTAAGCCAAATGGGAGTATCACTGAGACCTCTGGCATCAGCTCACCCAACAATAGAACTGCATGAAGACAAGTCTAAGACATTCAAGTTTTCCGATATATCCAGACTTGTAACATTGCTGGTTTTTTTGGGGGGGGTGGAGAGGACGGGGGTAGTATATGAACAACTTCACACATTTATGCTTACAATACAAACCCTACCCATAAACATGGGTGAAGAAACAGGTAATCAGGGCTCAGAATTGGAAGGCTGCCTTAGCTTATCAGGCAAATAAGTGTTACTTCCTCCATGTGAGGGAACACAGCACAAGAGGCCTCTCAGAGGAGAGGAAGCCTGTACAAGCAAGTCTACAGAAAATATGTTATTAGCCAGGATCCTGGAGCCCCAGCTGTGCCCAGTAGAGCTTCCAGCTAAGGCTGACCCGACAAGCATCACTATTCCTGAGAATAGAGCCAAGATGCCTGGTCACATGGGTGGGAAGCTGCTGTTAAGACTTGGGTGGAATCACTGGCTGTGGGCAAGGGCAGTTTCCAGAAAAGTCTAGGAAAGGGCTGGGTGGTCCCAGTTGGCCTTCCTCAGGGAGCATGCAGCTAAGGCTGGGGCCTTCTCTGCATAGCCAAGAGTAGGAGAGAGCACAGGCTTCTCCTGCCCATGTCTCCATTTCTGGGCCCACTCCAAGAACCCACAGCCACTCCTTCCCAAGGATTCCAGCCTCTCCCGACCTTAGTAACTAAAGTGTGGGGCCCTCTTGTCCTGAAGGAGACTTCATGGCTTGGCTGTATCTCAGTGACCCTGACCACAGCAGGAGCAGGTAAACTTGCACGGGGAGAGAGCAAGTGCGATCAAGGCCTATGTGTGAGACTGGAGGAGGAGGGGAGGGGTGCGCCCCAGAGACCAGGGACCAGATCTGACGGCAGGGACACTGCCTCTGCCCTGTCACCCAGCCCAAGCAGCTCAAAGTGCACACAGCAAGACGTGGACTTCAGCTGCCGAACACGTCCCCTGACACCACAGCCCAGACCTGACCTGCTCCATACGACCTACTTCTCTCGAAGACTCTGCAGCTCTTTCCTGATATCAGCATCCTCAATCTCTGAGTCGTTGTCACTGCTGATGTAGGATGACTGGGAGTGGAAGGAGGTCACGCTGATGGTGGGGACCTTCACGCCCATCCTGCTGGGCGTCTCCAGGCCTGGGGAGCCAGCCCGAGAGGACCTATGCAGGAAGGCAGCGGCCTTCTTCACAAAGTCACTGGCCACACCACCACTGCTGCTGGGCAGGGAGGCATGCTTCTGCACAGAAGGCCTCCTGCGAGGGGACTCATCCCCAGAGTCACTGGACATGGGCTCTTCCATGCCGACCTCGATGGAGGAGGCTGTCTGCGCCCGTCGCACAGCCAGCTTCATGTCTGGGCTGCAGGGAGCCTCGTCCAGGTAAACGTCAGGTGGGGCTGAGTACCGCAAGCTATTGGGGGAGGCCAGAGTCCACTCATCCTGGGTGCTGACCACTGAGAACCGGCCCACGGTTTTGGCTGGCGAGCTGCCATCCTGCTGCCCTGGCCACTTCGGAGGGGATCCTGATACCAGAGTGCTGTGTGGCTGGGGCTGGCTGTCCTGGCCACCCTCAATCAACGTCCCCGGGCAGCTCTGCACGGACTCGGCCAAGGTTTCCCCAGGGGCCCTGCTGGTCCGGTCTGTGGGCTCCAGATGGGCAGGGATGGCAGAAGCAGGGACATCCTTGGGAAACAGTGGAAAGGAAAAGATTCCACGCAAACACCATCAGAGAGCAAGCCCGCCAACCCACTGAGCATCTCACTGGAGAAAACGTCTTACCTGGGGGGCACTGGGTGCTCCAAGCGAATCTGAGGCCACCTGTCCTCCCTCACGGCCAAGCGTGTGGCTCAAAGATGATTCAGCTGTAGGAACGTTAAAACCATTACTCAGGCTGGTGCAGAGAACAAAGGCAGGAGTGACCCAAAAGCAGCCATCCAGAAGAGAAAGGGAGGGGCCAGAGAAGCAGTGTGTGCAGCTGGAAAACAAAAACTACTGACATCCTAACCCCATCACTTCACAGGAGATGCTCTGTGATCCAGAAAAGGGGGAGACATCAGCCCAATACTACTCACACCCCTGAAGACCTTGCTCCAGACCCTCAGGCACAGGCCAGGCCTTCCAAATACCTGACGACTATCACCTGTTTCACCTGTCCTCTCTATACCCCTGATGCACCTTGTCTCACCTGACAGCATCACCTTCTCTCTCCCTGACAAGTTCTGATGATAAAAGGGTCTTACGAGGTCCAGGAAAATCAGAACAATAAGGCTGACTCAATCCTGCTGCTCCAAAGTCTATGGGAGGTCCCTGTCATCTGAGACTGTCTCATTTCCCCACCTACAGATGATACATCTGACCAGCCTTCCCGGGTTGCTGTGAAGAGTAAACAACGGAAGCAGAAGGAGTTGATGTGTGGAAGCCTGGCCTGAGTTGAGACTGCACATAGCAAAAAAAAAACCAGAGCTGTGTGTTAGCCTGAGCTGAACTGACATGCTGCAGTGGGCAGGGGTTTGGGGGAGGCATGACAGGGGCTGAAAGAGCCTCCAGCCAGGCTGGGGGGCTGCCCCCACACAGATTCCTGAGAAGACCCAGATTCATCCGTCATGCAACCCCAACCCTAGGCAATATACAACACTCCTCCCTACATGATTGTGGTGAAGATCATACAGTCTTGCTTTGCACACCTCTGGGGACAGAAGGCTCATTACCAACTGCACTCTATTTCTGATCAGCTCTGACGGCCAGAAAAATTGACCTTTTCCAAGCTAGAATCTGTCTCTTAGAGCTTCTCTGTCAGTTCCACACTCTGGGCACTTGAAGGCACTGATGCTGCAGAAGGCGGCTGCCCATGGTACAGAACTCACAGAAAGAAGGCAGAAGGAGATAGAGAGGGCACTCAGGTATAATCTCTCACCTTCCCCCTTGCCCAGCCCACTCCTGCTTCAGCCCATGATCCTTATCTTCCCCAGGTAAACATCATATGTTACGGCCTCTGACCCCAATCCCAGAAGCCCCACCCCTCTAAAGTGTGACATCTGTAACAATGCAGTGTCCTGGGGTCCAGCCACAGCATCCAATGGTCCACTCCCCTTGTTCTGTGATGTGGGAGGGCTGTTCTTGCCACTGATACACACCCATGGTCCCATTACAAGGTCAGCTGGATCCTTATCTTGCCCATCTCCCAAGAAATTCCAGGCCGAGAAGGAACCAACACATTAGATCAGACCAACTCCCTTGTGCTAAAACATATGTGTTCAGGTAATGAAATGAGAACTACAGCAAGACTTCCTGCAGAGATGCACAATACTCAGGAACCACAGAAGAAATCCTGTTTCAAAACTTCACGGATGGCTCTAGGCTGGCAGCTTCCACAGACCTGTTGGAACTCCCCAGCCCCATCCCTGCATTCTGTCCACAATAACCACAGTCATCTTATAACCTCCTACAGAAATAGGAGCTAGGGGTATCCACCAGAATATACTGAGAGCACTGGGGCGCCAGACAGGCCCTGTTAAGATCCCAATACCCAGTCAATAGGGCTTTTACCCATTTTCACAGAGGGCTTTCTTTTCTTGGAGTGTGAACACATGGTTTGTGCTAGAACTGCTTCTGCCACATCTGGGTCCCACCCAAGATGCTGTGGGGATGAAGGATAAAGAAACAATGTTTCAAAGGAAGGAAGGCTGGAAGCATCCACGGCTTGTTACCTGTCACTGACAAGGAAACGGATTGCTCCAGTGTGACCTCTAATCCAGGGGCCATTTCTGACTTTTCCAACTGAAGAAAGAAACAGAAAGAAAGAGCTGTGAGTTTTACTTGCTAACATCTCTGTAGCAAAACTGCAAATCCTCTCCTCCAGTCCGAAGGATGGACTCCTCCTCCCTAGGCAGCTCGAGCAAAACACGTGTGGGTGGGTCAGACATGAATTGCCTGGAGACAGTGCCTCGGGCAGTACTCACCGCAGGCTGGGGCAGCAGGGCCAGATTGCCCCCAGAGGCCTCTGGACGGGGCTCATCCCCTCTTGTGGGTTCCAGGGTGAAGTCTCGGTCACCTGCTTCCACAGGGGTCCCAGCCGAGGCTGAGGAGGTTGGAACGTGCTCCTGGTAGAGCAGAGTCCTCAGCTTCTCGTCCAGGCTCTTGATGGTGCTGTCCACAAAGCCCACCCTTGGGGGTGGCCCTTCTCCATCTGACTCCAAGGCTGAAGGCGGCTGAGGGGGGGCGGTGGGTGCCAGCGGGGGACTGGGGAGCTGGGGAGTGGCCAGACTGATCGCTCCCACCACAGTGGGTAGTGGGGGAAGGGGCTGGCTCACAGTGGGCTGAGGGGCCCCACTAGGGGCAACAGATGTGGGGGCCAAAGCTGACAGAGGCTCCCCCTTGGTGATGGGCTCTCTGGCTAAGGCAGGATCCCCCAGACCCAAGGGGTGAAGGGGGGCCTCCAAAGGTGGGGCACAAGGCCCTCGGCCCATGCCAGGGGACTGTGCAGCAAGCTGAGCATCAAGAGTCTCCATTAATGGCCAGGGAGTCTTACGCTCACTGGCCGGCCCCTGAGGAGTTCCTGGTCCCCCTGCCTGCATGGCAGGCCCCGTTGCTGGCTCCAGTTTAGGACTGGCAGCTGGTGGGGCCATGTCTTGGGACACAGCAGTCACGGGAGGGGATGATGGCACCAAAGGGGCTGGTGCACCACCAGGAAGGTCCCTGGGGCCTGCTTGGCTCAGAAGCTGCAGATCAGTTGAGAAGCTGGGTTTCTCCTTGGAGGATAGCTGGTCTTTAGAGGGTGTTGAATCTAGAAGAAATAGGAAAAATGCCTTTATACTAACCTATTCTGGTCCTATTCACCTGGCACTTTGCTAGCCAAAAAGATGCGTTCTTTGGGCTGGTAGTGCTGAATACACAAGTCCTCTTCTCCTTTTCTCCAACATGCCAACTTCATGCATGTGCTAGCTCCAGCGTGAGACTTCTTGCACACATCTTCCTGCAACCCTGCTTCCCACCTCAGGTTGGGTTCCAGAAGTATTCCATTCAGCCACAGTAGCACATCCCACCTTCCTTCTGATTTTTCTGTAGTACTTAGCCATCAGGCATAACCTATCCCTGTCTGTCGACTGTCTTTCCATGGCCCCATGTGCCAGGCAAGCTCCATAAAAAGATGTCTCTTATGACCCCTGCACTGGCCCATTCCACAAAACTGTAAAAAATTATAAAGTCTTAAGTAGCAAGCAGTACACATTCCCCTGCCCTGGAGAGGACATTAACTTCTGATAAGCCGGACACCATGCTTTGGTAAGATCAGAAGCTTGGACCAGCTCGAGAGGAGATCAAGATGAAGGAGCAGAAGGACAACGTGTTCACCACCCTCTGCAAACACGTCAAAAATACATCACAGGTGGAACAACTCTCACTAAAATCAAACTGAAGACTGGCAGGAGTCTTTTGTACAATCAAGGCTGTAAAGATCCACACTGAGTCGGGTAGGAAGTGATCAGGTGAGAACTGATGCCCCTAGAAGGGGACACAGAGGTAAAGGGGGATTACCTGGGCTTGGAGATCCTCCCTGAAGAGAGAGTGGTATGAACCACACATTAGATATCCCATCCCTGGGGTCTGACACCAAGAAGATGAGTCCCCTCGGTTGATTTGAAAACCAGTGGGACTAACAGGAGGGCTGTAAGAAACCTAGAATTCGCTCGTGAAGAGTGTGAATACTCTGTTTACTCCTAGAGGAAGTAAACACAGAGGAAGCAAACACAGAGGAAGCAGATTGAAAGTGCCTGGACTCTGGTCAGTTTCCTGCAACTGATCCAAGGCATGCCCTAGACCACACTGAGCACCCACTCCCGCACCACGAGCTTCAGCACGGCTTCCCACTAGGTCAAAGGCTGCTATGGTGGAGGACACCTGCATCTGTGGGAGACAGAGCCGGCTCTGACCCAGCCCTGCATCTGGGTGGGGGTGGGGTGGGACAGTCATCACTGGTGCTCACAGAGGCGGCAGATCAGGACAGACTGGAGCTCTGACTGGTGTGCAGGCACAGTACAAGCACACACACTGGCCTATACCAGGTACCACTCAGATCCTCTTGCGCTAGCACAGATCTCCACTGGAGCAAACATTTCATTGTCAGGAGAGTGGGGAGCACACACTCAGAGGGAAAGAAGGCAGCTTGAACTCCACCTTCAGGGATTCCAAACTTTGGGACCAGACCCCACCCTTGATAGGGCTGTGATGACCAATGAGCATACAAGAAGCCCCAGATCCTACCTGGCTCTGCCTCTAACCTCTCCATCTCCAATCCTACATACCATCAAGGTGACACCAGCCCGCACACTCTGGGAAAAGATATGACCCTGCTTACTTCAGACCCAGATCTCCAACCAAAGCCACTGGGCAAAGACAGACTGAACAGAGATGCTCCCATATAAGTACAACTCTTCAAGACCAAGACAGGTAACTGTTTCACCTAATTTCATAGAGAAAACAGATGTTAAGCAAAATGAGAAGACAGAGGGATTTCTTTCATATGAAAAAAGGAGGAAAAAACCCTAAAAAAAAAAAACCTAATAAAACAGAGATAAATAATTTACCAGAAAGAGTTCAAAGCATTAGGAAAAGAATGCTTAATGAACTAAGAAAGATAATAGATGAACACAGAGAA
The DNA here is from genome assembly GCF_023699985.2 of Odocoileus virginianus. Taxonomy (NCBI): domain Eukaryota; kingdom Metazoa; phylum Chordata; class Mammalia; order Artiodactyla; family Cervidae; genus Odocoileus; species Odocoileus virginianus. The sequence continues at coordinate 26,406,412 of NC_069704.1, forward strand.
AATTTTAACAAAGAAGTAGAAAATATACAAAATAAAGTCATAAAATACAACAACTGAAATGAAGAAACACCAGAAAGATTTAACAGCAGACTAAGTTATACAGAAGAATGCCTAAGAGAGCTGGAAGACAGAATAATGGAAATCACCCAATCAGAACAGAAAAAGAATATTAAAAAACGAGAACAAGTTAAGGGACCTCTAGGACAATATCAGGAGAAGGCAATGGCAACCCACTCCAGTACTCTTGCCTGGAAAATCCCATGGACAGAGGAGCCTGGCAGGCGGCAGTCCATGGTGTCACTAATTGTCGGACATGACTGAGCGACTTCACTTTCATTTTCACTTTCATGCATTGGAGAAGGAAATGGCAACCCACTCCAGTGTTCTTGACTGGAGAATCCCAGGGGCGGGGGGAGCCTGGTGGGCTGCCGTTTATGGGGTCGCACAGAGTTGGACAGGACTGAAGCGACTTAGCAGCAGCAGCAGGACAATATCAAGCATACTAACATTTGCATTATTGAGGTTCCAAGGAGAAAAGGGTAAAAAAATGTATTTGATGAAACTATGCCTGAAAACTCCCTGAACCTGAAGAAAAATAGATACCCACGTACGGTAAACATAGAGTGTCCCAAGCTGAAAGAGACATATACACCAAGACCTATCATAATTAAAATGGTAAATGTTAAAGACAAAGAGAGAATCTGAAGGCAGCAAGAGAAAAACAAACGAGTAATACATAAAGAAACACCCATAAGTCCATCAGTTGATTTTTCTGCAGAAACTTTATAGCCACAAGGGAATGGCATGACATACCCATAGTGCTAAAAAGGAAAAATCTAAAACCTAGGAAAATCTACCCAACAAGATTAGCATTCAGAATTAAAAGACAGCTAAATAACTTCTCAGATAAGGAAAAACTAAAAGTTCACAATACTTAACCCAACTTTAAAGGAAGTCTTAGACAGTCTTCTCCAAGTGGAAAAAAAGGGGTACAACAAAATGAAAGAATTTATAGGAAGGGAAAATCCCACCAGTAAAGGAGAATACACAGTATATACAGCAAAGACTGTGGATCAAATGCTTATATAAGTTAGTGTAAGATTAAAAGACAAAAATTAGAAAGTCGACTATCACTACAATAAACAGTTAAGCGATATACATGAAGATGTAAAATATGACATAAAAAAACACAAAATGTGGTGACTCCACTTGTGGTCCAGTGGTTAAGATTCCATGCTTTCACTGCAGGAGGCACAGGTTCAATCCCTAGTTCAGGGAAATAAGATCCTGCATGCTGCGTGGCACAGCCAAAAACACACACAAAAAAACAAAAAACCCAAAAAAATGTGGGGGAGATGAGTTAAATAATGGAGATTTTTTAGAATGTGCTTGAACTTAAATGACTTAAATGACCAGATTAAAATAAATAGATATTTAGGTCAATATATACAAACCCCATGGCAACCACAAATCAGAATCCTACAGTAGACACACAAAAATAGGGAGAAAGTAACACAAGCATACCACTAAGCAAAATAATCAAACCACAAGGAAAGAAACTAAAAGAAGATGAAAAGAACACAGAATGAAAAAAAATAACCCAGAAAACAAGTAACAGAATAGCAATATGTACATACCTATATATAATCACTTTAAATGTCAATGGACTAAATGTTCCGATCAAAAGACATAGAGAAGATGACTGGATAAAAAAACAAGACCCATTTATTTCAAAAGACTCTCTTTAGAGTTAAAGATACACAGACTAAAAGTGAGGGGATGGAAGGAGATATTTCACAGAAATGAAAATGACAAGAAAGCTAGTAGCAATACTCATATCTTACAAAATAGACTTTAGGAAAAAGTTTATAAAAAAGACAAAGAAGGCCATTGTATACTGATAAAGTGATCAATACAAGAAAAGAATAAAACATTCATTAATATATATGCACCTAATATTGACTACACTAAAGCCTTTGACTGTGTGGCTCACAACAAACTGTGGAAAATTCTTAAAGAGACAGGACTACCAGACCAACTTACCAGTCTCCTGAGAAAACTGTATACAAGCCAAGAAGCAACAGTTATAACTGAACATGGAACAACTGACTGGTTCAAAATAGGGAAAGGAGTATATTGTCACCATGTGAAATGTCAGGCTGGATGAATCACAAAAACTGAATTAAGATTGATGGGAAGAATATCAACAACCTCAGATATGCAGATGACACAACTCTAATTGAAAGTGAAGAGGAACTAAAGAGCCTCTTGATGAGGGTGAAAGAGGAGAGTGAAAAAGCTGGCTTAAAAGCCAGCACTTAAAAAGGTAAGATACCAGGTCCCATCTAGTTCCATCACTTCATGGCAAATAGAAGGGGAATAATGGAAACAGTGGCAGATTTTATTTTCTTGGGCTCAAAAATCACTGTGGACAGTGACTACAAGCCATGAAGTTAAAAGATGCTTGCTCCTTCGAAGAAAAGTTACAACAAACCTAGACAGCATATTAAAAGCAGAGATATCACTTTGCCAACAAATGTCCACATAGTCAAAGCTATGGTTTTCCCAAAAGTCATGTACTGAAGTGACCATAAAAAAGGTTAAGTGTGAAGAATTGAAACTTTCAAACTGTGGTGCTGGAGAAGACTGCTGAGATTCCCTTGGACAGCAGGGAAATCAAACCAGTCAATCCTAAAGGAAATCATCCCTGAATATTCATTGGAAGGACTGTTACTGAAGCTCCAATACTTTGGCCACCTCATGCAAAGAGCTGACTCATTGGAAAAGATCCTGATGCTGAAGACAAAAGAAGCGGGTGGCAGAGGACAGAACTGTTAGATAGCATCACCAACTCGATGGACATGAATTTGAACAAACTCTGGGAGATGGTGGAAGACAGAGAAGCCTACACTCCATGGGGTCACAAAGAGTCAGACACAACTTAGCAGCTTAACAAAAACAAATGTAGGTGCACCTAAATATGGAGAGTAAATATTAATGGTCAGAAAAAGGAAAAATTGACAATAGAATAAGAATAGAAGATTATAACACTTCACTTATATCAAGGGAAAAATCATACAGACAGAAAACCAATAAGGAAACAGTGGTCTTAACATTAGACCAGTTGGACTTATTATATACCTGTAAGACATGCCATCAAAAAACAGCAGAATATACATTCTCTTTAAGTGCATGTGGAACATTCTCCAGGACAGATCACATGCTAGGCCCCAAAACAAGTCTCAACAACTTTAGAGGACAGAAATTACACCAAGCATTTTTTTCTGACAATAATAGTATGAAACTTTTGGGCTTCCTGGCGGCTTAGAGAGTAAAGAATCTGCCTGCAATGCAGGAGACCTGGGTTTGATCCCTGGGTTGGAAAAATCTCTTGGAGAGGGACTGGCTACCCACTCCAGTATTCTTGCCTGGAGAATTATATGGAGAGAGGAGCCTGGCAGGCTATAGTCCATCTGGTTGCAAAGAGTCGAACATGACTAAGCAACTAACACTTTTGTTTTTTCACTTTCCACTTTTGGGACTTATTACAGGAAGAAAAATGGGGGAAAAAAAACCAAAAACACAGAGACTAAATAGTATGATATTATAAAAACAATGGGTCAATGAAGAAATCAAAGAGGTTATCAGAAAACATTTGGAGAAATGAAAATAAAAGCACAACTTCCCAAAATCCATGTGACACAGAAAAGGGAAGTTCTAAGAGGGAAGCAATAAAGGCCTACCTCAAAAAGGAAGAAAAATCTCAAATAAACAACGTCAGTTACTGTCTAAAGTAATCAAATAACAAAGCCCAAAGTCAGCAGAAGAAAAGAAACAATAAAGATCAGAGAAGAAATGAATAAAATAGAGACCAAAAAAACCCACTGCAGCAATAGAATAATCAATGAAAACAAGACCCAGCGTTTTTTGCTTTCTTTATTTTTAGCATAAAATTGATGTCTTTATCCAGGCTCATTAAGAGAAAAAGAGAGGACTCAAGAAATGAAAGAAGAAATAATAAAACCAATATCAAAGAGATACAAAAAAATCATACAGCAACAAATTGGACAGCCTAGAATAAATGGATAAAAACCCTAGAAACACACAATCTTCTAAGACTGAATCAGAAATAAATAGACAATTGTAATAGACAGGTCAGTAGTAGTGAAACTGAATTTGCCATCAAATACTCCCAGCAAACAGAAGTACAGAATCAGACAGATGATTTCACATACAAAATTCTACCATATAAAGAAGAACTAATACCTAGCCTTCCCAAACTATACTATCCCCAAAACTGAAGAGGAGGAAGCATCCCCAAATTCATTCTATGAGGCAACCATTAGCGTGATACTCAGAAAAATACATTTACAAAAGAAAAAAATTATAGGCCAACAACAGGCATATAAAAAGATGGTCAACATCACTAATTATTAGAGAAATGGAAATCAAAACTATAATGAGGTACCACCTCATACCAGTCAGAATAGCCATCCTTGAGAAGTCTACAAATAATAAACGCTGGAGAGGACATAAAGAAAAGAACCCTCCTACACTGTTGGTGAGAATGTAAGTTGGTGCAGCCACTACAGAAAACATGTATGGAGGTTCCTCAAAAAGCTAAAAATAGAGTTGCCATATGATCCAGCATGTATCTGGAAAAAAACTACAATTCAAAAAGATACATGTACCCCTATGTTCATAGCAGCACCATTCATCATCACTGATACAAGGAAGCAACTTAATGTCCTTCAACAGATAAATAGATAAAGAAGAGGTGATATATATGTGTGTGTGTGTGTGTATATACACACACACACGAATACTGCTGCTGCTGCTAAGTCACATCAGTCGTGTCTGACTCTGTGTGACCCCATAGACGGCAGCCCACCAGGCTCCCCCGTCGCTGGGATTCTCCAGGCAAGAATACTGGAGTGGGCTGCCATTTCCTTCTCCAATATATACAAATACTACTTAGCCATAAAAAGAACAAAGTAATGCCATTTGCAGCAACACAGATAGAACTAGAGATTATCATACTAAGTGAAGTTTAAGTTAGAAACAGAAAGACAAATACTATATTATATCACTTATACGTAGAATCTGAACTATAACACAGGGGCTTCCCTGTCGGTCCAGTGGTTGAGAATCTACCCACCAATCCAGGGGACACAGGTTCGATCCCTGGTCTGGGAAGATCCTACATGCCCCCACACTCTAGAGCCCATGTGCCGCAACTGCTGAAGCCCACACACCTACGTCAAAGAGTAGTCCCTGCTTCTGCAACTAAAGCTCATGCTCAGCAACAAAGACCCAGCACAACCAAAAATAAACAAATAAATAACTTAAAAAATAAAATATAAAACAAATGAATTCATCTACAAATCAGAAATGAACTCACAGACATAGATAGCAGACGTGTGGTTGCCAAAGAGTAAGGGGATTGAGGAGGGTGGATTGAGAGTTTGAGATTAGCAGGTGCAAACTATTATATACAGAATGGATAAACAACAAGGTCCTACTATATAGTACAGGGAACTATATTCAATATCCCATGATAAACTATCATGGAAACCAATACCAGACAATGTGCTGTGGTTGGGTAGACCAGCTGAAAATGATCACAATCAAATTGAGACATTAACTGAGATCAATGTTATACCACATGGGAGATGGCCGACACACTCAAACTATCCAAATCAAGCAATGAAAATCATTTGCACCAGCTTGGTAATGTTAATACCTTTGATATTTGGGTTCCACATAAGTTAAGCCAAAAAAAACCAAAACCCTCTTGACCATAAGTCCACATGCAATTCTCTATTGAATTGCAAGAAAAACATTCCACTTTAAAAACGAATAGTGAAAAAAAAAAAAAAACAACAACGAATTGTGAAGGGTGATGAAAAGTGGACCCGTACAACAATAGAGAATGGGAGAGATTGTGGGGCAAGGGAAATGAACCAACACCACCAACCACACCGAAGGCCAGTCTTCATCCAAAGGTGATGTTGTGTATATGGTAGGACTGGAAGGGAGTCCTCTATTTACAAGCTCCTTCAGGAAAACCAAACAATTAGTTCCAACCAGTACTGCTCCCAATTAGACCAACTGAAAGCAGGACTTGATGAAAAGCGTCTGAAATCAGTCAACAGAAAATGCATCATCTTCCATTAGTATAACACAAGACTGAATGCTTCTTTGATGACCAGGCAAAAACTGATGCAGCTTGGCTGGGAAGTTCTGATTCATCTGCTGTACTGACCAGACATTGCACCGGATTTTTGTTTATTTCAGTTTTACAAATTTTCTTAATAGAAAAATTCCAACTCCCTGGAAGACTGTAAAAGACACCAGAAGAATTCTTGCTCAAAAAGATAAAAAGTTTTGGGAACACGGAATTATGAAGTTGCCTGAAAAAAGGCAGACGTTAGTTTTTGCCACAGGCCTGGGAAAACAGTGATGACATGTCTTTAAAAGCAGCTGAATAAATGATCCCTGATTTCACTTCTGAAAAAAAAAAAAAAAGGAAGCCTACGTTTAGCTGGTACAAACTCAAACAAGCAAAAATTTGCTTCAGAAACCCTTGTTTTGAGAAAAATGTATTTACTTCAAATGAAAAATTAAGCTATTGTGCCAGCACCGTGACACTTCTTTAAATATTTATAAAAACTGGACAGGGCATGGTTCTTAAAGAAGACTGCAGACTGGAATCACCTGAAAGGTACAAAAGAGAGTGATGCTGGGTCTCATGTGTAGAAATGCAGATTTCACTGTGTAAAGCAGGGCCTGGCCTTCTTCAGTTCTTATTGCTTTTCTTCCTCTCTTTTATCCTTTCCCGCTTTTTTCTCTTCCCCTTTCTGTTTCCTCTCACCCTCCTTTCCTGCTTCATGTCTGCAATATTTGTGATTTATAGGAAAAACATGTATTTGGTGTTCATCCATACATCCTGGCTCACAGATTCCCAAAATCCTTGGAATCTCCTGAGCATTAAGAGCATTAATTATACATTATGAGTATAATATTTGGTCCCTTGCCCTCAGTTCCTGAAAATGCTTCAGGGAAGATGACTTTTGGGTCCCACCCAAGGGTGGGGACTGGGTGCCAAGAGAACCAACCATGTGATCAGAGGGTTAGAACTTTCAGTCCCAGCCCCTGGTCAAGAGGCTGGAGGTTGAATTAATCACCAATGGCCAATGATTTAGTCAATTGTGCCTATATAATAAAGCCTCATGTACAAAAAAAGATCTTCACAACCCACATAATCACAATGGTGTGACCACTCACCTAGAGCCAAACATCCTGGAATGTGAAGTCAAGTGGGCCTTAGAAAGCATCACTATGAACAAAAGTAGTGGAGGTGATGGAATCCCAGTTGAGCTGTTCCAAATCCTGAAAGATGATTCTGTGAAAGTGCTACACTCAATATGCCAGCAAATTTGGAAAACTCAGCAGTGACCACAGGACTGGAAAACGTCAGTTTTCAATCCAATCCCTAAGAAAGGCAATCCCAAAGAATGCTCAAACTATTGCACAATTGCACTCATCTCACACGCTAGTAAAGTAATGCTCAAAATTCTCCAAGCCAGGCTTCAGCAATATGTGAACCGTGAACTTCCAGATGTTCAAGCTGGATTTAGAAAAGGCAGAGGAACCAGAGATCAAATTGCCAACATCCACTGGATCATCGAGAAAGCAAGAGTTCCAAAAAAACATCTATTTCTTCTTTATTGACTATGCCAAAGCCTTTGACTGTGTGGATCACAACAAACCGTGGAAAATTCTTCAAGAGATGGGAATACCAGACCACCTGACCTGCCTCTTGAGAAACCTGTATGCAGGTCAGGAAGCAACAGTTAGAACTGGACATGGAACAACAGACTGGTTCCAAATAGGAAAAGGAGTATGACAAGCCTGTATATTGTCACCCTGCTTATTTAACTTATATGCAGAGTACATCATGAG